>NC_139149.1:53832929-55086062 GCF_964270905.1 Leucopleurus acutus
GTTAGGTTTTCATGATCATGATCAGAATATACCCAATGTCTGTTCTACCCTGATCAAACACAAAAATAGTCCTTGGATTGCAGATGCATCCACAAGCAACAGAGGCTAGTGTAGTCATGTTCAGTCTCTTAGGTTCAAACATCTGCTTAGAAATTTATTCCAGAAGAAAAACTTTGTTCTTGTTTGCTGTTCAGTCATACTTCAAAGTAAATCCAAGGCGTGTATGAGACATACATGAATAGTAATTCGGAATTAATTTATTTTACATAACCCTCATTTTCCAAAACATGGCTTCCTCTATATCCCAAATGGTACATAATAAATAATTTAAAGTTAAATAGAACACTGACTCTGCATAAAATGAAGATAAAGTTAGCTCTCATGAGTAGAGTAGCTGAGAGATATCATTTGCTATTGATTGCTTCTAAAATATTAAGGGACCCTATTCCCAGAATACATAAATGGAATAAAGTTAGGAAGAGGAGAGAATCATTTTTCCTGGCAAAGATGATAACTGTTTCCTAAGTTGTTGCATGCACTGAGGGAAAAACCTAAACCTTTCACTTGAAAGGCATGAATTTGCACTTGGTTCTCATTCTTGGGCATGCTTGCTTGTGCCCAGTTGTGAAGAAAACTTCTGTGGGAAAGGACATGGCAGAATTATTTACTAAAGAATCGTTTTTCTAGTTTGTTGATTATATTCACGAAAATAATAGAATCAAAGAGTCAAAAACTGATCATAGAATGCTGGTGCCATAAGGGATGCAAACATCACCTAGATTGATTCTCTGATATCAGAATTGAGGATACTAAGGTAAAATTATAGTTCATTACTGGCTAAGGATAATCTAGTAAATATTGACGACATCAGAACTGGGCTACACTATATCTCAAAATTCATTTTGAAAAAATATTCTGAAAATATTAATTTATCCTATTAGGTAACTGTGGCCTGTGACACCATCAGGATTACTGAAAATATCCTGGTCGTTGTATTTTGGGGAATATTAAGCAAAGTCCAATTTGGAATGCATGTGCCTATATTTTTTCTAATAGTATATGTAGTAGTTCATTGATGATAAGTGGATAAATAGGTAGATATACATACATACATATATACATACAAAGAAGTCAGTGCTAACACTATGGATATTATCTCTTTTTAGGGACCAATATCCTTGAAAATGAAGTTAGTCTTCTGCTATATTTAAATAACCTGTAGCATTTAAATTGGCATATAGAAAATACCATCTGAAAATAATAATATCAATTATAAATTACTTAAAGTAAAATTTAATTTTAGTGTCCTCCCTACAAGTCCTTGGCTAAAAAGAACAAAACTGACATATCTGTGTTGAAACTTTTTTTTGTAGCTATCTTCTCTTTTGATTTAAGTCCTGATGAACAAATTTAGTATGTAAAAAGGCATGAAAGCCCGGATAATACACTGAGTAGATTATATACATAAATAATTTCACATAAACATGAAGGATGAATAAATATTTTAACATTGAATACTATTCACCTTTTTATAGTAAAGATGAAAATATTTGTAGCTCCAGTATTATGAAAATCAATAGTATGCCCTCTTCAGAGATTAGTTTTGTTATTTTCATTCTCCAAACAAGAAATCTCTTTGGAGAAAATCCATAATCTAGCACTATAGAGAGAATTTCTGTGCCTTACACCTGGGAGCAGAAAGCTCTATGTTTCTAATATTGGCAGAGATGACAACCTCCACTTAGACTCAAAGCATGGTGTGCCATTTTCCCAGCCTCTCTTTCTTCTCCTAGAAAATTCATTTGTTCTTTCTTAAAATCTTTATGATGGCAGTCAATTTCACAAAAACCTGAAAATGCATATTTTTGCAGATGAAAATATTCTGCAATATCTAGAAGAAGAAATAAGAGCTAAAAAATTGGTGATTAGCTTCAGTTGAGTAGAGTTAAGGGCCTGAACTCTGGTAAGAGGCTATTTGACCTTTCTGTATATTCTTTTTATCAAGTCTCTGGGGCCTGGAAGTGAAGGGAAATTTGAGTAACCCAAGTCAGCAAAGGTTTGTTAACGAGACAAAAGTGGAGTAAATCACTGGAAATCACAATACTGCTTCTGATACGTACAGTAAACAGCTTCCATATAAAATATAATAGCAAGTATCTTTTCTCAGCTCAGAGAATATAAGGGAAAATAATCAATTTGGGTAGAGCAACATATTATCAAAAGTCACTAATGATTATCTTTGATAATATATTTGCATTCTTCACAAATATCATTATGGCAGGACAAAATACACTGAATCCCTGATTTCAAGTAGGCCTCTGGGTTCAACTAACACCCAGATCTTGGTTTCTAATACCATTCTCCAAGAAAAGGTACCAGAGATCCTTGGAGAACTGGCTGACTCTAAGACTGTGGTAGGAAAATGACAAGATGAGCCTGGAGCATTTTATAGTGCCAAGAAGTGAGGGAGTATCAAAGGAAAAACAGACAAAAAACGCTCGCTGGCAGAATGTCAAAGGTGCACAAGAGCCAACTCAAAATGTTCCCAATAGTAAGATCTGAAGCAATCTGAGCAACAAAATAACCCAGACTATAGAATGAATATCCATGAGTCCATACGTAATAAATAAATTATTCAATTAGTAAGTGGGGGAGAAGAGAAAAATATCTCATGCAGGAGAATTCTAAATTATTTCCATAAATACTTCATCCTAAAGGAAGGGGAACTTAACTCTCTACTTCTTAAGTGTGAGCTGTGCATAGTGACTTCCTTCCAAAAAGGATAGTGTAGAAAGGGGAAAAAAGAGTAACTTTAAAGTAGAGAATTCTGACAAGCACTACCTCAGCCAAGTGATTACAGTCAGTACCGACCATCAGAAATCATACTGATAGCAAGTACTCTCAATAAGATATGATGAAAATGTCATTTTGCCTCTCTGATCTTTCTCCCCCAAACTCATAACCCCAGTCTAATCATGAGAAAAACATCAGACAAGCCCCAGTTGAGGGACATTCTATAATACCTGACTAGTACACCTCAAAACTGTAAAAGTCATCAGAAACGAGGAAACTGTCACAGCCAAGAGGAGCCCAAGGAGTCATAACGACTAAATGTAATGTGGTATCTTGGATAGTCCTGAAATAGAAAAAGAACATTGGTAAAAACTAAGGAAATTTGAATGAAGTATGCATTTTACTTAATAATAATGTATCAATATTGGTTCCTTAACTATAAGAAATGTGCCATACTAGTGTAAGATGTTCATAATAGGGGAGACTAAGTGTGAGGGTATATGGAGGCTGTCTGTACTATCTTCTCAATTTTTTCTGTAAATCTAAAACTGTTCTAAAAAATAAAGTCTTTTATTTTAAAAAAAGGTTTCCTAGCATAGTGTATGATAAAAAGATGGATAAATGTGAGCCTAAAGACAAAAGGCCAGGAAATTCTACTTAGTCATTGCGGAAGACACATGGAAGAAAAATGTTTATATTCAGAATTACATGTTGACAGGATTTTATGTATTTGTATTTACTTTCTATTTTCAATATGTTCAGAAGCAAATTGTGAGTGGAAAGCTAGGGTTGGATTAAATCAAGGTTTTAGTCCTGGGGACAGCACAAGTTTTTATAGATTATTTAATTCATCTGGGCCTCAATTTTCTGAGAGCATGAAATAGTTTACTTATGAAATCATCCAAAACTCTAATATTTTATATTTCAAATTGCTTGATAGATATTATTCATAGTTTGAAAAAATTACCTTCTCGTCTGAACCTCGTAATGTAATTTGGGTATGTCATATACAGACATGACTTTTAACTCCTTTTCAAGCCCCCTTGTTACTATATTTCTTTATAGGATACAATATTCCAACATTAAAATAGCCATTGGTGTAAAATATTGTTCACAAACAAAGTAGCAAAATTTCATGTGATGCTTTAGTAGAAAATAATGTTTCTCTTAATAAAGAAATAAAGAAAACAAAATACATCTTATAGGTGTGTCAGTGAGAATTAAAAGTGGCTGAATAGAGAATCAGTTTCCATATATTCATCTCAAGCTGTGGGTGCAAAAAGTAATGTTATTTAACTAAATTTTTTCACTTCAGTGAGATTTAATGCCAAAGTATGACAGATCACCCATTGTATTCATGTGAGGGACATACCAAGATATTTGTGAATTTTCAAATTGATGATGCAATTTTAGCATACTTCATAACATTCAATAAAATATAATTGACAATTTTACGTGACATTTTCTTCAGTAACTTCTATGCATAGTAATAAGTGCATTTATAAAACTATTAAAATAATTTTTTTACTAAAATTCCACACTATATGACAATCATTTTTTCCTTACTAACATTAACTTAGAATCTTACTGAATCCGCCAAATGAAAAGTGGTGATCAAAACAAATAAAGCTGCACTCTTTGGGCAATAAGAAATACTCTGTGTATGACAATGAGGAGGACCTGTTCTGTTAAGTAGGATGAATTCAGTTTATAACAATTGAGAAAGTTCCTCCTAATATTTTTGTGGGAGGTCACTAAGAACTTCACCAAAATTCAGATGTTGAATAAAATGAGGAATATAATGCGCATTTGTAAATGATAGAAACATCATGAATTCTTAAGCAACGTCATGAATTCAGTTCTTGCAGGATCATGTGTAGTTCTGAATCTTTCTGCTCACTCCTTTTACCTCAACTTACTGGATATTTTATTCTACTGGATATGGATTTGCCTACATCCCTATGACTTATCCATTTTATAACTGGAAGTTTGTACCCCTTTACCCCCTTCACCCTTTTTTGCACATGCCCCAGCCTCCAATTTGTTCTCTGTATTGACAAACTCAGTTCTACTTTGTTTCGTTTTATTTAATTCCACATACAAGTAAGATCATACTGCATTTGTCTTTATCTGTCTAATTCCACCTACGTAATGCCCTCAAGGCTCATCTATGTTGTCACAAATGGCGAGAGTTCATTCTTTTTTGATGGATGAATAGTATTCCATTGTATATACACCACATCTTCTTTATCCATCCATCCATCGATGGATGCTTAGCTTGTTTCCATATCTTGGTGTAAATAATGCTGCAGTGAACATGGGGGTGCATATATCTTTTCAAATTAGTGTTTTCATTTTCTTTGGATAAATACCCATAAGTGGAATTGCTGGATCATATGGTAGTTCTATTTTAAGTTTTTTTGAGGAAACTTCATACTATTTTCTGTAGTGGCTGCACAAATTTATATTCCCACCAGTAGTGAACAGGGGTTCCATGTATACATGTATACACCACAGCTCAAATATTGCTTCTGATCAAGAACCAACTTTAAAAAATCAACTATATTGTCTTACTCTGTATACAATAAAACACACATTTTAAATGTAGAATTTAATGAGTTTAGACAAACACCTATGCCTTTTTAACCACTACCACAATTAACATATGGACCACTTCCATCACTCCTCAAAGCTCCCATCATGCCCCTCCCAATCCCACCCTCCATCCTGGCTCTAGGCAAACACTGTGCTGCTTTCTATGACTGCATTACTAGATTTGCCTTTTCTAGAGTTTCATATAAGTGGAATTGTAAAGTATGTAGTTTTTTGCTTCTTGCCTTTTACAGTTAGCATAATGGTTTTGTTTTTTGAGATTCATACACATTGTGAAATATGCCAGTAGTTCATTATTCTACATTGTTAGTAGGATTCCATTGTGTGAATATTCTACAATTTGTTTATCCATTCCCCAAATGACAGATACTTAGGATTTTTTCCAGTGTTTGGCTCTTATGAATAAAACTACAATGAACATTTTTTGCATTTTTGTGCATGTTGTAGATACATGTTTTTATTTCTCTTGTGTAATACATAGACTTGGCGTTACTATGTCAAAGATAAGAGCATGTTTAATTTACAAGAAACTACCAAAACTTCCCAAAGTGGTGGTACCATTTGTACACTTCTACATATAAGGTATGAGAGGTCCAGCTGTTCTAAATTCTCATCAACAATTTAGTTTGTCAATATGTTTAATAATAGCCATTCTAGTAATATTTCATCATATTGCTAATTAATGTCTCCCTAATGACTGATGTTACTGAGCATCTTTTCATGTGCTTATTGGCCATAATTTTATCTTCCTTTGTGAAGTGTCTATTCCTATCTTTTGCCCATTTTAAAAACTGGGTTGTTAGTCTTCAGTTGTAAGAGTTCTTTATGTATTCTGCATAGAGTTTCATTGATAGATACATGTATTGAAAATATCTTCTCCCAGTCTATGGCTTCCATTCTTATTTCACTAATGGTGTCTTTCAGAGAACAAAAGTTTTTTATTTTTTTTTTGGCTTTCAGGTCTCTATTTTTAAAATTTTTATTGGAGTATAGTTCATTTACACTGTTGTATTAGTTTCAGGTGTACAGCAAAGTGAATCAGTTATACATATACATATATCCACTCTTTTTAAAAAATATTTATGTATTTTGCTCTGCTGGGTCTTAGTTGTGGCACTCGGATCTTTTAGTTGCGGCATGCAGGCTCTTAGTTGCGGCATGTGGGATCTAGTTCCCTGACCAGGGATCGAATCCAGGCCCCCTGATTTTGGGAGCACAGAGTCTTAACTGCTGGTTCACCAGGAAAGTCCCTCCACTTTTTTTTTTTTAGATTCTTTTCCCATATAGACCATTACAGAGTATCACGTAGACTTCCCTGTGCTATACAGCAGGTTCTTACTACTTATCTATTTTATATCTAGTAGTGTGTATATGTCAGTCCCAATGTCCCAATTTATCTCCCCCCCCACCCCCACTTATCCCCTGGTAACCATAAGTTTGTTTTCTACATTCATGACCCTAAACTGGTACAACCACTATGGAGAGCAGTCTGGAGGTTCCTTAAAAAACTAAAGGTAGAACTGCCATATGACCCAGCAATCCTACTTCTGGGCATATAGCTGGAGAAAACCATAATTCAAAAATACACATGCACCCCAGTGTTCACTGCATGCACTATTTACAATAGCCAGGACATGGAAGCAACCTAAATGTCCATCAACAGAGTAATGGATAAAGAAGTTGTGGCATATAGATACAATGGAATATTACTCAGCCATAAAAAGAACAAAATAATGCCATTTGCAGCAACATGAATGGACCTAGAGATTGTCATACTGAGTGAAGTAAGTCAGACACAGAAAGACAAATATCATATGATATTGTTTATATGTGGAATCTAAAAAAGATGGGTACAGATGAACTTATTCACAAAACAGAAGTAGAGTCACAGATGTAGAGAACAAAAGTTTTTAATTTTTATGATGTTATTTGTGTCAGTTCTTATGGGTTTTACTTTGTATCTAAGAAATTGTTGCCTACAAGTTTGCAAAAACCCCATTTCTTATATAAAATATATATTTAAATTGTAGCCTTCATGTTTAGACCTATTATCTATTTTGAAATAGTTTTTGTTTATAATGAGAGATAAGGAGTAGAATTTCCTTTTCACATGAATATCCAGTTGTTCTAGCATTTTTTACTGAAAATACTCTCTTTCCCCTATTGAATTACCTTTGTCAAAATTTAATTTACTATATAGACATGGGCCTATTTATGAATTTTCTAGTTTTTTCACTTATCTATATGTCTTTTTGTCAAAGCCACACTATCTTGATTACTATAGCTTTATAGTAATTTTTGAAACACAAATTTGTCCTTTTTCTTAAAAAAATGGCCTGGCTGTTCTAATATATTCTTTGCCTGTCCATATATATTTGAGAATCAACTTGTCAATTTCTTCAAAATATTCTGCTGTGATTTTGATTGAGACTTTGTTATAACCAGTTTGAAAGCAAAATACATGAGATAAAGTGCTCACACCTATGGAATTCATTGATCTTACCATGTACCCATCACACAGAGGCAACAAGACTGAGTGAAAGGTGAAATGGTTACTGCATATTCAGTTACGCAAATCTGGGTGATGATAAAAACCTTAAGACTTGTGTGGTATTACACAGATTTTAGTATATGCCCTGTGTAAACATATGAAGATGTTTACCCCATGGCCAGAAGGAAGCATGTGTCCTGGAAACAAGTGTGGCAGTAAAAGTGGCTTATATAATTTCTGATTCTTGTATATACATCTTTGGACTTGGTTGGTTGTGAATCTTAGTTTTTAAGGGAGATATGCTTTTCTGGGGGACACAACTATTACCAGATTGAATTCAAAATCGAGGCTTCTGTCTGGCCACATGAAGCACCTTCTGATCCTGAAGCAATAGACAAAGAGGGACTACTGCACTGCCAGCCAACAAGGGGAATTATAGTTTCTGCTAGACAATAAGGACAAGAAAAAGTATATCTAGGCCCCAAGGGATTCTTTCAAGCACTTCTTATTTCTCCTATTTCTAGTGGTAAAGTTAATGGAGAACTATAGCAGTCGCAGACAGGCAGAGGCACAGCCATCTCAGGCCTTCATGAATGAAGATGTTCTTCATCCAAGTGGAGAACCATTAAACGTTGGATTCTTACTGGGGGAAAGGAACATAGAATGAGTAGTGGCAGAAGGAAGGCATCTGTAAGGTGTTTATGGTGGCATTGGGTATTTGCAAAAACAAGAACTGCGGTAGATAGACATATCTAACATTGATCATCTATCTACACACACACACACACACACACACACACATACATACACACACACAAACACATACAGACACAGACACACATGGAGTTTTCCCTCTCTTCTTCCTTCAATAGTTTATACAAGGTGTTATATTGGTATTTAAGTTACATAATATCAATGGATGTTTGTGACTGATCAAATCAAGAAATAAGTATCAGCCAAAAATGGATGCAATTACTTATGAATTCTTTTCTCCATTTAAAAAAATCTCCATTTGTGTGATGAATTGTTGTGCCTTGTTTTGTCTCAGTAATTTAGATATATACATAAGTGTGTATGGAAGCTAAGAAGCTAAAGTAGTAGAACAGACTAGACCAGATATTTACTGTTGATGCTCAGTACCATCTCCACCTTTCTCAGATTCCCCATCAGCCATAGGGGATTGCTATGGATATTATATTTCTAAGATTCTGACAAAGAAATGTTCAGTGAAAGTCAGTGGTAAAATATTTGGAATGCATTAAAGAAGAAGCCATAATTCTCTGGTGGCAGTTGTGGGCAGAGGCTTGGGCAAAGGCAAGTTGCAAACCAGCTTTCTGAGAGACTCAATTCAGTGCTGCAGGAAGCTGACGTCATTTATGGTGACATCCCTCTGTTTTCAAATATACTTAAGATTTCTAAGTCCTATATACAGATATACTTGGGTAAAAAAGCGACATAAATAGAGCATGATGTGGGCTTTTGAGGTACTGATAATGTTTTGTTTCTAAATCTGAGTCCTATGTCATGAGAATGTTTACACTAAGAAAATTTATTGAGCTGTACCATTACAATATGTATCGTTTATGAATGCACATTATACTGCAATTAAAAGTTTTAATCATAATTTCTACTCAAAATGTTCATAGACAGAATGCTTCTGGCCGATCCCTGACTGATACACAAATGAAAATCAATAAATGAGAGGTATATTATTGTTGAAAATCTCTTCTACACTGCTCATTTTTCTCCTCTGTAAAATGAATATGATAATAGGACCTACCTCATGAGGTCAAAAGAGGATTAAATCAGATTTATCAAGTGTTAGAAAGTATGTTCCACATAGTAAGAGTTATATAAATGTTAGCTTGTTGAAAAAAGTAAAGAGATGCCTACTTACCTACATATATATATATATATATATATATATATATATATATATATATATAAATAAATAAATACACAACAGTTTAAGGCACATAATTGATTGCTAGTGTAGGGGGTTGGAACAGACCTCCCCAAGATGTACTACTTTAGCATGTGGATTATTTTGAGCTAAAGGCATTCGAGACCCTATAGACTCAAGAGAAACTACTGCCCCTCCTTCTACTACCTACAAGAATTTAAATTAAAATTTTCCCAGAAAAAGAGTTATTACCAGAAATAAATTTTATCTAAGTGACTCCATCCATATGGCAGGACAAACATCTAATTACCAAATATCTGCTCTTTCTTTTATTGTCTTGTGAATGACCCTCCTATCCTTGAAAACCCCAGGTCCCTACCCCCTTTCTTAGCTCTGGATGGCATATATACCTACTTTTACCTTTCTATCGATAAACCTCTCATGTATGTGGGGTCTCTAACTCTCTCATATATATGGAGTTCCCCTATGTATAAAATTAAGTATGATTTTCTCCTGTTTTGTCTCATATCAATATAATTCTCAGACCAGCTAGAAGAACCCATAAGGATAGGGAAAAGTTTTTTTTCTCCCTGACATTAGACTCTGTGCTCCCCGTGGTCAGCCTACATGTCCATTTTGGTCATCATTAAATCCCTTTGATCTTGAACAGTACCTGTGTGGAGTTGATGTTCAAGAAAAAATTAATTAAACAGATTGAATACATTTAAGCCACAAATTTAATATTATATTCTGAGCTTTATTGCAAATTTCCATTTTCTAGCTAAGAACAATCACTTCAGGCCTCTTTGCTTCTCTTCATTTCTACGAGTAGCGCTACTAGTCAGTTTTTCTTTGGGACTCTTTCTCACTGACAGACAAAGACTTTTCACTTCATAAGGGTTCACTGGATATGCAACATCAAATAGAGAACAACAAAGTCCTGTTGAAATGGATATGCTGTGAGTTCTGTTGGTCTCAGTTAACAGCTGAAAGACCTGTTCCCACTCTCAGGCTTCAGAGTGTATACAATTCAAATGTAAGCTTCAAGAAAATAACCTATTCGTACGTGTCACCTTCAGAACCAGGAGTTGGTTGTCATAAATACAGATACTCATTTATTTTAAGAGTCTACTGTAATTCTAGATTTTTAAGCTAGGTCTCATATTTTTTATTTTTCTAAAAGGGATACATGTCCATAAAGATATTAATGTAGTTTTCAAACATAACAGAAAATTTTAAAAAGAAGAGTGAAAGGATGGAAATTCTTTTGGAATTTTCTCTGCATATTTTATTTTAATAGTATGTATATATATAACATACATGCATATGTATGCATATATATTATGATCATGTATTATGTATGCATATATCAACTGATGCAAGCATATGAGGAAACAGGAAGAATGAACTTTGCATGATATAATAGCTTCTTGAGAAAATACACAGACACCAAAGAAAGCTATAAATGCTCATCTGTGTAAGCCTCTAAAGAAAAATAATTTACTGAAATAGATTTAGAATACAGCAACATATATAGTTAAGGAAGTATTTAATGCAGGTGGGATTACTGTCATTAAATCTGTTCTCCCACTTCCTCTTGATGTGCCAAGTGTCTGGACAAGTCAGTCACCTTGATCCTTTGTAGCAGATGGTTCTCAGTATTCATTTAAATTAAAATATAACATTACCTTCCTTGAAGTCAATTCAAAAGACAGAAAGGACTCAATGATTTTTAAGCAAGATGAATACTTTCGTCTGGCTTTGTGGCTGACTAACTCAAATCTGGATTATGTGGCCTATCCCAGGCATTATCTGAATCAGCAATTTCAAAGACACAAGCTGTGTTCAGGAGGAAAAAATCAATCCAGATTGTCTTAAGAATGTGTAACCTACCTTCCAAACCCTACCTATTTACTAGATTTAATTATTGTCAATTCTTATTATGAAGACCACGTAAAATGTATTTTTTCACACTTTGTTCCTCTCATTAATGTCAGTCTTCTGTGTAGAGGCCCCAGTATGCCATTAGGAGCTTCTAATTGCACACTGAAGGAGAACATTTTAAATATGAAGGAATAATCATCTCTCCAGAATGGCATAGCTGCCATGATTTTCAGAGGTGGAAAACCTGGGTAGGATACTTATTTACCTTTAAAAACTCCCTGATATCACATACACAAGAATTTCTAAAATGCTTTCTTTAACTTCTGTGGATAATAAGGCATACACAAAAGGATATGAATAATTATTGTGGAAAGAAAGACCTAGATCATTAACATGATACCATACACTCAATATATCGACTGGTAACAAAAGTCAGTGTTCAGTAGATATCTCTGGATCTGGATCTTGGTTGGACAGAGGTAAAGGCAGCTGTGAGAAAGTTAGAAGGCCAAACATAAAAAGCTGGCAGATACGTGGCAGCCTTTTCTCAAATATGGTTGTGAGTCCAAAGTTTTAAGCTAAGAGTGAATGTCCCTTGGGACTGGGTTTGAGACAAAGAGCAGGGAGGGGAATGGGGAAGTGAATAGGCACAATGTGTTACAGGATGGAGAGTACTCTTTCTGGATGATGACTAGAGAGATATTCAAATAAAGTTAGCACTCAAATAATTGAAATCTATTCTTATAATTCAGTATAATGATCTCTTTAGGGGCTAGTGAAGCATATTTGTCTATTTCATCTATGTTTTAGTTTAAACATCATTCACTGATTTTGATGATAATATATATTGAATACTATACCTTTCTGTGCATGGATCCTTAAAATACAGAGAGGGAAAAGAGCACATGTGAGTTTACAGAAGGAAATCATTAGAAATAAATAAGTAAGTAGTTACCAATTATTGTACATAATAGAAAATTAAATAATTGTGTGATCTGAGATACTATCATAAGGGGTAGGAATTTAGATTAAGGTATTAGGGAGGGTTTCTTTGAGAAAGTGTTATTGAAACTGAGATCTGGAAATGGAATTATCCAGGCAGTGAGTGGAAAGAAGAATCTCCCGGGTAAAGAAAATAACAGGTTCAAAAGCTCCTGTCTGAGTCAGGAAGGACTTGCCAGGTTGTCAGAAACAAGGGAAGTGCAGCAAAACTTCAGTTTTGTAAGTAGAGAAAGTTATAAGAGGAGAGGATAGTGCAGTAGGTCAGTCCAGAAGGGTTTGTAGATCATGGTAAATGTAATATTTTACCCTCTGCACAAGTAAAAACCATTTGAAGTTTTGAGAAGGAAAGTGATGTGATCTGATGTATGTTTTATTGTTATCCTTCTGGTTGCTGCAAGGAAATGGATAGAAGGGATATTAAAAGGTCAAGAGTGGAAATGCAATAGGATTTGTCTAAACTAGATTTGATAGTGGCAAGGATGAGGGCAACGTCAATGAGAAATGTTGGCAAATGGATTCTGTGGCATGTCAGTATGCTAAAAGCGTTAAGGAAGCCCTCAGACCCATGGGACGAGGAATGACATGGGCCTGCTTGGCAGGCTGGACAGCTACAATTTTGGCGACTGGTTAGAAGACATGTATAATTAATTTTAAATCCTGCTGAGATCTAGGAAATAATGAAAATGTATTGACCTTCCACATTGCTAACACCTACATGTGCCAAAAGAACAGCTGGGCTCTGTCTAGGCCTTAAATTTATGAGTTCTAACTACTACAGTAAAGAGTTGAAATCTACTATTATTAATCTAGTTTAGTTAAATCATCAAATTACCGGTAAATTCAAATTCTATCAGTCAGTCTGGGAACCTATCCATCCTTATAAAGTTGTTACTTTGGGGGAAAAAAATCATTGTACCTTGGAAGAAACAGGGCCCATGTAAAGTAGAAAGGTGTCAAGGAGGATGAACTCTACAGTTGGATAAATAGAAGGTCCAAACAGAGCTGTTCTAGAAAAGATAAGCATGAACTGCAAATAAATGACTTAGAAATTCTACAAAAACAATTTTAATTTAAAAAGTTTATAAGTATATATAAGATGTACTCCTGGTTTTAAAACAAAGAAACAAAACTCTTTCAAAACTAGAACTAGGGCTTCCCTGGTGGCGCAGTGGTTGAGAGTCCGCCTGCCAATGCAGGGGACATGGGTTCGTGCCCCGGTCCGGGAAGATCCCACATGCTGCGGAGCAGCTGGGCCCGTGAGCTGTGGCCACTGAGCCTGTGCATCCGGAGCCTGTGCTCCGCAACGGGAGAGGCCCGTGTACCGCAAAAAAAAAAAAAAAAAAAAAAACAACTTTTGAGACCATGACCCTGCAGCATTTTGATAGTTCTAAAGCTTGCAGATATTTTAATATAGATCATTATAACATAGACCCTGCGCCACCAGGGAAGCCCCTCAAAAGTATTTTGATTAATAGAGATATATACGCCCAACTAAATTACCTCTCTGAAGTGAACATAATGTAATGATGGTAATTTCCATGTTTTTCTCAGCTTGCCTTTTATTTCAATGCTAAATTTTATTACACTCTTAGTTCTAGCTTCAGAAACAGCTAAAGAATAAAAGCAACATGTTTCTATGATATGAAGGTATAAATTTCAATTTTGAGCTCAATATTACTTAAATCAAAACTTCTAAAAATTCCCCTAGACTTTCAATATAACTACTGGAAATAGCATTTGTAGATTTTAATAGACATTGGGTGCATTATTTCTAAGAAAGCCTTATATTCGTAATGAAAATTTTATTATCAATTCTATTCAGTATTACATTTGAAATTTTAGAAATTGAATATGTATGTGTGTTTGTGTGCATCTTCTTGTGTAATTTTAAAGATCTATTTTAAATTTCTTCCAAGGGATTTCTTTTGTAAAGCAAAGCAAAACAAAACTAATAACAAACTTAGAAGTGGTTTTCAAGGATATTTAATAGTCAATTTATTTTGCCAAACAATGTTATTTTAAAATTATTTGAAGCAGTTATTTTACAATTATTTAATAAGCACATTGTGTCAGAAATCTTTGAAGAGTGAAATTTTCCTTCTATAAAATGTGCAAATTATTTGAGAATGCATATTTCTTTCATACCTTGTCATATGCAAAACTAATTTGCAAAGGACAGGTGCAAAAATATGCACATAAATGAAGAGAAAAATAGTCAGATGGCAACTTGGCAGCCAGAAAAAAGAAACTCTTTTCTTCCCTATTCGGAGAGTGAACTAAACTCAATAAAATTGTTGGAACAGAACCTTCAGTAGTGAAGAAATGAAAACTTTCCTTTGGAATGAAATAGTTCTTTCAGACCAAGAGAACATATCATAAACGGTTGAACCACTGTTAGTGGATAAAAATTTAATCCAATTTGTCTTTTTAATAGGTAGATGAAAAGGCTCTTTCGTAATACTGATGCTTAAACAAGAGAAGACTCCCTAACTACTTTACCTTATGCAAAGGATGGAAGTCTCACACATTATTGAATCCAGATAACTTATGTGGTTGGTAACAGAGAAGAATAAAAATACGTACCAATTACTTGGTTAATACAGAATTAAAAAGCAGAATTGAACAAAGTTTTTGAATAATAGTCATACTCCTTAAATCTAGCAAGATACAGTTGGCCCTCCGTATCTGAGGAAGTGGAACCTTAGGAAATGGACAGAGGGTGGGAGGGTACTACACCATTTTATACAAGAGACTTGAGCATCCTTGGATTTCAGTGTCCATGGGGACCCTGGAACCAATTCCATGCAGATACCGAGGGACCATTGTATATTGTTAATATTCATCTTGGTCCTTAAAAACCAAATACTTCTATTCAGGTTAATATTTATTAGTCACCATATAACATGACCCTTCTGTCACACACTATTGGTGTGACCTTGGGCAAATAAATTTGCCTTTCTTAACTTTTGTTTCCTCATTTGTGAAAATAGGGATAATGGCATTTCTGTTGTAGGATATGTGATGATTAAACAGGATCAAACACATGATAGACTTTAACCAAGCACCGGGCAGACAGAAGATGTGGGGCAGGAGGAGTAATAAATGGCAGTTTCCTTACTTACTTATAGGGATATTGTGTGATCTAGGCATTAACACAATTTTGCATTCTCTAAAGAAAATATATACCCTATGGAAAAAAGATGTGAGTACGTGTATTTCTGGGAGTTTAGGGAATGGATTAGGATTTCATGTTCAGGTCAAATATCTTTTTAAAAAATCCCCTACACAGTGTTTCTAAGATCAGGCAGTTATTGGAATGATTGGGAGCTAAGTCAGAGATTTCAGAACAAGCTAACAAAACAAAGGAGAATAAGGCTTTTCATCTCCAAGTTACTTAAGTCAAATCTCATTTTGCCTTAATAATCACACCTAAAAAATAAAAAGACATTGTTGAAAAAAAGTCAGTGTCTTCTATTTTCTTTGTCTTTTATGCCTAACCTTGCATATTTTGAAACTGAATTATTATTAACAAACTTGAAATTCTTTGAGCTTTTTTTTAAATGGATATTTATTGGAGTATAATTGGTTCACAATATTGTGTTAGTTTCTGTTGCACAACAAAGTGAATCAGCCATATGCATACACATGTCCCCATATCCCCTCCCTCTTGAGCCTCCCTCCCATCCTCCCTATCCCAGCCCTCTAGGTCATCGCAAAGCACCGAGCTGATCTCCCTGTGCTATGCTGCTGATTCCCACCAGGCAACTATCTTACATTCGGTAGTGTGTATATATATATATATATATATATATATATATCTCGATACTACTCTTACTTTGCCCAAGCTTCACCCTCCCACCCCATGTCCTCAAGTCCACTTTCTATGTCTACCTCTTTATTCCTGCCCTGCAAATAGGTTCATCAGTGCCATTTTTTTTTTTTTTTTTAGATTCCACATATATGCGTTAATATACGATATTTGTTTTTCCCTTTCTGGCTTACTTCACTCTGTATGACAGACTCTGAGTACATCCACCTCACTACAAATAACTCAATTTCATTTCTTTTTATGGCTGAGTAATATTCCATTGTATATATGTGCCACATCTTCTTTATCCATTCATCTGTTGATGGACATTTAGGTTGGTTCCATGTCCTGGCTATTGTAAATAGTGCTGCAATGAACATTGTGGTACATGTCTCTTTTTGAATTATGGTATGCCCAGTAGTGGGGTTGCTGGGTCATATGGTAGCTCTATTTATAGTTTTTTAAGGAACCTCCGTACTGTCTTCCATAGTGGTTGTATCAATTTATATTCTCATCAACAGTACAGGAGGGTTCCCTTTTCACCACACCCTTTCCAGCATTTATTGTTTCTAGACTTGTTGACAATGGCCATTCTGACTGGTGTGAGGTGATACCTCATTGTAGTTTTGATTTGCATTTCTCTAATAATTAGTGATGTTGAGCATCTTTTCAGGTACCTCTTGGCCATCTGTATGTCTTCCTTGGTGAAATGTCTATTTAGGTCTTCCACCCATTTTTTAACTGGATTGTTTGTTTTTTGGATATTGAGCTCCATGAGCTGTTTGTATATTTTGGAGATTAATCCTTTGTCTGTTGTTCATTTGCAAATATTTTCTCCCATTCTGAGATTGTCTTTTTGTCTTGTTTATGGTTTCCTTTGCTGTGCAAAAACTTTTAAGTTTAATTAAGTCCCATTTGTTTATTTTTATTTCCATTACTCTAGGAGGTGGGTTAAAAAAGATCTTGCTGTGGTTAACGTCAAAGAGTGCTCTGCCTATGTTTTCCTCTAAGAGTTTTATAGAGTCTAGTCATATATTTAAGTCTTTAATCCATTTGGAGTTTATTTTTGTGTATGGTGTTAGGTAGTGTTCTAATTTCATTCTTTTACATGTAGCTGTTCAGTTTTCCTAGCACCACTTATTGAAGAGGCTGTCTTTTCTCCATTGTATGTTCTTGCCTCCTTTGTCATAAATTAGGTGCCCATATGTGTGTGGGTTTGTCTCTAGGCATTCTATCTTGTACCATTGATCTATATTTCTGTTTTTGTGCCAGTACCATACTGTCTTGATTACTGTAGCTTTGTGGTATAGTTTGAACTCAAACTCCTCCAACTCTGTTTTTCTTTCTCAAGATTGCTTTGGCTATTCGGGGTCTTTTGTGTTTCCATATGAATTGTAAAAATTTTTTGTTCTAATTCTGTGAAGAATGCCATTGGTAGTTTGCTAGAGATTGCATTGAATCTGTAGATTGCTTTGGGTAGTATAGTCATTTTCACAACTTGTATTCTTCCAGTCCAAGAACATGGTATATTTCTCCATCTGTTGGTATCATCTTTGATTTCTTTCATCAGTGTTTTATAGTTTTCTGAGTACAAGTCTTTTGCCTGTTTAGGCAGGTTTATTCTTAGGTATTTTATTCTTTTTGTTGCAGTGGTAAATGGGAGTGTTTCCTTAATTTCTCTTTCTGATTTTTTGTTGTTGGTGCATAGGAATGCCAGATTTCTGTGCATTAATTTTGTATCCTGCAACTTTACCAAATTCATTGATGAGTTCTAATAGTTTTCTTGTAGCAACTTTAGGATTTTCTATGTATAGTATTCTGTCATCTGCAAACAGTGACAGTTTTACTTCTTCTTTTCCAATTTGTATTACTTTTATTTCTTTTTCATCTCTGATTGCTGTGGCTAGGACTTCCAAAACTATGTTAAATAAGAGTAGCAGGACTGGACATCCTTGTTTTGGTCCTGATCTTAGTGGAAATGCTTTCAGTTTTTCACCATTGAGTATAATGCTTCCTGTGGGTGTTTCATATATGGCCTTTATTATGTTGAGGTAGGTTCCCTCTATGCCCACTTTCTGGAGAGTTTTTATCATAAATGGGTGTTGAATTTTGTCAAAAGCTTTTTCTGCATCTATTGAGATGATCATATGGTTTTTATTCCTTAATTTGTTAATGTGGTATATCACATTGATTGATTTGCGTATATTGTTGAATCCTTGCGTCCCTGAGATAAATCTACTTGATCATGGTGTATGATCCTTTTAATGTGCTGTTGGCTTCTGTTTGCTAGTACTTTGTTCAGGATTTTTGCATCTATGTTCATTAGTGATATTGGTCTATAATTTTTTTTGTCATATGTATTTCTGGTTTTGTTATCAGGGTGATGGTGGCTTCATAGAATGAATCTAGGAGTGTTTCTCCCTCTGCAATTTTTTGGAAGAGTTTGAGAAGGGTAAGTGTTAGCTCTTCTCTAAAAGTTTGATAGAATTTGCCTGTGAAGCCATCTGGTGCTGGACTTTTGCTTGTTGGAAAATTTTTAATTACAGTTTCAATTTCATTACTTGTGATAGGTCTGAATATATTTTCTAATTCTTCCTGGTTCAGTCTTGGAAAATTGTACCTTTCCAAGAATTTGTCCATCTCTCCATGGTTGTCCATTTTATTGTCATATAGTTGTTTGTAGTAGTCTCTTATAATCCTTTGTATTTCTGCAGTGTCAGTTGTGATTTCTCCTTTTTCATTTCTAGTTTTATTGATTTGCATCCTCTCCCTTTTTTTCTTGGTGAGTCCGGCTAACAGTTTATCAATTTTGTTTATCTTCTCAAAGAACCAGCTTTTAGTTTTATTGTTGTTTGCTATTGTTTTCTTTGTTTCTATATCATTTATTTCTGCTCTAATCTTTATGATCTCTTTCCTTCTACTGACTTTGGGTTTTCTTTATTCTTCTTTCTCTAGTTTTTTAAGTGTAGGTTAGATTGTTTATTTGAGATGTTTCTTGAGGTAAGAATGAATTGCTATAAACTTCCCTCTTAGAACAGCTTTTGCTCTATCCCATAGGTTTTCAGTCATTATGTTTTCATTGTCATTTGTTTCTATGTATTTTTAAAATTTCTTCTTTGATTTCTTCAGTGATTTCTTGGTTATTTAGTAGCACACTGTTTAGCCTCATGTATTTGTGTTTTTTAGTTTTTTTCCTGAAATTGATTTCCAGTCTCATAGCATTGTGGTCAGAAAAGATGCTTGATATGATTTCAATTTTCTTAACTTTTCCGAGGCTTGATTTGTGACCCAAGATGTGATCTATCCTGGAGGATGTTCCATGTGCACTTGTGAAGAAAGTGTATTCTGCCACTTTTGGGTGGAATGTTCTATAAATATCAATTAGATCTATCTGGTGTATTGTGTCATTTAAAGCTTGTGTTTCCTTATTTATTTTCTGTTTGCATGATCTGTCCATTAGTATAAGTGGGGTGTTATACTCCCCTACTATTTTTCTGTTACTGTCGATTTCTCCATTCATGGTGTTACCATTTGCCTTATGTATTGAGTTGCTCCTATGTTGAGTGCATAAACATTTATAATTGTTATATCTTGTTCTTTGATTGATCCTTTGCTCATTATGTAGTGGCCCTCCTTATCTCTTTTAACAGTCTTTATTTTAAAGTCTGTTTTATTTGATACGAGTATTGCTACTCCAGCTTTCTTTTGATTTCCATTTGCATGGAATATCTTTTTCCATCCCTTCACTTTCAGTCTGTATGTGTCCCTAGATCTGAAGTGGGTCTCTTTTAGACAGCTTGTATATGGGTCTTGTTTTTGTATCCATTCAGCCCGTCTGTGTCTGTTGGTTGGGGCATTTAATCTATTTACATTCAAGGTTATTATCGATTTGTATGTTCCTATTACCATTTTCTTAATTGTTTTGGGTTTGTTTTTGTGGGTCTTTTCCTTCTCTTGTGTTTTCCACTTAGAGAAGTTTCTGTAGCATTTGTCATAAAGCTGATTTTGTGGTGCTGAATTCTCTTAGCTTTTGCTTATCTGAAAAGCTTTTGACTTGTCCATCAAATCTGAATGATATCCTTGCTTGGTAGAGTAATCTTGGTTGTACGTTTTTATCTTTTATCACTTTAAGTGTATCCTGCCACTTCCTTCTGGCCTGAAGAGTTTTTGCTGAAAAATCAGCCGATAACCTTATGGGGATTCCTTTCTATGGTATTTTTTGTTTTTCCCTTGCTGCTTTTAATATTTTTTGTTTGAATTTAATCTTTGTTAGTTTGATTAATATGTGTCTTGGTGTGTTTTTCCTAGGGTTTATCCTGTATGGGACTCTCTGTGCTTCCTCGACTTGGGTGACTATTTCCTTTCCCATGTTAGGGAAGTTTCCAGCTATCATCTCTTCAAATATTTTCTCAGACCCTTTGTTTTTCTCTTCTTCTTCTGGGACTCCTATAATTTGAATGTTGGTGGGTTTAGTGTTGTCCCAGAGGTCTCTAAGATTGTCTTCAATTCTTTTCATTCTTTTTTCTTTATTCTGCTCCTCAGCAGTTATTTCCACCATTTTGTCTTCCAGCTCACTTATTCATTCTTCTGTCTCTTTATTCTGTTATTGATTCCTTCTAGTGTATTTTTCACTTCAGTTATTGTGTTGTTCATCTCTGTTTGTTTGTTCTTTAGTTCTCTCTGGATCTTAAACATTTCTTCTATTTTCTCAATCTGTGCTTCCATTCTATTTCTGAGATTCTGGATCATCTTTACTATCATTACTCTGAATTCATTTTCAGGTAGAGTGCCTATTTCCTCTTCATTTATTTGGTCTTGTAGGTTTTTACCTTGCTCCTTCATCTGTGACATATTTTTTTGCTGTCTCATTTTTTTTTTTTTTTTTTTTAATGAGTGGGATTGTGTTCCTGTCTTTGTGGTTGTTTGGCCTGAGGCTTCCAGCGCTGGGGTTTGTAGGCTGTTGGGTAGAGCTGGGTCTTGGTGCTGAGATGAGGAACTCCATGAGACCTCACTGCAATGAATATTCCCTGGGGTTTGAGGTTCTCTGTTAGTCCAGTGGTTTGGACTCAGAGCTCCTACTGCGGGAGGTTCGGCACCCCCCTATGGGCTTCTGAAACAAGATCCTGCAAGCCGCCTGGGGAGCAGCAAAAAAAAAAAAAGAACAATAACAAAATGAAAAATAAAATTAGAGTAGGAAACTAACAGATATGTTAGGAAGAATATAAAAATAAAAATATGGATGAATCAACAACTGGAAAGTACATCTGTACCTCAATAGTAAAAAAGAGGAGTAGGGAAAAGAAAAAAAAAGGGGAGGGGAAAGGCGTTGGCTTTGGGGTGTGGGGCCTAAGCAAGGGTGAGGTTTGGGCAGTGGATGGGGCCGATGCTGAGGACCCACAGGACTGGAAAAGGCCCTGGGGCTGTGGGGGTGTGGCTTAGGCTCAAGGAACAGAAGGGGCCAGGTGTGCCCCCCACCGCTGGTCTCAGAGTGCAGGGGACCTCACCTGGGAGCCCAGCAGGCTTCCTGGACTCAGATGGGCAGGGCAAATGCTCTCCTCTCCTCTCCTCTCCTCCTCCGGTCTGGGAGGGCCCCTCCTGCCTGCTTCTCCTGACCTTCCCAGCCTCCTTCCTATACCCCCAAGGACCCACGCAGCCTGCAGGGAGCTTTGGAGGGCCAGGGATTGGTCTGGGAGCTCAGCAGTTTCCCTGGGCCCGAATGGGTGGGGCAATCGCCCTCCGCTGCTCTCCCAGTCCTCCAGATGGCCCCTCCCACCTGCCTCTACTGATCTCCCCAGCCTCAGGGGCACTGATCCTGTCTGGCCTCCACTTCTCCTTCCCCCTATGTCCCCCTACATCCTACCAGTTCACTTTGGGGTTCCTCCATCTCCTTGGGCATTAAGAGTCCCCCACTAGCGGCCGGCAGGCCCCCTGGTTGTGTGGAGATGCTAACTCTGTGTCTTCCCACGCTGCCATCTTGACTCTGCCTCCCACAATCTCTTTGAGCTTTTCTTAATGGAAAGATTAAAATTGAAAACTACAGTTTAGTTTGGTCATAACTATGGGATAAATTTAATTCATCACTCCTGAGAAATGGTAAAGAAAGTATACAGTCAGTAACATCATGAACAGGACATCTCCCTTGAAAAACATGGCAGGGAAGAGGTGAAGGAGACCCTGAATTTGAGGCCAGCAAAAAGAATGAGAGAAGAAGCGTGGGGAGGGGGCAAGTAACAACAATAAAACAAGAAAGGAACCCAGGAAAACAAAGGTCTGTCTGACATGGGCACTTGCAGCCTGATCATTGTAGAGGGAGGGGTAAGGTCAGGGGGGAGCAGAAGGCATAGAAGAGAGCATCGGGTAACTCTTAGAATTACCTGGCTCCAAGGAAACGTGAACTCCAGTGGGAGAGAAGGTGTATTTAAGGTAGTCCAGGGAGAGGGAGCTTAAAAAAAGAAAGGATTGGATATCAGAAAACATTTTGTGATGTGTAATGAGATCTCTGTCAGTGGATTCATGCCCTAAGCAATACAATGCAAGTCCTGTCATTTGAAACGTGTTGAATTAGAGAGAGAAATCTACTGGAATACTCTCTGTAAGGGATCACTCTTCTATCATCACATCATTTATTTTATGGTTACATTCTTTTTTGCAAATTCTGTGTTCGTTTTGTGACTCAGTAGTCTACCAAACAGAGGTACCTGAAGTTAGTCAGTGAGAGGTATCATTTGTGTTTGTATAGAACTGTTTTGTTTGTTTGTTTGGGTTTTGTCTTAAGATCTGATGACTCCACATTTCCTTTCTTTATCTAAACCTATCCAACTGTGAACTCAGAATCCCTGAGATAACTGGACCATCCGATTAGGGCACTTAGATAGCCTGCATAAAGCACTTGGGCAATTGGCCCTTTACATGGGACTATGTAAGGGAGTGGAGTAAATGCAGGAAAGAGACACCCTTGACTGCTCCTCATAGTTGACTTGTCATTTTCACAGCTCTCTGTGGGGCAGGCTGTTACTTTGTGTTAGCTGTCATACTAAATCAGGAAATGTTTGTCACTGACTGTAGTGAAACATTTCATCTTCCTAGGGATGCATATTTCTGTAGTTTTGCATTAAAAAAAGAAGCACTTTTTGCAAATAGCCTAATATTTTTCTATGGGGCGGGAGCAAGAAATATAACAAAGCACCTAAGCAGTACTCAATTTTTCTTAGCAAACTGAAGCTACTATGTTTTATTTTGATAAATGATGCTAATGAAGCTTGGGGACTTTTACAGGTGTGTAATTCTTCATTTCACTACATTATTGTTTTCCATTATTTTATGTTAAGGCACCTACATGCTTTTAAACAATTTGTTAGACAGCCAACTTTCTCACAGCATTGTTGTTAGCACAATATATTTAGAAAATGAATAATCAAAGATGAATCTGCCCCAAATTCTCTTTCTTCCCATAGTGCCTCTCATCCTGTTTTATTGTTGCAATAGTTCAGTGAAGCAGGGGGCTTTGTCCTGTCCCCAACTGCCACAACTAGCAAATGTGAACGAGTTCCTTTTAATAGTAGAGTCCACATTTTGGGGTCAGATCACCTCTACTGGCTTACTGGAAAAAAAAAAGAGGGGGATATGAAAAAAATCATAAATTAACATAATCTACCAGTGCAGTTTGGTCATGGGGGATATTACTTCTTGAAATCGTACAGTTTACCAGTTTGTGACAGAAACATTTCATGAGGTCCTATTAGTAAATCAATCTGTAGAGGGCAAATGAGGTTGAATACATAACATCAGGGAATATAGTTAATATGGTCTTGACCTTGAAAGTTAGTTGCCTTATGGGCACTCACAGCTTTCCCAAATCTTTTTCTCTTCATCTTGAAGAGGTAGGGAACATATCAGAAAAAGCCAACTTAAAGTAGCACTGTATAGTTAGGGATTGTTCTAAAAAGTAACCAAGAACATGGACTGGGAGTGAAATAGGGGCCCCATCTCTTTTTTTCTTTGTTTGCCTTTCTTGGTCCAGTGGAGGATATTCAGCACAAATAATGACAAGCTATAGCCGCACTCATGGGCTACAACTGATCTCTTAAATATGTTTCTTTATGTTGTTTGTGTGGGACTATACAAGTGTTGCCTACTAATTTTAAAACTTCACACAGTATATGTGAAAAGAATGAAAATCACCCATATTTTCTTTTTTGCTCTCTATTTCCAAAGGAAACTGGAATATATCCTTCCAGAAATATTTTAGAGCATACATAAGCATTTTATTAGAAATAATATCATTGTGGTCATATTTTAAGCCATATTTAGAGTAATAATGTATTCAATCTTTCCTTGACCTTCTAATAGATTTCTTTTATGACCCTGCCAAATTTTTACATTCAAAGTAGAAATGAGATGAATCTGTCAACCAATGTGTGGCCCATGTTGGCAGCTGAACACAGAATAGACCCTACTACTTTTAAACTGCATTCTAGTTTAGGTTATATGCAATCTCGGGGGTGAGGCTGAAAAAGTATGTTGATAGAATGTTGTCTATTATATTATCTAAACCATGGCTTATTTGGTTTATGTGTACAAAGCTAGAGGCAGTTTGAAATATCTCTTATTAGATCCTTTAGCATTTCACTGAATCTCAGAACAAGAAGGAACTGTAGCAATCATATAGTGCAACCTCTTCCTTTTACAAATGTGAATGCTGAGACATAGAACAGTCAAGAGACTTGTCCAAGGTTAGACAGCTCATTAATGGCAGGTCTAAGATCAGAACACTTAGTTGAGGTTATATCCAAATACACATTATTGTCTGAGATGATTTGATAGCTTTCAGATTGATAGTTTCTGGGCTATAGTTTGCCCATATTGCTTTTAAAATCCACTTTTTATCTTTTATCTTCTTAAAGGAGAATTCCATAAGTTTACTCTGCTTCTATGGCAGCTGTCGTGACCTCCCACAGTAGACCTTTGATTGCTGATGGTGAAGCTTTTCTACAAATCCTATGAAATTGCGTTTCTTCTGTGCTCATTCCCTTGTTGGCACAAGATATTGGCTCATTCTAATCCTACACTTGTCTTCTAGTTTTAGTATTCCAACAACTCCCCTTTGTCCCATTGTCAAAATGGTACATGAACATAGGCCACAGATTATATAAAATTTATTTCTTCACAAATTCAAAGGATTTAACTTGCTTCAAAAACCTTTATCGTCTAATATTTGCCAAGCCCCCAAACTATGTTTTTATAGGAAATGTAATCCTACTTGATATCAGTTTTCTTAAGGTCTCCATGTGTTTCTGGCTCCAGATACCAGATGAGGTGGCTTTCTTTATATAAACAGTATTCAGTGCTAATGTAGTAATGCTTAGAGTCTGTCTATGCAGAGGGCACAAAAAAGGAAATTTCCCAAGACCTCATGAGAGATCCCAAAATATCCTGAGAAGACTTATATTTATCAAAGCTTTCCTCTCCAACTGGGTGACATTATCAGGCTTGGGGTCATTTTGAAATAGTGACTACAAGAATGAGCTTGGTAAACGATTGTTCTATCAGGTAAGATCTTGGCATTTTGTTTCTCAGAATGTTAAACGATTTACTCTAAAGAGCCTGGGAAGTAAGGCATCTATATTTTATTATTGTCAATCACAGACTTTTCCTTTCAGGCCTGGCTATGTTCTCATACCATTTGCTAACAAATGAGCCAGGCCTGAGGAGTAATAAAGAATGAGGAAATGCAAATCCCTGCTTATCTTGTCTCTTGCCTTTAGGTATGAATGTTTTATCCATATATAATATTATAACTGACATGCTCGAGGCAACTGTAGACACCGAACTATTTATAGGCAGTTATCCTAAATTGAGAGGAACCTGACACCAATTGTTCTTGCTCTTGTTCTTCTTGATACTAATTTCTCCACTTTGTATCCTGATTCTCTGTAACTGCTTTTGAGCCTTAAATTTTGGCAGTAAGTTTGGCAGTAAGTTTGAATTCTCTTTTTAGTTAATAAAAAGTACTTATCATTCATCTCTCCTCTGCATATACTTCTGATTTTGAGTCTCCAAAACTCATATGATAAATTCCACTTCCCAGCTGTAATTCTGAGTAACAAAACTGGTTGGACTAATACCATCTATGTTTTGACTCATCTGAGCTTTCCTCAGAAGCTACTGTCTTTTTCCTCTTGGCTTCAGCACCAGTCATCCCCAGTAAATTCAAGAGGCTCATAATCATGCCTAGAACATCTGAATATTTATAAACCAGAAGTATTTATTGAATACCTTTGGAACGTCTTTTTTTTTCAGTTTATTGTACATTCAAGTAGTACATACAATACAAGGAGTTAAAATATTTACTGGTGTCATTACCACAGAGAATATAATCATTTTGGAATGAAGTTTATGAACCCAAATTTATAACTTTCATTTCCTGGAAATTGTATCTATTTTAACATAAAGCAACATCAGCAAAAACTGCAGAGTCAGAAAAATGTCAACCTCCATACCTAGGTATTTGTAAAAGTATAAAGTAGTTTAGAGACAGTGATGAAGTATTCAGAAAAGTGAGGTAAGGTGAAAGGATAAACTCAAGAGGCCACATAGACATGAAGTAAATGTGACTCAAGAAGAGACAAAGCAGGACAATGAATCTGAGGGAGAGAAAGCATCATGTCACTGCTCTTTCCATGAGCTCAATTCCTCTACAGCCACATAAAGAGCAAGATATGAGAGGTCCAGTGAAATTTTCCTTTCTTCACGTTTTCTTTTCCTCTTTTATTCCTATCATTCTTTTCTTCTTCAAATAAAAGTTCTCTTTATATAGCATGGACTAGAACTGGATCATATAGCCACATTAGACTAGCAAATGCTAGCAACAACAACAACAAAAAAGGTCATGAAGATCCTAGGGGTAAGACGGGAATAAAGACACAGACCTACTAGAGCATGGACTTGAGGATATGGGGAGGGGGAAGGGTAAGCTCTGACAAAGTGAGAGAGTGGCATGGACATATATACACTACCAAACATAAAATAGATAGCTAGTGGGAAGCAGCTGCATAGCACAGGGAAATCAGCTCAGTGGTTTGTGACCACCTAGAGGGGTGGGATAGGGAGGGTGGGAAGGAGGGAGACGCAAGAGGCAAGAGATATGGGAACATATGTATATGTATAACTGATTCACTTTGTTATAAAGCAGAAACTAACACACCATTGTAAAGCAATTATACCCCAATAAAGATGTTAAAAATAAATAAATAAATAAAAATAAAAAGCTAAAAAAAAAAGAATACTGATTGACTTAGGCCATCATGAATTATATATTCAGGATACTACATGATACCACTTATATGAAGAACCTAAAATAAGCAAGCTCCTGGAAGTAGAGAGTAGAATGGTGGCTGCCAGGGGCTGGAGGGAGGATAAACTGAAAGGTATTAATCAAAGGGTACAAGTTTCAGTTATGTACAATGAATAAGTCCTAGAGATCTATACAGGATAGAGCCCATATTCAATAATACTATATTGTATACTTAGAAGTTTGCTAAGAGGGTAAATTTTATGCTGTATGTTCTTATCACAAAGTAATAATACTAATAATAAAGAGGGCAGAAGGAAACTTTTAGAGGTAATGGATATGTTATGGCATAAACTGTGTTTATGATTTCACAGATATATACTTATCTCCCAACCCATCAAGCTGGTTACAAAAATATATACAGTGTTTTGTATGTCAATCATACCTTAATAACTGGGTTAAAAAAAAAAGTAAAGGAAGATGAATTCTCATTAATCAGACCATGGTGCAGGATTTCATCAGAAAACACTTTGGTGGATCTCAGTAGGTACTGCAGCAAAGCAGACACTGTTCATTACATCTAGCAGCCATCCCTCCATTCTTGTCAGCAGAATGCCTATATATTTTTTTATTGGAGCTAAGCTCAAGCTGAGAAGATAAAGAGAACTCAGCATGCATTTATGTGAAAGATGCTTCTCTTTAACAAAACAAGAAGACCTTTTTTGTCTTGAGTGCCTCCTTCCTTTTCTTACCACTGAGAATATTGTAAAATGAGGTGCTCTAGCAGCCGTTCTGTGACCATAAAGGGCAATATTTTCAATGCACTGACTTGGGCAGAGCAGAAATGGACAAACAAAAATGGGCTCTTGAAGATAGCATTGAGCTACTATACCAACTTGAAATCATTGACTTCGAAACTTTTTGTTATATTAGATAATCCAATGCTTATTGTTTATTATTGTTGCAACTACTATGAGCCAAGAAGTCTGTTACTTTCAGTTAAAGCATTACTGACTGTTACATGGTAGCAGAAATAAGGCACCTTCAAGTAGCTTCACAGGATCAATAACCTGGATAACAGGTGTTTCACGCAAACGTTTCAGAAAGCAAAGCTAGGGTAGAGGGGGATGTAAAATGGCAGATGCTATGTAATAAAGGAGAGGAGTCTGTGAAAACAATCAAGACATCCCATCCTCTGCTCCTCCCCCCATTTTTGCTTTGGTGTAGGGATTTTCAAAAGTGAGATTTGGAAGTCTGCTCAATAATCTGGGCATAACTAAAAATAATTTTCTCTTGGCTGTTATTGTTATATAGTGTTTTACCTCATGACTGTTGAAACCTAGAGAAACAAAAGTTATTAATTGAATGGATGATAATCATAGTTAGCTGTTAATGAAATTATACTGTAATTAGAGTATAAGAAGAAAATAACATGCTAATGAACGTAGTAAAATGTCTGCTATATAATAACTACTCCTTAAATGTCTGAATCTAATCAAAGCCTGGGATTCCATGTTTCTTACACAAGGTAATGCTAATAAATGGGTCTTACCAAGATATAAAAAGGATTACCCATAATTATCTCCCAGATGTTAGTAACAGAATAATTTTTTCCTTATTCACTATCTGAATTCTGTCCCAGAGACAAGATTGGAGACATGGATTCCAGTGAACAATAACCTATTTGAGAAATATAGGTAACTGGTAGGGAAGTGTGGAAGTGGCTCTGGGAAGAAAATATAGTTGATAAAGGGTACTCAATCAAGCCACCTACCATAGTGGGCTACCAGACAAAAATAAACATAAACTATAAGAAGACCTTGCACTTGAATACCATATCATTGGTGCAGGTTGAACTATGCCTCCCCGAGTTTAAGGGCTGAAGTTGGTTACTTGTGAAACTTAGCCTGTAAGTTGTTTTTTCATATTATTTTTTTCTACCTTTCACTTAAATAATTAATTTGAATATCAGAAAAAATTGAAGATAACTGATGCCAGGAAAGCAGAAACTGCAAAGAAAGTTACTGTTTTCAGCTTGCTCTTATCTCCACAACTCTGATAAGAAATAAAGTTATCTGAGTAGATTCAAAATCCTAAATGGGAAAAGATAGACCTAGAAGAAGAACTGAAGAGTAGAATCTAGGTAGGTATATGTATGAGAGTCTCATGTGAAGTGCATGTTGTACTCACACTAGAATTCAGATATTTCTGTGGAGACTATGGGATCATCAGGGATCTGTTTCATAAAGATTGGTTATTAATTGAATGGATGATAGTAATAGTTAGCTGTTAATGAAATTACACTGTAATTAGTGTATAAGAAGAAAATAACATGCTAATGAACCTAGTAAAATGTCTGCCATATAATAACGACTCCTTGCTAGTATCTGAATTCTGTCCCAGGGACAAGATTGGAGACATGGATTCCAGTGAACAATAACCTATTTGAGAAATATAGGTAACTGGTAGGGAAGTGTGGAAGTGGCTCTGGGAAGGAAATATAGTTGATAAAGGGTACTCAATCAAGCCACCTACCACAGTGGGCTACCAGAGCTTCAACCCATGAGAAAATCCTGTGAAATGTGCAAAACACTCGCTTCAAAATTATCCAAGAAGCCAGAGAGTCATTGTTGAGGAACACTAGGAAGGAGGGAGAAGACTGTCAATTCCTTGATATTTACAGTTTCAGGAAGAAAAAACCCTTAGTCGCTAATGAAGATATGGACAGTTATCAATCAACTTGAAAGATCTGAGGGGTATGGGCAAGGCATGGTCAGTATCTGCTACAAATACCTTTTAATTACACCCTGTTCTATCTGCTCTTTGTGCTTTCCCCCACTTTTCTGGAAATATGTGACACATTCAGAAGGAGAAAGTATTGGGGTGGGAGCAGAGATGAATGATAATGAACAGATGCATTGGAAGATTGTTGACAAATGTACCCATCTGGCCTTCTATTGCCTTTCTTCTTGGAAGATTAAAACTGAACCTAGTATAAGTCATAGGCCTTGTACAGGACCTCTGCAGTCCCCTGGTAGGTACAGTGTGTGGCTTACTGCTTTCTCATTTTCCCTTTTGGCTTTCTTCTTCCACTGCTGGAGACCCTATTTACCTGACGCCTGGGCACCTAATGCCCTCATTCTGCTCTCTGGTTGCCATAAAGTTTTTTCTGTTGACCTGATCATTCCCAGTGTTCTAAAATTATGTTATTTTATGCCTTCTTCCTTCCTTTGTAATCCCCTATTGTATCATTGTCTTCAGTTAAGAAACAAACAAAAAAAAACCTGAGTGATATTAAACTGCAAAGAGGCAACTACATTGACTCTAAATATCTGCAAATTAACTCTAAGCAGTTCTCCTCTGAGATTGTATGAGAGCAGGGTGATAAGCCAAGGGAGGAGAGAGCTGGGGAAAAGAAGTTGTTTCAGTACCTCTCAAAACATCCCATGAAGCCATAATTCATATGCTCAAATCTGATTCTATCTCGTGCCATATCCTGATCTCTGAAAATGTCCTAGGTTAGACTTTCAGGGAGTAAAATACAGGTTCTGGTGCTCTCCATTCTAGAACAACCTGTTAAAGACCACTTTAGGTGATTTATTTCATTGTAAAATATTATTCTATTCCAGCAGTGCACCCTGGTGAAACTAGGCTTTTAAAGTGTTAATTATTAATTGAAAAATGATCCCTATGTCCCAGTTTGCCTGATAGTGTAGTTCCTACGAGGAGTAACAAATTCTGTGCTTGAATCTTGCTTAGTCAGCGTAGTGAACATGATGTTCAGTAACTTAACCCTCAGTTTTCTATTCTCTTATGAAAAGGGAAAAAGGGACACTACTCACTTTGCAATTTGTAGTTCTCTCAGTGAGGGATGGCAGCTAGAACTACTTTGATTCCGTGTCCTCCACTTCTGCCATCTCCCTCTCACTTCTGTTTTTCTCCTCCACAGAGGGAATGTCATATCTTTTTAATCTGGAATATTTCTCTACCTGTCAGTTTTTCTCTTGAGAATACATTCAAAGAGATGAATAGAGCACAGGATAATTTTGAGGGCAGTGAAACTGTTATTATGTAATGGTGGATACATGTCATAATACATTTGTCAAAACCCGTAGAATGTATAATTCAAGGAGTGAATCCTAATGTAAACCATGGACTTTAATTGATAAGGATCGTCAATATTGGCTTACCAATTGTAACAAATGTACTACACTAGTACAAGATGTTAAAAATAGGGGAAATTGGAGGGACTAAGGGGACGAATGGGAATTCTGTACGCTTCATTCTTTTTTGTATGTATAAACCACTCCCAAAAATCTATGAATTAAAAAAAGTTAAATATACAGCTCAATGACCCAACCATACCACTTCTAGATATTCACCCAAGAGAAATGAAAGCATATGTTCATACAAAGACTTCTACACAAATGTTCATAGCAGTTTCATTTCTAATAGCTCACACTGGAAATAACCCAAATATGCATCAACAGATGAGTGGATAAACAAACTGTGAAAAATACAATGGAATACCACTCAGTAATAAAAAGGAATGAACTATCAGGTGAATCACAGAATAATTATGGGAGTAAAAGATACTAGATGAAATAGAGAGACAATGAAGGAGATGAGGAATCTTTTGGTGGTGATGTATCTAGATTGTGATGGTTTTTTTGGTTGTGTGTATGTGTCAGAATTTATCAAATTGTCTACTTTAAACATGTGCAGCTCAATGTATGTCAATTGTATTCAGTAAAGATATTTTAAAATTCAAAAAACATTACATCTTCCTCCACTTTCCCTCCCTACCCTGTTCCTCCCTCTATCTCCTACCCTTCCCAGACTGTACACTCCTGGCTGAAATACTTATGGTGCAAAAAAAGTCATCTATCAATGTTCTGGCTTTATCAGTTAGGGGTTGCATAGCACGGAGAAAAAAAATCATTATTTCTCAGCATTTGGGAATTAGGTGAAGAATTTTCTCTTACGACCTTTTGAATGTTATTGGTGTACCTTGTTCCACCCTATGATTACTCTGAGGTAAGAGAAAGAAACACCTATAGTCTGGTGCCCTACTGAAATATTCAACCCACCACATTGCCACTAAGTTTAGAGTTTTGTGGAGAAAAGGAATCCACCCCTCAAGGGAAAGTTCAAAAAGAAGATAAGCAATAAAATAAGGGTTTTTTTTCCCATAGCACCATTTCTCAGCCTGATTCCTTATTGTTTATTATTAAGATGCTAGCACTACTGTCTTTATCCTTTAGAAGTCAAACAACAAAAATGTCTATGTTATCCATTGCAATAATTTGCATTACCTTTTTGGAAAGAGACAGCCAGAATACATCAGCATAAGTCCAGTCTCTTCCTACAAACTAAGGGGGAAATTTTAATCTTCTTACTTTATTTTTTAAATTAATTTTCTCCCTCTAATGCAGTCAATTTCTTTGGACATTACCAGTGAGAAATAATTTGCAGAATCTAACACACTGTGGAATTTCATACTAACATAATTTCATGTTAATAATGATACAGTGTAGTAGCTTGGAGGCTTCTCTTGAGGCAGGCTGCCTAGATTTAAAGAATAGCTGTCAGTCACCATGTTAATATCCTGTCTAAATTTAGTGTTTATCTGCAAAATGGAGGAATTAATAGAACATAGCATAATAGTACTGCCTGTGTTGTAAGGGTTAGATGAGATACATTGAGCGCAGTTTCACGTACACCACAGGCACAGACAATCTTTAGCTAATATAATTATTATATAATCATAATGACACATAACATTTGGCTACTCATGCTTGGAAGACATAATGAAACTATTTTCTATGACAATGTGCTGATTTAAAGGCATTCATCTCTGTTATACCAGTGCTAAGCAGTAAATAACAACTGTCATCATTTCCCAAGAACTTAAGATGAAATTATAGTGAAAACTAAACAGTGGAATCATAAACTGAGGATTTATTGTGATCACACACAGTCTTTTATGCAAAGTCCAATTTACACAGTAGTAACCTAGAATTATCTGAACTGTGGAAATTGTGATACATCCTAAGAAATCTGCTCACTTATTAGAGACTTGCTGCATAATCATTCAGCTATTTGTTTCACAAATAGATTGAGGTATGCCAAGCACCATTCTAAAAGCTAAAATGCAGCAGCAGCAGCAGCAAAATGTACACAATTTTGCTCTCATGGTGTTTATAATCCAGCAAGGGAGGGAGACAATAACAAGTAATTATTTAATTACAATTGTGGTGAACCACTGAAGAAGAACAGAGTTATAAGAGGGTAAGTAATAAAGGATCCTCACTTGCTCTGTGAGGGTGATGTGCTTAGAAAAGCATTTGGCCCACAAAATGTGCTTTCAAAACCATTTCCTCATTGAATCATGTTTAAGATAATACTTCGCAAATTTGGCACTTCCTAGCTTGTGATTTTGGCTAAGTTGCTTAAATTCTCTGGGCTTTAATTTCTTTGTTTATAATAACGGGTAATAACATTTAGTTTCAAGGAATAATGTGATGATTAGGAAAAAAGTATGTAAATCAGTGGCCAACACTATTTATTGTGTCTGCTTCTGCATCAAAGACATAACTGTTGTCTACTCTTGGAATCAGAAGACATTTGGATTTTAAAATATTGAATGTTATTGTAATTTATCTAAATTTTATAAAGATAAGTAGTTGGTCATAATATATACCTTTCAGGATGATAAGAATAGAGGTACAACATTTACGTGTGTGTGTGCATGTATGTGTGTGCATGCACCTGTGGAGGTGGCTTCTGTTTCCTTTAGTGTAGAAAAGGATTCTAAAATGGAACCTTCTACAACTTTGGCAGTAGTTAGTGAATTATTAAATAACAATAAGGAGAAACTTGGTTAAACTGTTGAAAATGAAGACCTGTTTAATCCTGATGTATATATATTCCCTGAGACATTAGTCACGTGTCACTCCCATACAAATATGGAACCAATGGCATCTTAATGTGCACAAGTGATACGTGATTCCAAAGCAGTTTTGAGTACATTTGAGAAAAGCAATAAGATCCTTTCTTCACTTACGGAACACCATTACATTACATTATAGGTTTATATTTATACCTTTTTCAACAGTTGCCTCTCTCTGTGGATAAGAGAGAGCCTCAAGAGTTTTGTTGTTGTTGATGATGTTGTTTTAATAATCACACCCCAGTAGGATTTTCAATTTTTAGGAAAATGGGAAAAAATATTTTCCCCAGGATCAGCCTTTATGTCTAAAAGTACACCCAAGACTATCTTTTGGATTAGAAAGACTTATTATAGTTATTTCTAATAATAGGTAAACTCCGGTCAGAGCAGTCAACTAGAACAAATAATATTTACATAAAATAAAATTGGTAATGTTGTGAGGATTAGGAAAATATATTTCTTTCTAGGTGGATAGAATCATTATTAACATCTTTGAACATAATATATTATGAGGTTAGGCGAAGTTGTGTATGGGTTATAACTACCGACTAGAAAAGCAGATATTACATGGTGCCTATGATTTTTAAAAGTTATCTACAATTATTAATTATGATGTATTTTCCATGGATTCTAAGATATGCCTACCCACTTTTTTTTTTGGTCCTACTGAACACTTTCAAATTTTCTTGAATTCTTTTGCCATACATAAGGGTCCCCAGTTAATATTAATTTTTTAACTTTCCCTCTACTTAAATGTAATCAGGTATTTTCCAGATTCTCTTTTTTAGTCTATAGTTAAAAAGCCATCAGAAGTTAAGAATATCCTGGTGGCTAAGGTAAAAGGCAAATGTTTAAATAAATAAAGTCCATTTAGATTATTTTAAATGAAAAAGAGCAAATTTATTTTAAAATTATATCTAATGTCTAATGTTTAAAATAATAAGCAGAGTAGAAGTAGTGATTTCCACCAAAAGAAAATGCCAAAACAAGATATTGTTGCTTAATGCAAAACTTATGACATTGGATTGTAGGGTTCATAACATGTAGATATAAAATATATTAAACTAATAGTACAAAAATGAGCAGGTGGGAGGGTTATAGAAATATACAGAGGGAAAATATTAAAAACAAGACTGAACTTATGCCACCTGCATGAAATGAACTTTAAAGATTTAGAGAAGTTGAAACAAAAGTATGTAAGGAGGTATACCATGAAAACATGAGAAAGACAGTGTGGCTATGTTAATATCAAATAAAGTAGACTTTAAGACACAAGTTGTGTTCCCAATGACAAAGAATGTTATTTGATGATGATAAAAGATTAAATTAATCAGAAAGATACTATAATCATAAATAAAAGATATTCAAAATACATGAAGCAAAATATTATCAGGATTTAAAGGTAGAAATAGAAAAAATCACAATGATAGTTGGAGATATTTATGCCCCTTTATCACTAATAATTGAAAGAATGACTAGACACAACATCAATAAGTGTATAGAAGATTTCAATGGCATTTTCAACTACTTTGACCTATTTGATATTTGTGTAACATTATGACCAACAACAGATATCCTGCAGAAAAGAATAGACATTCTTTTCAAAGGCACATGGACTAGTCACCAAATAGAACATATAGTAGGCCATAAAATAAGTCCCAACACATTGTTTTTAATTTAATTTATTTATTTTTTATACAGCAGGTTCTTATTAGTTATCTATTTTATACATATTAGTGTATCCAACACTTTTTTTTTTTTTTTTTTTGCAGTACATGGGCCTCTCACTGCTGTGGCCTCTCCTGTTGCGGAGCACAGGCTCTGGACGCGCAGGCTCAGCGGCCATGGCTCACGGGCGCAGCCGCTCCGTGGCATGTGGGATCTTCCCGGACTGGGGCACGAACCCGTGTCCCCTGCATTGGCAGGCGGACTCTCAACCACTGCGCCACCAGGGAAGCCCTCCAACACATTTTTTAAAATAAAATATTACAAAGTATCTGATCATAGCCAGAACTAATAAAATACAAGATAGAAAATCTGACTACCCAATAGCTGTTAAAGAAATTGATTATGTAATTATAAACTGTCATTTAAAAGGAATTTGACCGTATGTTACATGCATTCATGATAAACACACTCAGCAAATTAGGAATAGAGAAGGTTATCTGTTTTCACCGCTTTTATCAAAAATGAACTGAAGGGGGCTTCCCTGGTGGCGCAGTGGTTGAGAGTCTGCCTGCCGATGCAGGGGATACGGGTTTGTGCCCCGGTCCGGGAATATCCCACATGCCGCGGAGCGGCTAGGCCTGTGAGCCATGGCCGCTGAGCCTGTGCGTCCGGAGCCTGTGCTTCGCAACGGGAGAGGCCACAACAGTGAGAGGCCTGCATACCGCAAAAAAAAAAAAAAAAATTGAACTGAAGCCCTGACCAATTCAATAAAATAAGAGAAATAAATAAAGTATACAAAGATTGGTAAGAAAGAAATAAAATTATCACTATTTGATTATTTACATAAAGAATTCTAAGAACTCTACAAAGCAAATGTTAGAACCAACGAGTAGATATAGTGACATTGCTGAATACAAGGTCAATTTTTATAGTAGGCCAAATTCTAAGATGATCCCAAGATTCCCATCCATTTGATGTATACATACTTCCTCCCAGTCATTAAACGAAACCCTAATCTCTGCTAGCATGAAGGAGTTTTGCAGGTGTAATTAACATCCCAAATTAGTTTAAGTAGAGAGATTATCCTTAGTGGGTCTGGTGAGCCTTTAAATGGGACAGGACTTCTGCCATGAGAGAGATTCAAAGCACAAGAATGATTTGACAAGGGGAGATTCTTTATTTTGAAAATGGATGGGCCCACATAACGAGGAATGTGGGCATTCCCTAAGAACCTGGACAAAGCAATAATAAGAAGGCAAACAGGTCAACTTTAAAAATGGGCAAATTAACAAACTTCACAGAAGAAGATATATGAGTAGCTAAATAATTATATAAAAATGTGTTCAAAATCATTAGTCATCAGTAAACATCAAATTAAAACCAGTATGAGTTACTATATCACATGTACTAAATAAAATGGCTAAAATTAAAATGACATAGTATATCAAATTTTGATGAAGGTGCAGAGCATCTGAAACATTTATTATAGGCGGAAGTGTAAAATAGTGCAACTATTTTGAATAATATTTTGGCAATTTCTTTTAAAAATAGATACGTGCTTATCCTATGACCCAGCAATACCACTTCTAGAAAGAAAGGAAATATATGTCTATTAAAAGACCGTTTTGTTTTTACTGTCCCCAAACTAGATACAACACAGATGTCCAATTAACATGAAGGTGAAATAACATTGTGATATATTCAGTCAATAGAATACTACTCAGCAATAAACAAAAATGAATAAACAAGTCTACATTGATGAATCATCAAAACATTTTGAAGCCAGACACACAAAACAGTACATATAGTATGATTCCATTTTTATGAAATTTAAATAAGTGAAATCATCTATTATAATAAGAACAGTCACAGTGGTTACATACAGGAATATTGACTGGAAGAAGGCATGGGGAACTTTTCTGAAGTAATGGAAATGGAAATATTCTGTACTTTTCTAAGATGTGGGTTACATGGTCATATGCCTTTGTAAATCTCATCAAATTTTACTCTTCAGATCTGTGCAATTCATTGCATTGCGAATTATATTTTAATTAAAAACATGATGCTGTTAGGGATTTTCTAGGAGGGCTGAATGATTCACATCATTTTACTTTGTTGTCATGTTATTTATAAACTTTTAAAAGAAGTTTACCTTAAAATTGTATACAGAAAATCTCTATCAGAATATTGTTGATCTTCAGTTTGTTTCAAAAGTGAATTTTAGGACCATTAGTCATTGCTTTGGAAGTTGGACACAATGAGGTTACTAGAAGAGCTTTAAATGGTCCCACCATCAGCCTGTCTAGACAAGTTATCTAGTAGTCATTTAAATGTAGCAGCATAACTTTATTTATTGCCTTATAATTAGTTAGGGCATTCAAGCCAATATGAATGAGGCCAATTCACGGAGTCAATTGCCATTTAAACACATGCTAAGTCTAAACGTAATTTCTAACAGAAATTACTAGTATCAATACCTAACACAGTGATCAACTATTTACAAAATCTTTGACACCTGTCACTTTATTTAGTGCTCTTAACAACTTGATGGGGTAGGTACTTTTATCCCCATTGACCTGATGTGAAAATGGGCAATCACTGAAGTTAAGGAACTCTTCTAAGAAAATGTTAAGCCATCAAGTAGCAGAGTCAAGATTCAAAATCAGATCTTCTATTTCCATGCTTAATGCTCCATCCAATATACCAGATCTGACTACTGGATGAAAACAAGGTTATTTCTTGACAAATTCGTAAAAGCAAGAAGAGAAATGAGAAAATCTCTACTGCTGTAAGGTTGAGATAGTTGCCATGTTTTAAATTATAGACTAACAAACTATTTGAAGAAACTTTTACATGACTTCAATAAAAAGTCTATACAAAATAAAGTTGTTTAAATGTCTACTATCTATAATGGTTTACTAGACACAGAGTAATTATGCTGAAGGTTGTGTGCAATATTGTACAGTTTTCACCTGCAGAGCCATGAGCTGCCTTCACTTTGCCCCATTTACAACCTCTACATCACAACCGTGCTTTCACCTGCGTACATTTTTAAGATAAATTTTCGAAGTAAGTTGAGTGAAAGTGGCAGATAACTTCAGTGTGTCCCAGAATTTACAACTCATGGAAATCAGCAAATGTGCCAAAGTGATGGTAGAGCAGAAAGTGTCAAAAATGATTAAAGCAGTTATAAAAAAAGGATCATTGAACCTGTTGAAAGGTCTGATTAAGAATCTCACTAATATTTAAACCTAGCTTTTTTGGAGGAGATATGGGAATGAGTGGGAAAATTGGAAATTATGCAATCAATGGACAGTAAAAATAAAAATCTAACATTTTTATTTCACTTTAGAACCTTGAGAGCTTCATTGACATGGACACTTCTCAGCTCCTGTAGGGCTAGATCATTTACATCCTTCTTAATATCTTTTGCCAACTAACCATTTCAAAATTACAGCTAAAGACACTGCCTGTTATTTGCTATATCCTGGAACTCAAATCTCCCCTTTGAGAGCTCTGAGGCATAGCACTTAATTTCATTTGCAGAGTTTCTGCTATTCAACTTTCCACAAATTAAATGAGATCATTCATTGCTTCTCCTGTAGGCTAATGGGACTTATATTGTTTGTCCACATTTAATGTCCTAATACCTCAGTTTCATGGTCTAATGTTTAATAATGAATCAGTAATGGAATTAAATGTACTGTAAGAAAAATATTCTTCAGTTTATTATTTATTACCTTCCTATGGCTCTATGGAAGGTTAGACATCTTCTAGCTCAGAGCTGCAAACTTAGATGCCTGCCAGGACCAGGCAGGCTATAAATGTGTGAACTGAACTTGATGTAAGAGAATAGAGTAAGTTGGGTCCTATGATAACCTAAAGAAAAAGATTCCTTATTTTAAGGAGTGAAAATTAGCATTAAGAAAAAATAAATAAGGCACACAGACATATCAGGTGTCTGTCGTTGGAATTTGCCCAAAGCTTCACCAGTTTTTTTGTTTGTTTGGTTGGTTTTTTAACATCTTTATTGTAGTATATCTGCTTTACAATGGTGTGTCAGTTTCTGCTTTATAACAAAGTGAATCAGCTATACATATACATATATCCCCATACCTCCTCCCTCTTGTGTCTCCCTCCCACCCTCCCTATCCCACCCCTCTAGGTGGTCACAAAGCACTGAGCTGATCTCTCTGTGCTAGGTGGCTGCTTCCCACTAGCTAGCTATTTTACATTTGGTAGTATATATAAATCTATGCCACTCTCTCACTTCGTCCCAGTTTACCCTTCCCCCTCCCCGTATAGACGTAGAGAATGGACTTCACCAGTTTTTAAACCTGATCTTACCTACCTCTTCCATTTTATGTTAGAAAATAACCAGTAAACAAAACAACTTAGTTTACCAAAATCATTCAAGATCCCTAGTGTAGTGCCTGAAAAACTATACCAACACTTTCTACACTTGAGAAGAATTGCAAATATTCATAATTATGACCTGAGAGAGGAAGGAAACATGCATTTTAGAGGAAGAGAAAGCCTGGCATTGGATTAAGATAAGAAACCAAACAGCAGGAATCAGAGTGCAAAGTATATTAATAAGCAAAATAAGTACCTAAGAGAAAGCAAATAAAGCGAAATGTAAGGGTGGTCAAGACAGCAGATATGGGTTTGATGATTGGACTAATTAAGGTAGAAGTGTCAACTCTATAAAAAGACCACACAAGCTAGTTGGAATATTAGATGGACAAACATGGTTTTTGGTTTTAAGCCTAAAGTCTTCAGCTTAACAGGTATTTTTAAGCCACCAAAATACAAACAAAACTGGCAGACAATATACTTCTATCAATATATACTGCTTGTGGCTTCTGTAATTAATTGGATTGTAATGTTTCTTTATGAATTTAGATTTAGAAAAGAATCACAAGATGCTTGTGTAAATAATTATAAACAGTGAAACATTTGGAGACACAGGGGAAAACGCATCATTTATATCAAGTTCCTGTTTCCTAATAAGGAGAGGTGACAGACCCAAAATGCTAGCTCACATGAGCAAGATTTGAAAAAAGAGCAGTGATCCTGGGAATTCGACATATGTTTGCACTCATAGGATGATTGTATATGTTAGCTCTTCTGCTTTGAAGTTATATCAATTCCTGGTATGGTAAAAAGGAAAAAATACTAATAAGTTGTTTCATATAGTGTTGTTTTCAAGTTCTGTGTTTTACTAAGAGCTAAGAAACCTCTTAGGAAACTAACTTTTTTTATTTTTTTAACGTAGATTCACTATTCCTTTTGCTACTTTAGAAGTAACTCACTCTTTTGGCCAGTGTAGTGCTTCAGCAACTAAAAATGTGTAAAACATTTGGAAAGGTGACATTTGGCTGGAGTTTTAAAATTTGTGATTTTTAACTTGGGGAGATGTTCTGAACAATGTGTTTCTAGTTGTCCTATAAAAATCATTTCTTTGAATAAAAAGCTAAAGGAAAGATTCTTTCATATCTGTTACTGTAAAAAGAAGCTTTCTGGGGGCAGATTCATTATGCATGAATGAAGAGACATTTAAAGTTGGAAACCCTTGTTTTTTAGTGTAAAACTGAAGAAAATGAATGAAGAATGTTCTGTTATAAAGCTGGGTGAAGTGGGACAGGATAGTAGGTGTAGTTTAAATGATTCAACTAATGAAGGCAGAAATGTTTCAGATGCAGAGAATGTTTCAGATAAACGAAACAGTTCAGATAGAAGGAATTAAGTGGAGCTGAAATCATAAGTCATATAGTCAATGTCTCCTTTGGAAGGTGGTTCAGAAAGAGGAAAGAAACAAATTGATCTATCCAGAGAGCTGACCTAAAATTCAGAGTTAAGAGCTTCTCCAGAGACTTGATATTATGAAAAATGGGGAGAAAATCAGCTTTAATGTATTCAATATCTACATTTTAATATCTGAATATGACCTGAAAGCAAACTGTTTTAAACAAGTGATGAAAGTGACTTCAAGCAAAGCAAAACTGGGAGAAAATTGTGACATTTAGAGAAATTCTGGTATCAGATGCTCCATTTGAATTTAGGCTTACTAGTGGTTTTGATTTCTGGTAATATTTGCATGACAAAGATGATTTTCTAAGGGCAACTCTTTTCTGTTAATCTGGTTGATCGATTCCTTAATCTGCCAGTCCAAGTTCTCTCTTGTTCGTCAGCCGAATACAATTATCTGATGAGATAGTGCCCTGAAAAATGTCTCACTCAGTCTCTCACGCTCCCCAAAGCACCTTTCCATACATCATTTCCCTGTACATTTGCCATCATGAAAGTAATATTTCCACTGCAGAGAAAGCAATCAGATTCTAAATTATGAAATTAATTATCAATGGATTTAAACTTTCTACAGATATTTATACCTTCGAATGTTCTATTTAAGTCGAATGACAGTTAACATAAGTACAGAAAATAAGAAAATACATTTTCAAGGGCAGAGGGGGAAGATTTGCTTGTTCTGGGCACCGTAGTTCATCATAAAAATGTCAGAAGTGGGGTCAATGACTTGGCACAAATTGTATAAAACACTCCATATAGATTGTTTTGTCTTTTGTATATAGTTTAAATTTTTTATAAATGTAAATATAAAATTATAGTGGGTTGTAAGATCCTCGAGGTCAGGTTTTGTGTCTTCTCTCCCACAGTAGACCTGTCCCTAGCACAATGCCTCATAGTTAGAATGTGACCATAACTATGTCCTAAATAAGGTCACAGTAATATTTTGTAGAAAAAAAGAATTTTGGATCAATATGCATATAACTTTATAAATAACCAGTTTTCAAATTCTATTATATTAATGAGATATGAAGATGTATAGACATGGTACATACAGTAATTAACTAGGTTTTCTAGAGCATTCCCTAAAATTTCAATGTACTTCAAGTGACAGATACATCATACTTGGTGGAGAAAAATTGCCTTAATTTTGTAAAACCCCTGAGGAAAGGATAAAGATAAAAAATGGATATTCTTGGCCCCCCATAATAACTTGAAATAACATGTTCAGAATTCCATCGCATTCCTCCTTGAGTGATACCTGATTATAATGATGACATTTGCTTTATGTTCTGAGTGAAGACTTGCTTTCTTCTGCATTTAATGGGACACATTTTTTTTTCTCAATGCAAGTAATACCAAAAACTAATAAAAGAGCCAGCAAGTATTAATTAAACTCCTACTCTAGGTGTGCTGGGGCTATCAAAGAACCTTGATCCTCTTCCTTTAGAATTCTACCATATAATTGGTAAACTAAGACATATAAATTTACATTACTAATAAAAATACTGGGTTATATAAAAGACCCATAAAGGAAGAAATCAGATTTGGCAAATATGGCTCCTTAATCTAAATGGCTTTTCTGTGTTTAAATTCAGGTAGAAACAACTCATCTCATGATACTGGGATGGAGTCTAAGATTTGTTCCTTGATTTTTCTGATAGACATCAACAGTCTTCAAAGTATTTGGGACAGGGAAAATTGTTTGAAGACAATAAAAGCCTCCTTAACTTAGCCCAAGTTAAAGATATTTATTACAAAATGTAATAAATATTACAAAATATTACAAAAATGCATATTTTAAAAATTTAAAGAAAAACAGAACAACCAGATTTCAGCAAGGCTGGAAAACATGAAGCTCCAGGGAGCGCATCTGTAGGAGTTCATGGACCTTTACTCTAATGATCTGGCATTACCTCAGCTCGCAGCTTATTAGGTTTCCATATATCTTAGTTCAAATTCTCAAAAGGGAAACTGATTAATTCAGATTGATGGATAAGTTCCTCTGGGGTTGGGTAGCTACTCTTGGCTCAATCAGCCATGTCAGGGGAATGACATTGCTAATTAAGGATAAGGAAAACAAAACGAGATCTTTCTGTAGTAGACATTTTTACAATGCCTGTACATATTTATTTATATGTAAATGTGTAATAGAAAACAGACTTTATGGGTATTAATAAAGTATCATTATCTTATTCTAAGGAGGTATATTTAATGGCGAGCTGTTGACAGTTCTTACTCCTGTGTATTCAACATCGATGCATGGCTCACAAGCTACACAACTGCTTAAGTTAAAACCCAAGTGTCCATATTGACTGGCCCCCTTAACTTACCATGCGCATCCAATCACTAAATCCTAGCTCATCTATATACTAAATAACATATTATACTGAAATCATCTATCCATGGGTGAAACTCTCCCATTATATGGTAGAATCCATGAAGGAGTAGATTGTGTTCAGATTTTTCATATTTGTATCTCTAGCACCTAACACAATGTTTGGCACAAGCAGCCCTGGCTGATACATTGATTGTAGCTTTGTGGACCCCTACAGCAGAGGACTCAGCTATACAGTGCTCACAGAAACTGAGATTATAAACATGTCTTGTTTAAGTTGCTAAGTTTGTGGTAATATTGTTATGCAAAAGCAGACAGATAATATAGTGATTTTTATGCATTAAATTAAAAAAAATTAATGACAGTCTCATTTTATTTTTTTAAGTTTTTAATTAATTAATTTATTTTTATTTATTTATTTTTGGCTGTGTTGGGTCTTCATTGCTGCATGCGGGCTTTCTCTAGTTGCGGCGAGTGGGGACTCCTCTTCATTGTGGTGGCTTTTCTTGTTGGGGAGCACGGACTCTAGGCACATGGGCTTCAGTGGTTGTGGCACGTGGGCTAACTAGTTGTGGCTCACGGGCTCTAGAGCGCAGGCTCAGTAATTGTGGTGCACGGGCTTAGTTGCTCTGTGGCATGTGGGATCTTCCCAGACCAGGGCTCAAACCCGTGTCCCCTGTGTTGGCAGGTGGACTCCTAACCGCTGCGCTACCAGGGAAGTCCACAAAGTCTCATTTTAACTTCTGAATCTATGATTTTATTTTCTACCACAATATAATATTTAGCATTTAGTAATGATTTTGTATTAACTTGGCATAGAACCCAACACACTGGAATGAGTCAGCAAAATGAGGACCAGATGTGGGAAAATCAGTGATATTTTTCCTTTGGTTCCTCCTCCCTGCCTCCTCTGTACTTTCTGGGACCAACATTGTAGACCATGGCCCCAAAGTGTTTCAGTTCAGAAGACTTTGTTGTTTTAGTTAGGAATCACAACTGAATCTTTTTGTAGCTTCTGTGTCATACCTCTATACCTCTTAATTTTTCCTATAAGATTCCATGAAATTATCAGGTGCCCTGTTTTTGTCTCAAGTTCAGATCAGTCTACCATAAGTGTGTCTCTATTTCATAAACAGAGGAACATTCTACTCCTATTTAGAAAGGAGTAGACGGTTATGATTCTTGACCTATACAGTGTTATATTGATATAACAGAGATGATTCAAATTATCATTTCCTCTTGATGGTTCCAGAGACCATGATATCCTTAGACATCTACGATATCCTGAGACCTAAAAGAAACCCATTTTAACCAATTAGGTTAATGGTATGTATGGGAAATGAATTTTACCACTCAAATACTCAGAAGAAATGGCAAAACTACATAAAGAATATTGAATAAAACTAGAAGAGTGACATTTTTATATATGTAGCCTACATGATTATTCATTTATCACTGTTGTACCTGAGTATGAACTTCTGAAGCTATGTGTTAATTTATTCTCCTATCAGGAGATACTAATCTTCTAAATGGACAGGTTCTTCCTCTTCCTCTGTTCTGGAGTTACCTAAGTCCACATTTGTATCAAGTTTCCACATGCTTTTAGAATTCCTGCTTCTGGGAGTTCTAGGAACCCCTCAGATTGCCTAGAAGATGCCTGAGCCTTTGAAGCACCGTTACCAAAAGCCTTGAGCTTTGTGATATGCTGTCCCTCAAACTAAAGGACTCAGAACACCCAGGAGAGCATTTAGCTGTTAAGGATAACACATTCGAGTAATGGAAATTCATCAAAACAGAATAATTCTCTACTCAGAGTAAGCCTAGACAGCACAAGACAAGAAGGCAGAGGACACATGCTTTAAATTAGGAACTCCAGTCTAGCAAGAAACATTGAGTGGATCCTGAGATTTCAGTATGTGTACATGTAAGCAGCTCTATTTTTACAGGTTAGACAATCTTTGCTTTGGAGACAAAAAAGATTTCTTACCTTGAAGAAATCTGGCTACTATGATTTATAAAATCACATTACATAAACTTACTCAACCTTAAAATGTATTCAGATATCTTGGGGTTTCAGAAATGATTATTTGGGATGGGATCTGTGAATAAAACAAAAATATAAAATACATGATTGTAAACACTGATTTTATTGTAAAAGGTAAAAAACTTAAGTCAATAATTTGCTGCAGTGTATGGTCCTAGCTAAAAGGACAGAATGACTCTGTGAACATATTATATGCAACTAAAAATCCTTAGCATTACCTATTTGTAAACCAGTGATTATTTCTTTTTAGATAATGTCCAGTTCATAAAGAAATTCAAATTTTGTATTCATGATAGAACATAGGTAGGAAATAAGAGTCTTAGTTGCCTAAGGCTAGATGTCTTTAAAAATTATTTAGTTATTTCAATGTCAATTTTTTCTTAAAAATGTAGAGTTTTATTTAAAGATTTAAAGAGGAAAATGTGTTGAATCTATTCTATTCTATAGAATAATAAATGTTTATTATTCTCTAGAAAAATTTGTATTTGAAATATTTAGGAAGGTTTCAAGGTACAAGTGACAATACTTTAGTAATCTAATTACTTAGTTCTTGATGAATTCCATTTTTCCAGTATTTTAATTGACCTTAAGAAATTTAAATTCATATAGTATTTTAGTAATAGATACATTAGAATGCTTCATTAGACTTTCTACAATTCAGAAAGATTCCAGTTTTATATATTCAGAATTTTGAGATGGGAGAGGATCTCAGACAAAGTTTCAGAACACATATTTTATGTATACTAACTTAGCAATAATATGACATCAAGATACTAGATATCTTTCTCACAATCCCTTTGGAACAAAATAAATAATTAAATGATACTAAATGATAATATTAATTTGGAATTGAATGTATACATTTACAAGCCTTGGCATAACAGTGCACAGCAAAATATGTTAAGGTTGTAAGGGAATATTATGTTTTATAAAAAGAAAGTGACTTTAAGCTTTTTAAAATGAGTAAGATAAATAAAATATGTTAGCACAGGAATTTACAAAGTTAAAATTGTGAATATGTGAAAACATGTAGATTTTAATATTGTTTGAAACTTAACATAGAAGACAGAACTGTTTTGCCCAGCCTGAAGTCATACATATGAATCTATGCATATAACCATGCATTTAACCATAGCAAATAGACCAGATGGTGGCTAAATGAAACACTTTATATAGGGCTTCAGAGATTAAATTGCTGATTGTTTTTTTCTTTCCACATTTCATAAAGTAGACTGATAGAACTTATTTCCACCACTATCAGAATCTAATTGTTAACACCTAAACATGAAACTTTTGAAGAATATGGAACTGTCATCTGTTTGGAAAGATAACACCTTCAAATTTAAATAAACTGCCACAAATCACACAAGTAAATACTGCTGTAACCATGTAGAATGAGTTATGAATGACTCTAAAACAAAGTAAATTGTATACGTATGTCTGTTAGAATGCATACTAGAAGCAGAAATATCTATATAGAAAACCTTGAACTTGATTTAGTAGTTTTATTTTTTAATATTATTATTTTTGGATTGATATACAAAGAATCTTTAAGTATGTTTATTTTGTTAGAAATTAATATTTTTACTATAAGTAAAAACCATACAATTACTGATTCACTTATAGAAAATTAAATAGAAGCACCATAGTGTTAGATAGAAGTAAGTAGAAATATCAATAGGAAGTACTCATTTAAAGAAATGCAAGTGTTTGTTTTGTACCTCTGAACACTGAAATGATCTAGGAGCACTGTTGCTCTGCAACATGAACCACTGTAGCTCCTTGATCACAATTTCTAATACCATTCTTAAATTTAAAAATCCAAGGTGCTTTTGAAAATTTCATGCCTGGGTCAGTGAAGATACAAGACAGGTAGAGGATATATTAGTGCACCCAAAAGAAAGTAAGATTTCACTGATTAATAGCGTAATTTCAAGAGGACACAGGAGTCCTAAAAAGAGATTCCTACTGGCCAATGTTTTAAAAATATCAACATCCAAAAGATGAAAACTGTGGCTGGTTGAAGCTTATTGAAGGAATGAAAATCAATGAGCCCATAAAGAAAAGATAAATATATTTAAATAAAATGTATTTCTGTCATTTTATTACTCAATTACTTTGATATTATTGAGTCATTTATTGTATTTTATCTTATCTTCCATTCTGAATTAAAAACCTCCAGGGAGTCTGAAGTGATTCAACAATGCCTCTTTTTCTGAAGAACAGCAGACATAGAAACATCTACTACCTAAAGAAAAGTTTTCCCAAAATTAGAGCCATAGGACTATCACAACTAAGATAAAATGACATACTCACAAGTGAAGATTATTGAATACATGAGGAAGCACTATGAGAGAGTGTCAACAAAAGCAAGAAACAACCATTTATGTATGAACATTTCTGAACAAATGAAAGAAGCAATTGCAAATGTGAGTGTACAAAAAGCCACCAAGTTAACAGATACATTTTTATAAAATTTAAGCAATAAAAATTATAATGGTGGAAAGTTAAATGTGCACAGTAAAATCTCACAGTAAATCACTGAATTTAAATTTATAAATCCTAATATAATAGATAGCAAATAGGATAAGAACATAACAGAAAAAATTTAAAAAGCAGGGAGATAGAAGAAATGGGAGAAGCAAAACGAGAAGAAATCAAATGTAAAATGATAGATATAAGACCCAAATTATCAACAGTTTCACTAAATGTAAATGGAGAAAACTCACCAATTAAAGATGAAGATTGTCAAATTGATTTTTTAAAAATCAGCTATGTATAGTGGTAGACAGAATAATGCCCCATCAAAGGTGTGCAAATTTTAATCCCCATAACCTGTTAATATATTAAATCAAGTACAATAAAAACACAAAAGTGACCTAATGGACTTAGGCTGACATGAATGTAATTGTGGTCCTTGGTAAGAGCAGTATTGGTGGAGTGTTAGGGACAAAACCTGATTAGAGAGCGTTGAAGGAAAAAATGAAGGTGAATAAATGGGATTGGTGACTATAAATAACTTCTTTCCACTCATATTTATTCAATGCATGTTTCTTTTCTTCAGTAAATTTTTGCTTGGTGAGGGCAGGATCACATATTTATACTCCACACAGTGCCTAATGAATTCATTTGAACAGTGTAAGTACTATCTAATATTTGTTAAATAAAATGTTATGTGATTTTTGCCTAGAAAAATGAAACTGGTGGAGAGAAAGGCATTCCAAGGTTTGGATAAGGGTGGGGTAGAGGAACCTGTACAAGACACAAAAAATTTGCTTTGAAAACCGTTTAGAGAGTATTACCTGCTATCCTAGGCTGAATAATGGCCTCTAAAGATAACCACCTCCAATTTCTGGAATTTGTCAATGTTACCTCAATGTAATTACCTGAGATGGTAAGATTTTCCTAGATTACTAAATGGGTCCAAATGCAGTCACAGGTGTCTTGTAAGAGGGAAGCACAAGGAGATTTTATCAGAGAGGATAAGACAAAGTGAAGGTGGTGAAGAGAGAGGCTTGAAGATATGCTGCTGGCCTTGAAGATGAAGGAATGAAAAAAATGCAGTTCTAGAAGCTGGGAAACTCAGGGGAACATTTCCTCTCTGAGAACCTTCAAAGGGAGAGGGGTGCTCCTGACACCTTGCTTTTAGCTCCCTAAAATTCATTTTGTACTTCTGATCTCCAGATTGTAAAATAATAAATTTCTGTCATTTTAAGCCACTAAATTTATGGTAATTTGTTCCAGCAGCAATTCTAATACACTCATCTTCCTGGTATAGGGATTCATACTGTGGAAGACTCAAAACAATATTTGATTGATTATGTGGCATGTTTGGGGTTGTTTGAGAAATACTCATCTAGAATTTTGATAGCCTAAGGAGCCTAGGTCTTATTCTGTGAGTCATATAGGAGCAATAATAGTCTTTACATGGAAAATTAACTAGCTAAAGAGCAATCTAGGACATAGGACATATTTTTCTGATAGCAGAAGGAAAAAGAGAATGGGCATGGAAATTTTGGTGGGTATCTGGGTGAATCCATGTGTGACATGATAAGGATTTAGATAGGCATAGAGGAAACACGAAAGAGAAAAAGTAATGGTTAAAAGTAATTCTCTAAAATAGGAGTCATCATGATGGCACCTCCTGGGTTGAGTAACTGGGCATAAAGATAAAAAGCTTAAAATAACTCAGCAACGCTGAAAATGGAAGACTAGAAAGATAAGACTCTTGCAGAACTGATAATTACCAAAAAACATTATGGTGGGGAAAACCAAATGAGCCATGAGTTCATTTCTGCATTGCATATTGAAAGGTCTAGTAGAAACTTAGAAATCTGAAATTGCTATTTTGATGAATAAGTTAAGGCCACAGATGGATATGTCTGACTACAGATGAGCTGTCTTAAAATAAAAAGACAAACAAAGGTTAAAAAATTGATTAGAAGGTGAGAGAAGGAACTCAAAATAAAGAATAGGTTGGGGAATATCTCTCATAAGTTTCCAGCTGTATGATTTCTATTTCAGTCTGACAGCTAAGACATATATCAGAATTCATATAGTAAGGAACAGGCAGGTGAGAAGAAACAAACGGGTTAGATCTGTATATTTCGTCTTTATGATTCCTTTAGTTCACAAATAGCTTTCAGACTTCCGAATTTTAGGAACTCCACACCTGATGGTCTGATGCATTTCCTTCTCCAGACGTAGTCTCTGATAGCTGGTCATTTCTTTTGTTGTTAATGAACTTTAGGGCTTGGCTCAGTCGCTCAGTTCACTATTGTGAACTGTAGTGTTGGTGTTTCATGGTCCTAAGTCATATCATCTGTGTCTTGGGAGCCCAAAGGACTTATGCATTTTGCCTGGTTCCCTTTATGCAAACCTTTAGGCAGAGATTACTATTAAGGCTAAATGTGTTGCTTCTCCCAATATCTTTGCATTTTGTTTGGAACAAGGCACCTGTTGAACTTAATTTTGGAATTCAGGCATTGCTATATAGGCTGTAATGAAAGATTCGATTTCCTTCATTTCCTTTTTCTTTTGTCTTCTTTTATTTGTTGTCTATTCCTCTCTTTTTCTACTTAGTGGGAGAAAAAAGTGACACCCCCAACTTCCTCAAGCAACACTCCATGGCTGGCCAAATCAGACAGCTCTAGCAAGGTTAATTTCAGTTCTTCTGGAGTCAACAGAAGATGGAGTGATGCTCCATTGACCATCATTCCATCTACCAAAATAACAGTTTCATTTTAATTGTGAAACTGCCAGTCTTGAGTAAGGTGCAAAATGAATCACCATGTAGTTTAATGCATTTTTGCGTTGTTCTGCTCCAGCAAAAATAGAACAACAGATGGCCATAAATTTAGGAAAGCTTAATGAATTGGCAAATTATGACATAAGTAACTTGGAAGGGAGTAACTTAAATGTGTATTAACAAAGGAAGAAAAATCCTCAAACATATTATTTTGGACAATGGAACACATTATTATTTATGATTTCTGTTTTCTTTTAATTATTATTTCCTTGATGTGGTTAACTTAAGAAAATCAGATTCAGATAAGTATAACTCCTTTAATTTTTTTTTTAAACATGGTGCTTTTTGGCCAAAATTGTTGATGTTCAGTTATAGCTGAACTGCAGATTACCCCCTGACTTTCTAGTTTCACTCTCAAGAGGCACAGTGCCATTTGATTTCCAGGCACCCTGGAACGTTCAGGGTTCTATAGTAAACAACACTGATGGGGAGAGCCTCTGGGACAGAATATGCATCCCCCAGGATAGGGCTGAGTCATATAAATTCCTTATTGAAGTTTGCTGTATATCCTAGAATAATTATAAAACATAATAATTTTATACGGAAATACCAAGGACAGAAAGAAAGTGAGAGAGCGTTCTTTGAGGATTGGGTGATTTGTGGGTAATGGGCATTAATCAATTATTATTTAATTATTTTAATTTTATTAAATTAAAATAATAATATTTGATAAATATTTGATAAATTTAAATGTTTACTTTTAATTATTAATAATTAAAATTATTTTCAAAATAAAAGCAATTAGATCTTTTCACAAAACTGTTTTCATGGTTCTACAAGAAGCAAAGAAGTAAAAACCTTAAGGACCGTAAGCTTCAATATGATAAAGACTGCAAAGTGTCCATAGAATACTATAATATAGATGTTAGTTTGAATTTGTGAGAGTCAGTTCAGCGATATGGCAGGGCTGGAATGCAAATTATGGAGGGCTAATGAGAAAATGCCAATAAATAATTGTAGGCAATGAGATACATTGCTTTTTCAGTGAGCTTAGCAAGAAGTGGCAGGAGAAGAAAGCAATGAAAAGACATTTTTGAGATCAGACTTTTGCATATTTTTTGATAGAATGAGTGTTTTAAACGAGACAGATTATTAGTAAGCTAAAATCTCACTCTGTATTAGATATGACAGAGATGCTGAGAAGACCATCCTTGGTTGCAATTTGGAGAGGGATTCTCTTCCCCTTTCATATACAGATTTTATGTTTTCCTTGAGGCCTAATTTTACACATATTTCAACAATGTTAGGTGCAATATCCTTGAGCTTTGGTAATTATGAAAAATATTCGATAAAAAGTGTGATACATTCGGGTCTGGATACAGAAGATATCCAAGCCCTCCATAAAATATTCACGTTGGAATCTTAGAAATATATTTGACTGTTCTGTGGAATTAGAGTTAACGAAAGTCAAAGTGTCATATATACCTCCAATCTCCTTTCCCCCAGTAAAATACGGAACAACTTTATAGATGAACTTTAAGTGTCCAAACTTAAATTTTGTACAACACAGTGGGATAGTTATTAGAAAATGGAATTGTTATTAAGTATATTCACTGGAAAAAATCCCTAATGGACCTATAAAAACCAAAGGTGCAATAAAGTATAACTTGAGAGTGTCTAAAAATCTTTTAGCCTCTTAATCGGAAGAAAGGGCCTCTTAATTAAAAGAATTTTACTAAACCTTCACCATCAGTTGGATGTAACTATGTATATTTTTAAGCTTTATAACTTTCTTATAGTACACAGGGCAAAGGAAAATGATTTTTTTTCATATTTTTCTCTTTGATGTCAAGGAGACACCAATAAAAATACAATTTTAAAAAGAAGGATTTGCTCAAACCTTTAAGGCTATTGGAAAACTTAGAAAAACATACTGAATACATTTATTTTATTTAGGCAAAGCTTATTTTAAAAAAGATTTTAGGGACTTCCCTGGTGGCGCAGTGGTTGAGAATCTGCCTGCCAATGCAGGGGACACGGGTTTGAGCCCTGGTCTGGGAAGATCCCACATGCTGCGGGGCAACTAGGCCTGTGAGCCACAACCACTGAGCCTGCGCGTCTGGAGCCTGTGCTCCGCAACAAGAGAGGCCGTGACAGTGAGAGGCCCGCGCACCACGATGAAGAGTGGCCCCCGCTCGCTGCAACTAGAGAAAGCCCTCGCACAGAAACGAAGACCCAACACAGCCAAAAATAAATAAGTAAATTAATTAATTAAAAAAAAAGATTTTTAATTTACAACATTCATCTAAAGATTACGATGTAAAATATGACCCTAATTATAAGCCATCTAAAATACATGTTTTTGATTTTTAAACATTCATAGATCTGTTTTAAGTAATACACACATAATTTAAAAGAGTTCTTTGCCAAACTTTCTCCATGGCCCTATGCTTAGAGACAAAAGAACTGTGTTCTACTCTTGTCTGTCATCTGTTATTGTGTTACAATTGGAAGTCACTAATTCTCTCTGAAACTCAGTGTTCTCATCTACAAAATGGGAAGATTATATGTTTTCTTAGAAGGACTGCTGTGAGGATCTAATGAGAAAATGTGAGAGAAACACATTTACAAATCACAATCGAAACATAAGGAAGGTACTATTGTTATTAGAGCATTTATTATTTTCTCCCAAAATAAAAAAAGAAAATTTCTTGAAGCATTTACGAATTTATGAAGTAGATTATATTTAAAATTCTGGTCCTAAGTATCAGATTTCCATAAAGGAAAAACATATATATTGGAAAGGGGGCAAGCAAAAACAATCTTCTACGCAACAAATGTTTATGGAAATGTTGCTGGGGATAAAATTGTGAACAAGATAGATATGACCCTTTCCCTTACAAGCTTATGATGTAAAGCAGAACCTGTAGCAGAGGTCATTTGATGCATATTAAAATTTGTATTTCTGGACCCACCACAGATCTATTTAATCAGAATCAACGATAATGGAACTTGGGAGTTTACATTTTCAAAAAGCATTGTGAGAAATTCTTAATCACACTAAAGTTTGACATCAATACTCTACAGTTTATAAAGGAGTTTCCTTGGAGTGTGATTTGTATTTTGGTGGACCAAGAAAGTGGTAGCTGTCTTTCTTTCTTCTGTTGTTTATGTGGTAACTCCAGTTACCAGCTGGAAAGAGTATGGCATCATAGAAATAGCTCAAGTCTGAAGATATGGGTTCTACCAAAGAGGTATTGCACTGGGCAAGTTAAATAATCAAGGAAAATTGAATACAAGACAGTTGCAATATGGGAGAGAGACTGGATTCAACTCCACTGTGGGGGAGGGGGTGGAGGTGGGAGAGTTTTAGGTGCTGGCATGAGCTAGTTGAAAAGTACTTAGTGGGGAGGTTGGTCAATGTGATTCAGCCAGTCTGTGTTTACAAATTGGCGATTATTGAATTTTAGACTCCTAATCTCCCAAAACACAGGGGCACTATCTTTCTTAATGATTACACTTCAAAGGGATGGCTCCCAGGTCCTTGAAAAACCAAAATTCCTGGGTTGTAAAATTGACAAGATACTGGGGGAAGATTTACATGACAAAGGGGCAAAGAAATAAGTTACAATGGCAAGTTTTTCAAAGCAAATGCTCTAAGAAATGGGAGTTTAGGGACCTAGAGTAAATAAGAAATCTAATGTTTAGTCAAGCTGAGGGAAATGTTAAGGCTGTTGTCTGTCAGTTTTACCACTGTCTCTGTCACTGTGAATTTGAACAGGCAGTTTTTTCTCTTATGACCAGGACAATGAGGGCATTTGATTGCAGGGCTTCTATTAAAACCTCTAATGCTAAAAGCCTGTGTTTCAAAGCCTGTTATTTAGCCACTATGCACTATTATTGCCTTACTGATTTTTAAAATATTGAAACAATTTTGAAATTGTTTTCAAATAGCCTCTGGCCCTCCCCGAGACTCCCAGACCTTCCCAATCTGAAGTCAGTGCTTCTAGGACCCTGCTTCAATACTAGGGTCATGGCCTCCAGATATTATTTGTTAAATATTTTGAATATCACTTCTTTATGTTATAGTCTACTTTACACTTAGTCAGAAAATGACTCTAATAAAAACATGGCATTAGCAAAAAAGGAATTCCCAAGATTTCAATATGTCATATTTCTCTAAGAATCTATGCCAGCCACTGTAATTGCTCTATATTCTCAACAAGTCTTTGATATTCTATAATATTTGTTTTCCAGATTTTAAAATGTCTTTTCGTTTATATTCAATTAAAATCTATTGATTTTGACTCTGTGCAAAATGTGTGGGAGATCACAAATGAATCAAAACATTAAGATTTTTCCATGTACTAAAGGGAGAGAGATTTTCTACAAAGTGCTAGGAGAATACATGATTAATTCTGACTGTAGGTGATGGACGGGTTAGAGGTGAGATGTTTGGGAGAATTAAGACCATTTCTAGTAAGGTCCATCTGGAGAATGTTTGCTTGGATAGAAGATAATTTATGGAACCTATTAGAATTTTTTTTCAAATTTTTAAAGGCTTTTTTCATGTGGAAGAAGGATTAGACTTGTTCTGTATGGCACCAAGGCTTAGAATATGCTCAATGTGGGGAAAGTTACAAGGATATTTGGGGTTAATGCAAGAAATAATTTTTAAAATCAAAGTTAATGCAAGTGCCCTGTTCTGAACTTTCACAGCACCACACCCAGAGCCCTTTCAACGATTAAGTCAGAGATTAATTCATGGGAATCCCTCATCATACTATGAAATCCTGGGCAAAGATAGCATGGGATTAAATCCAATATCTGGTGACTTTTTCCAGCACATACTGGATATCAGTTAGTGTGTGTCAAGTGAATTAATAATCTTTTTAAAAGTGAGATTTTTTAAAAAATAATGTTCCAGCCGAGTGTGGAGTGCCCATTCACAGATGTATTGTAAGAGAAATCCAGCCATCAAATAATTATTTCGATTGGATGAATTAGCACAGCCCAGCAGAAATGTCTTGTTAAAATAAAATTCCCTAAAAGGTCCTTGGTTACATATTCTGTGGACTAGATTCTGGACTTTAGCAACCAGGTAGGTTTACACAGATTGGATGTGTATAAGGACACCTGGAAGTCTTTAATTCAAGTCCTAATAAAGACACCAATGCCTAGTTGAAGATGAGTAAATTGATATTCAAGAATAATTACTCCCTCTGGATTTATTGTACAATCAAATATAAATACTACAGTGGTCAGTGCACTAATGGTTCACTTACTGATCATATCACTCTTTAGAGTAAGTCTAGCTGCTACAAATTTGTTAGAGTTGGTATATAAGATGAAAATTAATTTCAAGCCCTAGTCTAAGGAAACACTCTTTTATTGGTCTACTGCATGCTAAGTCATACAATGTTTATCTGTCTCCTACTTTTATAAACTTAAATTGTCTAGGCTGGGATACAATATACTGAAATCAGGTCTTTTAACACTATTTTCAAATAATAATAATCTGCCAATATGATTCCTCAAAATTTACTTTAAAATTAATATTTATCAAAATTCACTTTAAAATGAATAATTTTCTTTGACCAAATGGTTTGATATTTTAATACATATTCAGATATCTGACTTCCTGCTTAGGAACTACTAATGTTTCACAAAAATAAGACTCTTTCTGTGGTTTGATCACACTCTTTTCATTTTGTTAGATGTCCCAAGTCTTCAGAGATGAGAGGGATGCATTAAACTCTTCTTGTGGAAAGAAATTCTTGTGGTCATACATAGCAATGGATCCCTCACTGGGCACATCTGGTTTCATGCCATTAATCTACTCTACTCTCCTGGGCCTCCAAACCCCAAAAGCTCAGAGAATGATCCCACTGCAACATTACATGGACTTTGTGATTCTCTATACCCTTTCTAGCTGCAAATCTTTAACTTGACATTCATAATTTAACAAAGGCATGAATAAAGTCAAGAGGAGAGGCAGGACGGTTGCAAAAGTCATGATGACTTTTTAAAAAGAAGCAGCGAGGGTTTCGCTGGTGGCGCAGTGGTTGAGAGTCCGCCTGCCGATGCAGGGGACACGGGTTCGTGCCCCGGTCTGGGAGGATCCCACATGCCGCGGAGCGGCTGCGCCCGTGAGCCTATGGCCGCTGAGCCTGCGCGTCCGGAGCCTGTGCTCCGCAACGGGAGAGGCCACAGCAGTGAGAGGCCCGTTTACCGCAAAAAAAAAAAAAAAAAAAAAAAAGAAGCAGCGAAATGATGATGATTCCTTCTTGGTTTTACTCTTACTAATACCTTTCAAATTTTTTATGAGAAAATTATCAGAATCATCCCTGTCACAATTTGGTCTTGGACTTGATCATCTTTATATCTAACCAGTTACCATACTTGTCCAATATTCCAAGTGAGTATCATTTCCAGATATATTTTGCACAGTCATTAATAGGAGCTCTTAATAAAGTGGCACCCAAACTGTATTTTTCTCGATATTACGTGGATCTGCTGCTACATTGTGACCAAAGTCAGGATATATTTTATCTGTCAAGTTCTCTGTGTCTACTGTTCTTGTCACTTCTGTCATAGATGGAAATTACGTTGATTTGACAGGATTTATTTTTCACAATGCCAAGCAGATTTTACCCAGCAACCCATGATTTCTAGGTGCTTGCAAATTGATTTTTTGATGATACCTTTCAGTAAGTTTCCAACTAAGTAGTGATGATGACAGGCCTATAATTTTTAGGGTTGTCTTTATTTTTTTTAATCTTCGCAGGGTGAGAAAAAGAAACACACTAAGATAAGTACTGCATTTATTCTCCCAGGATAGTTGAATCCCCAAGTACTTTTTTAAAATTTATTTTATTTATTTATTTTTGGCTGTGTTGGGTCTTCGTTGCTGCGTGTGGGCTTTCTCTAGTTGCGGCAAGCGGGGGCTACTTTTCATTGCGATGCGTGGGCTTCTCATTGCGGTGGCTTCTCTTGTTGCAGAGCACAGGCTCCAGGCGCACGGGCCTCAGTAGTTGGGTCACTCGGGCTCAGTAGCTGTGGCACGCGGGCTCTAGAGCTCAGGCTCAGTAGTTGTGGCGCACAGGCTTAGTTGCTCCGCTGCATGTGGGATCTTCCCAGACCAGGTTTTGAACCCGTGTCCCGTGCATTGGCAGGTGGATTCTTAACCACTGTGCCACCAGGGAAGCCCCCCAAGTACTTTTTAAATTAAAAGATTTTAGGTTAATTGTTCTTTATTTACTTTGGCAAACTCCTGGAAAAAACGGTTATAAGTCAACAGAACTTGCAGTTCAGAATGTAACCAGTGTCCAAAATTAATCTTACAAGGAACCTTTATGTCACACCCAAATATCATATTATAGCTGTTCTATATTTTCAAGCTATAAATAAGACTTATGAAACTTATAATTTGAGGATTGGCTAAACTCTGCAACTAATGATATGATTTATAGTCCTTTTTATGTAAGAAAATTCATTAAACATGTAAGATTTAAGATATTACACTAAAATGTATTTCTGCCACTGGATTCATTTATCCAAAAAAACAGGTAATATTGTCCTGAATAATATATCACTCTAACAATTAAATATGAAAACCTCCAGACTGGACCAACATCTATTAGAAAGACCAAATAAAAATCAGATGTTAATTAGACTTTGTGATTATAGTCTCTGAGGAGAAAGACTTTTAATAAGCTCAATTGAAATAATATATAGTTTAAAATATATAAAATAAAATCAAATTATCTTAAAATTGTGCTGGTCCATAGTTCGTAGAAGATAACTGATATTTTAAAGCACTTTTTGGGTGCCAACCGCTACACTTAAATACTGCTAATAAAAGCCAACATCCACTGAACACTTACTCCATAATAGGAACTATATTAAGTTCTTAAAAAAATTATTTCACTTACTGTATTCATCTCACAAGAGTTCTGTTGGGAAATATTATTATCATCCCAGTTTTTAGATGAGGAAACTAATACTTAGATATGTAAATAATGCATTTAACATCATTTAAGTACTGGTGGTTGAGCAGGAATTTGAAACCAGCTGTTCTGAATGTGGACTTCATGTGCCTGACTGCTTCATAACATTGTCAAATGTCCCAAACCCTCACAAGTGACTTTGAGTTAGATATTATGTTCATTTTTACACACATGGAACTCAAGACTCAGTGATGGTTAATACATAGTTTAGTCATATAGCTCAAAAATGCCACCTGGATTCAAATTCACACTCTGTATCTCTAGAGATCTGCAGGAAAAAAAATAATAACAGGTAACCTGATAGTACCCATTAATTGACCTGGAACAGATTAACCTATTAGTTCCAAAATAATGAACAGAATCTGGTTCTGATGGGGCACAAAGCAGATTCTTCTAGAACTCAGTGTGTCTACATGTGGGTGTACCTAGGAAGTCAGGACTATTTGGAGTGATCCAGCAGGTCCCTAGGCGGCCAAGAGGGAACATCACATAGGGATCGGAACATCTAGAAAAAAGTAAGATTTTTCTAAGATCGTTCATAAATTTTCTACCCAAATTTGCTTCTCTTTAAGTACTTGTGACAGGACACTATTTTCTCTCTATATATATTTATTTTCAATAACACATAAAATTAGCATAATATCATAGCCTCATGGATGTATTTGGGCTAGAATGTGGTGACAGACACTGCTTCTAGACTACCCAATTATTCATTTTTCTTATTAAGAGAACCACAATTTTATTTGGGGTGGCAATGTACCCAAGAAAAATACTTGGTCTCCCAGGCTCCCTTGCAGATGGGGCTGGCTAAGGGGCACAATTCTGGCTACTGATAGCCAGGGGGTTCTGGGGAGGAAACTAACGAAAAGAAACCTCACTCACCAAGAGAAGAGCATTTGACCCTTCTGCGTTCTTTCTTCTTAGAACATGGATGCAAGTTTTAGGATATGGCAGCTTTCTTATAAACTTGAAGATAAAAGCCACTTGCTAAGAACGATGAAGAAAGATTGATGGCATAGCCTATCCTGGACTACTTCTGAATCCTTTTGTGCAGTCCATTTGTGCAGGAGTCCCCAACCTCGGAGCCTCAAACCGGTACCGATTAGGGACCGGGCCGCAGAGCAGGAGGTGAGTGGTGCGCAAGCGAGCAAAGCTTCATCTGCCGCTCCCCGTCGCCCCCCATCACTCACATTACCACCTGACCACACCCCCTGCATCGCCCCGCGGTGGAGGAAGCATTGTCTTCCATGAAACCAGTCCCTGGTGCCAAAAAGTTTGGGGACCGCTGTGATTTGTGTATGAAACTAACATGATATGGTTTTCTGTTTAAGCCACTGTGTCAGGAATTTCTATAATTTGTAGTCACATGAAATGTTAATGTATTCCTAAAAGTTAAGAAATGCAGTGATTCCTAAACATTATTTTAGTCATAGTACAATTTCTTTAAATTACTTCATATATATATACTTCTTAAGCGCAAAACAGTTAAAAGCATTATTTCTAAGTTGAGGGAGGGGTGTTAAATGTGGGCTTCCATTTTAAGCACCCCTGACTGTCCTGTTTTGGGGAAAAAAAATAAATGAGACGCAAATTAAAATAAGTGGGTTGAATTGCCGTCAGAAAGAGTGGAATGCTCATCGGCCAGAGGCTGAAGACCACCACACTCTTAACATATCAAGATTTCAGCCTTTCTCTTATGGATGAAGACAGCCTTGTGACCCTCTTGGGAGGAAAGGCCTACGGAAACCCATGTAGGACAGATGAACACTCAGGATACTGGATACAAAGGGGAAAGTTTACCTTACAGTTCTAAGTTTGCAAACTTCCAAAGGGCTGAAAGAGGTTCTAATAAGATATATTTGAAAGAGGTCTTTGTGTTTGTCCAGCAAAACATTAAGAGTTCATTCATTTGCGAAGACTCCTTTTTTCTTTAACTACTGACATGCAGCGCTGTCTTCTTATGGAGAGGCTAATCTCTTCAGCATTGTCCTTTATACAGGTCTCACAGGCACCTCCACAGGACACTCAGGTCCCTACAGAACATGACTGTAAATTATTGATATTGTCTCTGCATTACTAAGTCACGGCAAATCTTATTGGAGGGGGTGTCCTGCCACAGATTAAACCTGTTTTTCTCACTGGCTAGAGAAGTAGCCAGGTTCATCACAGTGTAGGTGAAGGGCTTATTAATAGCCACCTCCCTTAGCAAGTAAGAACCTTGGGAATGTCTAAGGGCTGTGTGTATAGAAACTGGAATTCAAGGTGCGTAGTCATATTTATGTTTTGAAGATATTTTTTAAAAAAGAAAAACTGGTACTCCTCTAGATATAGCAAGTCTCAAGGGGAAAGGAAAACGGTGTTTCTAAATTCCTGGGATAATTTTGCTGAAACCAGTCTTTACCCAACACCTACAGGCTGGGTTTCACTGTGGGAAGTGGCTCTGTGTGTGAACATAGTTGTTCTGAGGGCCCTGTTCAAATGAGAGTTATTCTTGGGAATGAACTTCCTCCAAAGCATCACTGTGAATGGGCATGAGCCTGGACTGCATTTGGACCAGAGCAGAGGCTCTGTACCTGTCATGGAGTCTTTACCAAACCACTGTGGGCAGCTTGGTCCACAGGGACAAAGGAGATGCACTTTTCTGAGACAAGTGCATCTTTTCCCCAAAGACTAACTGCAGCCTCATCCTGAGCCCCTTCACGACTTCCATCAGGGATACTTGATTGTGACCCCTCATTATCTGAGTCAGCTCCCCAAAGTGGGATCTAGAGTGTTCAGACTCACGTCTCAGACTGAGGGTTTCCTGAAAATGTAAAGGTGGAGAATTTAGAAACTTTCTACTATCACCATGGCATTCAGGGAATGAACTGGATGTATTCTTTGAACCCCAAACCCCAGTTTATATAAGTGTAAAGAAACCAAGGCCCTGAGATGCCAAGAGTCTTGACTAAATATCTTTAGGTGCACATTTGCCTCTCTGGACAGCTGGCCCTCATCTCAGCCTTTCTAGAAGTTTTCTAAGAGCATAATCAACCATCTAATCCCATTTTAATCCTTTGACGTAGACTGGCTTTATTGCTGAAAATAAAATCCATCCTGAAAAGATAATTTGTCTCCACTAAAAATTCAAAATTAAGTTTTATAAATTCAAAATTAATTGACAATCTTTGAGGAAAGTTTTAAATGTGTTTTGATTTGTTTTAGTGTAGTACTCAAAAGAAATGTCTCTACTGAATGCCATTTCTCATACCACATGAAGAGGTTTTTCTGACACTGAAATACTTTCAAAGTTCCACGTATTTCCTTTAAGACGTGATCTATACAACTCTCTCAGGTCAAGGAGAGCGTTATGAGTCCCATTTTATTTCTAAGAGACTAAAACTCAAGACCATGTGGTGGCTGAATGGAAAACATAGGGCAGCAGTCCCCATGCACTTAGTCCCAGGTCTGTATTCTTTGCTACTACACTGCAAGCATGCCCACATTATCACATCCATTCTTATTACATAGTTCAGTCTCCATCACATTCATTTACTGAATAAGAAGATGATTTTGGGTGCCTCCCTGGTGGCGCTGTGGTTGAGAGTCCGCCTGCCGATGAAGGGGACACGGGTTCGTACCCCGGTCCGGGAAGATCCCACATGCCGCGGTGCGGCTGGGCCCGTGAGCCATGGCCGCTGAGCCTGCGTGTCCGGAGCCTGTGCTCCGCAACGGGAGAGGCCACAACAGTGAGAGGCCCACGTACCACTTAAAAAAAAAAAAAAAAAAGAAGATGATTTTGATTTCTTTTTGTTGTTGTTGTCCGTCATTGCCTAAGGGGGGAAAAAACCTTATACATACATTTGCCTCTTTAATGACAGAATTTAAGCAATATCTACCTTCATGTCTCAGATGGGCTGATCTTGGCATTATATGATGAATTACCAAGTTTCCATTTTCCCTTGATTTGCATGTGTTTGGGGGGTCGGGGGTGTACAGAGGGTAGAAGCAACAGGGATTGAGCGCCCTGGCCTTTAACACCACATACGAAAATTCTCTTCACCAAGAAGGCTATTTAATTTATTTTATCAAATTTGATCATTTATTTACCAGTGTACTTTCTACACTTTCTGATTACTATTTGCATGATTTTTAATGACAAGTTTTTCTGGATATTTTATTGTAGCTATATATATATATATATGTAAAATTTACCATTTTAACCATTTTTAAATGTACAGTTCAGTGACATTAAGTGCATTCACACCATTGTGCAACCATCACCAACATCCATCTCCAGAAAATTTTCATCATCCCAAACTGAAACTCTGTACCCATTAAACAATAACTCTTTATTCATTCTCTTCTCCTCTCAGCCCTCATAACCGCTATTCAATATTCTTTCTCTATGAATTTGACTATTCTAGGTACCTCATATAAATAGAATTGTACAATATTTGTTCTTTTGTGACTGATTTCTTTCACTTAGTAAAATGTCTTCAAGTTTCATCCATGTGACAGCATATATTGATACCAGAATTTCCTTCCTTTTAAAGGCTGAATAATATTCCATTGTATGTTTATGCTACGTTTTGCTTATCCATTCACCTGTTGATGGATACCTGGTTTATTTCTACCTTTTGGCTATTGTGAATATGCTGCTGTTAACAAAAATCTGCTTGAGTTCCTGCTTTTAATTCTTTTCAGTATGTACTCTGAGGTGGAATTGTTGGATCACATGGTAAATGTGCATTTAATTTTGGGGGGAACCACCATACTGTCTTCCAGAGCAGCTGCACCATTTTATGTGCCCTCCAGCAATGTACAAGGGTTCCAATTCTTCCATACTTTCACTAACACTTACTATTTTCTATTTTTATATGTTGTTTTATAAATGCTTTATAACCATTTAGCATAGTACCTTTCCTATAGTAGGCTTCCACAAGCATTTATTGCATTAATGAATGATGTTGTATCTTCTTCAGTTCATTGATATTTCTGTCCATGTAGCAAAGTATTTCTTAAATCCGGCGTCTATGGGCATCAGAATCACTTGTGGTGCTTTGTAAGAAGGCAGATTCCCAAGACCACATTCCAGGCGTATTGAATCTGGAACTCCCTAATTGGGGCTTTAGGAATCTGCAGTGTCAACAGCATCTCAGATGATGCTGGTGCATAATAAAGGTAAGAAGCAGTGCATCTGACCAGACTGTAAACCCTAGAACTTGGGACTGATCCTTTCTAACCCTTTGGCAGCTTCCCACAAGAAACTCTAAAACTCTATTTTTCTATTATCAACATTGATACATATGTATTTTAAACCTCACAAGAGCAAGTTTTGGATGGTTGTTTTTCTACAGATGTATTCTGTATGTGAGAGTGGTAGAAGCCCGACTATGTGACAGATCATGAGCTTTGTGCTAAATAACAGGTATTGTCTGGTATCCAGCCTGCTTGGGATAATCCATGAAACATTTAGTGAATATCTTCTTTTATTAAATACTAATTATCCACATCCTGCAGTTTCCTGGGATGCTGTGAGATCGGTCCTTTGAGGATGGGTTTTTGTTCTATAGAATTTGGAAACAAAAGCTGCTTCAATCAGCCTTTACCTGGCAAACCTTGTAAGCTGAGTACCCAACACAAGCAGGGGTTATGGTCGAAAGTGCACTTCTCTCTTCCATGACTTACTAAATAATGTAGCTCCCAGAGCTAGCAATGAGAGATTTGGTGTCTTGTAACCGCTATCTAGCGACGTATGTCCATCATGCTTGATGTTCATTAGTTAGATGAGATCAGTGAGTTAAAGAACTGTTAAATTTGTGTTTTCCTTTAATGGATATGTAACTGTGGTAGCCGAGTCACAGGACAGGAACTTGACAGAAAAGGACATGGCGGTAAGATAAGCTTATTGCAAATATGCAACTTCATAAATTCTTTTAATAACTTGTCTTAGCTAGGTGCTTTGCCAGTTCGCTTAATAAATGTGAATGAGGAGATGAAAGAAAAATAAACAAATGCATTATTCCTATCTTTCTCTTCACGTATCTGAATTATGCATGCATGCATCTTATTAGTGGCAAATTAAGTAATGTACTAATTTTAGGTACATTTTCAGAAGGAAAACTAATTGAAAATCTATTTTGATGAAGTTAGAAGAGCCAAAAAACAATTAATGGAATTGGCAACATCTAATATTAAAGCTTTAGTTAGATTTTTTTTAATATTCTTTGAAACTCTTAATTCGTTTCTTTCAAATTCTTATCAGGTAGATGTTCAGCAACTCTTTGCCAAAACTAATTAAAAGTTCCCTCCCCAAAATAGCTCAATTAATTTTTTTGACAAACATTTTTAGTCATTGCCTTTAGGACTTTTTTCTCTGAAAAAAAAAAAAAGAGTATTGTCTGAGACTATTTCTCAGTCACAGCAAATATATTGAATGATTGGTAACAGAAATATAACCAAAAGAGAAAAATAAATTACACAATATTAGTGTTATAAACCTAATACTAGGGATTCTTACCCTTTTTGGAAGGTGCTAGTTTAACATATTTCCCTAACCTTAACTTGCTTTCTATAGTTGCAAGACTGAGGATTTCCTTGGCAGAGAATCTGGCTCAGTGACGACAGAAATTTGGCAGGTTCTTGGAAACCTTTTGTTTTGTAGTTTGAAACTGCAGTTTGCTGACGCTGATATGCCTCACAATCTTCTTATGCTCTGTCCCCTGGTTGGGATGATTAGCTACTGTTTTTAAAGGAGGCTAGCATTATATTGTGAAATATTTTCCCCTTCCAGGCAGATAGCTGTAGTTAACCAAAGACAAGACGCCCACAAAGAAAAGTTCTATCGCACAATACATTTTTATTCTACTCTGGTATCTTTTTTATTCTTAAATTGGTAGAGCCTTCATTTTGATTAACAGAAAGTTTCCTAACTTTGTCTGGTATGAAAATTGCTAAAATATATGTGAAAAATGTTTTTATATTGTAGTCATATTTTAGGGCTTCAGGCGAAGCCCTAGATTCTACTCTGATTTCTGAAATGCAATGTTTAAGAGGATTGTAGGTGTTGGAAAAAAAGCAAATTGATTTATGACTGAAATTACTGTATGAAACAGCTTTTTCCTGCAGTTCAGACCCTCTGCAGCATGCTATGTGTTCAGAACTTCAAAATAAACATTAAATAATTGGGCAGAGTGAAATAGGGTTAAATAACCCCCTGAAGAATTCCATCTTCCTGCATCTGGCAAAAGGCTTTCTATCCAGGTCCCCACAGGAAATATGTTGAAGAGGCTTCCCAAGTTCCTAAAGCTGTTTGTATTCTTTTCCATAGTAACGTTTGGCTGGTTACTTGTTGTAGAGTGCCATAATTTTTGAGCAATGGAAATGACATCACCTGCAGTCAGGCTCAGGCATCATTACATAGAAGCAATATAAATATATATACATAACCACGAGAGGGAAAAAGGAGGGATCACATACTGGTTCTGGGGAGGCTTTGGTAGTACTGTAATTTAAAACAGAGATGACTGCAGTAAACTGACTCTTGGGTTTAAATTACATTCAATGGCTATTCTCTGCTTAGTGAAAACTGAGAATATTGGAATTTGATGCTATAAATATTAGAGTAATGTGTGGGAAATTTTAAAATATTTCAAAAAAATCTATAATTGTTTCAAAAGGCTTCTTTTTCCCCATGGAAGGAGGTAGACAGTTTAAAGCTGCTAAAGACAATATTTTTTTTCTTTAAGTGTGGGAAAGCCAATTTCCTCAAATCCCAATACACTAACACAATTATTTTTACTTTTGAAAATGCTTTCAGTTCTTGAACATATGCATGTATTTTGAATTAGTGAAATATATTCACTTTCATGTATTTATTTGCTTAATGTTATACTGTAAATTTATTTCAATATTTCGATGCTGTCTTCCTACTTACTAGTTCAGATGGCTACATAATTTCATTGTGTAACTTGACTATAATTTATTAAAACATTCCTCATGCTTTGAACTTTAGGGTTTTCTTTTATAATGACTATAAAAATGCTGCAAAGGACATTTGCATATAAAGAAGGTTCTTCTATTAAATTTTTACTTTAGGATAAATTTTCCTTTTTGGACATATAGGTCAAAGTTATCAGCACTTTTGTCACCCGTGCCATATATCAGGCTGTTTAAAATTTTTCATTTGCTATCATTATATGATAATCATATATCTCTGGAAATATATTTCAAATTGATAAATAACTCTACTTTTAACTTGAAACACTCTTAGAAGAAAATTATACCAAAGCATGTTTTTAAATACAAGAAATGAGAGTTATGATTTTCAAGAAATCTTAGTAAATCAACCATCTGAAACTATTTACAAAGCTTGTTTAAAATTTGACTTCAGGGAATTTCAGTGGAGCAGAAAAGCATTTGGTAATTTTTCTTCTCACCAAGAGTTACTCAGAGACTTAATTTTTCTTTGAGCAGATTGGTGTGCTTGACAGGCAAAAATCATTGCTGTTGTTCATGAAATATGCCACAGACCTTATATATTATATATTAATATAACTATATATTATTATTATAATTAGAAATAAGCTCAATATTACAATAACAGAGGCAGGAGATAATTCTTACAATTACAGAGATCACAAGGTATAAGAACACTTTTGTAAGAGTCCAGTTTTTAATGCATTGACAACTTAATTTTGGATACGGCTTTCCTTGCCTTGCTTAAAATTTCTCCCTCTACACACCTGATACTCTTTTACATGCGGTAGCAGTTCACCTAGCAGCAACAAGAACTCAAGACTTTGGAATCCTCATGTGAATGTTAGTTCATTTATACAGTATACTAAATCTTGGCAGATTTTATCTCTGCCAGTCCATGCAAACGATGGACTCTTTATTAGTGCTTCACAAGTATGGATTTCAGATCACCGTCCTTAAAAATCACCACAGATGCTTATGAAATAGTGAGCCACAACATCTTTGATAAGTCAGGAATGGCTCTCCAAGAGGGCCATGCCTTAAGTTGAGACCAGAAGCATAATTAGGAGGTACCAGAACATAAGAGGGAAGAGTACGGAGGCAGAAGGAACAGCATTTGCAAATGTCTCGTGGAAGGAGAGAAAATAAGGAATACATGAGACTGAAAGCATAGGGTGATGAAATCCCAGAGAGAGAGGATGATAGAGGAGAATCTTGGTTTAAAATCCATTAAATCACTAAAACCATCCCCTAAACAAGGAAAAATGCAGAGTCCATTTACTGAGGTTAGACCAAAACTTTTTATGTGTCATATGTGACAGTGCAAGGCAGCATGCATTTCTATGGAAATGACAACATTGGATGTATTATGCCCTAATGTTTTTCTCCCCAACTCATCAGTTAATCCTGCTGCTGTGGATGTTTTTCAGTTTTACCCTACCTCAATCTGCCTAGCTAAAACCCTGGTCTTAATGACTCGGCTCAGTGATGCCTAACTTAGGGATGACATTCACTTGACACATAAAACCAAAGTCCAAAATTTCTAAACTCAAGTTGTTCTTGAGCATTGCTCACCTGGGTGACTAGGTTCTACAATACCCACAAACAGGCCTCTGGATATGTGAACACAAGTAAATCCTGTGTGAATCAAAGTTTGTCTCACTGAATGTGAAAGAAGAGGTCTCTGTAACCAATTGGCAACCTTTGCAGCATAGTCACAGGGAGATCACCTACATAGCTCCTGGGGATCTTCATTTCAACTCAGTTTTTTAAATTAAATTTTTATTTAATTTTAGCTACATTTTAATTCAGTGATTTTTGTTGTTATGAAACATACAGTTATCTTCCTCAGTTCATACATACCCAAATTCTGGTTTATTAGGAAGTCTCTCAATTTAGACATAAATGTTGCAGCCTATCATGTGGTCTTTAACAGATGCCCACTGTTTTTTAATAAAATAAAAATACAAAAAAGTATTTGTTAAATATAATAATTATTAATACAAATACTCTTTAAAAACTTGTCAAAAATCATGACTGAGATGAATGATTAATTTCTACTACTACATATATACTGAGAAGGAATCTGAGGCTTACCTTCTATAGTTAGTGACTTTTGCCTTATGTCAACATTTTTCAAAATGGCTTTGATGAAAGACAACACTTGAGGCAACTACGGGCAATTTATGATAAAAGATCCTCTCGTTAAATAAGTTTAAAAAAATCCTAAATTACTTAGACTTCTTTTTGTCTCAAAGAGTTTTCAACAGCTTTTAATCTGGAAGTGCACATTGTAGTTCTCTTAGAACCGGATGAATATTAAGCTTCTTAAACTCATTTGTCTGGATAATCCTTGCTGTAATGGTTTCTGAAAAATGTCATGGAAGACTAGAGTTCAATGGGACACCCCAGTACACTTGGTCACAAGGGGAACAGTGGCATGTATCATCATGAGATTACTGAAAACATGTGGCCTCATGACCTACTGTTGGAATTAGGTAGTAGACATCTCTTACTAAACAAGAGTATTATGGCAGTGTGGAATCAAGAAACAGAAACCACACAGCAGGTTAAACAGGAGAAGTTTAATATAAAGAATTAACAACTACAATGAAAGTGTGACCATAATATATAAGGAAACATTATATGATACCCTAGGGTTGAGGTAGAGTAACCAAGGAAGGACAAATTCACAAAGGGTTCAGACACCCTTGGAGAAGGTGTGGTTCAGCCCCTGGAGGACAGAGAAGCTTCTGGTTTAGCCAGGCTGGGGCTGCTCTGGAGTTTCTAGACAAGCAATAGGCCACCCTCCAGGGTGTAGCCTCAATGGGTGATTAATAGCTGGTAACAAGGAAATGCAGTGGGAATCAGAGTGTCTGTGTGGGTAAGAGGACTTCAGAGGACAAGGATTGTGCAGGGGCTGGCAGAGGGAAGAGCAGATTAGTGTTTATCTCCTGGGCCACAGTCAGTCTGCATGCAGGCTGCTCAAGGTCTCCTAGAATCAACAACTGCTCACTCTATGACCCTCCAAGCCACAGGCAGCTATGGGATTTGTTTCCCTGTTGAGAGGGCTGTGGAAAGATTTTTCCCAGGCCAAGGCTAAGATCATGAGGGGTGGCATTCCATTTCTGTGACTGGACAGGCTCCACTGGGTTTTCTCACATTCTCCTAACCCCTGACACTCCACCCATGCAGTACCTTGCTGTAAGCCCTTCCTCCTACAGTGTCCCTCCGGCACCCTCTACTGAGAAAGCTAAACATCGTAAAGGAGAAATGCTTAAAGAGATTTAGTCATTTATGATGGAGCATACATTTAAGGGTACACTTGCAGGTGAACGGCAATAAATTGACAACTGACACAGCATGTCGCTTACCATTCATATTGGTGGCCTGTGTAGCAGAGTACCTTACCATCTGTCACTGCACAAGAGGAATGCTGGTACATCTATGTTTCTCACACTCCCCTCCAAGTGGAATAAAATCTGGAGGCGTGACTACCAAATCCCTGGTTTATTTGTTTGGTTTTAAACATTTTATTTTGAAATAATTCTAGGTTCATAGGAAGTTGCAAACATAGTACAGCGTGAACTCGTGCACCCTGTACCCAGTTTTTTCCAGTAGTTCCATCTTACATTACTATGGAATATTCTCAAAAATAGGAAGTTGGCATTGGCACAATGTGTATATATATTTTCACGCCATTTTATCACACGTGTAGATTGTTGTACTTTCGTTGTAGTTGTTAATTCTTTATAACCAAAGCAATCAAGACACAGAACTTTTTCACCTCTACACAGATCTCGCTTCATAGTCAAACCCACCTGACCCCCACATTCATAACCCCCGGCAACCATCTGTTCTGCATATCTATAATTTTGTCATTTCAAGAATGTTATATAAATACAATCATACAGTATGTGAACTTTCTGAGATTGGATTTTTTCACTCAGCATAATGCCCTTTCATATACATATATATATATATATATATTCAGTTAATGATTGATTTTTATCTACTCTGTAATTGCTATCTTTTAATTAGTCTTTTTAGACCATTTACATTTATGTAATAATTGTTGTTATCAGGCCTGCTGTTTTATTTTGTTTTATCTTTGTTCCCTCTGCTTTTTGTTTCTCCCTTTACTTCTTCATGCCTTCTGTGAGTTATTGGAATACCTCAGAATCCATTTTGACTTATCTATAGTGCATTTTAACTTATCTCATGTGTGATGGATTTTTTTAAGTGCTTTCTCTAGGTGTCATGTTATACATATATAACTTATCACAGTTTATTGGCATCCACATTCTCCCAGCTTGAGTGAAGGTAGAAACTTTACCTCCTTTATCCCTTCACCATCCCTAGTGTATAATATAATTATCTCAAATAAATCCTCTACATATACTGAGTACCATATCAGATGGTGTTATACTTATTGCATCTACCATCAACATAATTTAGAGAACTCAAGAGGAGAAAGTCTAATGTATTTATCCATGATTTTGCTCTTGATGTTGTTCTTTCTTCATTCCTAGTGTTCCCAAATTTCTTCTTTTATAATTTCCTTTGTATTTCAAGAACTCCCTTAGTCATTCTTAGAGTAAATTTGGTGGTAATGAATTCTCGTAGTTCTTCTTTGTCTGAGAATGTTGTCATTTTGCCCTCATTTCTGAAGGTTAATTCTGGTAGAAATAGAATTCGGGGTTGGCAGTTATTTTCTATTAGCATTTGAAAAATATTGTGCCACTTCCTCCTAGACTCCATGGTCTCTGAGATAGATGAGATGAGATGAGATGAGATAGCCACTGTCATTCAAATTGCTTTTCCTCTATAGGTAAGGTGTCATATTTTTCTCACTGATTTCAACCTTTCCTTTTTTTTTCAAAATTTTGTTTTTCTGAAATTTGGTTTTGATGTGTCATAAAGATTAGCTCAGCTTTTTTTTTTTTTTTTTTTTTTTTGCGGTACGAGGGCCTCTCACTGTTGTGGCCTTTTCTGTTGCGGAGCGCAGGCTCCAGACGTGCAGGCTCAGCAGGCATGGCTCACGGGCCTAGATGCTCCGTGGCATGTGGGATCTTCCCGGACCGGGGCACGAACCCGTGTCCCCTGCATCGGCAGGCGGACTCTCAACCACTGCGCCACCAGGGAAGCCCTCAGCTTTTTTATTATAGTTTCATATCTTTTGCTAAATTCAGGAAATTTTCACCCATGATTTCTTTGAATGTTCTTCAGCACCCCCATCTTTGTCCTCTTCTTTTGGGACCCCAATGACATGAGTGCTAGATCTTTTTTTACGGTCTCACTCGTCTCTGATGTTCTATTTTTTTCACTGTATTTTCTTTGTGTTGTTTACATTGGTCAATTTCTAATCATTCTATATTCAAGTTCATTGATCCTTTTCTTTTGTCCTTTCCATTCTGCTGAGACTATCCAGTGAGGTTTTCTTTTCCTTTTTTTTTGGTTGTTTATATCTCAATTCTAAAATTTCAATTGGTTCTTTTTTTCTTTTTAATCTTCTATTTGCTAAGCCTTTTCCATTTAAACATTTTTAAAGAAGGTTGTAATTGTTCATTTAGCAATTTTATGATGACTGTTTTAAAAGTCAAATAATTCCAGATATCTGAGTCATCTCAATGTTTGTGTCAGTTGATTATTTTTCTCCTTCACATTAGGTTTTCCTGGCTCTTGGTATGACCAGTGATTTTCAATTGTATCTGGACACTTGGGCATTTATGTTATGAACTTTGGATCTTACCTAAATCTGTTTCACAAGATGAAGGGAGGAGTTGCCTCATTATTGCCAAGTGGGGTTGAAGTTCAGTTTTCCCAGTTAGCATCCTTTGACTCCCTGGAGAGGGGTGATCCACTACTGTTAGGTGGAGGTGGGATTTCACTGATATCACCCTGGCTGGCTGGGAAAGGGAGAGTTCCCCCTTTATTGCTCTCCATGTTGCCCCCACTGATACCACTGCTAAAAGAAAGGCCTCACCAACAGTGAATATTGGTGAAAGTTCTAGCTGACAACTCTGTGTCCTCTGATGCAGGCAGGGAAGGGGAGAAATGTCTCATTACCACTAGGTGGTGCAGAAATACATGATCCTTACATGGCCTCCACTGATATCTTAGAGAAAGGTCTTATTACCATCAAATGGGTATGAAAATCCTGGCTCCCCACTGAGTTTTCTCTGATACTATGGTTGTGGTGGGAAGGGGAGGGGAGTCAGTGAGGGGCAAAGTCACTGGTGTTTGTGATAAATATATATTTGATCTTTGTCCCTAGTTCCTGGCACACAGCTCCTAAAACTCTTGGAACCTCTGGAGTGATGAGTGTGTTTTGTATGCTGATGAGATGACTGGTGGCTGGGGGCCCTTGATAGCTTCACAATGAGGGTTGCTAGCCAGAAACACCAAAGCATGATTAGAAGGTGGAAACTTTTAACCACCCTCCCTGACCTCCAAGGAGGAGAGATGGGCTGGAGATTGAGTTAATCACCAGTGGCTAATGATTTAATCAGTCATGCCTATGTAATGAAACCTTTGTGAAAACTGTTTAAATGATGGGTTTGGAGAGCTTCTGGGTTGGTGAACACATCAAAGTGCTGGGAGGGTGGCACACCCCTTCCTCATACTTGCCCTATGCATCTTTTGCATTTGGCTGTTCATGAGTTGTATCCTTTAAAATAAACAGGTACATTTAAGTAATGTACCTTCCTGAGTTCTGTGAGCCATTCTAGAAAATTACCAAACCTGAGAAGGGGGATCATGGGAACCCCCGATTTGTAGCCAGTTGGTCAGAGGTACAGGTGGCAACCTGGAACTTGTAACTGGCCTCTGAAGTGGGGGCAGTCTTGTGGAACTGAGACTTTAACCTTTGGAATTTGTGCTAATGCCAGATAGTTAGTGTCAAAATTAAACTGATCTTTAGGACACCCAGTTGGAGTCCAGAGAGCTGGAGAATTTGTTGATGTGGGGAAAAAACCCACACATATTTTGGGTATATTTCATTATTTGCCTGACATACAGCAATTATTGTCTAACACCTTTGCTAACTTTCCCCTTTCCTACTTCTTAGCTAGAGAGAGCAGGCTATTCTTAGGGAATTTTGTTTGTTCCCATTGGAGTCTTTGGGTTAGTGTCTTCGAGCAACATGTTCTGGATATATAAGACTAAAAGAAAACCCAGGGAATTCACCACCATCTTGTTCCTCAAGTGCAAAAGTTCCTAGGCTGTCTGCCTTTGCTCTACCTTTCAGAGTCCTCGTTTCCTTTTACATATTAGTTCCAGTGTTTTTCGCTATATTTAGAAAGAGGAATTGAGAAAAATATGTCTATTCCATCTTTATCTAGAGCCAGAAGTTCCAAATCAGTTTTGAATGTTTGGATCGCCTTTTCTATATAAGAAAAATGGTTTTCCTCCTCCATTTGCCAATTTTTTTCCTCCCAACTTTCCATTCCTAACTATGCAAGGTTGGCTCAGAAACAATTCTTTCATTAAATCACCTCATGAGGTCACTATTACCAGCTGTGACAATGTTCCCACCATTGCTAATAAGATCTTTTCTGAAGTCCATTTACACATGAGACACAGGCATTTCCAGCATATGTTGATTAGATTCTCAACATATGCTGATCATTTTCCCAAACAGATATTCAGGTCTTATTGGGTGCTACTGTTTTATTGAGACTTTCTATAATAAGAGACTAATCCAAATTTATTAATTAGCAATTTATTAAAGCCAAATTTCCTGGTCTGTTCAGTCTATGGATTTGTGGCTTAAAATATCCTCTTTCCTCCTGAAAGCTTTCCTATCTAGGAGGCTCCTGTTTAGCATAAATATTTGAGTGATTAAAATGAGTTAGCCAGAGATGGGGCTGGGAGTGGAATTAACAGCTATTGGAGGACTAATTCACACTAGACATTTTATGCATTATCTAATGTATTCCTCAAAATAAAGCCATAATGTATATAAATACATTTTACCAATGAAGCTTTTGCAAGGTCACACAGTTAGTAAAACCCAACCTGGGACTGAACTCCTGCTCTAATTATAGAGCTAGCCAGCAATCCATGAAGCATTAGTGGATAGAAAACATTTTTTTTTAAGTGAAGGATATTAGAGTAGAAAATATCACCAGACATTTCACATAGTAAGGGAAAGTATTATTTAATGAAAACAAAAGTTTGTTTCATATATATATGTGTATAAATGTATTAATGTTGTATATGTGCTGAGTCCCAATGCATAAAATGTTTTTTATAATGTGGTTGGCAGTCAAAGAAGTCTGGAGCCATTGTATTAGGTGACCTTTTGAGATACTTTCACTTAACCTAAGTAAGGTTGTTTACCATACCCACTGTGCTAATACTTTTCCAGGAAAATGCATCATCCCTCAAGAGTGGAATTTATTTTTTGAAGCCCCAAATTTGCAGTGTAGAATCTCTGGGTTACAACAGAAAGTAGCTATTTCTATGATAAAAGTTCATGCTAGTGTATAGCTCGTGATGCCTATGATTTTGGTATGTGTGTGTATGTGTTTGTTTCTGTTAAAAGTGCAATCTACCATTTGGTTTTTTTTTCTACTCACCACAAAACTCTATAACAAAGTTAAATTTTAATCACTTTCATAATGAGATATGAATTAAAGTAAAAAAGAGACATTACACTCCAGTGGTTAAAGGGAAGATACTGGAGTCACAGAGATGTGTTTCAAATCCAGGCTCTGTCACACAGTACCCTGGGCAAATTACTTCTCAACTTCCTTACCTGGAAAATAGTGTTCATAGTAGCAACTAACTCCTTGTGAGAATGTTGGGATTAAAATGAGATATACATATAAATTATTATCAAAGTGTTTTTCTTATAGCAAAAACTTAGTAACTTTTAGCTATTAGTCCATTACTTTTAAAGTAATACATTTGCAGAAACCAAGAAAATCCTGAATGGTTACAGGAAGGAAACAAACCCCTTTCATTCCTGTTGGACTTGTTAAATTGCTCTTTTCTCAGAACATACTAAATGATGAGTGAATATTGCTCAAATTTTACTTTGTAAGTAATTATTGACTGATTTTACATAGAAAGAAGAGGGAAGAAAATCATGTTTTCCTAGTTTTGTCTCTTTAGAGTCAAATGTCCTCGGCTGTACAAATCAGTCCTCTCCATGATCTAATTCTAGGTTAACTGACATAGCTTCATAGGGTCAAGAACCAGAAATTATATAGCAAAGCTGGATTTCTACACTGAAATACAAATTCCAAGAGCTGGCACTCCTAAACACAGTGTTTGGAAAATTACTCACATGCATATCTTTGATGAAAGGACTTTTGATATTGCAGGACAACCTGGCATCATCGATGTTTCCAATGCAGAAGGGCTCCCTGAACCTCCTGCGGCAGAAATGGGAATCCAGCGATTACCAGAAAAATGAGTGTAGTCCCAGGGGCAGTCGTTGCAGGCTCTTCCAACCTCAAGAAAACAAATTGCTTGAACCTGAAGGAGAGGTAGCTTCAATGCCTGGACCTCCAGATCCCCCAAATCTGCCCTGCAGTGTCGGAGAAGAGATGTTGAGCTCAGAGCCTGAAGAGAAGTTTCCTGAGGACAAGAGTGACAACTCTAGGGACTATGGCCGGCCAGAAGTGCTGAAGGAGGATTCTTTGAGTGGTCGGCGCAGGATCGAACGCTTCTCCATCGCCCTTGATGAGCTGAGGAGTGTGTTTGAAGCTCCTAGGAGTGGAAACAGACAAGCCGGACCATCTGAGTATAGCCAGAAGGTAAGGAGCCGTTGATTCGGAGTTCAAATTTACAGTAGACAAGTAAGGCATCTTGCCTAGTCTGCAATTTATTTCTAAGCATGTAATTTTTTCCCCCTCGCTGCTATTCTAGACAGATGTCCTGAAGCAACCATGTAATACAGTGTGAAATGTGGCATCCTCTTTTATTGACTTCCTCTATGGTCTGTTCCAATGGGGACCCGACCTCCTTTCACTCCCACAAAAACAGCTCTGATAGGCCCTTTTATACTGATGTTTCTTTATGTACGTGCCTTGTTTCCACAACTAAGTTGTAAGTTCCTTAGAGGCAAGGACAATTTCTTACCTGTCTTTGTACTTCAAACATCTAACAAATGGTGCTGCATTAAGCTAGAACTCCACGAGGATTTATCAGTAATGATGGTGAAATGGAACAAGTGAAGGCTCTGGAACCAGCAGTGACCTAGATTTTAATCCTGAAACCTGCTATTTACTTCTCTAGCTGCATGACACTTAACCTCGTGAATATAAATGTGTTAATCTGCTACTTCCCAGGGATCTTGTGAGAATTATCTATAATATGTGTATACCCACTGGGCATAGAGTCTGGAATATTTTGTGGTAGATGATGATTATGCCTCAGTGATTATGGTATATTATAATGTCACATGTAAAATATGTCTATTAGCTAAATGGCACATTTAGTCAAATGCAGGAAATAGGATTAGCAACATTATTAACGAAGACCACATTTATACTTCTGTTGTCAATTAAAAGCAACTACTGTTTAAACTAAATCGCTTGAAGTTTTTACACTCATTAGGGCCCCTACATAAGAGAGTATAGTTGAATTTCATAAAGAATTAATAAATGATCTCAGGTTTTCCATTGGGAAGCAAACTCCATGCTCTGTTCTTTTTCCTTTTTTAACCTAGTGACAGCTAACAGGGAGGCACAGTCCTATTCTTGTTAATGGATAACTAGCCTTCATTGAAGTCTTCACAGAAATAGAAAAATTTTCAAAATAAATTATTTTGCTAATAGTTGCTCCCATGTTTTGTACTGGGACATATACAGTAGTTATGATGAGACCGTTCTTGTGTATCAAGTAACTCAACTTGGTTTAATGAGAATAAGGAATATGAAGTTATATTTATGAGGTTATGTTGAAACTAGATGATTTTTCAAAGAATACAACCGCTTACCAATCTCCAGTTTGAGGACTTTGTTTCCCTCCTTTTTATTCTACAGGTGCAATCCTCTTTGTTTATGGCTTTATGATATTTTTTAGTTGGATGTCTAGGGATTGGGGTACACTTAATGTAGATATTTACAATGTCATTTATTTTTGTCTTAATGAATTAAGAAAAGTAAAGCCACAGAAACGAGTTTCCATTCACTCTCTGTTGACTTTAGTGTAACAATTTTGACATTTACTCAAGATAATTGACAAAAGAAATGGCCAAAGGTAGAAGTCGTCATCCTTATAAATTATGTAATATAACCCATCCTCATCCGGAGCAGTACAAAATAGTAAAAAAAAAAAAAAAAAAGAAACATTAATAAGGGTTTCTGGTTGAAATATGAGATTCCTACTATTGGTATGCTATGTGATTTTTGGATCTGGTGCCTATAAAAATAATTATGGAAAGAAGTCAGATATGTGAAAACACTGGTTTACAAAAATGAAATTTGGTTAACATTTATTTATTTATTTATTTATTTATTTATTTATGGCTGTGTTGGGTCTTCGTTTCTGTGCGAGGGCTTTCTCTAGTTGTGGCGAGCAGGGGCCACTTTTCATCGCACTGCACAGGCCTCTCACTGTCGCGGCCTCTCTTGTTGCGGAGCACAAGCTCCAGACGCGCAGGCTCAGTAGTTGTGGCTCACGGGCCTAGTTGCTCGGTGGCATGTGGGATCTTCCCAGACCAGGGCTCGAACCCGTGTCCCCTGCATTGCCAGGCAGATTCTCAACCACTGCGCCACCAGGGAAGCCGGTTAACATATTTAATATGCTGTGTTCTGTGTATTCTAAGGTACTATGCCATAATATGGTATTGCCCTAAATGTATGAAACATGGATTGTACATTTAGAAATTTCTCATCTGCAGACACACACATGAATTTTAGAATAATTTTATATAAATGAATGTTAATGTTTGCATAACTCTCTATATAAATTCCATATGACTTCTAGAAGAAGAAGGAAAAAAGGAAAAGAAAAATGAGAATCCAATGAGGAATTAACTTACTTTCCTCCAGTGAATCATTTTGTGATGTTACTAAGCATGTGAAGAGTCCTAGCTCCCCTTAATTTAAAATTATATATTTCATGCAAAAGCTTAGTAATTATATACAACTTAACCCTTTATTTCTATAGATATCTTTCTTCTTTCTCATATCAGTACTTTCTGTTATTATTATAAATTAATAACAGTTATTTGCATAAATTATCCAGAAATATTCTAGCTACTTTATAACACTGATGCTTATATTTATGGAAACTCTCTGTTGAGATACTGGTGATGTGGGGAAAGATATTCAATATTTATGATATTTAAAGCAAGGACAGGAAATAATTACAGATAAGAAAAGTTCTTGCAATTAGCAGATCATCTCATCAATAATAAATAAGAACTGCATTTTAATGTTGCTGTAGAAGAAAACTTCAGCAAAAGGCACTTGTTAAGACAAAGTTCATAAAATTATTGAAGTTCAGTCTAAGTTTACAGAATTTTTAAAGGCATGGAATGTTTTATATATATGTATATATATTTACAGATATGCACACAAAGATATTTGTTTAAAGCATTTTCAGTGAACATAGGAAAAACATGTCTTTATTTATTAAAAAGTCTCCATTAACAGATAGTTTAGAAAAGTATTTTGTTAATTGGAAAAAGAAACTATAAGAGCCAATATTATCTTCTATAAGTAGGTAAGCTCATAAAAGAGAGATGATCTCAACCCCTAAAAGTATTCACTGTATGCCAGAGCTTTTGTTAAAACAATTTATCCTAATATAATTGCAATAGAAAATTAATGAGAAAATCTTAAAATAATTTGCCAGCTGACATTTTATAATTTCCAAAGTGAGACACAACCTATTGTTATCATTTCTAAAACACCTTATAAAGGCAACTTTGAATGAACTTTTAAACTGAAGATTTTTATGCTCATGAGGCAGACTGTAATTCAAAGACATAAATTCACACAGACATTATCCCAAATAAATGGTATGGAACATGATTTTAAAAGAGTTTTTAAGAATTTTACAAGAATCTAAGATTATAAATTTTGGAGAGAATGTCATATCCACTTGGAACACTAAGAAATATTAAACTATTATTATAAGGCAGTGTATCCATTAGCATTTGCTGTGTAACAAGCCACCCCAAAATTAGCAACTGTAAACAATAAGCATTTGTGATTGCTTACAAGTCTCTGGTGAGCTGGGAAGTTTATCTAGTGTTTTCTGGTCTCCCTCATACATCTATGGTGAGTGGCCAAGTCAGCAGGGGTCTGGCTAGTCTAGGATGGCTACAGAGCTGGGACAACTCAGCTCTGCCCCATGTGGTCTTTCCTCCTCCAGCAGGTTGCCCAGATTTATGCCCAGGTCATAGAAGTTTCAAGAAAAATAGTGGAACTTCCCGAGGCCTCTGGAGGTCTTTGCTCAGAACTTACACATCATTTCTCCATATTCTATTTATCAAAATAGTCACAAAACAAGCCAGATTTTAATGTGCTGAAATATACTTCACCTCTTGATAGGAGGAGTTGTAAACTTACATTTGCAAAGGTAAACAGGTACAAGGAGAGGAACTATTGGAGCTACTTTGTAAACAATCTACCACAGGCAAGTTTGCTTAAATACATTGAAGAATCAGAGTGGTTTAATATATCATGAATTAATGCAAATATTAGGAGGATGACCTTACACAAAAGGATCCATGTTGACAATTATTTGTGGATAAAATTCATGTCTTATTCTTCTCTTAGATTCAGTTAATTGACTACAGTGATGATAATTACTGTGGAAGGCAGAATAGTGGCTTCCCAAAGATGTCCACATCCTGATCCCCAGAACCTGTGAATATGTTACTGATACGGCAAAAGGAACTTTGAAATGTGATTAAGTTAAGGATCTTGAGAGGCAAAGATTCTCCCGAAGTATACCAGGTGGAAACCGGGTCTTTATAAGAGGGAGGCAGGAATGTCAGAGTGAGAGATAATCAGAGGAGATATGATGACAGAAGCAGAGATGGGAGTAGTATAGGGCCATGACCCAAGCAATGTGGGCAGCCTCTAGAAACTGGAAAAAGCAAGGAAAACAGTTCCCCCCTAGAGGACCCCGAAGGAATGCTGCCCTAAAGACATTGTGACTTTAGCCCAGTGACACTAACTTCAGGCTTTGATATCCAGTACTATAAGATCATAAGTTTGTGTTGTCTTAAACAACACAAATTTGTGTAGTGGTAATTTGTTACAGCAGCTATAGGAAACTAATACAGTTATATTGTAGGCTCTTCAAACATTGTTAAAAATGGTTGGGTAGTATATGATTTTGAGTTTTCCTTTGCTCTTCCCTGATGAACATATTCCTGTGTTTCAAAATCAGATCTTGGCTTTCTTCTACATGTAGTCGATGATATGAACGCTTGTAACTTTAAGTAACCAGGCAACATTAATAAATATTAGTTTTGGATGATCTGTATTTGATATGCAACACATAGTCACCTAAAAGGATGAATTTATCAGGAAAGTTTGGCAAAATTATTACTACTACTACTACACTACTATAATAAAAGAAGAAGAAAAGAAAGAACACTTTAAGGGAACAAATAAACACAAAGCACTTGTGAGACACACTTGCTTTAGTTCATGTTTCTTCTATGGATGATAGAATTTATATGGAGTATACACACAATGTTTAAACAAAACCAACTCTTAACTCTGGGTAGTAAGTTCTGAATAGCAGCAGTGTTTAGACTAATTTGGAGCAGAACAGGTTGTACAAGTTCTTCCTTCTTTTTCTAAGTTCCTAGTTGCTGTCCATAATGCTGGGACAGTGAGACCACTGAGCAAGCCCCCCTAAAGGATCACTTCAGCCTTCACTGTGATCCCAGTGTAAATAAGGGGTTTCTTGCTTCAGTTAATAATTAATTTTTGCCTTTATTCCATTCATGTTTTTAGACTCCAAATAGTAAATGATCTGATTTTCACAGTAGATTACTTAGTGACTTACTTGTGTTTTTAATGCACAGTTATGATCTTTCTCAAAAATCTCACTCACTTGTGCAATCAGGTCGAATTTACCTAATGTTCCAGCAGAGACTGTTGCTCTAATTTACTTAGGCCCTAAGTTGACATAGAGCATTCAAACATGAGCTGAACTTGATCAAACCCAGGAAGCACAATCACCCAATTCTAGCTAGTTGTGCTGCCTCAGAATGCATTAATTTGATCTATTGTATGATTGGAGGATTAAAGGAGAACATGAAGACACAGGCTAAGGGACTATGGACCTACATGTGCATCAGTGATTGAAAAGGATATAAACAATTAAATATGGCATAGTTTCCAGAATGTTATTTTCCTTCCCTCCAATAATCAAAGCCTCTGGTTTTTCATTTAATGACCAAGTTTTCATCTCCTACTTTTTAGTTCTGCATAAAATCAAGCCTTTAAAAGCACAGGTGAGTCATGGCTTGCAGTTTGCTTCCACTACAAAATCACTTCATTAGATGCTTGAACTTATATTTGCTCCTTACACTTGGGCATGTGGGGACTCAGGGATTAATTTATCTCTAATCTCAGAAAGCAAGAAGCACTACTCTTTGCAGTCAGTTACTTCTGTCACAGCCTGTGATTCTCCATCTCCCACCCTCCTGTCTCTCCAGTATTTCTGAAATAATTTCTGTCAAGCGTGATGTATTTTGTAAAAACATCTAACGAGATGGAGGTTAGTACAGTCTTGAAAATTATTGCTGAAATATCTGTCCACCAAACTCTCAAAAGTATAGAGATAAATATATTTTTTCCTATGGGAAGAGTTTTAAAGATCTTTGAAGAAAGAAAATATATTTTCCTTTGCCTGAAAAATGAGCAAGTAGATTTTGTAGAACTGCATAAATAGTTTAATGAGATCCCTCCTTTATTTTTTCTGTTAGAGGATATATTATACAGAATTGTAATTTTCATTTCAGCATAGCATATAAAAGCATATTTGGTGACAAAGGATCAGCTGGAAACCTTGGCTCGGCTACTTCCTCACTGTGTGAACTTGAATGAGTTATTTCACCTCGTTAATCCTTAATTTCACACCTATAAAATAAGGAAATTAATACAGCACAGGATTTTTGTGAAGATAAAGTTATATAACACCTGAAAGAGAAGAGGTATTTAAGAGGTAGCACCAAAGGAAATTTAAGAAATAACACACACACACACACACACACACACAAAGAAATAACACCAAAGTAGCACCGAATTAATATTTCTTCTATTTTCTCTTCTCCAGTATCATTTGTGTAGCTCAGTAAATGTCCTCAGAGAAAATATTTAATCTCAATGGGCTTTTGTTTTCTCACCTAAAGGCAGAAGCTTACACTCTATGGTTTCTAAAATTGGAAAAGTGCTTTGGGCGAAGCAGCTTTTATTTCAGTCTGACAACACCTTAGTCTTTTGCAAAGGCCCCACTAGAAGGGCTCTCGCCGAGTGGAGCAAATGTTAATGAAGCTTTCCAACATGGGTTACAATCCCATTTTGAGATGAAAAGACAATTTGTTAAATTACAGTTTTCAAAGCTTTATTAAGACCCTAGGCAGAGATATGTTTGCCACCTTCATTGTTCTTTCCGATTAAGAGAAGTCACTGGTGCTTAGTCAAAAATCCAAATCCGAAAGAGATGAGACTTACATGGTATAAAAGTGTTTATTGTATTCACACACACACACACACACACACATACACAGAACAAATTAAACTTGGACTTCAAAGACACCACAAGGATGGGCCATATATTGTTTCATTTTGTGCTGCTTTTTCTTCACAATATAATTCGTTTTCCCAGATATTTTTAGCGTTCTTTGGTTGTTCTTTTCCTCCATTTACATGTTTATTATTTTACTGCCTCCTGTGCAGTTTTATGTTAGTTGAAGAAAAGATAGCTCTGTGATCTGATGGTAACATTCCCAACTGAACATATCTGTGTGCCCTTAAAGACTTTCCGAGGAAACTGCCATCTCGTCTCATTTGTGTCTTGCAGTGATATATGCAGTCACAATATGACTGTAGAGAATGTAGTGCCAGTAACCACAGAAAGATGTTAAGCAATATTGACTCACCTTCAACTGGGAGAACTGCTGTCAGGTCATGGATTGGCATTCTTTGATATTTTACTTGAAAAACTAGTGAGGGTTTGCACCCTTGTGTTATAAGAAAATTGATACCAGCTCTGCTGCCTCTGCTGCAAACCCACTTTCTTTTACCCACCCTGTCTCCCCCTGATGCTTAGCCGACATTTCTTCTTAGTGACTGAATTAATTCTGTGAGTCCCACACATGACTCTTTTTCCCCTTTCCTGTCCTCCCATGGCTGATTTTCATATGCTACCAGGTGTTTTTTTTTTTACCTTACCATCAGGATAAGCTAAAAGGAGAAATAAAGAAAACATTACATTGGGAAGGATGCTTAAATAGGGAGAATTCTGGTTTTTATTCAGGGCCTTTGTCTCCACCAAGGGCCATGGAAATGACATTCTAATCACTGAACCAGCAGTCCAAATGCCATCTCATCCTCACCTTCTCCCTCCCTAGCCCACATCTGGTCACCTCCAGAGACTATGTCAAAGCAGTTTTGTCAGAACTGAGTTAATGAGATGAACACTTGATCTGGCATCTCAAAGCATGAAGCTGAGTGCTAGACAGCGCCTGACAGACAACTGGTCCAACAGGCATTTGGGCGCCTCTTTCCAGACCAAATGGAAAGACTGGCTCAAGGCTTTGATCAAGTAAACCCCAATCCTCATCATCACTAAGCCCAACCTCACAGTCAGTGTCACATCGCAATGGCACCTTGCCCAAGGGTTCCGGACCAGGTACTGAGCAACTGGCTCTGGCCCAAAGGCTGTGCAGAGGGGAGACTGCCCTAAGCCAAAATAGGGCAGTGAACTGCATACATGTGGGCCAGAAATCTATAGCCTTCTAGGAGAAGGAAGGCCCCAGGGCAGCACCTGGGGCTTCAAGCATGGAACCCTGGGGCCACAATCTGATGTCTACTAAGGTCCAAGTCTACAGCCAGCAGAATGCACCATTCCATTGCATATCCTTGGGGCCAATTGCTCCTGCAGGCACCTGCAAAGTGTTTAGAATTTGTCACAGGAGACCAGTGATGCTTGTTCCTGGAACCTTTGCCCCGAAGAACAGCCTCAGGGCTTTGCCTCTCTTTCTAATAACACAGGGATCCCTTCCACAGCACTCTGACAGCTCAACTTCCATGTAGTGTGGACAGACTCAGGAAACACACACACACACACACACACACACACACACACACACACACAAAACAAACCCCAAGTGATCAAAATTAATATCACCAGTAATAAGATATATTGATATCAAGTACCCCCTGAATGTACTATAAAGGGCAAAATACCACTCCTATGGTATTCTTGCCAAAACTGTGTAATCTCAATTTAATCATGAGAAGCATCATTTAAACCCATGTATACGGGGATGATATAAAGCAGCTGGCCATTACTCTTCAAAAGTGGTAAGGCCATGCTGGACAAATACCGAGAAACCGCCACAGATTGGAGGAGACTAAAGAGATGTGATAACTAAATTGAGGACGGGATCTTTGAATCGTGGGCCAGAAAAGAGGGCCTTAGTGGGAAAGTTGGTGAAATTCTAATAAGGTCTACATATTGCTTGGCTTCACAGTCATACTGTGACTAAATAAAATGTTAAGATTAGGGAAAGCTGAACAAATGGTATATGGGAATCTCTGTATTCTTGCAACTTTCCCATAAGTATAATGTTATTTCAAAATAAAAAATTAAATAAATATTATGATCATTCTTGAGGCATTAGCACTGTGGAGTGGAGGATTATGGCCTCTTTTGTCCTGATTTTTCCAAACCTCACAGATTTATTATTTTTATATCCCTTTGTAGACCATGATTCCTAGCTCACTACTCCTGTACTTCTAAAACTTTGGAAGTTTTAGCCATTTAATCTCTGCCTATAATCTCAGATTCTCTGCAATTAATTGTTTTTCTAGCAAGGAGAATTTAAGGAGCCTAATCAGTAGTTCAGAAGCTGAGTGTTATGGACAGCTCTGTAGTTAGATCAGCTTTAAATTTATACCCCAATTTCACTCACTGAGTTTCACTACATTTTCAGAAGTAGAGTGCTTGCCTTGTTTTTATTGTAGTTGTAGTAGGTGTTGCTGTTATTTAAACTGTTGGTTCTGTCTTGATTATAGTCCTTCTAAGTCATTGCATCAAATTCAAGAAACTCAAATTATCTCTCGTCTCAGACTCAAACTCCAGGAACTATAACTACTATTGCCGTTCTGTTGCTGATTTGACAGCAAACTTCAATCTGTAGAATACATTGCCAGCCCCTCCAAAATGTTCACCCTCTTTTTGGTGTATAAAATAGTTTTTTGATAGATTTCCCAATGCTCCTAAAATATCTTCCTTCTCTTTGGAGCTAGCCCCTCTGATGCCAACTTTCTTAATTTCATAGGCTCCCCTATCTGGTCTTTCTTACTGAGTACCAATCCCCAGGGTTGATATAGTAAAGCCTTCTTTAATGTAGTTGCCTGGTTTATTCCTCAAGTGAAGTTCTTTAACTGAACTTAGAAGTCTGGAATCATTTGAAAGGGTTGAAATTCAAGATATTTAGCATGAAGTGCACTGGAGGCACTGATAATTCAGAATGGATGTGGCTATTACAACAGCTACAGTCACCCTGGTACCCTCTTCCTGGATATCAACCAGCCTTTAGACACCAAACTGTACCTTTATTTTAGCACCTGTTTTGCACTCACTATACTGTGTGTGGAAATCAAATGGTTAATACGTTTTCCTACTTGGAAAGCTATTTCTTTGTTTAATGTGTAGTGGTAAGTGAACGCAATGAGTTTCAAACACCTGAAACAAATTCAATCTCCGTTAATGTTTCTCATCTACACCTACTACCAAATATGATTTATGGTACTTAATAGTGTACTAACTTGTTTTATGTCAATGTAAAGTCATTTATTAGACGCCATCAGACAGATTGCTCTAAACCATGGTAATACATCATAATGATGCAGTTCTCCCCCCACTGCCATTCATGGAGCCATGTCCGGAGCAAACATTTAAATTAATTAGAATGTTCTGATTTCAACCTTGATTAGATGTCAGAATCTTTTATTAATGATAAAGATGATATAAAATATATCCATTTCTGGTCATAATGATGTTATAATTTAATCTCTTTCCCATTTACCTTTATTTTTGAGTGCTGGGGCAATTTTTTTTAAATAAATTTATTTATTTATGGCTGTTTGGGGCCTTCATTGCTGCGTGCGGGCTTTCTCTAGTTGCGGTGAGTGGGGGCCACTCTTCGTTGCGGTGCGCGGGGCTTCTCATTGTCGCGGCTTCTCTTGTTGCAGAGCATGGGCTCTAGGCACACGGGCTTCAATAGTTGTGCCATGTGGGCCCAGTAGTTGTGGCTTGCGGGCTCTAGAGCACAGGGTCAGTAGCTGTAGCACACGGGCTTAGTTGCTCTGCTGCATGTGAGATCTTCCCAGACCAGGGCTCGAACCCGTGTCTCCTGCATTGACAGGCAGATTCTTAACCACTGTGCCACCAGGGAAACCCCTAGGGCAATTTTTTTACATGTGTTTTGAAATATGTTTGAAATTCTCATAGGAAAGGAAATTCGAAGTATAAAAAACAACAATAAAAACAAACAAAAACCAGGAGTACCACAGACAAATTTTCTTTCTCTTCCATAGCCTCATACACACACACACTAATACATAGGCTTTTAAAAATATATTTTATGTTTAAAAGTAAATTTGAGAGGATGTAGGGCATGTGTCAATGTCTCTAAAAACACTTATTTATCCAGGACCAGCAATTGTGTTTTCCCTGAGATATGTTTCAAGTTTGCTCTTTGGTTTATAGGTATAGCTTTTTTTGCAGGTCCCACGTATTTTTGATGTTATCCCTGAATGCCTCACCTCATCCTAACATTGGGCTGCCCCTAGACCCCTGGAGGATAAGGCACTGTGCTGCTGTAAATGGCTAGCAAGTACTAATTTTTAAACACAGTATTTGCCAGGTACTTTGTTGAAGGCTTCATGAGTATTGCTGCCCATTTAATACTCACAGTCATCTTAAATTCAGAACTATCATTATTCCCATTTTACAGCTGCAGGGTGGATAAGTTAAATAACTAGTCCAAGGGTACACCATTGGTAAGTAATAGAGCAGGGATCTGAACCCAAGTCTATCTCAATCCAGAACCCACAATATTAATTACTACTCTCTGAGTGTTCTCTGGATTCATATTGTCCATTTTCATACAAGATCTCACAGCTGTGTTTCTGGTATAAATGGATCTTAGACAGTCATAGAAATCACACAACTCTTCAACTTTGTATACCACAAACACTACTTGATATACTCAATTCTAAGACATTTTTTCGCATGTTAACATCTTTGAAATTGACATGCTTCTTGTAGTCAATGGCATTTCATAGTTTGCCGGGATTTTCCCCTTTTCTTAGAGGTGCATAAAATGATGATGTCATTTTACTTTGATAAAATATGGCATAAATAAACTTCATATTTTGAATAAATACATTTAAAAAGTCAATGACCATTGTGTACCAGCTATGTAAGCACTTGAAATATATTTTCTCTTTTAATTTTCCTAACTACCCTATAAGGTAAGCTAGGACAGCATCATCATTATGCAGATGAGAAAACAGAGGCTTAGTAAAAATAAACCCTCTTTGTCTAAGGTCCCTCTGTGAAGAGGTTGAAAAAGGAATTGTCCAAACAGGCTGAGTCCAGAGGCTTTATTCTTTTTTTTAAATTAATTATTTATTTTGGCTGCGCCGGGTCTTAGTTGCTGCATGCAGGATCTTTTATTTGTGGCATTCAGACTTCTTAGTTGCGGGGTGCATGGGGGATCTAGTTCCCTGACCCGGGATTGAATCCTGGCCCCCTGCACTGGGAACATGGAGTCTTACCCACTGGACCACCAGGGAAGTCCCAGAGGCTTTATTACTAAAGGCTAGTTTTTGTATTATGTCTATTTGGCTAATAGAGTTTAGAGTAAGCTGAAATTTTCTACTCTGATGAACAAGGAACTTTGTGCAAAATAACTTCCACACTAACAGGGAGCTTAATAAAGAAGTGAAAGCAATCAATGATGGCTTATTTATTTCTCCTTCAGGGGCTAGGAATAGAAGCAGAGATGATTTTAGTGTAACTTGACCCAAAGAAAGATATTTAGAGATATTTGAAGGAAAAGAGAGAGAAGAAGTGAATTTTTTTTTATATTCACTAGTTTTATTTTTGAGATTCCACATATAAGTGATATAACGCAGCATTTGTCTTTCTCTGACTTATTTCACTCAGCATAATACCCTCCAAGTACATTCATGTTATTGCAAACGGCAAAAGATCATTATTTTTTATGGCTGAGTAGTATTACATGTGTATGCATATATATATATATATATATATATATATATATACATACACACACATATATACATATATATACCACATCTTTATCCATTCATCTGTTGATGGACACTTGGATTGCTTTCATATCTTGGCAATTGTAAATAATACTGCTATGAACATTGACATGCATGTACCTTTTTGAATTAGTGTTTTCATTTTTTGGATAAATACCTAGGAGTGGAATTGCTGAGTCATAACGGTAGTTCGAGTTTTAGGTTTTTGCGAAACCTCCATTCTGTTATCCATAGTGGCTACACCAATTTACATTCCCACCAACAGTGTGCGAGGGTTCCCTTTTGAGACATTTTTTAAAAGAAAAGAAAAAAAACTTTGCAGTTTATTTTAATACTCATTAGAAGGCAGATTCTCTAATTGATAAAATCTAAATGTAGAGGAACCCTCTAACTATGAGAAATTTAGAAGCCTAAAAGCTGCTGAAGAAGGCAACCAGAGAGGAGGAAGATAGTAGGTCAAGACCTACTATAAAATAAATCTTTTTTTAATTTAATGAACAGGAATATAGTCCGCTTCTTTCTGCTTTTTGTGCTTCTTTTTAATTCTCTGAATTACTTACTGTGGACAGTCGCTCAGATTCATTCTTCTCTTTCTGTGATTTCAATTTTTGACCCTATGTAGATGATGCTGACATGTTTATCTCAATCTTACCCTATTACCTCAGCTCTGTCCCCCCAGTGTTTAACTCATTCTGAAAACTTCCATGTGGATATTCTTCAACCACCTCAGAATGCCCAATTCTGAGCTCATTGTTCTCCACCTGAATCAACTTCTTACCCAAAGCCCATATATTTTCAATGACAAGACCTTGTGTGCAGTGACCAAGAGTTCTCTCTGATAGTTTAATTTATCCTGCTCATTCGCCTTCAACTCCACATTTCCCAATTTCTCTTTTCACTTTTCATTTATCACCTAGCCCTTGTCACTTCTTACCTACGTTATTACATTACCTTCCTGTCTGGTATCTTAGTCTTTTATGGTAAACCTTTTATTGTCCAGGCTTCATCTCAGTTATATAATCTCAGCTCTAATTTCCACTGTCATGGGCTTGTATACAATATCATATACTTATGTATGTCATCTACATACATTCTATTTTTTTTGTCTTAAAAAGTACATTTTTTATACTGTCTTTCTTGAACTTTGTACATAAATTTGCTAACAGTACAGAATACTGGTTCTTCCTCAACATAGGTGATTCTGATCCAGTAGATATGATACGAATACCCAAACTTCACATTGTCCGTAACCACCCCGAGTGTTTCCCCTATGTGAATCTATTGATCTCATGTTTAGAAATACTGTCTTATATGCTATAGTCATTTTTTAACTCTTTGCTGAATAATGAAGGTGTACAAGACATGCCCCCTCTGGTTTACAGTCAGCTGGTTCAAATTTCTCTCTATTTGGAGCAGTAGTGCTGGTATGGATGGTGCTGGAAGCAGTTAAGAGTGGGCATAGTATATTATTTTTTCTTTTTTTTTTAACATCTTTATTGGAGTATAATTGCTTTACAATGTTGTGTTAGTTTGTGCTGTATAACAAAGTGAATCAGCTATATGTATACATATATCCCCATATATCTTCTCTTTTGTATCTCCCTCACATCCTCCCTATCCCACCCCTCTAGGTGGTCACAAAGCACTGAGCTGATCTCCCCGTGCCATGCGGCTACTTCCCACTAGCTATCTGTTTAACATTTGGTAGTGTATATATGTCCGTGCCACTCTCTCACTTTGTCCCAGCTTACCCTTCCCACTCTGCGCATCCTCAAGTCCATTCTCTACATCTGCATCTTTATTCCTGTCCTGCACCTAGGTTCTTCAGAACCTTTTTTTTTTTTTTTAGGATTCCATATATATGTGTTAGCATACGGTATTTGTTTTTCTCTTTCTGACTTACTTCACTCTGTATGACAGACTCTATGTCCATCCACCTCACTACAAATAACTCAGTTTTGTTTCTTTTTATGGCTGAGTAATATTCCATCGTATATATGTGCCACATCTTCTTTATCCATTCATCTGTTGATGGACACTTAGGTTGCTTCTATCTCCTGGCTATTGTAAATAGAGCTGCAATGAACATTGTAGTACATGACTTTTTTTGAATTATAGTTTTCTCAGGGTATATGCCCAGTAGTGGGATTGCTGGGTCGTATGGTAGTTCTATTTTTAGTTTTTTAAGGAACCTCCATACTGTTCTCCATAGTGGCTGTATCAGTTTACATTCCCACCAACAGTGCAAGAGGATTCCCTTTTCTCCAGACCCTCTCCAGCATTTACTGTTTTTAGATTTTTTGGTGATGGCCATTCTGACTGGTGTGAGGTGACCTCATTGTAGTTTTTTTTGTTGTTGTTTCTGTTTTATTATTTTCATTGTTTCTACCTTTCATACTTTCAACTTGCATCTTTTTTTTAAACATCTTTATTAGAGTATAATTGCTTTACAATGGTGTGTTAGTTTCTGCTTTATAGCATAGTGAATCAGCTATACATATACATATATCCACATATCTCCTCCCTTTTGCATCTCCCTCCCACCCTCCCTATCCCAACCCACTAGGTGGACACAAAGCACTGAGCTGATCTCCCTGTGCTATGTGGCTGCTTCCCACCAGCTATCTACTTTAGATTTGGTAGTATATATAAGTCCATGCCACTCTCACTTCGTCCCACCTTACCTTTCCCCCTCTCCGTGTCCTCAAGTCCATTTTCTTCTTCTGCATCTTTATTCCTGTCCTGCCCCTAGGTTCATCATAAACTTTTTTTTTTTTTTTAGATTCCATATATATGTGTTAGACTACCATACTACCCAGCAATCCCACTACTGGGCATATACCCTGAGAAAACCATAATTCAAAATGAGTCATGTACCACCATGTTCACTGCATCTCTATTTACAATAGCCGGGACATGGAAGCAACCTAAGTGTCCATCGGCAGAAGAATGGATAAAGAAGCTGTGGCACATATATACAATGGAATATTACTCAGCCATAAAAAGAAACGAAATTGAGTTATTTGTAGTGAGGTGGATTGACCTAGAGTCTGTCATACAGAGTGAATTAAGTCAGAACGAGAAAAAATATACCTTATGCTAACTCATTGTAGTTTTGATTTGCGTTTCTCTAATGATTAGTTATGTTGAGCATCTTTTCATGTGTTTGTTGGCAATCTGTATATCTTCTTCAGGGAAAGGTCTGTTTAGGTTTTCTGCCCATTTGGGGATTGGGTTGTTTTCTTTTTGGGTTTTTTTGTTTTTTGTTTTTTTTGATATTGAGCTGCATGAGCTGCTTGTAAATTTTGGAGATTAATCCTATGTCAGTTGCTTCATTTGCAAATATTTTCTCCCATTCTAAGCGTTGTCTTTTCATGTCATTTATGGTTTCCTTTGCTGTGCAAAAGCTTTTAAGTTTCATTAGGTCCCATTTGTTTATTTTTGTTTTTATTTCCATTTCTCTAGGAGGTGGATCAAAAAAGATCTTGCTGTGATTTACGTCAAAGAGTGTTCTTCCTATGTTTTCCTTTAAGAGTTTTATACTGTCCAGTCTTACATTTAGGTCTTTAATTCATTTTGAGTTTATTTTTGTGTATGGTGTTAGGGAGTGTTCTAACTTCATTCTTTTACATATAGCTGTCCAGTTTTACCATCACCATGTATTGAAGAGGTTGTCTTTTCTCCACTGTATATTCTTGCCTCCTTTATCAAAAGTATGGTGACCGTATGTACATGGACGTGTCTCTGGGCTTTCTGTCCTATTCCATTGATCTATATTCCTGTTTTTGTGCCAGTACCATACTGTCTTGATTATTGTAGCTTTGTAGTATAGTCTGATGTCCGGGAACCTGATTCCTCCAGCTCCATTTTTCTTTCTCAAGATTGCTTTGGCTCTTCAGGTTCTTTTGTGTCTCCATACAAATTTTAAGATTTTTTGTTCTAGTTCTGTAAAAAAAATGCCATTAGTAATTTGATAGGGATTGCATTGAATCTGTAGATTCCTCTGGGTAGTAGAGTCATTTTCACAATATTGATTCTTCCAATCCAAGAACATGGTATATCTCTCCATCTGTTGGTATCATGTTTAATTTCTTTCATCAGTGTCATAGTTTTCTGCATACAGGTCTTTTGCCTCCTTAGGTAGGTTTATTCCTAGGTACTTTATTCTTTTTGTTGCAGTGGTAAATGGGAGTGTTTCCTTAATTTCTCTTTCAGATTTTTCATCATTAGTGTATCGGAATGCAAGAGATTTCTGTGCATTAATTTTGTATCCTGCTACTTTACCAAATTCATTGATTAGCTCTAGTAGTTTTCTGGTAACATCTTTAGGATTCTCTATGTATCGTATCATGTCATCTGCAAACAGTGACAGCTTTACTTCTTCTTTTCCAATTTGGATTCCTTTTATTTCCTTTTCTTATCTGATTGCTGTGGCTAAAACTTCCAAAACTATGTTGAATAATAGTGGTGAGAGTGGACAACCTCTTCTTTTTCCTGATCTTAGAGGAAATGGTTTCAGTTTTTCACCATTGAGAACAATGTTGGCTTTGGGCTTGTCATATACGGCCTTTATTATTTTGAGGTAAGTTCCCTCTATGCCTACTTTCTGGGGGGTTTTTATCATGAATGAGTATTGAATTTTGTCAAAAGCTTTTTCTGCATCAATGAGATTATCATATGTTTTTTCTCCTTTTCTCCTTCAATTTGTTAGTATGTTTTATCACATTGATTAATTTGCGTATATTGAAGAATCCTTGCATTCCTGGTTTAAACCCCACTTGATCATGGTGTATGATCCTTTTAATGAGCTATTGGATTCTGTTTGCTAGTATTTTGTTGAGGATTTTTCCACCTATGTTCATCAGTGATGTTGGTGTGTAGTTTTCTTTTTTCGTGACATCTTTGTCTGGTTTTGGTATCAGGGTGATGGTGGCCTTGTAAAATGAGTTTGGGAGTATTCCTCCCTCTGCTATATTTTGGAAGATTTTGAGAAGGATAGGTATTAGCTCTTCTGTAAATGGTTGATAGAATTTGCCTGTGAAGCCATCTGGTCCTGGGCTTTTGGTTGTTGGAAGATTTTTAATCACAGTCTCAATTTCAGTGGTTGTGATTGGTCTGTTTATATTTTCTATTTCTTGCTGGTTCAGTCTCGGGAGTGCACTCTGTTTTATAGTGCTGCATTTTCAATTACAGAGTCACTAACCACGTGTGGTTACTTGAACTGCAATTAATTAAAATTGAATTAAATTCAAAATTCATGTCCTTAGTCACATTAGCCATATTTCATGTTCTCAATAGCTATATGTAGCCAGTGTTTATTGTTTGGACAGCATGGGTATAAAGCATTTTCATCATCTCTGAAAGTTCTATTGGGCATTGCACTCTAGTAGCTCCTATACAGGGCTCCAACTTCCCCAGTAAAATGCTCCTAGTGTTGGATGTGTTCTAGAATTCTTCTGGTGTATTCCAGTCTGTATCTCTGCCTTTCCACTTCATACTAATGACTTAGGTGGACTTTGCCTAACTTTCTCTCTTTGATTTTGCCCCTGAATGCTCAGCATACTGTACTGTTGGAACCTGTCCAAGGAGCAATGCCAAGGGAAGGAGAAGCCAAGCCAATGTATCTACTTACAGTAATTTATTTATCATGAATGCTGAGCATGATATTGGGACTGATTTTAAGCCTATATTGGGTACAAATAATCTTCTTAAGCATGCTGGGCTGGATTTTCTTATTTAACAAAACTTTAAAAAATAATCTATTTCCTTTCTTCCAGCTCTTTATTCCATGCAGACACCTGTCCAGTGGTGCTACCTTGGGGCCCTTTATGCCTATAGAAGGGTTCTTTAGTTTCCTCCAACTACCATGTCAAGATAATATTCCAGATGTTGATATTCACATTTTTAATAATAAACTTTCTTTTTAGGGAAAAGAAAGTTTTGAGAAAAAAATGAGTAAAATACAGAGTTCCCATATCCCCTCTCCCTCCAACCCCCAGTTTCCCCTATTACGAACATCTTGCATTAGTGTGATATGTTTATTAAAATTGATGAGCCATTATTGGTACATTACTACTAACAAGTCCATAGCTTGCCATCATTTGGAATTCTCAGTATTTTGAATTTTAACCTTTCTAATAAGTGTATAGTGAGTGGCTTGATTTTTTTTCTACTTATTATGTCTTGCTTCTGCCCATTGGTGCTAAATTGACTTTAATTTTTCACTATAATTGGGCGTATCTAACTTTGGGGTATAAGTTTGTTTTGTTTTCTTTATTTATGACAAGATGCTCTTTTAGTTCTATTTTATATATTATTTTACTCTGTATCATTTCAAATTCAATTCTGCATTTTGCTATTTAAGAATGAATTATACATATCTGATCTATACAGCAACAATATGTCCTGCTTTGTAGGAACAGTCCTGGTTTACATATGTGACTGCAGCATAATTTTTAATAGAATTCTTTCCATTCTCAAAAGTGTCCCAGTTTGAGTGATAAATTATTTTACTACCTTGCTTGATTATCCACCTGGATTATAAGGCAAGAACACATCTTCTCTTCCTTTTCCTTCCCTCTGTTGTTTTTAACAGAGTGCCAAGCGTGTTGGGTGTGCTCATTAAGTACCTTAGGAATGGGTGCATGGAAAGCCCTTGTTAAAATGAGCTGGCTCTTTCAGGGTCTACTCTCCAGGTCATGTGCTTTAGCATTTCATCCTTAGGACTCAGCTTCAAGGTAACCTTATAGGAGTTCTTCAGCCTGCACTGCCTATAGTTGCAGTCCTTCTGCTGATTTGACAGCAGGTGTTTAATAACCTGATGTCATTTGTCCCTTGCATATGGTCAACTCAGCCAAAGCAATCTTTTCAGTGGCTGTGTGCCAGCTTCTCTGGGTTGGACACCCTGTGTTATTACTCTGTATGCCTTATAGATGACACTGGTGAAATTGTGCAAGAAATGGACATGAAGGAATTAATGCTACTTTTATAACCATTTTTATGTCTGAAGCCTGATGTTACTTTCACATCAATTTATATCTACCAGCCTATCAAAGGATAAACTGCATTCCTGATTCATATTTATTCCATTTTGCCCCATTTGTTATTATACAGTGACCTGGAGCATGCAGCTAATATCAGAGAGAGCTTCCATTTTGCTGTTGCATAGATTCTCTTGGTAAAGTCTACCTCATGACTATTGACTTACACCCAACCCCACTGCCATCACCAGTTCAGGAAAGTCCTCATAATGTACTGTGACTTGTTGTATGACATGTTTTTTTCTACTCCAGAAAATGTTAAGTAATAATCAATTATTACCTACTCTTCTAAATTATAAAATATTTTAGGCATAGAGAAAAGAATAAAAATATATTCCGCATCTTCTTGCAGCTGTACATCAGAAATGCAGTGCTGAGCATATAGAGGCTCTCAGATACTGGGGTCCAGTATGTATATACCACATGGTGTTGAAAGACATTTATGTCTACCAAAAAGCTTTATCTTATGCTAATGTCCAAACTCCCTTTTCCCATAATATATGAAGATTTCTACATAGAACAGAAGAAAGTAAACTCAGCAGTTGCAGAACTCAGAATAAATAATAAAAATATACTGCTCCAGGGCTTCCCTGGTGGCACAGTGGTTGAGAGTCCGCCTGCCGATGCAGGGGACACGGGTCCGTGCCCCGGTCCGGGAAGATCCCACATGCTGTGGAGCGGCTAGGCCCGTGAGCCATGGCTGCTGAGCCTGCGCATCCGGAGCCTGTGCTCCGCAACAGGAGAGACCACAACAGTGAGAGGCCCCCGTACCGCAAAAAAAAAAAAAAAAAAAAAGATATGGTAATTAAAGTTACTGAAGTAGAATGATAAGAATCAGAATCTTAAGACTCGGATGTCTTTGAATCAAACTCCCTCCCAAGGTTGGAGTTCATATTATATCCTGGGCAGATTTCAACCCAGCTTCCCTTTAAATACTTTCAGTTTCAAGGAGTTCATGCTTTTGCAAAGCAGTTCTTTCAATTGTCAGAGGGCTCTCTTTCTTTCTTTCTTTTTTTTTTTTTTTACATCTTTATTGGAGTATAATTACTTTACAATGGTGTGTTAGTTTCTGCTTTACAACAAAGTGAATCAGTTATACATATACATATGTTCCCATATCTCCTCCATCTTGCATCTCCCTCCCTCCCAGCCTCCCTATCCCACCCATCCAGGTGGTCACAAAGCAGCGAGCTGATCTCCCTGTGCTATGCGGCTGCTTCCCACTAGCTATCTATTTTACGTTTGATAGTGTATATATGTCCATGGCACTCTCTCACTTTGTCCCAGCTTACCCTTCCCCCTCCCCATATCCTCAACTCCATTCTCTAGTAGGTCTGTGTCTTTATTCCCATCTTACCCCTAGGCTCTTCATGACATTTTTTTTCTTAGATTCCATATATATGTGCTAGCATATGGTATTTGTCATTCTCTTTCTGACTTACTTCACTCTGTGTGACAGACTCTAGATCCATCCACCTCACTACAAATAACTCAATTTCGTTTCTTTTTATGGCTGAGTAATATTCCATTGTATATATGTGCCACATCTTCTTTATCCATTCATCCGATGATGGACACTTAGGTTGTTTCCATCTCCTGGCTATTGTAAATAGAGCTGCAATGAACATATTGGTACATGACGCTTTTTGAATTATGGTTTTCTCAGGGTATATGCCCAGTAGTAGGATTGCTGGGTCATATGGTAGTTCTATTTTTAGTTTTTTAAGGAACCTCCATACTGTTCTCCATAGTGGCTGTACCAATTCACATTCCCACCAGCAGTGCAAGAGTGTTCCCTTTTCTCCAAACACTCTCCAGCATTTATTGTTTGTAGATTTTTTGATGATGGCCATTCTGACTGGTGTGAGATGACATCTCATTGTAGTTTGATTTGCATTTCTCTAATGATTAACGATGTTGAGCATTCTTTCATGTGTTTGTTGGCAATCTGTATATCTTCTTTGGAGAAATGTCTATTTAGGTCTTCTGCCCATTTTTGGACTGCGTTGTTTGTTTTTTTGTTATTGAGCTGCATGAGCTGCTTGTAAATTTTGGAGATTAATCCTTTGTCAGTTGCTTCATTTGCAAATATTTTCTCCCATTCTGAGGGTTGTCTTTTCGTCTTGTTTATGGTTTCCTTTGCTGTGCAAAAGCTTTGATGTTTCATTAGGTCCCATTTGTTTATTTTTGGTTTTGTTTCCATTTCTCTAGGAGGTGGGTCAAAAAGGATCTTGCTGTGATTTATGTCATAGAGTGTTCTGCCTATTTTTTCCTCTAAGAGTTTGATAGTGTCTGGCCTTACATTTAGGTCTTTAATCCATTTTGAGCTTATTTTTGTGTATGGTGTTAGGGAGTGATCTAATCTCATACTTTTACGTGTACCTGTCCAGTTTTCCCAGCACCACTTATTGAAGTGGCTGTCCTTTCTCCACAGTACATTCCTGCCTCCTTTATCAAAGATAAGGTGACCATATGTGCGTGGGTGTATCTCTGGGCTTTCTATCCTGCTCCATTGATCTATATTTCTGTTTTAGTGCCAGTACCATACTGTCTTGATTACTTTGTAGCTTTGTAGTATAGCCTGAAGTCAGGGAGCCTGATTCCTCCAGCTTCGTTTTTCGTTCTCAAGATTGCTTTGGCTACTCTGGGTCTTTTGTGTTACCATAAAAATTGTGAAATTTTTTGTTCTAGTTCTGTGAAAAATGCCAGTGGTAGTTTGATAGGGATTGCATTGAATCTGTAGATTGCTTTGGGTAGTAGAGTCATTTTCACAATGTTGATTCTTCCAATCCACAAACATGGTATATCTCTCCATCTGTTTGTATCATCTTTAATTTCTTTCATCAGTGTCTTATAATTTTCTGCATACAGGTCTTTTGTCTCCTTAGGTAGGTTTAGTCCTAGATATTGTATTCTTTTTGTTGCAATGGTAAATGGGAGTATTTTCTTGATTTTACTCTCAGAGTTTTCATCATTAGTGTATTGAAATGCCAAAGATTTCTGTGCATTAATTTTGTATCCTGCTACTTTACCAAATTCATTGATTAGCTCTAGTAGTTTCTGGTAGCATCTTTAGGATTCTCTATGCATAGTATCATGTCATCTGCAAACAGTGACAGCCTTACTTCTTTTCCAATTTGGATTCCTTTTATTTCCTTTTCTTCTCTGATTGCTGTGGCTAAAACTTCCAAAACTATGTTGAATAAGAGTGGTGAGAGTGAGCAACCTTGTCTTCTTCCTGATCTTAGTGGAAATGATTTCAGTTTTTCACCATTGAGGACGATGTTGGCCATGTGTTTGTCATATATGGCCTTTGTTATGTTGAGGAAAGTTCCCTGTATGCCTACTTTCTGCAGGGTTTTTATCATAAATGGGTGTTGAATTTTGTCAAAAGAGTTCTCTGCATCTATTGAGATAATCATATGGTTTTTCTCCTTCAATTTGTTAATATGGTGTATCACGTTGATTGATTTGCATATATCGAAGAATCCTTGCATTCCTGGGATAAACCCCACTTGATATGGTGTATGATCCTTTTAATGTGCTGTTGGATTCTGTTTGCTAGTATTTTGTTGAGGATTTTTGCATGTATGTTCATTAGTGATATTGGCCTGTAGTTTTCTTTCTTTGTGACATCCTTGTCTGGTTTTGGTATCAGGGTGATGGTGGCCTCGTAGAATTAGTTTGGGAGTGTTCCTCCCTCTGCTATATTTTGGAAGAGTTTGAGAAGGATAGGTGTTAGCTCTTCTCTAAATGTTTGATAGAATTGTCCTGTGAAGCCATCTGGTCCTGGGCTTTTGTTTGTTGGAACATTTTTAATCACAGTTTCAATTTCAGTACTTGTGATTGGTCTGTTCATATTTTCCTTTTCTTCCTGATTCAGTCTTGGCAGGTTGTGCATTTCTAAGAATTTGTCCATTTCTTCCAGGTTGTCCATTTTATTGGCATAGAGTTGCTTGTAGTAATCTCTCATGATCTTTTGTATTTCTGCAGTGTCAGTTGTTACTTCTCCTTTTTCATTTCTAATTCTATTGATTTGAGTCTTCTTCCTTTTTTTCTTGATGAGTCTGGCTAATGGTTTATCAACTTGGTTTATCTTCTCAAAGAACCAGGTGTATCTTCTCAGAGAAGCAGCTTTTAGTTTTATTGATCTTTGCTATCATTTCCTTCATTTCTTTTTCATTTATTTCTGATCTTATTTTTATGATTTCTTTCCTTCTGCTAACTTTGGGGATTTTTTGTTCTTCTTTCTCTATTTGCTTTAGGTGCAAGGTTAGGTTGTTTATTCAAGATGTTTCCTGTTTCTTAAGGTAGGATTGTATTGCTATAAACTTCCCTCTTAGAACTGCTTTTGCTGCATACCATAGGTTTTGGGTCGTCGTGTCTCCATTGTCATTTGTTTCTAGGTTTTTTTTGATTTCCTCTTTGATTTCTTCAGTGATCACTTCGTTATTAAGTAGTGTATTATTTACCCTCCATGTGTTTGTATTTTTTACAGATCTTTTCCTGTAATTGGTATCTAGTCTCATAGCGTTGTGGTCGGAAAAGATACTTGATACAATTTCAATTTTCTTAAATTTACCAAGGCCTGATTTGTGACCCAAGATATGATCTATCCTAGAGAATGTTCCATGAGTACTTGAGGAAAATGTGTATTCTGTTGTTTTTGGATGGAATGTCCTATAAATATCAATTAAGTCCATCTTGTTTAATGTATCATTTAAAGCTTGTGTTTCCTTATTTATTTTCATGTTGGATGATCTGTCCATTGCTGAAAGCGGGGTGTTAAAGTCCCCTACTATGAATGTGTTACTGTCAATTTCCCCTTTTATGGCTGTTAGTATTTCCCTTACGTATTGAGGTGCTCCTATGTTGAGATGGCTCTCTTTCGTAGAAGGTTAATCCTCATGTTGAGGTGAATATCTACTGGGAATATCCATATTCTGAATAAAGTTTTGCCCTTCGAAGCAACACAATATTCTGCATTTGTCACTGCGGGAAATGACAGACTATGTCTAACCTTGGGGGCTCAGGACACAGCTTTGCAGTAGGAGGTGAGGTTGAGATACTCCTGACTGAAGAGTCATGGCCAAACCTGTACATGACAAGGGCATGATATGACTCAGCAGGTTCAAGCTAAGGAAAGACAGATGCCCTGAAAACAAAACCACAGAAAGTTTGGATGTTAATTAAGGAATCCGTACTGCAGAGGTCAGCCAACATATTTGAGTATCTTGCTTCAAAGATATTTTTAAATATTTGTTTGCGAGTTTTATGCTTATTTTTTCAGCAGACAAATCAGGAATATATTTGTAGACCCACTTGGGAGTGCCAGCAATTTTGACAGAGACCAATGTCATTGTCTTTTTTTTGTTTGTCCAAGTGTTGCAAGAAGCACTTGGGTTAGGAAGGTAGAGAATTTGACAACTGTGGAATCCATCCAGCATTTTTATTATCTTCCTTGAGTGCAGTTCATACTCCTCAGAGCTTAGCACCCTGTGGTACTGTACTGACATAATATGTCCCTTTTGAGGCTTTGCTTTTTCTGGCTAGGTTTCAAATCAAGGACTTATAGCAGTTTTATTTGTATAGATAGATACCAAATGTGTTATTTTCATCTTCTAATTTTTATATTGAAAACATTTTCTTCAATTATAATTTCAGTCACAAATACATATATACTTATTCTTTTTTTTTTTTTTGACTGATTATGCTTACGCACATCCTCTTCATCCTCTGACAGTCGTCTCCTCTGTCATGACAAGCAGGTTAAGGGCCAGAGTTGAAGAAGAGCCTTCCTAAGTGCTTCTGGCACTAGAACCCTCTTTCGTAGGATGCCAGATAACAGAATATACCCTCTCCTCCAACCACCACAATCAGCCCATACACTCCCAACTCTGTCTCTCAGCATCCAGCTCTATGACACTTTTTTTCCCAGTTTTATTGAGGTATAATTGACAAGTAAAATTGTAATATATTTAAAATATACAATGTGATGATTTGATATATATATATATTGTGAACGAATTCTCCTCACTGAGTTAAATAAAGCATCCATCACCTCATATATTTAACTCTTTTGTTTGTTTGTTTCGGGTAAGAATGCTTAAATGCTTAGCAAGTTTCAATTATACAGTACAGTGTTATCAACTATGGTCACCATGTCATATATTATATCCTCAGACCTTATTCATTTTATAACTGAAAGTTTGTATCATTTTACTAATCATTCCCTATTTTCTCTGTCCTAGAGCTCCTGACAACCACTTTTCTCCTCTCTGTTTCTTTTTTTTTTTAATTCCACATATAAGCGGTACCAGGGAGTATTTGTCTTTTTCTGTCTGGCTTATTTCACTTAGCATAATACCCTCCAGGTTCATTCATGTTGTCAAAAGTGACAGGATTTCCTTCTTTTTTAAAGCCTAATGTACATGCACACACAGACACACACATTTTCTTGATCTCTTCATCTGTTGAATGACACTTAGATTACTTCTGTACTTTGACTACTGTGAGTAATCCTGCAGTGAACATGGGAGTACAGATACCTCTTCGACATAATGGTTTTATTTCCTTTGGATATATAGCTAGAAGTGGGATTCCTAGATCATATGGTAGTTCTATTTTTAATTTCTTGAGAAACCTCCATATTGTTTTTTGTAATGGCTGTACCAGTTTACATTCCCACTAACAGTGCACAAGTGTTCCCCTTTCTCTACATTCTTGCCACCATTTGTTCTCGCTTGTCTTTTTGACAGTAGCCATACTAACAGCTGTGAGTGATATCTCATTGTGGTTTTGATTTTCATTTCCCTGATGATTAGTGATATTGAGCACCTTTTCATGAACCTGTTGGCCACTTGTATGTTTTCTTTGGAAAAATATCTATTCAGGTCCTTTGCCCATTTTTAAATTCGGTCATTTGGTTTTTTGCTATTGATTGTATGAGTTCATTGTATATTTGAGATATTAACCCCTTATCAGATATGTGGTTTACAAATACTTTCTCCCATTCCGTAGGCTGCCTCTTCATTTTGTTGAGCAGAGGCTTTTTAGTTTGATGTGGTCTCTGTTATTTATTTTTGCTTTTGTTGCCTTTGCTTTTGTTGTCAAATCCAAAAAGTAATTGCCAAGACTAATGATAAGGAGCTTACTCCCTAGGTTTTCTTCAATGAGTTTTATGGTTTCAGGTCTTAGGTTCAAGACTTTAATCTATTTTGAGTTGATTTTTGTGTATGGTGTAAGATAGTGCTCCAGTTGCATTCTTTTGCATGTGCCTGTCTAATTTTCCCAAGACCATTTATTGAAGAGACTCTCCTTTCCCCACTGTATATTCTTAGCTCCTTTGACAAAAATTAATTGACTTGATATGCATGGGATTATTTCTGAGCTCTCTATTCTGTTCCATTGATGTATGTGTCTGCTTTTATGCCTATACTATTACTGTTTTGAGTCCTATAGCTTTATAATATAATTTGAAATCAGAAAGTTTGATGCCTCCAGTTTTGTTCTCCTTTCTCAAGATTTCTTTAGCTATTTGGGGTCTTTTGTGGTTCTGTGCAAATTTTAGGATTTTTTTTCTATTTCTGTGAAAAATGCCATTGGAATTCTGATAGGGATTGCATTGAATCTGTAGATAACTTTTGATATTAATTGTGGTTTATGATGCCAAATTTAAGAGTGATGGGAGAATAATATCACTGAAGGGTTTAATGAGTCATTTAAATTTAAAAATTATTAAGGATTCCATAGAGCTGACATTTAAATGTTGATGTCTTTTATCCTTATTGCAAAGGCAAGAAAATGGTTTATCTTGTTTTGATTAGAAAATGAATCTTGCAGTCTGATTTTTAATATTCAGGATCACTAAAACTTTAATAGCGTGTAGGTTTTTCTCTCCTCTTTCTCACTCCCCAATACTTTGTGCCAACACTTTGTCACTGAATGTGTTTTTCTCTATACTAAAAGGATTACAGGCTATGCTTTCACATATAATAGGTAATAGCTATATTTATCAAAAATCTTGTCAACTCTGCATTTAGACAGCTGTCAGCTTACATTCAGTATTGTTCTCTGGAACATCTGAGGGAGGCTCAGTATTAAACATTTAATACTTTGTATAAAAGGTTTATACAGTTTTCATTGAGCCTTTTAATTCAGTTTCTAAGTTAGATTTTTACATCACAGATTCACCAAGCTCCTGTAATTACTGAATGACTGGACATGCATTCAGCAATATTATCTTTCCCATTGTTAGGTATGTTCTGGGAATGTCGATCAAAAAGAACACCAAATTCATACTACTTTTTAGTTTATAGCATAGTTTTAATTTCTCATCTATTGTGATTTAATAGATGCTCCATGCACCATAATCACCTCAACTCACTTGATGCAACTGACTGTCTTTGCATAAACACATATCCCAATGTCCATAGCAAAAAATATTTATGTATATGTCTGATCCCTCCCCACTGTTCTCACGGGGAAGGACTCTGTCAGAATTCATCTTAGTGTCCCTAGTAGTTAGCAGGGTGATAGGTACAGGACAAGTGTGCAGTCCACGTTTGTTTAATAAATAAATCCGTCTTGAAGCAATTCTGTGCCTTTGACAGTTACATATATAAGATTTGAAGGACGATTGCCTGAGCTTATTTGGTTTTCTGAAGACTTTTCTATTATTCACTTTATTTGGTGGGTTAAATATTTGCTCATTTCACATTGAAACACAGTTCTCAAGTTTGTAAAATGTTTTCCTGCCTAACTACCTTCTTTCGTTATTACGACAACTATAAAACAATCTGTCATTGTTGAAACCTGGCCAAACCAATAATCTATATATACATCCATTCCCACTTAAAGTGTAGAAAGATATCCGTCTTGATTTAAAATAGCTACCGTGGAGAGGAGCTTCAAGATGGTGGAAGAGTAAGACGTGGAGATCACCTTCCTCCCCACAAATACATCAGAAATACATCTACATGTGTAACAGCTCCTACAGAACACCTACTGAATGCTGGCAGAAGACCTCAGACCTCTCAAAAGGCAAGAAACTCCCCACGTACCTGGGTAGGGCAAAAGAAAAAAGAAAAAACAGAGACAAAAGAATAGCGACGGGACCTGCCCCAGTGGGAGGGAGCTGTGAAGGAGGAAAGGTTTCCACACACTAGGAAGCCCCTTCGCGGGTAGAGACTGCGGGTGGCGGAGCTTCAGAGCCACAGAGGAGAGCACAGCAAAAGGGGTGCAGAGGGCAAAGTGGAGAGATTCCCGCACAGAGTATCGGTGCCGACCGGCACTCACTAGCCCGAGAGGCTTGTCTGCTCACCTGCAGGGACGGGCGGGGCCTGGGAGCTGAGGCTCGGACTTCGGTTGGATCGCAGGGAGAGGACTGGCGGCATGAAGACAGCCTGAAGGGGCTAATGCACCACAGCTAGCTGGGAGGGAGTCCGGGAAATAGTCTGGACCTGCCGAAGAGGCAAGAGACTTTATCTTGCCTCTTTGTTTCCTGGTGCTCGAGGAGAGGGGATTAAGAGCGCTGCTTAAAGGAGCTCCAGAGACAGGCGCCAGCCGCGGCTAACAGTACGGACCCCAGAGATGGGCATGAGACGCTAAGGCTGTTGCTGCCGCCACCAAGAAGCCTGTGTGCAAGCAGAGGCCACTCTCCACACCTCCCCTCCAGGGAGCCTGTGCAGCCCGCCACTGCCAGGGCCCCGTGATCCAGGGACAACTTCCCCGGGAGAACGCACAGCGCGCCTCAGGCTGGTGCAAAGTCATGCCGGTCTCTGCCCGCCGCAGGCTCGCCCCACATCCGTACCCCTCCGTCCCCCCAGGCCTGAGTGAGCCAGAGCCCCTGAATCACCGGCTCCTTTAACCCCGTCCTGTCTGAGCAAAGAACAGACTCCCTCAGGCAACCTACACGCAGAGGCAGGTTCAAATCCAAAGCTGAACCCCAGGAGCTGTGCAAACAAAGAAGAAAAAGGGAAATCTCTCCCAGCAGCCTCAGGAGCAGTGGACTAAATCTCCACAATCAACTTGATGTACCCTGCATCTGTGGAATACCTGAAGAGACAACGAACCATCCCAAATTGAGGAGGTGGACTTTGGCAGCAACAATATATTTTTTCCCTTTTTCTCTTTTTTTGACTGTGTATGTGTATGCTTCTGTGTGTGATTTTGTCTGTATAGCTTTGCTTTTACCATTTGTCCTCGGGTTCTGTCTGTCCATTTTTTTTCTCTTTCTTTTTCTTTAGTATACATTTTAGCACTTGTTATCATTGGTGGATTTGTTTTTTGCTTTGGTTACTCTCCTTTCTTTCTTTCTTTTTTTATTATTTAAATTTTTTTAATAATTATTTTTCTACTTTTTATTTTCATAATTTTATTTTCTTTCACTTTATTTTATTTTATCTTTTTCATTCTTTCTTCCTTTTTTTCTCCCTTTTATTCTGAGCTTTGTAGATGACAGGCTTTTGGTGCTCCACCCAGGCATCAGGGCTGTGCCTCTGATGTGCGAGAGCCAAGGTCAGGACATTGGTCCACAAGAGACCTCCCAGCTTCATGTAATATCAAATGGCGAAAATCTCCCAGAGATCTGCATCTCAATGCCAAGACCCAGCTCAACTCAATGACCAGCAAGCTACAGTGCTGGACACCCTATACCAAATAACTAGCAAGTTAGGAACACAACCCCACCCATTAGCAGAGAGGCTGCCTAAAATCATAATATGGTCACAGACACCCTAAAACACACCACCAGACATGGACCTGCCCACCAGAAAGACAAGATCCAGCCTCATCCACCAGAACACAGGCACTAGTCCCCTCCACCAGGAAGCCTATACAACCCACTGAACCAACCTTAGCCACTGGGGACAGACACCAAAGACAATGGGAACTATGAGCCTGCAGCCTGTGAAAAGGAGACCCCAAACACAGTAAGATAAGCAAAATGAGAAGACAGAGAAACAGCAGATGAAGGAGCAAGGTAAAAACCCACCAGACCCAACAAATGAAGAGGAAATAGGCAGTCTACCTGAAAAAGAATTCAGAATAATGATAGTAAAGATGATCCAAAATTTTGGAAATAGAATGGAGAAAACACAAGAAACGTTTAAGAAGGACCTAGAAGAACTAAAGATGAAACAAACAATGATGAACAGCACAATAAATGAAATTTAAAATTCTCTAGAAGGGATCAATAGCAGAATAACTGAGGCAGAAGAACGGATAAGTGACCTGGAAGATAAAATAGTGGAAATAACTACTGCAGAGCAGAAAAAAGAAAAAAGAATGAAAAGAATTGAGGACAGTCTGAGAGACCTCTGGGACAAGATTAAATGCACCAACATTCGAACTATAGGGGTCCCAGAAGAAGAAGAGAAAAAGAAAGGTACTAAGAAAATATTTGAAGAGATTATAGTTGAAAACTTCCCTAATATGGGAAAGGAAATAGTTAACCAAGTCCAGGAAGCACAGAGAGTCCCATACAGGATAAATCCAAGGAGAAACACACCAAGGCATATTAATCAAACTATCAAAAATTAAATACAAAGTATTAAAAGCAGCAAGGGAAAAACAACAAATAATATACAAGGGAATCCCCATAAGGTTAACAGCTGATCTTTCAGCAGAAACTCTGCAAGCCAGAAGGGAGTGGCAGGCCATATTTAAACTGATGAAAGGGAAAAACCTACAACCAAGATTACTCTACCCAGCAAGGATCTCATTCAGATTCGATGGAACAATTAAAACCTTTACAGACAAGCAAAAACTAAGAGAATTCAGCAGCACCAAACCAGCTTTACAACAAATGCTAAAGGTACTTCTCCAGGCAGGATACACAAGCGTAAGAAAAGACCTACAATAACAAACCCAAAACAATGAAGAAAATGGTAACAGGAACATACATATCTATAATTACCTTAAATGTAAATTGATTAAATGCTTCAACCAAAAGACATAGACTGGCTGAATGGATACAAAAACAAGACCCATATATATGCTGTCTACAAGAGACCCACTTCAGATCTAGGGACACATACAGAATGAAAGTGAGGGGATAGAAAAAGATATTCCATGCAAAGGGAAATCAAAAGAAAGCTGGAGTAGCAACTCTCATATCAGACAAAATAGACGTTAAAATAAAGACTATTACAAGAGACAAAGAAGGACACTACATAATGATCAAAGGATCAATCCAAGAAGATGATACAACAATTGTAAATATTTATGCACCCAACATAGGAGTACCTCAATACATGAGGTAAATGCTAACAGCCATAAAAGGGGAAATCGACAGTAACACAATCATAGTAGGGGACTTTAACACCCCACTTTCACCAATGGACAGACATTCCAAAATAAAAATAACTAAGGAAACACAAGCTTTAAATGATACATTAAACAATATGGACTTAATTAATATATATAGGACATTCCATAATTAATATATATAGGACATCCATCCAAAAACAACAGAATACACTTTCTTCTCAAGTGCTCATGGAACATTCTCCAGGAGAGATCATATTTTGGATCACAAATCAAGCCTTGGTAAATTTAAGAAAATTGAAATCATGTCAAGTATCTTTTCTGACCACAACGCTATGAAGACTAGATATCAATTACAGGAAAAAATCTGTAAAAAATACAAACACATGGAGGCTAAACAATACACTACTTAATAACCAAGAGATCACTGAAGAAATAAAAGAGGAAACCAAAAAAATACCTAGAAACAAATGACAATGAAAACACGATGACCCCAAACCTATGGTATGCAGCAAAAGCAGTTCTAAGAGGGAAGTTTATAACAATACAATCCTACATTAAGAAATAAGAAACATCCCAAATAAACAACCTAACCTTATACCTAAAGCAATTAGAGAAAGAAGAACAAAAACACCCCCAACGTTAGCAGAAGGAAAGAAATCATAAACATCAGATCAGAAATAAATAAAAAGAAATGAAGGAAACAATAACAAAGATCAATAAAACTAAAAGCTGGTTCTTTGAGAAGATAAACAAAGTTGATAAACCATTAGCCAGACTCATCAAGAAAAAAACGGCAGAAGACTCAAATCAATAGAATAAGAAATGAAAAAGGAGAAGTAACAACTGACACTGCAGAAATACAAAGGATCATTATAGATTACTACAAGCAACTCTATGCCAATAAAATGGACAACCCGAAAGAAATGGACAAATTCTCAGAAATGCACAACCTTCCATGACTGTACTAGGAAGAAATAGAAAATATGAACAGCCCAGTCACAAACACTGATATTGAAACTGTGGTTAAAAATCTTGCAACAAACAAAAACCCAGGACCAGATGGCTTCACAGGACAATTCTATCAAACATTTAGAGAAGAGCTAACACCTATCCTTCTCAAACTCTTCCAATATATAGCAGAGAGAGGAACACACCCAAACTCATTCTACGAGGCCACCATCACCCTGATACCAAAACCAGACAAAGATGTCACAAAGAAAGAAAACTACAGGCCAACATCACTAATGAACATAGATGCAAAACTCCTCAACAAGTACTTGCAAACAGAATCCAACAGCACATTAAAAGGATCATACACCATGATCAAGTGGGGTTTATCCCAGGAATGCAAGGATTGTTCAATATATGCAAATCAATCAATGTGATACACCATATTAACAAACTGAAAGAGAAAAACCATATGATCATCTCAATAGATGCAGAGAACTCTTCTGACAAAATTCAACACCCATTTATGATAAAAACCCTGCAGAAAGTAGGCATAGAGGGAACTTTCCTCAACATAATAAAGGCCATATATGACAAACCCACAGCCAACATCGTCCTCAATGGTGAAAAGCTGAAAGCATTTCCACTAAGATCAGGAACAAGACAAGGTTGCCCACTCTCACCACTTTTATTCAACATAGTTTTGGAAGTTTTAGCCACAACAATCAGAGAAGAAAAGGAAATAAAATGAATCCAAATTGTAAAAGAAGAAGTGAAGCTGTCACTGTTTGCAGATGACATGATACTATACATAGAGAATCCTAAAGATGCTACCAGAAAACTATTAGAGCTAATCAATGCATTTGGTAACGTAGCAGGATACAAAATTAATGCACAGAAATCTCTTGCATTCCGATACACTAATGATGAAAAATCTGAGAGTGAAATCAAGAAAATACTCCCATTTACCATTGCAACAAAAAGAATAAAATACCTAGGAATAAACCTACCTAGGGAGACAAAAGACCTGAATGCAGAAAATTATAAGACACTGATGAAAGAAATTAAAGATGATACAAATAGATGCGGAGATATACCATGTTCTTGGATTGAAAGAATCAACATTGTAATAATGACTGTACTACCCAGAGGAATCTACAGATTCAATGTAATCCCTATCAAACTACCAATGGCATTTTTCACAGAACTAAAACAAAAAATTTCACAATTTGTATGGAAATACAAAAGACCCTGAATAGCCAAAGCAATCTTGAGAAAGAAAAATGGAGCTGGAGGAATCAGGCTCCCTGACTTCAGGCTGTGCTACAAAGCTACAGTAATCGAGACAGTATGGTACTGGCACAAAAACAGAAAGATAGATCAATGGAACAGGATAGAAAGCCCAGAGATAAACCCACGCACACATCGTCACCTTATCTTTGGTAAAGGAGGCAAGGATATACAATGGAGAAGACAGCCTCTTCAATAAGTGGTTCTGGGAAAACTGTACAGGTACATATAAAAGAATGAATTTAGAACACTCCCTAAAACCATACACAAAAATAAACTCAATATGGATTAAAGACCTAAATGTAAGCCAAACACTTTCAAACTCTTAGAGGAAAATATAAGGAGAACACTCTATGACATAAATCACAGCAAGATCCTTTTTGACCCACCTCCTAGAGAAATGGAAACAAAACCAAAAATAAACAAATGGGACCTAATGAAACTAAAAAGCTTTTGCACAGCAAAGAACACCATAAACAAGATGAAAAGACAACCCTCAGAATGGGAGAAAATATTTGCAAATGAAGCAACTGACAAAGGATTAATCTCCAAAATTTTCAAGCAGCTCATTCAGTTCAATATCAAAAAAACCCAAACAACCCAATCCAGAAATGGGCAGAAGACCTAAAGAGACATATCTCCAAAGAAAATACACAGATTGCCAGCAAACACATGAAAGATGCTCAACATCACTAATCATTAGAGAAATGCAAATCAAAAGTACAATGAGATATCATCTCACACCAGTCAGAATGGCCATCATCAAAACATCTGCAAACAATAAATGCTGGAGAGGGTGTGGAGAAAAGGGAACCCTCATGTACTGTTGGTGGGCATGTAAACTGATACAGCCACTGTGGAGAACAGTATGGAGGTTCTTTAAAAAACTAAAAATAGAACTACCATACTACCCAGCAATCCCACTACTGGGCATATACCCTGAGAAAACCATAATTCAAAAAGAGTCATGTACCACAATGTTCATTGCAGCACTATTTACAATAGCCAGGACATGGAAGCAACCTAAGTGTCCATCAACAGATGAATGGATAAACAAGATGTGGCACATATATACAATGGAATATTACTCAGCCCTAAAAAGAAACAAAATTGAGTTTTTTGTAGTGACTTGGATGGACCTAGAGTCTTTCATACAGAGTGAAGTAAGTCAGAAAGAGAAAAACAAATACCGTATGCTAACACATATATATGGATACTTTAAAAAAATATATATATATGGTCATGAAGCACCTAGGTGCAAGATGGGAATAAAGACAGATGTACTAGAGAATGGACTTGAGGACATGGGGAGGGGGAAGGGTAAGCTGGGACGAAGTGAGAGAGTGGCATGGACATATATACACTACCAGATGTAAAATAGATAGCTAGTGGGAAGCAGCTGCATAGCACAGGGAGATCAGCTTGGTGTTTTGTGACCACCTGGAGGTGTGGGATAGGGAAGGTGGGAGGGAGTGAGACGCAAGAGGGAAGAGATATGGCGATATATGTATATGTATAACCGATTCACTTTGTTATAAAGCAGAAACTAACACACCATTGTAAAGCAATTATACTCCAATAAAGATGTTAATAAATAAATAATTAATTAATTGAAATAGCTACCCTTCCAATCTGCTACCACCTGTCATTTTCATCATTGCCATTAAAGGGAATGTTGAGCAGAAGTGTCTACTTTATTGAGGCATTCAAAGGGCGCAAGAGGCTAACCGTAGTAATCTCTGCTGTTATTACAAATACCCAGATCAATCTGCGTTATGAAATAAAGTCCTCTTATTCAGTGGCAACTCTGTCTTCTAAATCCACGTTAACCTAGTGTTGTATTTGGCAGGATAGAGTCACATTTTCAGTTGGCATCATTTTACTATTCAAGCTTTGTGCAGAATTTTTCCCTGACATGAGTTATAGTAAGTGTTTACTTTCCGCCAAAGAAATACAATCTCATTGTCTAAGAATTTACTCAGTGAGCAGACCATAGGGCAGGGGAAACATCAGCCCTGCACAATGTTTTTCATGCTTAAAATGTAGCCCAGAAGTATACAAATAAATAAACTAGCAGCTGTCCATTGACCCAGCAGGCTCAATGCACCAGTCATAATATAGTCAGCAATAGCTCGAAACCCTGAGAACATGATTTATTTTAAATAGTCTACTCTCAGTTGTTCCTGGTAATGGGAGAAAAAGATGGGCATGGCTCATTAAGTTGAGAATATGATTTTAAAAGACTCATGTGTACTATTAGTTTGAAATGTTTTCTTCCTCATGTTATTTTCTGGAGTTGTTTTCAAATAGGAAAACTAATATTTTAGTCCTTGTGTTGCTCTTCACTAGTATAGACTTTAAATCTAGGGATTACAATTAATTATTAAAGAAATGATCAGAGTAGAAACAACAGGGGAAAAAAGGCAGCTGAGGGGTAAGATAAGAACTACTTTAGGTTTATCAGTCCAATTTCCAATTTAAGTAACAATATTGGCTTCCTATTGCTGCTATAACAAATTACCTCAAATTAAATGGCTTAAACAGTACAAATTTATCATCTTACAACTCTAGAGGTCAGAAATCCTACATGATTCTCATTGGGATAAAATCAAAGTATCGGCAGGGCTGCATTCCTTACTGGAGGCCTCTTTTCTCCAGAAAACAACCCCGTCTTCCCTGATGGCCCTCAGGTGCTCCACTGGTCTCTGATGCCATAGTCTTTGCTTGGTTATTTTTCAGTCCATACTTTTGGCTAAAATAATGCTCAAGGGAAGCAATAGTCATAATTCTCTAAGAGAAGTTCAGGAGGGCTAGCTAAAGCCCTTCTATCCCTGGCCATCCCGTTCTGCTCCTTAACTTGTTTCACACATACCAAGTTGGTGCACAATGCACTACACACACATCTTCCGTAACGTCTCAGTTATGGAACAGGAAAGGGCCCTGTGCTCTTGGATTTCCTCCTCATTTATTTCACACTCATCCATAGGCTTTTTCCTAGGTGGAGGAAACGTGCATCTACTCCATTTTCCTCTATTTCCTTTCTTCTTTTCCCCACTGACTCTAAGAGCTGTAACTTAAATAGCTGTCTTTTTTCAAGCAGCATCCTCTTGACTTAAGCTTAATAACAAGAAGAGCCTCTTGAATTAAATTGCAAGTAATAGCAACCAACTCAAAAAATCTAAGAAAATTGGGTGCTCAGAGAAGGGTTAAACCATCAGCTAATCATCCAGGAAATTATGCAATTGAACATCATGAACTACTGTAAATAGGTCATTGAATTCTGCCAGATCTCCTTCTCTCTCATTTCCTCTCCCTCCCTATCCAGATATTTTTCCTTCCCAATAATGTCAGTTCAGTTTTTTATCAGTGTGAACCATCTTCCACCACATGCTGGGGAATATGGCATCTGTCCTGTTCATCATGATCATCATGCTGGGAAACACAACCTCCTTCACTCAGCACCTCAGTTTTACATTTTACAATATTTTCCATCATAGAAAGACTGATTCACAGTTCCACTTAAAAAATCTAGAAAATATTTACTGGTTTGACGTTGATTGAACATTCAGTGCAGCACTAATCAGATGTGGCTAGGGGGAGGGTCAGATAAGAGCATGACTACCAATTCCTCTTTCCCAGAGGCCATTCCCAGAGAAGAGGCCATTCCCAGAGAAGAGGAAATCACTGTGAGAAAAGTTAACCCAAGATCATTGCCATCATTTAAGGATCTGGGTGTCCTTGGTTCCATTTCCTTCACAGAATTAAAATGACCTTCTGAAATTTTTGCTCTCCCAAATGTTTAACTTACATATTCTGTTTACACAAGAAATGGAAACAACTGGTGGAGTAGAATGCTCGTGAACGTTCCTCACCTCTCGTCTTCCAGCCAAATACGAGTACAGGTCAGCAGGGCTATTCATGAATGAGAACAATTCTGGATGATCAGCATAAAGCCGAGGGTCCACAGGGCGAATCACCCTTGGGAGACTTTATTATCTTGACACAAGTTCCTTACAATTGTGGAATTAGACTAGTGGAAATTCCCTAGAATTTCCAAGATTCAATATAAACAGATAGTGGAGAAATTTGCTCTAGTTCTCAAATACTAGAGATCAGCATAAAGCCTTTGTAAATACTCTGTATCAGAGTGATCCCCCAACCAGCAGCTACAGCATCACATGTGAACTTGTTAGAAGTACAAATTGGGCGACCCTAACCACCTACTAAGTCAGAAACTCGGGCTAGGGTTAGCAATCTGCATCTTAAAAAACCCTCCAGGTGATTCTGGTGCATGCTAAAATTTAAGAACCACTGCTCTATAATAAGCTATAGTTAGGCCAGATAAGACATGTTTTCACTTGAACATATCTCCTTATTAAGTGAGGGCTATGGTCCTTAGAAATATAGCATTTTGGGGATCCTTCCCTATTTATCTGCTGTCCTCAAAAACCCTGCTTCCAGTTACACTGATAAGAATTCTGAAAAGCAAAGATCATCTCAGGAGTTTAAATTTGACTTTCCAGGGTACCTCTGAAAGGCTCTAGTCAATGGCCTTAAGTAGCCTGTACTTGCTTCTCTTTTTAGATTGACAGATATCCATTATTGGAGATTGTGGTATTACTGGAGTATTATTGTGAGTGAGTCTTTATAGTATTATTAGATTATGGTGATTATAAAATTATGAAAATATTATTAAAAAGTGTTTCTGACTACTTATTTCTTGAAACCAGTGCTCTTTTTGTTTTTTCTTTTCTTGTTTTACTCTATATTTGATATTTTTAAAATAAAAATTCACCAGCATATCTCTTCCTTAATTTCTTATGTTGTTTTTGCTGATTCCCGGAAAGAAATGGTGGTTTGAACATATTTGGAGATGTACTTCTTTGTTTCTTCTCACCTTCTTACTTTGGGTTTCTTACATCAGATGACGTCCTGAGTCAAGTCATTTAAAACATCTTTTGAATTCATTCTTTTCACATGAAAAAATGATTCTCAGGCTGACATGGGAATATCATAAAAATAGAGAAGTGTGGTCCTCACCCAAGACCAAATTAAATTAGAATAATTAGTGGTTGAGATACAGAGAATTATTATAATTTAACAATGTCCAAATAATGACTGCATATAGCTAAGGTTGAGACCCACTGATAATGGATTTTCCCTCATATCCAAGTTCCTCAGAACATAGCTTCAGAGGTATTACACTAGATTCTAGGTTTTTTTGTGTTGCTGATGGAAATTTTTCAGATTTAAATGGGACATCAGCAACATGGGTTATAGATAGATTATGTTTAACATAAGGCACCTCCATTTATTTTTAACTTGATGCATAATGGCACCTGTTAGTTTCCCATAGAGCATATTTCAGAAGTAAGGGCAATCTGAGCATAACATGGAACACACCACTTCCCATCAGTCTTGACTCTGCTGATTAGCTGGCCAGATTCCCTTCCTGAAATGAGGTATTGATCACGAAAGAAGTCTTTTTTTAATTGTCATTGCTGATATTGTTATATCTGCTACTGAGAATGGAAGTCAGTTGTAGACAGCTTGGATTTCTATTTATAGCAACATATTTCAATAAGTTCATGGAAGACACAATAGGTGCACAATAAATTGTTGAATGAGTAGTTTAACGATTGATATATGTGAAGATAGAAATTGTTTTGAGATAAAGAAATTAAATTGCATGAAGGTAATTTATGTGTATTGTTTTGTTGTTTGGATAGATCCATTTGAATTAGAACCATGGAAAATAGTATCTGAATACACTTTTCACTTACATTAATATAGTTTACCAATGATATTAGTAATTCATTTTAATTTCTAAATTCCAGGCTTCATATCTCTAAAATGATGATCTCTTAAAATTGCAATAGAAGCCCTTCTACTTTTCTTGTACTACTGCTGCTCTTTTTTCTTCTATTCCAGATTTTATAGGCAGAGTTGTATTATCTCAGGACCTTCCTGTTGGAAAAAGATCTGTCAAAATTAGTTCTCTGTGTTATGTGCACATTTTGAGGATACTTAGTTGTGTTAGTTTGTATTGGTTATGTAAGCTTTTAGACCTCAAACTTCTTAGCTGTTGAGTAGAAAAAGTGGACAAGATGACCACTAATTTCAGAAGGCAGGAAGGATTTGGGCAGTAGGGCACAGCCAGGATGAAAATATAATGCAATGTTTCTTCACCAGGAAGGGAAAAACAAATCATAGTATCATGTTATAAACTCAGTGAGGATAACTAAAAGTTAAGAAGCTAGCAAAATATTGAAAAAGAAGATTTTTGAAAAAAGAGAAATAGGACTGGTGAAGGTCAAATAAGATTAAATACTAATGTGAAGACTAAGCAAAGGACCTGGTACTTGTAGTTGTAATGCAGTGATATCTGGAGACCGACATGAATGGATGAAGTTTTGCCCTTGGTGCGCCTCCTACTTTGAAGTGGTTCATTCACATACAGTAGAGTGTACAGATTTCAAGTGTGCATCTTGGTTGATTTTTACATGGGTGTATTTCCATTCATCCATTTAAGCATTACTCAGACCAAGATTTCAACTCAAAAGTTTCCCTCATTCTCCTTAGTAGTCAATGACACTCTCCCCAGAGTTAACAACTATTATGACTTCTATCATAACAGATTAGTTGTCTGTGTTCTTAAACTTCCTATGAATGGAAGGAATCACGCAGTTTGTGTTCTTTTGTGTTTCGCCTTTTTCCCTCAACATAATTTTTCTGAGCTTTGTCCATGTCATTGTGTGTAAAAGTGGTGTGTATGTTTTTCTTGCCAAGTTGTATTCTGTTTTATAAGTATTCTGCAAGTTGTTTATCCATTCTCCTATTGGTGTACATTTGAGCTGTGTTCATTCTGTGACTATTTTATTAAGTTTTTGAATTAAACTGCCAGGAATACTTTTATACATGAATTTTCATAGGCGTATGCACGTTGATCTTGGATAGGAGTAGAAATGTTGGCACATTTGCTTGCTTATGTTTAGCTTTATTGGGTTCAGCCGAAGAGTTCTTCAAAGTGATTGAACTAATTTACATTTCCACTATCAATGTATGAGAGTTCTAATTACTTAATATCCTTGCCATTATTTATGTCTTTCAGAATTTTTAATGTTAGCCATTCAAGTGGATGTGTACTGCTCTAATTATGCTTTTGTTTGCAGTCCCCTGATGCCTAATGATGTTGACCAACTTGTCAATGTTGATTAGCCATAATTTTGTGTAATGTCAGTTCAAGCCTGCTGCCCATCATTTTAAGTTGTTTTTTGTCTTTCTTTATTTGTAGCATTTTTATATATATACTAGGTATAAGTCATTTGTCAGGTTTCCATCTCCCATCTCCCTGTTTGTGCCTTGCGTATTTGCATTCCTAATAATGTCTTCTGCTTATCAGAATTGCTTTATTTTAATGAAGTCTAATCTATAAATTCTTGCTTTAATGTTCTGTTCCAGAAATACTTACCTACCCCAATATTATAATGTTCCAATGTTTTCTTCTAGAGGCTTTATTACTTTCAGATACATGATTCAAGTTGAATTAATTTTTGTGTATGGTATAAGGTGGAGGTCAAGACTTTTCTTTTTTCCATGTGGGCATCTATTTGCTCCAGCACCATTGTCGAAATGACCACTCCCACCCCTTGACATATACTGAAGTGTTGTGGCACATTTGATAGAAATCAAGTTATCCTCCACATATGGATCTATTTCTGGACTCATTGTTTCATTCCTTTGGCCTATTTGTCTATCCACACACTAATACCACACTGTCTTCATTATTGTATCTTTACAATAAATATTAGAATCTAGTGAACTTCCTCAATTTAGTTCTTCCTCTTCAAGATTGTCTTGGCTATACTAATCCCTTTATGTTTGCATTTAAGTTTATAGAATCAGTCTTTTAACTTACAGACACGTGCACACATACACACACCCCACTTCTGGAATTTTAATTGAGATACATTAAAACTATATGTCAGTTTAGGGGGAATTTACACCTATAAATGTTGAATCTTCCAATTCTGTAACATAAAACATCTCTAGCTATTTAGGTCTTTTAAAATTTTTCTCAGTAATATTTTGTATTTTTCAGTGTAGGTATCTAACATATCATTAGTTAGATTTATTCCTATGTGTTTGATATTTCTCAAGCTATTTGTGAATAGTACTTTTAAATTTCATTATCATGTTATTAATTATTCCATTGTTTTAAAGATACAAGTCCCTTTATATTTTTGTGGGGGGTTTTTTTTTGCTTTGTTTTTGTTTTTACTATTTTTCATGTTGCAAACATAATACGTGTTTATTATAGAATTTTGAAAATCACAGAAGTATAGAGACAGATCTTAAGGTGGCCCCAATAATCTCTGTCTTCTGTTGTTCAAGCCCTTGAGTGAGGGTAGGACCTGTGATTTGCTTGTAATCAATAGAATGTGGCAAAAGTCAAAGATGTCACTCCCATGATTATGTTACATTGTGTAAGACTTTGTTCTGCTAGAGTCTCTCTCTGTTGTTTGCTTTGAAGAAGAAAGCCGCCATGGCTTTCTTTCAAGTGGAGAAGCCCATGTGGCATGGAATTGCAGGCAGTCTCAAAGAGAATTGTGGCCTCCAGCAAAAAGCTAAAACCCTCAGTTCTTCAGCTCCAAAAGAATGAATTTTGCCAACAAACTAAAGGATCTTGGAAGTAGATCTTTTCCCCAGTTGAACCTCTGATGAGAATGCAGTCCTGGCTGACACCCTAATTGCAGCCAGCTGAGACCTTGAAGCAGGAACCCAGTTAATCCCTGCCCAGACTTCTGGCCTACAGAAACCGAGAGATAATAAATGTGAGCTGCTTTAAGCTGAAAATTTTATGATAATTTGTTACCTAGCACTAAAAAATGAACACAAAGAACATACAAATAAAGTATAAACATTGGTCCCTTATAACATAGCTTTGTTACCTATGGCTACAGCTTCTTCCACTTTCCTCTTAAAAATGCATGAATTGTGTATGAATACTTCAAAAGTCAGCATTTGTCAAATATGAGATAATAAATAAGCATCTCCTTGAGTGACAATGTGTCTTTAGAGACATTTTCCCTAAATTATGAAATGTTATCTTAAGACACTTACAGAGGAGTTCCATTATAATTGAGGGCATGAATGACCCCGAAACTATGATTGTGTTAATGAAGTCTTTTGAATTCATTACAAAATGTTAAGAAATGTCTAATAGGTGGTAATAGCAACTATTCTAGTTAGTAAATGACTCTGTTATGTGGAAAATGGTGATTACATAATGTTATAAAATGCAATATCTAAAACCACATGTAAAATATATTTTCAACTATGCAAAATAATAGGTCATCAGATAAATAGCAGGTAGAATTACAGATAGCTAGAAAGAGTGAAGGACTGGAAAGAATAGTATGAACAGGCTAAACATATTCATGTATGAGTCTTTGAATGTTAGAATTTTTAGTGATTTTTATATTACTCTTTATGCTTATCTATCTTTTTAAAATTTTCTACATGTTTTTCTTACATTCCCAAATATAAATTATTTGAAAAAGAAATGATCAATAGAACACGTATTCTATAAAAAGAAGAAATAAAAACATACTAGTTTAAGTTATTCCAGGACAATTATATATCTTACTTTGAGTAGAGAATCTTGCCAAATATTTTCACCTTTGATACCAATCTTTACTAGAAGGTACTACTAATTACATGGCACTAGTCTGGTGATAAAGATATAATAAAGGAGCAGCAATAAAACGTCTTCCTCTGACTCTTTCTGTCTTCTCTGTGAAAATTCTAACCCTTCAAGTTCCTCCCAGTTAACACAGAAATTCTCCAGAAAAATATGTTCTCTTCAATAGTCAGTAGGTCCTCAGCTTGCTGTATCTGTGCTGCTATAAAACTGTCACAAGCACCCACGCCCTAGCAAAGCTTCCAAAGCTGCCAGAAGGCTCCATAGCCATGCAGAGTCAAATCCCTCTTCATATTACTTCTCTTTGACAAGAAACTCCCCTGACTCAATCAGGCTTTAAAAAAACCCTAATCCTCTTGGGCATTTTTCAGTCCTAGGACAAACATAGCTTTAGAGGTCATGCAAAGACCCCTGAAACAATATTGTCTTTAATTTGTGTAGCCCTTAAAAATATATAGCATGCTTTTACAGATACTGTCTTACTTTATATTTATGAAAAACTTCAAAAGTCACGTAAATGCATTGCCTAATAATATCATTCTTTCCATCTCATATATAAGCAAAAGGTCCTTTGCAACTATAGTCAGTCCAAGGACACACAGCTAGTAAGTGATAGAGCCAGAACTCAAATAGGCTGCCAAGTTCCATATTGTTCATTATGCTCTTTCCATAAAAATATTGTACAGTCTCTCCACAAACATCAAATTCTATGTATTATTTAAAGAGCATTGTGATTATGCATATTTTATAAACTGGCACTGATAAATATTTCCTAAGAGGAGACAGGAAATGTTAAAATCATTACTTTCAATATATGATCTTTTCATTGAAAAATTCTGTATTTCACTTGTGTTAGAAAAGATATTCAGTATCAGGTATTTTTAAAATGCAAAATAAATGCCTTGAAGAGGGACTGTTTTGAATATTAAGCTGCACAGCATCAACCAAATGGCTGACATAAGTGTTAAAAATACTTAACATCAAAATGTTACCAATTAAGTTGAAATTCTCAAATGGCATATCATGTGCTAGTAATGAAAACATCAAAATATACATGAATCATCAGGAATAAGATCTAACAAAGATGAATAAAATTAAAACATAGTTTCATTACATTTGAATTCAGTACCATTTATACAAATAAATGGCTATCAGATGGAATAATTAAATGTTTTTAATTGAGATATTTCTACAGGAAACATTGTTTCCTTTGTTATTTAGAATAAAAACATTTTCTCTTCAGGTTCACAGGAGAAAAATATCAAAAACATACCAACTGCAGATCTTCACCATAAGACTGATAACATAATTTAGATATGTTTGTATCACTTTTCTCTTAATTTATTTTTTAAAAGTAAAAGAAAGATTATTCATATGATACATAATTCATTTTTAATTTTAAAATAGTAACTCAATACGTAAAAATTTAAAAGCTAGCCGAACCATTCAAAGGTGAAGCAATTTTTGGAGACTGTCATGAAGTAACTCTACTCTCCCTTTACTCTGTCCTTGCCTGATAAGAGGATTCTTTTGGTCTCCACTTTAAAGCTATTTGGAAATACTGCTGCCTTCATAGGATCAGACAAAGTACTGATTCTTTGTAATAGTGGACCTGTGGAGGTTTTGGTCATTATGTAACTATTTGTCGTGATGTACACTTGACCTTTTTTTTTTCACTGATGAATCATTTATTCGAACGAGACGAAAACATTTATTCGAACAAGACAAAAACATTGTTTCCTTTTATACAGAAAGTGGAACATTTCAAATATATTAGCTTTTCAACAGAATTTATTTCGGTCTGGTCCTAGGAACTGCCTTTCATTTTAGGATTCACGTTTTAGTAACACATATGCACCCATTACAGCCAAAAGAGCATACTTGAATTTTGGGAGTTGTTCATTATAATGGTGAGCATACCAACATATGGTAAAAACCCTCTGGCTCTCCCCACCACATCCTTCTTTTCCAGCCAGTTCTGGCCTTCTTTGTACAAGCCTCTATTGTCAACTTCCTTTAGTCAGAAATTTGATGTCTCCATTATCTTTTTTATGAACTTTGATTACTCTGTGAACTGTTGGAATGTCTTGTCCTTCTACTTTAAAAACAACGATTTCACCATCTCTAACCGGGTCTTCCCGGAAATTTGTCAGGAACAGAAGGTTGCCCCTGTGGAAGGCTGGCTCCATGCCGCCACTCAGCACCACCATGATGGGACTCTCGCTGCCAGTGAGGACGATCAGGCCTTTCCAGATCATGAGCAATCATGACACAGTCATGGCAAAGTTTAAGACCTGGTAATAGAGCTGGTGCTTGTTCATCTTCCTCGGGTCCCCTAAGATGTCCAAGCTGGACGCGGGGAGATGTGACCCCGCAGTGCCCACGTGCACCATGCCGGGGTCTCCGGGGGCCGAGGCGGCCCACGGGCTCCGGGTGTTACAGACAGCTCACTTGACTTCTTATAGCAAACAACACCCTTCTATTTCAGTTCACATGAGGGTGGATACCTTTTGAAGTGGGGCATGTGATTCAGTCTGGCCAAAAATGAGCATGGTTGTCCCATATCACAGTGACCGGCTAGTGGTAGGCATATGACTGGGCCTCATTAGGCCAGTCAGAATGGTGAATGTCCTGTATTTGTGTGTTTGCAACCTAAATTAGAATTTGTAAAGTCTTTAATTTGAGTCTCTTCTTTTTCACCTATTCTCCAGCTGCTATTCCAAGAGATAAGCTGGGTCATTGATGTGATCTTTAGTCTGGACTTTTCTATCAAGATGATTTTCCTCCAGAGTACAGACTCTTGTTCCATAGTGGGTTTGATTTCATGTCCAGTTCAATTATTTCTAGTTCAGAAATACTCCTCAGCAGGAATCCACACACCCAAAATGTCCTGATGCATATAATTGGGTAAAATGGCAAATAATGAGAAGTGAAATATGTATGATGGCAGCCTTTTCTCTTTGACCCTCTGAATTTTTTTCCAACCAAAAAATGAATAATTGGTACAATTAAAGTTGGCATGAAACTTACTGATTTTTTTAAATCACATTTTAATCCTTAATTTTTCTTTACTGGTATCTTCCAGTTTATTGGTTTTGATGTGTTTTTATTTTCTCTTTTAGTTCAAATTAATGTGTACTACTAATGATTATTTTATTTAAAGTATATGTGTGTTTTAAAACTGTCATTAGTTCATTCATATTTCCTTTAAAAAATAAAGACCAATTATGATTTTTTGTATATTTGGTCAGATCTCCAAAACAAATAATTTTACCTCCTATTTATAAGTTACATGGGAGAAGTCAATATGAGGTCATTTGGGAATGTTAAAAAAGACTATTTCATGCCTGGGCCACTGATAAGAGCTGCCAGCACCATAGCCATTGTGAAATCTGGGATAATCGCTACATTGCATTCCTTCTCAGAAACAGATAGCTTCCAGGAGAGGTAGTGGGAGTTAATGTCCATGTCATATGAGAAGAGGAACCAAGAGTTGCCTTTAATAATCATAGCTATATTAATTGCCTGTTACAGGAGCCTAATTCAAACTACCTTAAGAAAAACAGTATATTCGTTCATGTAACTCTGATCAAAAACAGTAATTAACACATATCATTCAATATATGCTAGGCATAGTTCTAAGTGCTTTATATGCTTTAGCTCATTTTATCTTTACAAATATCCCTATGACCTAGGTGTTATTAGTATTATCATCATCATCCCCCTTTTAGTTTTGAAGCATTCAAGCCATAGAGACATTAGGTAATGTGACTGGGACACAAGAGACAAAAAGGAGCAGAGCTGGGATTTGATCACGTGCAGCTTGGCTGCAGAGATCATGTACTGACTCCCCAATCTAGAGTGACTCAAATGCTCCTGGTGTCTGAGGTAGCTCCCGGAAATGGAAATGCTGTGGGAACTGCAACCACAGACGTGACAGCAAGACTCTCTTGGTTCATCCCTGTCAACTCTGCCCCTCTTTGCTTCTCTTGGTATGTTGACCATATTCTCTCCTGCTTGCCCTGGCCTTTCAATTTAGCAAGGACCCCATCCTCTAACAGGTGCAATTACTGACCCCAAGGGGTAAAAGATTGTCTGGTCCTGGGTCCCCTGCCCACTTCTATGACTTGGAATAAGTTGCTTGAGGCAGGAGTAGTGGAAAGCCTGCTGGAGAGACAAAAACAATCAGCTCCACGTTCCCCTGCAGTTCCTACCTGCCAAAGGTATGAGGTTTTAACTCTGTTTTTACTCAGTGAAGGTTGCCATTCCTAAGAGAGCATAAAAATAGGACTGTAAGTCTTACATGGATTTCAAAATCCATAATAAGATGTTTTAAGAATTAGTTATTCTAGGAATGTGGTTTAGGATCTATTAGCTCTTTAAGGCCCATGAAAAGTGCTGAGATATTAAAAACAATAGGTTAAAAAAACCCCAAAAAATCAAAATGTGTACATATCTAATTAAATGTTTATGAAAGTAACATATTGGAAAGACAACTGTGACCCAGCTCCACTCATATACAGATAAATTTTAATAGGTTTAGTATAAAAAGGACAAAGTTCCCCAGAAGCTTGAGAATCTTGAGCCTCTGGAGGACTTAAGAAGGCCCTGTTCCACTAATGTAACTCTTGGAGGACCAGAGTACCCAGAGGGATCAGACAAAAATTAAACATTGTCACCATCCAGTGAATTTAATTTGCCATCCTTGGTCCATGTCACCTCAAAACAAATGGAACTATTTAAGCTTTGGTTATCTTTTCTAAGTTTTTGCCAAAACTCTCACAGGTGAGAATTCTACTCTCATCCTGTGTTTGCTCACAGAGTATAAAACTGACGATTATGATTTCTAGAGCTGTTAAATATATTTAGGGTTTTTAAGTAAAAGATCTTGATCTAAATACAAAGTATCCTGATTATTGTGGTTAAACTTAGAATGATAGTCTGCACTGTTTAAGTAAAACCTAATATTGAAAATGATGAATTGTTCTTTAGTTGTTAGATGTAAGTTATGTTATAAAAGTGCTCTGTCCTTGGGCCACTAACCAAGCAAACCATCTCTTTGCTTGTCCCTTTTCATACTTCACCTACACAAGGAGAACCTCCTTTTTCTTTTATTGTGATGCTTTATTGTATTACTCTGACTATTGCAGAGTTTTTACATGTAACCTGGATAGTTCCTGTTTAACATAGATTTCTACTTCTCAGTGGAGTTATGAATACAACCAGATATGCAGCAGTGAAGTGACATGGTATATGTGGCCCGTCTTCATAGAACAGAACTTTGCCCAACAATTTGGGGAGATTTTTATAAATACACAAACTCATAAATATTTATGGAGATAGATCGATTGACAGGTAAAGGCTGATTTTCTAAAAAGAGTAAAACCGTGATTCTTATGCATATAAAAGGAATATGTGCCACATATTTTGTGCAACTCATTAATTAAAGGGGGAATCAGTAAGATGTTACTGATCAAAGAAGAATTCAAAATACCATCGAATGATGGATTAAAAAGTGCTTAAATTAATTTACAAATACATGTAAAAGTTGTCAATATTCAAGAGATAATAAGCAGATTCCACTGAGTACAACTTGGATCTCTATGGAAAAATATTGTCTTCATTGCTATCACTTACAATATGTAAGTTTTAACTTACAGAGTTGTGAAATAGTTCAAAAAAATGAAATGCACAGCGTCCCCATAGAATCTGATAACACTGAAGGGTTTGCTGGACAAAGTTTTCATTGGTCCATTGCAAATCTTTCATATTTTTTTTGAAAACATCTACAATAAGTAGATATATAATAAAGAAATGGATATACTTTAAAGTAAAATGTCAAATGCCAACATCATATTAATTTTAACTATAAAATAGTTGACATCTAAAGCATTTCTGACTTTTAGCCATGATTGTCTCATTTTTCACAGTTCCTTTAAAATAGGGGTTCTTAAACCAGGGTACATGGGCAGCATTTATATTTTCAGTAGGAAGAAAACAGTTGCTTTCATCAAAATCTAAAACAGTACTTGATACACAGTGGTTTGAAGCCAATCCTTTAGGGAGCACTTTGGAAGACAATTCTGTAACATGAACTCATTCATTCAAGCACTTCCTAAAATATAGAATACACAGTAGTTACACTTCCTTGGTATAAAGTGTATTCATATGCTTAAAAACAGAATTTGGGGGAGGGACCTCCAAGATGGCAGAGGAGTAAGACGTGGAGATCACCTTCCTCCCCACAAATACACCAAAAATACATCTACATGTGGAACAACTCCTACAGAACACCTACTGAATGCTGGCAGAAGACCTCAGACTTCCCAAAAGGCAAGAAACTCCCCACGTACCTGGTTAGAGCAAAAGAAAAAACAGAGACAAAAGAATAGGGATGGGACCTGAACCTCGGGGAGGGAGCTGTGAAGGAAGAAAAGTTTCCACACACTAGGAAACCCCTTCACTGGTGAAGACAGGGGCTGGAGGGGTCAAAGTTCCGGAGCCATGGAGGAGAGCGCAGCAACAGGGGTGCAGAGGGCAAAGTTGAGGGATTCTTGCATAGAGGATTGGTGCTGACCAGCACTCACCAGCCTGCGAGGCTTGTCAGCTCACCTGCTGGGGGTGGCTGAGGGCTGAGAGCTGAGGCCAAGGCTTCAGAGTTCAGATCCCAGGGAGAGGACTGGGGTTGGCTGCATGAACACAGCCTGAAGGGGGCTAGTGTGCCACAGTTAACTGGGAGGGAGTCCAGGAAAAAGTCTGGACCTGCAGGAGAGGCAAGAGACCTTTGTTTTGGGGTGTGCAAGGCAAGGGGATTCTTTCCCAGTGTGCCCGCCAAAGGCAGAGCACCGCCTAAGCAAGCTCCAGAGACGAGCGCAAGCCACGGCTATCAGCTCGGACCCCACAGACGGGCATGAACCTCTAACATTGTGGCCGCTGCCACCAAGAATCCTAGAGAAAGGAGAACACTCAAAACCCAAAGTTAGTAGAAGGAAAGGAATCATAAAGATGAGAGCAAAACTAAATGAAATAGAAACAAAGAAAACAATAGCAAAGATCAATAAAACTAAAACTGGTTCTTTGAGAAGATAAACAAAATTGATAAACCACTAGCCAGACTCATCAAGAAAAAAAGGGAGAAGACTCAAATCAATAGAATTAGAAATGAAAAAGGAGAAGTAACAAATGACACTGCAGAAATACAAAAGATCACGAGAGACTACTACAAGCAACTATATGCCAATAAAATGGACAACCTGGAAGAAATGGACACATTCTTAGAAAAGCACAAACTTCCAAGACTGAACCAGGAAGAAATAGAAAATATAAAAAGACCAATCACAAGCACTGAAATTGAGACTGTGATTAAAAATCTTCCAACAAACAAAAGCCCAGGACCAGATGGCTTTACAGGTGAATTCACCAAACATTTAGAGAAGAGCTAACAACTATACTTCTCAAACTCTTCCAAAATATAGCAGAGGGAGGAACATTCCCAAACTCATTCTACAAGGCCACCATCACCCTGATACCAAAACCAGACAAAGATGTCACAAAGAAAGAAAACTACAGGCCAATATCACTGATGAACATAGATGCAAAAATACTCAGCAAAACACTAGCAAACAGATTCCAACAACACATTAAAAGGATCATACCCATGATCAATTGGGATTTATCCCAGGAATGCAAGGATTCTTTAATATACCAAATCAATCAATGTGATAAAAACATACTAACAAATTGAAGGAGAAAAGGAGAAAAATCATTATGATCACCTCAATAAATGCAGAAAAAGCTTTTGACAAATTTCAACACCATTTATGATAAAAACCCTCCAGAAAGTAGGCATAGAGCGAACTTACCTCAACATAATAAAGGCCATATATGACAAACACATGGCCAACATCATTCTCAACGGTGAAAAACTGAAACCATTTCCACTAAGATCAGGAAAAAGACAAGGTTGCCCACTCTCACCACTCTTATTCAACATAGTTTTGAAAGTTTTAGCCACACCAATCAGAAAATAAAAGGAATCCAAATCAGAAAAGAAGAAGTAAAACTGTCACTGTTTGCAGATGTCACAATACTATACATAGAGAATCCCAAAGATGCTACCAGAAAACTACTAGAGCTAATCAATGAATTTGGTAAAGTAGCAGGATACAAAATTAATGCACAGGAATCTCTTGCATTCCTATATGCTAATGATGAAAAATCAGAAAGAGAAATTCAGGAGACACTCCCATTTACCATTGCAATAAAAAGATTAAAGTACCTAGGAATAAACCTACCTAGGGAGACAAAAGACCTTTATGCAGAAACTATAAGACACTGAAGAAAGAAATTAAAGATGATACAAACAGATGGAGAGATATACCATGTTCTTGAATTGGAAGAATCAGCATTGTGAAAATGACTATAGTACACAAAGCAATCTACAGATTCAATGCAATCCCCATCAAACTACCAATGGCATTTTTCACATAACTAGAACAAAGAATTTCACAATTTGTATGGAAACACAAAAGACCCCAAATAGCCAAAGCTATCTTGAGAAAGAAAAATGGAGCTGGAGGAATCAGGCTCCCAGGCTTCAGACTATACTACAAAGCTACAGTAATCAAGACACTATGGGCTCGGGCCCTGAACCAAGATGGTGGAGTAGAAGGATGTGCTCTCACTCCCTCTTGCGAGAACACCAGAATCACAGCTAGCTGCTGAACAATCATCAACAGGAGGACACTGGAACTCACCAAAAAAGATACCCCACATCCAAAGACAAAGGAGAAGCCACAATGAGATGGTAGGAGGGGCGCAATCACAATAAAATCAAATCTCATAACTGCTGGGTGGGTGACTCACAGATTGGAGAACACTTATACCATAGAAGTCCACCCACTGGAGTGAAGGTTCTGAGCCCCACGTCAGGCTTCCCAATCTGGGGGTCCACCAACGGGAGGAGGAATTCCTAGAGAATCAGACTTTGAAGGCTCATGGGATTAGATTGCAGGACTTCAACAGGACTGGGGGAAACAGTGACTCTACTCTTGGAGGGCACACACAAAGTAGTGTGCGTATCAGGACTCGGGAAGGAGCAGTGACCCCAGGGGAGACTGAACCAGACCTACCTACTAGTGTTAGAGGGTCTCCTACAGACGCGGGGGGTGGCTGTGGCTCACCGTGGAGACAGCTACACTGGCAGCAGAAGTTCTGGGAAGTACGCCTTGCCTTGAGCCTTCCCAGAGTCCGCCATTAGCCCCACCAAAGAGCCAGGTAGGCTCCAGTGTTGGGTTGCCTCTGGCAAAACAATGAACAGGGAGGGAACCCAGCCACACCCATGAGCAGTCAAGTGGATTAAAGTATTACTGAGATCTGCCCACCAGAGCAACAGTCAGCTCTACCACCACCACTCCCTCCGATCAGGAAACTTGCCCAAGCCTCTTAGATAGCCACAACCATCAGAGGGAAGACAGTAGAAGCAAGAACTACAATGCTGCAGCCTGTGGAACAAAAACCACATTAACAGAAAAATAGACAAGATGAAAAGCCAGAGGGTTATGTACCACATGAAGGAAAAAATAAATTCCCAGAAAAACAACTAAATGAAGAGGAGATAGGCAACCTTCCACAAAAAAGAATTCAGAATAATGGTAGTGAAGATGATCCAAGACCTCAGAAAAAGAATGGAGGCAAAGATAGAGAAGATGCAAGAAATGTTTAACAAAGCCCTAGAAGAATTAAAGAACAAACAAACAGAGATGAACAATACAATAACTGAAATGAAAACTACAATAGAAGGAATCAATAGCAGAATAACTGAAACAGAAGAACGGTTAAGTGACCTGGAAAACAAAATGGTGGAATTCACTGCTGTGGAACAGAATAAAGAAAAAAGAATGAAGACAGCCGAAGAGACCTCTGGGACAACATTAAACGCAACAACATGTGCATTATAGGGGTCCTAGAAGGAGAAGAGAGAGAGAAAGGACCAGAGAAAATATCTGCAGAGATTAGAGTCAAAACATTCCCTAACATGGGAAAGGAAATAGCCACCCAAGTCCAGGAAGCGGAGTGAGTCCCATACAGGATAAACACAAGGAGAAACACACCGAGACACATAGTAATCAAATCCGCAAAAATTAAAGAAAAAGAAAAATTACTGAAAGCAGCAAGGGAAAAATGACAAATAACATACAAGGAGACTCCCATAAGGTTAACAGCTGATTTCTCAGCAGAAACTCTACATGCCAGAGGGGAGTGGCATGATATACTTAAAGTGATGAAAGGGAAGAACCTACAACCAACATTACTCTACTTGGCAAGGATCTCATTCAGATTCGATGGAGAAATCAAAAGCTTTACAGACAAGAAAAAGCTAAGAGAGTTCAGTACCACCAAACCAGCTCTACAAGAAATGCTAAAGGAACTTCTCTAAGTGGGAAACACAAGAGAAGAAAAGGACCTACAAAAACAAACCCAAAACAATTAAGAAAATGGTCATAGAGCATACATATCAATAACTACCTTAAACGTGAATGGATTAAATGCTCCAACCAAAAGACACAGGTTTGCTGAATGGATACAAAAACAAGACCCATCTATATGCTGTCTACAAGAGACCCACTTCAGACCTAGGGGCACATTCGGACTGAAAGTGAGGGGATAGAAAAAGGTATTCCATGCAAATGGAAATCAAAAGAAAGCTGGAGGGCTTCCCTGGTGGCACAGTGGTTGAGAGTCCACCTGCTGATGCCAGGGACACGGGTTCGTGCCCCGGTCTGGGAAGATCCCACATGCCACGGAGTGGCTAGACCCGTGAGCCATGGCCGCTGAGCCTGCACGTCCGGAGCCTGTGCTCCAAAACGGGAGAGGCCACAAAAGTGAGAGGCCCACGTACCGCAAAAAAAAAAAAAAAAAGAAAGCTGGAGTAGCAATACTCATCTCAGATAAAATAGACGTTAAAATAAAGAATGTTACAAGAGACAAGGAAGGACACTACATAATGATCAAGGGATCAATCCAAGAAAAAGATTGTAAATATATATGCACCCAACATAGGAGCACCTCAATACATAAGGCAACTGCTAACAGCTATTGAAGAGGAAATCAACAGTAACACAATAATAGTGGGGGACTTTAACACTTCATTTATACCAATGGACAGATCATCCAAAATGAAAATAAATAAGGAAACAGAAGCTTTAAATGACACAATAGACCAGATAGATTTAATTGATATTTAGAGGACATTCCATCCAAAAACAGCAGATTACACTTTCTTCTCAAGTGCGCACAGAACATTCTCCAGGATAGATCACATCTTGGGTCACAAATCAAGCCTCAGTAAATTTAAGAAAAAGGAAATCATATCAAGCATCTTTTCTGACCACAACACTATTAGATAAGGAATCAATTACAGGGAAAAAAAGGTAAAAAACACAAACACATGGAGGCTAAACAGTATGTTACTAAATAACCAAGAGATCACTGAAGAAGTCAAAGAGGAAATCAAAAAATTCCTAGAGATAAATGACAATGAAAACACGATGATCCAAAACCTATGGGATGCAGCAAAAGCAGTTGTAAGAGGGAAGTTTACAGCTCCAGAAGCCTACCACAGGAAACAAGAAAAATCTCAAATAAACAATCTAACCTTACACCTGAAGGAACTAGAGAAGGAAGAACAAACAAAACCCAAAGTTAGCAAAAGGAAAGAAATCATAAAGATCAGAGCAGAAATAAATGAAATAGAAACAATAGCAAAGATCAATAAAACCAAAAGCTGGTTCTTTCAGAAGATAAAGAAAACTGATAAACCATTAGGCAGACTCATCAAGAAAAAGAGGGAGAGGACTCAAATCAATAAAATCAGAAATCAAAACGGAAAAGTTATAACAGACACCACAGAAATACAAAGCATCCTAAGAGACCACTGCAAGCGACTCTATGCCAAAAACATAGACAACCTGGAAGAAATGGACAAATTCTTAGAAAGGTATAATCTTCCAAGACTGATCCAGGAAGAAATAGAAAATATGAACAGAGCAATCACAAGTAATGAAATTGAAACTGTGATTAAAGGTCTTCCAACAAATAAGAGTTCAGGAACAAATGGCTTCACAGGTGAATTCTACCAAACATTTAGAGAAGAGCTAACACCCATCCTTCTAAAACTCGTCCAAAACATTGTGGAGGAAAGAACACTCCCAAACTCATTCTATGAGTCCACCATCACCCTGATACCAAAACCAGACAAACATACTACAAAACAGGAAAATTACAGATCAATATCACTGATGAATATAGATGCAAAAATCCTCAACAAAATACTAGCAAACAGAATCCAACAACACATTAAAAGGATCATACACCATGATCAAGTGGGATTTATCCCAGGGATGCAAGGATTCTTCAATATACACAAATCAATCAATGTGATACACCATATTAACAAATTGAAGAATAAAAACCATATGATCATCTCAATACAAGCAGAAAAAGCTTTTGACAAAATTCAACATCCATTTATGATAAAAACTCTCCAGAAAGTGGGCATGGAGGGAACCTACCTCAACATAATAAAGGCCATATCTGACAAACCCACAGCAAACATCATTCTCAATGGTGAAAAACTGAAAGCATTTCCTCTAAGATCAGGAACAAGAAAAGGATGTCCACTCTCAACACTATTATTCAATATAGTTTTGGAAGTCCTAGCCATGGCAATCAGAGAAGAAAAAGAAATAAAATAATACAAATTAGAAAATATGAAGTAAAACTGTCACTGTTTGCAGATGACATGATACTATACATAGAGAATCCTAAACATGCCACCAGAAAGCTACTAGAGCTAATCAATGAATTTGGTAATGTTGCAGGATAGAAAATTAATGCACAGAAATCTCTTGCATTCCTATACACTAATGATGAAAAATCTGACAGGGAAATTAAGGAAACACTCCCATTTACCATTGCAACGAAAAGAATAAAATACCTAGGAATAAGCCTACCTAGGGAGACAAAAGACCTGTATGCAGAAGACTGTAAGACACTGATGAAAGAAATTAAAGATGATACCAACAGATGGAGAGATATACCATGCTCTTGGATTAAAAGACTCAATATTGTGAAAATGACTCTACGACCCAAAACAATCTACAGATTCAATGCAATCCCTATAAAATTACCAATGGCATTTTTTTATGGAACTAGAACAAAAAATCTTAAACTTTGTATGGAGACACAAAAGACCCCTAATTGCCAAAACTGTCTTGAGGGAAAAAAACAGATCTGGAGGAATCAGATTCCCTGACTTCAGACTATACTACAAAGCTACAGTAATCAAAAGAATATGGTACTGGCAGAAAAACAGAAAAACAGATCAATGGAACAAGATAGAAAGCCCAGAGATAAACCCACACACCTATAGTCAACTAATCTATGACCAAGGAAGCAAGGATATACAACGGTGAAAAGACCATCTCTTCAATAAGTGGTGCTGGGAAAACTGGAGAGCTACATGTAAAAGAATGAAATTAGAACACTCCTTAACACCATAAACAAAAATAAACTCAAAATGGATTAGAGAACTAAATGTAAGACCGGACACTATAGAACTCTTAGAGGAAAACATAGGAAAAACACTCTTTGACATTAATCACAGCAAGATCTTTTTTGATCCACCTCCTTGAGTAATGGAAATAAGAACAAAAATAAACAAATGGGACCTAATGAAATTTAAAAGCTTTTGCACAGCAAAGGAAACCATAAACAAGGCGAAAAGACAACCCTCAGAATTGGAGAAAGTATTTTCTTTCGAATCAACGGACAAAGGATTAATCTCCAAAATATATAAACATCTCCTGCAGCTCAATATTAAAAAAACAAACAACCCAATCCAAAAATGGGCCTAAGACCTAAATAGACATTTCTCCAAAGAAGACATACAGATGGTGAAGAAGCACATGAAAAGCTGCTCAACATCACTAATTATTAGAGAAATGCAAATCAAAACCACAATGAGGTATCACCTCACACCAGTTAGAATGGTCCTCATCAGAAAATCTACAAACAACAAATGCTGGAGAGGGTGTGGAGAAAAGAGAACCCTCTTGCACTGTTGGTGGGAATGTAACTTGCTACAGCCACTATGGAGAACAGTATGATGGTTCCTTAAAAAACTAAAAATAAAGTTACCATATGATCCAGCAATCCCACCACTCAGCATATACCCAGAGAAAACCGTAATTCAAAAAGACACATGTACCCCAGTGTTCACTCCAGCACTACTTACAATAGGTCATGGAAGCAACCTAAATGCCCATCGACAGACGAATGGATAAAGAAGATGTGGTATATATATATACAATGGAATATTACTCAGCCATAAAAAGGAACGAAATTGGGTCATTTGTTGAGACGTGGATGGATCTAGAGACTGTCATACAGAGTGAAGTAAGTCAGAAAGAGAAAAACAAATATCGTATATTAACGCATATATGTGGAACCTAGAAAAATGGTACAGATGAACCAGTTTGCAGGGCAGAAATTGAGACACAGATGTAGAGAACAAATGTTTGGTCACCAAGGGGAGAAAACAGCAGTGGGGTGGGGATGGTGATGTGATGAATTGGGCGATTGGGATTGACATGTATACACTGATGTTTATAAAATTTATGACTAATAACCTGCTGTATAAAAAAGTTAAATTTAAAAATTAAAAAAATACATAAATAAAAATATAAATTACCAACTTAAAAAAAAAACAGTATGCTACTGGCACAAAAATGGAAATATAGACCAATGGAACAGGATAGAAAGCCCGGAGATAAACCCACGCACGTATGGTCAACTAATCTATGACAAAGGAGGCAGGGATATACAATGGAGAAAAGACAGCCTCTTCAATAAGTGGTGCTGGGAAAACTGAACAGCTACATGTAAGAGAATGAAATTAGCACACTTCCTAACACCATATACAAAAATAAAGTCAAAATTGATTAAAGACCTAAATGTAAGGCCAGACACTATAAAACTCATAGAGGAAACCTAGGCAGAACACTCTTATCACATGAATCACAGCAAGATCCTTTTTCACCCACCTCCTAGAGAAATGGAAATAAAAACAAAAATAAACAAATGAGACCTAATGAAACTTAAAAGCTTTTGCACAGCAAAGGAAACCATAAATGAGATGAAAAGACAACCTTCAGAATGGGAGAAAATATTTGCAAGCAAAGGAACTGACAAAGGATTAATCTCCAAAATTTACAAGCAGCTCACGCAGCTCAATACCAACAAAACAAACAATCCAATTAAGAAATGGGCAGAAGACCTAAATAGACATTTCTCCAAAGAAGATATACAGATTGCCAACAAACACATGAAAGGATGCGCAACATCACTAATCATTAGAGAAATGCAAATCAAAACTACAGTGAAGTATCACCTCACACCAGTCGGAATGGCCATTATCAAAAACTCTACAAACAATAAATGCTGGAGAGGGTGTAGAGAAAAGGAACTCCTCTTGCACTGTTGGTGGAAATGTAAATTGATAGAGCCACCATGGAGAACAGTATGGAGGTTCCCTTTAAATACTAAAACTAGAACTACCATATGACCCAGCAATCCCACTGCTGGGCATATACCTTGAGCAAACCATAATTCAAAAAGAGTCATGTACCACAATGTTCATTGCAGCTCTATTTACAATAACCAGGACATGGAAGCAACCTAAGTGTCCATCGACAGATGAATGGATAAAGAAAATGTGGCATATATATACAATGACATATTACTCAGCCATAAAAAGAAATGAAATTGAGTTATTTGTAGTGAGGTGGATGGACCTAGAGTCTGGCATACAGAACGAAGTAAGTCAGAAAGAGAAAAATTCTGTATGCTAACAAATATATGTTGTATCTAAAAAAAAAATGGTTCTGATGAACCTAGGGGCAGGACAGGAATAAAGACGCAGGCATACAGAATGAACTTGAGGACACGGGGAAGGGGACGGGTAAGCTGGGACGAAGTGAGAGAGTGGCATGGACTTATATATACTACCAAATGTAAAATCGGTAGTGGGAAGCAGCTGCATAGCACAGGGAGATCAGCTCGGTGCTTTGTGACCACCTAGAGGGGTGGGATAAGGAGGGTGGGAGGGAGGGAGATGCAAGAGGGAGGGGATATGGGGATATATATATATGTATAGCTGATTCACTTTGTTATACAGCAGAAACTAACACACCATTGTAAAGCAATTATACTCCAATAAAGATGTTTAAAAAACATATTGTTTTCAAAAAGAAAGAAAAGGAAATTTTCTTTTAATATTTCCTCATATTATTTAATTTTGACATTCGTGTTCATTTTGGTTATCTTTCTGTTATTTTTAGTTGCTTCACATTTGCCCCCCCATAGCACCCGCTTGCTTGAGTGTAGTGTTCAAAAGTCTGTTGTGAGGTGGCAGAACATTAACAATATTCATCTGTCTCAGCTTAAAAAATATAAGAGGAAAGGAGCCAAGAATCTGAGAGAGAATGATGTGTCAAGCCCAGTTTAGTTACCCCAGGAATGTTAGTTTTAATATTTTTTCCATAATTCTCATGTGCTAAGAAGTATTATCCTCATTTTATAGACAATGATATTGGGGCTCAGAGGGATTACACATTTGCCTGTATCTCTACTTGTTCTCAGGTTCATCTAACTCTAATGAGCTGTATACTTTTACTAATACACTTTGATGCCTCTTTATTTCAAACTTTCCATCCTCTAATATGCAAAGAGAAAGTTGTAAAAAAAATCTTTTAAATATAAAAATAGATAGGGGGCCACATGTCAAAGACTGATTTCATTAATTAATTAGGAAACCAAAAATAAATAAATAAATAAGAGAGCTGGTTACAGGAGTATTTAAAAAGCACAGTTTTTTTGTGGTCAGTAAGGAAAGAAATACCAATCTAAGATTGTTAAATTAGATACAAAACTGGTTATTTTCCTACTAGGGAATAAAATGATAACTTTTGAAGTTATCTTTCCTACCAGTCCTCCACCCCAAAAATCATACCTCATAAGTTTTTTTTCTTTTCTTCTGCAGATTAAGCTCTAACTGTATAGGCATATAAAACACCTGGGGTTTTGTTAGTAAAACAGAACTACAACCTACAAGATAGTTAGGTGAGAGTAAAACAGGTTTATTAACAAGTAATCTAGCATGATATTAAAAAATCAAAAACAGCATTTATCTTAATTTCTCATTTTGAAATATTATTTTACAGAGTATAGTGATTTGAGAGTGTGGGCTCTGAAGCAGGCTGCTTTGGTTCAAATGCTGTGTCCTTCCACTAGCTCTGTGTCATTAAGCAACTTACTTAAATTCTCTTTGCCTTTATTTCCTAATCTTTAAAATGAGAAAAATAATAATGGAGTTTACATTATAGAGTATTATGGGAATTAAGGAAGGCTTGCGCATGGCAAATACCTTAACCAGTCACGGTTGATAATTCAAGGTTGAGTTCATTTTGGTCTTTTTCATTGTAGCCATGAGGTGAAGTTGCAGCAATCATAACTTTGGGGTGGGTAGTTATTTTGTTTTATTTATCATCTTCACTTGTTTCTAGACATTCTTTCATTACCTTGTTTTTATTTCTCTATGTCAGCACTACCTTGCACTTAACGCTATTAAATTTTATGAACCGTGTTTCCAGTTGGTTAAATTTGTATGTAGTTATGTTCATGTCAGATAGTCTATCAGCAAGTGTGATTAATGTGATATCTACAAATGCGATAAGCATATTCATGATTCCAGGACCAGGTCATCAATCAAGGATTATTTAAGACTGGTTTCGGAACCAATGCACTAACATAAGGTGAAGTTCCTTGAATTTCATATTAAAATGTGCCATATATTGTGTTTATAACTAAGACATTTCTGTAGTTTCTTTATTGACCTTAAAACTATAAAATTACTTCATCTAAAGTGTGTACTTTAAAAATCTGGATGACTCAGCCTGAAACCCGTGCTTTTTTTTCTTTTTCATTTTACTTGCCTTTTCCAACTTGCTGTCTTTTAAGGAGTAGAAACTAAACAGCAGACTTCACATTTGGATATGAAAGGATATGTCATCAGTACCAATGATCGTTAATTACATACAAATAGTTTTACAAATGTGAGGGCTAGCACCCCTTAAAATTCCAAGATATTACTCCACACTGAATAATTTAAATTAGAAATGCAAACCAAATGCTAAAGGTAGCATTTGGCAATGTTCTTGATTAGAATAAATGCATGTAGTAGTTGTTTATGCAGCAAACTGAAGTGCCCTCCCTGGTTGTTTTGCTATTTGAAGAATCTTCATAGAATCTCAAGTACTTGTTGTGACTGAGGCAAAAACTAATTTGCTTCCCATTATGATATCTGCCTTTCCAGTCGTGTATTTAATTTGTGGTGAGGTCTTGGGAGTAGTTTCTGACTTTTATACAAGGAAAAATGAGAGTAGTTACTTTTGACAGCTTACAGATAAAAAAAAGATGGAAAATAAGTTGAAGGCGGAATTAAACTCAAACTATAAAAGCCTTAATTAGTGGAAGCATAATTACAGGGAGCTATGGTAGAATAAAATCTAAATTGTATTAAAATATTTTTTCAACTGACTTGAAGATGGAAAAAGCATGCTTTTACACTATAAGAAATTTCTCTAAATTACTGCCCATCATTGAATTTCATAGATTAAAACTGAGTGCTAAAATAAAAGCTTTTTGCTACCATTCTTTTTGTTTAGTTGAGTTTGGAATGATTTCCTAAGGCATTTTTAGAGCAGTAATATTCTTTCTTCCTGTTGTGTGTGGTGAAAGCTGTCCAATCATTTTCAAGGCCAGGGATAACAATGATTATTAAAAAGTATAGATACTACAAAACCCCCTCCTTAAGAAGTCATTCAATCAATAACTGAGCAATTATTATATACATTCACAAAACAGAATAGGCAGTCAGCACCACTCTTGGTATAATCAAGGATGCTTAGAAGAGCTAAAAATGATGCTTAGATTTTTTTTTTTTTAATCTCTCTTTCTTTGTTCCCAGTCTGCAAATAGTCATGAATAGGCAGGGATATGACCATAAAAGAATGAGTAGTGAATGAAAGAAAGCTAAATTGTGAGTTATTATTAGTGTACAATTTTAAACACAAATATCCATATATTTAATTATTCTTAATATAATAATTAATTAAGCTTGAGTCTTAAAAAATTTTATCATGTTAGCTTTCAGAGTTCCTTGTCTGCAGTTGAACCTCCTACATTTTTAGATTTCTTAACACAGTGAAAAAATATGTAATTATATCTATTTACACACACACACATGCATACATGTATATGTATATGCATTATATATTATTTTGCCAGGTAGTAACTTAAAAAAAAACCTACAACTCTCTGTTCTCTCCATTATTTTACAAAATAAATGTATTTTTAAAATTTAGGAAGAACATCATTGCAAATGAAGGGAGAGTCCTTGTGTTACTGAACTCAAGTCCAGCTGCTTGCTGCTCAAAAATCAATACCCGAGGGTTTCCCTGGTGGCGCAGTGGTTGAGAGTCCGCCTGCCGATGCAGGGGACACGGGTTCGTGCCCCGGTCCGGGAAGATCCCACATGCTGCGGGGCAGCTGGGCCCATGAGCCATGGCCGCTGAGCCTGTGCGTCCGGAGCCTGTGCTCCGCAACGGGAGAGGCCCGCGTACCGCAAAAAAAAAAAAAAAAAATCAATACCCGAGAGGCAGTTGGTGGTAGAAAGGAAAATTGCTTTTAATCAGAATGCCAGCAATGTGGGGAGATGGTGAACTCAGTGTCTGCAAAAAACTAAATCCAAAGAAGGTTCTGCTTGCCCATGAAAGTTTTTCAAAGGCAAAAGGGAAGTATTCTCAGTTAATCATTGAGAAAGGGGGTCAGAGTCATTGCCATCCACTACTGCACAGAGGCTTGTCGACTCCTTGTGATCTTTCTTTAGATGCTATCTCATTCACACAGTTTGTTCCCAAGATTACTGAATGGGAAGCTATGGAAGAGATCTGGTCATCTGTTAATTACTTATTCTTCATTTCTACCTCTTTGATCTACAGAAAGAATCAACAGGTTAGGCAAAGTATTGTGTGATCAAAAGATTTGATAGGTGTGCTAGGACTAGAGATGAGTAGAGCATGGGGACACCTGATTTAAAGTAAGTTACAATATAGCTTTGCTAAATTGACAAAAAAAAGGGGGTTTCCTGCTGAGGGCAGTTTCCTGCAAAGAGCTGCTTACACTTGCAAGGGGAAAAAAGTGAGTTGGCAATCTGAATAAGTCATGCACTGACTATATTATGCTTTTTGGCATTTTTTTCTTTTTTGGTCATTTGTCATGGATTGGTCAAAATTCCATTACTGACTAAGGTTTGGGAATGACTGGACCAGAGGTTAAAATATTATGTATGAGCCTTTCACAATGTAGCCTCAACTTACCTTTTACTCTTATCTTCTGAAAATTTTACCCATGAATTCTAAGCTTCAGCTGTGCTGAACCACATTGTTACACCCCAAAATAGTACTTGCTTTGGAATGCACAAACTTGAGATGTGATCCCGCAGTGAGCTACTTCACTTCTCAGAGCCTCAGTGTTCTCAAATAAGAGGCAGGACAGGATCATAAGATCATACTTTGTTCTCAGCCTCCACTAGTTAGCAGTGTGATTTTGGGAAAATCATTTAGCCTCAGTATACTTCATTTGATCATCTATACCATGAGAACAATAGCATTACCTCCCCACTGAACTAGGTAGATTAAATGCATTAACACAGGAAGCTTCAAATGTGTAAGCACACTTATCAGTTTTCTATTGCTGTGTAACAAACCACCCCCAAATTTAATAGTTTAAAACAACAACGATTTAACACTTTTCAAGATGCTGAGGTTGGCTGGGCAGTTTTTCTATACTGCATGTTGTCATCTGATCTGGGTTTGCTCATGCAGTTGCGCTCAGCTGGTGAATGAGCTGAGCTGGAAGGTCCCAGAAGCCCTCTCTCATGTCTCGGGTGTTGGTACTGGCAGTCAGATGGCTTGCCTGACTCTTCTCCATATGGCCTCTCTTCCATATTGCCTATCCCTCATGTGATGTCTTATCCTCCATTGCTTTTTCACATGAGCTCTCTCTCTCTAGCAAGATATCTGGGACTTCTAACCAGCATGGCAGCTGGGTTCCAAGAAAGTAAAAACAGAAAGATCCAAACGTTATAAGGACTAAGCTGACCTGGCACAGCTTTACTTCTGCTGCATTTGATCAGTCAATGCAAGTCACTGAGGAAAAGGGAAATAGACTTGGCCTCTTGATAAGAGGAATGTCATGCTCATACAAGGATGGGAGAAAATGTGGGCAGCCATATATGCAGACAAAATAGCATGCAATAAAGTTTAGTTATGATTATTTTATTAAATGGAGTTAGTGCTCTCAAATTGTTATGAGGATAAAATGAAAAATGAAAAATTTTAAAGATACAGGGCACCACCTCTGTTGTCATTGACATCATTACTAACAATTGTCACTTGTACAAGATTCTCACCCCAACTGTATTTTTGGAAGTTCTGGCAGCTGAGATTCTGCTGTAGCTGAATTATTCCAGCACATGATTTCCAGGCCTTGGGCACTGCAGCAACAAGAGACCACTTCTACTCCTTTCCTGCCTGGCCCCTCAGAACGTTCCAAGCCTCAGGTTGTCTTGAATCTCTTTCTGCCAGTTGGTAGAGAGAGAGGTGTAGGTGGGGTACTTGTTTCTAGAAAAGTGATTTTATGAAATAATGTCTCCCATAGAAACAAAAATGTTGATTATGTTCTCTAGAACTTGAAACATGTTTTCTGGCATTTATGGGCTGATTTCATAAGTTAAACTTTCTAGGTTTTTAGGATTTTTTGGCCTTGGAAAAATGAAGTTTTAAAACTAAGCTGTTTCTGAAATGGTACCTACAGGAGTCAAGGAGGTGGGCTTTCACACCTAATTTTATGGAGAACTAATTGGAAAAAGTAGTTAAGTATCATTTGCAGTTTACAATTCACTGTTATACAAAAAGACTAAACCACTAAACCATTTACAAGGTCTCCATTTCCTGCCAGTCCCTTATCTTTTTACACTCTTACCTTCCATACCAAACCTCTTTTACGCTGTTAATGTTCACTCAATTTAAAATGAACAAAATTCAAATTATAACACAATTTAGGTAATAACTGAACTGCTGAGGTTTTCATATGCCAGTATTTAACTTCATAAAGTAATAGGTTTAAGAAACACCCTGCAGAGACGTGAGAAAATACATTCTTCTGGGATTTTTGCAATTAGTACAGACATGTCTAGAATTATACAAATTTCACACCTCTCCACATCCAGGGAGTAGGTTTTCATCACCATGAACACCAATTCTCTTTGGTGACTAATACTAAAATTCTCATATGAATCCTAAAATAATAAATTGTTATTAGTCTTCCAAAGGTTTAGAAAGTTGAAAGTTGCTATAGCAACTTTGATCATTTAACCATATTTTAAAATATAAAAGAACAGTTTATACTCAACTTTACCCTGTGTTTTTTATTTGGACTATCAAGGCTCATTTCAAGTAAAACTTGAATTTTAGACCATAGCCATGTTTCAACAAATATTATAAGGGACAATAATTTTGTACCCTTAACTACCTCCACAGTCAGTGTAGGTTGTAGTAAAACAAATGATTAAGAAAGTCTCCAATTTTATCATGGCACCTTAATTATATTATATAGATATGGATAATGTTAAATTCAATTTAAAAATCATTTAAGTATTTTCATAAGCACTATTATTATTACAGATGTTTATAGAGTTATGTCAAGTAACACATACATAATTTTAAAGGAACTAATTTTTTTGTTCCTTAAAACATACTACTGCTTTGGGACCAGCCAGGGTACCCCTAGCCCATATTGTAATGTTCCTGTCCTGTCATGCAGATGTAACACACATTGCATGCTCTTAATGACAAACACACAGTGTACATTGTATTGTCACTTGCAGAGCCTGGACTAATACTATTGCCTCTTCAAAGGAAATTATTCAATACCATCTCAGCATGAATCTAGAGGGTTATTTGGAGACATAGTCATATTGAGGATGCCTTGAATGTTATCAGACATATAAACATATTTGCACTTTTGGACTTGATCAAATTATAGTAACAGCAACAGGTTACAATCGTCACTCAGGTTTCTTTAGTCTGACCTTGCCTTTGGAAAGGAAGTAGAATGTTCCATCAGTTCAGAAACCAGTATAGGTTCTAAGGGTGAGGACTTAGTATCACTGCTTCAGGTGCACCACCTCCTCAGACCCTTTACTTCACACACAGCTTCGTTCTACTATAGGACATTCTCATGGCATTCTTATTGTTTCTCTAACATCCACCTTCCTTCCTTCTTCTGTCCTAATTCTTGTGCACTGATCATAAGTCAGTCAGTCAGCCTCTCCCTCTCTCTCTCTTTTATCCTGCCTTCATTTTTTTAAAGACAAAACATGATTTCAATTATGCTGCTATGAATAAAAGTACTATGAGTTATATCCCTGTATTCAGATATAATGAAATCATAGGAATTTTACCCACATAATTTATTTTTACATTTTAATTTTTAATTGTAAAAAGAATAAAATATTGAGAAGGTTAGAAAAGTGATCTATAAGCTCATCATCCTAGGCAACTAGTGTATTTTTGAGTGACCCTATTAATTTTTTGTGAGTGTATGGACAGACCTCACTTTGCATGGTAGTGTGGGACCATAAACATGGCCATTCAAGCTAAATCATACATAGCAATCTTAATGATCAATGGGAAAATTTACAAATGTTCCACAATATATAACATTTTTATCAAAATATTCTAAAATCTCCTACTATTAATTATAAATGCATGCAGATATTAATGAAACATATATGTGTTAAGTAAACTGTAATTTAAAGCATTAGAAATATTGAGAATTAAAGTGTTTCTTTGTAAAACTTACCAAAACACACAAATGGTCTTGGTGGTATTATTCAAAAGAGCCAAAAATTGGAAACAACCTAAATGTCCAGCAACTGGTGAATGGATAGACAAATGTGGTATATCCACACAATGGAACATTATTTAGGAATGAAAAAAGAATGAATTACAGATACATGCTGTAATATATGGATAAACCTCAAAACCATTATGCTAAGTGAAGAAGGCAAACACAAGAGATCACATATTGTGTGGTTTTATTTATACAAAATGTCCAGCAAAGAAAAATCTATAGAGACAGAAAGAAGATTACTGGTTGCCTAGGGTGGAGGTTGAGGGGAACAGGATTAACAGTAAATGAACATGAAGGACCTTATTGGGATGAGGGGGAATGTTCTTAAAATTCTAAATGGTGATAGTTCTACAAATTGGGAAATTTACTAAAAAAAAAAATCATTGAATTGTATACTTGGAATGAGCAAATTTTATGATATGTAAAATATACCTCAATAAAGTGGTATATATAAAAGTGATATTAAGCACAGTTTGAATAGCGACTGCTTTCTTCTTATCCATATAATTCATATATGGAGTAATCATCTTTTTTTTTTTTTTTTTTGTGGTACACGGGCCTCTCACTCTTGTGGCCTCTCCCCTTGTGGAGCATAGGCTCCAGACGTGCAGGCTCAGCGGCCATGGCTCACGGGCCCAGCCGCTCCGCCGCATGTGGGATCTTCCCGGACCAGGGCACAAACCCGTGTCCCCTGCATTGGCAGGTGGACTCTCAACCACTGCGCCACCAGGGAAACCCCCAGCTAATTTCTTTTTAAAACTGTGTTAGGAACTTTCTGTGTTAGCTTAGCTCCTTCTCTCAATGTGATTGATGGCTACTTGCTGAGTGCTGATGATAGTTGAATATCATTGCAAAATAATGAAGAGGGAAAAATCTGAAGAATCCAATATGATTGGCGATCTTGGAATCTAAGACTCATATATATTTGCCCTTAAAATACGAGACCCTTTGCAAATTGTAGTTTCTTAGATTAAAATAATGACAAATTTCAGTTTGCTGCCTGGCCATCCCCTAAGAATGCACTGACAGACGAGACCCACTGACTGTAGTTCAGGTAGCTAGATACATAACAGACAGCTGTGAGGGATAGCCATCAAAAATGCTGAGTAGGGGCTTCCCTGGTGGCGCAGTGGTTGGGAGTCCGCCTGCTGATGCAGGGGACACGGGTTTGTGCCCCGGTCCGGGAAGATCCCACATGCCGCGGAGCGGCTGGGCCCGTGAGCCATGGCTGCTGAGCCTGCGCGTCCGGAGCCTGTGCTCCGCAACGGGAGAGGCCACGACAGTGAGAGGCCCGTGTACCACAAAAAAAAAAAAAAAAAAAAAAGTGCTGAGTAATTGTATAAATTAGATAAATATGCAGCAATAATTAAGGTGACTCAATCACAAAAGGAAACCAGTTAATAGATTTAATAGAGAGAAACTAGGGCAGGTCTTATTTTTCTTTGCTAAATGATTTTTAACTGTTTATGAAGGGCTTTTGAGGGTTCTCCCCAGGTGAACAGAATCAGACTGGTGATTTTCAAGCAAATATCCTCATTTATACATATTTGTTAACAGCTGGGGTCTGGAGCCATATTGTCTGCATTCCAGTGTCAGCTCTGGCACTCTAGTATGTGACCTTGGTGAATTATTAACCCATCTATGCCTTAGTTTCTCTGTGTACAAAAAAATGAAAAGATTAATAATAGTAGCTGCCTCATAGGGTTATGAGGATTGAATGATAGTACATAGAAAATACTTAGAATAGTGCCATGGAGTTGGGTGTGCTCAACAAATGTTAGAATTATTATTACCATTATCATTATTATTATTAATTTTTATTTTATTGGATAAAAAAGCATCAAGAGTAAGCCATCCATCCTTCTCCGGTGAAATTGCTTCTGCTATGTCTTTCTATTTGATGTATATCTTCTTGTCCTGGTTATCTTAAAGTTAAATTTTCTGCAACATAAATGTATTCCCAGCCTTTCATTCACATCACATGCTCATGAAATTTCAATGGCAAGGGGGATTTTACAGAACCTATCTTCCAATCCCCTCGTTGTCACAGAGGGTCAGGAGGACCCCAGCCCAGGCCCCTCTCCTTTTATAATGACTGCTCCACACCCCTTGATGCTTTGACAGGAACATCTCCATTTTTTCCAACTTCTCAAAGTAGAAACATTCCTGGAAGAAAGTGGAGAGTCTCTGTGGTGATTGTCAGCTCTCTGGACTCAAGCGAAACTACTTTTAATGTATTTTTTTCCTGGTTGTACCGCTGTTTCTTCTCTGGCTGTCATCTTTAATATATATCAAAATCAATTTAAAAGCAAGAGAGTGCAAGTGTCCCTGATGTAAAAAATAAACCTAAGCCATTTTCTCTGATCAAACCATGAAAAGTTGCCCCTGGAGAGAGCCAGATAAAACAGGGGCTACAGAGACCTTCCATGGACCAATGTAATAATTCATTTTTGTGCATTTGCAGTGCTAGGCTTTGCTATGCAGTTCTGCCGGTACAAGCCAAGAGCAGCAATGTGATTAGATTTTTAATCCCATTAACTCTAATTGCTTCTCAGAAGCTGTGTACTTATAGTATGTGTCTGGTTTTAGAAATGCAGGGGAAAGGGAAAGTGATGAAATGTTTCCTTCAGTCAGGATGGAAAACCAAAAAGCAAGGAAAACTGCAGAGGCAACCAGTTATGGAGAAATGATGGTGGGGTTTTTTAAAGACTCTATTTATGATGATTAGATATGCTTTTGGATATAAAAATCCTCCTGACTGCTCTGAAATTTCAGTGTAGGAGGGCTCATTTCCCTGTGCTTATTCCTTGGGATTGGATTTTAACACTCCTATTGTGCTTTTGATAGTTTGCCCACAAATTATTGCACGGAGGAGAATGAGGCTCCGAGGTGGAACATCTCCTATTTCAGAGGATACAATCCCAGCGACTGTCTTTGTGATTCCAAACAAGGTCTATTAAACACAAAGCTGACCTAGTGGAACTGATAAACACAATTGCTTTAAGGAAATGGAGATGAATTGTAGCTGAGCTTTAGGAAAATAGGAAAGCATAACTGAGTAAATTAGAAATAATTTTAAATCACAATTATAATATCACTTCATTTATTTTTACCCTGCCAGTTTCATGTTGCATGGTCTGTTATTTGAGAATGTTTAGTGTAGCTAGTCTTACTGTTTAAAAAATGAGGTTATTAACAAGAAAATCCATTTTATTCTGCAGAACGTCTATTCATTGTGAGAACACTGAGCTAAAAGTGGGGTCGTTTTTTAACTAAGGAAATCACAACCTTGCAGGAATCAGCAGTTGGTGGAAAGGGGATATGTTAGTTGAATGATGAGAGAAAAGAAATGAAAAATGAGTGGAAAAGAAAATGCCAACAACAAAATCCTTCCTATCTAGAGCCCACAGAGCAAGTAGCAGAACAGGGGAAAAAGAAGGGAGGGAATGGAGAAAAGGTCAAATATGTGAATGTGTCATTTTAGCTCGAACAGTTGTACTTGTGAAAAGGTCATGTGAATGTTTCAAAAATAGGATCCTGGGTCTCCCACCAAGATCAGATTGGACCCACTTTTGCAAACCCCTGATCTGATAATCGTATTACTGGATGTTTTGACAAATGCAAAGAATCTTGGAAAGGAACGAGCTCCCTTCATGTTGAGTCTGTGAGTCTCTTGAGAGGACCAATTTATGAGTGTTGAAGATTCACTTCAAACGTCTCAGACTTAGGACTCTCAGATTAAAAGCAGCATGTATTATTGGGGTAAGCTTAGTATGGAATCCTAGCTTCCTTTGAGACTAAGGTAGTTTATGCACACCTATAAGTCAGAGAACTGGGATCAATATCACTTATCTCAATGGAAGATGACATAAGCATAATTAATATTTGCAAAATACTTGATAGTGAAAGTCAAGTCAGTAGCTTTTATAAGGACTCTATTAGAGAGACTAGAATTGGCTTTATCCCAAGCCTCCTACTTTGAAGCACTTACTGGCATACTGTAACCATCCTCGACCTTTAACTTCTTCAAGCATGGATTAAACTCATTGGGAGGACACTGACTTGTGCCCTTTGAGACACATTATTGCTATTAGAAAGCTCAGTTTAAGTACCATCACTGCATTAGATGGCTGTACTTGCTTAATTAGCATGACATGAATTTGAAGAGTGTTTTAATGTAAAGTGTCACTGCACAGCCCCCCTCTCTGGGGCTCTGTGTGGTATTCCATGGATTTGCTGGCAAACGTGCAGTTAGGAGAATATTTTACATAGAGCAGAGTTAACCCTCACTTCTGGGTGAGAGGATCAGAAACATTAACAATGATGATTGAGTCATTTTGAATTAATTGTCATTTAGAGCTTGTTTCTTCCCTTGGACCTGCCCAGCATCAACATGAGGTATGCCAGAGAGCATTTAAACATGTTTCATCTAAATTCATCAGAACAGCATCAAATTAAAGCCTCAGAATGTTTCTTGGAGACCTCAGAATTGATGTCCAGTAAATTTTAGGCCGTGGGGTTGCTTTAAATTGTCTTAATCACTTTGAGTTTGCATTATCAGTTACTTAAAAAAAGAAAAGCAAAACAAGCAAGAATAACCTCAAATCTGACAGCTCAATTATCCTTTAAACAGCTAATATTTCTGTTTACTTATTTTGTATTCTATTTAGAAAACAAGGAAATGAAATAATATGTGCTACATGCAACAAGGGAATGTAACAATAACCTTGATCAAATATGTTTCTCTTTTTTAAAATTTTGTCAGGAATAGATATGAGAATTTTACTGTCCAATTTTAAGAAGTAAGGGCTTGGAAAAGGGGCATTGTATCTACCTACAAATGACTATGTTTATAGATATACTGGATGGTCATCTTCATTTCCCATCTCCCTAAAAATATCTTCTCTATTTTTTTCCATGGAGCAGAACTCTAACCTAGCATACCTGAAATTTCTACCATTAACTGTGCTATTTTTGGATTAGTTAGCAAATGTAAATGTGCCTTGGCTAACGGAACACGTTAAAATAAATGTAATCATCTTTTTCAAAAAAATTCGTTGAACACTTGTCTAGTAGGGAAGATAAGGATGGATCAGGCATAAGTCCACGAGTCAAGGAATCTTTAGTTTAGTAGAAGGATTGTAAAATGCCCCTGAATGCTGCCTGGAGGCTGAAAATGGACAATGGAGGGCCATGGGAGTTAAGGAGGAACAGATATTTTTTCAGTTTCTCAATGAGATGCTATCAGCATCTTGAGCAGAATAATATTGTGTTAAGAATCCCCGGCTTCCTGTCACCTACCAGTCTTTTTTTTTTTTTTTTTTTTTTTGGTACGCGGGCCCCTCACTGTTGTGGCCTCTCCCGTTGCGGAGCACAGGCTCTGGACGCGTAGGTTCAGCGGCCATGGCTCACGGGCCCAGCCGCTCCGCGGCATGTGGGATCTTCCCGGACCGGGGCACGAACCCGTGTCCCCCGCATCGGCAGGCGGACTCTCAACCACTGCGCCACCAGGGAAGCCCACCTACCAGTCTTATAACAACTTTAAAAATAAAAATATCCACTCATTTCCAAAAGCCATCTGAATTGGCCTTTGTTGAAAATAAAATATTTCTAGAGGATTCAAAGGAGATTTCTTAGAAGAGATAGATCTTAAACTGAAGATGTTCTAGGCATGGAAAAGTGGGATGAAAAATCCATGTAACTCTAAGCAAAACCACAGAAACTGTATGTGTGAAATAGTGAGTGGTCCATACAAAAGCTTATGGGGGAGCAACATTGTATTGCTATAGGATTCATTCAGGGAAAATTTACCTCATTAGGACTGGTTTGTTTAGGCTAAATCTAAATTATCTGGGGAGGCAGAAACACTGCTGTATACATCTATAACATGAAATTCTTAAAGTAATTGATTACAATCACATGTTCAAAATGTATTTCGGACATGCCCCAAAATCTAAAAAAAAAAGTCTACAAAAAGGCAATTCAAAGAATTTTCTTGGCTGAGATAAAGAAAAAAAGGTGATACAATAAAGGAATGTATTGTTAAAGTTTATTAATTTGTCATAGGGATGATCCAAGGTCAGTAATTTAATGGAGGTGACTCTGACTTCCTATATGGGGTTCTTAATCTCATTAAATTACATTAAAATTTCATTTTATCAGAAATATTTGTCACTTTCTAGAAGAAGTTGTAAAGTAGAACAACCCCAGAATTCCTGTTTCAGAACCAGTTTGTGCCAATTTTCTTTCTCACATCTTAATATCCTAATACTACAATGCCAACCACTCAAAACTAAAAACATAAAAAAAAATCAATAAAATTTCTTAAGTAATTCATAAGCAACATAGCTCCAAACTAGCACTAAATATCTGTTTGATTATTTACATTTCATCTGACAGTCTTTTTTCCTTCATCCTCTCATTTATTCATTCATTCATTCACTCAAGCTGCTGGGAATGCACAGATGACAATTCTATCATTCCTGTAGAGTTATATGTTCAGGGAAGAGTAGACTAAAACAAGTAAATAACTAAGATAATTTTAGATAGACAACAAGCATTTCATGTTAATGAGGGCAATAAAAAAAGTGGTAATGAAGAATAAAGATATGGGGGAGGAGAAGATGTTTACAGTGGATGGTCAGAGATGGCATGTGTAAGGAAGAGATATTTGAGCAGATGCCTTGAAGATATATGAGTCATCAGTGCAAAGATCTTGGTTAAGAGAATTCCAGGTAGAGGGTAAGTTATGGCAAAGGCCCTAAGGCTGATGTAGGATGGAATTAGGAACCTAATAGAACAAAGGCCAGGTTGGTTGAAGCAGAACACCAGAAGAGTACACATGGAACCAGAAAGAAGTCAATCCTATGTCATGTAGGATTTGGTACTTTACCTTTAAATCAATGGAAAGTCCTTGAGAACTTATAAGCAAAGGGAATTTGTGATGATTCTGGCTCCTCTAAGGAAAATGGAAGCAACAGTGATGAGGGGCAGTTATAGCTGTCCAGGTGAAGAGATGGTCTGCATAGGGAGGACTGGCTGAGTCAGGATCTGTTTTTAAAGTAGATGTGACAGGACTTGCAGATGAAGCAAAGGTGGGAACTGAAGGAGAGTAATAAAAATGACTGACATGTTTAGGTTCTGAGGGCTTCAGTAGGTTGGGGTAAAGTTAGACATTGTATTAGACATGTTAGACGTTGTACTTTGATTCTACAGATATGCTGACTCTAAACATATGGATAAAAATTAGTTGGTACTTGAATTTTTACTACAGCAGCTATTTTAGATCAATATCATTTAAAATTTTATTGTTAATGTTTTCAACTATTTAATTGCATTACTGTTCACATTGTCATTCTGTTAACGTATAGGTGAATTGTGCTTCTCATAAAGAATGTTGAAGAATGTTTAAACAGTAAGAGTTAAAGAGTTGAAATTCTGTTTGACATAATGTTAAGGCCACCTAAGCTACACATTTTTTGGAAAGAAATGTCAGTGCTATAAACTTAAATATGGATATCTGATATTGATACTATCACCCTAAAACATTTTTAATTTGATCACCATAAGTAGGTTTTAAATGACTTTTAATAAAGAGTAAAACTTACTTACATACTAAAATGCATTAACAAGTCAGTTGAGAATAACTTTGGTCCTGATCTCCTTTTACCTTTTTTTCTCTTAAGCGGCTGCATCCCTGTGGCCCTAGAATTATCAGCTTTCCTTTCATATGTCCACCTTCATAAGCCAGTTGGACTGAGTGAATCTTTTGTCACCTCTAGCTTAGCCGTGTTTGTATACATATTTAGTCTTCATACATATTTCAGGGATGTTGGATGATGTTTTGAATTAAGTTTGTCTCAGGCAGACATCATGAATGCACTCAGTATGCCTCTCCTTTCTAGTAGCCCTCTATGATCTGCAGCTTGTCCACCCAAATCATTCAGAGTAGATTTAATTATGCCACAGCAAAAACTATGCTTGCAATCAGAAAGTTTGTCTTTCGTTCATGCTCATGCTATATATCCACCCTTGGTCACCTGGGAGGTTCTGCTCATTGTAGTTGTTAAAAGACAGGGTCTGTCAGAGCAGTAACTAGCCCGAACATTGCCAGTTAACCACCATAAGGAGAGTGAGGAGAATTCTATGTCAATAAGTACTGCCCAAACGCGATGCATGTCACTTCTACTAACAGTACAGTAAACAGAACTACTTATGTGGCCTAACCCAATCAAAAGAGGCAATTGTAACATGTGTTTAGAAGGCAAGGTCAGTTATGTTTGGTGAATGACTACCACACCTCCTGACTCTCTCTCTCTAGGAGAAAGAGAGAAAACAGTGACATTGGTGACACAGGTCAGGAGATACATTGTCATTCACCAGAATTACTAATATTATATCTATCTATCTGTCTATTTATCTATCTGTCTACCTGCCTACCTACCTATCTATCTATCTAGAGGGAAAAACACGATACCTTATGTTATATATTAACTTATTTTTGCACGATGATTATACCAGTATATGCCCAACTCTTGTTTGGCATTGACTGTCCTTTACATGTGCTCTAGTGGTTTATTCACTTTTATAATTTCACATGGGCAGAAATGATTGGGTTAGGATTTCTAGAAAATATCAACAGCAAAAAATAAAAGGTAGTACAGGGCTTCATAGATAACTCAATTACAATAGATTTATATAAAGTGCTACTATGTCCCCAGAAATTGCATCATTTTGAATTCTACACAAAACTACTTAGCATCACAGATTAATGCATTGGAAGTCTCTGCTTTATTAATATTTGGCATTTACACATTTGAGTGTGTTTTTTCAAGTACATTTAAAAACTGGCATAAATAACCTCAGGAATATGGAACTCAAGGAAGGGAGATGAAGTACATTGTTCAAGAGAAAGGTCTTGCTGGTGAGATTGTTCAGTCAGTTCTTTACTTAGAGGTCAGATAGTATAGTGTATGCAGCATAGCAGAGGTTCAGGGTTGTATCCTTGACCCTAGATCCACTCAGAAATATGATACATTAATTCAGTCATCTCAAGGTGTACCCTTTGGCCAGACACTCAGCAGACAGCAAAAGTCGTGGTGTTCCTCAGGGGCCTCTACCCAATGTGTATACCCTTTTTACTTTCCTATTCTTCCTCTACCTTACTTTTTGATACTTTTAATCCTTTCTTTTCCCTCCATCTTATGGTTCCCCCCCAGTTTTAGCCAACCTCTTGAGTGGGTTATTGGATTTTATTTGCTCCATCTCTTTCTGCTTCTGTAAAGAGACAGATGTGGAACTTTGGATCATGAAGGGGGTGATGGAAGAGAGTAAAGGTTCTCTAAATGTTCTGATGTCAGGGTAAATTATAGATAATCAGACCTTTTGTAAACAAAAGTCAATCTGTAGCTTGCACAGTTTCAAGCTGGAATATATTCTAGCACCTTGGTATTCAAAGTGTGGTGTTTGGACCAGCAGCATCAACATCAACCTAAGAACCTTAGACCCATATCAGGTCTACTAAATCTGATTCTGCTGTTTGACAAAGTCTTTGGGAGATTTGTATGCACCCCCGAAGTTTGAGAAGCATTCCTTCTAAGCAATACATTTCACTGCCTTTTGTTTCTTTCCTTTCCTATTTTGAGTTGCAGTATGAAATGTCACTTTCCATTGCCTTACCCTTGGTTGTTGTCAGAATCCTTATAACTAGGACAGTGGGAAGAAAAAACTCATTTCGTCACCCTAGTTAAGAAAACATTAACAATGAATAAAAAGTAATGTTTGCATAAACCTCATAGCAAATTTGTAGAAAAGACAGACCCACTGTTAAGAGTTAAACTTTCCCCAGGTTTAAGGAAAACAGATTACTTTCACATATTTGAAGTCTCCTTTGGTAGGAAAACTAAAGTTTCTTGAATTATGTGAAATTAGTTCAAAGCAACTTTGATGAGTCACTTATTCCATATAAGGCCCTTAAAACACAAATTACATGTTGCTAAATCATATCAATGCAGCTATTGATCCTGATTTTCAGCACAAAGTAGTCTAGGCCTTCTGAAGGAGTACTAGAGAGATGCTTTTATCACTTTCTGTAGCACATTGGGCACTACATGATCAGAAAGCTGATGTGAAGAGTTACATGGTAAAGGGAGACCCCTCTATCCTATGCAGGGATGACAGGGGTCTTATACTCACACATAATGTATAAGCTTGCAGTTTTCCACTAACAACCACATTACATACTCTTAACAGGACTGTGACTATAATCAGTGGAACATTTCATTTCCGAAAAGAATAGTTTTACCATTTCAATCATATCCCACATAACTACATAATAGTAAGTAGGAAAGAATTTCATTTGTGTGATTCTAAAAGGTGACAGTAGACTCTAGATTGATGAAATAACTTGTTTGGTCGTAAGCCATCAACTTCTATGTAAATGATTGCGTGGTTTTAAAAAAAATTTTATTGGAGTATAGTTGATTTACAATGTTGTGTTAGTTTCTGCTGTACAGTAAAGTGAATCAGTTATACATATATACATATCCACTCTTTTTTAGATTCCTTTCCCATATAGGTCATTACACAGTATTGAGTAGAGTTCCCTGTGCTATACAGAAGGTCCTTATTAGTTATCTATGTTATATATAGTAGTGTGTATATGTCAATCCCACTAAATAATTATGTGGTGTTTTTTCCTCATCAGGCATTTTTATTTTATTTTATTTTTTTAAATTTTATTATTATTTTTAACATCTTTAGTGGAGTATAATTTCTTTATAATGGTGTGTTAGTTTCTGCTTTATAACAAAGTGAATCAGTTATACATATACATATGTTCCCATATCTCTTCCCTCTTGCATCTCCCTCCCTCCCACCTTCCCTATCCCACCCATCCAGGTGGTCACAAAGCAGCGAGCTGATCTCCCTGTGCTATGCGGCTGCTTCCCACTAGCTATCTATTTTACGTTTGGTAGTGTTTATATGTCCATGCCACTCTCTCACTTTGTCACAGCTTACCCTTCCCCCTCCCCATATCCTCAAGTCCATTCTCTAGTAGGTCTGTGTCTTTATTCCCGTCTTGCCCCTAGGTTCGTATGCTAACACATATATATGGAATCTAAAAAAAAAAAAAGGTCATAATTATGTGTTTTTAAAAAATCTGACAGAAATAGGTGCATTCTAATTAGTGAGTATAGCAGATTTCCCCAAAAGAATATATTTAGCTACAGTTACAATAATATGTCAGATGAGTTTCTAGAATTGGAGTTCCTAGAATTCCAAGGAGTATATGAAGGCTAAATACAGATGGAGGCATTATCATTAGAACTGTATAAAAATGGAATGCGCTTCTTAGGAGCTAATGTGTTCTTCACCAGCAAAGGAATTCCAAAGGAGGCTCAATGATGACTTGGAGGACATGCTTTAAGGATCCACCCAATATGAGGTTTCTAGTTCTGAACCTTTTAGAATTCCAAATTTTCAGTCTTTAACATCAAATTGATGTTCTTTTATATATATAATTGAATATGTAAACAATTAATAAAGAATATCTGACCGTGAAAAATTTAAACATCATCAAAGAGTATTATGTGAAAAACAATTCAGAGAACAGACACAGAATCTGTCCTTTAAGACCTTGAAGCAGTGAAACAATAAACCAATTTATAAAGGACAAGAGGATTCCACCTTTCCTGATGACTACCGTGTGCTATGTGCCTCTGCCACTTTCTTCTCGAACTCCTAATGTCTCATTTGCCATAAAATCATAGGGCATTAAAGCTGGAAGGAAACTTACCAGTTATTTGTTTCAAAGTCTTTTTACATATGAGGAAATATCTGGAAGCTGGTGTATTTTGCCACAGTTTTCCTTTATACTGAACCTCTGTTTTCAAAAGTATATGTAAATCACACTGGACAGTTAACTTTTACAGAAAATTGATTTTAATATTTTTCCATTCTTTTCTAAAGAAACTAGACAGTGTGTGTGAATATTTTTGACTGACAGAAACAAAACACACAAGATGTTATGATAACAACATTCACAAGACTGATCAACAACCAACTTTTTGTTATTAACGAGGTGGTTTAATTTTTTAAATGTCAGCTTTAACTGTCTGAGCTATCAGAATAGTTCATTTGAATCTAAGCAGAGGCAATTAAACAATCTATGCTACCAAACGGATAAATGGTTTCAAAATTAGGGCAATGATACTTGCCAAAGGTAGTACATGTCATTCTTAGATTCCATAGTCTTAGTTTCAAAGGAGCTTAAATAATAAAGATAATTTATTTTCTCACATAACAGAAAAGCCTGAGGCCACATAATGTGTCAAGAAGAGTCCTATCAAGTTTTGGTTCCTCTTCTGTGCAGTTTTCAAACTACACGCTGCTCATTGTGTCCACTTTATCCTTAGTCCTCATGGTGGCATAATGGTTTCCAGAAGTTTCTGGGCCTTCACTTTTCCTCATCCCCATCCAGAAAATGAATAGAATCATTGAACAGAAGACTTGAATATCTCTTTAATGAGAACTAATGAGGTGTATGCCAACAGAAGTTTTGAACATGAGTTTGGTAAGAAAAAATGAGGGATATGCCAAACTGAGACTATCACAGTGGCAAGGGGATGGGATCAATTCCACCCACACTCAAAACTATGACATCTTAAGCAGGTGTTTAATGGGGTTGGGGGAACAGCATAATGTTCACTATATAATGTAAATTTATCTACGTCTAGTATTCACTAATTGCAGAGATTACATGTTTCCATGTGTGAAAGTAGTATATAAGAGCTACAGCCTTTAAGTGTGATAAATAACTACTTATTAATATGAAATATGATAATCCATTAAAATAATTCAAAAATCCTGCTGGGTTTTATAATGTCCTCTGCTGTATGAGTGAAAATAAATCATATTGCAATAAAAAAAACTACTTTTCAATCATTGTTCCTTTAAAAATGGTTCAAATTTTAAGGCTTTGTATATGAATCTTCTAAAAATATTTTAAAGCATCCCAACTGGGAAAGCAATTTCATGCTTGCTTTTTAAAGAGTCTATTCAAAGAACTCATTAAAACCATTCATTTAAATAATCTCGTGTATGTTCATTATGCTATGTCCTTTGGGAGGACAAAAAAAATATGAACTGCTGCCAGAAAGCAAATGAAGGGAACAAATGTTAAACGTAAAAGGTTAGTCCTTCATTAAAATTGTTTAAATAAGCAGCAACTCCCCCTGTACCCTTATAAACTCTTCCAAGAAACATTGTACACATTTAGGACAGCAAATTAAAAGCAAAGACAACTAAAAAAAAATCTATAGGTCAGTTTCATGAACTGTTAGCATTTGGATAATTTTTGCTTTTCACTTTTGGTTCTAGGTGACTGAAGGGAACACAGTCTGCCCACATAATGTGACATGTTCATAGACAACATGAACCTGAATATTAAGGAGTTTCTGTAAATGGCAGATTTTAGGAAATTCTGTTCTGAAAGTATCTATATTTTACTTAAATTTTTTTGCTTACTGTATGTACTTTCAGGCTTAACTTTTTCACCCTTATTTTATTTTATTTTTTTGCTGTATGCGGGCCTCCCACTGTTGTGGCCTCTCCTGTTGTGGAGCACAGGCTCCGTATGCGCAGGCTCAGCGGCCATGGCTTATGGGCCCAGCCGCTCTGCGCATGTGGGATCTTCCAGGACCAGGGCACGAACCCATGTCCCCTGCATCAGCAGGCGGACTCTCAACCATTGCGCCACCAGGGAAGCCCTCACCCTGATTTTTGACAACAGTCTTTAGGATCTGAAAAGGTCTTGATGAGGGAGACATGAATAATCTAAAATGATTTGATGTACCTTTTAGGGATATAATATAGCATTTCTTCTACCCTTACATCTTGCCTAAGTATGTAAATCACTATAATTTTACCTGATTGTTACATATGCCTTAAATGATGTAAGCTCTTGGCAAGATTTCTTGCTGTGTTTTTTGGGGGTTGTTGTTTTGGTTGTTGTTTTCAATTGAATGTTGGTAACTGACAGAGTAATAACATGACAGGTTGGACTTAGTATCTCATTTTCTAGTCACTTTTTTCTCAAATAATGTGGTGAACTATTCTCATTTCTAGAGTAAATTGAACTTAAAGGAGCACATATAGGTTACATTCTCAGTGCAACTGAGGGACTCATGAAAGACATGAACAAATGAAAAGACATGATCTCAGATAGGAATATTTAACCTTGGTGAGATGTCAATTCTCCCAAGTTAACACATAAATTTGAAGTGATCCCAATAAAAATATCAATAATGTTTTCCATTGATAGCTTATAAAACTGATTCTGAAGTTTTTATTTTAAAATAAATATGCTATTATACATACTATTAAAATATTATAAGACCTTAATAATGAAAACTGTTCATAAATAGAGAAACCAAATACAAATTCTAGAAACAGAACCAAATACACATACCAAATATATGATAATGTGCCATCTAGAGTTTTAGAGGGAAGATCGATCATTTAATATAAATGTTAAGATAATAAAATGGCTATCTGAAAAATTCCATAGCCTGAATGAGCAAGGAACTAAGGGGAACAATAAGGGGAGTAAGTCTACTGAGAATATTTTTCCACATCACATACTCTCTTAACAGTAAATCTGTACCTCTTACCATTTAATACAATTGTAATTTTACTTTAATTTTTAAATAGTTCAATCAGTTTCTTCTACTGGAATATAAGCTACATCAGGGTAGGAACTGTGAATGCTTTTGCTTATTGGTTTTTAGAACCTAATACACTGCCTGATTCATTGTAGAAAATCACTGAATGTTTGTTGCATAAATGAAAACTGATATAAAAAATCCAATTGCTTCTAGGAGATAGTTTGCAGGAAGAAAAAATGAAGTGTGTAAATTTAAGTCATTTATTGGGGTCTGATGATATTAATTTGGGGAGATTTTAAAAGTTCAATTATTTTGGTTCATTAGAGAACAACATGGATTAATTACATCTGATATTTTGGACTCCCTATTCAGACACTCTCTTCCACAAGCTTGTGATTTTCAAGGTAATAAATGAAAAACATTTACTTGCAGAACATAATTAGTTCTTATTTATTTATTTATTTATTTTTGGCTGCTTTTGGTTCTTCATTGCTGTGCCCAGCCCTCTCTAGTTGCATCAAGTGGGGGCTACTCTTCGTTGCGGAGCGTGGGCTTCTCACTGCAGTGGCTTCTCTTGTTGCAGAGCACAGGCTCTAGGAACGCGGGCTTTGGTACTTGTGGCACACGGGCTCCAGAGAGCAGGCTCAGTAGTTGTAGTGCATGGGCATAGTGGCTCCGCGGCATGTGGGATCTTCCCAGACCAGGTCTCAAATGCGTGTACCCTGCATTGGCAGGCGGATTCTTAACCACTGCGTCACCAGGGAAGTCCAAATGTTGTACATTTAAAAGAGAACTTGGGCTTCCCTGCTGGGCTCACCACAACTAGAAAAAGCCCGTGCACAGCAGTGAAGACCCAATGGAGCCAAAAATAAATAAATAAATAAATTTATTAAAAAACATGTACAACCAGTCCCTCCCATCAGGAAACTTGCACAATCCTCTTAGATAGCCTCATCCACCAGAGGGCAGACAGCAGAAGCAAGAACTACAATCCTGCAGCCTCTGGAACAAAAACCACATTCACAGAAAGATAGACAAGATGAAAAGCCAGAGGGCTATACACCAGATGAAGGAACAAGATAAAACCCCAGAAAAACAACTAAATGAAGTGGAGATAAGCAACCTTCCGGAAAAAGAATTCAGAAAAATGATAGTGAAGATGATCCAGGACATTGGAAAAAGAATGGAGGCAAAGATCGAGAAGATGCAAGAAATGTTTCACAATGACTTAGAAGAATTAAAGAACAAACAGAGATGAACAATACAATAACTGAAATGAAACCTACACTAGAAGGAATCAATAGCAGAATAACTGAAGCAGAAGACCAGATAAGTGACCTGGAAGACAAAATGGTGGAATTCACTGCTGCGGAACAGAATAAAGAAAAAGGAATGAAAAGAAATGAAGACAGCCTAAGAGACCTCTGGGAAAACATTAAATGCAACAACATGCGCATTATAGGGGTCCCAGAAGGAGAAGAGACAGAGGAAGGACCAGAGAAAATATTTGAAGGGATTGTAATCGAAAACTTCCCTAACATGGGAAAGGAAATAGCCACCCAAGTCCAGGAAGCGCAGAGAGTCCCATACAAGATAAACCCAAGGAGAAACACTCCGAGACACATAGTTATCAAATAGGCAAAAATTAAAGACAAAGAAAAATTGCTGAAAGCAGCAAGGGAAAAACGACAAATAAAATACGAGGGAAGTCCCATAAGGTTAACAGCTGATGTCTCAGCAGAAACTCTACAAGCCAGAAGGGAGTGGCATGATATACTTAAAGTGATGAAGGGAAGAACCTACAATCAAGATTACTCTACCCGGCAATGATCTCATTCAGATTAGATGGAGAAATCAAAAGCTTTACAGACAAACAAAAGCTAAAAGAATTCAGCACCACCAAACCAACTCTACAGCAAATGCTAAAGGAACTTCTCTAAGTGGGAAACACAAGAGAAGAAAAGGACCTACAAAAACAAACCCAAAACGTTAAGAAAATGGTCATAGGAACATACATATCAATAATCACCTTAAATGTGAACGGACTAAATGCTCCAACCAAAAGACACAGGCTGGCTAAATGGATAAAAAAACAAGACCCATCTATATGCTGTCTACAAGAGACACACTTCAGACCTAGTGACACATACAGACTGAAAGTGAGGGGACGGAAAAAGATATTACATGCAAATGGAAATCAAAAGAAAGCTGGAGTAGTAATACTCATCTCAGGTAAAATAGACTTTAAAATAAAAAATGTTACAAGAGACAAGGAAGGACACTACATAATGATCAAGGGATCACTTCAAGAAGAAGATGTAACAAGCATAAATATATATGCACCCAACATAGGAGCACCTCAATACATAAGGCAACTGCTAACAGCTGTAAAACAAGAAATCAACAGTAGCACAATAACAGCAGGGGGCTTTAACACCTCACTTACAGCAATGGACAGATCATCCAAAATGAAAATAAATAAGGAAACAGAAGCTTTAAATGACACAATAGACCAGATAGATTTAGCTGATATTTATAGGACATTCATCCGAAACAGCAGATTCACTTTCTTCTCAAGTGCGCATGGAACATTCTCCAGGATAGGTCACATCTTGGGTCACAAATCAAGCCTCAGTAAACTTAAGAAAATTGAAATCCTATCAAGCATCTTTTCTGACCACAACACTATGAGATTAGAAATGAATTACAGGGAAAAAAACGTAAAAAACACAAACACAAGGAGGCTCAACAATACATTACTAAATAACCAAGAGATCACTGAAGAAATCAAAGAGGAAATCAAGAAATACCTAGAGACAAATGACAATGAAAACACGACAATCCAAATCCTATGGGATGCAGCAAAAGCAATTCTAAGAATAAAGTTTATAGCTATACAAGCCTACCTCAAGAAACAAGAAAAATCTCAAATAAACAATCTAACCTTACACCTAAAGGAACTAGAGAAAGAAGAACAAACAAAACCCAATGTTAGCAGAAGGAAAGAAATCATAAAGATCAGAGCAGAAATAAATGAAATAGAAACAAAGAAAACAGTAGCAAAGATCAATAAAACTAAAAGCTGGTTCTTTAAGAAGATAAACAAAATTGATAAACCATTTGCCACACTCATTAAGAAAAAGAGGGAGAGGACTCAAATCAATAAAATTAGAAATGAAAAAGGAGAAGTTACAACAGACACCGCAGAAATACAAAGCATCCTAAGAGACTACTACAAGCAACTGTATGCCAATAAAATGGACATCCTGGAAGAAATGGACAAATTCTTAGAAGGGTATAACCTTCCAAGACTGAACCAGGAAGAAATAGAGAATATGAACAGAGCAATCACAAGTAATGAGCTTGAAACTGTGATGAAAAATCTTCTAACACACAAAAGTCCAGAACCAGATGGTTTCACAAGTGAATTCTATCAAACATTTAGAGAGGAGCTAACACCCATCCTTCTCAAAGTCTTCCTAAAAATTGCAGAGGAAGGAACACTCCCAAACTCATTCTATGAGGCCACCATCACCCTGATATCAAAACCAGACAAAGATGCTACAAAAAAAGAAAATTACAGACCAATATCACAGATGAATATAGATGCAAAAATCCTCAACAAAATACTAGGAAACAGAATCCAACAACACATTAAAAGGATCATACACCATGATCAAGTGGGATTTATTCCAGGGACGCAAGGATTCTTCAACATATGCAAATCAATGTGATACACCATATTAACAAATTGAAGAATAAAAACCGTATGGTCATCTCAACTGATGCAGAAAAAGCTTTTGACAAAATTCAACACCCATTTATGATAAAAACTCTCCAGAAAGTGGGCATAGAGGGAACCTAACTCAACATAATAAAGGCCATATATGACAAACGCACAGCAAACATCATTCTCAATGGTGAAAAACTGAAAGCATTTCCTCTAAGATCAGGAACAAGAAAAGGATGTCCACTCTCACCACTATTATTCAACATAGTTTTGGAAGTCCTAGCCACGGCAATCAGAGAAGAAAAAGAAATAAAAGGAAGACAAATTGGAAAAGAAGAAGTATAACTGTCACTGTTTGCAGATGGCATGATACTATACATAGAGAATCCTAAAGATGCCACCAGAAAGCTACTAGAGCTAATCAATGAATTTGGTTAAAGTTGCAGGATACATAATTAATGCACAGAAATCTCTTGCATTCCGATACACTAATGATGAAAAATCAGAAAGAGAAATTAAGGAGACACTCCCATTACCATTGCAACAAAAAGAATAAAATACCTAGGAATAAGCCTACCTAGGGAGACAAAAGACCTGTATGCAGAAAACTATAAGACACTGATGAAGGAAATTAAAAAGGATACCAACAGATGGAGAGATATACCATGTTCTTGGATTGGAATCAGTATTGTGAAAATTACTATACTACCCACAGCAATCTACAGATTCAGTGCAATCCCTCTCAAATTACCAATGGCATTTTTACAGAATTAGAGCAAAAACTCTTAAAATTTATATGGAGACACAAAAGACCCCGAATAGCCAAAGCAGTGTTGAGAGAAAAAAACGGAGCTGGAGGAATCAGACTCCCTGACTTCAGGCTATACTACAAAGCTGCAGAAATCAAGACAATATGGTACTGGCACAAAAACAGAAATATAGATCAACCGAACAAGATAGAAAGCCCAGAGATAAACCCACACACCTATGGTCAACTAATCTATGACAAAGGAGGCAAGGATATATAATGGAGAAAAGACCATCTCTTCAGTAAGTGGTGCTGGGAAAACTGGACAGCTACATGTAAAAGAATGAAATTAGAACACTCCCTAACACCATACACAAAAATAAACTCATAATGGATTAGAGACATAAATGTAAGCCCGGACACTATAAAACTCTTAGAGGAAAACATAGGAAGAACACTCTTTGACATAAATCACAGCAAGATATTTTTTGATCCACCTCCTAGAGTAATGGAAATAAAAACAAAAATAAACAAATGGGACCTAATGAATCTTAAAAGCTTTTGTATAGCAAAAGAAACCATAAATGACGAAAAGACAGCCCTCAGAATTGGAGAAAATATTTGCAAATGAATCATCGGACAAAGGATTAATCTCTAAAATATATAAACAGCTCATGCAATTCAATATTAAAAAAACAAACAACCCAATCCAAAAATGGGCAGAAGATCTAAATAGACATTTCTCCAAAGAAGACATACAGATAGCCAAGAAGCACATGAAAAGCTGCTCAACATCACTAATTATTAGAGAAATGCAAATCAAAACTTCAATGAGGTATCACCTCACCCCTGTTAGAATGGGCATCATCAGAAAATCTACAAACAACAAATGCTGGAGAGGGTGTTGAGAAAAGGGAGCCCTCTTGCACTGTTGGTGGGAATGTAACTTGCTACAGCCACTATGGAGAACAGTATGGAGGTTCCTTAAAATACTAAAAATAGAATTACCATATTACCCAGCAATTCCACCACTGGGCATATACCCAGAGAAAACCATAATTCAAAAAGACACATGCACCCCAATGTTCATTGCAGCACTGTTTACGATAGCCAGGTCATGGAAGCAACTTAAATGCCCATCGACAGATGAATGGATAAAGAAGATATGGTACATATATACAATGGAATATTACTCAGCTATAAAAAGGAACGAAACTGGGTCATTTGTTGAGACGTGGATGCATCTGAGACTGTCATACAGAGTGAAGAAGTCAGAAAGAGAAAAACAAATATCGTATATTAATGCATACATGTGGAACCTAGAAAATGGTACAGATGAACCGCTTTGCAGGGAAGAAATTGAGACATAGATGTAGACAGAAAATGTATGGACACCAAGGGGGGAAAGTGGCGGGTGGTGGTGGTGGTGGTGTGATGAATTGGGCGATTGGGATTGACATGTATACACTGATGTGTATAAAATGGGTGACTAATAAGAACCTGCTGTATAAAAAAAAAAAAAAAGAAACAGCCAATGCAAGAAGGACAGTCTGACCCTCCTTTGTCCTCCTGAAAGCAGGAAATAAATCTCACTTGTGAAAGCTACCCTCCCTTGACCAGAAAGTGAAGAGACATATTTATTATCAGAGATTGGAAATTCAAGGCCAAGAAGGCTGTATAAACAAACCTCTTACTAATTTACTACCCCAAGCTCAAACCCCTTTGTCTTGTAATTTCACAAATATATTGTTTCTTTGTCTAAAATGTATTTTAAAAATGTACAACATTACATTTATATCATGACTTTTTTTCAAGGTGGCCATTTTGCAGTGGCTTCTCTAATTCATTCTACAAACTCAGATATTGACCTACAAGATTGAATATAGAGCTATATTATAAAATCGAATGAAAAATATTTTGTAAGTATCTGAGATATCCTTAGGAAAATTATTTTTAAATTATCTAACCCTGAGTAGGGATATTTGAACAACATGGCATACAGAGTATTGCAGAAATAGTTAACAACTTGGGCGAAGGGCATTTCTTTTGTACAAAGTTGTGCCCATAATTAGCTTAACATTTGCATGACACTTTTAAATATAGTAACAGAACAATACATAATGTAAATGGATGCAAACGTAAAGGACAACTTGCTATGTACAGAATGTTTGTGTTCTCCCCAAATTCATATGTTGAAACCCTAATCCGCTATGTGATAATATTTGGACGTGAGGCCTTTGAGAAGTAAATAAGTTTAGATAAGGTTATGAGGGTGCAGCCTCCATGATGAGATTAGTTTTTGCTATTTAAGCCACCCAATCTGTGGTATTTTGTTACAGCCACTGATTTATACAACACTTATATGCTCTTTATATGGATATGAAAAATCAGCAGCTCAATGATGTTAACAGAAAAGCAGCTAATAGGGTCTGACTGGCTTAAACTAATTATTATCTATACCTGTTACTGGATCACCTTCCTAGCTCTGCTGGGGAAATGATTCTGCTAGGAAGGAAGAGGAAAAAGATGGATTCTGGTTGGGCACCGGATAGTAGGCAATAAAACACAGTTCATATTCTGTAACCCCCACCCATAAAATATTTCTTTGAATAAAAAATATACTGATAGACTGTAGTAAAATGAAGGCATTTCAAAACTTTATTTAACTATGAAAACAGTTATTCCCTGAGAGACAGAATAAGTAATATATAGGGTCAGAAGAGGTTTTCAAATACATAATTCTGGAACCCTTACTGGGAGTGGGAAAAAGGGAGCAGCTGTCTCCAGGGGACTGTTTTCATCTTTATTTCGCAGTGTTGTCATTCAGACTTAAGGTGTAGCTAGTGATAAAGGTGTAGCTAGTGTTAAAGGGAGGGGCAAATTCCAGACTAAAAGGGGACTTGTTAAAAGAAGAGTAGCAATTTCTGTAATCAAATATTTCATGTTCCAAGATATCTTAATAATGCTTTCCAGATATATCATCATTTGTCTTACATGATGTGCATTTTGAAAGCACATTTCATGTTCCAAAAAGATTTTGCACAACTTTTTTTGTTTTAGCTTACCGTTTTCTAGCAAATTCTCTAAAGGGCTGAGTGAATCTGGTTTGAAGTATTGCTTCATATCACACCACTTACATTTCATAGGCCATTTTCCTTTTCTATAAGTTTGCCATAGTTTGGCAAATGAAAATTTCTTCAGAAAAAAGAGAAGTAATTATGAATTTTACAGGGAATATAGTATTTTAAGAAAGAAGTATTAAGTGAGAAGAAACTGCTTATATAGAATTGTGTTGTTTATTAGAAAATTTCAGGAAATATATTTCCTCATACCATTGACTAGAAGAGCATGATAATACTTTCTGTTCAACTAGTGAGAACTTCTTTTATTATCTTTTAACTTTAGTCTTTGTTCCGAGTACCTTAGAAATATTGAAGATAAAAGTATGGCAACAGATTTGTCATGTGGTGTAATTATTCTGTCTTCTCTGATGAGTATATAATACTAAGATAGTACATTTATTTGCCCAAAGTCACACAGAGTAGAGTGCCAAACCCAGGTCAGTCTAGCTAAAATATCCAGAATCTACGCAATGCCACTCTACACTGCAGGTTCTCACCGAAGTCTGTTCCACAGACCAGTAGTTTCAGTATCACATGGACACTCCAAAGCACGGCAGAATCTCAGTCTCCACCTGAGAAAACTGAACAGAATCTACATTCTAATAATAACTTTCCATTAAAGTCTGGGAAGTAGTGCTTTAGGTCATTTGTGTCATTGAAGACACACCTTGACCCAAATAATACAGCATCTCAGTTATTTTCCACATATAGAGTAGGAAAAAATATGATTCCACAGTATGCCTAACTTTATTCTTATATTATTAGACATGAAACTTACTCTACAGAGAAGAAACAAAGACTGAGAGATAAAATGGTTTGTTCTGTAATCCACGAACATTTAACCAAAGATGGATCGTGTAGCTACATGTTCATTTCTCAATAAATACTCTTGAAAATGTATTTTTATATACAGATAAATGATTCCATTAATTTTCCATTAAGTTGTAGATATATTTATTGCTAATGGTTATTTATAACAGAGAAGCCCTTAATGTTTTATACTGAATTTTCAAATAGAGCAAATGAAGGAGTCTAGTGTCAGTTACGGCAGAGTGCCTTATAGCAGACAAATCTATCTCAGATAAAACTTATGAACTTAGGATAAATTACTAAAGACAACTATGTGAACTTAGGATAAATTACTGAAGACAACTATGTGAAGGGCCATCAGAGGAACTGGAAGATATTTTCCCATTGAAAAAAGAAATATACACTGAGTGCAGTCTGTGTTTATGTGGTTTTTACCCTGAGACCACTTCCCAGTCTGCTAAGCATAGGTTGACTAGATGCAAGCAAAAGTCTCCAGTCTTATTGGCTTGAGATTTCAGAGGCCAGAGTTTGTGTCAGCCCCAAATTGCAAGAAATAATAAAGCAAATACTTCAGGATGAAGAAAATTGATACCAAGTGGAAACTCTCTAGATAGAGGAATGAAGAGCACCTGAATATATCCCATAATAAATATGAAATTATACTGTCCAAGCTTTCTACACTTTACATGAAGTGGTACAGTATTAATTCTAAATAGATGGTGATAAGGATAATTATTGTAAATAGTATCACCGTCATTAAATGGAAAGTAATAATTAAAGAGGTAAAGCTAAAAGGAATGAAAACATACTACCTAAAGAAAGCAGGATAGGAAGAACAGAGGAACATATGGGATGACTATCAAAATATGGCAAATGTGAATCACCTAAATCCAAACATATCACTGATAACATCAAATGTAAATGGACTAAACATTCCAAAAGGCAGGGAGTCAAAATAGATAAATAAAAAAGCATACCCCAACAACATACTGTCCAATTGACTCATATTTTAAAATAAAAAACAATGTAGATTGAAAGTAAAGTATTGAAAAGACTCACCATACTAGCATGAGACACAATAACACTGGTGTAACTATATTAATATCAGACAAGACTTCAAGATAAGAAGTGTTTCCAGAGAGCAAAAGTATAATTTCATAACGACAAAAGGTCAGTACATAAGGAAGACATAATAATCATAGATATACATGTATCTAATAAAAGAGTTTCAAAAACATGAAGCAGAGATAGGATTAAAGGGAAAAATAGAAAGATCCACAACAGTTGCAGATTTTAGCATATTTCTGTTAGATACTGATAGAAATGCGAGAAAAAAATTAGTTAAGACGTAAGATTAAATAGCACTGCTGAACAAATTAACCTAATTGACATTTGAAGAACAATGCATCAAAGTACAGAATGAACATTCCTTTTGAGTACATGTGGTATGTTTTCCAAAATACACCATATAGTGGGGCAAAGTGTAAATCTAAATGAATTTCAAAATTGAAATCTAATAGAATACATTCTGTGACCCCAGCTGATTTCAGTTAGAAAACAAAGCAAATTAGAATTCCATACTAATGCCAAATAGTTAGAAATTATACCACATACCTCTGAATAACAGATGTATGAAAGAAGAAATCACAAGGGAAAATTAAATTATTTCAAACAGAATGAAAATGGAAACATGCATATAAAATTGTGAGCTATAGATAATATAGTTTTTAGAGGGAACTTTATAGCTTTAAATTCATATGTTAAAAAAGAAGAAACATTTAAAGTATTTAATGTTCTACCTTAAAAAGCTAGAAAAGATGGACAAATTAAAACCAAAATAAGTAGCAGGTAGGAAATTCTAAAACTAGAACAGAGATCAATTAAAGAGAAAACATACAAACAGGAAAATATTTAAAAGCAAAAGTTTTTTTAAAAAAAATACTGATAAAATTGATGTAACCTTAAGGAGATTGTTCAAGAAAAAAGAGAATACACAATGTCAGGAATGACAGAATAGATACCATTACAGATTCTACAATATTTAAAGGTCAAATAACAGTACATCATGAGAAATAGTTTACCAATAAATTTGATAATTTTGATAAACTGACAAATTCCTTACATAATACAACTTACCAAAACTGATTCAAAAGAGTAAGGAAATATGAATCACCTGATATCAATTGTACACACAGAGTTTTGTTTGTATTAAAAACCCTTTCCATAAATAAAACTTTGGGCTGAGATGTTTTCATTTGTGAATTCTATCAGACATTTAATGAGAAAACAATACCAATCAAACAATTTTAGAAAATAAAGGAAGAGGGAACATTCATTTTACAAAGCCAGGATAATCTTTTATTTTTAAATAGCTCAGTTCTTTATTGCCATACAACTGATACACAATCACCATGTATATTTAAAGTGTATGATTTGATAAATTTTGATATATATGTGAGTGTGTGTTTGGGTGTGCGTGTGTGTGTAAATTGACCCTTTGTGATGTTCCCTCCTACCCATGACAACCCTACTCTATCACCCTTTGCAACTATTTATTAGCTTTTTGTCACATAAGTTAGTTTGCATTTTCTAAAGTTATATGTAAATGGAATCATACAGAATGCACTTTTATTTCACGCTGCATAATTATTTTGAGATGAATCCATGTTGTTCCTTGTAATAATAATTAATTCCTTTCTATTGTTGAGTTGAATTCCATTGTATGTTTCCCCACTATGCTATCAGAAAGTAGAGTGTTCCTATGGAAACTTTTGTACGCCGAAACGGCATAAATTGCATAAAGCAATTACCTTAGGACACATCTTGCTAACAGATGCACAAAATAAATCAAGATAAAGCACAGATTCTTACAGACACAGTTCAAAGCTATGATGGCCTGGTATTGAGATGCAGAGTGTAGTTCCCTTGGAGTGTAGGAGCTTGGCAGTGCCATTCTCACTGCTAGGGGTGCACAGTGCCTCTATAACAGCTCACTGCAAAACACAGTCTGACCACTATTTTTACTTTTCACCATTTTTCTTAAAGGTAAAAAATCTTCTTTGGATCTCTTTCAGTTAGCAAAAACAGATACTAATGTAGGTCTTTGATAAAAGCTAAATGGTATAAAGCAAATTTTTGTTAAGCAGGAGATACCTGAATATGAATATACCACTTTGTTTATTCTTTTACCTATTGATAGACATTTTGGTGTTTTCCAGTTTTCGACTATTACAAGTAAAGCTGCTATGAACATTCATGTAGAAGTCTCTGTTTGAGTACAATCTTTCACCCCTTTGGGGTAAATAAATAGTAGACCAGCTGGATCATAAATTAGGTGTTTTTTTTTAAAGAAATTCCAAACTCTTTTCCAAAGTGATTTTACCATTTTTACACTGCCAACAGAGTGTACAAGAGTTCCAGTTCCTCCACAGTCTTGCCAACACTTGGCATGGTTATTCATTTTGATTTTTTTTTTAATTTTATCGGAGTATAGGTGATTTACAATGTTGTGTTATTTTCAGGTGTACGGCACAGTGATTCAGCTGTACATATACATATACTCATTCTTTTCCAGATCCTTTTCCCACATAGGTTAGGAGTTTGGCTTACCCTAAAATTCATATGTTGAAACTCTAATCCCAACATGAAGGTATTCAGAGGTGAGGCCTTTGGGAGGTAATTAGGTCATGAGCATGGAGCCATCATGCATAGGTAATCCTAATGTGCCCTTATAAGAAGGTAGCTGGAGAGCTAGCTAAACGCTTCTGCTGTGAGAGGATACAAGGAAAAGTTGACAGTCTGTGACCCGGAAAAAGCCCTGACTAGAACCTGACCATGCTGGCACTCGGATCTCAGACTTCTAGCTTCCGAAAATGTGAGAAATAAATTTCTGTTTGTCATAAGCCAGCCTGTCTATGTCAGTTTGTTGTAACAACCTGAATGGACTAAGACAACCCTAAAATTGTCACATCCTTAGAATTCATATTGTATCACTTTCCACTTCCCACCCAACACCTGACAAGTCCCACCTCCCACTTCACAAGTCACACTTGACAAATAAAATAGCCTAATGATAAAGTAATCCCATGCATGACCTCCCATCCTTTGTGCTATTGTTTTCTTACCTTTTGTTTCTACATATGTCATAGCCCCCATCTTTCAGTGTTACTCTTTAAAAAAAAAAAAACAGTCATTTTCTTTGTAAGGAACTCAAGGGAAGAAAAAATAATCTTCTCGGACTTCCCTGGTGGCGCAGTGGTTGAGAGTCCGCCTGCCGACGCAGGGCACGCGGGTTTGTGCCCCGGTCCGGGAGGAGCCCACGTGCGCGGCTAGGCCCGTGAGCCATGGCCGCTGAGCCTGCGCGTCCGGAGCCTGTGCTCCGCAACGGGAGAGGCCACAGCAGTGAGAGGCCCGCGTACTGCAAAATAATAATAATAATAATAATAATAATCTTCTCTATATACCCACATATATATAATTTCTGAGACTCTCCATTCCTCCCTCAAGATTTGTTTACATATTCTATCATTTAATTATTTACAAGATTATTTTCCTTTTGTTTCTGAACCTAGTTTAAATAGCTGCTTTAAAATCCTTGCCTGCTAATTCCACATCTGTATCTTCTCCTTATTCCCTTTCCAATGACTATCCTGTGACTATTTTTTCAAGCCAACAAGGCTGTAGATTTTCCATTGGAGTTGTAGTCTTTCCTACTTGGCACAGCTTGGGGCTTTCCATCTTACTAAACGCTATTAAAATGTGAAGCTCGCCCAGGGCTATCCCCTTCTACCAACTGCCAACTTACCTCAAGTTTCTGCCTATTTTGATTCATCCCCTGGTGCATTTAGTTAGTTTTTTTGTAGTTGTTGCTATTGTTAATTTGTTTTATTTTGTGTTTGTATTTATCCAGAGCTTATATTTGCTATCTGTGGGAAGTTTGATTCAATAGGAGCTACTTGGCAATAAGTAGCTACTTGGTGGGTTTTTTCAATTTTTTTCTTTCAGTTATTCATATTGAATAATTATATTGATCTGCATTTAAGTTTCCTAACAGTTTCTTCTACCATTTCTAATATGATTTTTAAATCTATCTGGAGAAATTTTACATCATTTATTGTAATTTTGCACTCAATTTCCATTTTTGGTTGTTTTTATAGATTCCTTTTATTTCCTGAGATTCCTTTCTTTGTCATTCATTAAGACTTTAAGATCTTGATCATACTTTTAATGCTTGCTTTAAATTCTTTGTTTGTTAAATCCAACATCCAGGCCATCTTCAAGTCTGTTTCTGTTGACTGACTGATTGATTGATTGATTGATAGATTGATGGTGTGTCTAGTAAGTTTTTATTATGTAAGTAGATATTTTGTTTGGTTAGTATACTGTAGATACCTAATTCTCGAGTCTTCTTCTGAAGAGTATTGATTTTATTATAGCAAATAGTCAATTGGTGTCTGATCCCCTTGAATTTCAGTGTTCATGACTTATATTATATGACTGTTTTAGTCCCAAAGTGTGTGCCACCCTCCCTGAACTTCATGGGATTCATTCTAAATTCTGTCTTCTCTGTGGAGAAGCTTGTATATTATCCCAAGACAAAGAGCCAGGGCAGACATGAGAGTCATGAATTTCCTTCTCACGAATAGTGCAGTGTTTTTCCACGTATTGTAGAATGCCTATAATTGGTTGTTGTAAATATTTTGTGATTGTTTATAATTGTGTATGGCAGAAGATAGTCTGGTGTTAGTTATGACCAGATGGGGAATTCCCTATCCTCTTTCTCTACCAGTTCCTTCTATCAACCTTTAAATATTGACATGTCTCTCCAAAAAAGAAACTAACAAACACAGACCTTAAAACCACAAGTCTCCTTTTACCTACCACCTTATTTCTTCACTTTCTTCTCTGGTCAGTCTTATTAAAGTATTGTCCAATATGGTCATCTAAACTCTCTCAATTTCTATTAGTTTATTATCATACTGTAATCTGGCTTCCAGCTTCACCATGAGACTCCAAGAAGACATTTTATGGTTACCAGTTACTTCCTTATCATTAAATAAGAGGGAAATTATTCACCCAAACCTTAAGAAAGAGAAATTTGACATGTTTGAATCTTTACAAGGTCTCTCATATTTTGGGGAATTCTTTGAATTATTTTATTTAAACAAAAATGTTCCCTTTGAAGAAGACACATCAACCTGAAATAACTCCAATCAATACTAGTTTTGGAGGCTTCTAGGGGCCACATGATAAAATCAGTTTAAAAAATGAATAAAAATTAAAGCAATTATTAATTGTATTATTATAGTAATTGTTTCTGGAACTATTTCCTCATAGTATTAATTTTGAGATATTTGGAAATATGTCTTTTAAATATTACTATAAAATAATGCTATAAGATAGAATATAGGGATAGAAACACATATTTACAGGGAAAGTTATATTTTTATTTAAGACAGATATTATCCTAAAGTTTTTTTTGTGAGTACTTGAGCATCAGAAACATATTTTTAAAATGTGCTGTATTTAAAAGAATTCAGAGGGTACTCAGTATTAGGGAATTCTGTTTTAAATGAAGCAAAATGTAGTTCTATGATTATGAGGAAAATGGTGTCAAGGATTCATGTAGAATCTTTGAATAAAATTGTCTCATGAAATATCAGAGTTGGGTTTCTGCCTCTCAGCAGGGGTCCTGCCAATGAGATTAGAGAATTAAGCCAAGGCCAAGTTATTCCTGTGCTTACAGACTGGTGAGCTATTCACATTGTAAGATTCAACTCAAACTTCACTTATTTTTTAAGATCAGTTCCAACTGCTGTGCCCTTGCCTCCACCCACAAACCAAGTGTTCTCATGTAATCTTACTTATTCTAAGTATGTTCTTACTATATTGTGTTGTAATTATTTGCTATGTGCCATGTGTACCCTTTAGAACTCCCATTGTCAGATGTATTATATAATTCTTTGTTTTCACAACAGCTTGCACAAAGTTTGGCTCTTGAGAGTGGTTGGATTGACAACTAAACATGTGCTACAACTCTTTTTCCACCTTTTGTCTTCATTAAAAATGGAAATCAATTAGAAAAGCAGTTAAAGCAATTACCAGTACAGCTAAGTGACCCCAGCTGATAAGCAGGTCAGAGAGAGAGAGAGAGAAGAAAAAGGAAAAGTAATCTATACAGTTACAAGAACTTGTAACCATGTGTATGTGCTCAAACATGTAGTTGTTTTTTCACTCACTGGCTAATATTGCAGAAATGTTTTATTTATAAATACTATTTTTAATTGCATAATTACTTCAATATCTTTACCTAAAAATCTTCTCTAACAGTTACGCTTAGAATTGGTCTGGGTGTGGAGAGATCTTAAGAATTTCTGATCACTCTGCCCTGAAAATAACAGTGATAATACTCTCAGGGTTCAGTCCATAACAGAGCAAAGTGTCATATTTCCAAGTTCAAGTTCAAGTGATATAGTCATCTGGGAGGAGAAGCAAGATGGCCAAGGTTGGCAGAGCATTGCTCTAAACTGAGAGAAGGGCGCTGATGGAGCTAGGAAGTCACACTCATCTGTCCTTTAAGGGCAAGAGGAGAGGAGCGAGGCACCAGGCTGCACCACAGGGAGAACGCGTGTCCTGTAAAGCCACCTAGCTGCATCAGTCATGTCTAGATCTGGTAGAAGAGGTTTTGGGGAATAAGAGACACAACTTCATATCTTTGAATTGACTAGGTTATTTGGAATGACCAGAGGAGTGCTTTGCGATCCCTCCTATAGTAGGATATTCTAACTGACCCTGTGGTTTTGAAGATGCTTCCCCAGTGTCCTCAGACCTTTATCAGCATAGCCTGGGGGCCTTCATAACTAATTCTTCAAAATCCCCATGTAACTGATTTATTGTTGCCACCTGATAGAGGGTTTTTATGAAATGTTTGCAGTTCCTTCAAGATGGCATAAAATACCAATTCTTATTTCAACTGAAATCTTCAGTACAGAACATTTACTCACTGCATGGCATTCATTTTGTTGGCAGTCACATACCCATGATAGATAGGTACATGTCAAAAATGATGAAAGCATCACAGCATAAATAGCACCAAACAAGTCACACATGCCTTTAGTATCTGCTTCCTCTTGAGATGCTCATATCGCCAAATAGTTACTAGAGAGCAGAGAACTGCAGACTTTGCATCGATTTATAAAAGGTACTTTATGATATTCTGCATGTAAATATATGAGACCGGTTGTGAGACTGTCCTATAAATGTTCATCTGAGGTCTTTGTATTGAATTACTTTAACTCTTTTGTACTGTGAAATGGTGTCATAAAGCATATGTTTAGATAAATGAGGTTATAGAGTCTGCACTGCGTAAATATGTTGTACTGGAATTCTGACCTTTCTTTTCACTTGCTGAGGGTTGTTGGGAGTTAGTATTATGCATTCTGATTTTACAGGAATTATTATCAAAAATACTGTCCATGCTTCCCAAAATGTTTTACTCATTTTATCGACAGGCTGGGAATTCACTAAGTTAATAGGTAAGGTCTCATTTAGACGTCAAATAAAACTTGAAAATCTAAATGGAGGATGGATGTCAGTGATATTCAACCTAGTATGACCATGTTTCAATCAGTTTCTTTGCTCTCAAGATCTAGCCCATGTCAGCAATTCTGAGAATTCAGGAGTTTTGACTGAGGCAGGAAGAGGGTAAAAAATAGTTTAATATAGGGCTGTGAGGCAAGGTAAGCCAACCTGAATCACCTTTATGTTAGTTCTGAGTAGTCAGGAGGCAGCAAAAGGACAGTGTCTGCCTAAGGGGTGGGACTAGGTATGGAGTAAGTTAAGAAAAAAGCCCAAAGATAGACCAATCTTGATAAAAAGACTCAGGAACGGTAGATGGCAACAACAGGAAGATGATCTAAACTGGAACACGAAAACCAATATGATAGCAAGCAGCCTGGGAGCCACCAACCTCCACCCTTCATAGCATAGAACATCTCTGCACAGAAGTTTTCAATTACCAGCATCTATACAATCCCTGAGGTATCTGGGGTAAATATTAACACAATACTATTAATAATGAGGTGTTCGTGAAGGACAGACCATTCATAGCATCAGTGAATAATATAATGAATTTTTTAATTAAAAATCTTCATTCTATAAAAGATTAAAAAAAAATTTTTTATTGGAGTAGAGTTGCTTTACACTGCTGTGTCAGTTTCTGCTGTACAGCAAAGTGAATCAGCCATACGTATACATATATCACCTCTTTTTCGGATTTCCTTCCCATTTAGGTCACCACAGAGCACCAAGCAGAGTTCCTTGTGCTATACAGTAGGTTCTCATTAGTTACCTATTTTATACATAGTAGTGTATATATGTCAATCCCAATCTCCCAATTCCTCCCCACCCTTCCCCCTTGGTATCCTTACATTTGTTCTCTACATCTGTGTCTCTGTTTCTGCTTTGCAAATAAGATCATCTATACCATTTTTCTAGATTCCACATATATGCGTTAATATACGATGTTTGTTTTTCTCTTTCTGACTTACTTCAGATTTTAAAAGTTTACATTCAACTAGCACCCAGATCTTGATTTCTAAAACCCATTCTGTGATTAAAGGAACCAGGGTTTCCTATAGAAATGCTTGGTTCCAGGGATTGGGAATACAAGATGTACCTTTTGATGTGCCGTAAAGTAAGTGCTTAAAAAATGATGAGAACACTTATAAAGGATGTAGGACCCTATTTGAGGGAGCTCCCAATGTCCAAATATAGGACAACTTGAACAACAAGATAAGTAACAATAGTAACTATTCAGTCAATAGAATAAAGCAAATATCCATCCATGAGTCCATATTAATATAAAGAATTGAACATATAAAAATGGAGAGAATACATTCTTCCATACAGTAGAATTCCAATTAATTAATACAGAAGGCACAGTGGAAATATAAAACCACCATTAGGCAAACTCCACAGTGATTGTGACAGCCAAGAAACACTGATGAGTTCTAAAGGCAGGGAACAAAAGTATGATGAGAAATACGAGTTTTCTTAGTCTCAAAGCATCTTCCTACAACATATTCCTTTTGATTACAAAGGAAAAACAAAAGGGAAGAAGAATAACTTTGCTTCAGCAGTAATACGACACATGGACATCAAAGGCCTCCTGCTATGGGGACATTGAAAAGGACACAACATCACCTCTGTTGTACTCTTGCCAATTATGCAATACATATAAACTCAATCTAATAATGAGAAAACATCAGACTAACCCACCTTGAGGAACATTCTACAAAATAACTGCCAATATTCTTTAAAAGTGGCAAGTGACAAGGAAAGTCAGAGGAACTGTCACAGATTGGAGGAGACAAAGGGGACGTGACAACTAACTGTCGTGTGGGACCCTAGGTTGGATCCTGCCCCAGAAACAGAGCAGTAATCGAGAAAACATGAGAATTTGATTAAAATCTGTAGATTAGTTACTAGTATCATATCAGTGTCAATTTCCTGGTTTGAATCATTGTACTATGGTTATATAAATGATGCTGTCACCAGGGGAAACTAGTTGAAGGGTTTACAGGAGTTTTGTGCTACATTTGCAACTTTAAGTCTATAGGTATTACAAAATAAAAAGCTTAAAAATAAGAAAAATGTATTCTTTGATTGTTTTTTATTTTAACAAAAGCTCTCTTTATTGGTTCTAGGAAATTGTTAGTATATGTACAAAGGTAGACGTGACCATCTGGCATTTGGATATATGGCTTCTTGCACGATTGAGTTTTATTAAATTAAATTTTTAAGGAAAAAGCATTAGTGACCTTTGTTTTCTCTTAACAATGCTTTACTACAAGTGCTCCCTCTCTAAATTGCTGGCTATACTGTCGAGAAGTCTTGGCCAGAATCAATTAGGGTTGATAATCAGTTGTGAGGTGTCTTTAAAGATGCATGATCAATAAGAGCGTTTTTCTGTGAAATTTGTCACATCATCTATCAGATTCCTGATAATATTTGTTTTATTGCCATTAATCTTAAAGAGATTGAGAAAAGGTCTCTTCTGAGTCGACTATAAAATTAGAAACTATTCAGTTTCTTCATCTCTTATAATATGGAGATAAAAGCAGCAATAAAAACAATTGCCATAGAGCAGTTTTGCTGTGAAAGTGATTTTCAAATATAAATTTCTCAGCACATGTAGCATAGTATTGACTCTTTGGACTGATATAAAATTTGTAGTAGATTGAGAATTTTGGAAAATTTCTTCCCACGGATGTTTCCTTGAAGAGAATTGGCATTAGCCCTCAAGGCATCAAATGCTCTTTCCTAGCTTAGAAACCTATGCTTACACTGTCCTGAGGTTTTCATTCCCATCTTCACCAGACTGATTTGAAGCATCCTTTACTTTCCAATTCATCACCTTTATTAACTCTCTTTAATATCTCCCCTCTTCCCGTTCTCTCCCACCCCCCGCCTTTTATATGCACTTTGAATAGTATAATCAAGGGACCAATCACAGTGATTTATAATTACTTCATGTCTTAGGCTCCCCCACTAAGTTGTAAGCTCTTTGAGTCTTATTCAAAGTCTTAGTCTTATCCTTTTCATATCCACAGTCCTTAAGAGAGTGCCTGGTACATAGTAGATATGCAGGAATTATTTGTCAGAGAAATGGGTGAACAAATGAATGACCCAGGAGAAACGGAGACAAATGGTAACTGTGAGGTGATAGATGTGTTGATTAGCTTGATTGTAATAATCATTTCACAACGTATACATATATCAAATCATTGCATTTTTCACCTTAAATATATATAATTTTTATTTGTCAATTATACCTCAATAAAAAGCTGGAAAAAATCTATTCTGCTTTACATAAGCAGTAAACAACCCCCCCCCCCAAAAAAAAAGAGAGAGAGAGAGAGAGAGAGAGAAGAAACGAAGAGACAGATGATTCAAATTCAGGAAAGAGTAAACCAAGCCCTAGTTAAAACCTCATAAAGTTTGTTAACCTAAGCAAAATTCTAAAATGTCTCCTTGGGCATATTTTTAAGTATATTTTAGAATTCCAAATATCTAATATAATGCAGTAAGATTATAATCAGCCTAAACCAAAATGATTCACTGTTGTTCTGTTTGGCACCCCTTCTTACCACCACTCTGATTTACAGGAAGGCATGCACGTGCACACACACACACGTAGAAACTCACCTCTTAAATTTAGGAATTCGTCCAATCTGTAATTCTGGCCAGATCCCATCTCTATTTTAAAATTAACCTCACTTGCTCCCATTCCCAAAAGAATAATTACATTACTTCAAGAAGGAGTAACATTTGTCCTTTCTAGATAACATCTTAACCTTAATAGAGAGGCCATAAATAAAAATATACCTAAGATAAAGATTCCTAGATATGACAGAAAAATGAATGAAGGTAAGTTTGCTTTGCTTTGCTTTGCTGGTACTAGGAAGGAGGAGGTCGCTTAACCTAAGTATAGGATTATCTCTACACCTTTGATGATGATCAGAACACATTTAGCTCTGATATATTTCAAGAACCTAAAAGCTATTTTCAAATGATTTTGAGTAATTTCTAGTTTTCCAAAAATGCCTTTTATATTTACCACATTCTTAACCTTATTTCCTTCATAGTTTTTTGTATTGTTGTGTCTTGCACCTTATAGGCATTTTTGTTTTTTCTTTACTTAAAGATCCTCTGCTTATAATTATATAATATTTTCTAGGTCTCAGCTTAGTCCTTGAGAACAAATCAATAACTCATGTAGCTTTAATAAGCTACATTAAAGAGTTTAAATAAGGAAGTAGGTTATTCGCTAAGAAAACCTAGTTCAATATGTCAGTCACATAGGGAGTAGGTTCCATTTAGCTACTTATTTCTTTTCCAGTCTTTGTCTCTTCATAAATGTAAGTTACTCAGAAATGACATTTTGAAGTGACTTTTGCAGAAAATGTATGCTTTGACTTTGCACAAAATGAGTTTCTCTATGAAGTTCAACTGAGCTGATTGAGGATTATTGGATGACTTTTTGGTTTAGATGTTGACTTCTGTAGGTCACATAAAAGAGTTCCAACTTGAGAAATAGGGAGAGAGAAAAGGTATTTCATTATGAAGTTCATAAATGGCTTCCAGCATTCCTCATAAATCATAACATCAAATGCATGTGACTCTGAACTCTAGCCTCTAGAATTAACTCAAAACTTAAAATATCTTCATAGTTAATTTCTAGAAAACAACTTTAAAATCTGTATTTTTGTTTTTTAACTTTCAATGACTTTTTGAGAAAATGAGCATATATTTCTAGATTTTAAGTTAAATAGGTGATAAAAAATACGTAACTAAACTAAAACAAAAACTGACTAAACGTACACACACATACACACCAAAAAAAAAAAAAAAAAAGGTGAAGCAGGGCTAATTTTACTTACAAACTCAAAGTAAAAAATCTATGGAATAGGGAGGACGGTAGGAAGACGTGAGAGGGAGGGGATATGGGTATATACGTATACATATAGCTGATTCACTTTGTTATAAAGCAGAAACTAACACACCGTTGTAAAGCACTCATACTCCAATAAAGATGTTAAAATAAATAAATAAATAAAATCTAAGAAAACAAAAAACCTATGGATTATTTCACTAAACTCTAGACATAGGAGATTTGTATCAATAATAGCTACTCTAAATATATGAGTCCCACTCGAGTGCTACATTTGCTTGCTCAGGCAAAGTCATATGCTTTACTGAATTAGAAGAACTTAGAAAAATGTTTTGAAAATATTTAATTATAAGCTTTAAACATTTAAAATATCTTAAAGATAATGCGGTGAGTGAACACATATTGCTTTCCAAGCACAACTCTCCCACCTCTCCCCAACCTCCACAATTAGAGTAGAACTAGTCCAGAAAAGGTACATAGACAGGAAAATTCAATTCTTCCCTTTAAACTAAGGAAGACAGCCATAAAATATCCAGGAATTTCAGACATGTTCCTTTGATACACTGTCGATTACACCAGATTACAGAAGGGCCTGGTCAATCTATAAATCTGTTAGACCACTGCTAGATCAGAAGTAAATCAGTGAAATCATGGACCTCTTAAACAACACCGAACTTGAAATATCAATAGCTGTATTTGGAAGGGGTGTGGTTCATAAGACTGGCTGAGAAAGCTCAATTTAAATCCTTTCTGTCACTGTACATCTTTTTAGTCACAGGACAACAGCAGAGTCAGGAACCAGAAAACACTAATGAGTAGAAAACCTAGTGGCCATTATAGTGATTTAGAATGGATTTTTCCCTGAAATAGTGAAGTTATTTTTGATAATTCAATTAACTGCTTGATTTAAAAGTTCCAGTGGGTGAGAAACTTACACTCATTGTAGAAACCAAGACTGAATACAGTATTTGCGGCAATGGGAGGTTTAGACCGCTGCTGTGATGGCAGAAGATATGAAGGAATGCCATCTCTGCTCATTTTTGGTGATTCTGTTATTGACTGCCTTGTGACACTGGGCTTGGACACTGTGCACACAGGCTCTGTACCATTATATCATCTAAACCGGGGCCCTTTTAAGAGTGAAAGTGGGTGCTGTTAATATTAGACCACGTTAGCAGGCATAACAGGGGCTCCTGAATAGACCAGGTTGTATTTTCATTTTATCTCTATCTGGCAGTGGTCCCTGTTCTTTGTGTAGGTCAAGACATAGCAGGTGCCCTCACAATGAGCAGTCTCCTGAAACACTAAGCTTTTTTGTTCCTTTGAATCTGGCTACAATGGACAAAATATCAAAAACTATTACTTTTTCAAGCATGAAATATGTGTCACGTTGTGTTTGGTGCTTTAGAGAATGGATTCACCTAAGAAAGAGACTGCACAAAGATGAATTTACTTCTTAAGGTTTACTTATGACCTGCCTAATGCATACTCTATTTTGAAAACTAGATCTCAGAACTAGCAAATATCCATGAGTCTTTGTTTCCTGCTTAGAGAAGTTCCTTTAACATTTGTTGTAGAGTTGGTTTGGTGGTGCTGAATTCTGTTAGCTTTTGCTTGTCTGTAAAGCTTTTGATTTCTCCATCGAATCTGAATGAGATCCTTGCTGGGTAGATTGATCTTGGTTGTAGGTTCTTCCCTTTCATCACTTTAAGTATATCATCACACTCCCTTCTGGCTTCTAGACTTTCTGCTGAGAAATCAGCTGTTAACCTTATGGGAGTCCCCTTGTATGTTATTTGCCATTTTTCCCTTGCTGCTGTCAATAATTTTTCTTTGTCTTTAATTTTTGCCAGTTTGATTACTATGTGTCTCGGCATGTTTTTCCTTGGGTTCATCCTGCCTTGGACTCTGTGTGCTTCCTGGACTTGGATGGCTATTTCCTTTCCCATGTTAGGGAATTTTTTGACTCTAATCTCTGCAAATATTTTCTCTGGTCCTTTCTCTCTCTCTTCTCCTTCTAGGACCCCTATAATGCCAATGTTGTTGCATTTAGTGTTGTCCCAGGGGCCTCTTAGGCTGTCTTCATTTCATTTCATTCTCTTTTCTTTATTCTGTTCCACAGCAGTGAAATCCACCATTCTGTCTTCCAGGTCCCTTTTCCGTTCTTCTGCCTCAAGTTATTCTGCTATTGATTCCTTGTAGTGTATTTTTCATTTCAATTATTGTATTTTTCATCCCTGTTTTTTGTTCTTCAATTCTTCTAGATCTTTGTTAATAATTTCTTGCATCTTCTCCATCTTTGCCTCCATTCTTTTTCCGAGGTCCTGGATCATCTTCACTATCATTATTCTGAATTCATTTTCTGGAAGGTGCCTATTTCCACTTCATTTAGTTGTTTTTCTGGGGTTTTATCTTGTTCCTTCATCTGGTACATAGCCCTCTGCCTTTTCATCTTGTCTATCTTTATGTGAATGTCTCAGAATTCTTTTAAATAAAATGTAACTCAGCCAAGTTTAAAATATAGACAAGTGGGGAACACAGTATTAATATTAACAAATCTGTTTTAAGCAAAAATTAATGAAATAAGAATCATCATTTTATATCAGTGAAGGGTGTCATTTTCAACATGAATCAACATCAAAATATATAAAACACATTAAGGAAAAAATGACGAAAACATATTATCACTGTAATTTAATATACCTCTGTCATTCCATGGGAGATCAAGCTAGCAATAAAAAACCAAAAGATAAATGGTTAGAAATTGAAATATATAACAGGAATCTAACTGCAGATAGTGAACTCTGTGTCCTAAAAACAGACACTACATCTTTTTTCAATTAAGCAAATTTTTTTTAGAAATCGGTAATATGTTAGCTGCCGTATATACACCTAAAGAGTAAGTGAGAAATCATACAAGCAATAAAACGAGAAATGATGTTTTTTAAAAAGCTAACCATTTTTTTTCTTAAAAGGTAACCTTTCCTAAAATAACTCTTTTTTCAGAACTAAAATCATATATCATTTATATTTTTATGATAACAGGGGCACTTAGCCCAAAAAGTTTTGAAAAACTTATAGGACAATTCATAGCAATACATTGTGCTGTTATCAACAGATTATATGACTATATATTTGGAATCAGAAATGAATCAAGTGGAAATATTAGGACTAAAATGAGAGACTAGTATAGGAACATGAATCAGATGTTATCCTATATGCCAACGATATTCAATACAGTATAGGCGCAGTCTTTTTATCTTCTATTTCTAATTCAATATTTAAAATCTATGGAAGTATAGATTTATTATTGTCTTTTTGATTGACTCAAATTTCTAGTAGCTTCTTTCATTTTGTTCTTAGTAATTTTTATAATAAGGTAATATTTTATTGAACTGAATTTAGGGAATCCTAACACAATTGGATTGGGGATCTTTTCCTCCAAATGTACTTTGCCTTTTCTTTTTCTATGCACCTAAGAATGCTATCAACTGGGATTCCTTATATTTATCATTACTATTCTTTGCTACTTTTTATTTTATTTTATTTTACAATGTTGTGTTAGTTTCAGGTGTACAGCAAACTGATTTATTTATATATATATATACATACATACATATACATATATACATATGTGTTTATATGTATTATTTTTCAGATTATTTTCCCTTATAAGTTATTACAAAATATTGAGTACAGTTTTCTGTGCTCTATAGTAGGTCCTTGTTGGTTATCTCTTTTATATATAGTAGTGTGTATATGTTAATCCCAAACTCCTAATTTATCCCTCCTACTCCCTTTCCCTTTTGGTAACCATAAGTTTGTTTTCTGTGTCTGTGTTTTGAATATAAGTTCATTTGTATCTTTTTTTTTTTTAGATTCCACATGTAAGTTATATGATATGATATTTGTCTTTCTCTGTCTGGCTTACTTCACTTAGTATGATAATCTCCAGGTTGATCCATGTTGCCACAAATGGCATTATTTCATTCTTTTTAATGGCTGAGTAATATTCCATTGTATATATGTACTATATCTTCTTTATCCATTCATCTGTTGATGGACATTTAGATTGCTTCCATGTCTTGGCTGTTGTAAACAGTGCTGCAATAAACATTAGGGTGCATGTACCTTTTTGAATTATGGTTTTTTTCTGTATATATGCCCAGGAATGGGATTGCAGAATCATGTGGTAGCTCTATTTTTAGATTTTTAAGGAATCTCCATACTGCTCTCCATAGTTGTTGTACCAGTTTTCATTCCCACCATCAGTGTGGGAGGGTCCTTTTTCTCCACACCCTCTCCAGCATTTATCATTTATAGACTTTGATGATGGCCATTCTGACTGGCATGAGGTGATAACTCATTGTAGTTTTGATTCTCATTTCTCTAATAATTATCAGTGTTGAACATCACTTCATGAGACTTTTGGCTATCTGTATGTCTTCTTTGGAGAAATGTCTATTTATATTTTTTGCTCATTTTTTGATTGGGTTGTTTGGTTTTTTTGATATTGAACTGTATGAGCTGTTTGTATATTTTGGAGATTAATCCCCTGTCAGTCGCATCATTTTCAAATGTTTTCTTCCATTCTGTAGGTTGTCTTTTTGTCTATTTATGGTTTCCTTTGCTATGCAAAAGCTTTTAAGTTTAATTAGGTCCCATTTGGGTTTCTTTTTGATGTTGTTGTTCTTATTTCCATTACTTTAGGAGAAGGATCCAAAAAGATATTGCTGAGATTTATGTCAAAGAGTGTTCTGCCTTTGTTTTCCTGCAGGACTTTTATAGTATCTCGCTTCATATTTAGGTCTTTAATCCATTTTGAGTTTATTTTTGTGTATGGTGTTAGAGAACATTCTAATTTCATTCTTTTATATGTAGCTGTCCAGTTTTCCCAGCACCACTTATTGAAGAAGCTGTCTTTTCTCCATTGTATATTCTTGCCTCCTTTGTCGTAGATTAATCGACCATAATTCATGAGTTTATCTCTGGACTTTCTATCCTGTTCCATTGATCTATATTTTTGCTTTGGTGCCAGTACCATACTATTTTGATTATTGTAGCTTTGTAGTATAATCTGGACTCAGGGAGCCTGATTTCTCCAACTCCGTTTTTCTTTCTCAAGATTGCTTTGGCTACTCAGGGTCGTTTGTGTTGCCATACAATTTTTAAATTTTTAAATCAAATATATATTACCTTTCTAAGTTAAGAAGTGAGGGAAAGTTTTTAAAAGGGAAAAAGAAGAGTGGTAGACCATATATGACTGTTTTTAGTGCTGGCTTCTTTTCATTGTGGCCAAAAGCAAAGACACCATTGCCAATATATATGCAAAAATATATCTACATTCTTATATCAAATTCTACTTGTAAATTTAATGTTGTAAAAATGTAAGATATACATTTTTATACCCTATCACAATTCATTCAAAGGCAACTTCTGTTTCTATCTAACCCAGTATTTTAGACCCTCAATCATTAACCCCTTACTTGATCCTCACTTAAAATAGATGACTTAATATCAAATCTACAGTTATAGGGAAACACACAATATTTGATAAACTTTAGTAAAGGGTAAGTATATTATCAACAGTATTTACTCTTCCAAACATAGGCAACTAAAACTTCAGGAGCATTTCAAGTCATACATGGAAGTGATTATTTTCTTAGAATTTAGTGCTGTTCTTCAAGTTATTTCCTTCCTGTAGCTGGAAGGAAATTATTTTAAGAAAATATATTTATTGTATAGAGAGCTCAAGTAGAGCTATAAATGATTTTACATTAACTTAAAATAGAGTGTTTAGTATAAAGTAGGCAAATGTGTTGTATACTTCCAATTTGAAATGTGCGATTACGAAAAACTCAGCCCTGATAATAGTGTTAAAATTTAAATTGCCCACTGGGTTTTCTGTCATAAATATGAAAGTGTTCCAGTATGGAAAGGTAAAAATAATATTTGATGTGGAATATCAGAGAACATATTAGAGAAACATCACTGATGAAATTGACAGTTTTGGTTTTTTGCCTTTGCTAATTTACACTGTCTTTTTCAGAAAGGAAAAAAGGAAATGATTTCAGTTTCCTCTTGACTTAAGATCCACAAAGGCCCATATGTTGTGATTATTTAATGGATTTCATAAGACACTTTAATCTCTTTTCTTTGTTTCTTTATTATTTATTTGTTGAAGAAATTTAGACAGTTTTCCTATAGAGTTTCCCTAGCTGTTACTTTTCTGAATTGTGTCCAATTCCTCTGATCTCTCAAAGTCCTCTAAATTTGTAGTTGGGTCTAGGGTTTTGTCAGTCAAGTGTGATTGTTTCTTTTTGTTGTTGTTTGTTTGTTTTATGGCAAAGACTACTTTATAAGTGGTATATGTTCTTCTAAGAGGAGAAACATATGTCTCTTTTTGTTATGTTAGTGGCCATGGATGTTTGGCTTCATGAATTCATTAGGGGTTGAAAAATTTGTTATAAAGAAACACATCTCCTCATCTATTTGCTTACACAGTGGTATAGTTTGTATAAGAGAGCTGAATAAAACTTGGTTCTTTCTCTTTATTTATCATTTTTCCAAAATATAAGTTGTTTTCTTAGCAATTTTCTTTAATTTTGACTATAATAGATATAATTATTGGCCACAATTTCTCCACCTCTGGTTACCCATGCTTTTTGCAATGTGACTTTACAGTTTCTCTCAATAAAAGCGAAGTGTATTTTCCATCCCCTTGACTTCGACTCTAACCATGGGATATTAGCAAAAGGAGGCTGAGGAAGATGTGAAAAACCCTAAGCCAACCTGCAACTTGGAGCTAAACTCAGCCAAATCTAGCCTAGATCAATCAACCCCCTCTAACCCACATATATTCAGGGAAAGAATAATTAATTATTGTTTTAATCCACTGAGTTTATATATGTTTTTTATGCAGAATTTTTGTGGCAACAAATAAGCTTGCCAGGAGCATTTTTTAATTTTTAGTACCACTAAGGACTTGTGAATTTAAACACATAGGATGTGTTTCAATAATTTGCAGTTATTTTCTTGAATTAAGTTCTAGTTGTCTCCAAGTTGGACATTGGGAGTGCCTTCATATTGATCACTGCGTCATTTTGACATAATCCTAATGGTTTTTGATAATCTAGCACTTAAAAGGACAAATATTGAAAAATGGAGAGGATGGTAATTTTCTATCATCACATGTCCAGATACTGTTAATGTCTTAAGGTACAATTCAAAAGTTTTCTTTTCTATTTCTAAAAGGGAATTATCTTTATTTTGAACTTTTATTGTATTTCATTATTGATGTCATTTATCAATGTCTGGCTTTTTCATGTGCATGCCTTATCTCCTACAATTTAAATTTTTTGAAAGTAAGAATTATTTCCCAGAGCATCAGGTCTAGTGTCTTGCACATAGTGATTTTCAATACATATTTGTTGAATGAATGAAAAATTAATTACTGGAACTGCATCCGTAAAAGGAAAGATGATAATGTTATCTTTATCTGGTAAATAGCTCTTTAAATATTCAAATATGGTAAATGTGGTGTTAATGTAGTCAGGACATATTCTGCATCTGTTTGTTGCTTGGATTGTCAGATGCTCATGGCTTATTAATCTTATAGCTTATAAAGCTTGAAAAAGAAGTCACTAGTGTACTTGCATACAGGCATACCTCAGAGATATCGTGGGCGGGTTCAGTTCAAAACCACCACAGTAAAGCATATATTGCAATAAAGCAAGTCACACAAATTTTCTGGTTTTCCAGTGCATATAAAAGTTATGTTTACACTATATTGTAGCCTTTTGTGCAATAGCACTATGTCTAAAACTTCGATGTACATGCTGTAATTTAAAAATACTTTATTGCTAAAAAATGCTACCCATTCTCTGAGCCTTCAGTGATTCATAATCTTTTTGCTGGTGAAGGGTTTTGCCTTGATTTTGATGGCTGCTGACTGATTGAATGGTTGTTGCAGTGGCAGTTTCTTAAATAAGACAACAATGAAGTTTGCCACATCAATTGCCTCTTCCTTTCACAAAAAATTTGTCTGTAGCATGCAGTGCTGTTTGATAGCATTTTACCTACAGTAGAACTTCTTTCAAAATTGGAGTTAATCCTCTCAAACCCTGCCACTGCGTTATCCACTAAGTTTATGTAATGTTCTAAATCCTTTGTTGTCATTTCAATAATCTTAACAGGATCTTCACCAGGAGTAGATTCCATCTCAAGAAACCATTTTCTTTGCTCATCCAAAGAATCAACTCCTCATCCATTAAACTTTTATCATGAGATTGTAACATTCAGTCACCTCCTCAGGCTCCACTTCTAATTCTAGTTCTCTTGCTATTTCTACCACATGTACAGTGACTTCCTCTACTAAAGTCTTGAACCCCTCAAAGTCATCCATAAGGGTTGGAATCAAGTTCTTCCAAACTCCGATTGATGTTGATACTTTGGCCTCTTCCCATGAATCACAAATATTCTTAATGCCATCTAGAATGGTGAATTCTTTCCAGAAGCTTTTCAATTAACTTTGCACAGATCCATCAGAGAAATAACTGTCTATGGTAGCTATAGCCTTACAAAATGCATTTCTCAAATAATAAGACTTGAAAGTCTACATCATTACTTGATCCATGGACTGCAAAATGGATGTTGTGTTAGCAAGCATGAAAACAACGTGAATCTCATTGTACATCTCCATCAGAGCTCATGTATGACCAAGTGCCATGTCAAGGAGCAGTTATATTTTGAATGGAATCTTTTTTTCTGAGCAGTAGATCTCAACAGTGGGCTTAAGATCTCAGTTGTGTTGTAAAGAGATGGACTGTCATCCAGGCTTTGTTGTTCCATTTATAAAGAACAGGCAAAGTAGATTTGGCTTAATTCTCAACGGCACTAGGATTTTTAGAATGGTCAATGAGCATTGGTTTCCACTTAAAGTCACCTATCATTAGCCCCTAAAAAGTGAGTCAGCCTATCGTTTGAAGCTTTGAAGCCAGGTATTGACTTCTACTCTCTAGCTATGAAAATCCTAGATGGCATCTTCTTTCAAAAGAAGGATGTTTTATTTACATTGAAAATCCATCATTTAGTGTAGCCACCTTCATTAATCATCTTAGCTAGATCTTCTTGATGACTTGCTGCAGCTTCTACATCAGCACTTGCTGCTTCACCTTGCACTTTGATGTTATGGAGGTGGCTTCTTTCCTTAAACCTCATGAAACAACCTCTGCTAGCTTCAGACTTTTCTTCTGCAGCTTCCTCACCTCTCTCAGCTTTCACAGAATGAAGAGAATTAGGGCTTTGCTCTGGATTAGGCTTTGGTTTAAGGGAATATTGTGGCTGGTTTCATCTTCTATCCAGATCATTAAACTTTCTCCATATCAGCAAAAGGCCTTTTCACTTTCTTATCATTCGTGTGTTCACTGGAGTAGTACTTTTAATTTCCTTCAAGACCTTTTCCATTGCAGTCACAACTTGGCTAACTGGTGCAAGAGGCCTAGCTTTTGGCCTGTCTCAGCTTTTCACATGGCTTCCTCACTAAGCTTAATCATTTCTACCTTTGATTTAAAGTGAGACACATGCTTTTCACTTGAACACTTAAAAGCTATTGTAGGGTTATTGACATAATTTTAATATCGTTGTTTCTCAGGGAATAGGGAGGTATGAGGAGAGGGAGAGAGATGAGAGAACTGCCAGTCGGTGGGACAGTCAGAACAACACAACATTTATATATCAAGTTCACCGTCTTATACAGAAACAGTTAGTGGTGCCCCAAAACAATTACAATAGTAACATCAAAGATCACCAATCACAGGTCACCTTAACAAATCAAATAATAATGGGAAAGTCTGAAATATTTCAAGAATTACTAAAATGTGACACAGAGACATGAGTGAGAAAATCCTATTGGAAAAAATAGTGCCCATAGACTGGCTCAACATAGGGTCGCCATAAACCTTCAATTTGTAAAAAACGCAAATCTGCGTAGCACAATAAAGCAAAGCTTAATAAAACAAGCTATCCCTGTATTTCTTAAAATCATTATTTCTTATGTTTCTCCTACTGAATAATTCATTAAAAAAGTTAGTTTTAAAGTATAAATACCAAGAAAGGATAAAATATGTCTACATTACAAAGAATAGAAAATAGAGATATAATTTGACAATCAAAAACATATGTAATCTCAGAATGGGAGAAAATATTTGCAAATGAAGCAACTGACAAAGGATTAATCTCCAAAACATACAAGCAACTCATGAAGCTCAATATCAAAAAAAATAAAGAACCCAATCCAAAAATGGGCAGAAGACCTAAATAGACATTTCTCCAAAGAAGATATACGGATTGCCAACAAACACATGAAAGAATGCTCAACACCATTAATCATTAGAGAAATGCAAATCAAAAGTACAATGAGTGGGGCTTCCCTGGTGGCGCAGTGGTTGAGAGTCCGCCCGCCAATGCAGGGGACACGGGTTCGTGCCCCAGTCTAGGAAGATCCCACATGCCGCGCGGAGCGGCTGGGCCCGTGAGCCATGGCCGCTGAGCCTGCGCGTCTGGAGCCTGTGCTCCGCAACGGGAGAGGCCACAACAGTGAGAGGCCCACGTACCGCAAAAAAAAAAAAAAGTACAATGAGATATCATCTCACACCAGTCAGAATTGCCATCATCCAAAAATCTACAAACAATAAATGCTGGAGAGGGTGTGGAGAAAAGGGAACCCTCTTGCACTATTGGTAGGAATGTAAGTTGATACAGCCACTATGGAGAACAGTATGGAGGTTCCTTAAAAAACTAAAAATAGAACTACCATATGACCCAGCAATCCCACTACTGGGCATATACCCTGAGAAAACCATAATTCAAAAAGAGTCTTGTACCACAATGTTCATTGCAGCTCTATTTACGATAGCCAGGACATGGAAGCAACCTAAGTGTCCATTGACAGATGAATGGATAAAGAAGATGTGGCACACGTATACAATGGAATATTACTCAGCCATAAAAAGAAACGAAATTGAGTTATTTGTAGTGAGGTGGATGGACCTAGAGTCTTTCATACAGAGTGAAGTAAGTCAGAAAGAGAAAGACAAATACCGTATGCTAACACATATATATGGAATCTAAAAAAAAAAAAAAGAAAGAAAAAAGAAAATGGTCAGAAGAACCTAGTGGCAAGATGGGAATAAAGACACAGACCTACTAGAGAATGGACTTGAGGATACAGGAGGGGGAAGGGTAATCTGGGACAAAGTGAGAGAGTGGCATGGGCATATATACACTACCAAATGTAAAATAGATAGCTAGTGGGAAGCAGCCACATAGCACAGGGAAATCAGCTCGGTGGTTTGTGACCACCTAGAGGGGTGGGATAGGGAGGGAGGGAGATGCAAGAGGGAAGAGATATGGGGACATATGTATATGTATAACTGATTCACTTTGTTATAAAGCAGAAACTGACACCATTGTAAAGCAATTATACTCTAATAAAGATATTTTTAAAAAACATATGTAATATTCATTAGTTGCAGGTAAACATTACATATAATTGAATCTCATTTATTCAGTCAACAGATACTTGTGTAGATGTTGGGCTGCACCCCACAGGCCTGCAAGGCCTATACTTGCCTAGCTTCAAGACCAAAGAAAGAGCCTGGAGTCAGCATCAGAGACATCAATGGTGTAATGGATAGGGGGAGCTTACAGGTCTGAGGCAAGGTCCTGGGGTGACACCCCACCATGTGAGGTGATGGTGGGGCAGGACATGGCAGCAGTCTTTGCTCCCAGGGGGATGGGGAGATTACCAGATATAGAGGGAATTGATGGTAGGTTGGCTCATTGACTACTGGGGAAACTAGCAGAGGGGCATGCCCCTCACTGCCCTTTGATAAGAACAGTCACTAGCTGGGGCAAGTATATAGGAAGGTCAGTCATGTGATCAGGTGTAGGTGACAGGCACTGGTCCAGCAGGGGATGTACAGAGAGCAAAGGAACAGCCATCTTGGGTGGCCTGATCTAACAGTGGGACTGGCATAGGTAGAAAGAAATGATGAATAAAGAAAACACTTCCCTTGAAGAATTCTCATCATTAAGTTAGAAGATAGAAATATAAAAACCTAAGTACAATATTATGAATTAAATAAGTTCTGTAAAGAGATGATTGAAAAGTGAAAGGAAATACTGAGAAGGACAGAGGCTACTAAAAATAGGTTGTGGGGTGGTCAAGAAAGTTCGAAGAAGAGGTGGCCTTTGAGCTGATTGTTAAAGTATACATTTTATTGATAAGTATCTGTGTGGAGAAAGGCAGTGAAAGGTATTGCAGACACAGAGAGCAGAATTACAAATTTATGGAAGTATGAGGAAGTATGAAAGATTTAGGGAATAGGAGATAATTCTGTAGGGTTGAAGTATAGATTATGAATGAATATTTTGGAGTAGTTGGAAGGTTTGCTCCTCAAGAAAGTGACTTAGAATGGCATCAGAAGAAAGACTTTAAAAGAGTTTGTAAATGTTAGGCTTTATCTTTGAGGCAATGGAAAACTGCTGGAGGATTTTAGGTAGCAATTAACATAATGAAATTTGTATTTAAGCCAATAATTCCAGTTAGTGTTACAATTGAAAGTGAAAAATACAAGAACATATTTAATCATATTTTTTGGCCCGTGCCTTAATAAATTGCTTTTCGATAACACCTTCATCCACACTGGAAAACAGAAATGAAATAAATTGCAAAACATTTGATTACCGAGAGAGCAGAGGCTAAATTAGAGTGTTCCTTTTTGTTGTTGAAAGGTTTTTAATTAGGATTTTCTAGTCAGGGCCAGGAAATAATTTCTGTGTTCTTTGATTCTAATAAAGTTGTTATATCTCTCCATTTCAAAGGTTATATAATAAAAGAAAAAGTCCATGGGATATTTTTGTTTGTGGAGCATTTTAAGGAAAATCACAACTCTGTTATCTATGAGGATGTTATGAGCAGTGCAAGAAGTGTATTATTGTTATTAAGTGTATGTGTCAGTCACCTTTCTGGGCTGCATTTATGAACATGAGTTCACTGAATTTCTTTTAACCCTTTGAAATGTGTAGTTGTGGAATTTGAGGTCAAGAGAAGTTTAGTACCTTCCCTCGGTTCATCACAATAATATTGGCGCAGCCGTTTGACTTCTTAAAAATATCAATAAATAAGCTTTAACTAACATTTATTTTCAAGACCTTCTATTAGCAAATTTGGTCTACTACATATAAATGCAGCTAAAAAGTTTATAATTGCAGGGCTTCCCTGGTGGCTCAGTGGTTGAGAGTCTGCCTGCCGATGCAGGGGACACGGGTTCGTGCCCCGGTCCGGGAAGATCCCACGTGCCGCGGAGCGGCTGGGCCCGTGAGCCATGGCCGCTGAGCCTGCGCGTCCGGAGCCTGTGCTCCGCAACGGGAGAGGCCACAGCAGTGAAAGGCCTGCGTACCGCAAAAAACAAACAAAAAATATTATAATTGCAAGATATTAGACCACAAACTGGATAGGAACACAGTGTAATTTGTAAAAGGAAAATGTCCATTATCTAGCATAAAATGTGTAGATAGATTCTCACAGAAGTAGGAGAATTGAGTGTCCTGAAACTAGCTCTCCATATCAATACAATCTCCATTTATAACTAACATTTGGTACAATGTACCTATGTGTTTCATAAGTGAATGGAAGTGGCATTAATTATTACCTGGCATTGATAGAATTCCTATGTAGCATACAAAACAAATCCTATTGGCAAGAAATGATAAACTCAAAAATGAAAACAACTAAAATATTTTAAAATAAAAACTACTATTGAGAGGAAAGATTTTTTTTATCATAATTCCTTGTTGTGATAACATCTGCTGATACCAAGTTAGAACCAATTTTGGAGCTTTTCCAATTTTTCTGAAGTCATTCTAATACATATAATACGATAAGGAGGTGAGTTACTTTCACCTTAAGTACACATACTCTTGCCATTTACTCTTTAGAAGAAACAAGAGTGGATTTTATATAGTTCTTCAGAGATTAGATCAGCCCAGGGCATGGGTACTATCTTTTATCTGTTTTGTTTGTCATTGCAGTCACCATAGGTAGTGAATCAGGGATGGTGCAGCAGGCGGGAACCTTAGAGATAGTACTGCAGTTCAATTCTATCGTGCACAGATGAAGGAACTGAGATGCAAAGAGATTAAGGTCACCCAGTGAGTTAATGGATAATGAAAATGTTGAGATTTAGAGCAATGGAGAATTATTTAGAATAATTGAAATTTCTAGAACAATTATAAAGATTCGGTGATTGTTTAAAGTACAGTAGAGAAGACTATAGAATGAATGACCCCATAAGTAACTTCTAGTTACAGGGATTACTCAGTAGGAGAAGTTATGTAGTTGTTATCAATTTAAGCAGAGGTTAGAACAGAGCAGGATGAATTTAAATTTGATGGGGGAAAAAGACAAAGAAGAGCATTTGGAAAGTACTGACTACATTTTATATATGGCAGGAAGAATCTCTTTATTGAAAGAACTGACCAGTTATACCACTGGCTATTTGCTAAGCCAGGACTAGAATCAGCTTAAAAATGTTTGACTTCCTGCTAGCCCTGAGTTAGTGTGTGTTGGAGTGGGAGCTCTTCCAAATCTATCTGGTCTGGTGCATGCCGTATTAGAATCATATCTTTTGTCTCACTTGTAACTTCAGACGTATTTATGTGATAATTTAATGTCTGTTGTATTATATAGCTTGCTAGGCATATAATAACGAAATACCACAGACTAGGTAGCTTAAACAACAATTTATTTTCTCAGTTTTGGTGGCAAGAAGTCCGATATCAAGGTGTTGTCAGGTTTGGTTTCATTTGAGGCCTCTCTCCTTGGCTTTCAGATGGCCACCTTCTCACTATGTTTTCAGATGTTCTTTCCTCTCTGTGGGCGCAATCATGGTGTCTCTCTGTGTATCCAAATTTCCTCTTCTAAGGAAACCAATCAGATTGGATTAGTGTCCCCTAACAGCCTCATTTTAAAGGCCCTGTGTCGAAACATGGTAATATTCTGAGTTACTAGAGATTATTACAGCTTCAGCATATGAATTTGAAGGGAACAAACTCTGCCTATAACATCTGTCTTCCCTTTAGAATGGAAAATTCATGAGGCTAAATACTATGTTAATTTTATTCCTCACTGTATTCCAGAACCTATTGCTGTGCCTGGCATGTTTTAGATGTTCAGTGTTATTTTTGAATGAATGAATGAATGAATGAATGAATCGAGATGAGGTTGAAACAGAAGTTACAAAAAACATTTGAGGAGATGTTTCTAAGATATCTGGAAATAAAAATGTAGAGAAGGGACTTCCCTGGTGGCTCAGTGGTTAAGAATCCACCTGCCAATGCAGGGGACACGGGTTCGACTCCTGGTCCAGGAAGATCCCACATGCTGCGGAGCAGCGAAGCCCGTGCACCACAACTACTGAGCCTGTGCTCTAGAGCCCGCGAGCCACAACTACTGAGCCCATGTGCCACAACTACTGAAGCCTGCACACCTAGAACCCGTGCTCTACAACAAGAGAGGCCACCGCAATGAGAAGCCCGTGCACCACAACAAAGAGTAGCCCCCGCTCCCCGCAACTAGAGAAAGCCCACATGCAGCAACAAAGACCCAACACAGCCAAAAATTAATTAACTTATACCCCAATAAAGATGTTAAAGAAAAAGAAAGAAAGTCAGCGGAGGTTAGCAGAACATATGCCTTTGGAGATTGGTAGAACTCTTGGGGAGGGCATTGGACTCCCTGCAGAATGTGGACATAGGCATTGGTGCCAGTTTTATTTAAACCCTAAAGCTTAGAAAAATCTCATCTAATACCTGAGTTTATATGGATGCACATAGATAAAGGCCAGGAAGAAAAAGTTCAGGAAGACCATATCAAGCTTTAGCTACATCTAGGGAGTGTTACTTTATGTGAGTGATTGGTAAGTTGAGGGAACCTTCACTTTATTCTCTACATATACTCCAGTATTATTTCAATACAAATATATTAATTAAAAATGTACCATTTTATTATTTAAAAATAAAAAAGGCACAAACCTCTCATAAAAAAATTAACTAATTAATTAATTATTTTTTTTAATGTTGAGAATCTTGCTACTTTTGTTTGTTTGCAAACTATATATGATGTTATAAGCTGTCTAGGATTTTTTTTTTTCCGTGAGTTATAAAGGACAGTGTATATGGCAAAGGAATGAACAGTTCCATCAAAAGATGAATGAAGGGTATAGAAGATCCAAATTCTTTGACAAAAAGGAAGGAAAAATTGTGGTATTGCTCATTGTGAAAAGTAAGCTAAAATCTGGTCTATGAATTGCTGTGTTATCTTTTTTTAAAACCCCTGTCACCTATTTACAGATGAGGAATATTCTTCTCTGGGAATAGAATGTATTTGTGTCATTTCTGCTTCTAAACTGTACTGCATGATATTATCATGAGGGTGTTCTAAAGTTGAAAATGGTATTGGGTCATTAACAGCCAAAGCCAGGTATGTACAATCCTTTGGGTGCAAAGGAGACCAAGCGTCCCAGTAAAATGCACATGGCTTTCTTGTCAGTAGCTGGACAAAATATTCTTTGGGTGAATTGAAAACCTTGTTAAAAATTCTATCACATCAGTAAATTTCTTTCTGTTAGTAATCTTTTTCTCTTCTTTGAATAAGTCTGACCATCTTAAAGATTTAAGTCATGTGCTTTACCTTTCTCATCCTTCTCGTAGTCCCTTTTTTTCCATCCTTCTTTAATGTGTTTGCTTTCATATTTCACTAAGCTATTCATATTTCACTCAAGTAATCTAGAAAAATAAGGAGAAAATCTATAGGAACTAAAAAGAAGTCTTTCATGGATTACGTGAATCAAACTACTGGATGTAATATACCAAAGGAAAATTACCTGAGACAACTTATGAGGAGCAATATTTTATTAAAATCACCACTTTATTTCTCTAATTTGTGGATCTTTTGATTTTTCAAAGATTTTGGCAATAATTTCTATGTTACTATAAGAAGTGCCTAATTACAAACAAAAAAGACAATTTTTTCTAACCTAAAGATATACCTGGAAACCACAATTAAATGAGATTAGAAGTTATATAATCACAGATTCAGAGATCTCAGATTTACAAAAAACAAACAAAAAACACAATGGCATTGCCAGTAATGAGCTGTGAAGCTAAAAGAAACATTTCTAAATTAGTATCTTAAAAACATATATGTTAAAAAAAAAACATATATGTTAATCAACATTGCCAGGGAAAAGACTGAGTTATCTTTCCGATACCCAAGAAAAAATGATATGACAGGACTGTTATCCAAAAAGATGTGATCTAAGTATATATGCAGTCAAAAACATAGGGGGGAAGTATTATAGAAGTATATCAGATACTTTAATTAAAATGTTAGGTTATATTTTGGACTTTATAAAATTTGTGGTATCGGACATCTTTTGAAAATGTGTACTTTGTTGGATATTTTCTCACTGTAAATAAACATTTACTTCAGTACCTATTTTATATTGCAATTATTTATTTTTGTTTGTTTTCTTAAAGACAGCCCCTGAAACTGCAAAATCTTCAGGTCCCACAAAGCCAGGAGCCATCCTTGGATTGAACTGACTTTATCTCAAATGCCATTCCATCATATGATTGCTGAAATTTTTTTATGTTTAACTCAAACTTGTCAACCTATCTGTGTCTTTTGGTATAGACCAAAGCTCAATCCTCAAAAACCAAAAAGAACAGCCTTAATTTTATTTTCCAAACTAGACCTCTCATTCTCCTTATTCTCTGTCTTATTTTTGCTGGACAGTATCCTCAGTTTCCTCAACTACTTTTTATATGGAAATAGTAAACTTGTCTCTCTTTTCTGTCTATGCTTCCTGTTACTCTTAAAGTGTTGCTAAGCTCATAATAAGCAACATATGATATGATGAATTATAATAAAGTCATAAAATACTGTTATAATACAATAGTATTTCTGCTGTCCCATTCTAGATACTATTCATAACATAAGTGAAAAAAATCAACTTTTGTTGGTGAGAGATATCCTCACAATTAACCTTTCTCCAGAGTTAAATTGACTAAGCAATATCCTTTTTTGAAAATAATCTTATTCTTATTTAATCAGGAATAAATCCACCATTATATACTATTCAATTTTCCATTAAAAAAATCTTCTAAAATTCAGATATACTATGGCTGCTAAATTTCTCCGCTCTGCAAAAGATAAAACCCTTTTTAAGAGGAAACTCTTAATTCTGTATAGCTTATCTTATTGAAGTCATTTTTATTTTCAATAATCTTTTTTTCGAAGTGCTCACAAAATACATGTTAATAATATAATACGTAACTTTAGGAATGTCATTGTTCACATTTTCTGGCATTTAACAAATTTGCTTTCTCCATCATTTGAATATCAAAAATGACATTGCTGGGACACACTCCTCCATGGATCTCTCCTGTTCCTGCACATATTGCTAAGGCTGGGTATGTAAGAATGTAAAGTCCTAACTGCTTTTACTTAGGTAGTTTTTCAGGATTGTGTTTGCAGAATGCAACTTTTAAGGATGAAGTAATGTCTTCTTATGGGACAAAGAGCAGGCTTGCTTGCAGGTGCCATAAAGTATCAATAGTAGGTTTCTTAAACTCAGTGTTCCTCTCATGTAGCCTATTTTCACTGTATGCACAGGTATCTATGTAGACCCATCTGCACCACCCCTCTGGGAAATGGGGCTTGGAAAACTGACACTAACTTGCATCTGGATATACCTTTTGCTGTTAGCAATCAAGTCCTTTGTCTCTGAGCTAGGAAACTCATGTCTGGCGCCATGTAGGACACTACGGCAGGCTAAATTACAGCTTGTGAGTAGATTAAATCTCAGACTCTTTAATGTTTGTGACAGATATTTTTCCTCATATTATGTTTTTCTTTATCCGTATTTCACAATTTGTCAAAAAGATTAATTATGGCAATTGGTAGGCTTCTGGTAAAAATGGCCATGTTAGCCAATACTTTCTGTTTTTCTGGGAATCATCCATATTGAATCATATATATTGAATATGCTTATTTTGATAACTGTTTTTACTTATTGAGTCAAGGGGAAAAACCACCTGAAGTTTGAAAATATATTCTCTTGGCACCACTGTGGTGAAAATAGGCACTGTCATGACTTGCTCACGCAACTTCAGTTAGTGCAGCCCCTATGGAGGGCGATTGGGCAGCGTTTAACAAAATTATAAATGTGCTTATCATACGACCAATATCACTTTGGGGAATTTATCCTTAATATATATTTGTACATGTGTGAAACAACATATATATATATATATAAAAGTTTATTTATTACAGTATTACATGGCATAGCAAAAGATCAGAAATAACCTAGATGCCCATCAGTAGAGGACTGTTTAAATAAATCGTGGTGCATCCATGATTTATTTAACCTCTGTTTTAAAAAAGGCAATGTAGTTGAATGACGAAATACAGAACAATTAAAGCTTTAAAGGAATTATGATTACAAATTAAAATATATTAAAATATATAAAAATCAGGAGTTCAAAATGACAAAAAAAAAATACCCCCATCAGTCTCTATTGCAGGATGCTGGAACACTAATTCATTACTTCAAAAAAAATGATAAGGGCTTCCCTGGTGGCGCAGTGGTTGAGAGTCCACCTACCGATGCAGAGGACACAGGGTCGTGCCCCGGTCCGGGAAGATCCCACATGCCGCGGAGCGGCTGGGCCCGTGAGCCATGGCCACTGAGGCTGTGGGTCCGGAGCCTGTGCTCTGCAATGGGAGAGGCCACAGCAGTGAGAGGCCCACGTACCGCAAAAAAAAAAAAAAAAAAAAAAGATAAATATCCTGTTTTTCCTGTAGGTATCTTACAGTACCCAAAAAGTTGGTGAATAAAAGTTTGTTATCAGAAGAATTACAGCAAATTAAAGCAAGAGTGATGATAGAATTATAAAAGCATCATTTTGCGATTCCATATGAAAAAAGAATCTAGGCAACAATCATCAGTGGATGCTAAAAGCATCAGGGGATCATTGAGGGAGAATTTTATGCTGAATGAACCAGGCTGCTAGTGCCTAGACCCACTGATTAATCACTACAATTGAACTATCCCATGATATGTGCATCCTGCTGAGATACATTAGGAAGAAGATAGAATCACTTATGAAGGATGCTTATAAGTAATTACACCTGAATCTAATAAAGCACCTGACTCTAATAAGGCCTCTAGTTCTAACTAGCCCGTTTTTTCTAGAGATTTTTTTCTTGATGTGGAACATATTTAAAGTCTGTATTGAATTTGTTACAATACTGCTTCTGTTTTTATGTTTTGTTTTTTTGGCCGCGAGGTATGTGGGATCTTAGCTTCCCAACAGGGATGGAACCCGCATCCCCTGCATTGGAAGGGGAAGTCTTAACCACTGGACCACCAGGGAAGTCCCCTAACTATAGGAAGTATAATGGGAAGAGGACCATGTTAAATACTAGGAGGATAGCAGCCAATTAAATCTGAATGTGGAAACAAGTCTGAATGTAGGAACTTCTACATGACAAATGATCCTTAGATTAAAAAAATAACAATAATAAAGGCCAGGGGGAAAAAGAGAGAGAGAAATATTATAGATTAAAAGAGACTTTAAGAGACATATCAACCAAATGCAATGTATAGATTTGTTTGAATAGCGATTCAAATAAACCAATTGTAAAAAAATAATTTTGAGCAAAATTGAGGAGGGACTTGAACATGATCTGAGTTTTAGATTATATAAATGAGTCATTTATTTAGCTGGGTTTGATAATGTCATTGGGTTTATGCAGATAAATAAATAATATTTTTAGCTATTAGAAATACAGTCAACACTAGAATAATTTGGGGGTTAAGGACGCTGACCCTTTGTGCAGCTGAAAATCTGTATATAACTTATAGTCGACCCTCCTTATACAAGGGTCCTCTGTATCCAAGTTTCCCCATCACATGGATTCAGCCAACCTCGGATCCTTTAGTACTGTAGTATCTACTATTGAAAAAATATATCCATGTATAAGTGGACTCTCACAGTTCAAATCCATATTGTTCAGTAGTCAACTGTACATATCAAAGTATTCACTGATGAGGTAAGTATCTGAGATTTGTTTTAAAATATCCCAAGAAAAAATAAAAATGGGGAATAGATGAAGCAAGAGTGGCAGAATATTGATAATTATTGCTGAAACTTATACTATTCTTTCTACCTTTATTTGTTTCGAGAGTTTCCATAATAAAAATAGAAAATTATAAAAAATCTCTTTATGCATGGATGTGGAAAGATTAACAAAACACAGTGAAGTTGGGAGATATCAAGTTGGAAAATAAAGTGTATACTATGCTACTATTTGTATACAAAAAAGGGAAAGAGGAATAAAACCGTAGATTCATATTCGTGTAGTGATACACAGGGAAGCTATGGAAGGTTACATAAGAAGCTAATACTAGAAGCGGTTAGCAACAAAATAGGGGAAGGTAGGAACTTAAATACAGTATGACTTTTACTTACACCACACAAATATGTAAAAGTAAACAATGAGTTGTTAATATATACAATTGTGAAAACTGAAAACTAAACATAATCATTAACATGAAATTGAAGTACTACATTTAATTATGTACCTTTGTACATTCCAGTATCTTAACTATGTTCATGTAACATCTATTCAAATATAAGAAAAATGTATAGAAAAGTGGCAACTTGGAGTTATATTCTTCATGTTTTCTCAATCATTTTGGATCCATTTAATCAAGACCAGGGTGCTGTACTTAATATCCCTGCTCTCTGAGTTTAGTAGAACTTCCTTTTCACCTAGTTTAGAATTTTATAAAATTCTAAAAAGATTATTTAGTCATCATAGTAACAGTCTTAAAAAATACAAATAAAAATATTTTTAAGAGATAACTTCTCTTTTTTAACCAAAGTTGTTACAACTCCCTCTTACCAGTATTTATTCTTTACTCATTCAGCACAGTTGACTGAGTTTATACTTCAGTGAGTTTCTACTTTATACTATAGTTTGGTAATATAAAAATTAACCAGACTAGATTTTTGCCCTCAATTTAATTTGGGAGACAGATGTGAACAAATTATTATAATACACATAGAAATAGAGAAACAAAGTGAGAGTTGAGTAATCTGGCTTCCTTCTCATGGCTATATTAAGATTATACCATAACCTCCACATAATAATCCACACTTAAGGGACTTTGTCTATCTAGATTTGAACTTTCCTGTCATTATCCTGACCTAACTAAGCCATATGTTCATTCTGTAGGTCTCCTCATCTCTGTCTTTCTATGTCCTTGTAAGACTTGCTGGTCAACTCCAATGGTTCTTAAAGCTACAGCTCTCTTCTTCCTTACTGGAATTGTGACTTCTTTTTTGAATGCCTCTCTTTTGATTATTTTTCTTTTAGAGACTCAGACTACGGGATCATATCCAACATTTTTTCAATTTTTGAAGTTTAACTTCCCATAATCTGGCCTATTAGTCTGGCTATGCCTAGATTTCCCTCGTTATCACAGACTCTTAAACAGCTAACTGTAATTCTCCAATGTCCTATTATTTCCAATTCATCAATTGGCTCTCCTGTGATGGTAAAGTTAGGACAATAGCAGTAAAACTTCTTGTCACTTGCTCTTCCTTCTCAGGGGAAAACTCGACATTAAGTCATCAATTAAAGTGAAAAAATTTATCTGCTACCCTGCTTTTGCACTGAATCGTCCAGAAACTGTCTACCTAGCTAAAATGTCCACCATTACTATATCTTATCTCTGATTCAGTTTGGTCATCTCTAATATGACCTTGCCAGTTATTTTCTTTTTGCCTTTATTTTCACCAGAGTTTTTCAGTATATATCTGCTCTCAAGTACATGGATTTTCATGCAAATGTATGAAATGAAATGTTACTCATTGTTCTCTTCTAAGCTTCCCCCCTGAACATATTATACCAACACTTCCAAGATTTTGAAGTATGGTTTTCAACATAAAACATATCATAAGGAAAAAAGCAGTTCTAGAATAAGGAATAATGACCCTCAATTCGATCCTCTTCCCTATCTACTGGGCAGACCTCATTGAGCACGAGAATCAGCAGGGGACCTTGGTAAAATGCAGATTTTGATTCAGTAGGTCTGGGAGGGGCTGAAATTCTGCATCTCTAACAAGCTCCAGGGTGATAATACTTTTGGTTCGTGGATCTCTCTTTGTATAGCAAAGCTCCCCCTCATTAAAAGTATATACTAATACAAGGAGCCCTAAATTAACATAAAGACTATTCATGTGAAAATATAGATGAATATACTAACTATAACATTATTTTTATATTTGTTAAAGACAAATTTGTCTGCCATCTTAGTACACACTTTTAATGTGAAACTATTAGTATTTAGTCAATAGATCAAAAAGTCACTTATAGCCAGAAACCCCAGAAATAATACCTGGATATCTTAAGTATTTCATTGTAGCTTTAAACTTATGAACACTCATTCAGACACAATCTTTCCACATAGTTCCAAAGTTTTTCTTTTGAGTACATTAGTTAATTGGAGTCTTCCTTCCTCATTCTTACCCTACTACAGCCCAAGGTATAAATTAAATATGTAATATCAGTTTCCTTAAAGGGGTGTAAGAACACTCCTAAAATAAATTGAATGCAAATCAGTCCAGACATTCAACATTTAAGCACTTTTATCATTACCTTACAACTAATCCAATAGTAACAATTTTTAGTAATTATCTGTTGAGATTTACATAGAAACAGTAAGTCTCTTTCACCTTCTTTTAGTTATTGCTTTACCATTTCTTGTCCACTGCTAGTCCAGTCACACTTCCCATTTCAGGGAAGAAGCAGATGGATCTATATTACAAAAAAAAAGGAGAACAGTCCAAGATTGCCAGACTTCTGAGAAAAACCTATAGAATAAAATAAACAAAAGAATATTTAAACAGAGAAGAAACAGATTTTTCAGGAAATATGAAAATAGTAAGCTAGATAGGTAGATACAAAAAGATCTAGATAACATCACCAGAGAAAATCAAGAATATATTGTTTCTAAGAAACAAGTATATAATTCTAAAAAAGGGAAGATTACAGGAAAAAAGCTCTTTGAAATTTAAAATACGATTGTATGTTTTAAAAATCTGTAAAAGGACTGGAGGATAAAATTTGATGAAATTTTTCAAAGCAAAGAGCAAAAATACAAAGAGGTAAAAAATATAAAAGGAAAGATGAAACACAGAACAATTCAATAAAATATCAGACCTATAGAAAGAAGGTCAAAAACTAAATAGTGAAACAAAAGAAAGAACATTGTAGAAGTGAATTTCTCAGAGCCAAAGAGAGGAAATATCTTCAGAATAAATGGACCCATGAAATGTTGAGCAGAATGAATGATGTAATAATAACAGTAATAACTAGTTTTCTTTAGCTTTCTATTATGTGCCATTTTCTGAGCCAAGTATTTATTCGCCTTTTACAGTTTAGAAAACTGAGGCTTATAGAAGTTAAATCATTTGCTCAATGTTGCATGATTAGTGCCTAATGGATTCAGATGTCAGTCTAACCCTCATGCTCTTCAACACCGCAGAAATAGGTCATACTTTACTGCCTCCTAATCTTACCTACTTGGGTAGATTGTCCAATCAACTGTAATTTTGCACATTCACTAGTCTCCACTGAAGACTAAAACATTCATGTTGGTTTAAGCACATCACTGTTTTCTTTTTCTGTGAAAATGAGTTCTTTCACAGGACCCTCTTTAGGCCACACACAAGTTGGTCATAAACAGCTCACCAGATATCACCACATAAACTAAATTCAATATAGACTCAAAGTTTGAGTACTTTTCTCTTTTCCTTTTGATTGATACCTATGACAGTTATGGAATTTATTAGGTATAGTGTTAACATCTTTGCAGAAATTGTTAAAGTCCTTATTATTGCTAGTCAGTTAATATAAATCAGTAAAGAATGCCATTTCCCCTACTTTGACACCTTGACTCTAATAACTGGGAGAGAGTTATCCCCCACTGATGTTGATGATCCCAGCTCTGTGACTGCGCCCCCTTGCAGACCTGCAGAAGAGATTCAACACAGAACTCCTTGGAGATGCTGGTGCCTCTCTCCTCAGTGCATTCCCAATGATCATGGTGAATGCCATGTCCTCTGGGCCTTCCTGTGGAACATAATCCCCTGTTGGGTCTTCTGACCTCATATATTTATTCTAACAATCCCCTCACCTCTTTGCTTATTCCTCTACCATCTTCCAGTGCAACTCAGGCATTTCCACTTTGCTCAGCCTGGGGCATAGCTTCTTCAGGCCTGTAAGAGCTACTCTAGCAGCAAGTTTGCCTCATCACCTACAGTAATGGCAGGATGTTAAATCCTGTGTCCCCCCCGCCCCCCATAATTGCCCCCAAGTGAGTGAATTCTTGATTGCCTCACCTTATATCTCATCCCATTGATTAGACACATCCAAAATTCAATCTCAGGTTTACTCTCCTTGCTCCTTTCAGTGCTTGCTAACTAACGCTCACATCTCCTTCAGTGGGTTCTCTTTCCTCTCCTAAGCACACCCTCACCTGGATGATGTTGGGATTTAACTCTAGTTATCAGCCTGGCAACCAGGGGAGGAAATTGGCACAGCTCCTCAAGGACACACCTGTTGCCATGAAGGGGAGAAACCTCTACAGCATCTTCTAGCACGGCAGATGTCCTACATCTTACTAAGAAGGAGAGAGTCTGCTCTGCCAGTTCTCATGGTTCAGGGGCTTCTGCAGTGCCAGCATCCTCAAAGGCATCCATCCAGATGTCCCCATCCCATAATTTAGAGTCCCATGTTTTCCCAACCAGAGCCTTGGACTCAGCAAAAAGGACCTGTTTTTCTGAACATTTGGACATTTCTGGAGCTCTTTGAATATAAATATCAAGTCATGAGTTACTGCCTCAGCTCGGCCCACAATTCCACTGCAGGAGACAAAACACTTTGTGTCAGCTACCAGAGAGAACCTCTAGCACTCACACTTAGCCTTTTACTGCTTGCTAACATCCCTCAGTTTCTCATTACCCCCCTGGCAAGAAGTCGATTCAGGGTAGCAATAACCAAGCCAGCTCTGAGGTCCTTGTAGGAATCATTGCCCCCATATTTCTAAAACACCTGAATTTTTTTTTTAACTAATCAGAAAAGTACTTTTTTTTTTTCTTTTTAACATCTTTGTTGGAGTATAATTGCTTTACAATGGTGTGTTAGTTTCTGCTTTATAACAAAGTGAATCAGCTATACATATACATATATCCCCATATCTCTTCCCTCTTGCGTCTCCCTCCCTCCCAACCCTCCCTATCCCACCCCTCTAGGTGGTCACAAAGCACTGAGCTGATCTCCCTGTGCTATGCAGCTGCTTCCCACTAGCTAGCTATTTTACATTTGGTACTGTATATATGTCCATGCTACTCTCTCACTTCATCCTAATTTTTTAATTGAAGTATAGTTGATTTTTAATACTATATTGGTTTCAGGTGTACAACATAGTGATTCAATGTTTTTATACATTATACTCCATTTAAAGTTATTATAAGATATTGGCTATGTTTCCTGTGCTGTACACTATATCCTTGTAGCTTATTTATTTTATACATAGTATTGTAGTCTGTGCCTCTTAATCCTTTGACCCTATCTTGCCCCTCCCTCCTCCCCTCTCCTCACTGGCAACCACTAGTTTGTTCTCTATCTCTGAGTCTGTTTCTGTTTTGTTATATTCATTCGTTTGTTTTTTTTAAATCCACATATAAGTGACAACATACAGTATATGTCTTTCTCTGAATTATTTCACTAAGCATAATACTCTCTAGGTCCACCCATGTTATTGCAAATGGCAGAATTTCATTCTTTTTTATGGCTGAGTAATATTCTATTGTATATATATACCACATCTTCTTTATTCATTCATTTGCTGATGTACACTTAGTTTTCTTCCATATCATGGCTATCATAAATAGTGCTGCTATGAACACTGAGGCGCATGTGTCTTTTTTTTTAATTAATTTATTTATTTTTGGCTGTGTTGGGTCTTTGTTTCTGTGCGAGGGCTTTCTCTAGTTGCGGCAAGTGGGGGCCACTCTTCATCACGGTGCGCAGGCCTCTCACTATCGCGGCCTCTCTTGTTGTGGAGCACAGGCTCCAGACACGCAGGCTCAGTAATTGTGGCTCACAGGCCTAGTTGCTCTGTGGCACATGGGATCTTCCCAGACCAGGGCTCAAACGCATGTCCCCTGCATTGACAGGCAGATTCTCAACCACTGCGCCACCAGGGAAGCCCGCATGTATCTTTTTGAATTAGTGTTTCCATTTCTTTGTATATATACCCAGGAGTGGGATTGCTGAATCATATGGTAGTCCTATTTTTAGTTTTTTGAGGAACCTCCATACTGTTTTCCACAGTGACTGCACCAATTTACATTCTCACCAGCAGTGCACTACGGTTTCCTTTCCTCCACATCCTCGCCAAAGTGTATTTGTAGAGTTTTTGATGATAGCCATTCTGAGAGGTGTGAGGTGATATCTCCTTGTGGTTTGGATTTGCATTTCTCTAATAATTAGCAATGTTTAGCATCTTTTCATGTGCCTTTTGGCCATCTGTATGTCCTTTTTGGGAAAATGTCTATTAAGGTCTTATGCCCATTTTTTAATCGGGTTTGTTTTTTGGTATTGAGTTGTATGAACTGTTTACGTATTTTGGATATTAACCCCTTATCGGTCATATCATTTGAAATATAAAATGTCTCAATATTTGCACCTGCATGGGGCTTCCCCTGTACCAGGACATTTTCCCAGGTTACCTCCAGTGAAATCTTCAGCAATTAGGCCACCACCTTTGCCAGGGGCTACCTTTACCCAAATACCACTCAGGATAGTATACTCTTCGCTCACCAGGCAACAAGTGAACCAGTCCCCAAACCACATGTTCATTGGCCCACTCTTGGCACCACCTGTGTCAATTCAGGTTTCCCAAGGAGCAGTCTCCAAAACAAGATTAGTCATGGAAGAGAGATTGGGTGGGGGGAAGGAGGCAATTATGAAAGATAAAAAGGAAAAAGAAGAAATATAGAGAGAAACCATTCAGCCCGTGATATGAGGTCTGACCTGAAAAAAAAAGAAAAAGAAAAGGTGGGAGAGAGGAAGGAGGACTTGGAAGGAAGATCCTCAGACTTCAGCACAATTCTAAGAAAGCTTCATCAGGCGAAGAGGAATGGAACCAAAGGCATCCATTAGAAGAGTCCCCTATCCCACAGGAATGGCCTGCACAAGCGCCCCACAGCTCTCAGGTTTTGGCCCGAAACACGCCAAAAGAAGCATAGCCTCTACATGAATGGAGTAGTGAGTCCAGCTGGGGCTGTCAGTCAACTATGCTCCCTGCAGCAGGAGACCTGAGCAGTGCATTTTCTTGGCCAGAGACCCGAAGTACCATTTCCCCACCACTTGCTGACATTTTCTGTTAATTCAAATTTAGCTTGTGTTTATTTCCACTAGGAAAACTTTCCTCTCCTCTTCCCTTCTCTTTCTTTTGCATAAAATGCAAAACTTTAATCCATTCCCCAGGATCCCAGTGTACACCAAATGTCTGCTTGCTTTGATCTTTGATGGGAGCACCTGGAAGGCAGGGATTTTTTTTTTTTCTTTTTTAATTTGAGTTTTTACTGCCTCGCATAATTCTTAGGATGTGGCAAATGCTGAACAAGTGTTTGCTGAGTGAACAAATGCATGCACGAGACCAAAGGAGGCAAAAACTGGTATACAACAGCTATGAAAGAGTCTGTAATATCTCTCTGTAAATAGTGAAATATTTTCAACTTCCTGGCCTGGTTTGGAGACTTAAAACTTTGAAGTGATTTAAGAGGTAAATGGCTCAAGGTGCCATTCAGTCTCTGCTGTTATCAAAATCTGAGTGTCAACCTATTTGAAAAAAAAAAGTTGTGCTATAAACTGATAGCAGGATGTGCATTCTGATTACAAGAAATAGTGACCCTGATAATAATACCGTGAAAGAGAAAGGTTAGCAGGTGAAATAAGTCACCACAAAGAGGGTAAGGAAATGGATAATGTTACTAAAAAGGCTGAGAATTTAGGAGAAATATAAATATAGAGCGACTTGACCTCATTGCTACAAATCTAATCTCTGGGGCAGTGTAGTTGTCAAGAATTTTGTCTTCATTAAAGAAAAAATTCAATGTGAAAAAGAATAAGGAAAAAAGAAACAAATGTCAAACATGCCCAATTAGCCAGCTAGAGTTAAGACCTAGAGTCTTGAATTTAAACTCAGATTTGCAGTGTTTGTATTCATTTTTTTACTGAGAAGTGGCAATATGGTCAGAAGATTTCCCATTGATTAAAGCAAATTTAATTTTAAAATGATTTCCATAACTTTGCATTTTTATTAAGATGTTTGGCCAAAATATCAGGAAATGAATTATATACTTCAGGGATTATGAATTCCTAACGTTATTACACTTTCTCCATGTGAAAAAACATCACAATTTTTAATACATTAAATCTTAGGTACATTTTATAGCAGTCGTTTGTATTGCCACTCTAAGTGCTTCTGTTTGTAGCAAGATTATTTTTTTAAAGCTTATATTTTTACTTTCTAGTTTTCAATAAACTTGTGGTGTGGCTCACAAATGCATTATTAGCTTTTAGGGGATAGATGTTAATGTCATTCATTCTTTCAGGCGTAATGAAGACATAATAATAAAAAAAAAAGTCCACTAATTAACTTGTTTCCATCTATATTAAAGCATTTGCTTCAACTTTCATGGAGAGTGTATACAGCCAAACTTGAATGTAAAAGGTCACACCCAGGATGAAGGAGCTTGTAGGTGATCCTAAAAATTAATGAATACTAAAAAATCTTCACTTTTATCTATCTGGATCTTTCAGGTTAAAGTTTATTAACAGATTTTTTTGGTTACTTAAGTAGTTGCTAAAAAAGTGTGCATATTATTAAACATAATATTCAAATAATAATGAAACATAAATAATAACCAATTCTGATTTAAAAAATATATTCTAAATTTATATCCTTCTACCATCAACAAAGACCACAGATCATTTAAACATTTAAAAATGAATTTATGTGTGTCTATACTGTATATGTATACAGCATATTATATATACTATTATACATACAACATATTATATATAATACACAACACCATGCATTATGTAAATTGTGTGTATGTGTTCTAACTGGAAATTTCTTTTATTATGATTTCTAGAGAGTAGGAATCAAGTCTACTCTAAAATATATAGCTCCAAGTGTCTCATACTGGAAAACACAAATTGTTAATTCATTGGCTGATGCTTTTTTTTTAAATTTTTATTGTAGTATAGTTGAATTACAATGTTATGTTAGTTTCAGGTGTACAGCAAAGTGAATCAGTTATACATATACATGTATCCACTCTTTTTTAGATTCTTTTCCCATATAGGCCATTACAGAGTATTGAATAGAGCTCCCTTATTAGTTATCTATTTTATATACTGTAGTGTATATATGTCAGTGCCACTCTCCCAATTTATCCCTCCCTGCCTTACCCCCCTGGTAACCATAAGTTTGTTTTCTACATCTGTAACTCTATTTCTGTTTTGTAGATAAGTTCCTTTGTACCCTTTTTTTTAGATTCCACATATAAGTGATATCATATATTTGTCTTTCCTCTGTCTGACTTAACTGCACTCAGTATGATGATCTCTAGGTCCATCCATGTTACTGCAAATGGCCTTATTTCACTCTTTTTTATGGTTGAGTAATATTCCATTGTATATATGTACCGTATCTTCTTTATCCATTCCTCTCTTAATGGACATTTAGGTTGCTTCCATGTCCTGGCTATTGTAAATAGTGCTGCAATGAACACTGGGATGCATGTATCTTTTTGAATTATGGTTTTCTCCAGATATATGCCCAGGAGTGGGATTGCTGGATCATATGGTAGCTTTATTTTTAGTTTTTTAAGGAACCTCCATACTGTGGATGTACCAATTTACATTTCCACCAACTATGTAGGAGAATTTCCTTTTCTCCACACTCTCTCCAGCATATATTATTTGTAGATTTTTTGATGATGGCCATTGACCAGTGTGAGGTGATACCTCATTGTAGTTTTGATTTACATTTCTCTGATAATTAGTGATGATGAGCATCTTTTCATGTGCTTTTTAGCCAGGCTGATGCTTTTTTAAATCTCTTTCTAACTGCCTCAAGTGGTGGAATTTTTTTTCTATAACAGATAGGTTCCTTTCCTGTTTCATAATTATTTGTTTTATCACTGTCTGGTATATTTAATATGATCACATCTTCCTTAAAGGACTAAGTAACATTTACTATTTTTATTCCTGAACTAACTTTTACTAAAATCTTACTAATTTCAAAATATAATTTGTTTACTGTCAGTTAGAAACAACCTGTTATTCTAGTGGTCTTCCAAATCTATTTCCTGGATTCTTCGGTTGACAGCAGTGGTCCAAGTGAATGGGCCTCAGGTCACCTTCTAATTTTTCCAGAGCCCTGGTTCTCACCCCTGCCTGTGTGTTAGAATCACTTGGGAGGATTATTATTTTTAATAATCTGTGATGAGGTCTAATCTGCATGCTTTTAAAACTTCCTACGTGATTCTTATATATAATCATTTTGGCACCTATCATTCTAGAGAAGCCATGGTTTCAGATGTGTTTTAGTGTGATTACGTATAAGATTTTGTTTGAATAAATGGTCTCATTGTATAAAAGTTGAATGCTGTGCTTTATTGCTCCGTTTGAAATGTAGTTCCTTTGTCAATAACTTTCATAATTTTTGTAGGAAAATGTTTTATGATGATATAACTATTTGCTTAATATATTCTGATATCTCTGCTTCCAAGTGATATTATTTTGATTATATTGCTGTACTTGAAAAATTTATTATTAGTAATATTAACTTTATTAAAGCTTTTACTTTTGGAATACCACTTTCAGGCTCCATTTCCTCCTTTTTATGGGTGGTTTCTAAAGTTCGTTGGAAGTTTTTCTTTTAAAAAATTGCCGTTATAAGAATGAATGAATTAATTATGTGAATAAATCTGTAAAACTAGTGTCATTTCTTAGTTATTTTTAGATTTATTTTCTGTATATCATCATATTAACACCTTTAAAATTTGAAAGTTATCATCCCTATAAAAAGTAAAGATCCAAAATATAGGATTAAAAATAAAATATTATTAGCTTATTAATAAGTTAACATGTGTATGCATATGGCTGATACACTTTGTTGTGCAACAGAAACTAACACGGTATTGTGAAGCAATTATACTCCAATAAGTTCTATTTTTATAAAGTTATTAAGCTCACAATTCTGTGGATCAAAATTTTTATCTGAGCTAGTTGTAGGGTTCTTCTGATGTCTAAGCTCAGCTGGACTTATTCATGCATCTGTAGTACTGAAGGTTAACTAGTTATGGTAGAATCAGTAACCTATTTAAGCTTCATATACTTTCTATTTTAATGTCATTTTCATTGTACCTCAGTATTGTATAAAATCTTTGAAAATTCTTTCCTTTTTCAGCCGTGAGAAAGACAAATAGAAAAGCTCTGTGTCCATGCTTGAATAAGAATTTTTTTTTTTAAAAAAGGCAGTGTTGGGGCTTCCCTGGTGGTGCAGTGGTTGAGAGTCCGCCTGCCGATGCAGGGGACACGGGTTCGAGCCCCGGTCCGGGAAGATCCACATGCCGCGGAGTGGTTGGGCCCGTGAGCCATGGCTGCTGAGCCTGCGCGTCCGGAGCCTGTGCTCCACAACCGGAGAGGCCACAACAGTGAGAGGCCCGCGTACCGCAAAAAAAAAAAAAAAAAAAAAAGGCAGTGTGCTTCTGGGGGCGAAATGAGGGGTAGAGAAAACATAATTCGAGAGCAATAGATGTGGAGTAACTCAGTCCAGCTGCCCCCTTCCACCTACTGATTATCCTTCTAGGGGCTTCCTTGAGGCTTTATGTGTTTATTTTAATGAAGGAGGCGATTCCATACAAGAAGGTGTATTTTTTGTTTTTTGGGTTTTTTTTTTTTTTTTGCGGAACACGGGCCTCTCACTGTTGTGGCCTCTCCTGTTGCGGAGCACAGGCTCCGGATGCGCAGCCTCAGCGGCCATGGCTCACAGGCCCAGCTGCTCCGCGGCATGTGGGATCTTCCCGGACCGGGACACGAACCCGCATCCCCTGCATTGGCAGGCGGACTCTCAATCACTGCGCCACCAGGGAAGCCCAAGAAGGTGTTTTTTTATTGAGAATGTTGTGTGGATCACTTTATATAAAAAATTATAATCTACAAATTCTATGCTATGGAATAAATATAAGAAAGTTTATGTTTCATTCGATGAAGTTTATCAGAAATATAAGCCTTTCTCATTAATAGCTATAAAGCATATTCCTTGTCTTAGTTCAGGCTGCTATAAAAACATACCACAGACTGAGTGGGTTATAAATAGAAAATTTTTTCACACATTTCTGGAGACTAGAAGTCTGAGATCAGGTGCCAGCACGGCTGAGTTCTGATGAAAGCCCTCTTCCGGTTTCAAATTGCCAACTTCTTGTATTCTCTCATGGTGAAGAGAGGGCAAGAAATCTCTGTAGGGTCCCTTTTATAAGGGCATTAATCCCATTCAGTAAGGCTCAACTCTCATGACCTACCACCTCCCAAAGGCCCTACCTCTTAATACTGTAACACTGGAGGTTAGGATTTCAACGTTTGAATTTCGGGAGGGACACAAATATTCAGTCCATTGCACCCCTCCTGGCTAAAAATATGAAATGGTGATGCAGCCTCATCTCTGAATATGCTTATTTTACCTAATGTTAAGAAACCCAGGAAAATGAATAGATTTATAATACTAACCTAATATATTAAAGAAAATATATTGGGAGAAGGAAGGTTTTAATAATTTTTTTTAAAAAAGTGCTTGATTGATATAATAAAATTACAACCTAATCTCAGACTAGATTGCTGTCATCTTCTTCTGAATCTTTATTTATGTATTTTTAGGGGGATAAAATAAAGTTTTACCTGCTACCTTGGACTATAGAGTTTAATTTTATAGGAAATGCATTAACACATTAAGCATTTGCCATTTTAATTAAGACCTAATTTCATACTTATGTGGTATACCACACACTTTTCTTCAGAAATATACCAGGTTCAGTAAATACCTTCTATTTCATCTTAATTTATTTCCTTCCTCACTAATTTTCATTTTGAAAAGTTAAGGTGTTCCTTAAGTATATAATAAAAATGAAACCAATTCTCCTTAGAGAGCGTACAAACCCTGTCTGTATTAGAAATATTTTAATATGAAAAGTAAGAAACAGCTAAGGTGGCATTTACTGAGGAAATTGGGTACTTGCAGTTTGTTCCTGGCATGGGCTTCTAAGTCACTGGGGGAAAATAAGACAGGGCATTCCTCTCATTTCCTGCTAGAAGCCTGAAGTTATAACATCAATATTAGAACATAAATGTGAAATTACTTTTTTTACAGATATAAATCTGATTGATTTAAGCGGTTACTTGTTCATGTCTGCATGTTATCTCTTTCTGTATTGAGAGTCTCAACACATATCTCTAGTTATTGGAAGTCCCTTTGTTCAAATTGATAGCAAAAAAGTTTCCTCCTAAATAAATATTCGAAATTCCCAGTTTATGTAAACTCTGTTTTCTCACTTTCCTAAGGCCTTCTCCAGGACATATTACGACAGATTCATGAGCTCAGTTTGCACTCCTAGTCACTCTGCACATAATCACATGATCTCTTTGTGAGTGTGGGCAGATTGCTTAACAGTGCTGAGTGTTAGTTTCTTCAGCTATAAAACAGGAACAAGGCTAACCATCATATATATTGTATTTATTGTTTAGAATAGCAAGATAATGCAGGTGTAATGGGCTGGTTTTGGCTGACTAAGTTGGATACACACATTAATGCAGGCAGCTCCTCTGTATCCTCCTTTCCTCCATATCTGTTTTCATTCTCTTATAAGAGAGGAGCTTTGGTTGCAAAATCAATGCAGTGGAATGGGGGAATGGGCTGAGAGTTCCTGGTGGCAATCAGACCTGGGTAAACAAATGAAATGGGACATGCATGACACCCGTCAAGCTCCTTGAACTGGATTTGAGCTCCTGTGATTAGAGTAGGGACAGACAAAAACTGATGCAATTTCTTGGAAACTCGTTTGATCTTGGGCATGTTCACCTCTCTAAGTCTGCATACCCATCTGAGAAATGGTGATGATAATAATACTATTTCGTAGAGGTGTTGGGTATATTATATGGAACTGTGGATAAAAAGTAAAGTGCTTGGCCAATGATTAATAAATATCTACTATTATTTTTTATCATCTATGAGACTCTTTATATAAGCTGACCTGTTTCAGAACCTAGATGACAAGCCGGGGAAAGAATTGGGTAGGAAGCTCCTTTCCCACCCACGCTCTTACAACCCAAACCAAGTAGTCCCAAGCAATGGAGAAATAGGGAGACCACACTCCTAATGTAGATTGGCATTTTCACAATGGGAAATGACACTATGAGATTTTTACCAAGTGGATTTGTGAGCAGATTTTACCAAGTGGAGCCAGAGCAGGAGTAGAATAGCATGGTAGCTTCTGGATGAGGACCTTCTTTGATAAGCACGGAATGCTGAGGTCTGGGACACCCGGATTACACATGTAAATGCCTTAACAGAGTGCTGTAAGCATTCAAAAAAACGACTGCTGTAATTATTATCATTGGGTCCATTTTCCACTAATTGCAAGAACCAGATAGCTGAAAAAGAAAATGAACTCCTGAAACAGCTTCAATCAACTACAATAGCAGTTTTCTTGGCATGTCAACAGTTTACAATCACTCGGGTTTAAAATAATGACAGTGTTGTAGTTCCGCCTAGTTAATGAAAATAGAGACAACCATAAATCCTGGGGAATCTTCTGCTTGGTAAGAAGTAAAGAAAGATAAGCCAAAACATATTAGAAATACAGGTTACCTTTATCACTTTGCTCAATACTTAATATCTCAACATCTTGAAGGATGTGTAGGATTTCAATAGGCAGAGAGGCATACACATTCTAGAAGGAAGTAAAAACATGAGAAAACCAATAAAGGAGGAAAAACGAGAAAGAATTTATGGGAAACGTGAGTAGTCCAGTTTGTCTGCGGGCAAGGCTTTCCTTTGTGCATGATTGAGTTATTTATTGCTGCATAATGACACACCCCAAAGCAGTGTCTTAAAACAGTGATTTTTTTTATTTCTTGTGATTCTGGGGTTGACTGGTCAGATCTTTTGATCCACATGGTTTTGACTGGGGTCGTTCAAGTAGCTGCATTCAGTGGGGAGTCTGGCTGGAATGCCTCAGTTCTCCTTGACATGTCCTTTTCTCTCAGTTCATGAAGTCTCATCCACCAGCACCTCTCCATGTGACCTCTCTCCAGCAAAATATCCTGGACTACTTTATAGCATGGCTGCTATAAATGTGCCATGAAAGAACATTTCAAGAGAATAATTCCCAGTGTGAAAACATATATATGCCTCTGTTGAGTCATGGTTGCTAATACCTCACTGACCAAAGCAAGTCATGTGAATAAGCCTCTGGAGTCAATGTGAGAGATACAGAAAAGTGAATACTGAGAGTTGTGACTTGTGGGTATATTGAGAATGGGGGAAGCTGGCAGTTCTAATGGAAAGGATTCAGAGATGGAGCCAACAAGAGTCATTTATCTCATCACCACAGAACATTATGGTGGACACAGCCTATGTGTCTCCTTTACTTTCAACCATATATCCCAGGAAAAAAGGATAGAAAAGATATTTGGGGACAAAAAGAAACAAAAAAAAATCTATCATTAAAAATAATTGTAAATTTAAAATTTGGTAGATATCACTAGAAGATTTAGGTATAAGTAGGATTAGATTGATCTGTTGAGAAAACTGCTCAAAAAAAGCTTGGAAAATGGCTCTGCAAAGGAAATGATTATTCCAGAAAAAACTAGAATCCAAGAGAGAACAAGTAGAATTAGCAGAATTAACTTTGGGGGAAATTTTCAGGGAAATATCTCCTTTCCCACCTACACAAAATCCATATATAACAAGCAGTAGGCAGCAGTGGAAGTCTGATAAAAGAGAGCTACCTGCTTAGACAGGGCTCCTGGTATGTGGCAGACTGTTATACTGGAGATATCCCCAGGATACACACCTTGTGTCCTCCCCTCCAATACTGAATCTGGTCGTGAGACAGCAAGAATAATACTGACAGAGGCTTTACAATAGCTTACCCAATGAAGTGTATCCACGTGGGGAGTTTTATTAGCATCCTGCTGCCTTTTAAGGAGCTCTGGCTATACGTTTCTAATGATAAGAGAACACCACATGGAAAGAAGTCTTGAAGAACTCGTGGACATCTTCGACATGTCCATCTCAGCTGAGCTGCCATGAGTGGTCACAGTTGATATCACATGATGTTGAGACAACTGGATCTTACCAAATTCGCCCAAATTGCAGAATTTTGAGTTAAATAGATGCCTGTTTTATAAACCACTAAATTTTCAGATGATATGCTATACAGCAATAGGTAAGTGAGAAAAATAGATGACTAGAGGGAAAAAAAGACCAGAAATGTATGTAATTCCATATGTATGGAACATTCATGATCGGGGGAAGGTGTATAAAGGAAAAAAGAAAGAAGGACAACCATATCGATCAGGGGAAAAACACTAAAATCCCCACAACCCCTCCTTAGTATGGCAATTTAGTGGGAGTAGTATTTTCTTGCCTCTCTATTCCACAACTAAAGCAAATTCACCTAAATGTATGTCCTCCTCACTGACAACTAAACCTACAAAAAGGGGAAGTATTTTTCCCTAAGTTTTCTTCTTTCCATTTTACCTTTTAGCTCTTATACTTACGTTTATGATTCATTTTGAGATACTTTTGATATATATAGTATAAAGTAGGCAATGAGGTTTAATCTTTTGCATATAAATATCCAATTGATCCAGCACAACTTACTGGAATTTCCTAACTAATTTCCTTGGAACTTTTCAGAAATCTTTGGTAATACACATGTGGGTCTAATATGGAATCAGTTCTGTTTCATTAACCTATATGTTTATCTTCATGCTAATATAATACTATCTTAATTACTGTAGAGTAATAATACAGTTGACCCTTGAAAAACATGGGCTTGAACTGCGTGGGTCCACTTATTTGTGGATTCTTTTCAATAGTAAATACTATAGTACTACATGACCCTAGGTTGTTTGAATGCATGTTGCAGAACCGTGAATATGGAAGAAACTGGGATGTGGAGGTCAGACAATAATTATATTCGAATTTTCAACTGCAGGGGAGGGTCAGCACTCCTAACCCCGTCGCTGTTCAAGGGTTAATTGTAATTCTTGAAATCAGATAAAGTCCATGTTTTTTCAAAATTTTTTTTCTTTTTCAAATTTACCTTGATTATATAGAGTCTTCCATTTTCATATAAATTTTAGAATTAGCTTATCAATTTCTACAGAAAACTTGAAAGGATTTTGATTGGGTTGCATTGAATTTTTAGATCACTTTGAGGAGAATTCACATCTGAACTGTATTAAGCCTTCTGATCTATGTTCATGCATTCTCTCTATTGAGGTGTTTAATTTATCACGTAATGTTTTGCAGTTTTAAGCATACAGTATTAAATGTACATTAAATTTAAATGTATCCCCAATTATTTCATGTTTTATATAATTTAAAATGGAATTATTTTCTATAAAGTTGCAATTGTTCGTTGCTGGTATATAGAAATATAATTGACTTTTGTGTATTGATCTTATATCTTATAACAATACAAAACCCATAAATTAGCTTTAATAGCTAATTAGTATATTACTTAAGATTTTCTTCATGGAAAATCAGGTTGTCTGTGAAACACAATTTTATTGTATTTTCTCAATCTGAATTTGTTTCATTTCTTTGTTTTGCTTTATTGATCAAGTACGGACCTCCAGTAAAATGTTGAAAAGAAGTGGTGGGACCGGAAAACTTTACCTTTTTCCTGATCTTAAGGGGAAAGCATTTGGTCTTTGAAGTATGAATGCAGTAGATTTTTTGTAGATGCCATTTTCCCAAGTTTGTTCCGTATTATGGATTGAATTGTGCCTCCCCCCACTCAAGATATGTTTAAATTGTAACTCCCACTACCTGTTGATATGACCTTATTTGAAAGTAAGGTCTTTATAGTTATAATTAAGATAAAGTCATACTAGGTTAGGGTTGTCCTCATAAGATAAGAAAGACAGAAATAGACACAGGGAAGGCCATTAAAGATGGAGGCAGAGATCAGAGTAATCAATTAGCCAAGGAATACAAAGCATTGCTGGCAACCACCAAAAGCTAAGAGGCAAGGAAGAGTTTCCCTTAGAGGCTCCAGAGAAAGTATTTCCCTGCTAACAACTTGATTTTGGATTTCTAGCCTCCAGTACTGTATAATAATAAATGTTTGCTGTTTTAAGCCATCCAAGTTTGTGGTGATTTGTAATAGCAGCCCTAAGAAACTAATATGCTCAGTTTTTATAAGTTTGTATTGAATATTTTCTAATATTTTTCTGCATCTACTGAGAGGATCATAGTTGTTGTTTTTTTCTTTTACACTGTTAATATAATGATTCGTTTGAATTGATTTTTAAATGTTAAACCAGTAGTATACCACTTGTGTGCCTCTTTTCCAACTCTGCATTCAGTAAAATGAACAGTGATACTTGAAAGGAAATTGTCCATGGTGGGAATTACAACAGGAAAATTGACAAATGCTGCAAATTAGCTTTTCTTTTTCCCCCTTCTGGAGCCTGTTGTTACACATACACCAACACACAACTCTGTTAGATCAATTTAGCATCTCTCTGATAAATCTGTTTTTCATGATGTGTTTTTTTTTTATATTTTCTGGAATTGATTTGCTAAAATTTTGTTATGGAATTTTGTTTATTTGTTTGTTCCCCTGTTCATTAAGGCCACTGTAGCATAGTATTCTTGTGATGTCATTATCTGGTTTTGATAACAGGTAATACAGGCATCATAATATGGGTTGGGAATTATCACCTTCTCTTCTATTTCGGGAGCAGATTGTGTAAAATTGATATGATTTCAGCCTCAAATATTTGGTGGAATTCACTAGTGAAGGTATCAGGGCCTCAAGTTTTCTTTGTGGAAAACATTTTACTATGATGTCTATATCTGTAATAGATATAAGGTTATTCAGGTTATCTTTTCCTCTTAGGTGAGTCTGGCAGTAAGTGACATTTCATCATTGAACTATGCATTTCATCTAACTTGTTGAGTTGGTGGGCATAAGGTTGTTTCTAAAATTCCATTATTTTTATCTTAATGGAGTATAATTGCTTTATAATGGTGTGTTAATTTCTGCTTTATAACAAAGTGAATCAGCTATGCATATACACCTAAAGGAGTGATATCCTCATTTCACTCTGATATTATTAATTGGTGTCTTCTCTCTTTTTTCTTCATCAGTCTGGGCAGAATTTTATCAACTTTATTGATTTTTTCAAAGAACCAACTGTTGGATTTATTGATTTTTATCAATTTTCTAGTTTTAATTTTATTGATTTCTATTCTTATCTTTATTTTCTCATTTTGTTTAAGTTTAATTTTAGCTTCTTTTTTCTAGTTTCTAGATAGAAGTTTCCACATTGATTTGAGATCTTTCATATTTTCTAATGTAAGCATTAGAAGCATTGCTCTAAATTTCCCTTCAAGAAATGCTTTAGCTACATCCTTCAGATATCATTTTTATTATCAGTCTTCAAAATATTGGCTAATTTTCCTTGTGAATGCTTTTTTGTCTAGAAGTCGTTAACTTCCAAGTATTTCAGTATTTTCCAGAAATATTTTTGTTATTGATTTTCAGTTTAATTTCATTGTGTTCAGAGGCTATATTTTGTACAATTTTAATCCTCATGTTTTTTGAGACTTGATTAATGATTCATAATATAGTCTATCTTGGACAAAGTTGTGTATGCTCTTGAAAAGAATGTGTATTCTTCTAGTTTGAGATGGTGTGCACTATAAATTTCAATTTGGTTAAATGGGTTGATATTGTTATCCAAGTTTTTTGTATCTTTACTGATTTTCTTTGTACTCATTCTATCAATTATAGAAAGAAGAGGGTTGAAATCCCCAACTATAGCTGTGGGATATGTGTGTGTGATATAATTTACCTGTTTCTTCTTTCAATTTTATCAGTTTTGCTTCATGTATTTTGAAGGTCTATTATCAGGCATATAGGCACTCAAGATTGTCATGTCTTGATAAATTGACACCTTTTATTATGAAATATCTCACTTTACTCCTAGTAATATTCCTTGTTTTAGAATTGATTTGGTCTTGATATTAATATAGCCAATTTAGGTCTTTTATTTGTATTTTCTAGGTTTATATTTTTCTGTCATTCCACTTTTAATCTCTGTGTCTATATTTAAAATAGGCTCATTGTAGATAATATATAGTGACTCTTACTTTTTGAATTCAATCTGACTTTTTACCTTTTAAATAGAATATTTAGACAATTTACCTTTAATATAATTATCAATATGTTTAGAATTAAATCTGCAATAATCTATTGCTTTCAAATTTTCCTATTTGCTCTTTGCTGTTGTTTTCTCTTTTTCCTTGCCTTTTTAAAAGATTCTGTTTTAGCGCCACACTTGCTATTCCTCCTTGTTTTATTTTATGGTGGTTGCTTTAGGATTTACATTATGTCTCCAGTTTATCACACTTTGTTTCCAAATAGTTATACCAGATTATGTGTAGCATAAAATCCCTATAGCAGTATACTTCAATTCACTTCCTTCTGTCCTTTATGTAATTGTTACACATATTACCTCTGTGTATAATCTAATTTTAATTTTATTTGTAATTGTGAATAATACATGTAAAAAAATTTATCATCTTAGCCGTTTTTCAAATGTACAGTTCAGTAGTGTTAAGTGCATTCACATAGTTGTGCAACCAATCTCCAGAACTCTTTCATCTTGCAAAACTAAACCTCTATACCCATTAAACAACAAATCCCCATTCTCTTTCCCCTCATTCCTGGCAGCTACCATTCTACTTTGTATCTTTATAAATTTGACTATTCTAGGTACCTCATATAAATGGAATCATACAGCCTTTGTCTTTTTGTGATTGGCTTCTTTCACTTAGCATAATGTTCTCGAGAGTTATCTATGTTGTAGCATGTGTCAGAATTTCCTTTCCTTTTAAGGCTGAATAATATTTTATTGTGTGTATATAACACATTTTGCTTATCCATTTACCTGTTGATGGTCACTGGTGTTGCTTCTACCTTTTGGCTATACCGAATCACACTGCTATGAACATGGGTATACAAATATCTGAGACCTTCATTTCAATTTGGGGGGATATATACCCAGAAGAGGAATAGCTGAATTATATGACAATTCTATTTTAACTTTTTTAAGGAACCACTATATTTTTTTCCATAGCAGGTGCACCATTTTACATTTCCACCAACAATATACAAGCATTCCAGTTTCCCTACATCCTTACTGATATTTGTTATTTTCTGGTTTTATGATTGTAGCCAGTCTAATGAGTGTGAGGTGATATCTCATTGTGGTTTTGATTTAGATTTCCCTAATGATTAGTGATGTTGAGCATATTCTCATGTGCTTATTGGCTATTTGTATATTTGCTTTGGGAAAATGTTCAAACCCTTTGCCCATTTTTTAATTAGGTTGTTTATTTTTTTGTTGTTGAGTTTTAGGAGTTCTGTATATACACTGGATATTAATCCCTTATCAGATGTATAATTTCCAAATATTTTCTCCCATTCCATGGGCTGCTTTTTCACTCTGTTGACTGTATTCTTTGATGCACAGAAGTTTTTTTTTATTCTGATGTAGTCCAGTTTATCAATTTTTTTCCCTTTGTTGCCTGTGCTTTTGGTGACATATCTAAGAAATCATTGCTAAATCCTTTGTCATGTAAATTATTTTAAAGTTTTTCATAGGAAAAATTGTTTTTATGTTTATCTACATGTTTACCATTTCTGGCTCATTTTATTTCTTTATGAAGATTCAAATTTCTGTGTGCTATTTTTTCTGTTTAAAGAACTATCTGTAACAATTTTTGTGATGCATGTCTCCAGGTGATACACTTTCTCAGCTTTTGTTTGGCTCAAAAAGTCTTTTCTTTACTTTTGAAAGAGTTCTTTCACTGGTTAAAGAATTCAGAGCCAACAGGGGTGTGTGTGGGTGCGCACGCATGTGTGTGTGTGTATGCGTGTGTGTTATGTGTTTGTTTTCTTTTAGTACATTAATGGTGACTGTCCACACATGCTTCTTATCTTTGTCCCCTGTACATAATGTGTCCTTTTCATCTGGATTTTTTCCTAATTACTAGTTTTAAGCAATTTCATTAAGATTTACTTTGGGGTAGTTTTATTATATTTATTCTGCAAGGGATCATGGAACTCCTTGAATTAAATCTATGGGTCTTTGAACTCCTTGAATTGAATCTGTGGGTATATAGTTTTCAGTAAATTTGGACATTTTTCAGTCATTATTTCTTCAAATATGTGTTTTGCCTCCCTTCTCTATATTCTTTTCCTGTGACTTCATTTATACATGTATATGTTTGAACACTTGATCATATCTCCAAGTTCCCTGATGGCCTATTTATTTATTTTTTTGTCTTTTTTTCTCTCCATGCTTTACTTTCAATATTTTCCAATGCTATGTCTTCAGTTTCACTGATCATTTATTCTGCAATGCTTAAGTTTCTATTAATCCCAATCAGTGTATTTTTAATTTCATGTACACCTGAAACTAACACAACATTTTTGATCAACTATACTCCAACATAAAATAGAAATTAAAAAAAAACAAAATAAATTTATTTATAAATCTACAGTTTTCAATTTTTCTTCCATTTCTCTCTTTCTTGTGCTCATATTTTCCTCTACCTTCTTAAAAATATAGATATATTCATAATAGATATTTTGAGGCTATGAAGATATTTATAATTACTGTTTTAATGTCCTTTCCAAGGGTTCTTTCTCAGGCCTTAAGTAGTTTTTAGTTTTCTTTTTTCATGTTAGATCATAACTCAGCGAAAAACTTGAGTGACCTTTCTGCATATCTTGCAACACTCTTTTTATGTGCTCTCCAGAGCTGCTCTCATTTTGTAAGTTTTGGAAATTTCTCAGCTATTATTTCTTGAAGTGTGCTTCTGCCCATTCACTCTCTCTACTCTGTCTGGGACTCCAATTTAAGATAATTTAGTCATATTTATTCTGCTCTACACCTCTCGAACACTTCTACATTTTTCACATTGTTTCCCTTTATGGCTCAATACGTATATTTTCTAATGGTCTGTATTACACTTCACTAATCCTGCTCTAATATGTTCTTTCCCCCAAATTTTCTTAATAGAGATTTTCATCTCTAGAATTTCCATTAGATTCTTTTCTCTGGTGAAAATCTCCAGCTCACCTTCTGTGGTTCCATCTTTTTTCTAACTTCTTGACCATATTTTTTTTTTTTTTTTTTTTTTTTTTTTGCGGTACGCGGGCCTTTCACTGCTGTGGCCTCTCCCGTTGCGGAGCACAGGCTCCGGACGCGCAGGCTCAGCGGCCATGGCTCACGGGCCCAGCTGCTCCGCGGCATGTGGGATCTTCCCGGACCGGGGCACGAACCTGCGTCCCCTGCATCAGCAGGCGGACTCTCAACCACTGCGCCACCAGGGAAGCCCCTTGACCATATTAATCATAGTGATTTTAAAGTCTTCCTCAGCTAATACCTATATCTCAGTCACATTTATATCTGTTCCAATTGTTTTCACTCTTGGTTCTCAGTTATGTGTCCCTTTCTTTCACAAGAATAGTTTTCTTTAATTGAATGATGAACAGTGTGTATAAATAATTGTAGAAGCTCTAGAGAAGGGAATGGCAAATATTAGGTTTTGAAGGCTGTCTATGGTCTCTGTCTCATATGTTTCTTTTCTCTTTCTCTTTCTTTTTGGTAACAACCCTTTAAAAACATTTTAGCTTGTGGACTGTGTAAAAGCAGTCCACAGCAGATTTGTCTCAGCAGCCATGGTTTGCCAAGTCCACGGTAATAGGCAATGTATTGGTAAATAGTTCAGTGCTGTGAAATCTTGAAAGGCTGGACTTCAGGAGATGGAAATGGTGAACTAGGAAACAGGATGCCAGTGGTACAGAAGTAGACATCTTTCTGAGAGGAGAGTTAAAGGGGAGGCAAGAAATGAGTTGGCAATTCAATAATTGACTACTGTCAAGATTAGATTTTTTCAAGAAGACATCTAGAGCAAGGTCAAAGGTAAAGGTAGTGTTGAACAAAATAGGAATCGGGTCTTATTATTTCCTTAATAAGCATATCTGAACAAAACTTCTATAGAGTTTACACTGGGGCAGCAAAGTATATTTTGTAAACAAATCTTCAAACTGCATCCTAGTAAACAGTGTATTTGAGACTTGTGAATACCTGGCCTGCCCTTAGAATAGTACTGAGAAAACAACACTTCTTTCATCATGCTTTGGTACAAAGTCAACCAAATAATAATATGCAGTTTTAAATGACTAAATATATTCTTACATAGCAGACTATTCAAAGTCATTATAGACTAGTAGGTAAATAATAATGTTCAAAAGTTAATAAACACATTCATATAATACACAGGTATCATCTTCAATAAATTAAATACTGTAACTTCCCAAACATGGTCCTTTAACCAGTATCTGTAACAGCTTAAATTGATATTTATTAAACCTAATCTTGAATATATACAGGAAAAACGTCTTACCTTTCTTATGTAGATGTTGTTGTGATTAATATTTAGCTATTTTCCCGGTGAGACATTTTGGCATTGAATACTGTTGTAAAATATTTTTATTGCCCCACTCTGGAGAGTCTTGTCTTCTATTACAGAGAATTCACCCTTCCTTCTAGTTGCCAGATAGAAGGGTGCTTGGTCACCTTAATATAAACAGGCACTGTGCTGAGTTGAAACTGGGTAGAAGTCTGATAATGTTCTGTTTATCTCTGCTATACCCATGGCCCTCCAGCATTTTTCATTAAGAGCATGGTGGTGTAATCTGCAGATCCCTCCTTCTTGTGTGTCCTACACTTTACTCACTGTCTTGTCAGAATTCCAACATTTCTACTCTGCTGTCCAGAGGCTTTCTGCTCAGATTTTTAGTCTCCCAGCCCAGGTATCCACAGTATTTGGAAAATATCCTAAGGAGAAACTGGCCCTGTGCTGGAAACCCCCCAAGCCTCTTCTGTCCATAGTGGCCCTCCACCCCACAGTGGCTGTCCCCACCACTGGCATTCCCAGCAAGTTTGGTCTGGATTCTCAGTTCCCTGCCCATGCCCAGAATTGGCACATTTCCCCAGGATAAGCTAGCAAAGGTCAGCTCACTTCTCTAGGTTGTTTCCCTCTTTTTCATGTTAGCTTTTCTGTTTCTCGTTGGCTTCTGTAATTCTCTGTCTCCTTCAAACAGATGGTTTCTGTATTCTATTTGGCTTTCCTAGTTTTTCTAGGAAGGAGTGCTACCCTGCCATGAGCTACCCTATCCCACTCAAGCAGAGTTCTTTAAGATGGTTTAATATTTAAGCAAAAAATCATCAGCTTAGCCTTCCACAGTCTGAACTCAATCTTTGTTCCAATCATGTCTCAGCCACATGCCTGAGTGTACATGTTTCAGTTCTAATTTGCCGAGTGCTCCAAATAGTCTCTCAACATTACTCATTGGAGTTTCTTAATCTAACCGCTCTGAATCTCTGGTTGTAGAAGCCATATCTACTTAACTCTTCTCCACAGTCATATGCTCCTTGAAGTTAGAGACCGAGTCTTGCTTGTATTTGGATTTTCTGATGTCTCATAGTTCAGAGCTATACACAGAGCAGGAACTCAATAAATACTTGATTATCTTATTTGAGTAGCCTTTATTTAGTGTTTTGACATGCTTTGCTGTTTCTTTCTATGACCCCCTAATCTAGGAAAGTTCAGTTCCAGATAAGTCTTTCATTAGCTGGGGTTTTTCCTGGTGAAAGCATCATATTTTGAGCTCAGTGACCTTCGGGTTAGCCATACAGAACCAGATAAACAGAAGATACAATATCTAAATGAGTTTTAGTAACTGAATAGACTAGTGAGATTGAAATCTTTATCTTTGACATATTCTGAATTTAATGACTAAATATAGTTCAGAATTTAAATTCAGATACATTGTTCTTTAAAATGTCCATAGGACCCCAGATGCCTATTTCTTATCAACTAATAAAAATAGCTTTTCTTATCAACACTTTTATCTATTCTTTCCCTGTATGAGTTTTTATTATAGGGACAGACAATATGTCTGCTGGTAGAAAGTCTTCCATTAAGACTTTTAAAGATTTAAGTTGGAGCGAACTAGGTTCACAGAAAGTTGTTTTATCCATACCATGATTTTAGCATTTTCCTCTAAAGAACAAGTTCATCTTGATGCCCTTTTCTTAAATTGATTCAGAAGGAAAAAAATACCTTAAAGAAACAACAATATGTAATGGCAACAACTATTGCTTCTTAGAAGTTTATGATGTTGGCATCCCTGTACTAAGCATTTGTCCAGATTATATCTCCTTTAAAATTCACAACAACATCATGAGGTGGGTACCTATATAACCCTCGTTTTGTAATTGAGGCTTGGAATAATTAAATAGTTTGCCCAAGACCAGACATTAAGTTTGGTAAGTGCCAGGATGAGGGTTTTACCAAATTTTGTCTGAATTCCAAAACCTGTACAGTTCACATATGAGCTATTAGCTCTCTACCAAGACATGGAAAGTCACCAATAATGATTTATTATAGAAGGAATCACAGTAAAATAATATAGCATGAACATGTGTGATTTAAAATGTTGAGCTGAATTGGGTTAATAGAATATAAATTAATTTTTACTAAAAAACTGATGTGAGTGGCACCATTTTACCTAGAAAATTTCATGAATTAATAAAATTGAAACATTTTCCTGAAAATATCTCTACTCCCAAAAATGTCCATTATTATATGTCACAAATATAATAATTCACTGCTGTGGTTCTAACATATCTGAGCAAGCATGCCTGGGGAACTGGAGAGGACTCTTCAGAAGTTCATTTGCTTAGGAACTAAAATATCTTATGGGAACAAACTGATAAGAGAAGCTTGGTCTCATGTTAAAGCCATCATTTGTGAAGGGAAAGGGAATTCCGAATATAGGGTAGGGGGTGCCACCCATATTCAGCTCCTGGCCCATTTCCTCACCGACTTAACCTCTAAGAAAAAATTAGGATAACTATTAAACTTTGTAAGGCAGCACAAAATAAACCATGAGAAATAAGAAAAGGACAGAGTGTTATTAACCCCATTTCTTCTGGAAGGTAGCCAGCCTTCACATAGGGGCAGCTCCTGAGAATGTAGCACATGGCTGGTGTCAGTGTCTGATAGGCTTGGCATCTCCAGGGAGATAATGAAGCATCAGCCACTCCCAGTGGGCATAGGTTCCTGAGTGAAGAATCAGGAGCCTAGGGGAGGAACACATTCAGCCACTATTAACACCACAGTTGGTGAGAGACTTTGCTCATAAGTAGTTTTGAGGCATTATACTCAGAAATAATTAACAGGAGCTTAGCGGTGAACTATCATATGCCATGAATGGAACACAGTGCATAAAATAATGCTCATTTAATATAGCAGCGCAATGGGGTAAATATTTTTAAAATATAGAATATGGATATATCTAGATATAAAAACAATATATATACACGTATATAGGTATATGTATATAGGTGTGTGTGCATATATGTATGGTATGAGTATCTCTATGTGTGTGTGCATATATGCATACATACACACGTACATATATCCTGTTGATAGAAACTAACATTTTACCTCTCAGAGACTGTTTTATGCATAGGTGATTTTATGGGAAAATGTATATAGAAAATAGTGATTTGTATATCATATGTTTTGTATAATATCAGGCAAAAAAACTGACAATATTAAATCAGTAAATATGTAATCCCTGACTGGATTGCCCTTTCTGCCTGGTACACTCTACTTTTTCTTCACGTGATAAGGTGACCTTCACTCTTCACGTTAGGTCAGATCCCTTTGTTCTAGGGTCCTCTGGTACTCTGATTTCCTTTGTCATAGCACTGATTACGTTTCTTTAACATGACAATACTTATGTCATTATTCAGCACACATAGACTAATTATATATTACTCTATATCCTCAGCCCAAGCAGAGTGACAGGCGCTCAAAAATACTTCATTTGAAAGGTATGTTCTCCCAAATCAAAAGCTTCCCTCAGATGAGTATTTAACAATGACTTATACACTAACCGAGTTATTACTGGGTCACTTTTCCAATCAATATTTACATTGTGAACATCATTGCTTATATAAAACACTTATATAAAAACAATCTAAATTTTTCCATCCTACAAAGCAGATAGGAAATATTTGAGGATTCAAGAGAGGCTTCCCTAGCCTCCTAAATCATACCACATCGAGGGGCACATACTCTGCATAAATGGTATTTACATTTCATAGCACAGTTTTTTGTTTTTTGTTTTTGTTTTTTTTTGCAGTACATGGGCCTCTCTCTCACTATTGTGGCCTCTCCCGTTGCGGAGCACAGGCTCCGAACGCGCAGGCTCAGCGGCCATAGCTCACGGGCCCAGCCGCTCCGCGGCATGTGGGATCCTCCCGGACCAGGGCACGAACCCGTGTCCCCTGAATCGGCAGGCGGACTCTCAACCACTGCACCACCAGGGAAGCCCCGTAGCATAGTTTTAAATAAGAATTATTTGAAGCATTCTGCATTTTCCAGTTTAGACTTATTATATTGGTTAACAAAAAGTAAAAAGATAAAAGAAAAACTTCAAAAAACCATGATTCATTCAGTAGGCCAAAATAATGATTTTAAAGATGAATTGAAGACCATCACAACAATTCATTTTAAACACATCAAATGACCATTAATTAAACCTCCCAGATTTGAATTATTATTTCAAAATTTGTTTATCTTTTTACAATCAAACAAATCCATTTGTAATGTAAATAACAATTATTTATTTTACCTTTTATTAAATAGTGAAAAAATTATTAAACAAATAAACTTTTATTTGTGTCGGACACATGTTCCTGTTTTGTAAGAGAATTCCACAGTAGGTTATTGGTACATCCAATAACATACTGTGTCTTTTCACCTACTTTACAAGATCTGTCACTTAACTTTATTTCAATCTTTATCTTAAGCTTTCAAGTCCTGGCAACCAGATATCAGTGTCATCTCATTCATTATTTAGTGCTTCATTGTCATTCAGTTCTTCTTTTGTAGCAAATGTCTACCTGTCTAAACCTGTGAAATTAAAGGTTTGAGTAAGGAACAAATAGATAAATTAAATTTAGAAAAGAATTTATTTGAACGTATCAATCAAAAGCTCTTTATTCTCATAAATATGGAACACTTCGATGTATACATGTCCCTAACTAGAGGGGCCAGTTTTCCATTTCCTGTTTCTAAAACTAAATAATGACCTTTATAACAAACAGGAAAAAAATAAAAATAAAAGCTTAAACAGTAAATATCTTAGATTTAGAACTTCATCTTTGAGGGTCAAAGCAAGTTTAAGTTTTTAATAGTATAGTTCAGCTTAACATTTTTTAAAATCTTTTCTTCACTTTAAACTTTCATTTGGCTATTTAGCTAAAAGCTTTGTTCTCACTGAAAGTCAGCATGCTTTAGGAGAAAATGAATTAGACCAGGCATCAGAAGTCCTAGATTCCAGTACCACATTTTCACCATTTAATTAAAGGAGTGATCTTGGACAACTAATTGTAAAATGCCCAAATCATCAGCTATAAAATGGGGATTAGATGAATTATCTTCATATTTACTCCCAGCTTTAACATCTACAGTGTTTTTGTTTGTGTGTGTGGGTGTCTATTATTCACTATAAATCCTGTCAATCTTTTTTGTATCCGTAGTACCTAGAGCACTGTCTGGTCCCCAGTGGTATTGTATCTTTTTTTTTTTGTCCTAAAAGTAGGAAGGACCAAAACGTAGAATGGAGGTGGGAAGGAAGGAAGGAAAGAAAGGAGGGAAGGAAGGGGTGTTTAGAAATGTGGCATTAAAAAACGATTGCCTATTGAGTAGACCTTTCAACCTGGGCAAACAATATCCAAGAAAGATTTGGGGATATATTTGTTTTTTTACAACCTAGCCCTTTCTCCCCCACATCTGGAATAATTCACTCAAATTTGAGGCACACATCATTTCTAACAGTTTCACAGCTTCTCCTTCAAGGTATCGTCATCATTTCTTAGCAAGGGACAATTTTATCAAACTGTTAAAGGTTTTGCTTCTTAGGGTCTCTGGGTTTTATTTTCTCTGTCCATTTTTTTAAACCTCATTTACATCCAGGACCAATATTTTAACAGAGAGTTTAGTCTCATCTCTTTTACTAAGATATGTCTTTCAACAAGGACTGATGAGTATTCACTTCACAAATCCTGCAGAATAAGCAGTTCTTTATTGAGTTCTCTCTGAAAGGAGAATGGGTCCCTAGAATACAACCTTCATAAAATGCAGAGGGTGGTATCATGAGAGTGGCAACAGATGTTTACTAATTATGATAGAAAATGGTGGCTCACTTGTCTAGCTTATATTTTTCTGGAATGTAAATGATCTTAAATTATTAGGTGTTCAAATCATAAGTGAAAGTTAAGGTAACATTTCCAAAGAAATTTAGAAGGGATTTATATGGCACCCAGGCAATTTCTGCCTTCGACTATACTCAATCTTTTATTTTAATGCTGACACCTCAAGCTGGAAGGCTTTCAGTTACTGTTGAAGTTAAAATAACACAATGGAGGTAGGTGAATAAACTGTTATAAAGGACATGATGAATGTTCAGAAAACATTGTCTATTATATGCAGGAGAAAACACATCGAAGAGAAGGAAATTAACTAGCAAAATGAGTCAAGAAAAAAAAAGCCAGACAGCTAACATGCAGAAAAATGAATATAGACTGGAGAGAGAAGAGATTTTATTAAAGGAAAACAAGGACTGTATCTTCTACCTTAATTACAGTTAATAAGCTTTAGAAATATTCTTTCTTGCCTTTAGCCATATTTGTTAGACTTCAGGTTGACTGGTCCAGATGAATTGATTACATGTTTAAGGTGTGAAAATTATTTTTGAAGTGGAAGATTCACTGTGTCCATAAGCATTGAATGTATACTCACTGTGCAGGGAACATGAGAGCTAAGAAAATATTTTTCCATTTTAAGGTAACACTACTGTGATTATTTGTTTTTGCTCTGTTTTTCTAAATTATTTTGGGGAAAAACAATTATTCAATGAAGGAAAACCTTTGTGAGAGTATAAATGGAGTAGTTAGATGAACTTTGTCAAATGACATTCCAAAGCTGGTAGTACAGGTATTTTAATGGTTTGCTTCTCTAATATTACACTAATTCTTCCTTGGTGCCTATATTGAATCATTTATTCAACAGATAATTGTTGAGAGCATAGTTTGTGGCAGGTGTTAGTCTAGACTTAAGATGAAGGAGTTTTAGAAAAGGCAAAATTCCCTTCATTTAACAGCTGATTTTTAGGTGTGGAGACACAAAATAAATAAATACCTACACAGCATGCCCTAAGTGCTACAGAGAGAGAATAATGAATGATAAGGACATAGGAATAGCAAAGAAGGAAAGAGGATTGTGATTTTAAGTGGTGTGACCCAGGAAAGTCACTGAAATACATCTGAGTAAATATCTGAAAGCCATGAAGAAGTAAGCCATAAAAATACCTGGGGAAACAGTGGGTCAGCCATACACACATAAAGTACTAAAGTCTGAAGGCAAGAGCATACCTAGAGTGTCACAGAAAAGACCTATATGAAGCTGTTAGGGTCTGGCTGTTACCCACAGTAAGATGAGACGGTGTAGAAAGTTTTGAGCAAATAAGTAACATAATTAGCGTTAAGTTTTTTCAGAATTATTTTGGCTGTCCTGTGGAAAATACCTGTTGGTGTCCAATGGCAATAAAAACAGTGACCAGTTAGGAAGTACTGCAACAATCCAGATAAGATATAATGGTGGCTTGGACCAAAGTGGTATAGCATGAAAAAAAAAAAATGGCTATGGTGCTCTTTGCTGTAATGGTGACATCGGTTATTTAGACCAACTCTGAAATAAAGATGTGGGGATACAAAAGTAAAAATGGTTCTGTGAAAGCTTTGAGGAACTGACTATATAGCAAGGACTTTCAGAATAAATAATCCTCAGAGAAAGCAAAATCCCAGAAAGGTAAAACAGGACACTTAAGATGCATTGGCCCAAAGGGCACTTACTGAAATTGTTAGACTAACTGATATGGTGATAGACTCCGAAGGAAAGGGAGTAGAAGTTAATGCCAAGAGGGTATTAAGGGCAAGACCCCAATGGGATAACATGCATAATAAAATAGAACCCTGAAGAGGAAGAATCTTATTATGGTAAAGATGACCCAGAAGTTAAGTCAATACCTCTCACCCCCTGAGGATTGAGTAGAGAAAAGAGATGGAAGGAAGGAAAGTGGAAATATCCCAATCTCATTTGAGGAGTTGAAAAACAAATATGTATTTTTGACTAAATGAATTAACTCATGAATTTTACTGTATGAATATTAGTTTATACTTTAGAGTCCTGGAATAAAATAATTTCTCGGTCTAAGTTAGGATTCCAATGGAACATTTCCCTACATGAAAGAACCATTTCTGGAGAGAAATGTAGCCATCTCCATGATCATAATTTTTTATTTAACCCCAATTTATATAACATTTTAATAAATGTAACATTTGAGATTGTATTAAGGAAATATTTAATAATTTCCAGAATATTAGATGTGAACATTTTGAAGGTTTTAAGACAAAAATATGCCATAACTTTCTGATCTGAGTATATAATATTCAATTTAATTACTTTTTTTATAAAAGAAAATGAAGTGACTTAACGAAGAAATAATGTAAGATTTGTTTTGAATCTACTTTTAAATTTACACAAGGGCAAATTTAAATTTCTAAATGAAATAACTATATATAACTTAGATCCCTTAGTACTGTTATAACTTCAAAGAGAACCTGAAGAAGCTTCATTCTTGCAGTTAAAAGGAATCAAAGTATATATTAAATTGTAACTTTCAGTAAGAAATAGTCTTCTGTTGTTAAAATCGTCATATGATGAATTGGAGACTCTTCATGCACAAAGTATTTTCAGTTTCTGAGAATCTGAGTGTTATTTTTTGTTATTTATCTATGATGAATAAAATAAGAATCTCTAATTACTGGGTCAGAAGCCAGAAATTATTTAAACATAGGTCTTTTAACTTATGGTTGGAATAAAGCTATTGAAGAATTAACAGAAATAAGCACACAAAAGACGTATAGCCTGCTTTAATATATTATTTCCTTTAAATGTCTTAAAAATACTCAAGGGATATCAATTTTGGTACCTTACGTGAGAAAGCATAGGTAGCTAGGAGGAGTGGAGATTACGCCAATTTAACCATGTACTTTAATCAATCAAATTTAATCCCATAAGAAGTTATATGTTTGTAAATCATGTGTCCTATGAAAATATTTCATCAGGTACTATTACATTTCTGGCAATATGGATCTTGAAACTTTTCTTTTGGAAAGAATAGGAAGTATAGACAGGCAAAATCTGGAACGTATGAACGTATCAAACGTATTATAAAATTAGATGAAAAGTATAGAAATTTTGCTCTGGGACTTGTTCTATAACATTTTACATATGCTCCCTCCCTGCCCCAACCCCCCAAAAGCAAATCTGTCAAAAATTCACTCTATCCTTTATTCTAGCCAACTCTTAAGCATCCTTCAAGTGTCTGCTGAAGCCTCACATTCTCACATTCACTGCACCTTGGACTAGGTTACATTTCCCTGTCTTGACACCACTGCCACTGCCCCACTGACTGCGGCTTCTGTCTCCTCCACTGCTGTGTGCCTCTTTACTGAGGTCCTGGCTTTCAATTCAGGTCCAATCTAATCCATTCTCCACATTATAGCCAGAATGGTCTTTTAAAAATGCTAATTTGAGCATGTAAAGGCCCAGAATTAAAGTCTCAGTAAATTGGCATATTTTTTAGGATAGTTTAAAATCTCTAATGTGGTCCATAACATTCTAAGATTGTAGCGTGACCAGTCACTTCTCCAGCCTCCATGACTGCCACATCTTGTTCTTTGTGCTCCAGGCATACTGACTTCCCTTAAGTTCCTGTCATGCGTTCCCTGCTGTCTCGTACTTTACGTGGAAACTCTTCCCTCTATCCTTTATCCTAGCCAACTTTTACTCATTCTTCAGGTTTGGCTTATACTTCACATTCTCTCAGAAAAGCATTCATTGCACCCGAGACAGGTCACATTTCCATAGCACTCTGAATTCTCCTCACGCATCTAATTACGAGTTCATTCTCTGTCTTCCCTATTAGAATTTAACTTCTAGGAGATGAGGGACTCTGCTATTTTCCCATGTACTTGGCATATAATTAGCATTCAATAAATGTTTGGTAAATAAATGGATAAATTAATGACCTGACAAAAGTGGAGTAGTAACCCTTGTATTGCAATCCTGTCAACTCAGTATACCAGCAGTATGTCACTTAAGATGCTGTTGGCTTTGTCCTCAGGTAAACTGCCTTCTACATTGTGAGATGGTTGTCACAGTTCTGGGCATCACAGGCAGGAAGGATAATGCCCAGTGGAGGAGAAGCAACTATTAAGCTGTCTTTTTTGATAGCAAAGACAACTTTTTCCCAAAACTCCTTATAAGAGTTCCCTTCACATCTCATTGGCTGGTCTACCAAATTTCAAAATCTAAATAACTATAGTTTATCTGTTCATTGTTCTTTCAAGTAGCAATGGTATTCCATGAGGAAGCAATTAGTTCAGCACACAAATGATACAATAATGTAAGTGCATATCCTTGAGATAATCATCATACTTCAGCATGCAGACAATATGCTTTATGCTTACTACCCATCATGTCACAAAGAATAGATGTGTACTCAAGAGTCAAGCTTTAATAAAATCAATAATTCCTACTGCTCCAGCAAGGGCATTCTTAAGTAAACCTGTGTGTGTGTGTGTGTGTGTGTATGACTTGTTTTTACTGCACATGTGAGTCATAGAACAGAGGTCAGCAAACTACAGCCCATAGATCAAACATAACCCATAAGTACTTTTCTTAAAATAACATTTTACTGGACTACAGCCATACCCATTTATTTATATATTGTCTACATATGTTTTTGCTTTTAAACTGCAGAGTTTAGTAATTGAGACAGAGACTGTATGGCCTACAAAGTCTAAAACATTTCCTGTCTGGACCTTTACAGAAAAAATAATTACTGACCCCTAGCACAGAAGGGTACAATGACAACTAGTAGAGTTTGGTGCCACTACCTTAATTTGGGCTAAGAATCTAGCAGTTTTACTCATCATGTCTTCTGCACAAACAGATAAAATGCCAACTCAGTGAAAACAGCAAATAACATCTTAATATGAAAACAAAACTGTCTTCATGGACCCAATAAAAGGTCTTAGGGACCCCTTAGACCAGTACACCACACTTTGAGAATAATTCTGTAGATTAAAACATGCATTCTTATCAAAACCTGATATAAATTAGTAGTGTTACCTCTTCTTAGACAATGCAAAATTTTAGAACACTTTAACTCCATTTGCTCCATTCACAATTGATATGTTATTGTGATATGAATTTTCTCTACATTTAAACTCTATAAGACATTATTTTTTAAGCAGTTAATATCACTCAAATATCTTTTCAAATATTGCTTCCTGAATCTCCAACCTTCTCTCAGGGATCACTGGCCATCCATCTGAAAAACACTTTAGGGTATTTTGTTTGATCTGTGGCTGGTGGTAATATATGCTCTCTATTTATATTTGTTTGAAAATATATTTATTTCACTTTCATATTGGAAGTATGTTTCGCTTGGATAAGGCATGGTACATTCAGTATGCTAAAATGAAATAACTGTAATGCTAGGTATGATTCCATTGCTGGTTGGCTGACACGGCTTCCGATGAGAAGTTAACTGACAGTCTTATTGTTGTTCTTGGAATATGATCTAGAATGGTCTTTCTTTGTTTTTAACTTTCAGTCATTTTTCTGTGATGACACTCTAAGGATTGTCATTTTGCTTATCTATAATTCTTTCATTTTGGAAATATTTGTACCTGTGGTTTGGTGCCTTTATCAGTCTTCGGAAATTTTCAGTCAATTAATCTCTTTAAACTTTGCTTGCATCATGTTCCCTCTCCCATTCCCTTTGAAGACTCCAATTATACATATAAGAGACCTTTTCACAGTATCCCTTATGTCTCTTATGCCCCATCTGTATTTTGCAACCTTACTTTTGTCCATATTTCAGTTTGTATTTTTTCTGACTTGTCCACTAATTCCCTCTTCAATCGTGTCTAATAGAATTCAAATCATATTATATTCTTAATTTTAGGCACTGTATTTTCCTTTTTCTAGAATTTCCATTAGGCTCTTTTTAAACATATCTTTTTCTCTCCTGAAATTCTTAAACTTGTCTTTTTGTTTCCTTGAATGTATTAACCATAGTTTAAATTCTGTATCTGATAACTCTGAGTTTTCTATTGTTTTTATTGTCTGTCACTTTTTTGGTCTTGTGGGTTTGTATTCTTATGTTCCTGGCTACTTGTGAATTAGTTTAGACATTGTGTATGAAAATGTGTAGGAATTAATAATTACATCTGGCAGGATACTATGAGTATTCGACATTCAAATCATCATATCCCAGTCAAGGGACTGAGATCATTTGAAACTGTGTCTCTTTCCTTTTCAGTGCTAGTCAATTGTCAGTTCATCCTTCCTTTTAGTTTGTAGTACCTCAGGGTTCAATCTCAAAGCTTAGGACATTTACTAGATAATCCCTCCTTAGGGGCTCCAAACTCTAATTATTTGTTACTCAAGCCTCCACGTTTTGTCAACAGCCCTGCTCAACCTCTTAGTTTCTCTCACATTTTATGGTACCCTAACTCTAGGAGAAAAGCAGCCCCAAAGGTGAGGCTCACCTTTTGGAGTTCCCTTCTTCTCCTGGATCTTGGCTCTATAAATCTACACTACTTTTAATGCTTTCCAATGCCTTCATACAACTGTTAAATATTTTGTCCAGCTTTTCAGCTAATTGCTATTGTTTGGAAGATTGAACCAAATTACCTAGCCTACCATTATTGGAAGTAAATTCTGGATTGGTATACCTCTGTCATAGCCCATTCTACATGAAATTCTTCATTAATTCACTTTCTACATTCTTTGCCTTTGAGTACCATACAGTTCACATCCCATAATATTTTGATGCTTACTTTTTTAATATCATATATTTCAATAAAAATAGTTAAGTTTTCTCAGTCTCTCCATCTGCAAGTGATATTTTCATGCTTGAAGAAGAAAGACCTTATCAATTGCACTTTCATATCTCAAGCATGTTCTGATCTTAATTGCACAGAACTGAACAATATTAACACCAAAACCAAAATATTTAATAAAAGATATTCCACCAATTAACATACTTTTTAGAGGAAAGGTATTTTTTTTCCATGTGACATTGCAGTTTACTGTGATCTGTCTCTGGATTCTAAATTTAGTTTCCATGTTGAATCTAAAAAATATTCCCAACCAGGCAGCATTTCTTGGCAAATATAATAATTCTTACCTATTATCTTTAGTAACTTTTTGGACTTCTTGATTACATCATGTACAGATTATACAATTAAAAATGCAATGCCGTGGCTCCACTGTGGTTTATCCAAGGATTGGCTTTAAGAATGGTAGTTAATGGTAGAAATTGATGATTATATGTGAGTCATAGAGGGAGATTTAAGCAAATTACAAGCCAGGTACTGATCTAGAAAGGGAAGACCCAATACTGAAGAAGAGTGAACTTTAATTGGAGTATAAGTAGACTATAACAAAATTTTTTAAAAAATCTATTGGTGTATATAGTGCCTAGAAAAGTAACCAGAACTAAATGCTTTATTAATCTCTTATAATAATATGATTTTACAATGGATGTTAAAGCAAAACATACTTGTGCAAATAGTTGTAAAAGTGAAAATTGTTTTCTTATTCTTTAGTATCCCAGCTTTAATATGTACCAGAAATTTTTGATTTAAAGTTTTGGAAATAATAATGTAACATATATAATTAGCTATGTTAATTAGTATAATAAAAATTAATATATTAAATAGTATTAATAAAATATTAAACAAATAATTTAATAATATAAAATATATATGTTTGATAGATATAAATCAATGCATATTTTTGTTTTATATATATTTTTTAATTTATTTATTTATTGGCTGCGTTGGGTCTTCGCTGCTGCGTGCGGACTTTCTCTAGTTGCAGCGAGTGGGGGCTACTCTTCATTGCGGTGGCTTCTCTTGTTGTGGAGCACAGGCTCTAGGCATGTGGGCTTCAGTAGTTGTGGCACGTGGACTTCAGTAGTTGTGGCTTGTGGGTTCTAGAGCACAGGCTCAGTAGTTGTGGCACATGGGCTTAGTTTCTCGGTGGCATGTGGGATCTTCCTGGACCAGGGCTGGAACCCGTGTCCCCTGCATTGGCAGGTGGATTCTTAACCACTGCGCCACCAGGGAAGTCCCCACAACCACACCAAGAACTGGAACCAGGAAAAATTTCATAGAAATGACTCAACTAGTGAATAGTTGAATTGAGATATGAGCACAGGCTTGTCTGATCCCCCAAACGATATTTTTCCTGCTATACCATATCAAATAGGAGAAAGCAATGAAAAATCAGACATGATACTGGTGTTTACAAACATATATAATAGGTATAATATTTATGAAATATTGTACAAGGACTTCTGGTTATGGCTGGGATGGTTAATTAGTAAAAAGTTCTTTGAGAACTGTTTACTTCTTTAGAATTTTTTCAAATATATTATTTTATCAAAGTGCATAAAATCTCTAAAGCTCAGGATTTATATGAATAATAAATAATGTAACAGTTGCTTGGAAATTATTGAACCACATGTGACATATTAGCCTGTCTAGATTATTATCCTGAGGAGATAATCTCCCATTTAGCAGCACCAAATTCTCCCCCATAGAGGCAGACCACTAAATACTGCAGTACTTCCCCTTGGCCTAAGAAGGAAGCTACATGCTGTGTTAATATTTTCAGCAGACTCTTTTAGCAATTATAATCTATAATCACTCACCTGGGACTGAACATATGTTGTGCTGAATTGTCATTTGTCTTTCTAGATTAAAAGCAAGTAAGCGTCTTGCCTACAGTAGTCACTCAGGAAATAGTGGTTGACATGAAATCAAAGAGCTGCCTCTTGTCGGGTCTGTGTGTGCTACTTTGATCTTCAGTCCTCTATCTCTAGCCTTCATCCTTCCATCATTATTAATTCCCTGCTCCCAAGCTCTGGGTAGAGTCATGTTTTAATGCATCTCCTCATTTCTTGCCAGAAAAATAAGTTATGGAGAAGATAAAGCAGATATTTATTTCTTAGAGGTTCAAATATAAAAGGATCCTTTTGTCCTACTTTTTGTTTTTACTGTTGTTGTTTATTCTTTTTCTCTAATATCTTTACCCAGATGCTCAAGGTCACTTGAAGACTAAGAAAAAACCTAATGAACACTTTGAGTTTATAATTTTGCAAAACTGAGATTTACCTTACCTTCCATGTATTCTAATTCTACAAGTACAATTAAAAAACTATTAATATATTTCATACATTGGAATACTATCTAGTTATGAAAAGGAATGAAGGTCTATATGTGATGATATAAATAATTTATAAGATTTATTACTAAATAAAAATGAAGGTATAGAACTGTGTGTAGAGTATAATCTCATTTATAAAAAATGGTGAAATTGTCTGAATACGTACATATATATTTTGATATGCATTGATTATGAGTGGAAAAATATATAAGAGTAGTTTCTGAGTTCCCTGGTGGAAGGGAGACTTACTTTTTACTCATATACTCTTGTGTACCACTCAAAATTCTTATGAAATGCTTCAGGTAGTTTCAATTTTAAAAAGTTAATAAAATGACACAATTCAAGATTTCTCAAAATAAGATTATATAGGATATAATGCATTCATTCATTCATCCAAGAACCATTTATTAAACCTCCTTAATGTGCTGCCTATTAAACTTGAGTTATTGTTGAGGAAGAAGGTGGGGAGTAGGGTAGTCATTGTGCTTCCAGGACACAATGAGTAGAGGGGGTGGTATCAACATTTCTGAAAGTTAGAAATGAGCAATTATCTGTCCAAGATCAATTTCATACTCTGTGTCCAGGTTGCCCTAGTGTAGATTAGTGGTCTCAGCTGAAGGGTTTATTTGCCTATGTAGGTTACCCCTACAGTAAGTGGTTACCCCTACAGAACTGTTGAACCCTGATAATAACTGCTTGACTTAGATCGGCTTGGACACCAATTAATAGGGAGAAATCTAGAGATCATGGAAACAGCTGTCCGAATCAGAGACCTGGAGGGGCATTGAGAAGTATACGTGCTAGGATGAAATAATCAGAATCCTAAAGCAAAGGAATTCTTTGGGATGTAGCTTTTAAAGCTCATCCCTTCTCAATGACCGCCTTTATATACATTAACATGGCCATTTATCGACCACTTTCTGTCAAAAATAACTGCAGAAGTACGAATATTGACATTCATATAAACAACTTAACATAAAAATAAACAATGTAGAGAAGCAATTAGCTTCAAGACAGCTAAGAATTATAGTCAAAGCTTGAAAACATGCTGTGTGAAAACTACACTTACTCTATCATTAACGTAGATTTATTTCTAGGAAAAGTTTTGTTGTAAATCTAGCATTTAACATGGTGACAATATCATTGTTTTTAGACATAATAAAGATCGTAATATATGCTCTCCTTTAATGTCCATAAAAGTACTATCTTCAGAAGGATCAGAAACCTGAAGAGACCATCAACACAGTTTTCATTGCTCACCTCCTCTGCATTGTAATGTGGTCTTATCAGTTTTGTGTCACATTTATTCACCAAATTTCCTATTTCTCTACGATATATAGCAGACTCTGTTGGTAGCGAATTTTTTGTTCTACCACTATTTGGTGTCCAAATTAAAAAGTTTTCCCTTTGACATTCAAGTCTTATTCTTTATCTCTTGGGGCATTTTATTACCATATAATCTTTCTACAACTGGCCTGTCAGACAAAAGATGAATTGCTGTAAATAACAAAGAATAAAAACCCTTTGGAGTTTGCCTACTGCAATCTACCAGATTAACTTTTTATTATTATTACTTTCAAAGAAAGAATTGTGTCCTATTTTGGTACAGTTCTTAGAAAATTGGCTTTTTTCTTTTCCAAATTGAAAATCATCAGCTATGATATTTGAAAAGGATAATGGTCTATCACAGATAAAACTGGCTTTAGCATTCTCCCCCCGCCCGCCCCCACCCCGCTTTTTTGTTGCTCTTTGAGATTGGCCTCTTCTGGGTTTGCACAGTAAAATCTTTCTTTCTTACCCAAACAGGTTTTTCCAACAAATCTCGATATTTAGGAAATCACCATTGCTACCAGGAATTTATGTTGCCCAAAATCAGCAAACAGACTTAGCCAATATTACAGCAATGCTCTAGGCTACAGGAAAGCTGCTATTTGACCAAGATGTTATTACAGAGTAGAAAAACAGATTACTCTTTATATTTTAGGTTCTACAGAAACCTTTCATAAAGTAGTTATACCTAAGGAAATACAGAAATTCATTTGTCAGAAAACACTTTAGCTAAATGGAGTCAAACACTAGTTATGTCCTTGCCCAGCTTTGTGAAAACTCATTCTTATGACTTCACTTTATAGAAAAAAAGTAGTAAAGTGCCAAGGTCAAACTACAGCTGATTTTAAATGTAGCTACTCTTATCACTAGACGCTATTATTGCATTATTACCGGCACCAGTGATTGTTTTTTCTGCCCTAATCTGTATTCCCCCCACCGTCAGAAAAAGGAATCAGCTGACTCTCTTAGTAAAGCCTTGCGTGTTATAATTATTGTTAGGGCTCCTTTAGAATTTTTCTCACAAAGTGTTCACTTGCATTTTGTATGAGAACAAAAACTAAGCTACCAGCACACCAGTTGATAGGAGCTGACGTTCTTCTGTGATTAATTCTCCTTAACAAGAAATTACTGTCTTCTATTCTCTTGGTTTTTCTCATGAAGGATTTTCATATTTTTACTTCATTGGAATAATTATCTTACTTCTTGCAATAGAATTTATCTGAGTATTTTTCATGTCTTATTTTTATTTTCCATTTCATTCCTTGTAAAATTAGTAAATAAAGAAATGCATGCTGGTAAAATGTTCAAAAATACCAGTGCGTATAGAATAAAAATTAAAAATTCCCCTTCACTCTCACCAACCCTGCATAATAATTTGATTCCTTCCCCCCAAACAGCCACTATCCTTGCAAAATAGTCTCAATTTACATTTATATACTCTCACAGATTCTAATTTTCCACTTTCAAAACGTCAAATAACCAAGCTATTTGAAATTTTTCTGAAGGAAAATTAAAAGAGTAATGACCTGAGCCAAATGCTTGCGCTTCATTTGTGAACTTAGTGACATTTCTTGGCTTCTTAGAGATATTTACTTGTTTCTACTTGCCTTTCTGAATTCTTAATGGTTGTAGTTGCCAAGTAAGTAACTCTGGGTAAATATGGTGTTTTCATAGTTTTATTTTAGTGTTGCTTAATTTATTTCTTCCCACATAAAATTGAGTTTTGCCATCAAGAATAGCATTAGATATATTTATGATTCAAATCACTTGACCCACAGCCATAGTTATGATAGATTTATATCATCAAAGCTACTTTCAGTTTGTTTTCTTGATCACTCACAATATCTGTGTATAATAACATTCAATTATCCTTATTCTGTACATACCTTTTAGCTCATTTGAGCTGCTAGTCCAGATGATGAAATCATCCAATATAAATGTTTACTAAAAGTAAAAAGTTCCTCAACACAATTTTTCTGCTAACTTGATCTATGAATTAAATGTTGAATTAATATATTTGAATAGCAAAATCTACTTGTGATTAATAACTAATTACCAAATGAGTTAGTAAGTTAGTGTTTTTAATCAAGCTTTATTTTGAGGTGATTGTAGATTTACACACAGTTGTAAGAAATAACAGAAATCCTCTGCACACTTTACCCAGTTTTCCACAATAGTAACATCTTGCAAAACTCTAGCACAGTATCACAACCAGGATATTCACAGTGAGTATTTCCATCACCACATAGATCCTTCCTATTCCCTTTCATAGTGACATCCACTTCCGTTCCAGTCCCACCACTTCCTCAACCCTTGGCTATCACTGATCTCCACTGTTCTCCTCTTCTATAATTTTGTCATTTCAAGAATGTCCTATACATGGAATCATGCAGTTTGTAACCTTCTAGCATTGGCTTTTTTCATTCAGCCTAATTTTCTGGTGATTCATCTAAGTCGTTGAGTATATGTGTAAATAGTTTTTTTTTTTTAATTGCTGAAAAGTATTCCATGATATGGATGCACCAGTCTGTTTATTCACCCATGGAAGGATATGTGTCGATTGCAGTTTGGGGCTATTACAAATAAAGCTGTTATGAGCATTTATGTACAGGCTCTTGTGTGATCATGAATTTTAAGTTTTCTAAGATAAATTCCGAAAAGTTCAACTGCTGGGTTGTGTGCTAGTTTCACGTATAGCTTTTCTGAAGATTGCCAAGCTGTTTTCTAGATTGGCTATACCATTTTACCTCCCCACCAATAATGTATAAATGATCCAGTTTATCCACATCCTTTTGGTGTTGTCCCTATTTTTATTTTAGCTATCTTATTGAATTTTAGTTTGCATTTCCCTGATGGTTAATGAAGTTAAACATCTTTTCATGTGCTTCTGAAATGAAATGCCTCTTAATGACTTTTACCCATTTTCTAATTAGATTTGTTATGTTTTGTTATTTTTCCTGTTTTGAGAGTTCTTTATATATTCTAGATACCAGTCACTTGACATATATATGATTTGCAAATACTTTCTCCCCATTTGTTGCTTGTGTTTTCACCCTCTTAACAACGTTCTTAGCTGAGCAAAAGTTTTCAATATTGATGTAGTCTAATTTATCAATATTCCTTTTGTGGATCATTATTTCAATATCAAGTCTAAAACTCTTCTAGCTCTAGATCCTGAATAATTTCCCCTATGTTTACTTCCTAGAAGTTTTACGGGCCTCTCACTGCTGTGGCTTCTCCTGTTGCGGAGCACAGGCTCCAGACGCGCAGGCTCAGCGGCCATGGCTCACGGGCCCAGCCGCTCCGCGGCATGTGGGATCCTCCCGGACAGGGGCACGAACCCGCGTCCCCTGCATCGGCAGGCAGCCTCTCAACCACTGCGCCACCAAGGAAGCCCCTTGTGATTTTTTTATTATTTGGTTGTTGTTGCCCATGGATGTCCAGTTGCTCCAGTAATTGTTGAAAAGCCTAAAAAGCTATGCTTCCTCCATTGAATAGCTTTTGCACATTTGTCAAAAATCAGTTGAGCATATTTGCATGGGTCTTTTTTTAGGTTCTATATTCTGTTCCATAAATCTATGCATTTATCTGCTAATATCACAGTCTTGATTACTGTAGCTGTACAATACTTCTTAAAATCAGATTGATTTTTTCCTCCCACTTTCTTCTTTTTTTTTTACAAAATTGTTTTAGCTATTCTAGTTTCGATTTCCACATATATACCTCTTCCTTTACTTAGATCTTCTTTTATTTCTTTCATCAGTGTTTTGTTGTTTTTAGCATCTGAGTCCTATACATGTTTTATTTACATGTAGTTTATTTGTGAACAATTGTAAATCTTATTGTATTTTTAATTTCAAAGTGCAAGTATTCACTGCTAGTACAAAGAAATTAAATATTTTTTGTATATCTTGTATTCTGAGACTTTGCTCAACTCACTTTTTAATCCTAGGATGTTTTTCGTAAATTACCCAAGATAATCTACACAGGCAATCATGTCATCTCCAAATAGGAATAGTTTTAATCCTTACTTTCTAATCTACATGCTTCTATTTCCTCTAGTTGCCTTATTGCACTGGCTATAAGTTCCAGTACTATAATGAATCAGACTGGTAAGAGTGGACATTCTTGCCTTGTTCCCAGTTTCAGTGGGAAACAGTCAAGTATCGTGTTAGCTCTAGGTTTTTTGTAGATGCTTTTGTCAAGTTGAGGAAGTTTCTCTCTATTTCTACTTTTCAGAGATTTTTTTTTATCATGAATTAGTGCTTAATTTTGTCAAAATTTCTTGCATTAAATCCTATGATCCTGAGATTTTTCTTCTTCCATCTGTTAATGTGGTGGATTTTATGGATTGATTTTAGAATATTAAACCAGCTTTGCATCCCTATAATTGTTCAAGGTGTAAAATTCTTTTATATATTATGAATTCTGCTTGTTACTATTTTATTAAGAATTTTTGTACCTATATTTATGATATTGTTCTGTAGTCATTATGTTTTGTTTTATTTTGTTTTGGTACTATCTTTGTCTGGTTTTGATATCAGTGTAATACTAGTTTCATAAAATTAATTGGGAGGTGTCCCCTCCTCTTCTATTTTTCTGGAAGAGATTCTATACAATTTGTCCTAATTCTTCTTAAAATATTTGGTACAGTTCTGAAGTGAAAATATTATGTGTTTGGATATTTCTTTTGGGGGAGTTTTAAAATTACAAATTCAATTTCTTTAGTAGTTATGGGGTTATGAAAATTATGTTTTATCCTGGGTAAGTTTTGGTATTTAGTGCATTTCAAGGAATTAGTCCTCTTCATCTGAGCTATCATATTATGTGTGGAGAGATAAACAACATTCCTTTTTTATTCTTCTGATATCTGCAAGATCTATAGGGAGTTTAAAATATATAGATAGAAATCATGAAGATGAGATTACCTAGAATATATGTTTATGTATATGTTCATATATTCTAGGTAATAGAATATTAGAGAGAGAGAAAAAAAAGAGGACTATGACAGAGCAAGAAAGAAATAGACAAAGGTGACCAAAGAAATAGGAGAAAAATCCAGAGAGTGCAGTGTCATAGAAGTCAAGGGAAGGAGATGATTTCAAGGGGAGAAAGGAGCCTAGAGTGTTAAGTGAATTAAAGACTGAGACATGTCCATTGATTTCAGCAGCAAGGAGGATATAGATGAGATTGACAACATGACAAGATCAATGCAGTGAATCAGTGGAAGCAGAAGCTGCATTGGGATGTGTTGAGGAGCAAGTGAGAAGTAATGAAGTGGAGGTAGTAGCAGTGGACAGTTCTTTCCAGGGTTTTCAAAAAGGAGGAGGAAGATAATGAGCTCCTGAAAGGGAACCAGGAGAAGAAAATTTAAAAAAAAATTTTTAACATTAGATAAACATTGGCATCTTGGAATGTTCTTTAGCAGGAATCTAATAACTGGGGAAAAGTTTAAAATATTTAAAATATAATTTTCAAAAAGGCAAAAATCATAACAAACAAATGGAAATATAAAGTCAAAGATTTTATATAACTCATTAATTAATGAAGGAAGCAGTGTGATATTGTGACCTGTTCCTATAGCATCTGAGAAGCTGAGATTGTTATAGGCAATCTAACAAAGATATGTTAGGATAAGATTACTAGATTAGATATAAAACTTGATCATGTCCAACACACCATAAGTCACTGGAGTCATCAGTTCCACCGGTCGGAAATTGCAACTCTTTTGGACAAAAATGTACACATTGACATGTGTCTTCTCTAAGTCTCCGATTTTGGACTTCAGATCTCTAGTAAACATATGAGGTGAATTAAATACATTTCCCAAGACAATCCTTATGTGCCTTAGCTCCAATGTGATATTGAAATGTGCCTTCCATGCTTTTGGCCTTATTTTCAAATTTTAGATAATTTTTCTGACATACATTAGAGACGCTGGATAACTATAGAGTAAGATCTCCAAGAAGGCAAGAAAGTGCGCTCATCCTGGCTGCACATAGGATTCTCCTGCAAAATATTTTAAAAGTACTTAAATTCTGGCTCCACTCTGAGAGATTCTGATTTAATTAATGCAGAGTGGGGCCCCAACAACACCCAGAGATGAGAACTCTGGCAGAAGGTGTGGTAATAAGGGCACAGGCGAGAGAATTAGTCTTAGAAAAAGGAGGATACCACTTGGTATACAGAAAAGAAGCAAGGGTTGGGGACTTCCCTGGTGGCGCAGTGGTCAAGAATCCACCTGCCAGTGCAGCAGACACAGGTTCGATCCCTGGCGCAAGAAGATTCCACATGTCACCAAGCAACTAAGCCCATGTGCCACACCTACCGAGCCTGCGCTCTAGAGCCCAACGAGTCACAACTACTGAAGCCAGTGTGCCTAGAGCCCCTGCTCCACAACAAGAGAAGCCACCGCAATGAGAAGGCCGCACACCACAAAAAAGAGTAGCCCCCACTCGCCACAACTAGAGAAAGCCCGCGCACAGCAACAAAGACCCAACGCAGTCAAAAATAAATAAATAATATAAATAAATTTTTTAAAAATTGTATTAAAAAAGGAAGCAAGGGTGGACTGGAGATGCAAGATCATAGATTTAGAGGAAAAAATAATGCCTGTTTCACTTTAATCCGGTTGTGAAAATTAAGGGAGAAGACAGATACAATTTCTTTGAAATGGAATAGTATTTTAATTGGGTTGAATATATTCACTGCTCTTTCTTTGAAGCTTCCTATGTGCATGGACAGAAACAATATTTTAAGGTAAATTTAATGGTCTTTATAGAATTTTAGTTGTTAAATTCACTCTCTTTAATTTAGCTTCTTAGGTATTCTCCATTGACAAATGTGATTTCTTAAAATATATCCAGTTTTAGGAGCAAAATGTCCACTGACAAATGACTGTTTCAGCTCTTTGGTGTGAGATAGTAGTCTCCGTGGCCTAACTTCTAAATGCACATGATGGATGGTGGTCATAGGAATGATACGTTCTCCTAAATGAACTCATGGTTTTCTGCTGCAGTGGTTGGCCTTGCACCCTTTATTTTTTAATTTTTTTTTATTTTTGGCTGTGTTGGGTCTTTGTTGCTGTGCGAGGGCTTTCTCTAGTTGCGGCAAGCAGGGACCACTCTTCATCGCCGTGTGCGGGCCTCTTACTATCGTGGCCTCTCTTGTTGCGGAGCACAGGCTCCAGATGCACAGGCTCAGTAGTTGTGGCTCACAGGCCTTGTTGCTCCACGGCATGTGGGATCTTCCCAGACCAGGGCTCCAACCCGTGCCCCCTGCATTAACAGGCAGATTCTCAACCACTGTACCACCAGGGAAGCCCCTTGCACCCCTTTTAAATTAAGATAATGCTTTGAAATGCAGAACAAGAATAAAATACTATGGGGATCACCATGAAATAGGGCAAAGAGGGAGTATATGTAATTCACTTGCAAAGTTCAGTACTTGTGCACAGTCTCATGACTCACCACCTCGGAGAACAATTGCACCAGCCTACAGGTGCTTCTACCAGACTGGGAGCTCTTGAAGTACAAGCTCTTGACTGTTCGTCTCTCTAGAATATCAGTCTTCGATAACGTTTTTGGCATTTGATAGTTGCTTAATAATATTTGCTGAATGAACAAATGGATTATACTTAAGATGCCAACAATTGTTCCAAAGGCTACAGAAATAATTATAATTCAAAACACACAGTTTCTGAGTTAAGAAGATTGAAAATTTCTTAATATGGCACATGCTAAAGTTCAGCAGTTTATTTATAGGACAATTTTGCTTCTGCTTCTCTCCCTCATTGCTGCAAATGTTAAACATCAGTCTGTCATGCATGCAAAGTGCTGATCTAATTGGCCTATAAGAGCTCTCTTTTCCCTTTCAGCATTGTAAAAATGTTACATGGATAATCCACTTGGAGCCTCCCCTTCTGCGTTACTATATTTAAAACAGCTTGTTGTGTTGTTCATGGGGATTTATAAAATGAGTTTCTGAGAGATGAGAGATTGTAGAGTGCTAGTATGCTTTCCACTTTTCCCTGAGCCTTTGAAATGATTTACCTCAGTCTCAGTGGGGCTGATTTCCCTTGACATTTTTTTGACCATCTGTAGTACCTAATACAGAAATGGGAACTCTCCCAGGAAAAGACGAGGCCTTTTCTGCACTTCTTCAGTGCCACTCCATGGACTTCTCTCTGGGAGCGTATCTGTGAGCTTCTCTCTGGGAGCGTATCTGGCTTCCTAGAGCTCCACAGTGTTATTTCTAGCAGAGAGCACAGTCCCCAAGGAAGGGAGGACTTGAGCAAGCTTTCTTTGCCACCTGTTCCTCCATGGTGCTGAGTGTTGTATTCCCTACAAACAGCAAATAACGGTGTTAGGGTATGTGATACCTTCACAAGTCTCAATATTTCTACTTCTTGATTCTGAACAATTTGAACTTTGAATGAGAGCAACACTGCCTCCGAAGCATCTAAGGCATTTCATAGGCATTTTTTTCAGTGATTATTCTAATTATCACTTCAGCAAGTCTGAGTTACCATTGCCCTCAATTTATGGTAAAGAAAAAGAGTTACAGCGAGTTTATGATATATCAAGTTCCCGTAGCTCATAGGAGATGAAAGAAGATAAAAGCCCATCTTTTTTGATAATTAGAAGATTCTATCTTTTGTAAAACATGGACAGAAGCTTCATAAGAACATGTATCTCAGGCTCTTTTTAACAAAATCTCAACATGGCATAATTAGCCCATGAATATAAATATTTATACTTTATGAGGACCACATTTTTTTTCTGAGTATTCAATTTAGTGTCTAGAAGAGAATTCACAGCCAGAAATCAAATACATTCCCCAAGAAATCTTCTCTGAAGTGTCTCTTTGACTTTGGAAAACTCTGTTTCCTTCTCAGTATTTCATTGATGATTGTTAAAATCGTGTATTGAAATGTCTCTGGAGTAGCTATCAGGTGTTGAATGCCTACTCTACCCAATACCATATTTTATATTCACCTCAAAGTGAACAATATTATCATAATTTTATAGAGGAAGAAATGGAAGCTCACAGAGATGAAATAATTTTCTCAAGTTCACTAAGCCAGAAAGTGATGAAGTTGAAATTTAAACCCAGGTCCACCTAGCTTCCAGCCATTTTCCACCTTGTCACCGCAACTCAACACAATCATGTGAATGTTCTCGTTGTCAAGAACTTCATGCCCCTCAGGAAACATAAACGATTCACTCTGAGCATTGTTAGATCACCATCCATGCAAGTATACATTTTTTCACTTTATTCTTTTGCATTTTTTAGTATGATAGTTTGAATACAGAAATTTGCTTTTAACATTCATGCAACACTAGGGAATATTGTTGGGTTATCTCATTTTCAAAAAGTTAAGGGGAAATGAAATAACAAGTGAATATAAGAATAGGAAAAGAAAACACTTTGCATGCTAACACCTAAATCTCAAATGGCGTATCAGTTTTAAGTTGTGTTAAAGCAGATTAGCTTTAAAAGGTTTAGCCATTAGGGAATTTTCCATTGCCAGTAATATGATCGATTGAAACTAGTTAGAATATTTTAATAGAAGTTTTCTTTTCATTAGAATTATTTCAAGCCTGGATATAATCTCCAACTAATAAAGATAATCATAAAATACTTTAGGGGTCTATTTAAGAAAATGAGAGCAACTGGGGCAAGCTGTAGAATTTGATTCTTGACTGAGAAGGAGAAGGAGGTGGTATTTCTGCTTTTTATGGAAAATTAACTGCCGAAATAGGATGCCAGCATGAAAATAAGGGTACATAGCACTAAAAAGCTCCATCTCAGGGGGAATTTGTGTTCAGTTCTCCCAGAGCATAAAATGCCACAGGCTTTCTTAGGCACACAGCAAGTCAGATGAACATGGTCTCTAAGGAGGTGAGAAACGAAGGGACATAATGATATGCACTGCCACTCAAAGCTCAAATAACAACATGGTTTATTTTTGTGCATGGGGAACTTCAAAACATACCTCTTTCAATTTCACAGCATTCTTTCTGTTAGGTCAATAACAAATAACAAAATAATCATGGACATGCCCAGCTTCTAAATGAGATCGGTTAAACTAAAGAAATGAGGAAACATGCATTCAAGACCCGAATCAGCTTTTCCCCTCCCTGAAGAGTCCTTCTTCCAAGACTATTAAATAATGGGGCACACACATATAGAGAATATTTTCTTTAAAAAGTTGGGACCTAGGAGTTTTCATTTTGGACTCAACCAAAAATAGGGCTATGAACCAGGACTATAATTATACTTCATTTCCTCCACTTAGAAAACAGGAATGATGACATCTAACTTAACGTGTAGGGCACAGTACAAGGTTTCACACCAAGACGGTGAATGTGTGCTGAGTTGCTTTATACCCATTTGTACGTTCTAAGAGAGGCGATGAGAAGCAGGCTCATTCTGCAGAGAAATAACGTAACAGGCATGGGAAAGGTTGAAGGTCTACCCATAGTTGACAGCAACATTGTTTCCAGCCCCAGAAGTATAAGTGACAGCATTTACTTGGCTGTGACAGTGCTGGCTCGGCCATCCAGGCTCACCAGCCTCTCTGGCAGAGCACAGGCACCAGAGAGCATCATCTGAAGGGACCTGATTCTGGCTGCAGGGAGACCCAAGGTCCCGGTGGCTGAGCCCTCCTGAGTTCTGCAGCTATATGATGGCCCACTAGTTGCATCTGTGAGCAAAAGCCCTCTTTTTGAATTAATATATTTGTCAAATTCTTTGATAATATAGTAAAGATTGGTAGGCGCATTTATTACATTAGGTGATCTACAGAAATCCTAGAGACCGTCTTTTATTTTGAGAACATTTCTCACTGCATGCCTCCTCCATTCCTAGCCCTCTGCAGGGCACCAAGAGGAAAAGATGAAAGATGGTAGAGACATACCCTTGTTCCTGAGGGCCATGGCATCCGTTTCAGGAATCCTAAAGAAGAAATGTTGGGGAGAATTTTAGTATACATCACAGGTTTAGAGATAAAATTCAAGAAGTCTTTATATCATTCCGGAACTAAAGTCAAAGTGAAGAATGGCCTTAAGTGGTGGACCTAGAATTAAAGAAATCAAATGTAACATAAAATAAAACACAGAGAGAATGATCTTGAGGGTCAGTGCTATTTATGTGTTTATGGTTTTTTGCTTTAGGTCTTTCTGCCAGAGAATTCTTTGGGACTTTGTGCCTTGATTTGTATTGGCTTGTCAAGAGACAGATAAGGCTTATGTTCATTTCACCTGAGGACCTAAAAATCTGTCCGAATTTAATAACATTGACCAGAATGCAGACAGAGTCACAGTGGGAACGTATTTGCAAAAGTCAGAATTTCAAGAAAGAATCTCACTTTGGTCAGGAGGTTATAAAATAACTAGGAAAACTTTTGCCTATGGCTTAGTCTCAGAAACTACGGCCTGCATACCTTATACCACATGTGAGCCTTACTTCCAAAGCAGAGTAGACATGGTGGGGTAGACGCATTCAAAAATTGTGATGCACAGCTACTCTGATAGTTATCCTGTTAAATTCATCCAATAAGTGAGAGACTTATCCGTCTCTCACTAAGGAGAGACCACCTTAGTGGTAGTTAGTAAGAACGTTTCTGTCTGGCTGTAGAGACACAACCAGTTGAATAAGTCTGTTGTTGTTAAAGCTACTGAGGAACTTATTTTAATAGATGTATTCAATGGCCAGTTATATCCTTATTGCTCTAAGTGTACTATATTAGTTTGCTAGGGCTGCCATAACAAAATACACAGATTTGGTGGTTTAAACAACAGAGATTTATTTTCTCACAATTCCAGAGACCGAAACCAAGATACACTTGCTGACAGGGTGGGTTCTCTCCTTGGCTTACAGATGGCCACCCTCTGGTACCTCCTCTTGTGGTCATCCCTCTGCATGTGCACGCCTGGTATCTATTAGGGAGTCCAAATTTCCTCTTCTTATAAGGACCCCAGTCTGATTGGATAAGGTCCACCCTAAGGGCCTCATTTTAACTTAATCACTTCTTTAAAGGCCCTGTCTCCAAATACAGTCACATTCTGAGCTACAGGGCATTGAGGCTTCAACATACGAATTGGGGACGGGGGGTGGGGGGGGGTGGGGGGGGTGGGGGGGTCGGGGAGGGCCACTTAATTCAGCCCATAACAGTAGTAAGTGAAATGGATTAATTAACGTGGTTGGATGTGGTATCTGTGTGCACCATAGTAGAACAGGGGACTGTAGGATTACTTGGGAAAAAAGTACCTATAGGAGTGACATGGACGATGTTAATTTTATTGCTGTACAGTCAATAAGCATTGATAAAAGCAATTTGAAAGTTATAAAAATTATTGATTCATTTTCTTCCCTGGAAAATGGTAGCTTCTATTCTGTTATTTAATATTTAAACTCATGCTGGAAGGAGTAATAGAAATACCATAATGACTGATGATCAGTTTTAAAAAAGGAAATTTTTTATAGCACTTTAGCAAAAATGCATATATTCTTGCTTATAGACAATAATTTTAATACTCCAATTTTTTATTTCATGTGTCATAGATTTTTTTAAGTTTAAAGTTTTAAAATTGTGATAAAATTGCTTTCCATTAGACTGCTGAGTTGCGTCTAAAGGAATATTTTTAAAGTATTGGCAGTAAAGTTTTGAGTTATCCTGTGTAGTGTATAAATTTTGTTTTTCCTTCTCTCCCCAAAGGAGTTAGCCTGTTTTTTTGTGTGTGTTTTGTCTTGTTTTGTTTTTAATGTCTGCCCTTTCACTCTATCTCACATGTCTTTACCATCTCTGGACATTTCTAGATTGTATTGAGTTCTCAGTTTTTATGTGAATATAAAATTCAAAAATTATTTGAATCCATTCAACAGATATTGAGTGAGTATCTGCAGGGTTCAAGGAAAGCAGTGTGTTAGATGTCATGTGGACTATAAAGATGAATAAAGCTTAACCTTAATGAGCTGACAGTGTAATGGAGAAAGCAAGATGTGTCAAAAATGAGTAGATTATTTTGTAATAACTTTAAATGTCGCATAATCTATAAAAATATTGAATCATTATGCTGTATACTTTAAACTAGTATAATATTGTAAATCAACTATACTTCAAAAACAAAACAAAATTTTTTTTAAAAACTCCAAAAAGAAAAAAAATGAGTAGAATGCAAAGCAGAGTGAAAAAGAGGCATCAAGGAGATTGCAGATACTGGAGGAGTTCCGATGTGGGAGGGATTGCTTTTCGCTGTGGCGTTAGGAGAAAGCTTCCTAAAGCAAGAGCCACTTAACCCTCATGTGAAAAGACAGTTGGAATTTCTATAGGAAAATATGGCAAGTGGGCGTATGGGGGAGAGTGTTTTTAGGCAAACATGTATGAACACAGGTGGAGAAGCAGAAAGTGCAGAGATGATTTAGGTATTTACCTTAAGGTAAATAGGTATTTAGGTAAATACCTCAAAGGTATTTACCTTTGAGAACAGCCAGAGGGATGGGCTAGCATAGGCAGATGGGGCCCGTTGGAGCCATATTAAAAGGTTCTAAATGCCAAGTTACTGAGAAGTTATTGGGAAATCATGCAGCCCAGTTAATTCACCTGATAAACCCAACATTGAAAATATTGATCAAGTGTGATTAAATGAGGGAGTTAGCCAAGATTTCTTTTGACCCTTCTTGAGCAGTGGCATGCAATAGAGTGTGTTATGTTGTAACATTCATCACGCTTTCCCCATCTGATTATTGAATTTGCCTATTTTCTACTTCTGTTCCTGGATGCTATGTGAATATAAAATATCATGAGATTTTAAAAATTCAGCTCGATGTTTGTTAAATGCCTGCAATGTATAAGGCATAATGCTACTAAAGGTCTAAGGAGGAATAAGGCACATTTATAGCTGTAAAGGAGTTGGTACTGTCATCCCATTCTAACCCATATTATTTCAATTTGGGGGATTGATTAATAAATTACAGTAGGAAGACAGGTTTATGTAGCAATTAAAAATATCAGCTAAGAATCAAACAGATCAGCATTTGAGACCAAGGTCTAGCACTAAATACTGTGTGGACTTGGGCAAATTATTCAACTCTAACTTTAGAGGAATTCCCTGGCAGTCCAGTGCTTAGGACTCTGAGCTTCCACTGCAGGAGGCACAGGTTTGATCCCTGGTCAGGGAACTAAGATCCCACGTGTAGGGCAGTGCAGCCAAAAAAGAAAGAAGGAAAGAGCGAGCTCCCAATGGCCAAAGCAGAAACAGTTTGAACAACAAAATAAACAATGAAGTAGTATTGCATTGTAACTCAAAGCATTAAAACAGGCAAACAAAAAAGATAACTACTTCAGAGTATTGTTTAAAGTATCAAATAAAAATATGCATATAGAGCAGAACCTTTAGCACAAAGTAATATTCAGGAAATGCTGGCCTTTAAGATTTCTTCAAGGAGTGTTTCTCTTCTCCAGTTTTCTGAAAATGCCCTACATCCTTGGCGTTCATGGCCTTCATTCTTCATTGGCTGCTTCTGGCAGCCACGTACAGTTGTGCAGGTTGTAATCTGCTTAAGGTCACACATCTAGGGAAAGAGGTGCCCAGCAAAACTAAGTTAGAATCGTGTATCTATTGTGACATTTTCCAGCAGGTGGCAGTTACATGTTCTGGTCTAAAAATCAATATAGTATGACAACTTTCTGACAGATGGAATAATGGGTCTGGAAGAGAAGGCACATTTTTCTGATGAGCTCAAGGCACCGAGTGGACTGGGAGTGGCCCTCCTTCTGACTGTTCCTCCTCTACTGCCTTCCCCAGATAATCTTCCTTCGCCTGTCTCCTGCCAGTGAGGTTCTTTCTCAGCTCTCTGCACTTATTCCATATACTCTAATTGGGTAATTTAATACACTCTTACTGTTGTAACTATCAGCTTGTTGCTAGTGAGTCCTCAATCTTTCACTCTAGCACAGATTTCTCTTTTGAGAAATGTAGCTGCCTCCTGGATGACTTCATCTGGATGTCTCATGGAAAACTCATATTCCACATGTCAAAGACCTTATTCACAGAGGAGGCTGCACCTACCAACCCCTCAAAAATGAAACCCAGGCATCATTTTTAAAGCAAGATAACTCTTGTTTTTTATCAATATTTTCATGGAAAGGTTGAATTTCACTTTCATGTGTGAAATATGTACCGGGAGAAACAGAAGCCCCTGTGGCTTCCATCCGGAGTAATACTGCCCCAAAACCGTTAGGGTGTGGTATATGCTTGATCTCCCAGGATCCCTCCTAGATCACCTCACTTTTTGTGGTTGGTCCGGAAGGAACGCTGAAATTGGCCTTAATTTCTTTGGGTTTGGAAAACAAATTCATCCTGTTTTATTAATTTTATACAACCATCCAAATTAGAATATCTGTGAGCTATGCTAGACTTCATTCACTCCTCTACTACCTTTACCTTATAAATTACTAATTTTATGTGTAAATATTATACCTTTTTAATGTGCTCTCTTTCTACTCCCCTTCTCACTAGTCTGTTGTAGGCTTGTTCCGTCCCTCAAATGGAAATTTTAATAAGCTCCTTATTATACTTACTATATAAGATAGTCATCTTATTCCATTATTATATATTTTTCATATACTTGACAGATATCTATCTAAAGTATGAATTTAATCTTGTTACCCCTATTTCATTCACTTTCAAGGATTCCTGTTACCTACAGGATGGAATTCAACTTCAGTCCATGAATCAGCTCTGACATAACCATTTTTTTTTTTTTTTTTTTTTGTGGTATACGGGTCAGCTCGCTCTGACCACATCTTAAAGAAATTCTCTGTGTGTCCAGGATGCCTGCATTTCCTTATCATTACACACTCTTTTTTGTGTTACAAGGGTCAATTGATATACTTTCTCTGTCACTAGACTATGAGCTTCTTGAGGACCCAACCTGCATATCATCTTTGTATTCACAGTGCCTAGAACAGTGCTTGAGACATAATAAGTGTTCAAAAGTATGTTGAATGGATGAAAGATGCTGTGGAATGGAATGATTGAAGGAACTTCATAGAGAAGGCTGCACTGAGTTGTGTTACGAGGGAAATGATATTTTTAATACACAGAGGGGGGCGGCTTCCCTGGTGGCGCAGTGGTTAAGAATCTGCCTGCCAATGCAAGGGACGCAGGTTTGAGCCCTGGCCGGGGAAGATCCCACGTGCTGCGGAGCAACTAAGCCCGTGCGCCACAACTACTGAGCCTGCACTCTAGAGCCCGGGATCCACAACTACTGAGCCCACGTGCCACAACTACTGAAGCCTGTGCATCTAGAGCCCGCAACAAGAGAAGCCACGACAATGAGGAGCCCACACACCGCAACAAAGAGTAGCCCCCGCTCGCGCAACTAGAGAAAGCCCATGCGCAGCAACAAAGACCCAACTCAGCCAAAAATAAATAAATAAATAAATTAATTAATTAAAAAAGAAAAAATACACAGAGGGAGGAGGTAAAACCTTCCAGGAAAGGGGTTGGGAAAAAGGGATTATAAACCTTCAGCAGAATTGTTCATTCATGAAGTCTTCAAGCCATGACTGGAGTTCTCCTTTTCCCTCAAGTCAGCAGAATTCATCATGAGGAGGTTTCTTCACTTGTCTCTTGTATTTTGATAATTTCCCTTTCTTTCTGGCCTTTTCTTTATGTCGGCATAAAACTTCCTTTTTATTTCTCTAAAGGCAAGAACCCACTGAGTCAGGAATGTACATGAGCTAGCTCAGCACTTTAAATATAGACAAGTCCAAACATTCTCATTTTATTAGTCCCTGCTCACCTTCCAACCCCTCCCACCTCAGTGACCTTGTGACTCATGAACCCATACTGAGAAGAAAAAGTACAAAGTAATAAGGCAATCCACTTTCCTTTGAAATGCCTGGGAAGATGTTCTGACCATTTCAGGTGATCTTATATAGCTCCATGTTCTCTTGGGGAGTAGATGCTAGATTGTGATTAAAAGTTGGCATTTTCCATTCTGACACTTTTAAATATACATATTTTATCTTCTAAGATAATAATTATATATCATGTTAAAGAAATAAATGTATGTAAAAAAAAGGTTTTCATTCTCTTTTAAGCTTAAATTTCTCCTATTTTCCATGTCTTTCCTGGTTTCAAGGTGTTTTAAAGCTAGAAAAGATTATAAACATTATTGAGAGATTTTATTTATTTGGATATTATTTAAACCAGAGCTTGCACCAGTGCTTCTGGAGCTACCTGTCCATCGTCAGCAATCTCCTCTCTACCCTCAACCTCTTCCACAAATGCTTTCTCTACTTTCTTGCCTCAACAGAAGCATGACTCTCCCTTGAAAAACCATCATCCTTGAATCCTCCTTTTGTATTTTGAGGCCATTGTTCTTTCTGGCCACTCCTCTCCCACTCTCTTGTAAAAAACTGTGATCATCTGAGGCTCATGGCAGTCAGGTGTACCATTTTGTCCCCCTTCATCACTGTTATTTATTAAATTTCAGTTAAGGTTCCCTTGCTTACCAGGGAGGCTGAGACTTAACTTACAGTCTTCCTCAGCCTTCCAAGCCCTTCCATTAACCTGAAATATCATAGCCTCTGAGTTCCTAGCTTTCCTCTTATTTAACAACTTTTTCCTCTACTCCACTTTAGCTTCCATTTTTATGGTCACAAATGGATCCTAACAACTGTAACTGTTCTACTTCCCAAATCAGTAAAGCGAACAGCTCATTCGCCTTTCTTTCCAATTTGCTTCGCCAAGTATTCACAGTACATACAAGTGTTCTTTAAACTCACCGAGAGTGAGTGTGATGATCCTTTTTCTGTCTTCTGATCCACCATTCCTTTACTTTCTTCCCTTTCGATCCATCTTGCATGCCGTGGTGTATCATTTCAATCACTCTTTTATTTCTCTTGATGGTAACCTAAATTCCCTAATACCTCTCCCCTCCCACACCTTAGACTACCCTACAATACCCATTTTCTTTTTATTTTTTCCTCACAAAACCTCTATCTGGCGGAAGTCAGCAGCTATCCACTTTCTCATTGTCTAAAGTAGAACTGTGGAGAAATTTCAGACAAATTCACTCAATAACACCTAACAATAGCCCTGTAAACTTGATATTACTAACCTCAAATGGGCACCCAGTGCTGCATTAAGCATGGCCACCTCTGTCTGCTCATCTCACGTCCCATACCCCACAGCAATGAACTTAAACTTTCTTCATTGTCTTCCCAATACTCTTCCCAGTTTCTTCAAACCTCACATCCTAACAGAGAAAACAGACAATTTCAGATTGAGATGTTGCTGTCTTCAAGCTTCCAAGCATACAAATCACCTATATCTATGGTAACTTCACCTTCCTTCCCATCAGTGACAACCAGAATGCTTTACGTTCTCCTATCTTTGTGTTATATTTGATTCTGCGCTTTGGGTGCCATCTTCTTGCCCCTCTCAGGGATTTTACATCATTGACTTTTCCCTCTCTCCTCAGCACAGCCAACCTCTCCAACTCACTAATCCCTTCAGTTGACTTTTCAACATATGCAAGTCTCTCTCTTTACCACCAACATAAGCAAAACATGTCTCTCAAGTTACTGCTCTATTTCTCCCCTTCACTTTAACACTAAACTATTCAAGAAATTATCTTCACCAGCTATCTCTCAGTCAACCCTTCACCAGTTCGATCTGCCTTCCAGTCTTTTTACTTCCACAAAAACAGTTTTGCTCTACAGTTTATATGCATGTTGCTAAACTCAAAGGATATATTATATTTAAGTTCCTATCTAATTTATACTCTCAGTAAGAATTAAATATTGTTAACAATATTCTTTGCTTCTAATTTTCTTCCATCCTTCTTGTCTGCTATTAAATGTCAGCATTTCTTAAGGCTTGGCTCTGGACGTTTTCCTCATCACACTTGAAGCAACTTCATTCACACCTTCTGTTTCAATTACCAACCACTATAACTCAGATGACTCACAAATTACTTGTTCAGTTAAGACCTCTCCACTGAGCTCCAGGACTATCAATCCAATGTCTTTTGAACATCTTGGTACCCAATTCATGGTCTTTCCTTTCTCCCAAATCAGGCTTCTTCTGGTACTCTGACATTATTTAATCATACCACGACTCAGTTAGCTGTGTACGCCAGAAAGAAAAATGAAATTCTCTGTCTTTCTCAAACCTCAGATTCAGCCCATTATCTAGTCTTGTCAGTTTTACATCCTAAATAGCTTTCAACTTAGTTCACTTCTCTTTATTTCCATCACCACTCTTTGTCGTTGCTTGCCTGGAGCACTACCATACTCTCATAATTGATCTTCTCATGTACATATTGACCTTCCTCCAGTCCATCCAGCTCTTGAGCAGTGGCTCTCAACCAAGTGTGACTTTGCTCCCCACCGGAGATTTGACAATGTTTGAACACACCTTAATGGTCACGGCTAGGGGGCAGCGTTACTAGCATCTAGCGGGCAAAAAGGAGGAAGGCTGCTAAACATCCTACAATGTACAGAATAGGCCCCTCACAAGAAAGAATTATCTGGTTCAAAATGTCAGTGGCGCCAGTGAAGGGACATACAAACTATTATGATCTTAGCTGAGTGAGGAGTTACTGAAGAATTTTTAGCAATTTGTGTGTGTGTGTGAGTGTGTACATTTGCACACATGACAGAATCAGGTCTGCAGCGTGAAAAGCTCAGCCTACCTCTAGAGTAGATTTTGCCAAAGTAGGATATTTATCCTTCACATATCAGCTGAAGATCTTTTCCCCAGGGTGGCTTTTTATGACTTTCCTCACTAGGCTAATTCCTCTATTTTAGGTGCTCAGAGTGTATGTATCTCTCCTTCGTAATCTGTACATAGTTGCATACTTACATTTATTTATGTGCTTTACTACGCTTTGTCTCCCTTACTAGACTGGAAGCTACAACAGGTGAATTATAATCCTTTATTATGTTTTATTTAATTTCAAATGAAATTGCACTACTAATGGTTGATTGTTGGAGGTTAGATGTTCAGTGACTAAATCTCTTCCTATAACGTACGAGAAAACTTAGTCCCAGATGTATCAAGTGACCTGAAGAAAGTCATGCAGCTAATAAGTAGAGAAGGGAAGGCTTGAATCCAAGCTTCTCATAATCAAAAGCTGTGGTGTTTTTCCCCTCTAAAGTGGTGTTGGGTGCATTTGTTTAAGCCTGTAGATTTTCACTCAGAGTAAATCTTTTGTAGAAGCACAGTGCATAAAACAGATTAAAAGATTTTAGAGCAGATCATTGCTTTGATTAGAGATAGCTCAATGCAACCTTATCTAAGAAGTTCTTTTCTACACAGTCCCCTTCTTACCACTTGCCAGGGTGCTAAGGAACTTGCCACAGACTGACTTGGATCTGATGATCAAAGAGTAGAAATGGGTCTGCTATTTTCGTTTGTGGATCGTCTGCGGGGCCCCTTACTGCCTCAATATGTGAGGTACTTTTGATAGTTGTGAATTCGGAGTTGAGAATATCAATATAGCATAAGTTAGTGTCATCACTGCCTGAAATTTGCTTAAATGATTTTACCAAATCACATTTCATGTTTCTATATGAAACAGAGAGACGATACTTTCACATTATCTATCAAGTTCGTGGACCATGTTCAGCATTCCGCCCTTTGTCAAAACAAAAATTTTCTGAACAAGAATCACTACTTTTTGAGGCATCTTGATTTTTTCTTTATTTAACTTAGTTTATTTTTGCCAGTGCTAGGAGTTGGATTAAATTGCTGAAACAAGAGCAAATAAACATCTCGCATCCATTTCATAGAGTCACTTCATGTGACAGTGGGAGAGGACACCAGACTGAACTGAGTTGGGAATTCTGTGCTCGTCCACTAGCTCAGGAGCTCATGCCACATGCCGTGGCCTGTCTGACGCTGTGTCTTGACAACATAAAGCAAACTGCTGTTATGAACCTTTGGGTTTTTGCTAATAGTTGGAAACACAAATGTTAAAGGCAATGCCTTGAAAGAAATGGAAACTTCTTTTCCTTTGTTTCACTCCTGTAAATGTTTTTAGTTCCAGTTAAACATTCACAGTGAAGATAGTATATATCATATAATGGGGGTGGGGGGGAGATTTAAAGATGAGATGATTAAACACATGCCAATATTTTCTAATTATATATTGTATGTATGTAGTATATATATTATGTATGTAGTATCTGTGTATATATATATATATATATATATATATATATATATATACATATATTCTGTGTGTGAAAATTAGAAAACATAAACATGCTAAGAAGTTAAGATGTTATTTATCTGAAAGCATTGCCTTTCTAACCATATCATAGATACAGGAAATATACCTACTCTAAGAAATGTTTTAGAGTTTTTAGCTGTCTCTCAAACTTGACTCATTCATGCCAGTGTATTTAAAATGTAACAAAAGTGAAGAGCAATTTATCACATCTTTGTCTGAATGGTTGTTGTTTAGAAAATACAACCTCATGTACAAAAATATAAAACTTGTGAGTAGCTATTAAAACCTTTTTCAATGTATTACTTGATTTAAAAAAAAAATACGGTTTGCTTCTCAAATTGTCTTGGCTAATTTACTTATTTTTCACAATTTTTTATTCAAAATAATTAGTCTGATTGACTTGGTTTGTTTTATTGGATTGTATTAATTCATAAAATAAGAAACACTAGACTCCCTGTATTCGAAATATCCTTTATACTTTTTTCCGTTGGGAAACTTTTCTCTCTCCAATTTTGAATTACTGTCTCAAAGAAGTAATTTCGTAATCTCTATGAACTGCCAAACTACTTTTGTATGGTAGCTGAATAGGTTTGGGAGCTCTGTAATTACTAAGTTTATCACCATAGGATGAGCATGACATTAAAGAAAAACTCATTTCCTTCTGTCTTAAGCATATAATGTTGATATATAGCTATTTTTTGAAATCCCTTATGGACATTTCTCAGGCCTTAGGAAGTTGTATCTATTAACTTATATTATGTTGTACTTTGGCTCTTATTTCCACTTTCTCTCTTTTATGAGAGCAAAAAAAGCCACATGAAAGAAAAGCTAATTCAGAAGTGGAACCTGTGGCAGAAAAGTAAACTAAGCGTCAGATATGTGTTTGCCATTCTTGGCTAAGTTATCAACATTTTACCCGAAGCACATTGGAAAGCATCACTCATAGAAACCTCCTCCCTCCCTCACTCCCGCCTTCTAAACCCCCTAAAAACCACATCTGTTTCCCACTGATAGCTTTAACACACATCCCTTTAATGTCTTCTAACAGGAAGTGGAAATTGAGAGAAATTTGTATTCACCAACATTTAAGAGTCAGCCTGGGAGCCAGTCCGATGATTCTGTGAAAGATTCAGACAAGAAAGGTGAGGAAACACCTTTTGAAAAGATGTCACCTGAAAGTGGTCACAGCCACATCTTTGAAGGTTAGCATAATATTTTGATGTGATTTTTTGGGATTATATATTATACAGCATGAGTGATTAATAAATAAAACCGTAAAAAGTTTTGTTTAAAAATTGGGAAGGAATAGCTCAAGAAACACAATTCAGGGGGAAAAAAGGAAGGTATATTTAAATACTTCTCTCTATACCATATTTGCTTTAATTTTTAAAAGTAAAATATATTTTTATTAAATATAAATCAGTACAATAAGCATTTTCTGTATTATGCTTTTAGAGCAATGCATTTGACCGTCATTTGACTTTTCCTTTTGTGAAAGAAAGGAAAACATATTTGTCTCTCTGTCTATGGGAAATAAAAGGATAAAATATAAGTAATTGTTGATGGCAAAACAAAAAAAATTTAATACCTTCAGCATCTCTTTTTCAGACAATTAAACTTAATGTGCTTAATGAATTCAGAATAAAAAGTGACATGAGAGTGTCATAATTTAAGGGAAAACCTCTTAAATTTGATTGTTTTACAAATGTCATTAAAAAGTCACTAGCTCATATGTTAGAAATTACACTATCAATATAATTTGAACTATGACAGAAGTGCAAAATATAAATAATTTATTATAAAATACAGATATCGTTTATCATTTCTGATTAGTCACATTCTGGGTTTTTCCATTTTAGCCAAGTAATGCGTATTATAGGATTTGTGATGTTTGTTAAAGATCATAATTAGTACAACTTTTAGGACATTCTTTGATATATATATTTATATATAGCCAGCCATCAAGTTACCAGTCAACATGAGCAATGTGGAATAGTCTTTGGAATATGACAGACAGGTCACAATTTTGGAAAGCAAATGATACTCTAAAACTTTGCTATTCAAAATGTCTTCTGTGAATCAGACCAGGAGCATCACCTGGAGGCATATTAGAAATGCAGAACCTTGGGCCCCTCCCCAGTCCTACTGAATCAGAATCAGCATGTTAACAAGATCCTCACATGATTCGTGTGCACGTTAAGGTTTGAGAAACTATACTCTATGATAGTACAGGCTGAACCTCAGAATGATTTACATATGATTTAGCCCATTCTGTTTCCAATTGGTTTAAGTATGTAATTTGCAGTGGGAGGTGGTGTGGAAAGAATAAAGGGGAGTTTTCTAAGGATGGGCCAAGCGTGGTCTCTAAATACCTTCAAATGAGAATCTCAATCTCTCTTTTTCATTTTCAATTAGTTTTGGTATGCCCAATTGATATCCTAATAGGATTAGTATCAGTCTTGAAGAATTTACTCCACATATTTCTAGCCTTGTGATTAAACTTTGTGTGCACTTGGCTGAATGGAAAAGAATTAGATTAGCAGAGGCCAAAAACAGGGAAGCTTAGGGAATGATTTATGTTCTGATGATGCTGGCCTGTGGAGATCTTAGCACAGGGAGGTGTATATGAGGTTGGCAAGCTGATCAAAGTTACATGAGATAAACAACTCTCATCTCACCCTACTTCTCCTGTCCCGTGTTTTCTTTGGTTCCCCTGCAAAGCTTCTTAAAAGTCTCTTTAATTTACAAGCTTAGAAAAGGCAGTCTTGGAGGGCAGCTATAATTTAGTTTCAAGATATGACTTAGAGGGGAGGAGTCAAGATGGCGGTGTGGGAAGATGCGGAGTTAGCATCTCCCCACAACTAGGGTGCCTGCCGGCAGCTAGCAGGGAACTCTGACCCCCAAGGAGACAGGAGGAACCCCAGAGTGAATTGGTAGGATGTAGGGGGACAAAAGGGGGAGGAGAAGTGGAGGCCATACAAGATCCACACCCCTGAGGCCAGGGAGATCAGGAGAGACAGGTGGGAGGGACTCTCTAGGAACCGTGGGAGAGGAGTGGAGGGCAATCGCCTGGCCCACTCAGGCTGGGGAGTCTGCTGAGCTCCCAATCCACTTCCCACCCCTCCAAAGCCCCATCCAGGCTGTGTGGGTTATGGGGGCATAGGAGGGAGTCTGAGGGGAGAACGGGAGAGGCAGGCAGGAGGGGCCCTCCCAGACCCCAGACCGGAGGAGCAGAAGTGAGGATGGTGTTTGCCTTGCCCACTTGAGCCCAGGAAGCCTGCTGGGCTCCCAGGTGAGGTCCCCTGTCCTCTGAGACCAGGAGTGGGGCAAGCCTGGGCCCCTTCTGTTCCTTGAGCCTAAGCCCCACCCCCTATATCCCCTAGGGCATTTTCCAGCCCTGTGGGTCCTGAGCATTGGCTCTGCCCACCACCCAAACCTCGCCCTTGTTTAGACCCCACTCTCCACAGCTGAGTCCTTCCCCCTCCCACTCCCTTACCCCCCAACCGTGCCCTTTTTTTTTTCCTTCCTCCTCTTTTTTACTACTGTGGTACTGTTGTACATTCTGGCTGTTGATTCATCTATATTTTTATTTTTACATTCTTTCTACCATATCTGTTAGTTCTTAGTCTAATTTAATTTTTTACTTTGCTATTCTCTTTTTTTTTTGCTGCTCCACGTGGCTTGTGGGATCTTGATTCACGAGCCTGGGGTCGGGTGGAAGCTCCTGCAGTGGGAGCTCTGAGTCCAAAACACTGGATTAACAGAGAACCTCAGAATCTAGGGAATATTCATCAGAGTGTGGTCTCACAGAGTTCCTCATCTCAGCACCAAGACCTAGCTCTACCAATAGCCTACAAATTCCAGTGTTGGAAGCCTCAGGCCAAACAACCAGTAAAATAGGAACACAATCCCAAACATAAAAAAAAAAAAAAAAAAGGGGGCTTCCCTGGTGGCGCAGTGGTTGAGAGTCCGCCTGCTGATGCAGGGGACATGGGTTCGTGCCCTGGTCTGGGAAGATCCCACATGCCGTGGAGCAGCTGGGTCCATGAGCCATGGCTGCTGAGCCTGTGCCTCCGGAGCCTGTGCCCCACAGCAGGAGAGACCACAACAGTGAGAGGTCCGCGTACTGCAAAAAAAAAAAAAAAAGGCAAAAAAAATGTCACAGATGAAGGAGCAAGTTAAAAACCTGCAAGATCAAATAAATGAAGAGGATATAGGTAAGCTCCCTGAAAAAGAATTCAGAGTAATGATAGTAAAGATTATCCAGAATCTCAGAAATAGAATGGAAGCACAGATTGAGAAAATACAAGAAATGTTTAACAAGAATCTAGAAGAACTAAACAACAAACAAACAGAGATGAACAACACAATAACAGAAATGAAAAATACACTAGAAGGAATCAATAACAGAATTACAGTGGCAGAAGAACGAATAAGTGAGCTGGAAGATAAAATGGTGGAAATAACTGCCGAGGAGCAGAAAAAAGAATGAAAAGAATTGAAGACAGTCTCAGAGACATCTGGGACAGCAGTAAATGCACCAACATTCGAATTGTAGGGATCCCAGAAGAAGAAGAGAAAAAGAAAGGGTCTGAGAAAATATTTGAAGGGATTATAGTGGAAAACTTCCCTAACATGGGAAAGGAAATAGTCACCCAAGTCCAGGAAGCACAGAGAGTCCCATACAGGATAAACCCTAGGAAAAACACAACAAGACATGTATTAATCAAACTAACAAAAATTAAATTCAAAGAAAAAATATTAAAAGCAGCAAGGGAAAAACAAAAAATAACATACAAAGGAATCCCCATAAGGTTATCAGCTGATTTTTCAGCAGAAACTCTGCAGGCCAGAAGGGAGTGGTAGGATATACTTAAAGTGATGAAAGAGAAAAACCTACAACCAAGATTACTCTACCCAGCAACGATCTCATTCAGATTCTATGGAGAAGTCAAAAGCTTTTCAGACAAGCAAAAGCTAAGAGAATTCAGCACCACCAAACCAGCTTTACAACAAATGCTAAAGAAACTTCTCTAAGCAGGAAACACAAGAGAAGAAAAAGACCCCAAAAAACAACCCAGAACAATTAAGAAAATGGTAATAGGAACATACGTATCGATAATAACCTTGAATGTAAATGGATTAAATGCCCCAACCAAAAGACACAGACTGGTTGAATGGATACAAAAACAAGACCCATATATATGCTGTCTATAAGAGACCCACTTCAGATCCAGGGACACATACAGACTGAAAGTGAAGGGATGGAAAAAGATATTCCATGCAAATTGAAATCAGAATAATGCTGGAGTAGCAATACTCGTATAAGATAAAATAGGCTTTAAAATAAAGATTATTACAAGAGATAAGGAGGGACAAGATATAATGATCAAAGGATCAATCCAAGGAGAAGATATAACAATTATAAATGTTTATGCACCCAACATAGGAGCACATCAATACATAAGGAAAATGCTAACAACAATGAAAGGAGAAATCAACAGTAACACAATAATAGTAGGGGACTTTAACACCCCACTTACACCAATGGACAGATCATCCAAACAGAAAATAAATACGGAAACACAAGCTTTAAATGACACAATAGACCAGATGGATCTAATTGATATTTATAGAACAGTCCACCCAAAAGTGGCAGAATACACTTTCTTCTCAAGTGCACATAGAACATTCTCCAGGATACATCACATCTTGGGTCACAAGTCAAGCCTTGGTAAATTTAAGAAAATTGAAATCGTATCATGCATCTTTTCTGACCAGAACACTATAAGATTGGAAATCAATTACAGGAAAAAAACAGTAAAAAAACACAAATACATAGAGGCTAAACATGTGCTACAAAATATCCAAGAGATCACTGAGAAATCAAAGAAGAAATTAAAAAATACATAGAAACAAATGACAGCAAAAACACAATTACCCAAAACCTATGGGATGCAGCTAAAGCAATTCTAAGAAGGAAGTTTATAGCAATTCAGTCTCATCTCAAGAAACAAGAAAAATCTCAAATAAACAATCTAACCCTACACTTAAAACAACTCAAGAAAGAAGAACAAAGAAAACCCAAAGTCAGTAGAAGGAAAGAAATCATAAAGATCAGAGCAGAAATAAATGAAATAGAAACGAAGAAAACAATAGCAAAGATCAATAAAACTAAAAGCTGGTTCTTTGAGAGGGTAAACAAAATTGATAAACTCTTAGCCAGACTCATCAAGAAACAAAGGGAGTGGACGCAAATCAATAAAATTAGAAATGAAAAGGGAGAAATTACAACTGACACTGCAGAAATAAAAAGGATTATAAGAGACTACTACAAACAACTATATGCCAATAAAATGGATAACCATGAAGAAATGGACAAATTCTTGGAAAGGTACAATTTTCCAAGACTGAACAGCAAGAATTAGAAAATATAAACAGACCTATCTCAAGTAATGATATTGAAACTGTAATTAGAAATCTTCCAACAAACAAAACTGCAGGACCAGATGGCTTCACAGGTGAATTCTATCAAACATTTAGAGAAAAGATAACACCGATCCTTCTCAAACTCTTCCAAAAAATTGCAGAGGGAGAAACACTCCCAAATTCATTCTACAAAGCCACCACCACCCTGATACCAAAACCAGAAAAAGATATCACAAAAAAGAAAATTCTAGACCAATATCACTGATAAACATAGATGCTACAATACTGAACAAAATACTAGCAAACAAAATCCAACAGCACATTAAAAGAATCATACACCATGATCAAGTGGGATTTATCCCAGGGACACAAGGATTCACCAATATATGCAAATCAATCATTGTGATACACCACATTAACAAATTAAGGAATAAAAACCATATGATCATCTCAATAGATGTAGAAAAAGCTTTTGACAAAATTCCACACCAATTTATGATAAACACTCTCCAGAAAGTGGGCATAGAGGGAACCTACCTCAACATAATAAAGTCCATATATGACAAACCTGCAGCAAGCATTATACTCAATGGTGAAAAACTGAAAACATTTCCACTAGGATCAGGAACAAGACAAGGATGTCCACTCTTGCCACTCTTATTCAACATAGTTTTGGAAGTCCTAGCCATGGAAATCAGAGAAGAAATATAAACAAAAGTAATACAAATTGGAAAAGAAGAAGTAAAACTGTCACTTTTTGCAGATGACATGATACTTTACATAGAAAATCCTAAAGATTCCACCAGAAAACTACTAGAACTACTAGAAATCAATGAATTTGGTAAGATTGCAGAATACCAAATTAATGCACAGAAATCTCTGGCATTCCTATACACCCACAATGAAAAATCAGAAAGAGAAATTAAAGAAACACTCCCATTTACCATTGCAACAAAGAGATAAAATACCTAGGAATAAACCTGCCTAAGAAGGCAAAAAACTTGTACTCAGAAAACTATAGAACACTGATGAAAGAAATCAAAGATGACATAAACAGATGGAGAAATATTCCATGTTCCTGGATTGGAAGAATCAATATTGTGAATATGACTCTATTACCCAAAGCAATCTACAGATCCAATGCAATCCCTATCAAACTACCAATGGCATTCTTCACAGAATTAGAACAAAAAAATCTTACAATTCGTATGGAAACTCAAAAGACCCTGAATAGCCAAAGCAATCTTGATAAAGAAAAACAGAGTTGGAGGAATCAGGCTCCCTGACTTCAAACTATACCACAAAGCTACAGTAATCAAAACAGTATGGTCCTGGCACAAAAAAAGAAATATAGATCAATGGTACAGGATAGAATGCCCAGTGGTAAACCCATACACCTATGGACACCTAATTTACAACAAAGGTGGCAAGAACATGCAATGGAGAAAAGACAGCCTCTTCAATAAATGGTGCTGGGAAAACTGGACAGCTACATGTAAAAGAATGAAATTAGAACACTACCTAACACCATACACAAAAATAAACTCCAACTGCATTAAAGACTTAAATGTAAGACCAGACACTATAAAAGATCTTTTTTGACCCACCTCCTAGAGTAACAAAAATAAAAACAAAAATAACAAATGAGACCTAATGAAAATTAAAAGCTTCTGAACAACAAAGGAAACCATAAACAAGACAAAAAGACAACCCTCAGAATGGGAGATAATATTTGCAAATGAAACAACAGACAAAGGATTAATCTCCAAAATATACAAACAGCTCATGGAGCTCAATATCAAATAAACAAACAATCCAGTTAAAAAATGGGTGGAAGACCTAAATAGACATTTCACCAAGGAAGACATACACATGGCCAAGAGGCACACGAAGAGATACTCAACATCACTAATTATTAGGGAAATGCAAATCAAAACTACAATGAGGTATCACCTCATACTGGTCAGAATGGCCATTATCAAAAAAGCTAGAAAAAATAAGTGCTGGAAAGGGTGTGGAGAAAAGGGAATCATCTTGCCCTGTTGGGAATGTAAATTGATACAAACACTATGGAGAACAGTATGGAGGTTCCTTAAAAAAATAAAAATAGAGCTACCATATGACCCAGCAATCCCACTCCTGGGCATATACCCTGAGAAAACCATAATTCAAAAAGAGACATGCACCACAATGTTCATTGAAGCATTATTTACAATAGCCAGGACATGGAAGCAACTTAAATGTCCACTGACAGATGAATGGATAAAGAAAATGTGGCACACATATACAGCGGAATATTACTGAGGCATTAAAAGAAATGGAACTGAGTTATTTGTAGTGAGGTGGATGGACCTAGAGTCTGTCATACAGAGTGAAGTAAGTCAGAAAGGGAAAAACCAATACTGTATGCTAACGCATATATATGGAATTTAAAAAACAAAATTGAGGGCTTCCCTGGTGGCGCAGTGGTTGAGAGTCCGCCTGCCAATGCAGGTGACACGGGTTCATGCCCCGGTCCGGGAAGATCCCACATGCCGCGGAGTGGCTGGGCCCGTGAGCCATGGCCGCTGAGCCTGGGCGTCCAGAGCCTGTGCTCCGCAACAGAAAAGGCCACAATAGTGAGAGGCCCGCATACCGCAAAAAAAAAAAAAAAAAAAATTGATACTGATGAACCTAGTTGCAGGGCAGGAATAAAGAGGTAGACACAGAGAATGGACTTGATAGCACGGGGTGGGTCAGTGAAGCTGGGGCAAAGTGAGAGTAGCATCCGCGTATATACATTACCGAATGTAAAGTAGTTGGCTGGTGGGAAGCCGCAGAATAGCAAAGGGGGATCGGTGCTTTGCGATGACCTAGAGGGGTGGGATAAGGAGGGTGGGAGGGAGCCTCAAGAGGAAGGGGATATGGGGACATGTGTATGCATATGTCTGATTCTCTTTGTTGTGCAACAGAAACTAACACGGTATTGTGAAGCAATTATAATCCAATAAAGATGTATTTTTTTAAAAGCGATATGACAAATTTAAGAGTGATCACAGATTTCAATTTCCAGGTATACTGAAAAAAAAAACATTATAGGGAAATTGCACTAAGGATGATGATAGCAACCAACTTCATTTTAATTTTATCTGCACATTGCCCAAGAACTCTAATCCCTATGCATCACTGGTTTTTTTTTTTGTTTTTTTTTTTTTTTTTTTTTTTCTTCGGTACGCCGGCCTCTCACTGTTGTGGCCTCTCCCGTTGCGGAGAACGGGCTCTGGACATGCAGGCTCAGCGGCCATGGCTCACGGGCCCAGCCGCTCCGCAGCATGTGGGATCTTCCCGGACCAGGGCACGAACCTGTGTCCCCTGCATTGACAGGCGGACTCTCAACCACTGTGCCACCAGGGAAGTCCATCACTGCTTTTTAAAAGAGAAACTTCTTTTATTATAGGATCCTTTTTTTCTTTTTTATAAATGTATTTATTTTATTTATTTATTTTTGGCTGTGTTGGGTCTTTGTTGCTGCGTGCGGGCTTTCTCTAGTTGCAGCGAGCGGGGGCTACTCTTAGTTGTGGTGTGAGGACTTCTCATTGCAGTGGCTTCTCTTGTTGCAGAGCACAGGCTCTAGGCACGCAGTCTTCAGTAATTGTGGCACATGTGCTCTAGAGTGCAGGCTCAGTAGTTGTGGCACATGGGCTTAGTTGCTCTGAGGCATGTGGGATCTTCCCGGACCAGGGCTCAAACCCGTGTCCCCTGCATTGGCAGGCAGATTCTTAACCACTGTGCCACCAGGGAAGCCCCATTATGGGATCCTTTTACTTCTTCCAAGGTGGCTAAAATTTTTCTCTCTGATGGAATGATCATAAGCCCTTTTAATACTTAGAGTTAATTTATAATCTTGACAAAACCTACACAACCAAAGAGTATATTGATGTTGTCGTTCTGCTGCAAAGAGAATTTTTTCCAAGAAGATAAATACAAGTGACTAAATAAAATATGATAACTGAAAGATGTCAGAGTTTATACAATTATATGAGTGACTATAATGGCCTTGCATATTAGTTAAACCGCTTAAGTAGCCTCAAGCATTTCATACTTGAAGGCATTATTTATTTATAGCTCTTTCATAAACAGTAGAATTTTTAAAATAAACTAACGATAGATCATTAAAATGTAGCTACCTAATGTCCTGCATTGTTAGAATTTAGTAAAATCAATGTAAATTGATAGTCCCATCTCAGGACTCAGGAAGAGAGATCCCTGATGGATTAGTTCAGTCCCATTTTCCTCAACTGCAGGTCCCAGGGAGCAGCACAGAAAGGCACTGGGATTTCCCCAGACTCCTTTCTATGTTTGATGAGCCATCTCAGGTTGTGTTTAATTGCTCTTACCACCCTTTTCTTAGGTTTGCTAAGATTTCCTCACTGATCTACGGGTGTCAAATAAAACACAGTACTGTGTGTACACATTAGTGCATTCCATTCACATTTTCTGTGGTATGTACTCTAGCAGTTAATTATTCCAAAGATTCTAGGAAGACATGGCTCATTTGAAATTAAATGTCAAGCGTGATAAATCCATAATTTGACAAATCTGGATGATGTGATAGGTATGAGAAAAAAACAAATTTATATAAATGGTTTTGATGGAAGTATCGTAGGGATATAAAAAATCTGATTTGTGGAATTTCCTTTAGAAATTTAAAAGCCGATAAGTTAGAAAGTGAATATTGAGAGCCTTAGGTACTGATTTACATGCTTTGATCTACTTAGGTTTGATCCACCTGTACATAGTGTAAAACATCTACTTTTTCTGCTGAAAAATTCTGGTCCAAGGGATGCTTCACATATCACAGGTGATTAGGTAATGTTTATCAAGTTTAAATTACTTGGGATTTTTTTATGACAGTTACCTGCTTTTCACTTTTATTCTCTAAACCATAATTTTAATATTAATTTTCTAAGTCATCAACATGTAAAATGCTAACAGATAAAGCATACATTCAAAGTCACTTTTTTTTTTTTTTTTTTTTTTTTTTTTTTGCCATATGCGGGCCTCTCACTGTTGTGGCCTCTCCCGTTGCGGAGCACAGGCTCCGGACGCGCAGGCTCAGCAGCCATGGCTCACGGGCCCAGCCGCTCTGCGGCATGTGGGATCTTCCCGGACCGGGGCACGAACCCGCGTCCCCTACATCGGCAGGTGGACTCTCAACCACTGCACCACCAGGGAAGCCCCAAAGTCACTTTTTCAAGCCTTTTGTGATAAACCTTTACCTGCTGTATTTCTCTTTTTATTATGCTCCATTAAAGCTAAATTCATTCTTTATTCTTATAGTGGCCATTCATCTTCTCTGACAGATTTTACAAACAAACTGAGTGTTCTGTTTTTTCAAATTTTATACTGCTCTTTAAGTGGTGGAATCCTTTCAATTATTAATGTTTCTACAATATTGATGTAGGTGCACTATATATATTTGTGTGTGAGTGATTATTATTTACATATCTCATTTGTTGTTTAAAATTAGGCATTTTAGAGTAGTGATTTTTGTGATATAAAATTGATCCACATGTATGCTGTCCAATGTGATAACACTACTAGCCAATAACCACTAATGTCAATTAAGCACTTCAAAAGTAGCTGGTGAGACTGAGCAACTTATTGTGAATTTTATTGCACTTTAATTAACTTAAATACAAGTAGTCACTCTTTTGGACATTATAGTTTTAGTAGATGTCATTTCTCCAAGAAACTCATTGTCTACCTTTTGCACAGGAAGGGATCCAGATGATAGTTATTCATTTTGTTACCCTGTCTCCGCAAATTTATCCTTCTTAAAATATATGTGGATAAATGTAAAGAAAATTTGTGTCAGCAAAATAAGCAAGTAAGCAGCAATAATCCACATAGTAAAAAGATTGTCTTCGAGATCTAGTGACAGTCTCTTCTGTGCAGTATTTCCTAGTGAAAAAATTAAGAGAAACGTAGTTTCAACTGTGTTCCCTTCTCAATGCACTAAAAAACAATGGTTTTATAATAGAAACAGAAATATCTACTGTGAGGCTATGCGTTTTTCTATAACATTTCTAGACCTTAATTGTCTTGGGAATATGAATCCTCTCAGGTCAGGAAACAACCCATTCTCTAAATTCCTAAGGTCAACAAAGTTAAATGAAATGCCGTAACAGGATGCTTTAAAATTAACAGAACCATTCCTTTAATAAAAAAGGGCTTCATTTGGAAGCTTATAAATAAATCAGACATTTAGTCACAGAGCATCTCCTGTGACGGCTATCAGCACCATTTGTTCTGCTCTGACTGATGTGTTCTCTCTAATGAAACTCAGAGCACAGGTTTTCAGCTTAGTCTCTGGACACCCCATGGTGAACCCTAGACTCTCAACACCAACTTCTGCTTCCAGACTTGCTTCCTTCCCTGTTCGTACCTTCTTTCACGCCCCCAGACAATCTTCTGAAAAACAGCCATGTTATTTTGATTCACACAGGAGACATTTTATCAGTAAAAATATTGTTAGTGAATCACCATTTAAAATAATCCTGAGGTGGGTGACGTCCTTTACAAAGTGAAGAATCCTTTTGTCACATCAAAAGGATTTGCTATGTTTGATCTGTTTACTCAGTTTGGAGTTGTTTTTTCTCTTTCTTAAAGTGGGTTTCATCTGCAGTTTTTCAATGACTCCCACATGGCCCTTTTAGTCCCTTTTATAGTCAGTGAGTCAAAACAAATTCCAGAGTTAAATCATGGGCTCTGCTGGATGGGGCAGCTGGGAGTTTGCTATTCTGAGGAAATTGTAATGAAAGGTCTATTCATTAAGTCTTTCACATGGTAGCTATAAATCAGCACCTTGGAATGCTGGAAAATTTCCATTGATTAATAATCAAAATCCCAGGAAATCATTTTAAGCCGGGATATGGTCATACTTAATTTTAAAACATGATGCCATCAAAGAAAGAGAACAACAAATATAAATATCCCACTTGAAAACCATTCATTCATCTTACTCACTTGCAATTGGAAAGAACTAAATATTATTTTTAAATGTTCTGATTGTAGAATCAGAAAGGTATATCTGTTCCTAGAGAATATTTTTTATGCACTGTTTTCACTTGTCCATTCATTCATTCAGCAAATATTTTTTGAGTGTTTACTTGAGCCAGGTACTCGTCTAAGTGCTTGGGAACATCCATGAATAAAACAGACAAAGACGAGAAAAAAGAAAAAACCCTGCCTTTGTGCAGCTTGTATTCTAACAGGGAGAAACACACAATGCACAATAAAAAATAGTTAAAAAGTAGATTACATACCAGAAGGTAATAAGTACTGTAGAAAATATAGACCAGGATAGAATGGATGGCTCTTGGTGAAGGACTGCAGTTGTAATTGGGGTGGTCAGGGTCAGCCACAACAAAAAGATGACATTTAAGCAAAGGCTTGAATAAAATATTTTCTCTTTTTCTTCATCCCTAGGGGTATACAAAGTCATATTTTTAAATGTGTTTAAGACAAATATGTCCATGAAGATTTGAGGCAGAATCCTCCCTGGGTGATGCCAAGCCCCATGATCTGAGTTGACTATATTGCTGGTTGCTATGCCGTTACTAGAAGCAGAGGAAAGATATATATGGCAGTAAAACCCTTACACCTTACCACTGTCACCAATGCAAAGTGTGTGACTATTCCTCCCTTTGTTCCTCAATACACATCTTATACATTTGGAGTATTTATTGCTCTCTTTTGATCTCCAGAGAACAGGCCCAGATAGGAGACAAAGAGTTCAGGCAGAACCACAGGGCTGGCTGAAGACTTGGAGCCCACACATGGGAGCCGAACTAGAAGTGGTTATTCTAGGGAAAGGGACTTGAGAATTGTGTTACCTAATAGGTTTGAAATTAGAATGTCAGTACAAAAGTGAAACACAAGAACCCCACATCTTAACCTGAGTTCATGATTTCATGTGTCTCTCCAGGTTGGCATGGCTCAGATGACCGTCAGTGTTTCAAAATAAAGGCAACGTTAGAGGTTCATGAATGTGTTAGGTCCACATTGGAGAGGTTCGATGACCAGTGTTGAAGATGCAATCCTAGCTGTGTTTAAGCAAAAAACCTAGTCACTAAGGATTAGTGCATGACTAAGAAAACTCATTACTTTGAGCTGGTGATTTTGAGGGAAAGGGAAGAAGGAAAGAAGAAAGGAGGAGAGGGACAGAGGCAGAGAAAGGGACAGAGAGAAACACAAGTAAGAATGGAGGAAAAAAGGCAGGAAGATACAGAGAGGAAAAAGCAGTTCTAAAACACTTTTGAGAAGTAGCTAGAATCCAGTTATTAAAGAACTATTTTTGGTGTCAGAGACAAACACAGAGGGAGAGCAGTAGCAAAATCCATAAATTCAGCAGATGTTTACTGAACATGTACTATGGACCTGCTCCTGTGTTTGGTATTGGGGAGTATGTGAAGACCCACTCTGTCCCTGAGTGATTTTATTTTAAGAAAGGAAGCAGGTTCATAAACAAACATCATCTTTAAAGGATGAACAGTTCTATCATGGAAGGACACAGAAGAAGCCATGTGTGCCTGAACCTGAGATGCTTTGTAGAAGCGCTGATTTTCTTTTTCCTTTTCTCTTTTACTTTTTTTTTTTTTTCCGCTGATTGTGAAGTATGATTGGGATTTGATCAAGAAGAGAAAGAAGGGATGTTTGAGAGGGAGGAATAGGAGGAAGGGTGGAAATTCCAGGTAGATCTAGCAAAATCATGAAGGGTTATTGAAAGTAAGGAATTTGAGGGAAATAGGGACCCTCCATATGTTTGATGCTTAGTAGGTCATTTCAATGAATGTCCTTATACCCCATGAGCTGGGGCCAGAGTGGGTTCTCAATTCTAAAATGAGGGTGAAACAGTTCAGGTTGAGGTTAAATAGACTCAGTTGCCAGGTTAAGAGCTGGTTTGAATGAAAAGGGAAGACAATTTTTATGCTTTCAGAATTAATTAAAATGTTCATTGACATGTTTTAACAATGTTTACAAAAGTGAAGGAGTGGAGTATTTGTCTATTTTTAACCACAATAAAAAACTAGCATTCTAGGGGCAATGCTAAGCTCTAGACATCCTAGATATGGGGAGTGGGAAAAAAGCCACTAAGTATATTAGCTAATTAGCAATTCTTTAAAATTCAATTTTCAAAGTATATAAAGTTTTTTATGTATTTGTAGTTTCAGGTTTTGAGCCACACACTTTTATTTAAAAATGTGTATTTTTTCCACACAATCTAATATTAGAAATACCTCATTTATTTAAAATCAAAATTAATTAGAAACATTTTACTTTTAAAGGTAATTTCTTATTATTTCTGCTTAATGCAGCTTCACATGGCCCTTTAAAATAAATAGTATCTATGATGAATTATAAGAATAATAACTTATTACTAATAAATATGAAAACATAGTAGCACATGAACTTTTCTCTTTCTGAAGTTACATTTACAAAGAGTTACACGTTTCTATATTTGGCTTTTTTTGAACATCTATAAATATGAGGATGGGGCTAAAATAATGTTCTATGAATAAGTTTTGCCTGTCACAGTTATGATTGCAGCTTCCAAAGTGATGAAATACTATATGAGGCCTCAATTAGAAGAGTACTCAAAGTCCCAGCCAGAGGGTCTCAGAATTCTTAAAGAATAACACATAACTTTGTATTGCCTAAGACAAAAAGCCAGTTGTTCAATTTTCTGAAGATCATCTATTTAAAAAAAGATAATCAATTCTTGCCAAACACAATTGGAAACTCATCCTGTTTAACAGTTTATTAGGTCTAATATTTCAGCATGTAACATTCTAGGTAATTCCAGATTTATTAGGGGGTATCTATCATTCTCTATCAATCACTATCATTCTCTAGTGATTGTTAAGACCATCGCTTTTCATAAACGTCAGGGAAGAACTTGATACACCACCTCCAAACCTATTTTACATCATCACGTCACAATACTTTTGACTCATTGCTTACCCTAGCAATGATGTACTGCTCTGCGGGAAGGTAGTGTCAGAGCATGGAGCCCATTACTTTTAGTTATACTATAGATAGGAAACTATTAAGGAATTTTAATATTAATTTATAATGGACCCAGGTTGGTAAATAGCTCGTAGGACAAAATATAAATCCTCTCTGGAGGAATGTACTTTCAACTGGGGCCTCAATAAAGTCTAGGGATAGAGTTCCAGTGAACATGAGCTCACAATCAAAAATCACAACATAGGCAAGAAACGAAACTATATGAGTCAACATGTATAACAAAGCAGAACTATATCTACATAGACATCAGGTATGAATTAGAGATTTTAGAAAGGGAACTCTGTATACTATGGAATTTAGTTGTAAAACATCTAGCATTCAAGTTCATTGGAAATGGATAGACTAGTCTTAGATAACTGTCTGTCATTAAAAACAAACAAATAGGGCTTCCCTGGTGGTGCAGTGGTTGAGAGTCCGCCTGCTGATGCAGGGGACGTGGGTTCGTGCCCCGGTCCAGGAAGATCCCACATGCAGCGAAGTGGCTGGGCCCGTGAGCCATGGCTGCTGAGCCTGCGCGTCTGGAGCCTGTTCTCCGCAACGGGAGAGGCCACAACAGTGAGAGGCCCACGTACCGCAAAAAAAAAACAAATAAAAAGTAGTTCGTGTCTTTCATTATACACAAACTTTCTTCCAGATGGTTTAAAGAGTTACACATAAAACTCGAAACTCTAACAAGTTAGAAGAATTATAGAAGGATATATTTATGACTTCAGAGGGGAAAATAAACACTAAAAACAAGAACCAGAAAGAGAAAATATGAGACCCAACATCATAAAAGTATTTAAACTTATGTTGACTGAAAAACAATGCACAACCTAAAAGTTGAGAATTATGTTTTATTGGGGACATTACTGAGAAATTAAGCCCAGGACACAGCCTTTCAGATATCTCCAAGGGACTGTTCTAAGGAGGTAAGGGAAGAGCTGGGATATATAGGAGTTTTTGCAAAAAGCCCAAACAAACCCAGGAGGTAGTTGAACATCAAAAGATTACTGCTAATTAAGGAAAAAACAGACATCTCAAGTTAATGAATTTAACACTGTTCTATGTAAGGGAAGATACAAGAGTATGGGCTTAATGAAATTATTCCTTTGATATGCACCTCAACTATCTAGGACCAGTGTCCTATTTTTCTCCATCCTGAACCCCCTCAGGTCATACCATCAGGGTGGCTACAATAGCCAATGGCTTGGTGGCCCCAATGTCCTTTGTTTATTGATATGGCAGGTGACATTCTTTTTCCACAGTTCTATGAACAATATATTAACTAATTAAAAGACTAGAAAAATTAAAAAATATTACTGCACATATAACCAACAAAACACTAATATCCAGGATATATATAGGAAACATCTACCAAAGAAGAGACAACCAGACTTAAAACTGGGCAGAGTATATGAACCAAAACAAAACTGTAATAGGTAATAATCATATGAAAATGTGAACAGCATTACTAATGATTGGGAAAAATAGAAATTAACATAATAATTAGGCATAATATTTTCCATCAGACCATCAGAATAAAAAAAAAAGTTGTGTAACAATTTGCATTTGTAGGATATATAAAGAAATAAACCCTCTCATACATTAATGGTGGTAGTACAGAAATGGTATGATCTCTTGGAGAGACAATTTTAAAATGTTAATTAAAATTCAAAATCTCACCCCAAAATTTTTTATCAACTTTTATCTATTTATCTAAAAGAAACACTACAAATGAGTATAATCATTAATATTGGAGGATATATATTGCAGTATTGATTTTATTAGAGAATGATTGGAATACTTATATGCCTATCAATAGGGGGATGATTAAATAAATTATGGCTCACCAATACCAAGAAATACTATATAACTTTGATAAGAATAAGATAGTTCAGTTGGTACTGACATAGAATGTTTTCTAAGATGTGTTGTTAGGTTTCTCTGCTGTTTTAATGTTCTACAGCAAGAAAGTATTTTCCATGTATTACTAGTATAATTTTGAAAATAGAAAAATCCCTAAACGTGTGGTAACTTTTTTGATTAAGTAAAATACTGAAATCTTCATAGTACCGTTGTCAAACCCAAGTTTGCGTGCCTGACTCACAGTGAGGCCAAACAAACAAAAATCTCGGCGTTTGGAGCAAAGGTTTATTGCAAGGGCCAATCAACGAGAATGGGTGGCTCATGCTCAAAAAGCCCAGACTAGGGGCTTCCCTGGTGGCACAGTGGTTGAGAGTCTGCCTGCCGATGCAGGGGACACGGGTTCGAGCCCTGGTCTGGGAAGATCCCACATGCTGCGGAGCGGCTGGGCCCATGAGCCATGGCCGCTGAGCCTGCGCGTCCGGAGACTGTGCTCCACAATGGGAGAGGCCACAACAGTGAGATGCCCGTGTACTGCAAAAAAAAAAAAAAAGCCCAGACTCTTTGATGGTTTTCCTGGAAAAGTTTTTATAGGCAAAGTTTAGGGGGAGGTATGCAGGGCGTGTGGCCTTCATCTGATTGGTTGATGGTGAGGTAACAGGGTGTTGGTCCAGGAATCTCAATCATCAGTCTTCTGGTTTCAATCAGTCTGGGGTCTATGTCCTTGTGCTCAGCCTAAAGTTATCATTCTCCACCCGGGTGGGGACTTTAGTTCCTGTAGAAGAACTCAGAAATATATATCAGATTGTTATGTATATCCCTTGAAGAGGAACCAGGACCCTGCCCCATCACTGCACTATTGTTTCTTGACTGCCTTTCCTTTGTTTCTGCATTCCCTCACTCCTCTAATTAGTAACTGTTTGAATCTGCCCTTTGGAACTCAAGGAAGGTCTAGGAGGTTGAAACCTTTTCCTACAAACAAGAAATGGGGGACACGGAAAGGCTTTTGTATCTGGGAGGGCCCCACAGGGTCCTGCTTGGTTTCAGTACTGTGAGTGGCATATCTATGTGCTTAAGAATCATAAAAAGCTGTAAAAAGTTAGGTTTAAATTTTATAATAGCAATATAAGTGAAAAACTATTTTATTAAAACGTGGCTATTTGGACAGTGGAACTGGGCTTTTGTTGCTTATTTGATTCCACATTTTTTAAAAGACCGCTGTTATTTCAATTTCTTTCCACCTTGGTGGAAGTTTTTTAGAGATTTTCAAGTTTAACAAATATTAGTGAATAAAGTATTTTAGAAGAGGTTAATATAAAATCTTATAACTTTAAGTAAAATCTATTTTAGGACATAGTTCAATCTATGATATTGCATTGTCTGAAGAACAAAGTCTAGATTCTTTTACAAGTTTACAAAGGAATAAATTCAATGTTTGTCATTTATCACCAAGCAATCTGGATTGGGTCCCAGTGACTATAAGACATCGCTTAAGTTGTTTCCATTTCAACTGGCTCTTAATAAACAATTCAGTTATCTTAAGGGATATTGGAAATTGTTAATGGCATAAAGAAGGTTGTCATTAAATATAAACCAATAGGCTGAATTCCCATTGAGGCTAGGCCCTAACATAGGATAAGAAGTAATAGGAAATGAATTCGGGTACAGAAAAAAGGTTAACAAAAGAAGATAGATCATGAGAAAACCGATTCTCTAGGGAGCACAGGCATTTACATTTTAAGGGAGGACGTTAATACCAATTACGTGTCAGACATAGGCACTGACAATGCAAGGATACGTAAAGCATCCTCTCTGAATTCTCAGGTCTTATAATTTGAGTTTCTCTGCTAACATGATTATTAAAATGCAGATTTCTCAATGCAACCTATAGCTTAAAGTAAAATGTAGCTTATCTCTTTGATTTGGACTCTGACTATCAGTGCATTTTATAAACTTCCCAGGTGATTTCCTTGCATTCTGGTCTAGTTTGGTAGACTATATTATCTTGGATTTTTGTTGGCTAAGGGAAATACCACTGAATTCTAGCAGCTCATAAGTACTGAGATCCATCTTGTGTTTGCAGAGAGGCAGGAGTTAGGCTGGAGTGGGATCAAACTTTTGAGTTTTGGGTACAGGCCAGTCAACATGAAAATAGCTAACAAAGGCATAAGAACACAAATTTAAAGTACCATAAATTTTAGATCAGCAAAAATTCTCTTCAGACAGAGAGAAATAAGAAAATATATTTTCAAATGGATCCTGGGATTCTCCCTCTCTCCCCATTAAAGTCATTCAAGGAAATTATATGTTGGAGTTGTTTGTGTGAGTGGAGCAGTCTTGCAATATCTGGGTTGAATCAATTCATTTAGCAAATTATGGTTGAGCATCTCTTATAGACTAGGCTCAGAAGACACAAATATGAATTAAGACTATAATCTTGCTCTCACAGAGCTCACAGTTTAGAGAAGAAGATGGATATGGATACAAATATATTGAAATAAATGCTGATAGAGCTATAGAAATCACTATTCATTTATTCAAGCAACAAATTCATGGGGTGACTACTGGACACCAGGCACTAGATATACCATGATGAACAAAAACGTGGTTCCTGCCCATATGGATCTTTCATTCTGGTGGAGAAGGTAGACAATAAGTACATAAACTAGTAACAAAATAGGTAATGACAAATTGTGAGAGTAAAGGAAGAAAACTGGGTGTATGGGATGGGGGTGGCTATGGAATTACTGGGGACAAAGGAACCATTTAAACATAATATTTAAAATTGAATTTCCAACTAGATTTCAAAAGAATTAGCTCTTCAGTCTGACAAGATATTTTCTGAGCTATTTATGTGTCAGTAGGCTGTCAAATGATTGTAGAGGTGATATCAGCTCTCTTTTCCTGTTGTTGTATTTGTAAATCAGCTAACTCCTGAAGTAAGCATCTGTGGCTGACAGTTCTGTGAGAGGAATGTTCTGACCATGTACTTTCATTTCATTCAGGTTAAGCTTACTTTTTTTTTAGACCAGCTGGGTATTATTGCTTATGTTTTTTTAAAGTCTTCATTTATACATACATAATCATTTATGTCCTCACAGCAATGGACTTTATATGTCTTCATGCCCAACACAACCTGGGCTTGAAGAGCAAGAAGATAAGTCAGATCTTAGTTAATTAGGGCTAGAAAAAACAATATAACAGACACCTCAGCTCTAGATATGTGAATAGATATTTCAATAAGAAAAAACGGCACAGATGTAGAGAACAAACATGGATACCCAGGGGGAAAGCGGGGGTGGGATGAATTGGGAGATTGGGATTGATATAAATGCACTACTGATACTATGTGTAAAATAGATAACTAATGAGAACCTACTGTATAGCACAGGGGCCTCTACTGCATGCTCTGTGATGACCTAAATGGGAAGGAAATCCAAAAAATAAGAGATATATGTATAGCTGATTCTCTTTGCTGTACAGTAGAAACTAATACAACATTGTAAAGCAACTATACTCCAATAAAAAATTTAAAAGAAGAAAAAATGGGCCCATGGAGAAATGTTTACCATGTTGATGCCCCCGCTTCCATGAAATCACTTTGAGAAGTACAACATTCTACAAAATAGAAAATACCTAGATGGCTTAAAGGGAAGTTGGTGTTTTGAGCCACTGACATTAGAATAACAGATAAAATGATCCCAGGACGTCTTCTTCAGATGCTCCCTCAAATGCAACCCCTCCCCCAATTGCACATGCAACCTCTACATATATCTATATGATGATTCTGTCATGTTCTACACTGTGTTATGATTTATTTGTCTATGGTATTCACAAGTACATAGCAATATGTGCCCTGTGTGAAGTATATGTTCAAAATACTTGTTGAATGAATAAATTAATTTTGAAATACTAAGAATCATTGAACATAGTTATAATTTTGTGCATATGGGAATATGCTTTTTCATATACAGACTCGTGATAAAATAGTTGAAAATGCCCTTTGGTGGCAGGCAAGTCCAAGTTAAATCCTGTTTTGGGCGCTTATAAACAGTGCAACCTTGAGAAAGTTACCTAAATGATCTAAGCTTTAATTTCCTACTCTTTAAAATAGTAAAGTTAATAATAGCTATCTCTTAGGCCTGTTGTTGGTATTACCTTGAATATTACATAAAAATAACTTATTATACGGCATAGCACTCAAAATGGCACAGATTTTGTTTGTCAGCTAGGGAAAGTGCATTCTGTAAAACATCTATAAGATATATTTATAGAGTGAATCATTTTAAAGCATATCTCTAAGATGTTTCCAAGTTCTTTGCATCAATAAACAATCGTAAGTTCATCAATACAAGGCAAGTTGTACTTGCCTACTCAGTACCTAGTAGACATTCAAGGAATGTTATTTATGTGAATACGTGATTTTCCAGGTCTTGACAAGGTGGTTGCCTATGGATTGCACTTCTGAGGCATAAATTTAAATGATAAGTTTTGAAAAAACTTTGTATCAGGTAAAGTCTGCTGTATTCATGTTTTTATGACCCGTCAACAGAAAAATATTTTTTTAAATAAGTAAGGCTTGAAGCGTAAGAAAAACTGACCTATGAATGTAAAATGACAATTGAAGCAAAACATAAATGGCTCTTTCGTTAGTCAATAAAAATAGATGAGGAAACAGACAAGTGTCTAAAACTTCAAAGATAATGAAACTGTTCCTGACTCCTCTTCCAAGCTCCACTGCATCATTTTTAGATTTTTATTTTCATCTTGCTTATGTTTTTTCAATTCACAGCCTAAAAATGCCCATATTAAATCATCCCTACATATTTTTCCAATTCCCAACATAAACAAATCAAATGTTGCTTAGAAACGTTTACTATGCTTTGTTATTTACAACAACGACAAGCACATTGAGTGCAATAAAAGCATGGAAACAAGCATCCTTAATGGACACGTGAAGCAGTTTATGACATTCAAATGGCATTCTTGAAAAAGGTGATAAGTTCATGAGAAAGCCCAGTGAACCTAGTTCTGTACTGCTAAATCCTTCCCTCAAATCTTCTTGACTTTCAGTGATTAATTTATTCATTTACTTATCTATCTATTTATTCTGTATTTCATAAAACAAACAGATGTTTTGGATGTGCTTTTGACTTAGTTCATTATTTTTGCTTGGGATAACATTTGATCCTAGTATGTTCAATGGAATGTTCCTGTGTCAAAAGTCAGTATCTAATTTGTATGGATATTGCTCTTCATTTACGTGAAGCCAAGGAAAGAAGCTTACACAGATACTAAATACATATACATGTATAACAGCTCAGAGGCTATCCTTCATCTCCAATTGTTTTTTGTGTGTGTTTTTTTTAGAAACACCAGACACAGACACAGAGAAGGAAGTCCACTAAAAAATAAGTGATTTTTCATTACTTTTAGAAAAAGTTTTGGGAACCCAGAACCCTTGCCTTTCTTCCCCCACTCACCCCCCACCCATGATCAGAGCAGCTTGTGAAATGTTACTAATTCCATACTCTTAGAAAAAAAAGCAATAAACTTCTTTGACAAGACTGCTGGAGATCATTATGAAAAATGTTGCAGAAGGAGGAACAAACAGTATGTGTACACAAGCCTGAGTATTGATGTAAGAAGAAAAAATTGTACAGCTTCATCTTGGTCATTGTGACATAGTTTAACTTGATATCTGTCAAGGCTTTTGGTTAAAATATTGTAGGAGAGACTACTAAGAGTGAAAAAAATCTATGAAAGCTGTTTCTTTTCTCCCTGAAAATAAAGGGCATCAAGTGTGAAGTTATTTATCGACATAATAAAATGCCTTAAAACAGTGTTGTAGTTATGCAGAAACATAAACAGTTTGCCATCAGAACCTATAATTTGCTTAAAGATAACAAAAGAAAAATCGTAGTCAATTATATGTCTTATCAGGTTACAAACAGTAAATATCCTTACAAAATGCACCTGAAAATCACTAATTAAACAGAGCATCACAGTTTTAGTCTCTGAGGCTACATCGTTTTCTCCGTATTTTCTATCTCATTTATAACTACAAATGTATTGGAGGCAAGAATCTACAGTAGAAGATTTTGAAATGCAGTTGAAGGATACAAAGTTTTTTTAAATTGTATAGTATTTACCTTTTGCAAAGTTAAAAGCACTAGATTTATCTAACATTTTTGAAATTCAGTTCAAATGGACTTAAACATGAAATGGAGTAATAGAGATGTGTCCAAGCATCTGTTCACCAAACCAGCATTTATGGAGCACCCACAGTGTACCAAGCCTTGTGAAAGGGCCTGGGTATCCAGGAACAGCAGGACAGAAATAGACCTGCCCTCACAGAGTTTACCATGTGGTAATAATAGCTTACATTTCTATTGTGCTTCAACAATATATAAGGCATTTTTACAAACATTTGTCTTATCTACTTCTTATCCTTTGAGATGTGTTATTATTCCCAGCATATAAATGAGATTATTGAAACTTGGACATTTTAAGGCTGGGAGATTCAGAGAAAACTACAAATACGTGTAGAGGATATTCAATCACAAAAATAGCCATTTATATTTTATTTCACTTAATGGTTCTTTCAATAAGATTTCAATCAGGATTCAAGAAACCTACAGTAATTTCAACAGGGAAAGTTTAAAATAAGGAATCGTCAACTATAGCAGGAAATAGGAGCAAAAGGGCGTTCAATATAAAGGGTTAAAGAAAACTCTAAGGAATACAGAAATAGCAGATATAGAGAGCAGCCACGACCTCTAGGGATAACACAGAGCACCCAAGAAAGAAACAAATATGGAAAGGGGCCTCTGCCCTAATAAAGCTGGGATCCAGACCTCAGGGCACTACTGTGGCCCACTGGATGGCAGAGAAGTTCATCAAGGCTCTGCACTGGGAAAGTGGGAAATCACCTTCTGGATTGCTGAGGGAGGTACCATGGAGAGATGCCATATGCTGCTGGCCACAGAGCATTACAGGAGCCTGCCAGGAGAGAGGATGCGCAGAAACCAAGAACTGTTTCTCTTCCAGATCCCTCCAGGGTTCTCTACTGATGAAGCTTACCATCTTGCGAACTGGCAAGGGAGAAACGTTCCAGTATCACAAACAGAGCCACAGAGAGTAGATTTGGAGCTTAGAGGAATAAAATGATAAGTGACACGTTGGTATATCAAGAACATTTAGATGAGTTATATCATATCATTTATTTGTCACAATTCACTAAGGGGAGACATATTTTATTCTTATGTCATGGATGAAGTCATTTAAAAATATATTTCCTGTATTTGTTTTAAAAGATAAAGAACTACGAGATTAAATATTTTGCCCATTATTATAAGGAGTAAAACTTACAACCTGGTAATCGAAAGCATTGAATTTGGCACCAGCCTGGTCCAATTTCTGACTGTTAGACTTTGGGGAAAATACGTTGGGAAAAATATTTAACCTCTCTGTGTTTCTGTTTCTTCATTTAAAAAACAAACAAAACACAGAACTTACTTCATATATTTCTTATGAAGATTATGTTGGATGATGTTTGCAATGTGTTTGGAATGTAGCTGGCACATACATAATGCTCATTTGTAGACTACTGTTGTTATTATCATATATTATTGAGTTACTTCTTCCATTAAAAAATCTTAAATATGTAGGATAAAGAATAAAAATCTATAAGCATCCCGGGAAGAAAATCCATCATATACAAAGCAACATTGTCAAGCTGCACTGAATTTTTCTCCAACCTGTGCAATGATAGAAAACAGTAGAATGGCACGTGCAGGTCTTGGGGAGAGGTGATTATTAATAAATAATTCTCTAAGCAATCTAGTTGTTTCTAACATATATAGGCAACAGAAAAATAAGATATTAAAAAATTAGATTTAAAAAATCTGGCTACAAAAGTTCTTCCACTTGTAAATGTATATTGTCCAATGGCAAATGACAGCACATTTCTTATTTTTAAAAAAATTTAATGGGGTTTATTGTTTTGTTCTTGTTGTAAATATAATATGGATTTCCCATTACAAGATAGAGAAAGTTTAAAGAAAATAAAAATTACTGATATTCCTACCCAGCGAGAAACAGGTGTATTTCCTCCTAGTTTTTTTCTCAATTGATTACATGTAAATAAGCATATATAAATATACATTTTTAGGAATTAGCATTCTTCTAGCTGTGTAGTGGTATTCTATATTCTACAAGATGTGTGGTGGTATTTGATTGTGTTTTTATTAGTTATAGTAATTTCTGAAGGTTTTTAAATATATAGTAATGCTATTTGAATAATGATAGTTGTACTTCTTCCTTTCTAATCATTTTGTCGCATATTTCTTTTTCTTGTCCTATTACACTGGCAAGACATTCCAGCATGATGCCAAGTGGAAGGGATGAGAGTAGACATCTTCATCTAATTTTTAATAAAAACAAAGCATTCACTTTTTATCATTAAGTGTGATGTTGGCTATAGCATTTTATATACATGCTGTTTTTGAAGTTTAAAAAATTTCTTTTTGTTCTTAATTTGTTGAAAGTTTTTAATCATGAAAGGATATTGAATGTTGTCAAGTATGGTTCTTCAGTTACTGGAATGATAAATTACTTAAAAGTTTTTTTAATCTACAATTATGGTGAATGACATTATCTGCTTTGGAGATGGAAATGGATTTGCATCATTGCTCACGAAAAAATAAAGCAAATGCAGACCATTGGGTATATAATTCTCCTATTCATATAAAAAAGGAAAGTATGGAGATATATATATATATATATATACACACACACACAGACATGTTTTATGCATATATTATCACTCACATACGTGTCCTGTTATGTACAGAGAACATTTCAGGATAATGAAAAACTTAACAACAATCTGTTGCCCATATGCAAAAGGTCTGGGTATCTAGGCTAGGAGAAAGGTTTTATTTTATGCCTACTCTCTTGTGCTATGTGAAATGTTGACCATATATGACTTTGAAAAAAATGCATGCCTCTATTTATTATGGTTATTTATTGCGTTTAGGCTTAAGTATTTTATTAGCTTAGAATATATTTTGAAGTAAAGTATAAGGTGAGACTTTGAAATATTTTTTTCCCAATTATTTAGTTGAGTTTATTCTGGAGAATTAATTCTATTTTGTTATGCTTGATTCAGAATGGTTATTTTTATTCCACTAAAAGGAATATTGATTTCAACACCAATTTCACTGTATTTGAATTAATGTAGCTTTGTAAATTGAAATTTGTTTTGGGGCTAGTGTGCCATATTGATTTATCATGTTTTTTACCTCACTCTTTTATTAAATTTTTGTGTACATTTTTCTGAAGAAATTTGAAATTTGGTCACCACCTTAAGGTGTGTACCTTGACCACTCAAATTAAAGTGTTTTCTTTTTCATACCACTGATTTCTTCTTTTTCATAAACTTATCCCTCTTTATGCAGTATATATATTTGTGTATTTACTAGGGCCCATGGATTTTTGTTCATCCTATAAACACTATATCTAGACAGCACTTGATACACACCTGCTCTATAAATATTTGATGACTGACCTACTCAATGAATGAATGCATGTGTGAGTGATTGAATAAATTCATCAAACTCCAAAAAAAACACTCGATTTTATTTCCCCTGCTTTTCTCTACTCTTGACATTTAATGTGACATAATTTATTTTAATCTATGATTAGAGCCCTGAATTATTACATTATTAAGATAAAATGTCATGAATACTAAAAATATATTATTTTCCATATACATTTTTTCAAAGATTTTGGTGGAGTTTACATTCAATTTTGTAACTGCATTTACAATATTTGTTTACTTTTAATTCAAATAAGTCTTTTATGCAATAAATTTCTCATTCTTTTATTCTTGATGTTGAATCACCTTTTGTAGGCTTGCAGATATATTTTAGTTGCTTCCCTACTGAGGATATATTAACCATTTTCTTTGAGAAGTTTTTTATATATTGAAAAATATATCTCTATGTGCCTCATACGTGAATAACAGGCACTTGTCTATAATGAGAATTCTTCATTCAAATCTATGTCCATCATAAAAACAAACAAAGCAAAACACCTCATATACAACATTCCACTCTATCATAATACATAATGTCTCAGTGAAGAACTCTGAGAACAGCTTGTCTTTTTCCTTATTCATTATTTTTTATCTTTAAAATTCAAAAATTTATAAGGGCATATCCAGGTATCTTGATGAGCCTTTGGTTTTTTTCCTTTCAGATCTTCAGCTTGAAAACTTTTTCTTTTCTTTTAAATTTAATTATTTATGTACTTGCTATTTTTCTCTTTCTTCCCCTGAAACAGTTGTTTCTTTGATCATATCTCTACCATTCGTATCCATGATAATCTAGGCCATCATTTTCATCTCTTTGATTTTGCTCCTGCATTACAGAAAAATTTCTCAAATCTTTCCCCACTTCATTGATTCAATTAATTTTTTTCATATGTGCTCTTTACTATCTCAAATGCTACTTTAATTTTCTATTGAATTTTGCATTTTCTTACAAACAGTTTTAGTCTTCACTTTTTCCATTCTTTTCATTCCATCCCATTCTCTCCTTAATAGCACCTATTATGGTTTTGTAGAGGCTTCTCCTCCTGAATCTTTTTGAGAACATCAAGAATATAAGTGTAAATTTTTCAGCTATTTCAAAAATCAACTAATTTTAAAAAACTATGTTATCAACTGGCCTCATCAAGTCAGTGCCCTTTGCCTTCTGCTAGCAGTGCCTCCTTATGACATCTTGACTTATTTACTTTACCTGCACTGTGTTGAGATTGATTCAGGCTTGCCATTTCCTTCAGATAGGGTAGGTGAATTTTTTCCTTTTCTGCCATCACAGAACACTTGGCTCTTATAATTTCTCCCATAATTTTTCCTTTTTGTCTCTGAACCACATCTAAAATCTTTAATTTTGGGTCCTATCCAAATTTGCTGAATAGAGGTTGAAACTTTTACCCCATACCTTACAAAATTAACTTAGGTTATCAGATACAGTGTGTAAATTTGCTTCTGCATGGTGCAAAGCATGAAAAATTGTACAAAGTTCCATCATCTACTCTCTAAAGTGCTTCTTTAGGACCCTAAAATCCACCCCATTTCTCCCTTCTGAGAGATGTAGTGCATGTATTGATATATACAGAGAGGGGTAGGAGTAGAGATGAGTCAGGGCTATAGCTCAGGTTGGCCCAGAAGTATTTCACATGGTACTGAGGGAAGACCTCCTAGTTTTGGTCAGAGCAACATGAGGCTATGGACTGAGTCAGTCTTTCCCTCTTACTTGAGAAAATTGTGTCCACGTCTGATTCAGAGAGTTCACTATGCAATGTGTCATCCAAAATTGTGATTCATGTTTGTCGCTCTCAATCATAACCATTATTGGAAATTCTGTACAAATGTCAGAGTATTTTCTCCTCTTCCTCCTTTTCTCTTATCTTTTTAATCTCCTTCATCTTCTCTCTTACACAAACATAAAATCACATTAATACTCTCTCTCTTTCATTACTGTATTAGCAATTCATGCTATTTTGTGCTGCTTTTTATTTTTTCTTTTTTACCATTTTACTTGACAGTTAATAAAAATCCTATTAGGAATGTCTAGTCCTCTGTCATTTTTTAACCAGGTAGCACCCTAATTTTAACTTACCGTTTTCTGGTTCAAATCTCATAGATTCCCTAGAGTTCTTTAATTCATCCCTGTCTTTGTTATAAGGAACATGTTTTATACAAATTATATTTAAAGAGTAGGGATGATTCACATACTGAAGTACCTAGTAATGAACGTTTTTCTTTTTCTTTTTTATATTGGGAGCCAGGTCACTAGACATCCCCCTGTATGCAGACCCTGATGGTGAGTCAAGAAGGTCCACATTTGGCCTATTAGGTGATTCCACATCCCTGTTTGCCCTGGACTGTTTCAGATTGTGCTGTTGTGTTAGCATAATTATTTATAGTGTTCCTTTCACTCTCTAAAGCATCCTGGTTTGCATCATCCTACATAAGACTATGAGATACAATTAAAATGTGAGTCATATATGCCTGAAAGACTTACTCATGCTTCCTTAATATTGTGATGTAATTTTTGAAATTTTATTTATTTTATTTATTTATTATTTTTGGCTGTGTTGGGTCTTTGTTGCTGCATGTGGGCTTTCTCTGGTTGCACAAGTGGGGGCTACTCTTTGTTGTGGTGCACGGGCTTCTCGTTGTGGTGGCTTCTCTTGTTGCGGAGCACTGGCTCTAGGCTCACGGGCTTCAGTAGTTGTGGCGCATGGGCTCAGTAATTGTAGCACGTGGGCTCTATAGCGCAGGGTCAGTAGTTGTGGCACATGGGCTTAGTTGCTCTGCGGCACGTAGGATCTTCCCAGACCAGGGCTCAAACCCATGTCCCCTGCATTGGCAGGCAGACTCCTAAACCACTGCACCACCAGGGAAGCCCCTTGTGATGTCTTTTTTTTTTTTTTTTTTTTTTTGAGGTATGTGGGCCTCTCACTGTTGTGGCCTCTCCCATTGTGAAGCATAGGCTCCGGACACGCAGGCTCAGCGGCCATGGCTCATGGGCCCAGCCGCTGCGGCATGTGGGATCTTCCCAGACCGGGGCACGAACCCGTGTCCCCTGCATCGGCAGACGGACTCTCTTCCCTGTGCCACCAGGGAAGCCCCCTTGTGATGTAATTTTAATGGAATTGAGCAAGTGAAAATTACAGTTAATTAAATTCAGCCATAATTTAGTTACTAATACCCTAATCCTGCTTGCATGACAACTGAATGGGTCATGCCATCAACAATGTTCAAAGCAGATTGTTAAACTCTAATTGGTGGATTAGTACTTCATGTATGCTAGATAATAATGTAGAATTTGAGACTATATAATAATTCAAGTTCTTTAATTCTAAAAATTTTAGACTTTTTGTTCTTTAATTCTAGAAATCTTAGATGGGCCCCATTGGTCCAGGGACTATATAGCAGGTAACTGAAGTACAATTGTCCCAGCTTTAAAGTTCTCACTCATCCACTCTTTTTGTCTTTGGAGTGTCCGCTGATTGATAGTTCACTTTGCTTGCTGCCATGTACAAAAGGCCTTGCCAGAGCCTACCTAATTTGAAGGCCTACACTGTGCCTTAGCCACAGTATTTATCAATAGGTGAAAGAGGTGACCCCTCTCAAAGCATATCATTCAGGATATGTAATAGTGATTGGATAGAATTTTTAGATTAAGGTCAGGATAAATAATATATCCCAAATAATCCAAACATATGAAATCAACAGAATTGAGTCTAATTCCCAATAATGCTGATTAACTTTTGTCTTTGAAGAAGTTACTTAACTTTACTCACCCTCAGTTTCCTTCTATGAAATGGTGATAATACCAAAATCTTGGGGTTGTTGTAAGAATAAAAGAAAATAAATGTAAATCACCCCGGCACAATTCTCTTATAAAGTATAGATTTATTATTAAGGGAAAATTAAAGGAAGAAGAGAGATTCACTGCTTTTCTTGGAAATTTTTACTATTAATGAACAAGAAAAGAAAGTGAACCAAATGAATTCCTAGATGGTATCTTTTTTGTTAAGGAAAATAGGCTTCAACCTACAAATGGTACCAGCAAAAGTAGAAAAGGGAATAAATTCAAGATTACTGATGACCTAGTAAAGAAGCACAGAGAATTTTGAAATCCCCAATCAGATACATTTTATTTCAAGTCATCAAGAATATCTACAAATGTAGGTACACAAATGGATCTAAACTCATATATCAGTTTCCCTTCAGAGGGAGATCTTTAGCAGGAGTATGACTTTATATATGTTAGTGGCTCCATTCTGTTAAATATCCTTTATCATTGACTTAGATAACACATATATTGCCTTGTGAAGAGAACAACTATGCTTGATGGCAGAAGCGAGCTGGAATAATGGAATGGAATCATTGCCATTCGCTTAGGCATAAACTAAACAATTATAGGAGAATGTGATGTGGCTTGTCAGTAATATATGCAAAAAAGACAGATTTTAATGAACGATAGTTATATGATTCAACAATGTCATATTGCTGCAGAAAACCCTGTGAGCACTTTTTGATATTCAGTATAAAATATCCAAACCAAAGCTTTCTATTTTTTATTCACCTGTCTTCCAGATTACTAATCTTGTCTTTTGGTGTCTCCCATTTGCTATTAAACTATCCCTTGAGTTCTTAATGTCTGATATTGTATTTTTCAATACTGGAATGTCCATTTCATTATTATTTTGTAAGTTTAATTTTATTGTGAAATTCTCCATCTTTTATATACTTTTTATGTTATTTCTTGTATTTTCTTAAATATATAAATCATGATTATTTTAAAGTCCTTATCTGCTAATTCAAACATCTCTACCATCTGCTTTTTCTCCCTTTTTTTTTTTTTACTTGTAACTAGCAACAGTGTTCTGTCTCCTTGCGTGCCAGGTATTTTGTTTTAATTGAAAGTCAAGCATTGTGTTTTCAAAAAGCAAAGGTGGAAAAGCTTCAGATGATATATTTTCATCAGAGAGGTTCAGCCTGTCCTCTGCTAGGCAGATAGAGTAGAGGGGGTAGTGGGGCTGACCACTTTAAGTTTTCTTTGAGAATCTGTCAGATTCTATCTCTGCTCTACTTTTCAGAGGTCTTCAGCTTGGATATGTAGCCTCACACCCCATGAAGCTTCCGAATTTGGCAAATGTCTTGAGGGGGAGACTGGCTATGGCTGAGTCTACTCAAGTCACCACTTTTATCACTCCAAGCCCGATCAGGTCCCCAACTTTGCTGTTTCACCTCTCTCACACCTTCTAGGGGCTGAAACAGGATCCTCACTCAGCCTCCAGCTCAGCCCACACTATCAAGCACCACTAGGAACAAAGTTATCTCAGATTATTTTAGAGTCAGTTTTCCTTTCCTTTGAGGACTTTCAGCTGTCACCTGTCCTCCCAGTAGACCTTTGTCTCCTAAGTATTATGAAAATGCTGGCTATTCCACTTTAATTCTCTGTGTTTGGGCTTATGACTGTAGCCTGCTTTGCTGTGAAATTTTGAAACTTAGCAAATATCTTGGGGAGAAAAACGAATTTGAGGTCCTGCTACTCTCCAATTTTGTTACTCCAGTCCCATGTAACTGCCAAAAGTTTTGCTGTTCTTTTGTCCCCCAGCAGCAGTTCTCTTCCTGAGTTGAGCCTGGATTCTCAACCTCTATCTGCATCCGGAAATGAAAAATAACCTCCAGGGACAGCTTCAGATTCTTAGCTCTTAGTCGCATTTCCTGAATTGTGCTCCGTCTGGTGCTTATTGTTTGGCTGATCCTTGATACCTTACATATATTACTTTTGTAACTGATTCAGCTTTTCTAATTTTTCTCAGTGGGAGCATTGGCCTGATGCTAATGACTCCATCTGACTAAAAGCAACAGTCTTATGTAGGTTCCAATTGAGTACAATACAGGCTTTAATAGGTAGAGGTATCTAGGCTCTGTGAAGATAAAGTATGTTTATGGATTGGATAGGGAACAAAATTTTCCACTTAAACTTTCTAAGATTTTTGATACAAGGAATAACCTTCTGGATCTTTCTACCTATTTAGCTAGCTGTCATCCATCTACCCATTCATCCATCCATCTATCCACTCCTCCATCCATCTTTCTTTCAGAGTAATTTCATAGCAGTTAGTTAGATTGTTACAAAATGAAGAATGAAAATCAGTGTCTGAAACAACTGAAATAACAAATGGTAAGAATCTAGGTGCTGACATTTTCATTGTCTTCATGACTAAAATGAATAAACCAAATTGTATGATAGCTAGCTAATTCTATAACTGAAAAACGCTGCTTGATCTTACGTTAGTTAATTTATGCATACTACCTTAGACTAACATTTATTGCTCTTAATCCATTACCACCTATTTTATAATGTTTCAACAAGGATTCTTTTCCTATCCATTTTTTTTTTTTCTTTTAACAATGCATAGGGCTTCCCTGGTGGTGCAGTGGTTGAGAGTCCACCTGCCAATGCAGGGGACACGGGTTCGTGCCCCGGTCCAGGAAGATCCCACATGCCGTGGAGCGGCTGGGCCCGTGAGCCATGGCCGCTGAGCCTGTGCATCCAGAGCCTGTGCTCTGCAAAGGGAGAGGCCACAACAGTGAGAGGCCCGCATAATGCAAAAAATAACCAACAACAACAATGCATAATCATTGAGTTTTGGGATGATTATAAACATTAGAAAATATGAAAAAATAATTTTATTTATGTATGTATTTAAATCAAATATATTTCTTTCCTGAAAGGGCAGAAAACAGAAAGTTTGAAGAAAGGTTATCTTGAATGAAACTTAGAGAAACAAGTGAAGAAACCTATCCCTACAATGGAAGGAGAAGGCAGGCAGTTTTAAGTAAGAAGAGAAAATAAGAAAGCTACAAGTCATATTCTTGAGTAATTATCAATATTTTGAAAGACTAAAACCATGATAAGCATCATTAGCACCTATATGCAAATACGAGATTAAATTTAACTATATTTACATTGTGGGTAGATCTCCTCATGACTTAAATCGAACTATTGTGATCTTAGATCAGTCTAATGTCATTTTCTTATCCATATAGCAGGATAAAGTCATAATAATAATAATTATTATTTTAAAATAAATATTTTGTCCTAGATTTAGACTTTCATGAGTATTACCTATATATTATGACATTTAATCCTCACAACCACCATTTAAAGTAGGTAAACTTAGTCCTGTTTAGTTATAGAGAAGTAAAATGAAGCATAGACAACATATGAAGTTTGCCAGGTCATAGGGTTTAGTTAGTGTCAAAGCTGTGTTAAAATCCTGTGATCTAAAACAACACTGTCCTATAGAATTTTCTGCAATAATGGAAATGTTCTATCACTGCACTGTCTAATACCTAGCCACCAGGCACATATAGAAATTGAGTACTTGAAATGTGCCTTGTACAATTGAGGAAATGAACTCTTAATTTTATTTAATTTAATCAAGTAAAATTTAAATGGTCACATGTGTCTAGTAGCTACCACACTGGACAGCACAACTCTAAACTAATTAGATTATATTGGCTGCTGGCCCTGAAAAATCTTGTGAAGTGTACAAGAACACCATTTTAGGAGCTTTTTCTTAATCAGCTGGAACATCACTCCTTGACCTACTTTTAATAGAAATCAATATTGTATATGGAAAAAAATGTAATGTATATACTGGTCTTTATTAGTAAATAATATGGTAAATAGCTTACTTGTAAGCATTTGTATGAAATAAACAGTATGTAAGTCAGGTGCTCTCTTTAAGTCAAAGGGCAATTTTCTCTTTCTTTATTTGGGCTTGCTGTGAGGACATTAGTATACATACTTAAGCCCACATGAGGGAAATAATAGAAGAGAGGAAAGATAGGGGAAGCTGGTTGTTTTATATTTACTTAGAATGTATTAGATGTTGGCATTATGGAGCTAAATGGCGAGCTCTCCTACTTCCTTCCGGGTCAGGTCTGCAGGGTGTGCTGAATAAGCAGGGTGGCAGCAAAGGACACTTAATATGATTCTTTCAGGAGCATGTGAGTGACTCCCGTCCCTTGCCTGCTGTTCCTCCTGCCAAGTGATTTTAAGCTAATATTAATGGGCAGGAATCACACAGTAGGTATGCCCTTTATTCTCTCTAGAATGCCTTATCACTCCTTCCTCCTTCACTTTTTGTCCAAAAGAGCACTTTCTTTACTTATATAAACATCACAATAGTGTTTTGCTTTATATGTGAAGTCTCAAAAAGCAAACTAATATTTTCCATGCCTAAGAACATTCTGTAAATAAAGACAGCGTTTCCACTTCCTGAGAACCCAAATTCCACCAGAATAAATTGGAACATTCTCTCTGTGCTTTATTTTCAGATTCTTGACTCTTAAAGATTGAAATTATTAAAACAAATGCAAGTAATTAAAGAGCTTTCATTCCTCTTTTTCCTCATCAGTGCTGGTTATATTTTAGGCTTTGTTCAGAAGGTCAGAGTTGGCTCGATGGTCATAGCTGTGGAAGGGAGTTTGATTGACTGCACATGTGCTGATACTATGCATACATTATTGAGGGCACTACGAGGCAGAGTGCCCTCAGAGAACACTTCTGAAAAGAGTAGTTGACTCAGGCCCCACCTATACAGAGCTCAGTTCCTAAAAATAGGTGCTAAGTTGCATCCTTTAGATGCAGGGCTGAAATAAATTCAGCCGTCCCATCTACTCTCTTGATAGACCCTTCAGTGGAGCTGGCCTCCACTCCACCGACTGCTTTCAGGGGACTGGGAAATTTGCTGTACCAAGGAGGAAACTAGTCCGTGAAGAACTGTAAAGATATATGACATTTCCACGAACTTGGGGTTAAGTCTAAATATTACAAAAGGTATGTGTTATATAGTCATTGATACTCTACTTCCAGAGTTGTGATACGTTCTTGCTGATTGCTTAAGATCGATGAAGACCACAGGTCAAATTGTAATTGTCATCACAGCAAATATTCAATTGGATTTTGTAGAATTGTTAGCATTTTTTATTTTTAGTATTGAAGGGATATGAACCAAACTTGATAAACAGACATCAATGAAAATTATACTTCAATTTGTAGCTAAAAGGGAAAACTGACAAAATTCGTTTAGCTTTTATGAGCATAAATTGATAATGTACACAATGAACATGTTTGAAACTCTAAACTCTATTTCCTTTTTTTTTTTTAACTATACTTCTTAAAATTTGCGGAGGGAAAGGAAACGTTGAAACTATGCTCAACTGCTGCAGCTTGCTCAGAGAAATGTATAAACTGTGTTCTTTCTCCAGCCTCCGTTTGATTTTGTGCTTCTTGCCCCAGCCAGTCTCATCTCCTCTGGGAGTATTACTGGAATAAGGATTAAAGAATCAGGTTCTTACATGTTTTGCAGAATTAAGAAAAGCGCTGCCAGTTGGATCTGCCGGGCCTAATTATAGTAACTACAAACTTAAAGAGAGAAGCCTGAGATTTTACTTTTAAAATAACATGGCCTGTATACTGTTCCAGATGAATTTATTCTATCTTCAGTTGCCTATGAACACCTTAATTTGGTCCTGTTGTGCCTTAAATGTCTAGATGTTAGAGACTGAAGTGATTTGGAAGAGGCATTATAACAGAATCTCTTACGACACCAACTAAAAGCAAGGACACTTTAAGATTACATAATACAGGGTTTAAATTTAGCCAGCTGGTGCTGAACTGAAAGATGTTTTATTTTTACCAGAACTCTATTTGGTCACTGAGGAGCTGGAGTTTGTTTGAATTATTTAAAAATTTTATGTGCAGGGTGCCAAAGGACGAGTAAAATATTTACCTCAGCTACATTCAGAGCCCTGAATTTTAATATGAGCACCAGTTTTGAGTTTTAGAAGCTATTACCATTGAGTGGCAAAAATATTGGCTAAAAAAATGGGAAAGTGTTGAATTCTGTGCTTAAATATTTCTCTACCTCTCTGCCTAATCTTTGAATCTTTTACCTTTTTTACGGTTAACATGTAAATGAACAACTAGATCCATTTTTTAAAGTCATTCAGCATTTCAGATGCCTACAATGTGGCAAAGTGCCAGCTGTTTGGGGAAAATGTAGTCTGGAGTTTGGAGTAAATATTTCTGCATGCAGTGTTGTGCATCTTTTAGATACAACTTCCCTCAACCACCTGAAAAATAAAAGTAGATATTCTAATGATCACAGAGAGCTTTACTTCAGAAAATGTCAGACGGGCCTCAAGTCTTCAGTGATTACAAAGGAAGAGAGGGTTGGTTGTCTTTCCTCAAGTTTACTTTTGGGTAAAAAACTCCACAAAGTTCATAGATAGTTTACTATTGTTTACCATTGGTAGCTGTCTACTATTCAGTCACTTCCAGTATTTTGCCTCTCACTTACATTTACCACAATTGAAAAACTTCTGCATATCAGTGTTCGTTTTATTCGTTTGGTAAAATATTACTTATGATGAGACAATTTGGGGTTGGGCCCCCATGGTAACCTTGGAACTGGAAACTGATACTCCCTCTCTTCTCTCTCTCTCATACATACACATAAGTCTGGGCAGTAAGAGACCATTTTGTAACGCTTGTTTGTTAGCTTGGAGTCACCTCTAGATTCAGTAATTTACAGACCAGGCCAGAAACTTAATCAGTACTTGGCAGTGTAATTCCCAGATTTCTGACTGAACAATATGTGAGGGATAGAACTTAAGTGACATTATGTTGTCCTTTTTATTTGCTTCCCACCCCCTCTTTTAAAAGCGTTCAAGTTACACCTTGAAATTTAATTAAATTGTAATTTTTTTTTCCCTGCTACTGAGACAAACGCTTGCTCGTTCAAATTATAGGTTCATCCTTTGCAGAATGTGGGTAACATCAGACTTTTCTGATTCAGGAATAACTGTTTTTAGAACACTGATTGATTCAATATAAGTACATGGTTTTTATGTGACTGCATGATATGTTGTATTGTTGTTGTTTTTTCCCTGACACCAAATGCATGGTATTTTCTGACACCAACCAATTCTCCAATTCTCTGACACCAGCGGGGTGTACAATTATTCAGTTCAATTCTCACATTAACTTCCAGAGTTAGAGCAGAACCCACCGATTGCCCGCGCTTCTGACACTAACTCAGGAACGGCCAAATGGAAGAGATTCATAGAGTAATGGGCAGGGGGGGCACAGAGCTTCCATGCACTCTCTGGGCTCACCACCCGTCAACATGTTCACCAACTGGAAGCTCACTAAATCCTGCTGTTTAGAATTTTTATTGAGATTTCATGATGTGGGATGATCGGCTGAATCATTGGCCATCGTTAAGTAGGTTCAATCTCTAACCCCTCTCCCCATTTCCAAGGTGGGAAGTGGGGCTGAATATTCAGACTCTAATCGCTTGGGTGTTTTTTTCTGGCAACCAGGCCCCATCCTGAAGCTATCTCTATTTCTCCCCCCACCCCACATAAGGCCAGGAATTAGCTCATTCGCTAGCATACCAAAGACAACATCACTCAGGAGTTTTGAAGGGTTTTAGGAGCTCTGTGCCAGGAACCGGGGACACATCCCAAATACTTATTGTATTATATCACATATATCCACAATGTTACTTCTCCGTCTATGAAACGCTACCTATAAACTCCAGAGTAAACGTTTCATCCAATTTATTTTCCTAATCATTGGAATCCTTCTTTTGCAAATTTAACTAACCTGAGTACTTCTCCATTTGTACAATATAATCAGGAAAAGCACAAAGAACAACGATAATCAGCCAGTGTAAAGAATAAAGGGTTTTTTTTTCTTAAGAATTGAGAATCAGCAAATTCAATGAGTTATTTGTATCAGTTTGGATACAAGAAATGAGAGTATTGCTATATTTAATGACTCTTGGGACTTTGTGGGCATACATGATGGCATAAAAATAATCTGGCAGTGAGCAGTGCAATAGGTAATCCAAATTCCTGGTAGAGTGGCTGTACTTCTTAAAATATCACAAAGGATAAAAGGAATTTATCACATAGATAACACAAAGAACCTCAGTGACTATTTGATTTAACACCTTTAAGTTCTAGATAAGAAAACTGAGCCACAGAACATTAACTAGTAACTTACAAGATTTAGACAGAGAGAACTAGAAACCAACTCTCTTGACTTATATTTCAGTGCTATATGTCATTCTGCAAAGCTTTGTGCCGTATCACCCCAACCTTACTCCACCCCCATGACTTGGAACACATTTAGAGGTAAACCTTCATAAAGCCTTTTTTCTTCCAGGTTTTTGTTGCATTTTATTTTGCATTTCCTGTTTCTCTTTAATTTAGGATAAATTATGGAAAAGGAGAACTGATCCAGATATTCATTTAAAACTCAAAAAAATGGTGATTGGTTTATTTTTTAACTTGACTAAGCATTTAAGTTTGCTCATCTTCTGTGCTAGATGAGCTGTTTCTGCCCCCACTCCCAGCGCAGACCCCCACCATCACCTTGTCATTGGAGACATCATTTTTCACTGCTCTTTCTGGCAGACCTTCAAATAGGTTTTAGTCTTCTACCTTTTTCTAATTGTATGCGGGATATATCCTGTTGCCCGGCGAGGTGAATGCTTTAGGTATGTCTGACTGTTCAAAAGTAAATAATTGCCAAATTGCTCCAGGCACACATACGACTTAAAATAAATATAATACTGAAAGAATTTATTTTAGGAAATTTTTGTTTGTCAAAGATCCAATAACACATTCCCCCCAAATCTGAATATATCAGCATGTGTGTTTCTAAATGCATTAACTTGGTAGTTATCAACATAGAAAAGCTAAAAAGAAAAAATTGTACCACCATTAATTTTTCTAAATAAATTTATTTATTTATTATTTTTATTTATTTATTTTTGGCTGCGTTGGGTCTTCGTTGCTGCACGTGGGCTTTCCCTAGTTGTGGCGAGCAGGGGCTACTCTTCGTTGCGGTGGCTTCTCTTGTCACAGAGCATGAGCTCTAGGCACGCGGGCTCAGTAGTTGTGGCTCGTGGGCTCTGAGCGCAGGCTCAGTAGTTGTGACGCATGGGCCTAGTTGCTCCACGGCATGTGGGATCTTCCCGGACTAGGGCTCGAACCGTGTCCCCTGCATTGGCAGGCAGATTCTTAACCACTGCACCACCAAGGAAGCCCTCACCATTAATTTTAAAAGCAAAGTCCAGCATTATAAATGATTTCAAAACATGTCAATGGTTTTCATGTTAAGTTTCACAAATATGAACTGAATAGAAAATAATGTTCAAATAATAATTTTATTTTATTTTTTAATTCATAGGAAGTTAATTGCATTGAAATAAGATGTAGGCAGAACTCACATTATAAAGTAGCTAGGTTTGTTTAAACTATGTATATTAAATTTTGATGAGTACAGTCATAGTTCCCCATTGAATTGCTTTAAAATTGAAGGGTGCTTTATCACTATCTCTGTTGTTGTTGATTATTTTATTTGTAGTCAGTACCATCATAATAAGAATTCAGTTTTATCTTATCTAACCACTAAGCCTTTTTGTCAAGTAATTAGACTTCATAAGTAACTATAGTAAACAAGTGCTCCAGGGAAACAGTGAAAAATCTTTTTTTAAAGCCAAGGATCACCTTTTAATTTATCTGTCTTATAAGTTAGAAGTTTTTCTTGTTGACGCAAGGGTCCTATTGTCAAGTTGGAATATTCTGGGAAAGAGATAGAATAAAGCGACTTTGGTCACATTATTTAAGGGTGGTCAGTTCCAGCTACAAGCTTTGTTTAAAATTCAGTCTCTGCTTCTGTTGGATTTTGACCGATTCTCCTGAGTATTATATAGGGTAAAAGTCTGCTATTTGGCTACTAAGGTGAAGCCCAGCCCAGTTTCCAGTTGGAACACAGGGGCCAGAGCTAGAGGTGCCAAAGAAAGAGCGACGGGCAGCAGTCAGACGCTTGGTCAGCTCTTTCTGTCCTCTGGGCCATTCGAGGATGCTCAGAGTGGGAATAGAACCTCATTACAGCCCTGACTTCTTCAGTAGAAACTATGCTAGCCCTCTGGGTCCCCGAGGACTCAAAAACATTTATTTTTAGGAATGTAACTGTATTAGTGCATGAGTGCTTCAGTCACTGACTCATTCTGGAATGGGAATAATTTCAGGATTCATCATCCATTCATTCATCCAGAGCTGAACAATAACCTCAAGTTTAACTCTGTAAAATATCAGAGAAATGAAATTTGAAAGGAAGGCATATGTTTGTATTAAAGTTGCAATCTTTTTTTCCCTACAAAGTTCTAGTCCAGCTATTGCAATTGTCAGCTCAAAACTACGATTTATAGTTTCTAACAGTCCACCCTTTAAACAGAAGCAACAAATTACTGCAAACTTCAATTTTCACTGCTTTTCATTTAATTCACCATTTCAGCCCCACTGGCCCCAGCTTCTCGACTATGTCATTATGTTATACTATTACCATCTCTTTCAATTTGTGCTCCATTATGCTCATATATTCATATATGTGTGTATATATGTGTCTGTGTTATGTATATGTTATTTTCTATAAAGCACAGTGTTACCTATGCCTCCATGTTGTTCTCCATTTCCTTCATATTTTAAAAGTCCATTTAGATGTTCAAAGAAAGATGAGTAGTCTTCAAACAACATTCAATAACCATAATATCATCCATAATGACACCTCTTTTTACCTTTTGTGTAACATTGCATTAAGAGCCTGACAGAGTTTTGTAAACATTTGTATTGAGAAAGTGCGAAGCTACACCTTTATAATAACGTTGACAATAATGAACATTTTCTACAGGGTTATTCTCCCATAGATAGCTACATAAAAGGAGTTCCAGGAGTTGACATATAAAATTGCATTATTGATATCATGTTTACATTTTGAAATTAGAAAGTTTTTTGAATACTTTTTGAAATTAGAAAGATTTCACAAATGATGTGCTATGTTCTCTCTCTCTCTCCCTTTCTCCTTCCTTCTTTTTTATTTCATTTCTAGTAAAGACCTCTGGAATATATTACTTAACTCTAGAGCTATCACTATCCTTAAGATGTATGAAGCGTCCTCAGTTTATCAGAATCACAGAAACATCATCTCCCAGGGCCAGAAGAAATTCCAAAGGAAACCCACATAACACTTTACTAGGAAACCAGAAAATGCTGTCAGGTAAACCCTTATTAGTTGAACACAGACTTTGCAGCCAGACTACCTGGGTTTGAATTCTCGCTCTGACACTTAACCAGCTGGTTGAATCTGGGCAAATTATTTAATCCGTCTCTGTGCCTATTTCCTCATCTGAAAATCGAGATAATAATAAAATCTATCTCACAGGGTTGTTTTGAGGATTAAATAAATTCGTATTTATAAAATGACAAAAACAATAGAGCCTGGTACATAGTAAGTTCTACATAAGCTTTTGCTGTATTATCATTATTATTATTGTTCAATATATGGGACTAATATAATAACCTTTACATCTTCCCCAGAGAGCAAGATAAGAATATAAAGTACCAAGTTATCCTAGATGCTGAACATTCAAAATAACAGCACACTAAATGAGAACCGTTTGAGAGAAAATTATCTACCTGATTTAATAGGTTGTTCTCTTGTTAAAGGCATCCTTCCCTTTCAGAGGTTCACTCTTGAGCTCAAATTAAATTTCTGTCCTCTCTGGAGTTGTAGAAAGCTATTAAATACCCTTTTTCTATTATAATCTTTCCAACACTTGAAACTAAGAACTTTTTGGTTATCCTTACTGATGTCAGCATCACATTACTTCAAGAAACTGAACTCTTCAACCACTTCAACCATAATGACTCTGTCTCCTTTCTGATGGAGCTGCTCACAGCCATACAATGGACCTTGTCATTACTTTGAGTTAGTTCTTGGACTCTCAGAATACTCTTTTAGATCACAGTTTTCTTTCTTTTCAACTACAACTGGTCTTGACCCACAGCGTAGTCTTCCCATCCTCAACACATCCTGCCCCTCAGCTCTCTGCCTCTTTTGCCTCATCTCTCTGTATTTTGGATCCACTCACAGTGTCTGAGTAAAGATGGAAGGAGGACTCTTGCTGGGGAGGGAGGCACTGAAAGATGGGGCTGTGGGTGCCATACTGTTTATCAGGAGAATCTAAAGCAGAAAAGGCAAAGAAGAATCCAATAATGGAAGAGAAAGCAAAAGCTTATGAGCCAGTGAAATGGTATGGTGCATCAGGTTTGACGGATGAAGCTAAGCGGGAAAATAAATCACAAGGTCAGAAGTAAGGAGGGCTAGGAACACGACAGGATGGAGCCTAGGATGGACTAGGGCACCCATTTCAACCAAGGCCAAGAACAGTTCAGAAGTGTTGGTGGCCTGGTGTTAAGGGCTCCTGACTCCAGCCTTCAGGGATGGGTCTAAAGCTTAAAGGAACCATGAGACATCCAATGCCCACTCCGCCTGGGCCGCATTGTCAGCTGCAAGAGAAGAGCTTTCACTGACCTCCCATCTCATTTGTACCCACGTTCTTGAGCTAAATCTACCTCATCAAAAGCCAGTTCAGGGCTTCCCTGGTGGCACAGTGGTTGAGAGGCTGCCTGCCGATGCAGGGGACACGGGTTCGTGCCCCGGTCCGGGAAGATCCCACATGCCGCGGAGCAGCTGGGCCCTTGAGCCATGGCCGCTGAGCCTGTGCGTCCGGAGCCTGTGCTCCGCAACGGGAGAGGCCACAGCAGTGAGAGGCCCCCATACTGCAAAAAAAATAATAATAATAAAAAATTAAAATAAATTAAAAAATAAAATAAAAATGCTAACCATAAAAAAAAAAAAGCCAGTTCAACATTTTCCTCATAATCTGATATATTTGCTCCCATTCCCAGGCTGCCTAAGTGTATATATTTATATATATATATATTTAAATATGTATATTTAAAAGTCTGTTGTTTTGCATATATGCTAATACCCAACAATCATTTTATTCACTTTTGACTGCATATCACATTCACCATTATTCCTGACAATCCCAGATGTTCTCTATTCTAATATACCACTGGAAAAGTTGAAAATGGAAATAAATTTGTGGGTAATATGTTTTTTAAAAATCCACATTGAATTTTAAAAGGTTTGTCAAGGTTAAGGTTAAGACTTAGTTACTAGACATATACATTGATGTAATATGGATGAAGCTGAGAACTGATGGAGTGTGTGTGATAAGGCAGAAACAGAAGACTGGGGATGGAGCCCTGAAAAACATACATGGTTGGGTGTCAAGAATTGTGTGTTTGTGTGTGTGTGTGTGTGTGTGTGTGTGTGTTTCAGGAGACATAGATAGATGAGTGTTACTTTTTCCTGGTCTAAGCTACTCACCGACTCCACACTCGGTTTTGAGAGTTTCTAAAGAACAATGCAGAGAATGCTGCAAAGCCTCAGCATTTTTAATTCCTCCTTCTGAGATATTTCTTATAATGGCAAGTGTTAGGCTCCATGAGTTTTATGACATTTTCCTCAGGCCCCGCACTGCTGGTGAATGGGACCTGGGGCTTTCTGTCACATCTGCTTTCCTTGGCAGACTTTCAACTCAGAGCTGCACTGGGACACTCTGAAAACTTACTGAGGTCTTCCTCCTAGATCTCATAAAACAAATAGGATACTACTTGTGATTAAATGGTCCTCCAAAGAAAAGTGTGTGTGTGTGTGTGTGTGTGTGTGTGTGTGTGTGTGTGTGTGTATTAGTGTTTCCATGTTCTAGCCGTAGTCCTGTACTTGCCCACTGGCCTGGGGAAGCTAGTTATTTTTTCTGGGCCAAACTGCGATAGAGATATGAATGTATCTGAAATTTTTTAGCTGTAACACTTTTCTAATTTCTTTCTGCAAATATGTAATAACAGGAGAATTTCTGGCAGAAATTAAACTGGGCAGAAAGCCCAAAGTTGACTAGTTTCACTTTCCAAACACACATTTTTGTGCAGTTCTAGTTTTCACCTGCTCATGTGGTGTCCCGCTGAGCATTTTGGGGGATGAGCTGGATTTCATTGTGGCAGACTCACAGGTTCACAGGCAAGAAGTTTATTTTTGCTCCCTCCGGGAAGCTCTAATCCCAAATCTCACATTGCTGCTCTGCTTAAATAACTTCTGTTACAGAATTTGGAACTTGTTTTCTACTCTTTAAAAAGAAGTACGAGAGAGAAATTAAAATCTGTCAACAGGAACCATGAAAAGATGGGCGTTGAATTTTGCAGTATTTTTGCAAGGCAGTTTCATTCAATAAATGCTTATTGGGCATACACTGTGTACAAGTCATGATGTTATACGTTAAATACCTGTGAAGTTGGCCATATTCATCTCTACTGTTGGTTTGCTTCTTGGCAATCTAGGAATTTTAGGTAATAATAAAAATTGAATAACCAGTTCTGCAAAAATGTTAGGAAAGTCTCTGGCACTCATTGTTAGGGAAAACACAAGCATGTCATGCTTAGAGGTGCATTATATTTCTTCTACCTCCACATAAGGGCCCACAAGGAGCATTTCTGGCCACTGTGTGATGGCCAGCCTTTCATATTCACAATGTGGGTGTTGCCATTTTGTAAACTGATGAAACTAAGAGATTCTTTGACTGAAATCATGGTGGACACGGTTATGCAGAAGATTCAAGAGATGGAGACTGATGCTGAGTTCCTGGCTAGTGGTTGATAACCTGTAGTTGTAGTTAGGTGTCTAAATTTTTAAAATAATCTTTAAAAACAAACAAGGAGATGCTTAACTTTAGAGTCTGATTTCCCTTTTAGGTAAGTTGTCCTAAAACAGTAGGAGGTCACACTAAAATGAAGTGATTTGTCCATCTGCCTAAGGCTTTTGGTACCTAAAGGGAGTAGTCTTGGAAAGTGATTCTATTTTAAAGCTGTGAAAGCCTAGCTTCATATGGAATTTTACAAAGAAGCCCAATATATAGTTTTAATTGCTTCTTACATTTCACTCCCCACAACTTTCCTCTTCTCACCTTTCACTACACTTGAGTTTAAATACCATTGGTCTAGGAAAATTTTGTTTGCAAGTTTTAATTAAATTCTCTGTTGTTCACAGATGTTACTGTCTTAATGTGCCTGGAAAAGAGCAAGTTTCAATCTGAATAACATTTAAAGACTGATTTTTACACTACACCCTCTAAAAACAGGAGTGAAATAAGCAGCATAAACTCAGTTCCTCCACTTATGGGGCACTTACAGGATTAGGTTTTGAATCTAAAGGAAAAGAAACAAATGCCAATGCCAAATTTTTTAAGATAAGTAACTATAAATAAATTAAGGGATGATGAGACTAACTATGTATCCCATGTGTATCTTAAGCAGGGAAGACTATTAAATTACTTCCACTCTTTGGACAGTTCTTAAGACCAGCATATCATTAGGAAACTGACATCATCTCTTTCTTTTGAAATTACAGTCTGTGTTGATACGCAGAGGATATTTAGGTCATGTTAATGGTGACAGGGAGAGTGACCCAGCAGCTGGCTGATTCAAAGTTTTGCTATATTAAAATCATTATAGCTTTAATTTATAAACATCCTTGTACGAAATTTAAAAGACTTAAATTCAAAATGTATACAACACTATCTAGTGTCCCCTGCAATTACGTGGGACAATAATCAGAAAGGAGTTGTGACAGTACAAACATTTGACAAGTGTTGATTACCTTTCATTTTAGAGCATGTTAGAAGAACCAGAGCTTTGGTAAGAAAAACAGATTCTTAATATTTTTGCTTAACATTCACAGTTTTATCTTCCTACCCAGGAAACATCTAAATGATTGAAGATCACATCGTTTGCCAAGTGTTTATTTCTTTAGGTAGAATTTTTCTAAGTACATCCCTGCTCTGAAAGAGTGAATTTACTTCCAAAGGCGTCTTTTATTCGCAAGCAAAATGTTGCATGATTTAAGCATTTTCACCTTTCTCCTTGATTGCTCAGCTTTTCCAAATAATGTTCAGTAAAGAAAGTATATGGAATTCGTGTGCTTTCCTTTCTTTGATCAAGTCTATCAGCCATTAAGTTCAAAAGAAAACCATATCAAAGTATGCTGTTATTTGTGGACTTAGGCAGAGAAAGCATTGTAAACAAAGACTTACTTAAGGTCATTGAAAAGAGCTTGTGTAAATTTGAAGACTGAATTTCTCTAAGACCAAAGGTGGACTGAATTAAATACATTTTATTATTCGAAGGAAGAGAATGATTAGTAAGAGAGAAGCTGCCACAGCATTAATTGTCTAAGTCATTGAGAGTCAGAGTTTAGTGATTTGCTTTCTTTTAATATCCTTTGTCAGAATAAATCTCAGATGCTAACCTTAATGGAGAGGTGAAAGTCGGAAAGAGGGTGGAGAATTGAGGAATTCCTAAAAATGGATCTGGAAACGCCTGGCTTTTCCAGACTGCAGCTAGCATAGAACTTATTTAAGGTAATAGTAACTAAGTAACTTTCCTACCCTGCCCACGCTCAAACAATTTAAAGGTAGGCATGCTGGGAAGATGTTTTTCAAAGCTACAAATTATTAAATGTTCATCTGCATTTTATTACTGTTGCTTATTTTTGATCTGTTGAGTGACAACAGCATACTTGGAACTAAACGAAACAGTTCAGTACACATGGACTAACTTCGTATGGATTTTTTAAAAGCCTATGAGAAGCAAAAGTCGATTATTTTAGGGAAAGACAAATTCTAAACTGGTAATCAGTAGGAATAAAAAAAGAGTATATTAGGAAATAATGAGTGAGAAAAAGAAGTTATATCAAAGAGGTAACAACCTAGGGAGAGGTGAATAATGTAGAATGATACCAACTTTGAAGATTTTCTAGAACAGGGACTTTAGGAAAAAAGGGATGGAAATCAATTTAAACAGAAGGAATACACAGATTAAATAGAAAGAATACCTATATTCAAACTAACCAAATATTAAAACACCTCTTCCTTTAGCTGTTATCAAACACCTAAGTAAGGTTCTTAGTAGGGGTACAGAGGTGCCTAGCAATGCAGAGGTACTTAGTAGAGCAACCGTGGAATGGATCATAAGTGAGGGATCCAGGATCCTTCTCTTCTTTGCCTTTGGTGGGTGGTGACAAGGGCAGCAGAGACTTAGGGAGCGGCCCAGTCATCCCCGCCTGACTGGTCCAGGCCAGGGTTCATTGTGCCAAGCCCACTGTTCAGAGACCCTTTAGGAAAATGAAAAATGTGAATAACTTTGAGTCATGGTGTCATGATTTTACCTAAAAAACAGAGGGCAGGGGAAAACATGAGGAACCATCGCAGGGAGAAAAGGAGCAGATCTGTCCCTATAGTGGGCCATACTAGGGTGATTTTCATGAACTTTACATTTTCAGGGGACTGCCCTCTTCTTTGCTGGTGAAAAATTAGTAGCTCATTGGCTAGTGCCAAAAACACAGATAGACTAACACTTTGATATTATATACATTGACATTCTTCTCTCTTACATATATTTTCTCCATTCCTATGGCCATATGAGCAGGACTGTGCCAACTTCCTTGCCCTAATCTCTTACTGTAATTATCTATGCTTTCACAATCTATTGCGTTCTCCTTGTTTCAAGCAACATGGTAGATACTTGGCTTATAAAGAGGAATGGAATATCATTACAGCCTTTAGATTCATATGGACCAGAGTCAAGTCCTATCCTTTCTACTTACTAGCTTTGAGATTTGGGAAAATTTCATAACTTTTATTATCTCAGACTTGTATCATGTCAGATTATCTGGAAAATAATATCTAGGATATATAATAACACCTAAGGTGACTGGAAGTTACTGAGCGTATATTATTTACTATGTGCAAGATACTATGTAAAACCCCTTACTTTAATAAGATCTCCTTCAGTCCTCACAGGCAATCAGATTCTGGTATCATTCTCATGTTATAGCTAAGAAGAAGGAGACTTCGAGAGGTTAAGAAATTTGCTTAAAGTCAAAAGTAAGTGTCAGAGATAGAATAAATATTGGGCTTTCTGGGTCCAGAGTAGATGGTCAATCCCCCTGTGGGTCTGCCTGCTGCGGGATGAAACCAAGACAGAACCCAGCGTAAAACAGGTTTCCTAAATGAACTTAACCCTGTGCTGGAGGAGCACGCATGTGGGTGGAAGGTGAGAGAAGAAGGGAAGACAGAGAGATTCAATGACACACTAAAAAGTAACAAGTAATACAGACAGAAGTGTAATTTTTAAATGTTGGGAAAGCACAGCAGAGGGAGCTACTCACTGCCTAGATTAAGTGGGGAAAAATCTGAAGAGAAATTGAGCCACTGTGAGGATACATGTGAGGGACTTTTCAACCCCATCAAATCTGATTGGTCTTGATCTATTTTAATTCAGTTTCATCTCAGTATAAATAAATGTGATTTTGGGGATGGGGCTGTGGAGTGTGTGCTACCAAGTTCCTCAGGATTCCCCACCTAAGGAGGACTCCATTTGGTATGTCTTCAGAAAAGGTAACTTCCTTAGCAGGGCCAGCCATCTGGGAAATTTTTTATTCCTAAATCAGCATGTCGAAATGGTGCAACCTGTTGTATTTCTGTTTTTAGAGATAAGGCCAGATTAACACTTAGAATACTGTATTTCTTGAGGATCTCTCTGGTGTTTTTCTTTTCCTCTCTTTTCAGGTAGAGCAGGACTAAATACAATGGTGAGTAATTTGTGCCCTGCCCTGAGCACTGTGCTTGATCAACAGCAGATGAGTAGTAGATGTTTACTGAATGTATGCCTAAAGCCTTCAGAGGAGAATTTATCAGATACTCTTATTGTATACCTGGGATGCAGATTTAAACAAGAGGAAACATTGATGGAAGCATGCCACCACCTCCCATGCCTTGAGGCAAAACAAATCAATAGAAATGAGAGCAGTGGACCTTGCTTCACATTTTCCTTCCCTTGTAGTAAAGTTTGTCTCTCTCCCTGCTGGCTTGGATCAATACCTAACCCCATCTCAAGTTTGATCTCTATAGTGACCAAAGAAATATAACTGAAAAATTTGCTTTGATTTTTAATTCTAAACTCAAGCTTATAAGGACAAAAAAGGATTCACTTAGAGACATAGAAATTCAACTTATTGGTTTCCCTTTGATTTATCCCTATATACACTGAAATAAAGGATTTGTGTGTAGATATTTAGGAAACAGAAAGGAGAATTCATACCCTTAATTTAAAATTTACTTTATAATGTTATATTTTAATGAAAAATACTTACATAAGAGACTGTGTAGAGTTAAATAGCCTTGTACTCAGAAATACCTGAACTTGGGGCTTCCCTGGTGGCACAGTGGTTGAGAGTCCGCCTACCAATGCAGGGGACGCGGGTTCGTGCCCCTGTCCGGGAGGATCCCACATGCCGCGGAGCGGCTGGGCCCGTGGGCCATGGCGTCCGGAGCCTGTGCTCCGCAACGGGAGAGGCCACAACAGTGAGAGGCCCGCGTACTGCAAAAAAAAAAAAAAGAAATACCTGAACTTAATTCCAAGCTGAGCCACTTACTATATGATTTTTACCTTTTCAAATGTTGCTTTCACCACAGTAAACTGGAAATAATACCACCCATCAGATATAGTTGTTATAAGAATTAGATGTAAAATGTAGATGTGTAAGAATACATGTAAAATGATTAATGCGTAATTGATACTCATTAACAGATGGTTATCATTGTTATAATGCAACATAAGTCTGATTGTGCTAGGGAAGTGTCTAACAAGAGACATATTGTAAAAATATGCATCATCTATAAGCATTTAATAGTTTTAATTTATTTGACTATTTCAAAGGAATTTAAGTCATTTTATTCAATTATTGATTTTTTAACTGGCCAATTCCTTAACTAAACTAAGCAATTAATTAATTTAATAGCAATATGATTGAATTTTCAAATATGCCCAAACTAGCAATATTAACCTACTAATGATTATTTAATTTCTGTCTAACTTCTGTACATTTATAACTGCTCTCGTAACAGAAGCACTTCTTGTGAGATGATAGGGGCTGCAGAAAACAGAAGACAAGTCTATATAAGAAAAACTTACTACAATTAGAAATGGCAGTTCTGTTACTCAAAGAGATTACTATCTAAATGGACATTTATGCTGATTCTTATCTATAAGTAGGTGGACATTTATTCTTTGGGGTGTAAAGAAATTCAAAGATGTTTCCATCACAGGGTAGTTTGTGTATATGAATCTGTGAGATTAGGGGGAGCTAGAACTGAAATATGCCTTAAGAAGAATTTACTGTGTAGTGATTTCTGACTTGGTCAGGTGTATGTGTATGTACAGTGCATGTTTGTATTAGTTTCCTGTTGCTGTTGTAACAAATTACTGCAAACAATTGTAAGCACAAACAATTGGGCTTATAATAGCACAAATCCATTATATTATAGTTCTGGAGATCCAAAATCCAAAATGAGTTTTGCTGGGTCAAAATCAAGGTGTTGGCTGGGGCCCCACTCCTCCTAAAAGCTCTATGAGGGAGGTTGCCTGTTTCCTTCCTTGCCTTTTCCAGCTTTTAGAATCCACCTACATTCCTAGACTCATGGGACATTTCCTCCACTTTCAGAGCCGGTAGTTTAGATTCTGCAATGCATCTCTCTCTCTCTCTCTCTCTCTCTCTCTCTCTCTTTCTTTTTCTTCCTCTCCCTCTTCTTCTCCCTCCCCCCCTTCTCCTTCTCCTTCTTCTTTTTCTTCTTCTTCTTCTTCCCTCTCTCTCTCCTTCTGTCATTACCTCTCCTTTCTGATTCTGACTCTCCTGCCCCTCTTTCACTTATAAGAACCCTTGTGACTACATTGAACCCACCTGGACAATCCAGGATAAACTCCCCATCTCAAAATCCTTAACTTAATCACATCTGCAAAGTCCCTTTTGCCATGTGATGTAGCGTATTCACAAATTCTGGGAATAAGGGTGTGCACATCTTTGGAGGACCAATATTTGGTTTACCACATTGCTAAATCTTGTCGTTTTCCTCTGTCAGGCAACTGGATGTATAGGATCTCTTCCAGTACCCTGTGAATTAGGAGAATAGTGGTTATGGAAGATGTAGTAAGGAGGCAAGAACTAATCCTTTTTATTACCCTGAGAGATGATCTGTTTTTGTTAATGTATAAATCATGCTAATCAGATGAATGGATGGATTTGGGGGAAGGTGACAATAGTACACACAACACAATGCATTTTGGGGGAGTGGGACCATAGGGAAGTTAGTTTAAAAGGTGGAATCTGATTCACTGGGTTCGTATGCTGGAGGGACGGCACAGTATAGCTTTCGTGCCATCATGGCATACACTTTACTCTTTGCCCTTCCTCTCCATGTTTTTTAAAAACTGTAAATTAATGGAAGATTGTGCTATACACTTGCTCTTTCATTTTATTCTCCTTTTCTTGGCTTCATAATATTCAAATGAGGGTAAAATATATAAAACTCAAATTGATTACAAATTTGACTTGGCAGCAGCATTCTGAATGTTTAAAAGACATGAATTTTATTATTAGCTGAGGGATATGCAAATATTATAAATTATAGAAAATTTATTCATGCTAATGGCTCTGAGTCTATGGCATGTCCATCGGTATGATATGCTGTACACAAATCCGAGCTGGGGTATAGATCATATATTTAGATTTGATAGAATTTAGCTCGTCATTCTCCCAATTTAGTTCTCAATCAATTTTCTGAGTTCAAAGCAGTTGACTTCTTTGTAATGCATCCAGATTATAATAGCAAGGCTATTGATATGTCACCAAAAGTACGCTTGCCTCCTTGAAGCTGGCATCTATATTTGCCTCAGCTTTGTGGGCTTCCATGTGACACCCCAGCTCATTCTCTGCCTGGCTTTTAGTTTGGACTAAATAAAGGCTTCTCGAATTGATTTTAGAAAATTTCCAAGAAAAATATCATTAAATTCTCATTTTTCTGCTCGAGAGTTCAAATTACTATTGAACCTTACAATTTCTTTTGAGTCATACTTATACATCGGATTAGTTATCCAGGACTATTTGTTTATTGTATATATTTTATTGCACAGGCAATGAGTCAGTTCACAACAAAAAAGGCATCTTTTTGTTGTCTGAATTTTCCTTCATCTGTTTCCTTGAGCAAGTGATTGTTTGGGTTTGTCTTTTGGTTTCTGGACTCTTATACTTCTTGAGATGTAGCATAGAATTGTACTTAAGTCACAGAACCTGGAGCCAGACTGTCTAGCTCCCCTTCCAGCTCTGAAACTCACCAGCCACATGATCTGGAGCAAGTTTTACAATCTTTTCTATGTCTCTGTTTCCTTATCTGTAAAATGGAGAGTAAAAATAAATATAGTCTCTACCTCATAGGGTGGTTGAGACCATTAAAAAGACTAACTAGTCTGACACGTAGAATGCACTTTATACATATTTGCTATTATTTTTTTACTTGTGAATCATTCTTTTAAGTCCTTTATCTGTCTTTTCAATAACGTTAGTTTTTTTTTCCAACCAATATTCTTTACAGAAAATTAACACTTCAACCTATTTATTATAATTGTCCCTTTTCCATTTTCCTTTTGCTGTATAAATGTTTTGAAAGATTTTTTCACTTTGAATTTTCATGCTTTGAAAGTCCAACTAAAATCATTTTATGAATTACTTATATCTCTCTAAGAATTGTTCATCATTTTAAAAAGCATTTAAGTCCTTATCTAATACTCTGTGTGTAATATGCAGTGTGGTGAGGAACTCTGAATGTTTTCCTCAAAATCATTACCTACTTTTCCCAACATGATTTGTTGGTAATTCTGCTGTTTCCTCCCACTTCTGCATTGTTCCCTCTTCCACATAGTCACATGGCCAACTCCTTCGTGTTTCAGTGCAAATGTTCCACTTCTCAGGATGCCTTCCAGACACCTAGCTCACTGACACACCCAGGTGGATTAGGTTCTCCCCCGTAGGCTCCCAACTCACCTGGTGCAAAACCATAAACTCCTTGGGCTATAATTGCCTGTTTCTCTTGCCAGCTAGACTGAAATCTCTGGAGCATAGTGAATGTGTCTTATGCTTATTGTAGATAATCAATATTTATTTAATAATAATGAATAAGTATATTAAAATAAACCTTATTAATTATATAATTCAAATAATTTATTTTTGAAGTTTCATATGGCAAAGATGGAAGAAAGTTAAAGTCATCCACAGCGATTACAGTCCCATAAAATTCTTCTTCTTGTTACAGATGCTCTTTATATGTTTCTGTACTATGCTAGTCAGCATGTAGAGTCACATCGTTGTTACAACTTCATAGTGGGGCAGCATCTTCTATCTACAGAATAGCTCTCTATTTCATTTAACATATTTTGTCTTTACTGCTACTTTGCATGAAAGGAATATAGTCATGATAACTTCTCTTCATTTATTTTTGCCTCACAATTTCTTGACCAATGTTTTCTTTTTAAATTTTGTGTCTTGCAGGTGGCATATGGTTGGATTTATTTGTCTTTGTCTTTTAGGGTGAAGTTTGACCCGTGTTTATTTACATTTGGTTTTACACTATTACATTTGGTTTTCTTTGTTAAGGCTCTTTGTTTTCTTTTTTGGCTGACTTTTGTTAAATGGACTGTGTTTGGCTTTTTGTTGACTTCTCACATGAGTAACAACTTGAATTCACATAGAGTGGTCCTCAAAACTAAAATTTCAGTAACAAGTAATCAGTTCTCTAACTCCTTTTCGTGTTCAATGTTATAAAGAAGATACCTCAGGATTTCTGAATTTTGTTTCTTCATCACAGAAACTCTTCATGTGTCTGGGTAATTGTAGAACTTTTCTTTTTCCTTGATTCTGAAATGTTTTACTAGGATCTGCTGATATATTGGTGTTTTAAAATTAATTTTATTCCTATATTATGGTAAATACTTTAAATCTATGCCCAAATTTTATCTTCAGCAAAAATTTCTTCTATTGTATTTCATTTGTTCTGCCCACTCTCCCTCCCTCCCACGGAAATGCTGTTATCTTCTAGTTTGAATTTTGCTGTCTGTTCTCTATCTTTGTCATCTTCTTTCACATTGTTGTTAGTATGTTATTGGTTTTTCTCTTCTGCAGCATGTATTACTCTATTAGCTGCCTTCAATGTGTATTTTAATTCTTCTAAGAAACCTTCAATACCCTTAGTTCTCTTCTCACCTTTGATAACTTTCCTTTCTTCTGATTTCACCACGGTTAGGAAATCAGACACACCTCTGCTTACACCTGTACTGTAAGTCAGACAGCGCAAGTATCAGCTTCACAACTCAGATATTAGCAAGTGTTCTCTTAGTGAAATAAAGAGGTCAAAGTACTTTTTACTTTATTCTATAGACTTATTTATTGATGACAGTAGCATCATTATTTTCAGTCAATTATTTGCTTTTTAAAATTTTTTATATAAATTTTAAATGTTACTTTCCATTTATAGTTATTACAAAATATTGGCTGTATTCCCCATGTTGTACAATGCATCCTTGACTCTGTCTTACACCCAACTTGTTCTTCTGTGTTACCTTTCTCTTTAAAGTTACCCTAAACATTAAACACTGTTTGCAATCTCAGTTGCATCCAAGTCTTCTGAAATAGCACATTGTGAGGTCAGGCGACCAATGTTCCTATCTTCTTCCCCACACATCCCTAAGTCCCTAAGTAAGGGACTGTCTTATCAACCCTCAGGCGTCATCAGCATCAAGATAGGAACAGATAGGTGCACTGCCTTATAGTATACTAGTCAGGAAACATCACCTTGTTTTTCAGATGAGGAAATTGAAAGACACTGACTTAGGAGGTTAAGAACCAACATGGACACAGTTTGTTAGCTGAAGGTTGGTTTTCTATTCCACGACCCTACCTGCGTAGGCAAAGTTACTAATGGGAAAGAGAGAAGGAGAGAGAGTGAGAAAAAGAGAGACAAAGAGAGAGAGAGGTTAAAATGTAATGTTTTTTCTGTGATCAGAATAAAAGGCTACAAGGCAATGGAATCCAAATCTCTTAATACTGAGGCAACTGATTTCCTGACCATTAATCTTAGGCATTTCCCAGTAGGATGAAAATGATAAAAATCATTTGGAAATATTTCGAAAGTAAATACTCGCTGTAAATTTTTGCAAAAATAAACTGCTGACTTTCTGTTAAGATTAATAAAATAATAACATCTTTAATTAATAATGTGCAAAATGAAATTTATATCTTAATGTGGAAAAACTTCAGTGGTTCATGGTCAGTAAAATTTATATAGTGACCATTTACAACAAAGTAAGAAGAGTACAGCTGAACATAAATGGAATTCATCTGTGCAAATAGATAATCCAGAGAGGAAAATAAAGATATATTTTCTTCAGCATGTGAAAGACTTTCAGTAGTTGGTGGGAATCTCTTTTTATCAGGATCAACTGGAGGAGTGTACCTTTGTGTAGATATGAGGTTTTGGAAGACAGCTGAATTTTAAAAACTAACTGACATTTATTGTGAACATATCAGTTTCTACAATCACAGTATTCATATGATACAATGTCTTATTCCTTTATATTTTTTCCTTTAATACTGTGTGAAATAAAATATAAAAAATAAATATTAAAATTTTTAAAATATATTTACAAATTTTATTAAAATAAATGAAAATTTTAACTGAATAAGCAGTCCTTAAGAAAAAGCAAATACTCAGGGAGTCAAAAAACAAATGATTTTTCATTTTTCCTGGGTCGCAGTAGTTGTTCTCAACTGCTGTTGTGTACAGAAATCTTGGAGAAGCTAATAGAAAGAACAAACAATGTAATAAGATGGTTCAATGTGGGGACGGGGTAAGAAGGTAGGGAGAACAGGGCAGGGAAGGAACAGCTTGGTGGTGGTCTGTTACCTGGGGTTGTCTGGGACTTGGTTCATTGTAATTAAATCAAACCGATTCAAATAACAAAGTATACCAAAGACCGCTAACCCTGTGAGTACAAAAGACTACCAGCCCTAAGGTGAATGAGTGATAAACATATCAGAACTCACACATACACAGATATACACAGACACACCATATACTGGTTGGTTCCAGAAGGAGCCCTTGAAATGATTTTGTAATTACAATTCTTTAAGAGTGAATAGTAAACCAACAAGCAGAGTCATAACAGCAAAGAACACTGGATAAAATAAGAAAAACTAGTTTTGGAACCAACTCTGGCACCTATATCTAAATAACCATCACATTAACCAGGGAGAATCCTTAGGTTTCTTTCACATAAGGAAATATTTAGACATGTTTCCTTATGCCTAAAAGGAGTTGGTTAGACTGGGTGAGACTGTATCAGCTCTAAGACATTTCTGTTTCTAACAACTGTTATTCTGTGATCATGCAATCAGTCTTTTGCTCTGTTTGCAAGTATGTAATTCCTAATACCCTGTATTTTTGTCAGGTAGATGGCTTACATGGGAAAATATAAGATGCTCTGGAACAACTGACAAAGCTTTTTTTTAATGGGACTATTATTTCTTTCTTATGTTACACATGCCTCTATGAAATAAAAGGAAAAATAAATCCACAGTCTATAATTCTCATAGCATTCACATATTTTAGATTTATCTCCTTGAGGGTTGAAGGGTAGGGAGAGAAGCAAAGAGCAATTTTTAGACTTGCCAAAGATTCAGTCAAACCACCAAATCTGACACTTACTAATTGTGTGATCATGGGAAAGTTTTTTAACTATTCTGACTCTCCATTTTCTTTATCTAAAAATTTTAGAAAATAATAGAACCTACCTCATGAGGATGTTAGAGAAGTAAATGAGATGATGCTTTTATAGCATTTAGCATAACTCCAACACAATGCTTCAGGAAATGTTCATTAACATTATATATCTCTTAAAAAATACCTATTGTTCATCAGAATGATTGCAGGAGTAGGAGTGGGGACAATATTTTAATTTGCTGTTTGCATAAGCATATGCTTCTGTGTAGGCATTTTGTAGCTTTGCTTGAAAGTTTGAAAAAAAGAGGGTGACCATGAAACTTGGAAAATACCATGGAATGTTACAGTCTGTTTTCCGAGACCAGATGTTTTAAGTGCCTTCACTGTTCCTAAGATGATGCTATTTTCTTTTCAAAACCTGAAACGATGCTACATTTGTTTTCAGTGACTGCTGGCCCTAGTAAGCCAGCGAGTGGATTTGCAGAAGACAGTGCTGCGCAGAGAGAGGGTGCGTCAGACCTCCAGGAGGTGGTGTCCTTGAAGGAGCGGATGGCGAGGTACCAGGCGGCTGTTTCCAAGGGTGACTGCCGCAGCTTCTCCACCAACGTAAGCTGCTTCTAGTGCTTCTGCATTAGGCAGGCTGCTTGTCTGCCTTTCATATGCCTCCTTTACATTGCAATATAAGAATACTACTGGACAATGGGATAAAGTAGAAAAAACACAGAAATAGTGTGTATCAAATCCAGAGTATCTGAAATTAAGCTTCAGCTCTGCCACTTATTAGTTGTGTGAACTTGAGCTACTATCTTAACCCTTCTCTGAACTTCAGTTTCCTTAAGTTAAAAATGGGAAAAAAAAAAAAAAAACATCTACTGCAGAGGGTTTCCGTGAAGAGTAAAAGAGATAATTTACGTGTAAGCCATAAGGCACTGTATAAATGTGTTACTACTGCCATAATTACCATTTAACCTATAGCTATTCTCCTTGGGAAGGTTGGGAATTAATTTCAGATCTTAATAATGTGGATCTGCATGCTGCCCTCCTTGGTCTCATGTATAGTTCATTTAAATTCACTGGCAGTATAATTTCTTTTGCTGTTCTCGTTTCTCTGTATGCCCTAAATCCATTAGAAGTAGCTTAATCAACATAGAAATGAGGGAGATTAGCAATGTAGAGAGTCTGCTAAACCAGTTATGATTACAGGAAACAGCAGGATTCAGTAAGACCACCAGTTTTTAGAGCGAATGCATAATAAAGTCATATTCGAAAGAATTTGTTGGGTTCCATATTCTGTGGCCTTCAATCCACAGGATTTGATAAGTCATTTTATCAGTAGCAGCTTTATAGCTTAATGGAATATAAGGATATTCTTTTATAATTATAATCTCCAAATTAGCAAAGTTGTTCATTTAACCAAAAGAGAAAGAGAGAGAGAGAATAGCCAAGAAGCCCTGGTATTCTAAAATAGCTACTCTGAACATTTTTCTTTACAAATCATTCAGAGAGAAGAATGACTGTGCCAAACTCATTAACAATGTTGCAATTCTAGATGACATTTGAGTTTTTACATAGTTATTGAAATACATTTCAGGCGCACCATAGATTTTGAATGAATGTACAGAAATGACATAAGTTAACTTCATCACTTCCAAAACAAATAGTATCCCTCCAGCGCCTCCTGCCAGTCTTCTTACATAGCACCCCCTGCTGGATCATTAAGGAACTTTACTACAAATTAGTATTCTAAATTGGAAACATGATTCTTGGTGAAACAAGCTGACTTTGAAAATACCTAGTTAAAGACTGGTTGTTTAGTAAGCAATCTTTTATCTAGGAAGACTTTTATCTTGCTAAACACTAGGAGAATATACCATAAAACAAATTTGTATAAGGCATGATTCGTATTTATTGTGTACTAAAAGGATTGGGCACATAAGGAAACTAAATTATCTCACTATTTAATATAAAAATTTAAAATTTTAATGCTATTCTGAAGAAATTCTACATATAAGGAATTTAGTCATCCTTCTCTTTCCTGCGCATTTACAGACAAAACAAATTGAGGGGCAGTGATTTATGGTAGATATGCAATGAGACAGGGACAAAGCCAGACTAGATTCCAGTCTCTTGACTCTAGTACGCTTTCAACTATATTCAACTGCCTCCTCTTATATAAGAAAGAATCTTTGGTCCAAAAAAAGTGCCCTACTGTTTGGTTTGGCCCTAAGCTAATAAATATTTTGAGAAAAATGATCACACATATTGTCTCAGAGAAATCCTGATAAATATCTAAAGTAAAGCAAAATAACTGCCTTATTTGGTCAGTTGCGTCAAATGTTTGTTCAATCAAAAAATCATGGAAATTGCTTATAACCAAATTTCTGTCTATACAAATAAACCAAATATTTTATGTGCAAAATTTGGAAGTCACTGATTTGGCCCCAAACTGAATCCATTATATTTCAGTCACATTGAAGTAGTTACTCTTTGTCCTAGATCAGTTTCTCTTTGTCCTAGACTCAGGCAGATGGCATTTTGTTGAACCTAAAGGAAAAGGCCTGCCTGTGAAAAGGCATCGGTCCTCAGAAGCCCCCTAGAGGAGAAAGGAGAAGTAACATTTGTTAGGCAACAAAATAACAGGTTCTGTACTGTGCAGTTTTATTTCCTTTATCTTTTTTAACACTTGCAAGAAATCTGTGAGAAATATATTGCTATTCCCAGTTTATAGGAAAGAGAACTGAGGTTCAGGAACTCTAGCCCAAGGTTTTAAGTGTCACAACTGGGATTAGAATTACTGTCTGTCCAACTCCCCAGATTGTTATTTCTATTATGCCCTACAAACCAAGAACAGTTCTTTGTAAAGGAAATTGCTGATTCTGTATGGAATATACTTACCTAGGTTTCAGTGTTATGTATTTAAGTTAAATTATTATTAAAATAACATTAGGTAGGTTCTGTATTAAGTATTTAAATTAACTCGTTAATAGAATAATTATCGGCATATCCATTAAATTCCAAATCTTGTTTCTGTGTCCAAGAATAAGAAACATAGAATAAGGATAAACATTTTTTAAAAGGTTCGACACAAAGCAATCTAAGTTATGTGGTCATTTACAATTACATAGATTAGTTGGGATGTTAGCACATGGTGGTAAACAAGGCAAAGTGATCTCAGTCTGAGCAAAGAAACATCACTCCAGCTCATGGCCATAGGCTTCTCCTTGAGTAAGTCCGGCCATCTTACATATGTAAACTTTCCAAGCTGAGCTGAACAAGAAGACCTCATCGCCACTACTAAATAAACTATAGCTCAAAGGACTTTCTCCCTTAGGCTGGAGAGAAGCATCAGGAAGGCTGGGGTCATTGGTGTACTACTAGTAAAAATAATCAACTGTATGCATTTTTGCCTGTGTAACATGATCTGATTCCAAAGCACAGTGCTAAAGTAAATGAATGGATATATCTGTTTTTTAATTCATTTAGTAGATAAGAGGCAACCTGATCAGTATAGGAACTGATATTTTTGTGTAAACGCACACACTAGTAAAGTATCCACTCGTTAGCATAATTAATGAGGCTTACCAGACTAATTTGCACATCATTTGGACACTGTTTATAGTTGGAAAAAGTAAGTTTCTTCTTAACAAAATTTGCCTTAATTTCTGTAATTTAATATTTATATATTATCTGCATATGATCAATTGAAGAAGGCCATTTATGTAAATTAAATGGCAGAGGGGGCTAAAAGAAATATTGTAGCCTTAATTCACCCTTCTCTTTCTTTATCTTAAATTTCAAAAGAGATGCCATAATTTCTAATGACTTTAACATGTATCAAGTGACAGTAATTGACCAGGATTTACATGTGAAGTTCGTTACGAATTTGATAGAACGTATCCCTTCTTTCCATAGAGTCAATGTGCATATTCTTAAATATTTGGCAGTCCCTGTAACTAGGGAAAGGTTATGAACTTGATAAAGCAATCACTCGAGTATTTGCTAGTAATTCGGATAATCCTGAATATTAATTTCACCTCCAGTATTTTGGAGTATGGAAAACCCCAACTTAGTAGCTGTATTTTTAGTATTTGTTTGAGGAACTACATATTTGGGTGAAGATTGCAGGATCCCAAGAGTCCACAGTCCAAGGTATGGGAACCTCAGCTCCCAGGCATTCAGTTACTCTCAGGTCTCAAGGCTTCCAGGGTTATGTCAGGACTAGGCCAGACCTCAGGAGATCTCCTGTGCAAGAAGTGTCACTGAGTCTCCTCCCAGTTTCAGGTGGACCTGGATGTATCTTAGAGGAAAGTGGGCTGGACTGGGGTCTGTTTGCTTGACAGTTGTCATCCCGTCTGGGCTTGAGTGCCCACTAGGCTGGGGCATGTGCTGAATCATCAAAACCAAAGCCTTCGAATTACTGCATTTCCCACAGGGGCATAATATCTGACAAGACTCCTCAGTTATTCAGGTTGTTCTAAATGACACCTACTGGAATAGGCTTTCTCATCTGTAAAATGCCAATGATAGACCTGAATCCTTCTAAACTTAGACATCCCCACCATAAACGACCATATCTCACAGAACACGGAGAAGCATCAAGTGACAAAATATATGTAAATACATAGAAAATCACTCAGCACTACGTATTAAGTAGTTGTTATTTTTACTAATATTAATGTATATTAATAAAAATATGCTCCCCAAAATAGCTTCAAAGCTATTTTGTTCATCCTTAATGATTTAAATACATTTTGGAATAAGTCAAATGTTTTTTAATATCCTTATTAATGTATTACCTATATAGACATTTGGAATTTTAATGACAACTTTATTGTGGATTAAAATTGAATCAATTATTCTAATTTCTGCTAGTCTGTGTATTATGAGAGAAATCCATTCTAACAGACCTAATCTCCAGACATAAAAATCTATCTGAGATAAGGAAAATTAACTCAATATTTTAAAGATCCTTCTGACTTCATATCAAAAGACTGATACAGGAAAAAACAACATGGAGAAATTATTTTTATTAAGGTTTTCTGTAATAAGATCCTCCTGAAATAATTGTGTATGTTAATATCTTTTTAATATACCACTCAATAATTATAAACCATTTTTTTTTTAAATAGCTTGAGAATCCCATCCTGAGAAGATGTCAAGCTGAAATTTCCTTTTTCTTTCCTTTTTCTTGTCTTAGATGCTGGAAGAATCAGAAATGTGCACAGTGCCTGGCGGTTTGGCCAGAGTGAAGAAACAATTTGAGAAGGACAAAATTGCTTCTTCCTGTAATACCTTTACTCAGTACCAATACCAGCACCAGGACAGATCTGAGCAGGTAGTACTACTATTGGTAAAGGATAAATCATGTCTGGTTGAAATGCTTTCATTTCAGTGCTAATATAAAACACACATCCCTGCCCTCTTTGGTGGTATATTTATTTTCATTACTCATTAACAAGAATTGTAATTTTAAAATGTTTTAGAAAAATCACGGTTAATTCATATCAATGTATTGATTTATTTACTTGGAGCATTTTGCCATGTTTCTAGGGAATCATACTGGAATATTTGTTCTCTTGGCTTCTAACGTCTCAAACAAAAATGAAAATTAAATAGCCTAGGTTAGTCAACAGGTAAATAGAAGTGTTGAGCACAATATTTACATTGAGCCTCTGCCTTTAGGTTATAATTCATGATAAACTATCTGTTATTTGTTTGCATAGATTAAATATGAAGCATTATTCAGCTGCGTATTGTGATGAGTTTTCTGCATTCTTTAAAAATCACCAAAAATTGAGTAGTGGAAACCAGATGTTATATAAAACTGCATAATACAACTTCTAAATGCTATCTTATATAAAAGATTCTTTCCCATTTCATTACTCCATTGTCATATATTACCGAATATTGTCATGGGTGATGATTTTTGCATGTGAAAATCGAAGAAATAAAACTCATTAGAGTAAGCCTGGCACTTTGGAAAATAGTAATTGCACTGTAAACAGCTGGACTTAGGCCCAGGTTTTCCAGGAGGAAGAAAGTAACTGGGGTATTTCTGAAATGTTGTAGTCAGAGATAAACGTGGGGGTTGTTTTTGTTTCTTGGTTTTGTTTGTTTGCTTGTTTTTTTCAGAAAACTCCCTAGGGTATTTAGAGTTGCCTAAGTTGTGGCTATTAAGGCAGTTGGGTTTGTAAGGTTGCGTCAGGGGCAGTATATCAGATAGATTGATTAAAAGTCTGGTATGTGGAATATTATTTGTTTTCTTTTTCTGGCTTTGTTTGAAAAGTAAACAAGAAAAAAAATGTGCAATGTAAGTTGCTCACAATAAGTTTACGGTAAGATTTCTTTTAATTTTGCCTAAAGGGAATGTAATATAAATAAATTAAGATTGGATATACTTGTGACCTAATGTATAGCTCTTGCAAAATAGGATTCTAAGTGAATCAAGTATATGTGTTTACTTGAAACTGATCAACCACATGCTATATAGTCAGCATTAATAATTTAAATAAATCCTACATAGAAGATAGGTAAAGTATTTCCATATCCTTTATTTTGCAGGAAAGCGGTGTGATAGAGTGTAAGGGCTATGGGACTTGTAGATCTGAGTTCACACACCACCTCTGACATTTATCAGCTGAGTCCCATAGACCCAGGGCCATCTTCATTGTGGGCAGTTAAACAGGGCTCCATACTTAGAGGGGCCTTGCACTTAGTTTCATGCTCTGCTGTCATCTTGAAATTCTTAAGATGTTTGAATAATGGACCGTACATTTTCATTTTGCACTGGGTGTGGCAAATTATGTAGCCAGTACTACATAGTCCAAATTCATAAGCCCCTCAAAGTCTCAGTTTCTGTTGAGTTATGATGGAGAAACTGCTGAGTGTTTTGTCTATCTCATGAGGTGATTGTGGCAGTCAAAGATGACAAAGAGCAGTTTCCATGAAAGCATTTCATCATCTGTGAAACTTGGTATCAGTTAGGATGCTTTATATTGCAAAAGACCAAAAACTCAACCACAAGAGTCTTAAACCAAAAGGAACATTACAGATTCATAAAAGTGCAGTCTTGTGGAAGGAAGGCTTGATGTAAGTTCCAGGGGTGTACTAGAGCAACTGGCTTGTACCAACTCTTTGATTATTAAATTTTCAGGAATTTTGCAAACCAGATAATATTGTGTTCATAGCTTGAAATCAGCCATGTTGAGAATATTTATACCAAGGGAATTGTCAAATGCAAAAAATCAGGGATGTCCCTTCCCTTCCCTTCCCTTCTTCCTTCCTTCCCTCTTTCCTTCTTTTCTTTGAGAACCCATTGTGAAGCATATATTACCTTACCATTGATGTAATTAAGGACTCACAGTATGTCTCTAGCGTAGTAGCTAAGAGCACTGGGATGGAGCATGATCACCTGGGTCCAAATCCCTGCTCCTTCATTTATTTAATTTATTTTATGTATTTATTTTTGGTTGCATTGGGTCTTCGTCGCTGCGGCGGGCTTTCTCTAGTTGCAGCAAGCAGGGGCTACTCTTCGTTGCAGTGTGCGGGCTTCTCATTCTCTTGTTGCGGAGCACGGGCTCTAGGCACGCGGGCTTCAGTAGTTGTAGCACAAGAGCTCAGTAGTTGTGGCTCGCGGGCTCTAGAGCACAGGCTCAGCAGTTGTGGCGCATGGGCTTAGCTGCTCCCCAGCATGAGGGATCTTCCCAGACCAGGGCTCGAACCCGTGTCCCCTGCATTGGTAGGCAGATTCTTAACCACTGTGCCACCAGGGAAGCCCTCCTTCATTTATTAGCTGAATGACATTAGGCAAGTTTCTTAACTTCTCTGTGTCTCAATTTCCTCAATTATAAAGTCAAGATTATAATAGTACCCACCTCATAGGTTTGTTAAGAGGATTAATTAAGCTGTTTTTGTAAAGTGCTTAAGACTGTGCCTGGCCCTTTATAAGCACTTCACAAGTGTTTGTTTAAAAAACTGAGTATCTCCTTGATCATATTTCTTCTTTTTTACCTCTCAGCCTCACTTCCTCTGAGCTGGCCCCATTCTCTCCCAGGTTTTCCCCAGAAAGGAGTAAAAACGATGCAGAGAAAGAGTGAGAATCCTTTTCCCAGAAGCCCCAGGGAAAGAAACCTTACAGGATCTAATTGGTTCTAAGTGGAATACACATGCTCCCCCTAGAACTAAATTGCTGTAGCTAGAGGATGCTGATTGGCTGAGGCCTCTGTACCTGTTTAGCTACGTGGAAGATCTCAGCATACCCTTATGAACAAAGAATAAATGAATGCTGGGTAAAAACAAAAACAACCAAACCAGCAAATATATATATATATATATATATATATATCCACTATAAGCTCCTTGCAAATATAGTTTATTATTATAAGCTGTAGTTCCTTCTCTGTGACCATGACATACTAAAGTGTGTGAGAGTAATAAAAAAACATGTGCTAAAAATCTGAATATCTGCCTGACTCTGGGCCTGTAGGGACCTCTCTGAACTTCAGTTTCATTATCTACGTGTAGATACACTAATAATACCCCATAATTCCATGAGGAATAACTAAATCTAAGTCACAGTGCAATGCAATATAAATAAAATATAAAGGGAATATATGGAAGGATAAACTAGTAAATACCATTTATTGAACTGTATGCAGAAGTCTGTAGGAAAATGAAAGAAAAAAGTCATCTGTATCTTAGAAAATCAAATGACTAACTTATACTCCTTAATGGAAATTTGAGATACGTATCAGATTTGGTTATAGAGAGGAAAACATAGAAAAATCATGTCTTAGGTATTCACTTAAACTTTTAAAGCTATCTGAATGCATTCTAAAAATCACTTCTTTTATCAGCAGGGATTGAGAACAAAACATTTACTGGTAGACAGACAGTTAACTCTGTCTTACCCAAGTTATTGTCGGCTCTGAGGGTGTTTTCAGTCTTTATTGAAAGTACTTGAGATTTAGCTCTCTGCTAAGTCTGCCACTGGTCAGAAAAATATTTATTTTGCTGACGTATAAAAATTAATATTAGCTTGGAAATCAAGTTTAATTAGAGTTAAAAGAAAGAACATTTGTTTTGGGTTTCTGACAATATTTAATATCACAATTAGTAATAATTTCATAAGGTGTAATAATTCAGTCCAGTCTGCCTCTTTCCTTCCTAATGTATTAAAGTGAGCTATTTCAGGGTGATTAGCTATTTGGAAACAGTTTGTCTGGGAGATCAGCAACGGGACTAAACAAGTTTTGAAAATTAAGCTATCTCTGAGGTTAAAGGTCCCTCTGTTTTTTTATTGATTATTTCATACCTATTGAAAAAGAGGTTCTGAAATAGGGGGGAAAAAAGGAGGTACAAGATATAGGACCATTCGTTTATGCCAGACATTTTAAACTTGGAATGATGTCCTATTTATGTGTTCTAAACTTATGCTTTATGGTTCTGCCTGTTTAACAGTTACCAGCATCACTGCTAGCCTGTGAAGTATCCTTATGTAAATTAGAAAAAGGAGGTACTCTCAACAGTCAGGGCCCCTGGGTGAAGGATGTTTGGGGTGAGGGTTCAACTTCTTAGAAGAATGTGTTGGAGAAAACTTTACTCGGTGGCTCTGGTAGTTACTACTAACCATTTTTTTTTTTTTTTTTTTTTCTTTGCGGTACGCGGGCCTCTCACTGTTGTGGCCTCTCCCCCCGCGGAGCACAGGCTCCGGACGCGCAGGCTCAGCGGCCATGGCCCACGGGCCCAGACGCTCCGCAGCATGTGGGATCCTCCCGGACCGGGGCACGAACCCGTGTCCCCTGCATTGGCAGGCGGACTCCCAACCACTGCGCCACCAGGGAAGCCCACTACTACCCATTTTTAATATCACCCATTTAGATTCTGTTTTTCAAAACAGCCATTACTGATTCCTGTAGATATGAATGAAATCCAACCCTCCTTAAGGGATTATGAACCATTCGGCATGTGTCCTGTTGATATTTAGGTTAGAAATATCACATTAGCATTGTTTCTGACTTTGTCTTAGGATTGATTTCTCAGAATTCTATGCCAGTGAAAATCAGTAGGTTCTTAATGCTAGAATGGAAAGGACCATTTAAGAGAGATATTTTTAATCCACTCAGTACAGCAGGCTCCATTTGGGGAAAAAAAAAAAAAATAACCCATCCCCTCATCCTTAAAAGTGTGTCTGAAGTATGCTGGAGCAGATGTTGTTGGTATGAAATGGCCATTGTCTCTTTTCAGAGTTGATTTTCACTCACCCTTTCCATGGTTTCTGGGTGGTTGTTTTTTTTAAAGATTTTCTTCCTCTCTTTCTTCTTTTTTAACAGCTTTATTGAGATAATTTGCATACCATAGAACTCACCCATTTTAAGTGTACAATTCAATGTCTGTTTAATATATTCACAAAGTTGTACAGTGTCACCACAATCTAATTTTAGAACATTTCCATTCCTCCAAAAAACAAACCTTGGACCCATTAGCACTCTTAAGACGTTCCTTCTTTGTGCCATAGTCTCACATTCAGGGTTTGATTTTCATTCTCTCATGCTTATTTCCTCTTCGCTTTCTTTCTCTTCTATTTACACAGTACTGAGTAGCTCCTTGCGTATTAATTGTGAAGTCCTACAAGCATCTTCTTTTCTGGAGTTGTTTTTTTTGTTTGTTTTGTTTTGTTTTCATTTTAAGTGGCTTAAGTAGGGAAGAGCAGATGGGGCTCCAAAAGTCTGGTAAGTAATCAGTGCGATACAGCGCTTAGGTAATTGCTTTCATGTGAAAATGGCTGCACTGAATCTATGTCAAGAGTCTAAAGTATTCCTGACCTTCACTCCCTGCCGCCAAGTCTGATGGGGACCAGTAGGGAGCTGCAAGACAGTATGTATCTTTCCACATACATCTGCTGTTGCAAAAATCCTCATGTAAACATTAGCACTCTGTAGGATTATGTAGATTTGGAACAACCTCTGGACAATTTTAGGCTGATAGAAAATATTTTTGACAGGTTGTGACAGATATAATCTGACATCTGTGTGTTTTAGACTCTTTAAAGGTGACCCGTAATTATCTTCTAGCAAACTAAACATATTTTTATCAGCTAAATGTCCACATTGCAAAGCATTTCTCACGTAAATGTTTTAAACCTACCTTTAGCTTTCTGCCCCATGCACGATTTTTCAAGGGTCTAGATTGCTATTAACAACCCCAATCTAACCTAGATCTCTATCAGCACACAAGGGTGTGACCAAAAGTGTGTCTTGAAAAGTTTTTTAGTTGTGCGCACGGTTTTAAAATGACTATTATAACTAAGGTAACCCCACTCAAAATGAGGCAGTTTACACTCATGGTTAGGCCTATTGGCTCCAGAGTCATACAGCCCAGGTTAGAATTCCCTGAGTTAACCACATAACCTATTCTGTGAAATGAGGATGAAGTAACAGGTGTGTTAAGAATAAAATGAGACAGTTCATGTAAAATTCTTACTAGAATGCCTAGCAGATATTAAATGTTCAGTAAACACCAGCTATTATCATTAGTAGTGTTGCCAGTGAAGCATAATCCAGTGGTAATTATTCTCAAAGTAGAATGCGATTCATAAACATTTTATGTATAGGTAAGATGACAAAGGATGGCATTGTTCTGTGCCTCACACCTTAACTGTTTTTTCAGTTTTTTAGCCTGGGGAGACAGAATCGTTTCCTAGAAGCTCATTAGGTAATTAAAGATTAGTTTATAATTAACATCCCTGTACATGCTTTGCAACTGGTGACCTCCGGCTACCCAGTCTCCATCTGTCTCCTCCCTCCCTACCCGTGTCCACCTTCCTATAGCTCTGTAGGTCTTGGTGGAATCCCACATTTTTTCCGACAGAAGGTGAATGGAAAAGAATTATATCTGGTAAAAAAAATGTCCTTGCTCAAGATGCGAAGCCAATTAACTGCATTTAGTACTGCTTTTCCCAACTATGAGGAAAGCAAAAACACAAACTAAACTCTGTGAGAATGTGTATTTCTCAGGATGAAAGGCTTTTTCTACCAGCCCCAACAAACCACTAACTCTTCTCCTGCTTCCAAAAAGCCCATATGTGCCTGGTTTGTCTAGAAATGGGGCTTCCGGTACTTACGGAGCACCTATTACGTGCTTCTACCCCAGGCCTCCCTGGGCTGGGGTACAGGAATGTAGTAGGAGTGGGTTTCAATAAGTCCTCTGTCTGCTGGTTTCTACATCACTCTGGACCTGAAGCAAGACCTCTTCAGAGCTCCTGACATGTCTCCTCCTACCTTTTCTCTGACTGGATAAGGATTCAGAATTGACATGAAATCTCAGTGGGAGCTCTTGTCATCTAAGTCTCCTAGGCTCTCAGTAAGGTGGTCCTCAACTCTGGTCATGCACTGGAACTCCTAGGGCAGCCCAGGTAATTCTGGTTTAATTGTCCTGGCATGGGGTCAGGGATCAGGGAATTTTATAGCCCTCCAGGGGATTCTAATGTGCAGCAATGAGCGTGGCAGTTCAAGGTTGAGCCAGGATTTGTTATCCCAGGGATGACCACTCCCCTCTTAGTTTCTCATCTGAGGCTTCTCCACTGCCCACCTCATTCTCCACTCTGATACCAAGGCCCTTCTGTTTCTATTGAGATTTCTCTTGAGATGCCTACTGCAAAGAATAGAACAGGGGCTGCTGAGAATAGAGAAATCAAGGGCTTAAAAGAATCATGGTGAATATAATAAATGCCAGTCAGCCAAACGACCAATTTACTGGTACCTCCAAGCCCAGTTAACTCCCATGTTAATGGCAGACTGTATTAAAATTGTGAGGATTTTTTTTGCATATATACAAAGATATATTCAAATATTTTTTAAAAGCTAGATAATGGAGTGATATAAGTGAACTAAAGAAATACATATCAAAGCATTTAAAATAAACCAATTAGAATAAAAATAAACTAAAAATAATGAATTTATTAGCTTAAGCTATACTGATATGCCAATAATTAATTAAAACTGAGATTTAACTCATTAATATTGCCATCTTTCATTAAAAAACTTTAATTTCATAGGATTATGCAATCTGGTTACCTAATGTCTCTTGAGTTTGTACCTTTGATATTTCTATAAAAATAATATTAATTTCTGAAAGACATAAGATGATTATAAAGTGATAAACCTTATTAAATCATATAGTAACATGGTCATAGACATTTGGCTCCTTTCACAGCTAAACTAATATGTGGACTCCCCCTGGGATACAAGGTGTGCCTATAAAGCACTATAAGACTATCTTATGTGATCTACTGGCATTAATCGCATTACTTTAGAGCCACACACTATAACTCTCAACTTCTGCTGTCCCCAAATGAAGTTGATGGTAATTGCTAACTGTCTACTGAGGTGTGACCATAAAGTCTCAGTCATGGTTCCTTTGCAACTTCCAATTTCAGCTTCTTTTGCAGAATCTGTTGGTAGATGCTAGTGCACAGAGGGATTCACACCTCCCTCCCCTGGGACAGCACTGCAGGCCGTTCCAGTGTATCATTATAAAGGGAAACACATTCCAACCCCGCAATGTGAAGATACCCGCAAAGCATTTGCCTGGGTCTTGTGTGGAAACTCGTATCTTCTTGATGAAACAGTGTAGTCCATCCAATGTGTGCATTCTGCCTGGGTTCCTTTACTGTGCTGAAAATGAGCAAACAGACTAATCTGCCTGGGGGCTTGGAGGGGTTTAGAAACATTACCAGAGGAAGGGGGCCCCCCAGTACAGTTTCTCAGGCAGTCAGGGCCTCAGTGAATGGTACAAATACTCATAAGTAAAACTGAGTTGCAAGACTCAATGCTTTCAAAAAACCTTGAATTGGTTGCTTTTCTATGATTCATCTTATTCTCCAAAATAAAAGTTGTAGTAGTAACATTTACCCAATTATTGGAGTATTACTATCAAAGTTTCTCTTTCTCTTAATGGTACTTTTAATGGTGAGTTTTCTGTTTCTGAAACCTATTTGTTCTTATAGAATCCATTTTCAGTTTCATTTACAGAAGAAAAGTATACTTACAGATATACCCTTCACTCCTTTAAAGTGAAAGGAATTGGGATTGCTTTAGGAGAAAAGGAGTGGTATTGTTCTTATCACAGGGCCTATGGTTATTGAGAGAGTGTCACCTAGACCCTTTCCTCAAAGACACAAAGTGAGAGCACAGAGTTTCATGTTCTTAGAGGTTCAGCAGGTGATCTGAAAAAGTTTTTGATGTTGATAAAGATGTAAAGCACAGATGTTTTGACATAATCAAATTTTATGTCTTCTTTTATGGGAGGGAGTGAATATTTAGGGAAAGTTGGAATAGAAAAAAAATACATTTGTATAGCCCCTTCTTCAATCTGGTCTCCTATTAGTTTAGAATTGTAACTGTGCTCTTTGTATAATTATGCTTAATGGAATTCTCAAGTATATAGACAATATCTTATAATATACTAATTAAATTTACTTTCTTTTTAAATTTTATAATAGAATGGCAAGACATAGAATTTTAAGTTCTGAGATTTTGCTAGTTTGTGAGGAGCAAGGAAAATTATAACAACAAAAGAAACCCTTAAGATTACCCAATCATTTTGTTTGCAGAACTCAGTAAAATCTGCAAAATGTTTTTTGCACATGATTACTTTTATAAAACGGGTGTTTTCTGTAAGCACTTGACATAAGAGGATATTATTAGCTCTTTCTGCTGCTTCTGGGTCTCATATTTCTCAGAATAAACCTGTCTTCATGGATCTCTGAAAATGACTGGATTGAGTCAAGCTTGTCTATTCTTTTGGATGTTCGTTTATTTATTAGTTTGCATAATTACAGATGAATTATCATGCTAAAAAAAACTGGAAGAACACAAGGCCCGAGAAAAGGAAGAGGCATTAAGAGATTCTGTCCTTAGCACCATGCCCTTACAGAGATATGTTTAAGAAATTCTTCTTTTTTTCCAGCTTCTTTGCAAATCTCAACATCACAGAACCCAGAGTAAGATTACATCTCCTTCTAACAGCCTTTTCTTGTCCTTGTTCTTTATCCCTATCTATCCTGAGTGATCTACCCAGCATGGTCCAAGAAACAGCTTTTTAGGAGACTAGTTCATTTCTAACCCCATCAGGAGGACAGGGCACATCATATACCAGCCACTACATGGACCCCAACAGGGGGAGCCAAGTGCTCAATTCATCTTCCTTATCCTTAGGTAAATACCAGGGTCTTCTAGAGACATCATCCTGCTATGGCATTTGAAATTCCTCCCTTGGATCCTGCAATTCATCATATTGCACAGTGTATAGAACTGTTTGGGGAGGTTTAGGGTGCTTTGATGAAGTCAGTACTTTAGGCTGGGGTTCAGTTTGTGAGCCTTTTATCAGAAGCATCTTGTATCATTATTCTAAAAATATCAACAAATTCCCCCCAATCATATTTTCTGTGTTTTGTTTTTCTTTTAGAGGATCAAAAAAAAGTTTTCCTTTTTTTCCTCAGTTCCTCTTCTTCCCTGTCTTTATTTTTTCCAGGCCTTTCGTTACTAGAGAGGGGATTATGATAATGAGAAAGTGTACCATCAAGTCTGGGTACCGAAAATAGAGAAAGAAAAGCAATAATTTGTGGGGAGGAGGGAGTGTGAAAAAAAATGCTGATGAGAGAATTATAGATACTTACATACAGAGCTACTTTTTCTGTATCAGAATCAGATGCAAATATGTTGATTTCCTCCTGTAAAAATAGTGGTGAAACAGACAATATCATGTCACACAAAATACAGGTTAAATTACTTAAATATAATGATCATACGCTCTGTGTTTGGCACCTATGCTCAGTATTATTTCTCTTCTTATAATTTTGAGATACGTGATCAAGTATTTATCTTTTACTGTTTCATAGACCACTATACTTGAAATAAGCTTTAAAGACTATCACTCCTTAGCAAAGCCTGTTTGAATCTCATCCGCTCTGATGCATCCTTATAGAACCAACTTGATCTTCAGTCATGAGTCTTCAGCAAGTGGGTGGGTGCCCTGGAACTGATAAGTGTAACTGGGAGAAAATCCAGTACAGATCAAAGGGTATGTCCTTAAATTTCATTTCATCTGATTTGTTTCTACAAATCTACAGGAGTTAAATGGCTCAATTTTTATAAGCTGGAGATGTATATTTTTAGGCAAAATGAAACTATTTAAGCATCTACTTAAAGCAAATCGTTCTTTATCCTTTTTTGTAAGAACCTTGTTTCCATTTTGAGACCCTTCTAACCTCTGACATTGATTTTTATATTTCTTGAAACCTTTGCACTTGATGACCGATATTATACTGATAGAAAAGATGGTTCACTGAATCAACAACCCTAAAAGAAATAAAGCAAATTGTGTGGTTACCTGATATACTGGTGAAAAGCATATTAGGGTAAAAGACTGAGTGATTTTTTCAAAAAAATTAATATACAATAAAAATTACAGCACATGATTATTCATTTTTAGATTCTTTGAAGGCATTTCAGTGCAGTCCTTCAGCATACTTAGCTAGTTGAGAATAACTCTCCTTTCTTGTCCCTACTTTAAATGCACTTTAGGTACATCACAAGTGCATGTTGAGCACATCACTTATTGCTTTAAGGTGTTAAAAGCATTGACTCAAAACAACTGGTTGACTGAATTCTTGTTCATCTCTATATTCATGGTATATGTTTGGAATTTTCAAATCTTGCACAGCATTTTCCCTTCAACTCCTTTTACTGGTTAAGTCCATGGGTAATCAACATGTAGAATTTAAAAATGGTAAAATTCTTAAGAAATTAGATGTTATAAAGTGTGACGGGCATTGTATATTTCCTGATACATAACAGCACTCAATCAGTGGTAGCTCCTTCTATCTATCTCCTTCAATGCTTCCCTACTCTCTACCCCAGCTGATTACAAATGAGGATTCTAAGTGAGACTGAAATTAGCTGTGATTTACTTACCTGATTTCTCACTTGAATTGATGACAAACTCCAGCCCATAACCCAACGTTCCTGTCTCTACTTCAGTCTCTTTCCATTCCCCGTTTTACTAGTAGATACATTCACCAGTGAAATTGCAACTAATTACCCTTTTATTTTTCCTGATTTTTCCTCATTATGAAGAAAACCCAAATGATCAGAGTAATTAATTTGTAGTCATAATTAATAATTATACTGAAATGCTTTGTTTGCATGGATTATCTTGGAATGCTTACATCAGAGCCAAATCTGTTTTATGGTGCTTTTTCCTTCCTCTTGGATTTTATATAAGGATTTAAAATGTATTCCCCTCAGTGACCAAGACTGATGACCATAAAGGCTCAGAGGGACAGTGAATGAAGGAGGCAGGTTTGTATAACAGGAACTCTTCATGACCCTATTAGCAGGCAAACTGTACTGTCTCAGTCTTCCTAAAGGAAGTTGTAATGTCACATGGAGCATATATTGCCAAGAAATAAGCCCAAATCAATTTCATCATAGGACATTTCTAGAAAACATAGTTTTCTACTATGTTATCTGTTGTCAGAAATGAGTGGCATTCCTTTTCTTGTGTTTTTAACTGGTTTCTGTTTGGTTAATAAGACCTCCGTGTTGGCAAATAATACTTTCTTAGGAAAGGTAATGCGCACTTTTCATTCTTTTGGACATCTGAACCTCCTGTACTTGGGGACTCCAACACCCCATTAGGCAAAACCAGCCTCCACTAGAAGAAGCTGCAAATATCATACCCTCACTCTCCTGGCCCTGCTGGTATCTAGGACCCAAGCTTGTGAACTAGACTGCACCAATCAGACACCTCCAACTCAGTCTTTGCATTAAGAAGTAATGAAATGGCATGAGAAGCAGGGACTATGAAGAATCAGTTTTGGTGATGGCTGGTGGCGGAGATTAGCTACATCAATCTTCTAGAAAGAACCATTCTAGAAGCAATATCTGTTATATAGTATCAATGGCTTTGGCAATGAGTGTGTCCAATGTCAGCAGCAAGGGTGCCTTCTCCAGAAGGTTCTGCAGCATTTTTCGGCAGTGTTCCTGGCTACAAAACCTCCAAGTCTTATTCTGTGAGAATAAGTATATTTCTGGAGTCTTATTCCTGGAGACTCTGTGGAATACACTTCTGCTATGAAATGTCTCTTTAACAAAGTACCTGTCCTATTTAAATCAGTTAGACTCTGATGCTTGACACTGGGAGCTGTGACTGATAAAACTATATATAAATTACAAATCTTAACATTCTTATTTTATCGTCTAGATGAGAGGCACACAACAGGACCTTTTAGGAAAGAGTTAAGTGTGAGAAGAATTGTATAATAGTAGATTAAATCACTGTGAACTGACTCTCCACTGGGTACCAGTTCATGAACAATGAACCAAAGAAAAACTGGATAGGTGATCAGAAAGCCACTCTCTGGCCATTCCTCTATAGAAATGTCCATGTCCTAGGGGCCAGAATGACTTAGAAGAGTTATAATATGCATAGGCACCTTTTTGCTTCTCTTTGAAAAATCCCCCAAATCCACTACTTCTCTGGTTGAAAAAAATGTACATATTGAAATTTGTTTTTTCTTTCGTTTCTGGGCTTAATTCTACAATGAAAAAATTCATGGCAAAATGTATTGACATAACCACAGACAATCTACTTTCCTTCAATCTTTTTTTTTTTTTTGCCTTGTTTACTATGTATCCCTAACGTTACTAGGAAAATAGCTGATGCAGAGTAAGTGTGCAATGAATATGTTAAGCAAAGATAGCAAATACTAATGTAGCACTTATGAGCCAGGTTTTCACATATGTTAACTGACTTTCTCCTCACAATAACCTTCTGAGATAGGCATTATTTTTAGCTGCCCGCCCCCTACTTTTTTTGACAAGAAATGAACTCATGAAAGATCTAAGTAACTTGCCCAAGAAAGTGAGCAAATGTGATCCTAACTCAGGAAGGCTGACTCCAGAGTCTGGGCCTTATTTTTTTTTTTTTATTCAGCTAATAGTCATTAACCACTCACCATATGTCAAGCACAAAAGATTCAATGATGAGTATGATATTATTTTGCCCTCAAGACGCTGACTCTATCAGAGAGAAACACATATAACAAATAATTACAAGTGCACTATGGTAGATTCTGTCATGGAAAATATAAATGAGGTTTGTTGGGACACAAGGAGGTTGTGATAAACTTTACTCTGGATGAAGGATGGTCAAGGAGGGGAATCTGAGGGTGGAAGATGCTTCAGCTGAGACTTAAAATCATTTTTTTATAAATACAGAATTACATTGTAAGTGAAAGGAACAACTTATGCAAAAGGTAAAATAGTATATTTGTGAATATAATGAGGCACAATTGAGTCATGAAGCTGGAGATGTAGCCAAAGTCGATAAGAGAAAAACTTATATGCTATAATAAAGATTTTTTACTTTATTCTAAGGCAATCAAAAACCATTGAAGAAACAAACAGGGGAGTTAGACGAATAGATATGCATTTAAGAAACATTTTTTCTAGTTGTATAGGATTGATATAAATGGTGTCGAGGTTAGACTGAAGAAGATAAGTTAGGAGACTACTGAAATAGCAGATTAAATACATGAGGACTTAAACGGGTCAGAAGTTCTAGGGTAAAGAGGGCATTGACTCAAAAGATAATTAAAGATAGAATTGGAAGAGCTTATAAATCAATTGGATATTGGTGAAGAGGGGTAATAATAAAAAGGTAGAATTCTTCTCTTTCTCTCTTTTGGTTTGCATTAATTAATGTAAGATATATGTTACCCCTGGTTTTCTTTTTCTTTAAAATGTTTTCATTCTTTTTGCAAGCTTTTTTTGGTAATTTCACTGCTCCTTGAGACTAAGTTTTAGCCTCTTTTATTGTACTTTTATGTTTATTTATATCCAAGTGCCTTTTTTGTTTTAAGATGCCTTACGTCTATGTTAGATTGAAATTCTGTATACATGTATGTGTGTGTGCGCGCGTGTATGTGTGTGTATAAAAAACATACATCTACATAAAACTTCTAGAAGGTGTCCTTTACTGAAAATTGAATGTTTTTATGTATCCTGTTCTTTTTAGTTTGTCACATAAGTATTGTTGTTTATATTACTAATATGTTTGATGGCCCAGTTGAGAGTACATCTTTTACATGTTCTTTTAATGAATCTTCAGCATTTTTGGACTCTGGGATATGGCTCTATAAATAACACTTTGGGGAAAGTAGAGGACAAAGTTTTAGTAGTGAAAGCTGGCATTACTTATTCATAAACCTCCCTCTTTGAAGTCAAATATTCCTACTTTCAAATTAATTATTTTTATTAAAAAATTATAAGTTTTGCTCTTTATAGCTAAATATGACCAAAGCATAATTGTTTTGAGCCCAGAAAGAGCTGAAAATAATTGAATGATAGTGCTTCTCTCAGAGATTTATACAACAAACCTGCATAATTCATGCATGTGTATATATTACAGATCTTGTCTCAAGAGAATTTCAAGCTAAGTGAGCCATTTTTATTCCGTTAGATACGTATGTACAGTTTTTTAAATTAATTAATTAATTAATTTAGCTGCACCGGGTCTTTGTTGTGGCGTGTAGGATCTTTTCAGCTGTGGAATGCGGGCTCTCAGTTGCAGCATGCGGGATCTAGTTCCAGGGATCTAACCCAGGCATTGGGAGCGCAGAGTCTTAACCGCTGGACCACCAGGGAAATCCTGTACATATTTTTATATATTGCACAGATATAGAGATAGATGAATAGACAGATGATTGATATGTAGATAGGTTGGTAGATAAAACTTTTACTAAAACAGTACTGACAACGCCTAGCAAAATGCTATAGAGATAGTTGGTGCTCAGTAGCTATTGGCTGAATAAATAAATGTATAAGTGTATATACGATCACTCACATTTAGGGATGCAGTGATTTCAAAGGAAAAAGTTACTATCTTAATTTTTTTTCTGAATATTTTGCATCATCAGTCTCTTAGGATCCAACAGTCCAACTAGGACACACTCATAGCTTCAGGGAGCATTACTACTGAACCAAGTAAAATTGTAGTCTTCACTTCCAAATATATTGAGTTATATGAAGAATCACGACTTACATTTGCCTTGATTCTTCTTTTCCCTTGATATTAAAAACAAGGATAAAGTATTGTCTTTTCCTGTCATCATAAATACCTCAACTTAATTTTTTGATGTCATAGTAATTCTGCTCAACACATTTCTGCTGCTATTTCTTGGCAATACATCAGATTCACAAACTCAGTGAATAATAGCAATTCACTAAAAAAAGAACATACAGACTAGTTTGGTTTTTTTTAGCACCATGAAGATCTTTTTATAAAAAGACCACCTGAAAATAAATTTTCCTATTTTTCAATGTTCTTTACCTTTTTGTATGTGTTTGTTACCTTTGTGTATTTTTTGGTTTCTTGGTACAGGCTTCTCCTCCCTCTAATGATGTCAGCTGCTCTTCACAGCATCACAGCACTGCCCATATTCTTCCATAAATGTTCTGATCACTTGCAATGTTATCAAGAGAACTCTTCTTCATATACTTTGTCAGTGATTGACATGTTATTGTTATATGCATCAGCTTCAGTAACTCCACCTACCAATCATAAAATGTTCAGTGTCAAAGATTGTCAGCCAAGATACAAAAAAATAAAATCATAGGATTATGTGGGGAAAAATAGAATTTTAATTTTTAAATTAGATTTTTATAAAATCATAAAATTTTCACACTCCTGAGAAAAAAGTGACTATTTGCTCATGATATTACTATTGACTATTTGCTCATAATATTACTATTCACTCCTTGATATTCTGGGGGGCATGTACTCTCTTTAGGGCATCTACTCTTTAGGAAGCTAAACATTGGGATTTGAGGATGCATGAATTCAGTTAAAGCAAAGGGTTGTATTATCAAATAATGAATGTGAAATGGATAGGTAGATAATAGAGGTGTGTACTGACCATACAGGAATACAATAAAAGAAGCAGTAATAGGGAACTCTGTATAGAAAAGTCAGGAAAGGTTTCAAATAGAAAATAATTTTGAGCCAAGACTCAGAAGTGTATAGTGAATGAGGAAAAGCCCTAACCTGAAGCTCCAATGCTAGGGACGTCAAATTTTATACTGTAAAGTTTTAAAGTAAATTTTTAAAACATAAAGAGAAAATTCAGGGCAAAAAGAAAACATCTTTGAATTCAAACATATCAAAATCTAGACAAACACAATATATCAACCACAAATTTTTATGCTCATCACTTAAAAGAAAGAACTGATTATTCTTTCAAACCTTGAATCAACTGACATCTTTGCTAACATAAATAGCACATTTTTGGTATTGTTTCTGTCAGTTTGACAACGATGCATATAACATTAATACATCATAACCCTTCCTAGTTTTATTAAGAATGAGGTTAGTGATGGGTAAAATTGCTGAATTACTGGTATTGAGCATGATCTGTTTTTTCCACTCTAGTGAGGCAGTAATCATCTACTCTTCTGCCAGTCTTTCATCACGCTTTTTTCTACTGGGTATACTTCTAAGAGTCGCAGTAATAGTGAGTCACCATAAAAAGTCTGTCCTTTTCTTTCCTTACTCATTATGCTAGCATGAGTTTGCATTTTTATCAGTGGAAATGTACAATGTCTTTTCCTGTAACGATAATAACAGTGGCAAGTTGGGTAGGCAGAGTGTGAACTCCTTCCCGTGCTGGAGAAATCTCCTTAGAAGTGTACATCCATGAGAGACTTTTGTAATATACTTGACTAATCTCTGAGCTGATATCAGATTGGCGTGAGCTATGCAAATATTATAACATTTTGTGATCATGCCACATTTTCTCCTTTAGATTCCAAAATTAGACCACGTATATCATCTGTGTTTCTTTTCATGGATGAATGATATTTAAAAAAAGAGTTTAAGTGTGATTTAGTAACTTACCTAAGATTATAGCATATCTAATATAAAGGAGGGAGTGAGTACTATCCCCATTCCTGACTTTGGTTAATCCACCTGTGAACAAAACTGCATTTTTCTTCTTGCAGCCCGATCTATATTTGAATTTAATTTTTAAGTACCAATTTCATGAACTATTTTATGTGGGTTTGCATATGGTATTCTGGCCGGAATTCTTCATTACATTTTATTTGTGTAATTTGATTTCTTCCCGAGCATTATGATGAGCCATCCTTTTATCTAACCCTTCACTCTATAGACACCAGCAATCGGGAAGAATGAAAGTCAGATTTAAAATCCAACTCTACTAGTTGCATAATATGAAACACAGTAAATGATGGAAACAAAATCTTGGAATATTTTAAGACAGACGTTATATAAACTGCAGAAAACAGGGGGCAGTAAAATTGATGCATTGACACTGACATACCAAACTAGTGTAGCAATTACAGTAGTATTTAGTAATAGCACATAATGCTGAAGTAGAAACTTATACCTTTAAACTAAATTTATGTATCCTTCCACTGTTTATGTTGTGTCATCTCCTACAAGAAAATATATTTAAAGATGATAGGCAGGTTTTTTTTTTTTAATGTCTACTTGGTGTTAAATACTCTATTAGTGAGTGATGGGAACAGTGACCAACTGAAAAGTATATGCCCCAACTAAGACAGGTGGCCACTACTTTGTTCCAGCAAGCCACTGCCATGTTGGAATATGGCATATTGCCAGATCTTCAAAATTTTCAAACATAAGCAGAAATCTTGATTTTTTTGTAGGTTTTAACTAGTTCAAAACTTTAAAAAACATTGAGTGGGTTAAATAAGCTTGTCTGTGGGCCACAGCTTGTCATCTGGGCCTCTAGGCAGAGACGTGATTCTATAGTAATGATCATTGTGCCTTTCAATAAAGATCTTGGTACTGGTCAGTTCCCATGTCCTTTGCTCTTTCACTTTCTGTTTAATCAGTACTTCCTATTTCTCAGTGTGTCATAAGAAAGCCATAGAATATCCCCATTATATTCCTATAGATGGAAAGACTTGCCATAGTTGTAAACAGTTATTACACAAAGAGTTGTTATTTGTGCCCATGCATTTTTTTCTATCTGTGGTCTTCAATGACAGTTATTGTTCCCTCCAGCCTAATGTTATTAATACCCTTAAATAAAACTTGATTATGCAAAACTTTTTATTATATAGAATTATGATTTTTTGAACTTAAAGGAAAGAATATGAATTGTTTATTTCCTCTACTCCCTCTTGAAAAAGTAAAGTACACATTTTGTTCATTGTTCTAACCCCAGGTTCTAGGACATTCTCAGGCAAATAGAAGGTTGAATGAAATTCATTTATTAATGGAAATTTGCTGTTTTATTCATTCATTCGTTAAGTAAACTTTTCCTTAGCATAAACTGTGTGTCAAGCATCTTAATAAATATCTATTGATATATGTGGATCATTAACTAGGGCTAGAAACCCATTCTGCTTAGGAAAAGATTACACTGGCCTTTAATTTAATGAGATATAATTTATATTTTTTCAGCTTTATTGAGGTATAATTGAAAAAATTATAAGATAATTTAAAGTGTACATAGTGATAATTTGATATACATACACACTGTGAAAGGATTCCTCCCATCTAGTTAATTAACACACCCAATGAAATGTAATCTACATTTTAAAGTGCAAACCTACATTTTGGCTTCAATTCTCTGAAGGACTTTTGGGAGGGTATCAATTCTTTGTCATAACTCTCCTTCCTAGACAGTGTAATAAGATCAGATAATACTGTATATCTCTAAGCAAATGTCTGACTGCCATCTGGTTAATCGGAACTTTAACCCTGTATACCAGATACCCCTGGGGGTAAGCCAGACACTAGAAGTCCACTAGCAAGAAAAAAAAATCACAAGTCAAGATCTCATGAGTTAACTTTAAACTTATTCTTGGTTTAAAGTTTAGAATTTGATCCCTTAGAACTATTTAACTCCATGTTCGTTTTTTTTAAAAAAAGTTAGTGCTCCTATTTGATTAATAGTAATAATGCCCCTTTGATCACTTGACTATTCTCTACTAAGACAAAAATTTTTAAATCCCATCTCAAAAACAGTATTTGTTAGTCATGTAGATATCAAGGGTAAAGTGAAATCCCAACCTCAAAGGCAATCAAATAGGTGTGTTCTTGGAGAGTCATCTGTCTATGGCCTTATTTTTTGATGTTAAGATTTTTAGCAGTATGCCAGCTGCTTCACCATATCAGTCAATCAATCAATCATATACTTGTGTCAGATCACATTCTGTAGTAACAGCAGGGCTGGATCACCAAAATTAATAGGAGTTTCAACCCTCCAATTCAGCCAGGATGACTGTGCTAACTTAACCAAAATCAAAAGTAGCGCCATGTGTGAAGATAGAGACACACTAGCATAATATGGCCTATTTATATTGGTTATAGTTAATGGTTATAGTCTTCGATTGAACTCTGGATGTGTCATCAAACCAGAAGGCCACCTTGAAGATGGGAATGTCTTTCTGTAGAATGAAACTCTGGCTTATAAACAACAAAATATATTTCTTTTTCATCAAGGGTTTTCATTTTCTTTTTGAGATTCATCTTTGTCATATTGGGTATGAGTTGCCTCATTAACATTTGTTGCTTTCTAAGGGTAGTAGGCAGAATAATGGCTCCTGAAGATATCTATGTCTTAATCCTCAGGATTCGTGAATATGTTAAGTTACATGGCAAAGAAGAATTAAGGTTGCAGATAAAATTAGAGCTGCTAAGTAGCTGACCTTTTGACAGGGAGATAATCCTGAATACTCTGGATTAGTCCAGTGTAATCACAGTGGTCCTTAAAAGTGAAAGAGGGGATCCCAAGAGAAAATCAGAGAGGTCGCAGAGTGAGAAAAAGTTCAACTTGATAGAGGAGGGGGGCCATAAGCCAATGAAAGTGGGCAGTCTCTAGAACTGCAAGAGGCAAGAGAATGGATTCTCTCCTAGAGCCTGCAGAAAGAAATGCATGCCTTCTTACATCTGCCAACACCCAGTAAGACCCATTCAGGGCTTCTGACCTACAGAAGTGTAAGATATTAACTTTGTGGTAATTGCTACAACAGCCAAGTAAACTAATATACTGAGGAAACAGGTTTTTTTTCAGAAGCGTCTGTCACTGAAGTTGCATTAATAAAATAAAAGTTAAAATTTTCAGAATTTTCTTAAAGCATTGTCCATTCATTCATTCATCCATTCATTTTCAGGAGGTAATCCGTAGCAGCCAGGTCGACATTGCAGGACACAGCCAGGAAATGGAAAGAAACGAACAAGAAACTTCCAAAGCACACAAAATTGATGTTCTTGGAACAGAAATGGTAACTATTTAGAAAGACAATACTTTCCACACAGTTTGCAGAACTGTGTGGAAATTCTCATCTTGTTATAAACAGTTGATTTTATTGTCCTTTTATATATTTAATATCAATACACATCAGTGTCTCTTTCCGTACTTTGGGGTTGATATTCTTTGAAAAATAAAATGAGCACCCTAAAAATATAAGTGCACCTTAGGTGTCGATTCATATTTGTTCTGTTATAGCATGAACCCATGCATTAAAATAAATGACCAAAGTGTAATCAATGTGCACTGAAGTCTTGGAAGAAAATCATGGTGCAATGAAGAATATGTGTGCAATACTGAAATAATTGACTTCTTAAAAACAATTATTTATTTAAAATTATCTTTAAACACAGGTCTCTCATCTTGAAAAACACACTGTGGAAATAAATCAAGCTTCTCCACGCCATCAATATGTTCAAGAAACAGGTAAGAATCTGGTATTATTTCACCCCAATATATCTTTTTCCTATTGATGTTTCTGTGTTTGAATGGAGGACTTCCAAAGCACAAACCTTCCCACTAAATAAAGTTAGTAACTATGACTTATGATCCCAAAGGGGACAGAATAGTATTTCTATATATAATTAGGTTCTGCCTGTGGTATGAGATGCAATAAGCTTCTAAAATAGTTCATTGCCCTTCAACCCTATGATGTATTCATCCAAAACGCCTAGAAGGTGATAAGCCAGCCACCTCTGAATTGCATTTTGCTCAGGGATCCAGAATGAAACTTGATGTTATCAAGCTCCCTGGGAACAGAAAAGTTGTCTAGATTGTATTACTTTTAATAACAAATTTAAGCACGTTTAAGTCTAATTCTCCAACCCACAGATATGAGATTAGACTACAGACAAACCTGCGCAAGTTTGCATAAGATGGGTACAGGGTGTCTTGCCTATAAAAGTGGAATGAGAAGTTTTGCTGTCCCAAAGTGCTAAAAGGGTAGATTTAAGCCAACTGTGACCCAAATGTTATTTGACTATATCTGAGTTTGGTTTTATTTTAGTTTTGCTTAAAGAAGTAGATCTTCCTTTTCTGTTCTTCTACTGTTCTTTTCTTGTTTTATAACTTTTATTATTATTTTTGAGCATAACAGCAAAACATGCTTGTAGAAAATTTGGAAACTACACACAATTAAAATAAACAGCACTTTCATTACTTATGACTTTCCATCCAGAGATAATCACCACCATTTTTCCTCCTATATTTCTTGACATATACTAACTTACATAATGAAATACTGCCATATGTATACATTTATATCCTGAATATTTTTACTTAACTTACATTATGAGAAGTTTTCCATAGCATTATAATGTCTTCTCAAACATCATGTTTATTAGTTACGTAATATCCCTGGTGTTGTTTTCTGTTTGTAGTCATAGATACACCTGAGGATGAAGAGATTCCAAAGGTTTCAACTAAGTTTTTAAAAGAACAATTTGAAAAGTCTGCCCAGGAAAAGGTCCTTTATTCTGACAAAGAGACGACTCCAACCAAGCAGATTAAGGTAAGATAATTTCTCTGCACAGAGACATATTAAGTATAAAACCAGATGTAAATACATAACATTTTCAAATTATTGAATTTTTGAGGTGGTTTTTCAACAACAACAAAAAATATTCAGAGCCAGTGCTTATTCTGTTCCATAAGAAGAATATTATTCTATATGAGAAAAGCAGTAGAAAGAAAACTTTTCTCACTAGAGGAAATTAGGGAAGAAAAAATTATGTATGCACTAAAGTTTAATAACTAACATTAAAGTAATAAAGCCAATTTTAAAATGTCAGCTACTTACTCTGTTCTGTTTAAAATTCCAAGGAAAACAAAACAACCCTCAAAAGTCCTTTAAGACTTTTATTGTTTCCCTCTAGATTACTCTGCATAGCACATTACGTAAAGGAGGAAAAATAATCAAGATTACGTGTAAATGTTAAAATACTGAGTCGTTGATGTATTGAATAGGGAATATAACTCTAAAAAGTGCAAATAGATTATAGGGCAGATAGTAACAAATACTGACTGTTGCTCCTAAGTAGGTCTCTAAATGGAGTATACCACCTGTTGTTCCCAGTGCAGATGTCATAGCAGGTGGACAGGTGAATGGCAGTGCCTAAAAAGTCTCCACCACTACACTCATCTTTATAAGATTTGATTTTCTCTCCCTTAAAGATTGAAAATGAATATGAAGAGACTTTAAAGCCATCATCAATTGTGGGTACCTCTTCCACTTCTTCCACTTCAACCAGCGAGAGGAAGGAAACATCAACCACAAGATACAGTGACCACAGTGCCACTTCCTTGACTCTGGCACAAGTTAATGCCACTTCTTCGGAAAAGGCAGAAGAATTTCCTCCTCCCCCACCTGACATACTTCAAACTCCAATAGATGTGACAGCATTTTCCCAGTCCCCTGAACTCCCCAGCCCTCCTAGAATACCACCAGTCCCCAAAGAATTATATTCCAAGCAAAGAAATTTGTATGAATTAAACCGTTTATATAAACACATCCATCCTGAGTTAAGAAAAAACTTAGAAAAAGATTATATCAGTGAGGTTTCTGAGATTGTTTCTCGTCAAGTGAACCTGGGGAGCTCAGTTTCAGCAGATGTGCAGCAAGCCCGGTATGTTTTTGAAAATACGAATGACAGTTCTCAAAAATGTCTGAACTCGGAAAGAGAACACTTGGAGTGGGATGAAATTCTGAAGGGGGAAGTGCAGTCCATGAGATGGATCTTTGAGAATCAGCCATTAGATTCCATTAACAATGGCTCTCCAGATGAAGATAACATCTCCAAGGGCATCACTGATCGAGAAATCATTGCTGGTGGTGATGTGAGATATACAACATGGATGTTTGAAACCCAGCCCATCGATACTCTGGGGGATCATTCTTCTGTCACTGAAGAAAATGCTGAGAAAATTCCTGAGCTAGCCAGAGGAGATGTCTGCACAGCACGGTGGATGTTTGAAACAAAGCCATTAGACTCAATGCATAAAATGCATCAAAGTCAAGAAGAATCAGTAGTAACTGCCATAAAGGACATAACCGGGGGGGATGTCAAGACTGTGAGATACATGTTTGAAACTCAACATCTGGATCAACTTAGACACCTTCACTCAGTAGATGAGGTGCACCTACTGCAACTCAGGTCTGAGCTCAAAGAAATTAAGGGAAATGTTAAGAGAAGTATAAAATGTTTTGAAACTCAACCATTATATGTTATTAGAGATGGTTCAGGTCAAATGCTAGAAATTAAAACCGTTCACAGAGAAGATGTTGAAAAGGGGGATGTGAGAAGAGCACGTTGGATGTTTGAAACACAGCCCTTAGACACAATTAACAAGGATATAACAGAAATTAAAGTCATCAGAGGAATATCCATGGAAGAAAATGTCAAAGGTGGGGTGAGTAGGGCAAAGTGGTTATTTGAAACCCAACCTTTGGAGAAAATCAAAGAAGAGTCAGAAGAGGTCATCATTGAAAAGGAAACAGTAATAGGTACAGATGTCTCTAGAAAGTGTTGGATGTTTGAAACACAGCCATTAGATATTCTAAAAGAAGTTCCTGATGCAGACCCTCTAAGGTCTGAAGAGATAATAGGGGGTGATGTACAAACTACTAAGCATTTATTTGAAACACTTCCAATAAAGGCTTTAAAAGATAGCCCTGATGTTGGAAAACTTCAAAAAATTACTACTTCTGAAGAAGAAAAGGGGGATGTTAGGCACCAGAAATGGATTTTTGAAACCCAACCTCTGGAAGAGATTAGAGAAGATAAAAAAGAGTACATACGAACAGTGAAACTTGAAGAGGTTGACAGAGGAGATGTAAGGAATTACACACGTATCTTTGAATCAAACAACTTAATTAAATTTGATGCATCGGATAAAATAGAGGTGGAAGGAGTCACAAGAGGTGCTGTGGAGTTAAATAAATCACTCTTTGAAACAACACCATTGTATGCCATTCAAGATCACCTTGGCAAATATCATCAAGTAAAGACAGTCCAGCAAGAAGAAACCCTAAGAGGGGATGTAAGAAGCTGTAGGTGGCTTTTTGAAACAAGGCCCATTGACCAGTTTGATGAAAGCATTCATAAATTTCAGATAATTAGAGGAATATCTGCTCAAGAAATACAGACTGGGAACGTGAAATCTGCTAAATGGCTGTTTGAAACCCAACCTCTTGATGCGATTAAATATTTTAGTAATATGGAAGAAGTAGAAAGTAAAACTGAACAAGCTACAGATATTATTAAAGGGGATGTCAAAACCTGTAGATGGCTTTTTGAAACCCAGCCAATGGAGTCTCTTTATGAAAAAGTTTCATTAATGACTGGCAGTGAAGAAATTCATAAGGGAGATGTCAAAGCCTGTACTTGGCTCTTTGAAACTCAGTCACTTGATTCCATAAAAGATGACTCCGAAGCAACAGTCAAATTGCAAACTGTAAAACAGGAGGAAATCCATGGTGGGGATGTTCGTACAGCATGCTTTCTTTTTGAGACAGAAAATTTGGACAGCATAAAAGGAGAAGAAGGAAAGGAAATCAAGGCCGTGGAAATGGATATCCAAGCTGGGGATGTCTCCAGCCTGCGGCATAAATTTGAAAGTCAGTCCTTAGATTCTATAAGTTCCAGTTCAGAGGAAGTTTTGAAAAAGATCAAAACCCTAAAGACTGAAGATATTCAGAAAGGCAATGTTTTAAACTGCAGGTGGCTTTTTGAAAACCAACCAATTGATATGATAAAAGAAAGCCAAGAAGGTGATAAATTAGTTAAGACAGTGACAGACATACAAGGTGGAGATGTAAGAAAGGGGTGCTTTATTTTTGAGACTTTTTCTTTAGATGAGATTAAAGAAGAATCTGACTATATTAGCACCAAGAAAACAATTACTGAAGAAGCAATAAAGGGTGACGTAAAAAGCTACAGAATGCTCTTTGAAACCCAGCCACTCTATGCAATTCAAGATGGAGAAGGGTGTTATCATGAAGTGACAACAGTTAAAAAGGAAGAGGTAATTCATGGAGATGTACGAGGGACAAGGTGGCTTTTTGAAACGAAACCATTAGACTCCATTAATGAATCAGAGACTGTGTATGTTATTAAATCTGTCACACAAGAAGACATTCAGAAGGGAGATGTTAGTTCTGTCAGATACAGATTTGAAACCCAGCCACTGGATCAGATTGCAAAAGAGCCACATGGTATTGTGCCCACTGCAGACTATATTCAAGGTGGGGATGTAAAGACAAGTAAACAATTCTTTGAGTCTGAAAATTTGGATAAGAAGACTTATATAAGAACAGTAAGTGTCAATGAAATACAAAAGGGCAATGTTAAAACATCTACTTGGCTATTTGAGACCCACACTCTAGATGAGCTGAGAGGAGAAGGGTCAGGATATGAAAATATCAAAACAGTCACCCAGGAAGATATGCAGAAAGGTGATGTGAAGCAGGCAGTATGGCTTTTTGAAAACCAAACTTTAGATTCTATTAAGGAAGCAGATGAAAGCATCACAAAAATCACCAAGGAAGAAATCCCTCCTTCTGATGTCAAGACAACTACATGGCTCTTTGAAACTACACCCCTTCATGAATTTACTGAAAATAGGGTAGAAAAGGTGGAAGTTATTGGCAAGAGCATTAAAGAAACCTTAGAAGAACTCTACTCTCAAAAAGTTATTGAGGCTCCTGGAATCATCATTGAAGCTGACGAAGTTGGGGATGTTCGAATGGCAAAATACAAGCTCCTGAATCAAGCTTCTCCTGAGATACAGAAAGAAGAAATTGTCAGGGTTGACCTCAGAAGTATAATGGTGAAGCTACTTTCCAAAAGAGACTGTAAGAAAAGAGAGATTTTGGTTAGTGAAGAAGAGAAGGGAAACGTTAATTTGACCAAAACTCAATTATTAAACAGATCAACAGAATTTCATGCTGAAAAAGAAGAGATAGTGAGTGGTGATGTCCAACAAGCAATAAAAAACCTGTTCTCCGAGGAAGGATCTGTAAAGAAAGGCATTTTGATTCAGGAAGATGAAAGAGGAGATGTTCACATGACTATCTATTGTCTTCTTCATGAAAATGCTGGTGACACAATTAAGCGTGAAGAAGTAATAGGGGGTGATGTAAAACGTACCATTCATAATTTGCTATCTTCCATATCAAACAATAAAATATCTGAAAGGGCTAAAATCGATGCCTCTGAGAGGGGAAATGTTCAGTTTTTTACAACATGCATAGAAACTGGAGCTTTGGATTATCTCAGACAGCTCCAGACATGGTCAGATGAAACACTAACAGCTAGGAAACAAGAAAAAGAGGAAGATGTAATTGGTGGCGATGTAGAAGGTACAAAACTGTTATTAAAGAAAAGGCAATCTCAGGTTGAACGTACTGTTAATGAAACTGACATCATCCCAGGAGATGTGCATAATACAGTTAAGGTTTTTCTGACAGAGCCTCAGAGTACATCTTGTAAGTTACCCAAAGAAGAAATCATAAAAGGTGATTTGAAGTCAACCCTAAATTCCCTGAGCCAGGCCATAAGTCAGAAAACAGTGGCTAAAACAGAAGAAATTATAAAAGGCGACATGCTGGCCACACTCAAGTCACTGAAGGAATCAAGCCAAAAATGGAAAGAATCTAAACAGCCTGATGTCATCCCTGGGGATATAGAGAAAGCTACTGAAGGCCTTGAAAAGACTGCAAACACAAGGATGGAAATCCTGAAAAAGGAGCTTATCCGAGATGACCTTGAAGCATCATTAAGGAACCTAAAAGAAGCACAAAGAGCTTTCAAAGAGGTAAATAAAAAAAGTGTAATCAAAGAAGATGTGCAATCTGTGATGGTAGGATCTGAGGAAGAGCAGAAAACCGAGAATCATCAGGTGGCTGTCCAGAGGGACAAAAAAAGCATTCTTCAGCCAAGACCAGGACCATTTGAGCCAGCAGCCAGGTGGCAGGGGGGAGCAGACACTCTTAATCAAACTAGAGGCAAACCTTGTCATGGGGATTTCAGAGAAGAAAGAACTGAGGTTCATCTTCCAAAAGCCCCCAAGGGCACCGTAAAGATTGTCATAGATCGTGAACAAAACAATGATGCTCTTGAGAAAAACCTTAGAAGGCTATCTAATTCACAGCACAAAGCTATTAAAAATGTGTTGGAATCAGGAGACAGAATGGGTATCTGGACTGATAACACAACAGAGCAACATCTTAGAGATGAACATGTGAGTGGACAACTGACTTCAACTGTGTCAGTTAGGGAACATCTAAAAACCAAGGAATCAGAGACAGTGAGAGAACAGAAGAAGGATGCTGTCTTTACCCAATCTATTGATAAAACAATTGGAAAGCAACAGACTGAAACTTGTGAAGTGAGGAATGACCACCAGAAGATTGAGGCTTTACCTGAACATACCAAAAACACTAAAACATCAACAGATACACAAAGCTCTAAGCCCAGTTTAACCCAGGGTCCAGTCAACAAGATGGCTGGAGAAACATGTGAAGTTTCAGAGGACTTTCAGAAGCAGACTCTGTTAAAGCAAGAAATGCAATATTCTAATAAAGATATAAAGAAAAAGAACGTGACCCCTCAACCAGTGTGGCAGACTTTGCCTGTGGATCAAGACATGTCAAATGTAACAGAAGTGAAAGTCGCCCAAAAAAGCCACAATAAATTTAAGGCAACTGACAAAAAGCAGACTGATATTCATCTGAAAAGCCAGGACTTTCTAACGAAGACAAATACTTCCAAAGACTTAAAAATGGCAATGGAAATGTCCTTTAATCCAATCAACTGTAACCCTGAAAATAATGCAAAAGAAAGTGAGTTCCCTCTTCCACCTCCATCTCCACCTTCTCCTCTACCTTCCAATTCATCGGCTGAAATTGAATTTCCTCTTCCTCCTCCACCTCCTTTCATGATGTTGCCTGAAAAAAATGTGTTTCTTCCCTCACTGTCCCCAGAGAAGATAAAGGCTGAATTTGAGAATTTCCCAGGCCTCCCTCTTCCTCCACCACCAGAAGATGAGAAGTTTGAAAGAGAATGTCTAGCAATATTTCCACCACCTCCCCCTCCGCCAGCTCCATCTCTAAAACCAGCACATCTCCTCTCCTCTTCTGTTCAAGAAAAGCACGGTGGAGCAGTCATACAATATTCCCAAGAAGAAGCCTCAAGCTCTCAGGCTAAAATCATAACAGGAAAATCTGGAAGACGTTTGCCACCTCCCACACTCCCCAAACCCAAATTTCCCAAGCAGATAGCAGATAAGAAGAATCATAGTTCCCCAAAAGTTGAATTGGAAAATTCACCACCAGATATGGAATGTAAAATTACTCCCTCAAAGGATCAGAAAAGAGTAATAATGGCAAGTAGCAGTGAACACATAGAGACAAAGCAGAACGTATCTAGAAAAAATCTTGATAAAAGAAAACAATTATCTATGGACTCTACAAGGTCTCTCTCACAGACAGTTCCAGAAACTTCACCACCCAAGGAAAAACTGATAGCACCTCTCGTAAAATCTCATTCATTTCCAGCAGGTTCAGGACAGCAAAGTCCAAAACCTTATATGAGAAAATTTAAGACGCCTTTAATGATAGCTGAAGAAAAATACAGACAACAAAGAGAAGAACTTGAAAAACAGAAAAAACAGGAGAGTTCTTGCTACAACCTAGTCAAAACAGAAAGCCAAAATCAAAACGTATCAGAGTTGAAAAAGGAAGTGCTGTTACAAAAAACAAAGGAGGAGGTCCCCCTAGCTGGAATGGATTCAGGGGTCACTGTGGCCCAAACCAAGCCAGTCTCTCAAAGTCTTTCTCAAGTACTAGGAGTGTGTACCGATAACCAGCTTTCCACAACACCAGCAGTGACATTCACTGCCAAGAGGCTCCAACGTGTTCCAACAGCCTCAGAAGACAAAGATACCGTGAAAAAGGAAGTTTTGCAGAGCTCAAGGGACATGATCCAATCTAAATCAGCTCATGAAATTAAACAGAGTCACCAAGAATGTAGGACACAGCAAACACAACAGAAGAAGTATCTGGAGCAGTTGCACTTGCCCCAAAGCAAACCAGTTTCCCCCAGTTTCAAAGTTAAAACCATCAAGCTTCCAACTCTAGACCGTAAATTAAATGAAACAAGCCACAGCTCTGAAAGCCATGAAAAGCAAGCTGAAGTTGATGTTCAAACCGTTACCAAACAACAGTACCAGGAAACCGAGAAAACAGAAGCAAGGACTGAATGTAGCAATAAGCAATTGGTGGCTGAAAAATATTATCAGTTACCGACGAAGGAGAAGACAGTAACAGTAAAACTGCCTACAGAATCCACAGAGAAAAGCCATGAAAGTAAGCTCAATATATTTCATGAGAAGCAAAAAGAATTTAGAGAATCTGAGAGTGGGAAACTTCCAGGAAGTGAAGAAACAATTCAGGGACCACCAATGATTGGTCCAAAGAAAGAAAAACTAGTAGTTGAAAGAAAACAAGAACATTTGAATAAATCAGCCCAGAAGGTAGTCAAACAAAAGGTTACTGATACACATCTTGATTCACAGACTCAGAATTTTCACCAAACATATACACAGACTTCTGAAAGTCAAGGTGAACATAAAAAGTTGCCCCAGCCATGTAATAATCTGCAGGAGGAAAAATGTCTTGGCGTCAAGGGCATACAACAGAAACAAGTCTTTTCTAACAGTAAAGATTCAAAGCAAGAGATGACACAGGACAAATCTTTATTTTCCTCTGTGAGAGAATCCCAGCAGGAAGATGGAAAATGTGCGGTAAATATATTGGAATTCTTGAGAAAACGTGAAGAACTACAACAGATTTTGTCTAGGGTAAAAGAGTTTGAAGCAGAGCCAGATAAAAATGGCATTAAAACGTTTCAGATGCTCTTAAATATTATTCCAGCATGGCTATTAAGTGAAGAAAAAAGAGAATGTGGACTTCGCATTGCTATGGAGAATAACATAGAAAAAATCAAAGAAGAAATAATGCACATTAAAACTCAGGCAGAGGATATGCTTGTGTCCTGTGAAAATATAATTCAAACAGCCATGATATCCTCTAAAGCAGGAAAGCAGAGAAATAAAGCTACTAGTGTTAATGAAACATTATCTAAAGTGTCTAATGCTGATGTCAGCTATAATAAAAACACTGAGCAGAAAGAAAATACAATTGTAGAAAAAACAGAGCACCACCAAGTAGCAACTCATCAAGAAGCAACTGCTCAGCATCATGTGAAAACCCACCAGGAAATTAAACTAGTTGATGCCAAGACTTCTCCTCCCTCTTTAAAAACACGCCCGCCATCACCAACTTTCATAACAATCGAGTCTACTGCACGGCAAACAGAAACCTCTGCTAAGGATAAGCTTTCCCAGTCCCCTGAAAAGGACAGTTTTGCTGAACCATCACCGAGACTTGTGTCACAACCACCTAGAATTCTCAGAGCAAATACCTCCCCGTCTCCACCCAAGAGTCACTCTGAACAGCTTGTCAAACTCAAAGACACCACTGCGAAGTTATCCAGGGGGACCATCCCAGGTTCATCCGTAACCCCGGTTCCCATTGTAGAGAAGAGGACTGAGATCATCACATCTCCTGCAACACTTCGTCGTCAAATTAAGATAGAGGCTCGTGGTAGGGACTCTCCACCTACAATCACAATACCTATAAGTGTAAATCACGCTGATAGTGGTTCCTTCAGAGAATCCATGGAAGCTCAAGAGGAAGAAAGGAAAGTAGGGAAAAGGACGACTTACGTTCACAAAGATGGAGTAAATTCCACTAAGCGCAGAGTGCCAGATACTGTGAGTTTTGACGCAGTCGAAATCATCCGCCAAGTCGAAAAACCTCACCTATCAGAGCACGTGCAGAGGTATGAAGCCGCCAACCGGACTGCTCAAGTGGCTGAAAATGTCATGAATGACCATGAAAATGAAATAAACAGATGGTTCAGGGGATTTGAGGATGGCCTAGGTTTTGACGCAAAGTCAAATAGAAGAGTTTATGCAAATGGAGAAGCAAACCATAACATAAAACAAGAAAGTCGTACATTTTGTAAGGAGGAATTTGGATTATCATCTTTAGAAAGCGCTAGCTTTACCGGCTTTTCTCACAGTCATCCTAGAGAGCTGCAAGAAACGATGCCTGTTAAGCCGCCCAGCGTCTGCTCTGAAACAAGATCTCTAAGTGAACTTTTCTCAGGTGTGGATGCATTTGAGAGTCAAGCTGTTGGGTCGAGGATGATGGTCTCTTCATCACAAGGCTCAGAAGCTGGCAGATCCGGCTTTGACTTCAAGCACGCCCCACCAACCTATGAGGATGTCATCGCTGGCCATATTTTAGATGTTTCTGATTCACCTACAGAACTCAGGAGGAATTTTCAACAGACGTGGCAGGAGAGTGAAAGAGTTCTTAAAAACCTGGGATATGCAACCTCAGATGCTTCTGCAACTGAGATGAAAACCACCTTCCAAGAGGAATCTGCATTTATGAGTGGTAAATGAGCTTGCAAAGAGTGAAGTAAGATTAACCCATTTAAGGGCACCTGTTCCATAACTAAGACGTTTTGCAGATAAAAGAGTACCTGGAAAGTACTAAACAACATAACCTAAAACTAACAGCTTTCCCTGGTTGTTGATATCCTTCCCTTTACAATGCTTGCTTTTACTACTTTCTCTTTACAAAGGAATTTAATATGATTCACCAGCACTTTGTGAGAGTAACAAATACTACTATATAGATTATTGAGACCTGTGTTTGTCAACGTAAATAAGGCTTTGGATAAAGCAACAGGTATGATAATAATTGTTATTGTGATAGTTTTAACTATTATATGGAACTATATATTTATTAATCATTGTATACCATTAGCACATTATGAATATGTCTTATGAAAAGTTATTATCTCAACCACTTGTTACAGACACTATTAAATAATATTCCTTGACCTCCTATTGACAGATTTTTAACTGTCAGACGTAAGTGGTGTTTGAGCTTGAATTCAACACAGCCTGTTAATAATCCAGGAAACAATTTACACTCTTCATATGTGTTTTAAGGATTTTTATTGATTGGGATCTCTGACAAAAGTGTAGGTATGGAATTAGACCTTTTGTATATAAATTATTGTTACTGAGTTGGATGGAATTAGCTTTCTCTACTGCCACTGTTTTTTTTTCTATAAATGATTTTTTCACCTTTTTTAAACCCCAAATTATAGCTCAATTGGCCTCATTCACAGATGAACATGGACAATAATTTTAAAATATGATTATACTTGGAAGGAGGGAGATTTAAAACATATGAACTTAGTACAAATTTTTTAACGTCAGAGAACAGCTCATTTCTTTATATTTTCCTGCTTTTTACAATTAATGAAGTTTCACAATAAAAAGACTTGACATAATTAATGTAGTGCATTCTTTTGGACAGACTGAAATAGCAAGTTTAAAAATAAAAACTGCTGAAACTAATAATTCTGCCTCTATGATATTTGCAACATATGTGTCTAGTTTATCAGGTTAATATGATTTCTTAATGTACTTGCTTCTGGCATAATTAAGCAAAGCTGTCTAATTAATTTCAGACGCTCAGTTTCTAAGATAACTACAAACAAAAAACACAAGGAAAATGGTATTAAATATAGAAGTGTGTCTCCTAGTAGAACAAAATCAACAAAGGGGATTTCTCAGTAGCCAAAATTGAGCATCAAAGCATTAAAGTGTATGTATTTTTTTTTATATAAAGAACATTGAGCCTATATGCTCTTGTATATAACTACTATGAAAGCTTACTTATTCTCACAGGATTGTTGTGAAGATCAAAACAATACTCCGGTGAAAGTTCTGTGTCAGTTTTGAACCATTATACAAACACTGGTTAGTAATATAACTACTATTATTCATAGGAGCTGGCATTCACATGCGAGCAGCAGCATGTGACTGTAGGTACAGGGAGGAAAATCATAAGAGGCAGATATAAGAATCCCCAGAGGCATAAAATCTTAAGCCGTTTAGATTGAGGACAAATGGCCCTGAACATTTCAGTGTACTTAGGAGGCTCATCTTAAAGTTAAGAACTGGTGTTAGGGCTTCCCTGGAGGCGCGGTGTTTGCGAGTCCACCTGCCGATGCAGGCGTCATGGGTTCGTGCCGCGGTCTGGGAAGATCCCACATGCCGCGGAGCGGCTGGGCTCGTGAGCCATGGCCGCTGAGCCTGCGCGTCCGGAGCCTGTGCTCCGCAACGGGAGAGGCCCGCGTACCGCAAAAAAAAAAAAAAAAAAAAAAAAAAAAAGAACTGGTGTTAGAGAGTCAACACTAAGCCATCAAGAAAATATCTAAACAAACACAGTATCAGCTGAAAAAGATATGTATATGTTTCGGGAAAATCTCTTCAGAATGCTTTAAAAACAAACACTTTGGACCAAGTTAGGTGTAAACCTTTATATATATGGAATGCCGAGTTATTTAGAATGATAAGTGCTCTCAGGGCTCCTCATGGCTGAGTTCCCTATATATTTTCTTTTGAATGTATTAAAGTTAATGAACACGTTATACTCATGTATTATTTCCTTAAATAATAAAATCCGCTTTTACGATGTATAAATAATAGAGACACTAGAATAAGGTTGATTGTACCAGGACCTTAAACCTGATGGTGGGATGTCCTGCATCCGGAGGAGCCAGGGCAGTAGTGTTAGCGCTTTCTACTCTAACTGCATGGCCAGTTAATATGCTGTTGCTGCTTGTTTTGTTTTAACCATGTGACTGAAGACAATATTACATAAGCTTTTATAAATTTTTATTTTTAGAAACTGCAACTCCAAGACAAGGAAATATGTATACTTTGTCAGAAGACGGTTTATCCAATGGAGTGCCTAGTAGCAGACAGGCAGAGTTTTCATAAATCCTGTTTCCGCTGCCACCATTGCAACAGTAAACTGAGGTAAAATGTTTTGTGGTCTGGGGCACAAATATTTGAACAGTCTGCAGTATACTTATAACATCATGTCTCTAGAAAGATGTCAACTTTTCCAGATCCTGTTGCCATCAGTTAAAACAACACCGAACAGGAATGTGATCATGTTCTGTTATGTGTTGCTCAGGTTGGCTGTGACCTTTTTCCTTTTGACATTTTGCTTTCTTAATCAAATCCAGAAGGGTCCCTTTTGTCCCAGCATGGAGATCACATAAATAAGAAAAATCAAGTGTTACTCTCGCCACCACCAACCTGCCCCAGTGGCATGCTCCATAGTGCAGGGGGAATGATCTTTCTAAAATGCAAATCTGAGAGCCCTTCTCAGTTTAAAACATATAATGGCTTCCTCTCTCCCCAAAATTAACATCTAAATATGAATTAAAAGGCACGTCAAGATCTTGTCCCTTCTCATCTCCCAACACCCCTTCCTCCTGTTGCATGTTACTTTTCATGAATTTCTTTCAGTTCCTCAAAATCATTATTTTTCTCTCACATCTAGCTGTCCAAATGTTATAGCTGCTCCTTGGAGGAGTTTTCCCATGCCTCTCTCCCAGCTCTCCACCCAGCTAATAACCACTCATTCTTCAGATCTCAACTGAGACTTTATGTCTTTGACGAAACCTGCTTTAACTCCCCTGTGTGGATCACAGCATCCCCTGTGCTTGCCCCGTTCTTAACACAATCTAATGTAGTTGTCACTGGCTGTAGGAAATGTATTAATGTTTGTCTTGCCAACACCTAGTGAACACAGATATACAATAAGGACTCAAAAATATTTATTCAATGACTGCTATTTTAAAAAATCATGATATAAAACCCCACAAATACAAAAAAAACAAAGCAAGTATGTGGCTCACTAAATTATTATAAAGTAAACATATTGTAACCACTGTCAAGGTCAAGAAATACGACATTGCTAGTCATTCCAGAAGCTCCTTCCTCCCTGGGCCCAACCCAAACACAATCTGTCTCTTGCATGTGAGTAAATGGTATCCTTTGTAGTAATTGTTTCCTTGCATTTTTATAGTTTTATTTATCCAAATGTGCTTTCCGAGATTCTATACTCTAGTTTTGTCCGTTTTTAAAACTCTGATATGTCTTTCACGTCTTTTTAATCTATAGACTTTCCATCCATTCCTTTCATTTCTTACAATCTATTTGTGAAGGACCCAGGATATTTGACTGGTAGAGTTTTCCACAGTCTGGAATTGCTGATTGCACACTCACAGTGCAGTTCACATGCTCCTTTATCCTTTGTATTTTCAACAGACTGTCAGCTGAATCTAGGTTCTAGTTTAAACTAAGATTAGATTCCTTTTGAAAGAACATAGGGAGTCTGCTTTTCTCATTTTGTGATCATAGCAGGTATTGAAGCTTAATACCTATATCCATTAATTGATGTTTGCAAAACGCTGATACTCTAATTTTGTTCTTCCTTTTTCATGATGAGAATACTTTTATGGAAGATGCTTCCCCTCATTTGCTATTTGGTTACACAGGGGTACAACTGATAAAGGAAAGGCAGAATAAGTACATAATTCTTTCCCTTTATTTACCAGTTTTGTCAATGTATCAGTTATTTATTTAACAATTTAATGTAATGGTTTCTTACCACCTAGAGATAACCACTTTTAAAATATTTTAATGTCTTTATAAACTCACAGAGTTACACATATTCGACTGGTTTCAATCAGATGCAATTATCATCATTACTGAAACTCCAGTTATCCTATCCCTGGCCAGTGGAAGCCACTTCAAGTTGTCTCCTGAGTCCTTTTGACAGGACCTTAGTAATCTGTGATAGCTTCCTCGTTATCTGATAGGACTAGATGTCCCATGTTCCTCTTGTGCATTTACTGTTCCATTTACTAGAACCAGTTATTTCTCTAAGCCTTGATTTCCTTTAGTGAGAAATGATATTTCAAGACTACAATCTTGATGCTCTTTCTACTGGGTTGATCACTATTTCTAAGCTTTTTTAGTGTTAAGAGCTAGTAAATATTTATATATAAAGAAAAAATATATCATGAATTCATAGTGATATTTCCAAATTGAATTCAAAATTGCATTCCTTTTGCTTAGCCTCTTCTCTGTTACATCTGGACCTCCTTTCTTCCACTTCAGGGCTTCCGGTTCTCAAAGGAAAAGGAGGTAACAGAATTAGACTCTCCCATATTCATTTGGACAACAAGTTTTGGAATCATAAAATTATCAGCACCACTGATTTGATTATCAAAGCATTAAAAAATTGCATTTGCCCCTCTGATCACCCACACCCCATTTTTTAAAATTGTCCTACTATGTCTTTGGTGTCATAGTATGTAGCCAATGCATGTCATATTATCTCCCTCTTTGCCCTCATTTCATCTCAGTTTATAGATAACAATTTATTTAATGCTTGTGAACTGTCCTTATGTTGACATTTCCATAGTCATTCTGGTTGTTCAAGCTTATTTTCAAGTAGAGTCCTCTGAAAAGGCTCATAGAAACTTTATTCCTTGAGTTCTTATGTATTGATAACAATTTGTGATCATTACAATGGAAGGTAAGTTTTGCAGAAAGTAAAATTTTTGGCTTACATTTTCTTTCATTGAGTATCTTATATGCATTATTTCTTTTTTTTCTGGCATGAAGTGTTGGAAAGGTCTGATAATAATCTAATTTTCTTGCCCTTATAAGTAATACGGTCTTTTCTTCTTTTTAGATACACAAAGGATTTTTTTCTTAAACCTAGTCATTTTATTAGAATACTTTGTGGTATTGGTCATTCTGGATCAATAGTGTCAGTTATTTAGTGTGCTCTTTCAATATGTAGTTCCATACTTTTTTATATTGGGAAAGTTTCCTTAAATTATAGCTTTTTAATATTTAACTTGTTTCATTATTTTCTTCTTCAGGAGCTCCTATTATCTCTCAAATCCTTATCTCCTTTTTCATTTATGATTATAAATTTTCAGCTTTTGATTTTCCTGTTTTTCTTAAGATGCTTTCTATGGATTTGCTCTTGTATGTCTTTTAATTTAGTTTTAATTGCTGACATACTTGATTTTTTTCCTTTTACTTCTATTTTCTTCCTGGTATCTGATACCTTGTTTCTGACTTTTTCTAATTACAATTCATGCTGTTCTTTCAGGTCTTTTATGATTTTCTTAATGTCTTTTAGCTCATTTTGAAATATTAGGTTAAATTTTTGATGTTTTGAGAACACATTTTTCTAGCATGTTTTCATTGTCTGCAATGATATTATAACGCTCTTTATTCTTTCATTTCTTATAATAACTTCATATACTATTTGGCCTTGATACTTTCCTGTTGCTCATTTTTATATGGAATTAGTTTATACAAATCTTGGAAGGAAGCAAAATTCAGGATGGTTTTCCCACCTTCACAGAACTGCCTCTCCTGGTTTTCATATACTGTTCAAAAAAGTATGGTGGCTTGACTTCTTGGATTTCCTGCCTTGGATTCTCTCCCCCATGTTGATTGGGACCTTCTTTTCATTTCTGTCATCATTATCCAACTCAATTTTGATTCCACTCCTGTAATTGTTTTTCTCAGGGTAGAGTCTTGTTCTAAGAGGGGATCTCAGTGGGTCAGTTTTGAGTTTGATTTCACTAGCCTCTTCAGCCTTTCCTACCACAGGGCCTTTGCACTCACTGGCTATTGAAACGGGCAAAACCCCTCCCAATTTCAGCTGCTGCTCTCTGATTGGCATGTGACACTTTCCAGGAAATATTGATTGCCTATTTTGTGGTCTCATATTGTCAGGTCCATTAGACACCTTCATTTCTCCCTCTACTGTCACCCATACAGATGTAACTATTATGCTGGTCTTGTAGCTATTGTTGGTTTGTCCTTGCCTCCTTGTATTTTGGGGTTGGTGAGGATACCTTGTCACTTAGTTTTGTTGTAATTTTATCCATGGGTTTTAAGTTTTGCTTTCTGTTTTTATGTGGAGGTTCAGAAATATTCAAAAACTGCTGCTGCTGCCTTTGACTAAATTTGATTTTAATTTTAACAGGCATTCTATTTGTTAATCTCTCCAAAGAGACAAGATAAAAAATTGCATAGGCAAGCTTTCCAATTCATTCAAAATCCAGTTAACAGGGAAGCTCAAATAGTTGATTTTTGCATGTATGCTATTCAGGACTTATTGAAAACTGAAGCCCCTCACACAGTTCACTGAGTTAGCAAAGACTTAGTCCTATCATTTTACACCATCTATAACTACATATGCATTACACTATAATACCTATTATACCAATACCTGACATACAGCATGAAATTCTAAATACTCCGAGACAGGTATCATGTAGGGCATTAGTGATGACTATTATCTAACAGGAATGTTCAATTAATAAGCACATTCCTATTGCCAGTAAGTTAATTGTGCTGAATCTCTGACTCATTCTTGAAATAATCAATTCCCTAATTCCTTATGGATTTGCAGTGTATATTTAGAATGTTAAATTTTTTTTTTCTTTTTGGCAGTTTGGGAAATTATGCATCGCTTCATGGACAAATATATTGTAAACCTCACTTTAAACAACTTTTCAAATCTAAAGGAAATTATGATGAAGGTTTTGGACACAAACAGCATAAAGATCGATGGAATTGCAAAAATCAAAGCAGCTCAGTTGACTTTACTCCCAATGAAGAACCAAATATGTGTAAAAACAATGCAGAAAATACCCCCATGCTTGGAGAGCTTAATAAACATTTAGATGCTGGTAACAGTGAAGGGCAAAGGGATGACTTGAGAAAATGTGGAGAGAGGGGAAAATTAAAAATCATTTGGCCCCCTTCCAGGGAGATGCCTAAGAAAACCTTCCCCCTTGAGGAGGAGCTCAAAATGAGTAAACCTAAATGGCCACCGGAAATGACAACCTCTACATCTGCTGAATTTAAAAGTGAGTCGCAGATAGAGCACATGAAAACTGTGGAAAATAAAGGACAAGAACAAAATAACATTCCTTTCCTGCAGCCATGTCTGCAGCCCATCCACATGTATCAGAAAGTGGATGTTACAGGAATCAAAGAAATGGAAATGTGTGAAGCAAGAAAAGATGAGAAGAAGGAAGGAAATAAGAATGTGCAAGATAAGCTGAATGAGCCCAAAGATACAAAGAATAAGAGGAAAAGTGAAATGGATCTTCATGACAACAGTAATGTGGTTGTGCAGAGTGCTGAGAAGGAGAAAAATGAAAAAACTAATGAACCTGATGGTACAGAAGTTTCACAGGTTACTAACACTGATGATGAGGTGGTGCCAGAAAGTCGTAAAGAGAATTTGAATAAGAATAATAATAACAATTATGTAGCAGCGTCATATCTGAATAATTGCAGGCAGAAGACATCTATTTTAGAATTTCCTAATCTATTGCCACTGTCAAGTGAACTGCACTACACTGCAAATGAGTATCAAACTGAAAACTTAGAAAATGCTTCTAGAATCTCAGAGTTACTTGGTGTATTTGAATCTGAAAAGACTTACTCGGGGAATGTACTGGCTATGGCTCTTGATAAACAGACTGACAGAGCTACTGCTGGCAGTCCTATGCAGTCTGTCCCCAAGTCAGGCCTCAATGACAGGATCATAGTAAAGGGGAAAAGGTCAATGCCCTCTTCTGATACAAATATCTTAAATATCAAAGGAAACCACTCAAATAACAAAAACCTACAGTTCTTCTTGTCTAACACTGTGAAAATTGCTGCTTTTTCCACGAAGAATGAGAACATTTTTAAGAGTAATTTAATAGATTCTGTAGATCATATTAAAAATATGCCATGTTTATATCTAAGAGAATTGGAGAAGGACATCAGACATTGGCATGGTGAAACAATAGGAACAGCACGTATTAATGGAAACACAAGTTTTGACGCTTCAAGCAGTGAATTTACAGCTGAGCCTCCATTTCCCACAGTGGAGGTCCAGTTTGAACAACTCACGGTGGAAGAGCAAATTAAAAGGAACAGGTGCTACAGTGACACTGAGTGAAACATCTCTGGCCACTTGCAGTCTGCACTCAGGCATCGAGAAATATCAATGCCCTGAAATAGGACTTTGGGGATTCTGATAACCTTTTGCTGAACTTGTAAACGTTCAGAAATCTCATGTCTATCACAGTGGAATATTGCTTGTATTACACTATACGTTGTTTTTCATAATTGGTTTGAATCTGAATGGAACGAAGAGATGAAACAACATGGCTCTGTTTTCCTGTCAAGCGGCACTTAAGTATATTGCTCTGTTTTTCAACATGCCAGATAACATCACTGGTGACATTCTATACTGCTGACATTTATCACTGTTCTTAAACTTCCTCTATAATTTCTGCTGAAATAAAATTAAACCACCTGGGGTGCAAACCAAAACACTTGTGTTTCTTTTTTCCATACATATTGTCATTCTAAGTATGTATGTTTTCCATGATTTAGGAAGTATTTGTCTTGGGCCAAATATTTAATACACACACACACACACGCACACACACACACACACACACGCTCCTGGAAAAATTAAATACTAAACCAAAGCCACAGTATTGTTAGAAAATATAAAATATTCTTTCTCCTTTTTGCTCTTTCTGTAAAGATACAAACGGTACTGTGGTTCTTTAATTAATTACCTACATTAAACTCTCATGGAACATGTCTATAAACATGTAATGAAAAATATCAGTTTTCTTCAAATTAATGTGGAGTCCATACTCAGAAATCAAATGAACTGGAAAGGTTTTAGAAGTTACTTAAATGAATTATGCCAATTGCATTTTTAATTGCTTACTATATGCAATTGATAAACATACAAGCATTATCACTACATCTTGTCAGATTTTTTTCTTATCCTAATTAATGGATATTAACTTTTTCTGTTAGGAAAACAGAAGATTTGGCTTCTGAATTTTCTGCTGAATTTGCCTTTCCTCAAATACATTTGATGATTCTAAGAAGAAAACTAACATGAATATAAATGAGCTGCTTCCTGGTGATATAGAATGTACGTATATGAAACAGGCCTTATCCCATATTCTCCTACATAAGCACAGACCATTGCCTGTCCAAACCAAAATGCAGTGTTGAAAACTCGCTCTTTTTAGAAATTATAACGATTCTCTCTTGTTAGTATGTTCTCAACAGATACCTGAGACATTATTAGTTTGCTAGGGCTGCCATACAAAGTACCACATAGTGGATGGCTTAAACAAGAGAAATTTACTCTCACAGTTCTAGAGGTTGGATGTTCAAGACCACGGTGTCAGCAGGATTGGTTTCTCCTAAGGCGTCTCTCCTTGACTTACAGATGGCTGCCCTCTCACTCTGTCCTCATATGGCCTCTCCTCTGTGCAGGTGCACTGCTGATGTCTCTTCCTCTTCCTATAAAGACACTAGTCCTGTTGGGTTAGGGCCCCTCTCTGAGGACCTCATTTAACCTTAATTACCTCTATAACAGCCCTACCTCTAAATACAGTCACATTGGGGGATAGGGCTTCAACATATACCTTTTGTGGGGACATTTTTACTCAATTTAATTGAATACTGTGAGAGTCTGCCAAGAAAATAGTAAGCTGTGGGGCTACAGTAGCAAAATTATTGTTTAAATTGAATTAGTGCACTTTTGCACTGCTCTTCATATATTCTTAAAGACACAGCATTATACCTACAATCATATATGCTGAAATTACACAAATGTTTCCATAGAGAAAAAATAATTTATGAATTATCATGACATAGTATGTTAAGATATAGTTTCTTAATGTCAGCTGTGCTTTTACAAAAGTGCCTTTCTTTATAAAAATTCTACCTTGGGACTCTGCCCACTTAATCTTTGTAGCCCAGTCCACTGTTCAGTTATATTAAAACTTGGGATTAAAATAAGCTAAGGTACATATCAGGGAAAACAATAGAAAAATATGAACTGTTCTTCTGTTTACCCTTCATTCAATCAACAACATATTGTTTTAAAATCTTCTTTATCAGAAATATCTTAATTATTGACTTCATCACCTTCCTTAGATGACATGTAAGATTTTTTAAAAATTCAGATATACGTAGAAGTCCAAATATTGTTTTATTTAGTAATGAGTATTGTTTCACTCTATGACAAAATCTTTCAGCTAAATAAATAACAAGCTTTAGGAACTAAAGTACAGATAAACACACAAATCCAAAATACAGCAAGTTTTCTTATTGTTGCAGACAGGGTGTCAGTTTGCTGGGGCTGCCATAGCTGAGTACTACAGACTGAATAGCTTAAACAGCCAGAAATTATTTTTGTGTGAAAATATTTTTGTGTGAAAATTATTTTTGTGTGAAAATATTTTTGTGTGAAAATTATTTTCACACAGTTCTGGAGGCTGAAGTCCAAGATCTAGTTGGCAAGTTGGTTTCTTCCGATGCCTCTCTACTTGGCTTACAAATGGTCATCTTCTTTCTGTCATGGTCTTTCTTTTGTATGGGTCTGTGTCCAGATTTCTTCCTCTTATAATGACACCAGTTATATTGGATTAGGGCCTACCTTAATGACCTCATTTTACATTAATTATCACTTCAAAGACCCAACCTCCAAATGTAGTCACTTTTCCAGATACTGGGGATTAGGACTTCAACATATTAATTTTAGGGGGACACAGTTCAGTCCATAACAGCAGTAATCCCCTTTCACCTTGAGTCTTTTTAAAATACATCTATTAATATTATGAAACAACTTCCCCAATAATTTTTCACTTGGGATTTATATCACAGAACTATGTCATATATAGATTTATGCTATAAAAATTAATATTTCCAGGAAAATAATTCTCTTTCAAAGGAATCAAAATGGGCTCATGATAGACCAAGTGCTTTACCAGAGGAGGCTGTATGATGGCAGAGCTTAGCATGTAAGGGGTTTTGCATTATTTTTTCAAGACTGGACCTTCCAATGAATCTTATAAAAATGTCCTGTTACCCAGAAAACTGTGCTGAATTATCTTTTTCAGCTTCTACACAATCAACCCTTGTGAGAGATTTGGAACTCTAGGCAGCACATTCTTTGGTTTAGGACAATGGTTTTCCCACAGTGCAATAATACTGCAGAATGCACACCTACTACCCAGTCCCTAATGTGCAACCAACATGTGCAGCTGCCATATTTTTCCCCAGACTAACAATACTCTATAAACATCTCTAGAGTAATTTCTAAAGGCACATTAATTTTTTAAGGAACTGGAAGATAGAAAAATAATACTTTCTCTGCTATGTTTTAGTAACTGGCTACTAATTACTATCCAACTGAGGAGGAGAAAAGTTTTCCCATTGCTAAGAAAATGAACTTATAGAAAGACAATCACAGATGTTGCAGTGAAAGAGAAGTGCAATACATTTTCTCCTCTCTGGAAATGCTATTGAGAACCAAGGGTGATTTCCATATCTAATGTAAAAGTTTAAAAATCTGCAGGTATTAACAGTAATATAAAATCTTACTTTAGAAAAATTGAATTTACATGGAGTTCAGAAATAGGCAATGAACGTAATACTCAGATTCAAAATAAGAGCCATGAGAGCATATGAGAAGTACTGAAGAATTTGGAGTCTCAGTCCCATGGAAATTATCTCTAATAGAAGACAAGAAATATTTTTGGATAAATATAATCTAAAAGTAATTTAATCTCAGATTTGATGGAGTCTTTTGGAAAGGCTAATTTAAGCTACCTAACAAGGTTCATTTACCGTGGATATTTCCCCCCTAAAATATTATGAGAAATTTTAAAACTTTAGGTATTTGTATGCAAATGAAGTGATAGAGGGAAAGTAATAGTTGTAGATTGTCTACAATAGGATCATTATCTTTTAATATAGTACCTCTTTGTAGAAAGTAAACTGATGGATAGAAAGCCTGACAAATATAGACTGTGGTGCCCTAGTCAACAGCCATTCCACAAATATTATGGAACCCTTGGTATGTGTTAGCACAGTGATTTTTCTTTTTAAGAATAAATCATGGTACCTTCCATATAAGCTCTCAGACTGGAATAAAAAACATTCAAAAAAAAACATTAATTACAGCTGATGCTTATGGATATAGAGGGAACCAACCCAGGAAAACGTATAACCACAAAGAGTTCTCTTAAACTGAAAGACTTCAAAGTAGTAGTAAATAAACAGGTGGGAAATTTAGGGATTTGAAAGCTAAACTGTCTTCATTTTGCCATGATCATAATTTACTTCGATGTAATTATGTGGTTGTGGATTCTACTATGCACAGCCAAGATTCCCCCTGCAGGAATGAAGGATTTACTTCCCCAGATGCTGGAAGTACTGCCCACAGAAACCTCTTTTCTTTCAGACCCCTGCCAGGATTGGTCTAGCAAAAGAGAGCCACTTCCCTCAACATGGACTGTATTCAGTAATGATCAATGAAAGGACAACCCGGCACAAATCTGAAGGGTCACTCCAATGTCAATCTCCCTGTAAGGTTGGCTGAGGTCTCTACTGAGCCTACAACACAACTCAACTTCTCATTCTGCCCAATCTACCTTCTTCCCCATCACTTCCCTGCCCTTGGAACCAAGAGCACACCCTGATAAAACATCCCCAACATTAATCTCTGTCTCAGAATCAATGTCTTTGAGAACACAACCTGGACCAGCTGGTGCTAGGAGTGGTCCAAGAAAGCAGACACTGGCATGATATTTTGGAGCTAAAATATTTGCTGCCTGACACTGGGCACAAGATGGCAGTGCAATTGTTAAAAATCCCAGCATTGTTGAACTAGAATGGCTATACTGGTTGAAGCAAATCCCTAGCTGGTACCATGTGTCAGATATTTCAGATGTGTAGGAGAAATAGCAATTACTGCAATGAAAATGGAACTGCGTGGCCATTGTTAAGCCCTGTCACTCTGTGGGGGAAAATTAACAGAACACTGAAAGTAGTAATCAACAATAAAAGGCTAAATGTGGTTTAATTGTAAGAGTAGCTGAGCCCCATGGAAAGTTAAAGTTTTTGCCAAGGTCAGGGACTTGTTTGGAAAAGAATGGGATCCAGAAGATGGATGGAGATAAGTTGGCTGATGCAACCAAAAATGTTGAAACCCCAGATTCCTCTGAACGACCTGAGCCTATGGAAGTGGCCCATTCCTCCCTATTATAGGTTAACACTTAAACTCTTACTCAAAGATGATGCGGGTGCCTCTCCCCAATCAACTGGGTGCTTCTGCTGGTCTTGGCTGACCTCACTCAAGTAACAGCAAGTCTTCTGGGAGCTGTATTCTAGGTTGTGCTTAGCTGGGACAGCTCTGTAGTAGGTGATTCATCCTTCTCCTGTGACCTGAGCATGTGATTCTGAGCATGCCCTTCTCATGGTGATGGCAGAAGTAAAAGAGAAGAAGGAGAAACACTGGCACACCATTTACTTCTGCCTCATTCTAATGGCCGAAGCAAGTCTTATATTCAGAGTCAGAGTGAGAGCACTGCAAGCCTCTAGTTGTATAGTGTTTACTTACAGCAAGAGGGGAGAGAGTGTGTGCAAGATCCAGCCCCTTACAATGTGTTGGTCCCCCATGGCTGGTGGATCCACTCCATAGCCAACATGGGCAGTGTCAACTCACTTCATGCTACAGTAGAAGGACCCTGACCCTTGCCCCATGGAGTCTGAAATACAGGAAGTTGAGGGTGTTCCCAAGAGCCATTGACACACCAAAGCTAAGCAATTCCAACAAAAGTTTGCATGTACCCTGATACGGAGGGAACAGGCTTGTAGGTACAGGCTGTGCTCTGAGCATTGCATGCAGTGTGATTTGTGACCTTTCCAGCATGTCCTTTAGGAGCACAGGGTTCTTTGGGGTAAAAAAGAGGAGGTGTCCTGCTGCACTTGGACCGATTCCACACATGATTTCTGATGAATGAAGATTTAAAAGTTTCATAGAGACAATAATTGGTAACGACAACTACAGTATCCACCCTCTCATTTGCCACGTTTTGTAAGATGGTGGCACATGTTTATTTATTAATTCTCATGGTGTTCCTTTCATCTCCATTAACTCTTTCTTTTAGGAGCAGGACAAACTGGTTAACAGATATATCTGGTAAACAAACCTTTCTATATTTCCTATATAGAAATTTCCTCAAACAAATTAGTTAAAAAGCCAATTCCAAAATAATTCGTTATTTCCTGAACTCTATCTAACCTAAAATATTTCTCGTTTGATAAAAGTTTCAGGTATTTTGTAACTGAGATGATACATAAAACACAATTAAGCTGGCAATGTCTAAGAACAAATAATGGGAAAAAAAATTATTAAATGCCATACCCCAGTTCTTTTTAAAGTCTTAAAAAAATCTTAATCCCTGAATTTCATACTGTAAGTGTACATGTTTGTATGTGTGAATGTGAGTGTATGTGTTTAGTAGCTAATATCCAAATTATTAAAAAAAATATCAGCACTTTTCAATGCTGTTCAGCCTGTTTTTAGCAAGCCAACACATTTAATCTTACTGCTGTCAAAATCAGCAACACTGAATACGTACTTGTTATAAGTTAATAACAACATTATTTGGATATTTATTATCAAATGGATAACATTTATGTTACCAACTGTAATATTCAGGTTATGCATTTTACTCTCTTTTTTGTTAATACTTTCATTGGTTTGTTGTTGACAACGCAGATATAGTACTTGTAAGCAAATGCACGTCCATTAACGTAATTCTTGTAACCATATTATAGCCACTCAAAACATTATACTACTCTCTTTTATTTCCTCATCTATATGATTCCTAGCATTTTTACCCATGCCCAAGGCTTCAATTATCTCTTTAATATCGGTAACTCCCAAATTTATATCACCTTCCCTGAGCTCTCCTCTGAACACTAGAATCATATAGACAACTGCCTGTTTGACAGTTTCTCTTGGGTGTTTCGATGGCACCTTAAATCCAGCATGTCCAAATCAGAGCATCACCCACTCCCTACCTCCAGCCTCAAACTTGGGTCTCTTCCTCTATTTCCTATCTCAGACTCCATTAGCCATCCAGTTGCTAAAAAACTAGGACTCATATTTTATACTCTTACTTTTTCATCCTTTCACAATTAAAATCTTTCACCATATCCAGTTGATTTTTACTGCTTAAATAACTCTCTTATCTTTTCTTCCTAGCACAAATCACATTTGTAGTTTTATGTGTTTTTAATAAATTATTTGTTGAGTGCAGTTAGCACTCAACCCCATCCCTCCCATACTGACTGAAAGCTTTATAAAGACAGGACTGGGTCTGATTTTACTCTCCACATTTCCTCAAGTCCCAGCAAAAAGTTTGGCATATGGTAGGCATTTAATTAATTTTGAAAAAATTGAAAGAGCCAATCACTATTTAAATCTAAAACTTGAGCCACTGTACACACTGTATTAGAATTACATATGGAAATGGATAAGGATATCTACTGGAATGTTTTTTGCATTATACACAAAGTTTCAACCACAGACCATGTTGATAATATTTAAAAGCAATACTGCCAAGAGAACTGCAGTTGTACTCCCAGATGGCCAATCTAAATGTCAATGGCACCATTGGGCATTTTTCTAGAACAATGGCTGAATGGGTAGACTTCATTGTTACAAATAGTGCTAGACAGATTTTTACAGGAAAACATGTTTATTTTCTTAAAGACTGACAAAATTAATTGAGTACCTAAGGATAGACAAATTCATTCATACAAATACACTCATACATATATGTGAAATCTGTATTAATATACATTACAATAGCTTTAAAGTGTATATTTTCCCATGTATTAGTAGTTACCTTTTTCTGTACAATAACTTGTATAGAACATATTGGTTGGATAGTTAAGGGCTGGAATGATGATAAGTCTTTGATTTGGAGGTCACGTTTCAAAAAGTATACCCACATATAAATAAAATGATGTTAAATATGGAATTTTAAAGGAACTTATTTAAAGTATAAGAATTCATATGGTAATACCTCTATTATTTTTACTAGCTATAGAAGTTTATGTGGCTCTCTTGTAATTTATAAAGCATGTCAATATGATTTATCTCAGTCTTCACAAAAACCCTATACTGTATGTAAATCTTTACTTCACCTGACATATAAAGAAACTGGGGCTCAGAGAGGATACATATTTATCCCAAGATAACCCAGTAAATTAGAAATGAAAGAGATCTTAGAATTCCTAGTTTATATTTGAGGAAAACAAGATTTAGAGATTTGAGTTGCCCAAGATCACGCATTTAATACTGTGACACAAAGACATGAAAAAGTTATTATTTGAAGTCCCATACCCTTTCCTCTATCCAAACAGTCTCTGTGAAAGGTTTGTTGTGATTTTGCTACCAAGAATTTAAATTTCATTTCTGACTTTATTTTTTGCTCCTGCATTTATCATTGTATATCATATATCATTGTATGTATATCATTGTATATAATTGTGATATATACATATGTGTATGTGTGTATATATCACTTATGCGTACATGTACATCTATGTGTGCATATACGTGTGTATGCACACACACTAATGTTCTAATGTTCTAGCACTACATGAAACATCTATTGCTCAATCAAGGTCCGACACATGATTTGGCTGAAAAAACAATTTATTAGTTTTTACATAAACACATAATTTCAATATGTTTAGAAATTTAGTGTGTTGATGATTTTAATGAACTTAGATAACCTATGGAGTCCATTGGTTTTGGAAGATTTTAACAAGAATTGAAAAGAAAAAAAAAGCTCTGGATTAACCATTATTTTTTTTTTCTTTTTTTATTTAACATCTTTATTGCGGTATAATTGCTTTACAATGGTGTGTTAGTTTCTGCTTTATAACAAAGTGATTCAGTTATACATATACATATGTTCCCATATCTCTTCCCTCTTGCGTCTCCCTCCCTCCCACCCTCCCTATCCCACCCCTCCAGGCGGTCACAAAGCACGGAGCTGATATCCCTGTGCTATGCGGCTGCTTCCCACTAGCTATCTACCTTACGTCTGGTAGTGTATATATGTCCATGCCTCTCTCTCGCTTTGTCACAGCTCACCCTTCCCCCTCCCCATATCCTCAAGTCCGTTCTCCAGTAGGTCTGTGTCTTTATTCCTGTCTTACCCCTAGGTTCTTCACGACATTTTTTTCCTTAAATTCCATATATATGTGTTAGCATACGGTATTTGTCTTTCTCTTTCTGACTTACTTCACTCTGTATGACAGACTCTAGGTCCATCCACCTCATTACAAATAGCTCAATTTCGTTTCTTTTTATGGTTGAGTAATATTCCATTGTATATATGTGCCACATCTTTATCCATTCATCCGATGATGGGCACTTAGGTTGTCTCCATCTCCTGGCTATCGTAAATAGAGCTGCAATGAACATTTTGGTACACGACTCTTTTTGAATTATGGTTTTCTCAGGATATATGCCCAGTGGTGGGCTTGCTGGGTCATATGGTAGTTCTATTTGTAGTTTTTTAAGGAACCTCCATACTGTTCTCCATAGTGGCTGAACCAATTCACATTCCCACCAGCAGTGCAAGAGTGTTCCCTTTTCTCCACACCCTCTCCAGCATTTATTGTTTCTAGATTTTTTGATGATGGCCATTCTGACTGGTGTGAGATGATATCTCATTGTAGTTTTGATTTGCATTTCTCTAATGATTAATGATGTTGAGCATTCTTTCATGTGTTTGTTGGCAGTCTGTGTATCTTCTTTGGAGAAATGTCTCTTTAGGTCTTCTGCCCATTTTTGGATTGGGTTGTTTGTTTTTTTGTTATTGAGCTGCATGAGCTGCTTGTAAATTTTGGAAATTAATCCTTTGTCAGTTGCTTCATTTGCAAATATTTTCTCCCATTCTGAGGGTTGTCTTTTCGTCTTGTTTATGGTTTCCTTTGCTGTGCAAAAGCTTTGAAGTTTCATTAGTTCCCATTTGTTTCTTTTTGTTTTTATTTCCATTTCTCTAGGAGGTGGGTCAAAAAGGATCTTGCTGTGATTTATGTCATAGAGTATTCCGCCTATGTTTTCCTCTAAGAGTTTGATAGTTTCTGGCCTTACATTTAGGTCTTTAATCCATTTTGAGCTTATTTTTGTGTATGGTGTTAGGGATTGCTCTAATCTCATACTTTTACATGTACCTGTCCAGTTTTCCCAGCACCACTTATTGAAGAGGCTGTCCTTTCTCCACTATACATTCCTGCGGATTAACCATTATTTAACCAGAAATTACAGATAGGCAGGGAACTAATTGCCCTTTATTAGAGAAAACAGCTATGCATGTCCACACAAAAATAATATAAATTAGTAGCAGGTAGCATTCATCTTTTGCTGTGTTGCAAGCTCACAGCAAGGACAGCACTGTGGTTCCTGATCTCATTTACTCCTCTCAAGTGTCCCATGGGTATGACATGAGATAAAGTTTCATTATTCCTGGTGAAGGGCCTGTGGATTAGGGAGGTTAAGTTTCTTGACTGAGTTTAACCAAGTTATCCAGCTTGTGAGTGCCGAAGCAAAGGCTGAAATTAGACCTAACTGACTAAAAAGTCCATTAACTATGGCTTTTCCACCTCCATCTGGCCTCTCAACCCTTCATTGTGTGTGTAAAAATATATACATGAAATGATCACATATATACATATGAACACAAGTATGCACCAGTAATGTGCCTATAACTATATAAATTTATATATTACAAAGAATATACACATGTACAATGTATATGCACATCACATTCTGTGTGTGTTTCTATGTGCATTTGTGCGTCTGTATACACACATACACACACGTATATTATTACATGACTACAACCAGGTACTTAGGCCTGTACATTCCAAAGACACATTTATAATGCAAAGTAGAGAAAAAAAATAAGATTACTTATCGAAAATGTCATCAACCTCAGGGAATGGAAGTGAAGGAAATATATCAATCCTCCCGCCTACCTTAAAGGCAAGCGGCAGGCAGAACTGCTCTTTTTAAATCGATGAAATTAACAGAAGCAATTGAATGTGGCAGAGAGGAGATATCAGGTAGGAATCAGCACATGTGGGACCTGAAGACTGTGAATAACTTAGAGAAAGACATCAACGCCTCTGCTGCTAGTAATTACCTCACTCTCCGTGTGACTGTAAAACATGGCAGCATTTGTCCCTGTGGCTGGAAATGTCAGGAGTGAAATGTTCAGCCTTGGTTATGTGAAACAGGACAAGAACTATTCGCCCTAAATACCAAACCTTTTAAGTTTCAAAGTTCTGAAATATTTAAGCTAGAAATACTTCCAACACTGGAAGATGTGTAAATGGCTACGTTATAAAGAAGAAAGGAAGAGCACCTGCTTATTTTTTAATTCATAAGAAAGTTATTAAATCACTAGCATTTCAAAGAGCCCACTTTCAATTACCCACGAAGAGACTGTCTACAGAAAATGTTCAGTTCCAGGCTTGGCGTCTCCAACCTACCCAGACCACTAGCTCCCTTCCACCTTCACTTGTGTCCTCGGGGAATAAGAACGAACTTCAGTGTCAGTAGAAGTAGAACATAGTGGCCGCGTTTACAGAGTAATTTCCTCTGATATTTTTATTCCAAGGCAGAAGGAAGGGAATTGTGAGCATAAATGACATAGCCTGGATTTCTGCTGCTTCCGCTTTAAATGGCAATCTTCTACAAGAGCCCGCTAAAGACATTCCCCGTGGTCTTCCTTTTCGTCTCTCTCCTGCCTTCAGGGTAGACAGCCACTTATTCCCACACCACCGCCTTTTCCAGCCTTTTTCATTAGCTGTGGCATCCTGCCTCTGTCCCCCTTAATGCCAGCACACGATGAGTGCTCAGTTAATTCTTGATAGATGAACGAATGAATAAATGGACCAATGAATGGCATAGGTTCCCGTGGACAGCGAATGGTAGCACGTTGCAGAAGCACCTTCAGATCTTTGTCTCCAAATATAGCTGATAATAGAGAGTAAGGAGAGCACGAAGAAGGAAAGGAGGGAAGAAACTTATGGGGCTGCCTATATTTTGCCAAAGTAAATAGATCTTTCAAAATAAAGATCTATTGATATCCATTTGATACTTAAAATATAGGGCATATATTTAAGTATCATGCTTTTATAATTGAGGTAACTGATTGAGGTTCATTTAGTTTTAATAACATACTTCTGACATAAGGTATTATTATCTCTATGTAAAGAACTTAAGTCTTGGAGAAGTTAAACTACTTTCCCAAGGCCACCCATCTAAAAAGTGGCAGATCACAATAAATTATGAGAGACCATGGGAACACTGGCCAAAAATTAGTATGCTTAAACCTAATCTGGAATATCTGAGAAGTAGAGGTATGTGGGAAATAGTAAGAGAGAAAATTATCCAGGGAAACAGCTTAGAAGGATGTTTTTGTTTTTTGTTTTGATTTATGCTCTTCATTTAAATGTGAGTGATAAGGAGCAGATGAAGAAAAAGCGAAGGGTTTAGCAGTATAACTGGAGTTCGTTCCATCAGTGAAAACAGACTGGTTCAGATTCTAGGATTGAAACCCCAGAAGCCAAGAAGGCAGTTAGAGGAATATATCGTTTACCAACAGTAACTCCAGGTGTAACAGACAGACCCTGAAATCTCAGTGGTTTAAGATTGGTTTAATCCTTGCTCGTATCACAAGCCACTTTGAGTTGGTGAGGAAGAAACTCTGCTCCAAAAAAGGCCTTCAGGAACTCAGTCTTCCCACGTTGTGGCTCTACGCTCCTCTGAGGCCCTGGAGTGTCCTGAGTTGGCAGACAGAGAGGTAAAGGGGAACGAGGCTCACCAGTGGTTTTTGCCTGCATTTCATTGTCCAGAACTCAGTGATATAGCCACACCTACCTAAGGGAGCCTGGGAAAGGTAGGAAACTTTGGGCCCAGGAAGAAAATAAAAACATGCATATATCTGAACCTTTGCCGTAATGAGATAAAATGAAGTCCAGACTTTCAGACACCCAACCGCATCTATTTTTCAGTACCTTTGTACTAAGTATTACCCTTTAATATTTGTACCTGTATGCTATGAGGATATGTGAGTTTCCTATTGCTGCTATAACAGATAACCGCAAACTTAGTGACTTAAAACAACACAAACTTATAATCTTTTCTTTCTGGAGGTCAGAAGTCCCCAGGTCAAGATATCAACAGGATCGTGTTCCTTCCAGTGGCTCTAGGGGAAAATCAGTTTCCTATCCTTTTCCAGCTTCTGGAGCCCTCCTGCAATTCTTGGCTCATGTATGCCAGCATAGTGGCAATCCAGGATAAGCACACCATTGCAATACCTTTAACTTCATCTCACTTGCAAAGTCCCTTTAGCCATGTAAATAATATATTCAAAGGGTCTGAGGATGAAGATGTGTATGTCTTTGGGGGAACATTATTCTGTCTAACATTGATAGTCAAAAGAATATAAAAATTAGGCAAATATCTGAATTTCATTCCATTATTAACGTATGAGTCTATTTTCCATTTAAAAACAATCCCTTATATTAACAGTTTCATGCTCTTTAAAGCATTTCATACTCATAATCATACTTGAGCCTTAAAATAGTCCTGTGAAAGAGATAGGGGAGATATTATATCCATTTTATAGATGAGTTTATGCATGTGTTCATAAGAGTTTAGTGGCTTGCCCCAAGGTACACAGCTAGTGAATTCCAGATTTAAAATACAATACCATGTCTTCTAATTATAAATCTTTCTCTCCACTGCTCTATAACTTTTCCTTGTGAGTAAAAAAACAAAGAAAAATTCCTGGATTCACCAGACATTTCACAGCAGAAAGAAACAAACAAAAGGGCAATTGAGATGTTGATCCATCGTTATCATCTTTCCTAAATACATTCATCATTTTGAATGACAGTGAAGAAGTCGAACACATTTCTACCCCTTTCAAATTTTGGACTTAAGACTGAAGCACAAAGTGGTCTAGAGGCACAGGACATAGAAACTGTACAGATTTAGTCCACTGCTTGTCTCTCTCTTCCAGGTCTAAGGACACGAAGTAAAGGGTAGCATGCACAAATGCCCACGGAGCCAAGCAGGACTTCTAAATATGACAAGCACATTGGGTACAGAAAGCGAGCTCAGTCATGAACAGTAACTATCACTCACCTCCCATGGCAGGGACAAAGGGGAGCAGTAGGGTCTGTGGCAAACTGGGGTCAGCTTGAAGTCATTCATTATTTCTTGGCCTGAGTGAATGAACGTTACTGTGGGCATTAAGCTTCTCATAAAGGCATATGAGATCACGTTTTTTACACAAAATGCGTACAGGTTGCTTTTGTAGGTGTCAAAGGTAGTTATTAGAATTGGCAAAATTAGTCTGAACAGTGTAATGAGTATAGATTTGTTACTTTTATTTGGAGTTGCACCAGTTTTTTGGTTCCTAAGACCAAAGGATTATTCCTATCCTTAAAAGTTTGAAAAAGCCACATTGCTGTGTATGGAGGCAGGAATTAGCCGTTCTTACCTACTTTTTCGGTAAGGAAGAAGTTTTGTTGAGCTTCTATCATTAAATTCACAACTGAATGTTTTTATTAAACTGTATTTACAATATACAGGTCCCCAGAGAACTTGGGGGTTAAGTGTAGAAGTAGAAGAGGTGTAAGTGGAGGGTTATGAGGGTGTTTTCTCATGTGAATGATGGTGTCATGTTATTGATATGATCCATATACTTACCTCATCACGTTATGATTAACATACGGAGGGAGTATAAGGCAGTAAGAACTATATTGATTCCATAATGCAGGATCATGAGAATGATGATAACACTTTAAATAATTCTTTAAGTTATTTGTTGGAGGTAAGACTAGCTTTGTGAGGCTTGCTAGCAATCATCATGCTGCTCTTGGTGGGAAAAATGTTTGTTGGCCACGGGCTAAAAACTCACATTCACTCATTGGAAAGGGCAGCTTCTTCTCAGGACTAGGCCATTGTTGCTTTGGAGAATGTGGACACAGTGCGGAGAGATAATCCCCTTTACAAAAGGGATAAGCCAGAAATTTGAATTTTTATACTAAATCTCCCAAACTGTAAGGGCTAGCATTTTAAATTGTTTGAAGACACTGAGTGGCCAGAGAAAACAAGTATGAAGACCAGAAAGAGACCATAATGGGGTTGACTGTTCATGATTTCTTGCCTAAGGACATCGATAAGACTAGAATTATCTGTCCAGGAAATGTTTGGAAATAAAGGGATGAGAGGTTTTGAGAGGTTGCCAAGGAGAGGGAGAGAATAGAATAGTATCTAGATTGCCCTTTGCATGTTCCAAAAAATGACATCTGCTCCTTCATATCTCCTTTGAAAAAATTTATTGATGGAAACATTGATGGTAGCATTAATAATTCTTTCAAAACAAAACAAATAAAAGAATGAGGAGGTAGATGCAGCAATGAGACACATTTTTTTTTCCTTGATAGTTTTCTAAAAGTACACTCATAAAAAATGACAGGTCACCAAAAAAGGTTTTAGTCTTAAAGATGTGATGAGTGATTCTGGAGCTACAGACCCCTCAGTAATAGTGGGAGTGTATTCTAACATTTCAACCCAAAAATCTCCATCATTTTTAAGAGCTAAGAGTAAACTAGAAGAGAAATCAAGTGAATCCTATATACTCTGAGTTAAGGGGACATGTCGGATGAAGTGAGGACCTCCCTGACAAAAGCAGCTGGGCAGTCAGGACGGATCAGAGCAGGGAGACGTCCAGCAGCTCAGGAGCCAAGGAAAGCATGGATGGCCTTGACATCCGCTGTTTGCTGCTATGCGGCAGAAGCAAACTGGCAGCCTAGAAAGAACTTACTTGCTAGATAGGTGACCATGGCCCCAGGTGGTAAGAGTTAGCAACATATAGGAGGAAGACCATTTCCTGTTTAGCAATTTTTGGAGACGTGGACAGAAATGAGTGTGGTGTGCAGTGGCTCTGGTTGCAGGAACTCACTTGGAGAGGGTGAGGAAGGTGTAAAACGTGTTATACTTGCGTGATGATGTCTCCACAAGCCTGCATTTTGAGTGGTAGAAGTTGTGCAAGCCAAGAGATGCCTCACACAAGATTTGGAAATTTTATAATGGTGTCCATTCCTTCCATGTTGATATAATTAAAATAACTTTCTTTAAAAAGTCAATGTAATTTCATAATCAAGAGATAATCATTGCTATTTCTAGGTCTATATTTATATACCTTTCATCCTGGGATCTGCCAACCCCCAAAGTGATTTTTGGTTTTTAGTTTAGTATATTCACTCTTTCTGCTATAAAGTGCTATGAGTTTTGAGAAATACATCATGTCTTGTATCCACCGTTATAATATCACACAGAATAGTTTCACCACCCAAAAAATTCCCCTGTGCCTCACCTATTCAGCACTCTCCACCTTGAACCCCTGGCAACCACTCATCTGTCTACTATCTCTATAGTTTTGTCTTTTCTATAATGTCACACAAATGGAATAACACAGTATATAGCCTTTGCAGACTAGCTGTTTTCACCTAGCATTATGCATTTGTCTTTGTGTATCTTGATAGTTCATTACTTTTACTTTTCCCCTCTGAATAATATTCTATTGTACGGATTACTACATTTTGTTTAGCCACTTACCTATTGCAGGTCATCTTGGTGGCTTTCAGTTTTTGTGATTATGAATAAAGTTACTATCAACATTTGTATGTAGCCATAAACATTTTGTGTGGGGTTACCATGCCATCTAACAAAGCATAGCGATGTTTAGCTTTGTAAGAAACTGACAAACTGTCTTCCAAAGTGGCTGCACCGTTTTATGTTCCCATCAGCAATGAATGAGAGTTCCTGTTGCTCCACATCTTCACCAGCAGTTGATTTTTGGAGTTTAGCTATTTGTAATATGTATGTATTGGCATCTCATTATTGTTTTAATTTACAATTCCTTAGTGACAAATGATTTGAGCATATTTCCATATGCTTATTTACCATTTGTATATCTTATTTGGTGAGATATCTGTTTAGACCTTTTGTCCGTTTTAAAATGGGGTTATTACTTTACTGTTGAGGTTTAAGAGTTCTATGTATATCTTGCATACAGGTCTTTTATCAGATATGGGTTTGACAGATATTTTCTCCCAGCGTATGGCTTTGTCTTTTCATTCTCTTTACTGGGTCTTTCACAGAGCAGAGTTTTTAATTTTAATGAAGTCCAACATCAATTTTCCTCTTTCATGGATCAAGCTTGTTGTTTTTGACCTGCTGTTCCCACTTAACAATATGTTTTGAGCATATTCCTTGCTAATAAATATACCCTTATAGTTTCAAAAAAGCAGACAACACTTTAGACAGAGAAGAGTATGAAAGAAATGTTTTTTAAGTTCATTAAGTGGAAAATTAGCACAAAAACTGTTTTTGGTTTTATGAATAAATGAATGTGTTATCTGAAACACAACTTTTATATTCTCTGTATTTTTCTGTTTTTTCTTCTTAATTTAATTTCTGTTTTGCTGCTACCACTGTTGCACTGTCAGGGTGGATGCTTAAAGATAATCAGAATGTCAACATGCCTTTGGTTGTGCTACTAAGAGTATAACCTAGTTTTTTGTGATATAAAAGGTTTTAAAATCTAAGAATAGGACTTCAGAGAGAAAAAACTTGGAGGTGAATTTGAATCATAGAATCACTGAATCATTTTTATCTTTAAAAGACAAAATTTACAAGCAAGATCAAGGTTAGGGGTCTTTTGAGTCCCTTGAATCACACTTGATTGATAATAATCAGGACAAAAATAAACTATGAATTAAAGGCTTGCATTTATTATTCCATTATAGATTGGGTACACAAACTCCCTTCCAATTGTCATAATGTTAATCAAGTAAATTAGTACTTAATCTGTACCTAGGAGAAGAGACACCTTATCTTTTACCACTGTATCCTTTAATCTTCCCAATTTCCCTAAAAAGTAGCTATTATTATTCCTATTTTATAAATGAGAAAACTGGTTCTCTGAGAAGTGCAGTAACCCAGTGGCCCACAACTAATCTGTGGTGGAGCTGGATTCTGAACCCAGGACTGGCTGATTCAAAAGCCTAAGCTCTCTCAACTACCAATACAGAAATAAGAACCAAGTGTGTGTTTTACGTTTGTATATATACTTCTCGTTTGGATGGAGATGAGGAAGAATTGACTTAAATATAGCTCCTGGTGAAAAATAATTTCCTATGGTGTCACAGTTAGTATAAGGAAAGATCAGTAAGAACTGAAGTAAATAGGTGAGGAACTAGTAAGCTGTTCAACAAACCCATCTCCCTTTCCTTCCGGACAGACTACATTTCTCAGCCTACTTTACAGTTAGTCTGGCCATGACTGTATATATCACTTCCAGGCCTCGCCTATAAACATCACCTGTGTAATCTTCTTCTCTTTCTTTCCCTGGACTTCCCTCAGCCTGAATTCTTGAATGGATTCAGTACTACCCACCCCTAGTTGGACTTTATGTGAGCAAGAAATGAACATCCACTAATTTAAGCCAATAATATTTCTAGATTTATCTGTCATAGCAACTAGTGCTACATCTACTAACACATAAATTGGTATTAGAAGTGGGATGCTACAAAACTAAACCTTAAAATGCGTGGCACTGGCTTTGTAGTTGGGCAGTAGGCTACAAGAAAATTAATATTATGAGTTTGAAGATGTAGAACGATGCCACGTGCAAGCAAAATGTGTGGAAAAATTGTTTGGAAAAATTGTTGTCGGCAGTAAAGTGAATAATACCAAGTATCCACTGAGCCTTTCTTTAGAACTAGGAGAAGTTGGAAAATGCAGTTGTAACAGTGTGTACCATTTGCTAATAGCTAAACTTAGCGAAATACTAAAAATAAAGACATATGAGGTAAATCAATAATTGATTGTTTTACAAGTAGAAATGAAAAGGAATAGTGAAAGACCCAAAAGTTGGTGACTTAAAGTTTTGACAAATTTGATTCTGGTCCTCACATATTAGGAAAGACAATTTAGAAATAGATTGAGCAACTTGGTCCATTAAGTTGGTTTAAGAGTGTATCCACCCCACCCATTTCTGTTGATTGATGTCAAAGAAGCTTTCACTGAGTTGAAGGGCAAGAGACAGAAGAGCAAGGATAAAAACAAATAAATTAGGCTTGAGAATTATGTCTAAGAAGGAACTTGTGAATATGTGAATACTAGCATACAGTACTATCTGGAAACAAGTAGGATGGGAGCCTATTAAGTCTTTGATGTATTATCAAAGACATAGGAAGTCCAGGCTTTAAAAACAACAACAAAACTTGGATTCTTCAGGGTATAAAAAAACCATTGAGTTTCCAAGCTTGGACCAGCAAGAAGCAGGCTGCAAAAAGAGAGCATATGCCCATCACCGCTTCAAATGTGATCATGAAGAATAATGTACGAGAGAAAATCCTTCCTGCAGGTAAAAGCGGGGCCAGAGAGAAACATGCACAAGAATCTTCCTCCTGGAAATTAGAATCAGGGCCTCACTAAGGAAATTTCCCTCACCCAGACTGGGGGCTTTAAGAAAGCCCACAGTAAAGTTTTCTTGATAGTTGTGGACCAGTGTCTCCTTGACATGTCCCACTACTCTCATTCCTAAGAAGATGGTTCTTAATTGCTCCTCTATTCTCTATTTACCGTTGTTCATTGGGGCAGTGGCGGGGTGAGGTAAGATAACTAGTCTTTTAGTTTATAGTTTATGAGGAAGCATGCCAGATGGAGAAGAAGGTACAGCACACAAATATCTTAGTATTGAGCCAGATGCAGTAACTAGTTGGGAATTGGTTTATCTTTCTAACTATAGTGGAGGTCAAGAGAAAATTTAAAAGGGTAGCCTGTGGTAGAAGCAGGTGAACTGTTCACTAAAAGCATTTCTCTTTCCTCCTGGTGAACAGTTAGACTGGCATTCCCAGACCCCTTGCCGTTGATGTGGCCATGTCATTAAGTTTTGACCAATAACATGTCAGCAGAAATGACATGTCGCACCTGAACAATGCTTCTTGTCTCATATGCCATCTTCATCTGGATGTTGATTCCCAGAATCATTTTGAAAGCTATATATTGATGATGAAGGAGCCTGAATGACCCTGTGGAGCAAATCCCTTTGCTTCTCCTCCTCACTATACCAATAGAACAAGAATGAGTAAGAAAGAAATGTCTATCGTGTTAAACCATTGATATATTGGGGTTTATCTGTTGCAGGGTAGCTATCCCAACAACTACTTTAGGAAAGATTTCCCAGAAAAAAAAAAAAAGTGAAATAGCCCCTGAAATTTACGTGTAATGAAGAAACATATCTCTTTAGTGGGAAAAGCGTGAGCAAAAACTATAAGACTAGGTGGATCTTTAAAAGAATGGTTGAAAGTTGAAACAAGTCAACCACCCCAACTTTGATTACTCCTGCTCTAATATATTGATCAATAATAATGAAAATTCTCTACATAGCTAATATATATTGAGCAGTTACCTTCCAGGTACTAAACTGAGCACTTAGAGCATATTATCTCATTTAAATTTCAAAGTCCTTCTGAGAACTAAGTATTATTATTATTATTCCTATTTTACACCAGTGAGGAAACTGAGGCACTGAGTTATAAACTCAGTGGGCCTGGTCACACATCTCATAAAAGGTAGACCTAGAATTTTAGCTCAGATTGGTCTGTCCCCACACTCCCCATTCTTAATCACTTCATTTTCTTGCTTAGAAAGCAAAGCACTTTAAAATGTCCCTGCTTTACCCATTCGATGTAAATGAAAATGTGCCTGGGATGATTGAGGTTTTGTGGTGGGGTTTTCCAAAATGAATCAAACCACGTTTCTCTTAAACATTTTTCAGTTGATCACCAAAACCAGCACCCATCTTATTGTACCACTGTCACTCAGTTAATGTCCAGAAAATCCCATAAAATATATACCTCACTTGTGTTTATGTCACTGAATACTAGCCACTCAATTCCAATGAAAATAGACATTACACATTAATGACTTAGTGGTTAATTTTCATTACGTTCTCATTAAAAGTCAAGCAAAAAAGAATACTTGTACATTTTTGGGTCTTTCATTTATTTTCTTCTTGTGGCTGATTTGCAATTGTGCTTCACGCAATTATCTTATTACTCTTCAGAAAACAATGATGTTCTTGCCCCCAGAGGCTAGAGCCCCACAAAGAGGATCTATGTTCTAGTGCCAGTACCAGCTGTTGGAAATCATCTTCCTGCTCAGATTCGATCTATTGCTTTTAGATTCTAGGGTCTCCTGTTCAATCCCCAGAAACAACAAGTTTTTCAAAGACTAAAAAGATGCTAATTAGTTACATTAAAGTACCTGATTTAAATGTTCTGTTAAGGGATTTCCAGGTTGCTACAACAGCTTGAGACTTTATATAATGTCTAATGGTTTGTACTGTTAGAACATTTTTGGTATACTGGACTAGGGGTTGTAACCCTGGGGTGCTGTTAGAAGGGCTTGAGATGGCATGTGGCTGAGGACTGGATTAATTCAGGAAGATTTACACCAAAGACTTAAAATCCACAGGGCAGTGGCTTTATGAGAGCTGACCATCCAAGAGGCCATAGGGGAGATAAACACCAGCAAGGTAAAATACCTTGTCATCTATCTTTCTTATACATATTAACATTAATTCTAATATAACATATTTATAGAGTACCTAAAACCTGGTAGAGATGTTACAAAATGTATCATGTTGGGAATCTGACTTATTTTATCCTGTGCAGCTATGTTTTGCAATGTCCTTGTTAAAAATATTTATAATTAATGTCTCAATTGAAAAATGCTTGATAATAATCAGAATTGCTTCTCTAAGAATGAACTACTCAGTCAGGTACTGTATAGGTCTAACCAGTGAGTATAATTAAGAAAAAAACAAATCCTGAATGCAGTATATACAAGTAAAATCTCAAAACACTGAAGGATATAAAAAATGGAAGCCATTATTACTGCAAGCTTTAAAAATTCAAATAATGAGGTTTTTTCTTTCAGAGACATTCACATAAACTGTCAGGAATTCACATCTTTTGGGCGAGAAAAATCATCAGTACAGGAATAGAGTTATAAGATTTTAGAAAGGATTGTAAGCCAGGGATGTAAAGATGTAGACTATAAGATTTCTAATATTCTAGTTTACATAAGCTGCATTTTAAGAAAATTCTGAAATGTGAAACCAGGTTTTCACTTTGTGATTAAAATAATGCTAATAAGAAAGGTAGGTCTTTCTACCTCTTTAAAAACATTTACTTCCACTTTCTCTCTCTAACCACATCTAAAAGTCCTGTCCACTAGCAGCTAAACGCAAGTGGGCATGACTGAGTCTATGTGCAAGGTAACTCACATTCTGTGGTATTAAGGTCATAAACAACTCTCAGGTCCCTGGTTTATGTTAAAGCTTTAAAAATTCTTGACATTGCAAGGGCATAAAACATTTTGTTGGCTCTTTCTATTTAAGGCCTTCGACACTGAGATGTGCAAGTCTATTATATTTTTCCCTGTGAATGTAAAAGCATTTCATGGTGCTCACTGGGTCTCTGTGCAGTCAATATGCAATAAAACAGAAGCAGCAATGGCTTGCACACTTCACTTACCAACTAAACAACATAACCCACCTGCCCCTAACATTGCCTGGTCAACAGCCAGAACCCTAGCCCATTACAAACCAAGGGCTGAATATGTTTGTGACTTGGTGTTGTAGACGTTTGGAGAAGTGGATTTTTAAAAATCAATCCTGTTATGAAATATCAGGCCACTGTTAACTAGACACCAAAGGTTACTGAATATAAAGGCAGCATCCAGCCAACCTCCAAAGTAATGCAACATCAAAGAAGAATTTTTTAAAAAGGTTGCTAAAGAAAAATACTACAGGTTTATCTATAGGTACAGAAACTAAGGCAGGATCTCAGAACAGACAACAACTTTTTTTTTAAGGAAGAAAAAAGCTTTACAAACTTAATTTCTTGAAAGTAATTATCAAGCTGCATGGTACCATAAAGCCCTACTGATCCAAATTTCTCTTTCTGTATGAACTCCACAGACTTGCAAGACTTGGCATCCGTAGAAGCTAATGATGATTCATGCTATTAGCTTCAGCAGCCCCAGTCCCTGGGAACTCAGCTTCGACCTTTTATTAGCACTTTTCTCCCAAGTAGGTAGGATCATTCTCCAGGCATACTTCCTAATCACCTAAAAACACCAGGAGAATGAGTTAAAAGCCTGACAGGGAGAGGGGCTGGGAAGCTAAGGGAAAAGATTTAGTCTGAGGAGAGAAGGCAACCCATGGCATGTGTGATCTGCCCAGCAATCTGGGGAAAACCTGGGAAGTAAAATTACATGTTAAGATTTCGTTTATGTAAACTTAAAATAATCCTAATTGCAGGACACATGTTAAATGTTATCAGTTGATTTCAACTTTCAGCAGCAGCCCTCTCCTTCCCCCCCCCAAAACTCCATACAATATTTATAAATTCATGTTTTCTTGATCAAACATTTCTTGAACTCCTAGCACTATGCTAGGCACTTAAACGACATTCTGTTGTGGTAATACAGAAGTCATTAATTTTTTTTAAATTAATTTTTTAGTGTCCTCTGCTTTACGTGGCTTCTGAAAGAAGTATTGATTAATGAAGCCATGGAAAACTGCTTCGCAAATTACTAAAAAAGCTCTACTCCTCTCTTTCCTACCCTTCCCATCCCTCACTGCTTCTCCTTCACCTGCCTAGCCTCCCTGCAACGCCCCAACCCCACAAGTACACACACACACACACACACACACACACACACACACACACACACATTTCCTTTCCACTTTCCTACTTCATGCTGGACCAATGCAATATGCAGCTCTCTTTAGTGATTAAAGCTACAGGGAAAAAAAAATTATTAAAACAGATTGGATTTTCTTATTCAAGCAAATAACCTAATTCTAGATTATAAAAATTGAAGATTATAGGATAAAGAAAGATTTTTTTCTACAATGTTGAGAATAGTTTGATTTCTATAACATACACACTCATTGAAGGACTGCATATCTTTGCAAATGATTTTGCTTCAATAATAACCATAAAGATTGTCAATACTTTAAGACTTTGTGAGACCTTGTCTCAAAGTTCTTTATACAGCCTTCTGCATAAATCATAATTCCACCTTTATTTTAAAATACTGAACCCAGAATAACATAACTCTTTTCTAATATAATAGAAACATACCCACTTGAACTATCTTTTTCCCATTCTGTGTGGATCAAATGATTTTCACTCTAGTCAGCGTGCCATAAATGTCCTTTCAAGAGAAACCAAAGATCTCACTTAATCCACAATCTCTCATCAACACTTAGAGTTAAGAGTTGGTATATTTCCCCTTCCAGTCCTTTAACAACCTTATCCTTCCTTGGATCCCACAGTACCCAATTACTTTTCAATTTCTTCCCAGGTTTCAGATTAAATCTCCTCCCCCGAAAAATGACCCCACCATCCTTATTTTCTCTTAACTGCAGGTGATCTCCTAGGCTTGTTCCTCGTTCTACATTTTGTCCTTGGATATCTTTTACATTCTCTTAGTTTCAGTGATTCCCTCTCTACTGACAACTCCTCAGGAGACAAGTGTGATGAGGGGGGAATAGTATAAGGCTAGGAGTTGGAACATTTGCTTAGTCTGGAGTCCTGTCCCCTTATAAAATTTTGATGAGTGGGCTTCCCTGGTGGTGCGGTGGTTGGGAGTCTGCCTGCCGATGCAGGGTACGCGGGTTCGTGCCCCGGTCCTGGAGGATCCCGCGTGCCGCGGAGCGGCTGGGCCCCTGGGCCATGGCTGTTGAGCCCGCGCGTCTGGAGCCTGTGTTCTGCGGTGGGAGGGGCCACGGCGGTGAGGGGCCCACGTACCGCAAAAAAAAAAAAAAAAAAAAAAAATTTGATGAGTGACTTTATTGTGTTCCTGTGTATGCTGGGGTGGGGGAAGATCATTGGTCCTGGTATAAACTGTATTAAAAAAAAATACTAGTTATGATGACCTGAATAGAATACAATTCCCTTCTGGTGGTTTTGTTTTCTCGTCGATTTTTCTTTAATCTTTTAACACAAGAAACTTACATAGTAATCTTTTATCATGAGCATGACATCATCCTTACAGATGTCTCAGAGTTTTAAATATGGAAATAGAAGCTTTATGTATTTGAAAGTATCTAATTAATTACATATTGGGGGCAATAGCTTTATTCCAGGTGCAACTTACATCCAATATTAAACAAAATGGGTTGAGCTTCAATTAAATTAAGGAGCCAGCCTTTAAACTTGTATATTTCAACCATATTGGAAATGGCAAAGTGAAGGAACCATGGGAAAAACACTCTCTCTGGATTACATCAACAAATAAAATGTACCTGATAGTCAATTTAACAAAAAATTGGTAAGAGAGCCTCTTTGGAACTTAATATATTCATCTGTAGAAATAGGTATGACATATCCACAGTGAACAGGGCTGTTGTGAGAATTAACCTAAGTTACACTCAAAAGAGGGTAATATTATCATTAAATTCCAGTGCTCTACCTTTCTGGAAAGTCTTTTCTGCAAAAAGACCATTGTAGCTTGCAGTTCCAATTATAAGTTAATCCTCACACCTGAGAAAGGCAGCTACAGGTTTACTTTGGCTTTAATCTCTATTTTACAGATAAGGAATGCTGGGCAAGTTTAAGTGACTCACCTGCAATTACTTACCCAGTCATAAACAGAGCTGGAACTAGACCGATTTCTTTCCTTTTTACTCAGTTTTCCGTCGGCTTGATGTAGCTTTTCTCAGAACTGACTCCAGTGAAGTATTCAGTTTCTATTCTTGATACAGATTTTTTGCATCAATTAATATACAATGAGTTTATGTATTTTCAAAGTTAGACAAGTGGTTATTGATTTAAGTAGTGCCTAAGCAAACTTCTTCCTCCACTAACAAGTTGAGTGACTTCTCTCATTGCATGGGGAGAAAAACAGACATACTCAAGAAGGCAGGAACAATAAAAAAAGGAAACATCAGTTATTTAATTAAATATAATTAGCTCATTAAATAGTCATATATTTAAATAACACTGGACTTTCTGCCCAATACATCCCATGAAATTCATAGCAATGCATAAAACTTAGCATCAGCATGCAATCTTTTCAGCTACTTAAAAAAATTTTTTCTTTTCCATCTTCGTTGATGTTAAATATTTCATGGTTTTCTTTCTTAGTAGTTGTTAATTGTGCAGGTTTCTTTTGCTCAAAGCTGTTTATGCATAGCACTAGTGATGGGAGATATTACTGTTATAGCTGTATGTCTGCTGTTAATGTTAACTTTTTTGCTTGTCATTTGATTATCTTAATCACTAACAACCCATGGAACATAGGACCTATATATTTTCAGGATTAACTGTTGCAAAATACCAGATATCATTAAAAAATATTACATGATACTGGAAAAGAGTATGTTTGGCAGGGCATGGGGGGTGGTTAGAAAAATTATGTAGATATTTGTGTGCACATCTCTGAAAGTTTTTAGTATGCCGAAGTTTCGTAACATTTTCATATTTTATACGCTTTCTTTAGTCAGGATTACTCTTTTGATCGAAGGTCATTCAAAACATCTTTTATCAGAGATATTTCTAAATTGTCATTGCACTTAAATTTTCCAATTTTAAGATATACTTTTTAATATTTCTACTTATTGCAAATAACTACTCCCCTTTCCCCCCATGAAGTTTGAATAAGACACCAATTTTTTTCTCTCTCAGACTGAAACTCCATTCCTCTACTGATCACCTCATGTAGTTAATCAGGCTGTTGATTTTCAGCTACACAATAATCACAAAAAATAATGAACAATAAATAATTTAAAAAACTAAACAAACCATAGCAACAGAAACCTTCTCTAGATTAAAAATTCAAAGTGATGTGGTACATGTCTGTTTTTAGACTAAAAGTAAATAACATCTGTTTCATTTGCACAGTTGTCTCTTTAATCAGAGATGGTCTACCTCCCAAACTAGATTGGTCAAATGACTGATGAGGGGAGAAAGGAGTACAAGAAAATTGGGAAGAATGCTACTGATATGCATACGTTTCCTATAGTACTAGAAGATGGCAACAACACAGGTCTACTGTGCACTTAAATTTTCCTTAGAGTGCTCATAAAATTTCGGCAGGGTTTATTTTGGTTGTCACAGGGAATTATCTTGGAAGGAAGGTAAATGAAGGAAGGGGTGATTACTGCAAAAATAAAAAGATTACTTAAATATAATAATAGAAGCAGCAGCATAGCTAACACATACCGAATTCCAACTACTTGTCAGACAACTATGTAGCTAATTTATACCCTTGATTTTTGACCTTCACAACAAAGTTGTAAGATAGAGAAGGTTGCTTGAAGAATGACCCACAAGTTAAATTCTTCACGTAGAATTTTTTTTTTTTTTTTTTTTTACTGCCACATGGATTACAGACTTATTAGAATTCTAGACCTTTCAAACGTATTTGCACTGAAGGGACTTAAAATGCTGCACAAGGAAATATCATCACAAGTTTTGGGGAGAGAATGATGAGGAGAAAGAGTTTGCCATTTTCGTTTTCTTTTTCTTTCCTTGTTAAATAACATAACTTCTCTGGTGTTTGTGTCAATCTCACACACACACACACACACACACACACACACACACACACACACACACACGAAAACAGAACAAAAACCTATTTTATCGTTCAGAAGTGATTCTCCAAAGGGAAAAAAAAGACAAACCAGCTAGGTTGCCTGTTTAAACTTTCTTATTGCTGCTTGAGGTGTTTTGTTGTGTTTTGTTTTGTTGAGACGGGGTGAAGGTGGGGAAGTTTATTTGGAAGGAAGGTCTGGAAGGTCCCTCCACCTACAACTCTGAGAACATTTCTCCAGGTGCCTCTTTCATAGCTCGGGCACACTTCTGGGCTGATTGCTAGGAGATGGAGTGGTTCGGAGGCTCAGAAGTACCACTCTTCTCAAATGCCAAAGCTGCCAAAGGGAGAAGGACGGGGGCGCTGTCTAGTGGCTGTTCGCGTGATGCCTTCCAGGCGGCCACCACCTCCAGGGATACGCTCTCCTGCAATGCCGTTCGTACTAAGGTCCCACGACCGCTACACAGGGATGCCAAGACGCTGAACCTCCGGGCCGAGGCTCTGGGGACAGAGTCACCCCGGCGGGCCCTTTTCTGCCAAGCTCCGAACCGTCACAAACCGCCCCAGGCCCACCTCGGTGGGCCCGGCCGTCCGGCCACACCTAAGGCTCCGGAGCGAGGAGTCCCCCACCGCGAAGCCCTCCCCCGCCTCCCCCCATCCCAAACGCCAGCAGCCTCGCCGCTTCTCCCGGAAACGAGCTTGCTGAGCAAAGGCGGAGGAAAACCTTGGGCCTTCCGCTGATTGGTCTCCCCCCGCCTCGCAGGGCGAGGCAGCGATTGGCTGCCGGGCGTTGTCAGTCGCCGAGGCCAGAGCCTTCGCCGGGGAAACGCAGCCGGGCTCGGGTTCTTCGGCTGCCGCCGCGGCCGCTCAAGCCGGTGCAGCTGGGCGAGCTCGAGCGGGCGCCGCCGCCTCCGCGGCTGCCCACCCTGCCGCGCCGCCGGCGCTGCCGGTCTTGCAGGCGGACGCCGTGGAGGGGCGGCCGAGAGAACGGAGCACGAGGAGGTGGAGGCGGCGGAGAAGTGATGCTGGCGCCGGGGATGGGGCAGCGGCAGCGGAGCAGCAGCATCTGCGCGACCCAGGCTGCAGCGTCCCTGTGGCCCGAGGGCCAGCCGAGCGGCGGGAGACCACGCGCCCCACGGGTAAGGTCCGGCCCGGCGGTACGCGCACCGGCTCGGGGACCACCGGGGTTATCCTTAGTAGTTACGAGGCTTATTGTGCCCGGGCATTCAGACAAGGGTGTTTGGGACCCGGACAGAGAGTCCGGACGCACGGTTAGGCTGCTGCTCGCTCCAGTGCCACTCCTGCTCGTGCGTTCTCCCCTCCGCGCTGACAGACTTTGATAGCGCGGGGATGGCATTGTGTGTGCATCTGCGTGTGTGGGTGCGCGGTTTGGGGCACTTTGCGGGGAGCGCGGTGGGTCCCCTCTTGCGTGAACCGACGTCCTTCAGGGATCCAGGCTGGGATGGAGTGAATAGGATGCACTTGGCTCAGCGGGAGGGAGAGCGCACGCAACGCACGTGAAAGTCCTCCGTGGCTCGTTAAGAGCCGGGAAAATTGAACTTTATTGCCTTAATGAAAAGAGGGAGCTGTGGATACAGCGCGCCAGGGGACGGGCGCATTCACCGAGGCTCCCCAAAGTCCCACTTTGCGCCGGGGACTTTGGAGGGGAGGGGATGGGAGAGGAAAGTAACGGTTGGTCCGCCTCGCTGGAGAAAAGGAGGACAGAGGGCGGGGAGTGGAACTAGGCTTGGGGAATGGAACTAGGCTTGGAGAGTGGAGGCTTTTTTATGTGTCTGACGTCCCACGTAGGAAGCTCGCTACACTTTTCGGGAACGCAGATTTGGGGATGGAGAGAGTCCTACTTTGAGGGGCTGATGGAGGTTGCTCCTGGCCCACGCCAGCGTGGGGCAGGGGTGTCAGAGACTTGGCGGCTGAAACGGGGCGGGGCTCGAGTGCACGTTCAGATGTAGCCCCTGCCTCATCGGGCTACCTTGGCCCGGTATCTTCGGGGTCGGGACTCTGCCGGGCGCGCCAGCGGCGGCTGCGTTCTGCCGGGTGGCCCCGCCCTCCGAGAAAGTTCCGGCCCACTGGGGTCTGGGCAGCCAGACCAAGAGCACGTTAACCGCCAAGGTTTAGTACCCAGGTTTAGTACCCAGCTTCTTCCATTACCTACACTGTTTTTATTTTATATTTAATTAGTTTATTTTGTAAAGCCACTGGGAGTTCCACCCGCGCTGCAAACCTTTCCGCAGAAGGCGGATTTTTGCGCTGCTGCAAATGGATGGTGCTGCCGGGCTAAGTCCGAGTCTCCGTAGCTCAGTGCAGTGGTTTCTCCACCCTTCTTCAGGACGCACAAACTTATTCTTGTCGATTGCTTTGTATGTGGCCCTTTGTCTCCTAGGAGTCTTTGCTTGGAAAGTTCTTGAAATACCTCGGCAGTAACAAACTGCCCCTGCCCTGGCACAGATGGAGAGGCTGTGGTCCTTTACAGAGGCGCTGGAATTGCAGCGGGGAATGGGAGTGGAGAGGGCAGCTCCCTTCTTACCAGCTAGAATCTTTGGAAAAATGTTAAAAATTGGCTCAATACTGGGAGCCGGCTCTTGAGCTGAGAACAGCACTTTCCCAGTTATGTAGATCTTTAATCCCTTTCACTGGAGGACTCTTTGGCCCCCAAACGCAACGCAACACAACAAACAAAACCCAAACCCAAGCGGCAGAAACGACTTTGGCTGGACTCATTTCTGATTTGGCAAAGCTGGAAAAAATGAAAGTAAGACACCTAATAGAAATACTGTAGAAAAACCAGGAGGGAGCTGTCCAAAATGTCAGCATTTTTTGTAAGTTTTTTTTTTTAATTGTAAAAGTAGTATTTACCCCCAATTTAGTAATATAAAATAATTCTGAAGCAGATGAGTAACTTACTGATGAACTAGGAGTGATGTTAGTTTTATGTCCGAGAATGGTTGCACATTTTATCATTTAATTCATGAACTGTAAATGGAATTTTTCGTACCATTTTAGTTGAACACATACATTGCATTTGAGGTAGTACGAAATTGGTAGCAAGTATTTTCCCTATAGTAGTCATCGCATCTTGTTTAAAAGGATAGTTTTCTGATATCATTAAAGAGAGTATGGCTTGTGGTTGTTACATTTCAATACACAATTTACCTGTTGCCAGGTGATTATTGTAATGTTGCAATATTTAGTTGTAACTTTTAGGACTTTATTAAGATGATTAAACACATTAGGCAGTTGATTTTCGTTTTGTGTTTCATTTATGCAGTGCTATGAGCTGATAAAATTGTTTTCCCCTATTAGTGGATATGGGAGAAATAGGCTTACATTATATTATGCATTACTAATCAATACTTTTAAAATAAGCTTAAATTAAAACCAAGTTACCAATAACATCCAGTAATCAAAGTGGAATTTTTAAGGAAATTTTCAACTACTTGGCTAAGAATGTGCTTTTCACATTGCTAACAAGTAATATCCTGTAAATCCACTGCATTATATATTGGGGTAAGTCACAAGTTTTTAAATAGAGCTTTTGTATTCATTTTCAGGTGTTTTGAGGTTTTTTTTTCTGGAGGGGGACTTTTACTTTGGGATTATTTTTCAGATAATTAAATACATTTTCAAAGCCACCAGACCAAAATATAGTAAAGTGAGGAGAAATGTGTCAATGAGCAGAAATGTTAGGATAAAGCAGCAGTGTGTGTGTGTGACAGAGAGCAGAAACGTCGCAGGGTTGGGTGGGAGGGGGAGTGCTCAGGCTTAGGGGCTGTAATAGTGCTAGCCACTTAGCTTATACAAGCAATTCAAGTTCTGCCAGTTCTGCAGATCCAGTTCAGTTTTGACTTGTTTTGCTGCAGGGCAATCCATGAGCTCAGACTGCCATATTTTCTAGATGGATTTTAGTAACTCAAGTAAATGTCAACTTGTCAAGACTCTAGGCTACTAAATTCACTTTTTGACCTATACTGGATTTTAATTTTAATACTGCATAACTTTTCTAAAAAGATCACATTTACTGTGAATAGCAATGCAATAAATACCATGATCTTATTAAATAAAACATATTTGTTTTGTCAAAGAGTCATGACTAGAGTTTCTACATTAAGACAGTGAAGTTTATTTTATTTTATTTAATAATAATTTGTATTCATTTAATTAATGATGAGATCATTTTGGTTTTTGAAAACTAACATGTTTCAGAGAATTAAAATCCTCAACCAGTTCAGTAAATCAGAAATTCATTTGCATTTTCTTGAAGTCTCTGTCCCTGTCTCTCTGTCTCTCTCTCAGACACACACACACACACACACACACACACACACACACACACACACACACACACACACACACACACACACATATACTGGAAAGCTTCTCAGGAAGAATATAACCACTCCTGCATTTGAAACAAGTTCACCAACCCATCCTAAATGATCAGTATACTTCATAAGGCAAAATCCTCATCCTCTTAGGTAATATGTTACTAATTAATTATGGTACTGGTTTATTCAAGTAAAATTTAACAAGTTGAACTGTGTTCCAACTGTGTGCAAAACACTGTTCTAGTTTCTTTGACCATATCAGAGAATAAATCAAAGACCCTTGCCCTCATAAGGCTTATATTTTCTTGAGGTAAAATAGATCATAAACAAAAAATGTAAGTAGGTAACTTATATAGAAGATTTATCTCCTGCCAACCTACCCTGTATCCCATGGCTCAGTCTCTTTCCATCTCATTTTCTCTCCAGTTAATACACATCTACCCACACACCCACACAAATATACTCAAATTAATCTAAGAACTGGAAAGTAATCACGATAAATATCTCATACATGTTACTTCTGAAGCTATGTATCCAAAAACAGCAGTGCATATGATGAAGGTTAAAGGTAAGAGAGGGATTCAAAGATGATTAAGCAATAAAATGACAGGACATCTGCCCTTTAGAAATTCTTTAAAATCAAGTAATAATATTTTTCAGAGGAACTAGAGTGGGAAACATTATCTTTAACATATTGCATTCAAACTAGCAACATCTTAAAAGGCATTTATGACTATCCAAGGTCAAATCTAAATAACCTCATTTAAAGGGGATGAGTGAATTGAAGTGGTAATAGAGGACCCAAAAGCGTAATTCTAATGCGAAACATTCTACTTCTTCCATATTGAGAGTGACGTATTCATGTAACTCTGTGAAAGTCGATCAAAAACCCTGGAGTTTGATGTTAAGGTTTTCCTTTTTTTTTTAACATCTTTATTGGGGTATAATTGCTTTACAATGGTGTGTTAGTTTCTGCTTTATAACAAAATGAATCAGTTATACACATACATATGTTCCCATATCTCTTCCCTCTTGCGTCTCCCTCCCTCCCACCCTCCCTATCCCACCCCTCCAGGCGGTCACAAAGCACCAAGCCGATATCCCTGTGCCATGCGTCTGCTTCCCACTAGCTATCTACCTTACGTTTGTTAGTGTGTATATGTCCATGACTCTCTCTCGCCCTGTCACAGCTCACCCTTCCCCCTCCCCATATCCTCAAGTCCGTTCTCCAGTAAGTCTGTGTCTTTATTCCTGTCTTACCCCTAGGTTCTTCATGACATTTTTTTTCTTCTTAAATTCCATATATATGTGTTAGCATACGGTATTTGTCTTTTTCTTTCTGACTTACTTCACTCTGTATGACAGACTCTAGGTCTATCCACCTCATTACAAATAGCTCAATTTCGTTTCTTTTTATGGCTGGGTAATATTCCATTGTATATACGTGCCACATCTTCTTTATCCATTCATCCGATGATGGGCACTTAGGTTGGTTCCATCTCCGGGCTATTGTGAATAGAGCTGCAATGAACATTTTGGTACATGACTCTTTTTGAATTTTGGTTTTCTCAGGATATATGCCCAGTAGTGGGATTGCTGGGTCATAACATTTTCCTAAATTTTATTCATCAAAAAAAAAAAAAGACTCAGCATCTGATCGTCTAATAAGAAATGCCAAAACACTTCAAAAATTTCAAAATAAGTTTGTCCTTAATTCAGAATTGATTTGGCTATCCTGTCCAATTACAGATAAAACCTTGCAGTATTTTCCCAGATTCTGTTCTCTTGGGCATAAAACAGTGTGCAATTATGATTCCAGTTTCACTTTCTGTGCTTTCCATTTTGTTATTTTCTTTAGGGTCTTTAGCTTAAGTCCCAAAATAGGGATGTGTGTGTGTGTGTGTGTGTGTGTGTGTGTGTGTGTGTGTGTGTTTTACCTTCGTGTAAAGAATGGAACCTAGCTTGGCTTTCAAAAAGTTGGTTTGTGAACAGTATTTTCATATTAGAGGAAAACTGAAGTTGTACTCCCAAGAAGCCAGATCACATAATGAATTAATGCCAACTTACCAGTTCTGTTATGACAAGGTATTAGTGCAGGGCACACAATGCTAATAGTAATTTCTGAATGGATTTCCATCATTCAAGAAAAATCTTCAAGATTGCTGCTCTACAATCCAGTTTTAGGAGATGAGGAAAAGTCTTCTGATAATGCTGTTTCAATATTTATCTAGATTCAGACATGCATATACCACCCACTTAAGCCTTTACCTTTTTTTGCCCTGGATTTTCTCCTTTCTGCCCAAAATACAAAACTTTAGGAAAACAGTGTTTTTAAAAAAGCAAGTAAACCAACCAACAGTTACCATACCTGGCACACAAAGTCAGCTTCGGCTGATTATTAAATAGTTAGATGAAAGCTAAGCAGAAATCAGATATTTGGACCTGGGAAAAACCCAGGTCATTAGTCTAACCTCTCCTGTGTATGAGGAAGAACTTCACTCCAGGAAGTTAATAATACCCAAAGTCAATTGAAAGTAGAACCGGGTCTAGAAACATTGTTTGTCAACTACTATTTGTATAAGTTAACTCCATACCAATTGCCCATTATACAGCCCTACATTTTGTAAAATGGAGGTATAAGAAGAAATGACAACATCCACCAATTTGTGCATCTAAATATTTTAATACCTGAAATAATAATACATCACATTAATATTATGTTGGGATCAAGAAAATGATAAATTGAGAGGCATTCAGAGATGTCGTCTAAGATTTATAGGGCTAGAGGTGTGTTTGCATGTAAAATATTTGTGTTTAATTCAGTCATTTTGTCTATAATATCCCTTTAAAATATTTACTAGTATCTCTAAAAAAGGGATTTCTTACTTCCAGAGGTCTACGGGCTTCAAAGTGATCAATAGGTGAATTCAGGGACTCCAGGATATACCAATTGTTTCCAAATTTTTTCGTTCTTCAACGTTTCATAGCAAGGGAAAATGGTTAAGAAAACCTTAAAAGCTACTGCTTTAAGTTAGCATAAAACAAAAACAAAATACAGCAGAGTGAGGGGACATGTGGGGATAAGGAGAGGATTGTAAAGAACTAGGAGCTCTCTTATTACTCAAGGAAAGGAAAAAGAAAAAGAAAACAAACAAACCTATTGCTAGATTCTATCAGACAATGGTTTGAAGAGACACTTCGTTGTCCTAAGACGCAAATTTGCAACTGAAGAGATGGTTTATAGCTGATATACTGCACTTCGTTCTGAGTTTCTGCAGTTAGCATTTTTTTGGCCTTTGACTATGAAATGTTTTCATAGTGACATCAGGGCTGAATCAATTCCTCACTGAACAACAAAATTTGTGGGTGACTTCCCCAGGGCCCTAGCACTCAATCAAAGACAATTGCCAGAGGTATACTTTGGTTGTATACAATTGGTTATAAATTTAAATGCTATTAGACAAGAAAAACTGCAGTAAATGTGCACACACGCACTGTGGCTGCATGAATAGGGCACATGAACTAATAGTTAGACTCCTTCCGTTGCTGGTGAGTTCCCACCACAGTCCATCATTACTTTAGTTTCTATGTCTATTAAATGAAAGCAGCATTACTGATTACTTGAATTCCCATTTTTGAGGGGTTGGATGAATTGAATGTGAGTAATACATATTGATTTCTCTGAGTGAACACAGCCATCCAGTTAGAGACAGGAGAGTGGCTATATTTGATAAGCAAAAACTAAAAAATAATGAATTATACTGATAAAGTTATTTTAGTGATTATGTTGGCCTAATTCCCTTTATTCAAATAAATAAGAGATAATCTTTAGTTTCTAACCATGCTGACTAAAATAAAAAGTAGGCCAGGGGCTTCCCTGGTGGCGCAGTGGTTGGGAGTCCGCCTGCCAATGCAGGGAACACGGGTTCGTGCCCCGCTCTGGGAAGATCCCACATGCCGCGGAGCGGCTGGGCCCGTGAGCCATGGCCGCTGAGCCTGCGCGTCCCGAACCTGTGCTCCGCGATGGGAGGGGCCACAATAGTGAGAGGCCCGCGTACCGCAAAAACAAACAAACAAACAAAAGTAGGCCAATCCTGAAATTTCTTGAAGGCAGCTAAAGTAGTCATTTTTTTCTCCATCTTTATTGGTTCCTTCTCCCTCTCTTTCTGTCTCTCTGTCCCTTTGTCTGTCTGTCTCTCGATAGATAGGCAGATAGATAAATAGATAGATAGATATTTTATACTTTAAGTGTTATAAGGAGTTATTTCAGAGCTGCCTGAAGTTTCTCCTGACTTTTTTTAAAGTAACTCAAACTCAGAGGATATAAAACGCAAACTTTTACTAATGGATATTGACAATAAATGTGAAAAAGTAGAGACTTTTTCAAAATAGAAATACTGAATGTTTATGTATGTATATACATACATCATATATATAGATAATCCAAATAAAAATCCAAAGAGATTGTTGCAAAATTTAGAGATTCTGAAGTTCATATGGAATAGCAAATAAGCTATGATAGCAAGAGAATGTTTAAATAAAAAAAGCATTGAGACAGAGTTGTACTATCAACTAAAGATATTAAAAATGGTGGTAATTAATACAGTATATTAACATGCAGACAAACATGAAGAAGAAATTTAAAAAACCTCAGACACGAACTCTGAAATATGGAAAATAAAGCATGATATGCAGTAATCACAAACCTGTGTGAAAACAAAAAATGATCAATATATTGTGCTGGGAAAATTGAGTAATTATTTGCAAAAAAGGGACACTCCCTATCTCACATTACATTTCAAAAATAAATGTCAGATGATATGAAGAGTTACTATAAAGAAACTCTAAATCAAGTTAGAAGAAAATAGAGACTTCATAAACACAAATATAAAAGGAAAATATAAAGGTTTGACCTCATAAACTTTAACAGTCTTAAGTCAAAAATCCCATAAGTAAATCAATAAAATATTTTCAATACAAATTGTGAATAACAGTTTAATATTACTCTTACAAAAACCTTTCAGCGTTTTCTCCTATTAGAGAACTTATCCCAAAATATTGTGATTCACAGCTTATATCAGTCCTCTTCACTAGATTGAAAACCTCTTAAAGAGAGAAACTGATCATCATTTTATCCCTAGTGCCTTGAACATAATTGGAGACAATAGGCATTGTCATTGGCTACCAAAAAATTTCCAAGTATACCAATAGAAAAATGGGCTAAGAAATAAACTGATAATCTATGAAAGCTGGAAATATATAAGGCCAATAAGCAGCTAAAATTTTAACTTAATGATAAAATGTAAAGGAAAAAATTAAACGATAGCCCTTTTTCGCTTATCAAAGTAGTTAAGACTGTCAGTAAAGGTTGATTCATTTACAAAAGGTGATGGAGATGGTGAAGATGGGGCAAACTGCAGATTCCCCTAAACTTCTGGCAAGGCTTTTCATTGGTGTTTACAGAATTCCTTTGTTGCATGCTACAGGTATTAATTTTGACTAACTCAAAGAATAAGATCCACAACAGAAGAAAGGTAGTTTGTAGCTTACAGAATCAAAAGACAAGGAGAGGGGCTTCCCTGGTGGCTCAGTGGTTGAGAGTCCGCCTGCTGATGCAGGGGACACGAGTTCGTGCCCCGGTCCGGGAAGATCCCACATGCCGCAGAGCGGCTGGGCCCGTGAGCCATGGCCGCTGAGTCTGCGCGTCCGGAGCCTGTGCTCGCAACGGGAGAGGCCACAACAGTGAGAGGCCCGCATACCAAAAAAAAAAAAAAAAAAGGCAAGGAGAGGAAATAGAATAGCTACAGAGATCATGGGAGAAACTGATAAAATCTTTGCCAGGTACCATCACTGGGATGAATCAGTATCAGCCCTTTTTTATGTGTCAATTTCCTGCAGGCCCAGATTCCTAGAATGAGAAGTATTACTGACCTAGCTCAAGTTTCATGCCTAGGCTTTGGTCAGTGGATCACTGGGCACCTTGATTTCTGGTCCTATCAAGGCCACATTCCAAGGAAAATCAAGGGACTGTTACTGAGGAGGGAAAATGGATGCTGGACAGGTAAAAACAACAGACATCCACTGTGTGTATCAGAAGTCTTAAAAGTATTGCCTTTGTTTCAGTAATTCTACTTCTAGAAATTAATTCCATGTAATTAGTCAGAAATAACACACAGTTTCATTAAAATGGCATTTGTAGTAGTTTGGTAGTAAAGATAATCTATTTGGCCAGCAATATGGGAATAATGAAATTATGGTTTGTATCATTAAAGCATGACTTTGGAAGCTTGGTAATAACATTGGAAAATGCTGATTAAATCATAGTGGAAAAAGAATACAAAATTTAATATGAAGGAGAAGCTTGCATTCACATTCACAAAATGGCTTAAATAAAATATTAACGTTTGTTTGGGGGGGCAGTAAGATTATGGGGATTTTATGTTTAAGCCTATAAAAGTATTTTTTGGCAGGAACAGGCACTATTTCAATAATCATACAAAAATCAATACTAAAACATAAAAGCAAAAGAATCATTGGAGAAATGATAGTGGCTTTGAGCTTCTAGACAACTATATTGGAAGCAGAACATTGGACTGATATACTTAATTTTGTAAGGAAAGGAGCTAATTGTACAATATTCCCTTTTCCACATTAAGATAGTTACTATATATCAAGTGAAATTTGGCTGGTTTCCTACTTGGATAACTTTTCAGGAGCCATCTTGGACTTTGCTTTTTAACTCTTTAATCTCAATGTAATAGGATTTAAAACGTATTCACATTTTATGGTTCAAATGAAGAATTCTTTCTCGCGAAGGAAGTTCAAAAAGAATAAAAATAATTACATGTATTGATATGTGTGTATCTCATCATTTACCCTGGTCATTCCCATAGGCTCGTGCTTAAATTGAGACAGTATAAGCTATTATATCTTAAGATAAACTATAGTCTGGTCCAGCTATTTATTAAATAAAATTAAAGATACTATAAAATTTGATTATAATAAAGCAGGAAACCATGCCGCCTCATATAAATCAGAAAGAAAATATAGCTGAATATTTTGAATATTATTTTCCTGTTGCTCATACCTACAGCTCAGAAACTATAATTTCCAAAGAAGAACAAAGGGGTCTGGATATAAGAATGGGTGGAATTTTCCTAAAAGAATAATGCGTTACTATTGTAATGCATTTTTCCGTAGCAGTTTACTCTGGTGTATTGGCTGAGATCTGTATGGGATGATTTTGATGATCTTGTGAATTATACTTGAACAAATAATGCAATTATCGGAGAAAAACAGAAGAAAAAGAAAATTGGTTGATCGTTGTTCCCTCCAATAACCACTGCCTCCTTGTAGCTTGTGGGGATGTGCAGTCTGACAGCTAGTACCATTCCAAGGCACAGGAAAGGATCATTTTGTTGTTATTTTGTTAAATTAATGAATATACTTTTTTTTTTTTTGCGGTACGCGGGCGTCTCACTGTTGTGGCCTCTCCCGTTGCGGAGCACAGGCTCCAGATGCGCAGGCCCAGCGGCCATGGCTCACGGGCCCAAATGCTCCGCGGCATGTGGGATCTTCCCGGACCGGGGCACGAACCCGTGTCCCCCGCATCGGCAGGCAGACTCTCAACCACTGTGCCACCAGGAAAGCCCTAGGTAACCATTCTTACTAGTTTCTTGGTATCTTTTCAGAGATAGCCTAGCACATGCAAACAAACAGTAAACTTTTCAAGTTTTTCTTTTTTCCCGCAATTTTTATACAGATGCTAACATTCTGTGTGTGTGTGTGTGTGTGTGTGTGTGTGTGTGTGTGTCTGTATGTATATATGTTTTGCTTCCTGCTTTTTAAACTCAGCAGTGTTGGAAGGACTGTCAAAGTTAATAGTTTCCTCATTCATTTTTAAGCTTCGTGGTATTACATTTGTTGAAAGTACCATAATTTATTTATTATTAGATAGTCCCCTCCTGATAAGCGATTGTGTTTTTCTAATCTTTTGGCCAACACAACCAATACTGTCATGAATAATCTTGTACACATTATTTCATGCGTGCAAGTCTTTAAGACCTAGAAGTGGACTCTCTGGATTAAAATGTATGTGTGCTTGTTTACTTTGAGAATGTATGGGTCTTTTTTATTTTCACATTTGATTACCTTGCTTTCCTTGTCTTTAGTTGCATGATTAATAGTGCTGAATAGAGCTGGACCCAAAACTAGGATTCCTGACATTACTCTAGAGACCCCTGCCCAGGTTTACACTTATCGATCAGCATGCTTTGTGTTTATGCAATTTATTGTGAACTTAGCTTGCTCAGTGAGCTTCCAGCATCTGCTTAACCATCTTGACCACAATAATAGTCACTAGAATGGGCAGATTTTGTCAAATTGTTCCTTAATTTCAGATATTCTCCTTTCCTGTCCTTTGGTCTACTAGACTAAATCAGTTATATGAGCAATAGGAGGACTTGTTATTCATCTACTAAATGATAATATTAAAAATAATCATGCCCTCTGTTGCCAAGGATGCAGTGAATCCAGTGCTTTCAGAAACCGTTCGTTGCAAGTAAGATTGGCACAGCCCTTTTGAAAAACAAATTGGCAGCCTGTGAGGGGGGACTATGAAAATATTCATGCTGTCTTATCTATTACTATTAACTTCTGGGAATCTATCTTAAGAAAATAGTACAAAATATGGAAAAGGTCCTATGTTTGAAGATGTTGATGGATATATTTTGTGAAATAAACTCAGAAGCAACTCAAATGGCCAATAATACACTTAGGCACATATATTTGAGGATAATATGCAACCATTAAAAGTAAACAGGATTATAATAAAATAAAAACATATGCTATAATGTTTCTTGAAGGAAACAGTGTGCAGAATTATATACAAGTTCAACTATAGCTAGATAAAACATACACCGATGAACACTGAAATTATAAATGTGTTGTAAAATGGTGGGAAAAGAGGTAATCCCTTTCTTATCTTTTTGTCTCATTTTTCTAGATAACGTTTATCTAGAATGTTTTACGATATTTTAAATTTAAAACTGAAAAAGCACTAGATTTTCCCTTTTGTTTTTACTATTTTGTACTGAATATAAGTTACGGCTTTGGATGATTCTTTTCTACTATTCAATGATGGGAGATTTTTCATCTTCTCTTTTTTGTAGAGATGAGTGTTTGTAGTCCTAGGGTTTGCAATGCAATGCCTGTTGCCTTCAAAAGTGCTCTCTCACCCCCTTCTGTGTATCAAAAGACATCTTAATCACTCAACTTCCTTTCACTCTCAGTCCTCATGACAGAAATTTTTTCTCTTTGGAAGGACAAACAGTCCTGAACTTGCCTCTTACTTTCTTTTCAGACTTAACCTCCTACCATCCTCTCCTGTGCTCACTAAGCTCTTACCATGACGATCTTTCTCTGTTTTACTCTAAGCCAAATCAGACTGTCTCCTAATTTTTTATTAAATTCTACAAATTTCATTAAAATATACTAAGAGACAGTTAATAGCATAGCACATATATCATACTATCAATATACTTACCCCATGAAATAGGTGGACACTAGATAAGATTGCCCATGATAGTTATATATCTTTATGAAAAAGCAAATAACTAAAATATAATGAGAAAAATACGCTTTTTACATATGAGTTAATTTGTTAACTTGAAGTAGGAAAGAACAATGTGAAGTATGCGTTTTTCCCACACTAACTCTTTGGGAAATGAATGCAGTGGCATTATCTCTCTTTATTGAAATGCGTTTTATATCATAACCTATCTTGTTATCTTTGCTCAGTTGATTATCACATTATCTTCAAAGTATTAAGCTCACAGCTAATTTCAAAGAGATGGCAATGAGAAGAGTGTCATTTCAAGTTTGAAGCACTATATTTTACAGTTCTATCTACTTATCTTTCCTGTCAAGTGAACTGATTTTGAATACTCCATTGTAAAGATGTTAATTTCTGAGACAGTGAACCAGTGAGTAGACGGGATCATTTTGAAGTTGCAGTGGAAGGCAGTAGCGTAGCTGTCTAAAGAGCTTGCTTCGGACATGCCTTATCACTGGTCTGCTAGGACTGTCATCTGAGACTGGGGCAGATTTTAAAGAATCCTCTGTGTTTGCTTATGGAGCACTAAAATTCCTCTTTCTCCTTTCACTATACCCTTTAGGGATATCACTGCCAAGATCATCCCTTCCTTTATCTTTTCCTAGTTAAACTCAGAGATTTTACTCTTAGCTATTCCAAAGTCCCCCCACTGCCCCACCAGTTGATAGTTAAAATATTGTGGGTATCTCCATTAAAAAGACCTTCAACAACTTCAACAAATTCTCAAGCTCTACAAACATATCCATTTAAAATTGCATTCACAGTTAAATGTTCATTCCATGATTAGGGGTAGTGATGATATAACAAAATTTGAAAATGGAGTTAAAATATCATTTTAGTAAATGGGACACTAGTTACTATCTCATTAAGCTTTTTATTGAGAATAATAGTAATAGTATATAATTTTTAGAGTGTTACTATGTGTTAGATATAGAATTGCTTACCCTTTTATAGGAATTATATAATTTAATGCTTAGCAAAACCTTAGGAGGTAGTTGTCATTAATCATTTTATTTTATGGATGCTGAAACTAAGAACAAGATATTGATTAAGTAACATTTCCAAGACTCAAAAATGGGTTTTTGATGGAGTCAAGAATCTAACTCTGAAACCTCAAACAAAAAAGGAACTACTTTTGTTTATTGGCTTTTGGTGTATAGTGAATTTTTATCTTTTCCCCCTCTGCCGAACAAACTCAATAAAGGAGGTGAAATTTCAAATATACATACATCTATACATGTACATACATATGCATCTGTGCATACGTCTATGTTTATATTTATTACTAGAAAGGAACAGGCCGAGGGTAGTCTACTAACTGGAAAAACAATCCCATCTTCCTCAGACATTGGCTATAATTTCTGTCTAAATTATTCATATCCTCTGTCATATATTTACTATGCTGTTTTATTACTTCAAATTTCAATTTAAAGTTGGGAAATGCAGTAAGTGATATTTTAAAATCAGATTTGAAAGACCCTGCAATAAGATTCCCTCCATGTAGTCAGTTTAAAAATTAAATCAAGATATTTGGCTTCTAATCAAAGCTTTTTTTGTGAGATGGGGATGGGAGTTGAGAGTTGAGTACATTTCTGTCAGATTGTTTTAAAGGCTCATTTTAAGTTGATAGAGTTTATTTCTCTTTTTTAGTTGGTGATGGGAAAACGGCATCCTATCCTTAATTTCCCCTTGTAGCTCAGATAGGATGTGAGAACTATATTATGCCATCAGTGGCTTGACAAATGTTTATGATGGCTGATCTTTTTCATCTATATAAAATCCTAAAAAATAACTAAAAATATCTAAAGCAATGATTTCAGTATACAGAAACTCAATGATTAACTCCTGTTTGAACTGGGGACTTAAACACCTGAAGCCTTGTTTCCTAGCTGTTTTAAAGTCATATTCATTGTCATATTTCTATCTATAACTTTACCAGTTGCAAAAGTAATTTACCCAGCAGGATCTGGCTTAACATCCAAGGGGCCATAAATCACAACCATGAGATTTTTTTCATTAAATATATTAATATTGTATTTCAAGAAACTGACTTCTCATAGATTATGGTTGAAGAAAACTATTAAATGTACCTTGGTCTGTATTTGATGCTAGATGCTCCGGAGCAGAAGGGTTAGATCTGGCATTAATCCCTATTACTTGGTTTTTCTTTTTCTCACATTTGCGTTGCTTTCTTTTTGGTTACCTTTTATACATCCTATGCTAGCTCAGAGCTAATGTACTGTAAAATCTCAAATTAACAGCAGAATTCCAGAATTTCTGCAAATGAAGAAATAGATAATACATGAACGTTGGAAGGATGGAAATGTAGAGTTTATGTACCTTAAAATTGTATACCCACTTCTTTGGTATTACTTCATATTCATGAACCACTTTTTTTGTGTGGCAGAATTAGTGTATGTGGTACCCATGATTATTTGTTCTAGTAGGACTCCATAGCTACGTTGACCTACCTCATAAAAGTTTTAGGCTGTTTTGTAATCTGTCATCCAGTGATTTAGAAAATACTTAGTATCCATATTCTCTTATGCCTATCAAATCACATTATAATTCCAAGAGCCCAATTCATTGATAATAAAGGGTGAAATAATAAAAATAATTTGTAAAAGAAAGAGAACGAGTTAATAGGCAGTAGGAAAGGGGGAGGGGTGAGAGTAGAGGAGGGGGAAAGAGGCAAAAAACAGATAATATAACAAGATAGCATGTCAGGTAGTGTGAGTGCTGCGAATAAAAACAAGGCAGAGGACATAAAGTCTGATGGAAGAGTGGGTGGTGTGCTTTCGGTAGGGTAGTTAAGAACAATTTCTCAGAAGATGTGATATTTGAGCAGAGAATTAAGGAAGGACCATGCCATTTGACGCTACTTGGGGAAGAATTCTTCGGGCAGAGGCGCTGCAGGGGGATTGAACCAGGTGTGTTAGAGACACCTCAAGGAACCCCGCACTACTGCAAGGAATGAGTGAGGAATAGGACAGGAGGTGAGGATGGAGAGCTAGCCAGGGCCTGCCAACAGTCCCTTTGTAGGCTTGCAGCAAAGATCATAGAGTATGTTTCAAATGTCGAGGATTGCAGGGTTTTGATTGGGAAGGTAGTGTGATGGGTTTTCTGGCTACCGTGTGTAGAATTGACAACAGGGAGAAAAAGAGCCCGCTAGGAAATGAGCTAGAGGCTATTTCAGAGATACAGTTGAGAAATAATGGTGGCCTTGGAGTCATGGAATAGAAACTCCTCAGCTTTATTCAAGTGTGTCCGAAAATGATTTATCTTGTTTGCTAATGTCTCACTTTTGATTCTACACATTATGTAAGGATAATGGCAGAAACCAAGGTGCTGCAGACTCATTTGGGAGCAGCATTCTACACCTATCATGTGTGTGCATTTTATTTTTCCTAAGGCAACTTATCAATAAAAAAACACTAAAAGATTTGACTACATGAAAATTAAATGTGCTAATTAGCATTTCCATCTCCTCTCCTCTTTAGATGTAATTCCTACTACACTGTTTATCATTTTACATGCCTTCTCCTTCTTGTTTAGTTATTGCTTACCGACCTGGATGAGAGGAGAGACACTCTATAGTTATACACATAATTTTATTGTGTACATAGCTTTTAAAACTTTTTAACCAGTCCAGACTCTAGTGCAAGACAGAAACCCAATTCAAAATAACTCAGGATAATTTATTGGCTCACGTAACTGAACGATCCAAGGGGTAAATTCAGGTATATCAGGATCAAAGGCTTCAGCCAGTGATATGGGGACATTCTCTAACCCAGCATCTTTGTATCCTGCTAGCTTCTGCTTGGCTTCATTCTCAGGGGATTTCTTTGTTTTTCTCTCTTTCTCCAACCTCGCCCTCCCTCCCATCCCACCCTTCGCCCCTAAACTAGTCATCTCCAAATTAAAGATGCCAGAAAAGAAGGAGTGGGGTTCTTTTCTGGGGAAAGTCATGATTAGGTCATGTGGCCTAATACGTGTGACCAGGAGAAACGGGTGTTGACACATACATCTACACTTGGCTTTTCTGGAACTCCTTATAAGGGCTAATCATGATCCTAAGGAAAATTGATGGGGAGACAAAAAGTAATCACATCTATTTCAGTTGACTGACTTCAAATACATTTCAGGTTTTCTGGATTCCTTGGAAGCTGCCACTCTATTTTGGGGTTAATTTATGTGAGGAGAGGTTTTTAGAGTCTGACATAACAGAATAAACCTCATTGTCATTTGGGTGAATTTAAAAATGACCCAATGGCCGTGAGATAATGGTTGGATCATCGTCTGTTAACACATTGCTTCCAGTTGTGATACACACATTCATTTGAACAAACTTTCCACCAAGAGCAGCAAGAAAAGTTGTTGGATGGAACTCAAAAAAAAATAAAACTTTCTTCAATGCAACAAAGTTTGTAAAGAATTACAGTGCTGAAATCTGGGAGAACAAAGAACCCATAGAAGTGAGTTCAGCATTCCAGAATATTTTTATCTTTAGGAAGAAATGTCTGAGGGGTGAGTTGCACTTTTGGTGCTCTTGTGGGTCTGGGTGGAATCCCTAGAACTTCCCTAGGGGGATTCACTAGCTAACCATCCTCCATCTGGGCATGGATTTGTAAAGAGCTGCAGTTTAGGAGTAAATTTATTGGAAGCAAACCTGTCTTTGCACAACTTGCAACCTACCTTCATGTCATATGGTTGGCCTGGAAAACCACAAGCCTTGAAATCAGATTAAACTGGGTCAAGCTAGCTAGTATCTCAAGTACTTGGCAGAAGAAAATGAAAAGCCTGTCTAGAAGAAATACTATCATTCTAGGTTTGAAATGCTTTAGCAAATAAGTTTTCCTATATAATAGCCAGTGTACATTTAAACCAGACATACATTGACCAAGGAATCAAAATTAACACTATCAATGCAGGGTGGATGGTCATCCTATGCCTCTAGGTATGATATCCTGAGGTGGAGACAGTATCATTTATGTAGTATTATGACTGAGAATATATAACTTGAATCTGATCATTGGGAAATAACAGATTAGCCTTAATGGGGTCATTAAGATCCCGCATGCCACACAGGGAAAGCAAGACTGTGTTGTTTAAATAGGTCAATGTCATAAAAGACAAAGAAAGCGGGTAGAAATGTTCCAAATTAAAGGAGATCAGAGAGACATGACAACTAAATGCTATACATTATCCTATATTGAATTCTGTGCTGGAGGGGAAAATATGCTAAAAAATGACATTACTGGCTCAATTCATAAAATAGTATATTGGATGGAAGACTAGATGAAAATATTTGTCTTTAGTTTGTGCTGCTACAACAAAGTACCATAGTCTGGGTGGTTTATAAAGAACAGAAATTTATTTCTCACAGCTGTAGTGGCCAGAAGTCTGAGATCAGGGTGCCAGCATGGTTAGGTTCTGGTGAGAGACCTCTTCTGGATTGCAGATGGCTAACTTCTCCTTGTGTCCTCACATGGTAGAAAGAGCTAGCTAGTTCTCAAGCCTTGTAAGGGCACTAACTCCATTCACTAAGGCCCCACAAATGCCATCACATTGGGATTAGGATTTCAACGTAATGAATTTTAGGGGGGACACAAACATTCAGTGTTATAACAGTGTTAAACTAACTGAAGTTGGTAACTGTCTTGTAGTCATATAAGGTAATAGCCTTATCTCAGAAACTAAACACAAAAGATTTTATGAGTAAACAGTCATGTATGCAACTAATCCTCAAATGGTTCAGAGAAGACTTATATACATATATTATATATAGAGAATTATATGTAGGGAGAGAATTAGGTAGATAGCCAGACAGATAAAATGGTAAAGCAAAGGGGCAAAATGTTAAAAATATTTGAATCAAGAAAAGGTTATATGGATGTGTTATGTACTGCTATTTTTTTTTTTTTTTTTGGCCGTACGCGGGCCTGTCACTGTTGTGGCCTCTCCCGTTGCGGAACACAGGCTCCGGACCCGCAGGCTCAGCGGCCATGGCTCACGGGCCCAGCCTCTCTGCGGCATGTGGGATCTTCCCAGACCGGGGCACAAACCCGTGTCCCCTGCATCGGCAGGCGGACTCTCAACCACTGTGCCACCAGGGAAGCCCTGTACTGCTTTTATTCTTTAAAATTTCCTGTAATTTTGAAATTATTTCAAAATGAAAAGTTAAAAGAAAAATTAGGCCCACCAGGACCTAAGATATTTAAGTTATCAGACACAACCTATAATACCTTACTAAAAAAAAATCAGTATACATTTATTATTTTCATTGATATAAAAAGCCAAACTTGAAAATTTAGGCAAAGGTGACATAGCAGCTTTGAAAAAGAATCATACTGAAATTATTATTGAAAATAACAATAATTGAAACTAAGAATTTACTGGAATAAGTTTAACAGTAAATGAGACATAAAAAAAGAGGGACTTAGCAAGCTGGAAGATGGGGCAGAACAGTGATAATCGCAAGATGAAGATATAAAAGGAGGTAATAGAAGGACAGTGGGCAGACCTTACATGCATATAGTTGGAGTTACAGAAAGAAAGGAAAGAAAGAGACAGAAGCAATATTTGACAACACAATGCCTGAAAGTTTTCCAGAACTGATTAAAAAATTTAATCCAAAGATTTAAGGAGTCCATGGAGTCCCAAGTAAGTTTAAAAAAAAAACATAAACCGTACTAAGACACTTCATAATGAAATTGCAAAAATAGTAACATAGAAGAGAAAGACATATCTTTCAATAGATAAGAACAACATTCAGAACACCAAGGGAAGGCAGAAGACAGTAAAATATTATAGTCAATATATTGAATAAAAATAACGGCTTACCTATAAATTTATACTCAGTGGAAATATTCTTAAAGCCCTAAAAAAAATGGAGTAAAGCTAGATTTTCAGAAAAAAAAGACAAAAACTGCATTTCCGCCGGCAAACCTGCATTAAACCAGTTTTTCTGTGTATAAGGAAAATGATCCCATAGGTGCAGGAAACAAGGAGGATGTTAAATGTATAGATAAATCTAAATGAAATTTGACCTTATAAAATAATTATGAAATTGAATAAATTGAATTGAGAGAATTAAAATACACAACATCAAAATCATGAATCAAGGGAAAGTTAAATGAAGTTAAATTGGTTCTTTTGGTCCTTGAATTATCTGAAGAGGGACATAAGACTTTAATAAATTGAGGATGTGTGCTATAAATTCTAGGGTAAATCTGGGAGGATAGAAAAGTGTACTGTAATAGAGGGAAAAGTGAAATTCTAATTAAAAGAACATTCAGTCTAAAAGGCAATCAAAAAAATGAGAGAAATTGTAATAACACAACTGGGACCAATAGAAAATATAAGATGGTGAAGCCATAACCAATATTTTGTAATGACATAAAATGTAAATCGATTAAATGATCTCAATCTCAAAGACTGTTGGACTGTATTAAAAAATTTTAACTATGTACTGTTTCCAAAGGAGTATCTATAACATTAGGATGTGGAAAGTTGGAAGTTCAAAGGCTTGGAAAAAGTTATCACTACTCACTGTTTCTGTGTGGGTAGTGATGACTGTTTTCAAGACAGCACAACAATTTAGGCATGGTTAGTTGTAAGGATTGCAAATATATGTCAGAGAGACATATAGCACCAGTATTAATTTAGAAGAATATTTGTGATATAATTATCAGGGAAATGCACATCAAAACCACAATAAGATATCACTTCAGACCTGTTAGAATAGCTGTATGAGACATAACAAGTGTTGGTGAGGATGTGGACAAAAGGGAACCCTAGTGCACTATTGGTGGGAATGTGTTGGTACAGTCACTATGGAAAACAGTATGGAGAGTATTCAAAAAAATTAAAAATAGAACTGCCATATGATCCAACAATGCCAATTCTGGATATATAGCCAAAGGAAATGCAAACAGGCAATGCAAGAGATATCTGCACCCCCATGTTCATTGCAGCATTACTGACAATAGCCAAGACATTAGGAAACAACCTAAGTGTCCATCAATAGATGAATGGATAAAGGACATGTGGTGTATATACACAATGGAATCTTATTCATCCATAAAAGGAAGGAAATTCTACAATTTTCAACAACATGGATGGATCTTGAAGGCACTATGCTAAGTGAAATATGTCAGGCAGAGACAGACAAATACTGTATGACCTTATTTATATGTGGAATCCAAAAAAAACTGAACTCATAAAAACAAAGTAGAATGCTGGTTGCTAGGGCCTGGCGGTTCGGGGAAATGAGGAGATGTTGGTCAAAGGGTGCGAACTTCCATTTATAAGATGAATTAGTTCTGGGGATGTAATGTACAGCATGGTGACTACAGTTAACAATACTGTATGTGACACTAATGATGAAAAATCTGAAAGTGAAATCAAGACTCCCATTTACCATTGCAACAAAAAGAATAAAATATCTAGGAATAAACCTACCTAGGGAGACAAAAGACCTGTATGCAGAAAACTATTAAGACACTGATGAAAGAAATTAAAGATGATACCAACAGATGGAGAGATATACTATGTTCTTGGATTGGAAGAATCAATACTGTGAAAATGACTATACTACCCAAAGCAATCTATAGATTCAATGCAATCCTTATCAAATTAAAAATGGCATTTTTTACAGAACTAGAACAAAAAGTCTTCAAATTTGCATGGAGACACAAAAGACCCAGAATAGCCAAAACAGTCTTGAGGGAAAAAAGCGGAGCGGGAGGTATCAGACTCCCTGACTTCAGACTATAGTACAAAGCTACAGTAATCAAGACAATATGGTACTGGCACAAAAAAAGAAGCATAGATCAATGGAACAAGACAGAAAGCCCAGAGGTAAACCCATGCACCTATTGTCAACTAATCTATGACAAAGGAGGCAAGGATATACAATGGATTAAAGACAGTCTCTTCAGTAAGTTGTGCTAGGAAAACTGGACAGCTACATCTAAAAGAATGAAATTAGAACACTCCCTAACACCATACACAAAAATAAACTCAAAATGGATTCGAGACCTAAATGTAAGACTGGACACTATAAATCTCTTAGAGGAAAACATACGCAGAACACTCCATGACATAAATCACAGCAAGATCTTTTTTGATCCACCTCCTAGAGTAATGGAAATAAAAACAAAAATAAACAAATGGGCCTAATGAAACTTCAAAGCTTTTGCACAGCAAAGGAAACCATAAACAAAATGAAAAGACAACCCTTAGAATGGGAGAAAATATTTGCAAACGAATCAATGGACAAAGGATTAATCTCCAAAATATATAAACAGTTCATGCAGCTCAATATTAAAGAAACAAACAACCCAATCGAAAAATGGGCAGAAGATCTAAATAGACATTTCTCCAAAGAAGACATACAGATGGCCAAGAAGCACATGAAAAGCTTCTCAACATCACTAATTATTAGAGAAATGCAAATCAAAACTACAATGAGGTATCACCTCACACCAGTTTCAAAGGGCATCATCAGAAAATCTGCAGACAACAAATGCTGGAGAGGGTGTGGATAAAAGAGAACCCTCTTGCACTGTTGGTGGGAATGTAAATTGATACAGCCACTATGGAGAACAGTTTGGAGGTTCCTTAAAAAGCTAAAAGTAGAATTACCATATGATCTAGCAATCCCACTGCTGGGCATATACCCAGAGAATACCATAAGTCCAAAAGACACATGCACCCCAGTGTTCGTTGCAGCACTATTTACAATAGCCAGGTCATGGAAGCAACCTAAATGCCCATCGACAGACAAATGGTTAAAGATGGGGTACATATATACAATGGAATATTACTCAGCCATAAAAAGGAACGAAATTGGGTCATTTGTTGAGACATGGATGGATCTAGAGACTGTCATACAGAGTTAAGTATGTCAGAAAGAGAAAAACAAATGTCATATATTAACGCATATATGTGGAACCTAGAAAAATGGTAAAGATGAACTGGTTTGCAGGGCAGAAATAGAGACACAGATGTAGAGAACAAACGTATGGACAGCAAGCGGGGAAAGTGGCGGAGAGTGGGGGTGGTGGTGTGATGAATTGGGCGATTGGGATTGACATGTATACACTGATGTGTATAAGATGGATGACTAATAAGAACCTGCTGTATAAAAAAGGAAATAAAATTAAATTAAAAAAACAAATAAAATCCCTGTTTAATATCATACTAAGTATAAGTCCACATACTCTGAGGAGGCTCGTAGAATATTTGCCAATCTAGATACAAAATGAAGAGATAATTTTTTTTCATAAAGACTTTTTATGTTCTGTTTATACGGCAGAAGGAAAGTCTGAACTTTTCTCAGTCTCGGATGGGATTTTTTCATAGTGCATTACCCAGCGGGCTGTGACATGATATTCGTTTCTTTTGTGACAGAGATACCGGGAGCAATGGCAGCTACTACCTCCTTCGTCATTCCCTACCTTCCGGTTCCTATTTTCAGGGCTGTCAGGGAGCTCTTCACGGCTCATCAGATTTTCTATCTGGAAAACGGGGGGAAGTAGCACGTCACCTATGTCAGAAAAGTTTTATGAGAATAAAATGAGATATTTGTATCTTGAAAGCTTAGGCTGACATAATACTTCATAATTACTATGAAATTCAAAATGTCTTTTCTCCCCCGCCTTCCCCTCCACTGTGAAACATAATCCCATTTTAGCTCAGTAAGTTTTGAGCAGAATTAACTCCTCTCTGCAGAACTGACTTCACAGTCTTTCCGTTTACTTCTAAGGCAACAGGTTTATGCTGAGAGACGATCTTTTGCACGCGACACGAGTTTTGTTTCCACAGAAGTAGAGAAAGTGTTCCACTTCGCTTAATATGATAGGATATGTTTTGAAGCATTTCTGTCCATTTTATCAAACTGACAAGTATATTTTGTGTATTTCACCTATTAATAAAATGTAAGTGTTTTTCAATACCCAGTCCTTTACATAGTTACATAATTCCTCATAGCATGAGAAGAAATATTAGACAAGTGGCCCAGATTTTCTTTCACATTTGTTCAGGCCTTGGAAATAGAAATAAAAGCTCCTGCTGAATTTCTAGCGTAGTTGTGCTTCTACCGAGATTGTGAGAACTGCTAGATATGAATGGGAGAGTGGGGAAGCTAGGGTATTTGATGCAGAAGATGCCATACCAACCTCTTAGAAGTTTTTTTATTTATTGGGAGGAAATGATAAGGAATGCTTTATGCACAGTGAAAATATGAAAGTGCATGTATAACAAGAGCAACAAAAAATAAATGGGGATGGGCATCTGATTCATAAAAACCTTTACCTTAGGATTCTTGCATAGCACAGTGCTTCCTGCCCCATAGTACACAGTTGAAGGATAATTATTGCATAACTAGAAGTCTTGCTAATATCATTTAAAGTATGACAAAATATTTCAGCATCACACCTGCTATGTAAAGAAAATTGGTATCCACCCTTTATTTTATTTCTGCTTATTACCTGCTCATTACCGAAAGTTGGGTCCAGCTGTTGACTGCTAGGAAGTCAGTACTGAAGAGGCAAGATTGGTGGAAAGGAAAGTTTGCTTTATGTCAGAGGCCGGCAACCCGGGGAGAGAGTGGACTCATGTCCAAAGGCCAACTCCCCAGTGACAGTCAGTGGGCAAGAGCTTTTAAAGGGGAGTTTTAGGGTGTCTGGGTAGAGGGAGGGGGCTACACGTATAAACAACAGAGTCAGCTCTGACAGTCATCTTGGAATTGGTCATGCGATGGTCTGATCAGCGTCATCTTGATTGTTTTGAGTACAGTTAATCTTCAGTTCCAGGGTTGATTTGCTCTCATTTCTTTGAGGCCAGTTCTTGGAATTATGGCCGCTTATGTCATGGCTACAGTCTGGTTATCCTGTAGTTAACTTCTTCCACCTGGTGGGGATTTCAGATCTAGAAAACAGCTCAAAGGATGTGGCTCAGAATATTGTCTATAGCCCTTGAGGAGGAGCTAAAAGTCCTTGACTTTGTTTAATGGCTAAACTATTATTATTTTGTCCTGTTGACTGCTTTCCTTTGCTTCTGCATTTTCTCACTTCTCTGGTAAAACTTATTCTTTGGATAAAGTTTTTTCTACAGACAAAAGGTGGGCAGAGGACATGGGGGGAGAGGACCGTAGGGTCTTGCTTCGTTTCATGCTCAGCATTAATATACTGGCGTGTGCCATTGCTGCAAATCTTGCTGCTCGCCAGCTGAGGGCTTTCAGATCCCAGGCGGGGCTGGATGGACAAGCCCAGAGGTTATTGCCCCCAAGAACATCCTTAGCGAATAACATCTTGAAGTTGGAGGTAGATACACCTCTATTTGCTCCCCAGGTGGGCTAAGTCTGAGGTATATTCTATCTTGTCTCTTAGAATTCCCTAGCAGCACAGTTGCCTAAAGCTGTAACCTACTCAACCACAAACCCTTTTTTAAAAAATTAATTTTTATTGGAGTATAGTTGATTTACAGTGATTTATAGTTGATTTACACAGTATAGTTGATTTACAGTTTCTGCTCTACAGCAAAGAGAATCAGTTATACATATACATATATCCACTCTTTGTTAGATTCTATTCCCATACACGTCAATACAGACTACTGAGTAGAGTTCCCTGTGCTATACAGTAGGTTCTTATTAGTTACCTGTTTTATATATAGTAGTGTGTATATGTCAATCCCAATCTCCCAGTTTATCCCTCCCCCCCCCCGTCCCCCCTTGGTAACCATATGTTTGTTTTCTACATCTGGCATCTGTCTTCCCTTATTGATACTTCCTGAGGTCAGCTCCCAAATAAACTACTTGCACTCACATCTTCCTAGGGGCATCCATACTAACAAAATCACCTTCCACAAAATTCTGAGGACACTAACAAGGTAAATATCACAGCACAGATACTGAAGGCATACGCTAGTTAAGCTTTTTGTTTCTTTTACCAATTTTCAGGTTGTGTCAATCCTCTGAGACTTGGTAATGTAACAATTCCATTTTTCCAGGCTCCTAGGATTAAGTGGGGTGGATATTTTAGGATGAGAGGAATAAAGAAATAAGGAAACAGCTGTAATTATTTCACTGTGAAGTGCTATAGGCATTAGGGGGCTACATAAATAATGTGTGTCAGAGGATAGACTGAAACATGCAGGCTGTTCCAGCATTGATCAAAACATAAATGAACACTGCAGACGATGTTAGAGAATCCAGATAATCAGCTCAGCTACCTGGGATGGCAGGGGAACACACAGTGAGTGGACAGATCACACTTTAAAGGGAAGCATGTGCTAATAGGACTCAGCCCGCCTCCAGAGCCCTCCAGGTGTGGAGAAGGAAAAGCCAGGGTGCTTCAGCTCTGCCAACACAGTACGGTCACATTGTTCCTGGGAGTGGCTTGAGGACACATTTAAAAGCATGTGAACCTCATGAATACCCAGACCAAGATCGTCTGGCAGATTTCTTACAGCTGTGATAAAGAAGCCTACCCTCTTCTTTGAATTTCCAAACGTTTTATGTTTGAAAAACAAAGAAACTTTTATGTTCTCCTTGAGTGATGACATCACAAATTTGGATGGATATGCACTTTATATTTGCAATCCAGCATATTTGCAAATTTCTTAAAAAAAATCAAAAGTCAGATAATTAATAACTTTCCTCACAGCAATTACATTAAAAGAAATCAGTGCATGATATGATTTTAATGCAAAAGGTTGGCTGCTGCTTGTGCATAAAGAGAATGATAGGATTTGTTTTCTAAACAAATGGCAGACTTTAAATCCTGAGATTATTTCATTTAAAAATGGCAAATTTCTTTTCAGAATTTCTGGAAGGTGAGTTTTCACATTGCACATAGACCCAATTCCAACATAAAGACCTAAAATTCATTATTAGAATCTGAATCAAACTTTGATACAAGTTTTGTGAGTATATACACTCAAAAGCAGTTGATTAGCTATACCCAACACCAAAATTATTGTCTTATGTGTTTGACCTTTTTGTAACTTCAGTATTCTGATGGTTACATTTTAAAAACTGCTGTGAAATCCAAATAGTAGCAGACATTTACCCAAGTTTCATTCCCTAAGCAAGTCTAGATATAAAATAGGATTTCCTTATGATTATTTTTATGAGACAAACGAGTGACTCAGGTTTCTACCCTTCTACCCTTTCTACCCTGTTTAGAACAGGCAAAAAAAAAAAAAAAAAAGAAATCCAACTTGTGTTTTCTGTAGTTACTTTCTGTAAAAGTTTATTTTTTAAAAAAGTTCATTAAGATTTCATAGTTATTTAAGTTCAACATTTGTTGATCTTAATTAGCCAAATTGGGTTCAGAAATGCAAGCCAACTGCACTCCTTGGCTAAGGAGAAGAAAAAATTCCTTCTCCAACCTCCTGGATTCCCTGAGGTGCCTGGGCTTCTGGCCAGCCTCGTACTCAGCTGCTGTGGCCTAGAGACTCCTGTCTACACAGAGGCTGCAAAAAATCTCTCTGACAGGCTGAAAATCAGCCACAGAATGCCAGCTGCAAACGGGACAGTGGGATCCCTGGGAGGGTTTGGCCTTTTGGAACCTGCAGGGTGCCATTCGCTGTCAAGAACACCTTTCTCATCACCTTTGCTCTCAGAGGAGTTTGAGCCACTTCTGTTTATAGCCGTGAAGAAGGATGACTTAGATGGGTCAAACTGGCCTTAGAGACTTCAGCATAAGACGGCATTGCCTTGCTTGTGATGGGTTTTAGAACTCATTATTTGTAAGGAATGATAATGGTTAGGGCAAACTGGAAGGTGACCTCTTTTTGCTCGTGATGTCTGTTTGGAGCATATTAGGAGCGAAGCTGCCGTTAATCTCCATGCCTTTGATCACATTTCTACAATGGGCAAGTCTGCATTCAGACATCTCAACTTTTGTCTTTTTTTTTTTTTTTTTTTTTTTTTTTTTGCGGTATGCGGGCCTCTCACTGTCGTGGCCTCTCCCGTTGCGGAGCACAGGCTCCAGACGGGCAGGTTCAGCGGCCACGGCTCACGGGCCTAGCCGCTCCATGGCATATGGGATCTTTCCAGACCGGGGCACGAACCCATGTCCCCTGCATCAGCAAGCGGACTCTCAACCACTGCGCCACCAGGGAAGCCCAGACATCTCAACTTTTGAGAGGGCTTTTCTAAACCTTTCATCTTTCCCTCACTCTATTTTACCTTTTGTAAGTTTCTTCCCTGAAGCCAAAGTTCCTTTCCAGGAAGCCTAAGATGGTAGCTTCCTACCTATTGGTCTGAAGATGGTACTCATGCACACATGCAGCAAAAGCTGGAAATGGATTTCAGTTATCAAATACCTGTGCAAAGATGCAAGTGATAACTGCGGCCACTGTAATTAGACAGAAAGCAGAAGAGCATGGAGAATCTCTAGAAGTCACATGTTGGACTTTCTAAGAATTCTCTTACAAGAATAGCAGCATTGCCCCAATTACTTTTTGACATGAAGGACAAAAGAAAAAGAGCACACTCTCCTTTGTTGGAACTCAGATGAAGAAACTTATCTCCTTCTTTAAAAGAGGGACATACAAAGTTGTAATACATGTGATTTTTGTAATTCCTCAGATATAGGTACCTAGACACACAAAAAATCTATTAATGATTAATAATAATGGCTGGTGTCACCGAGTATTTACTGTGTGCCAAGGCCCTATGCTAAGCCCTTTGTTACGGGTATGCATTGGATCCCAACAGGCTAGGATGAGGGTGCATTAGCTCCATTTTCAGGTGAAAACACAGTGGCCCAGTAGTTAAGTGACTTGGTTATTCACACACCTTAAGTTCCACAAGTGATCAAGTTATGATTTGGACCCAGATCTATTAGAATCCTTTGTTGGTGTGATTAATCACTATCATATTTCTTGCCTTCTTTTTTTAAAGGTATACAACTTGATGATTTTATACACATACACACACACATTGTGAAATGGTTACCACAATCAAGATAATTAATACATCCATCACCTCACATTGATGCCATTTTTGTGTGTGTGGTGAGAACACTTAAGATCTACTCTCCTAGCAAATTTCCAGTATATAATACTGTATTATTAACTATAGTCACCATGCTGTACATTATTAGATCCCCAGAACTTACTCTTCTTATAACTATAAGTTTGTAACCTTTGGCTTATCTTCTTTTGGAAATGCAATAAAACCTGCCTTTTCCAGTTAGGTTGAAGAATGTTTTGATTTTAAGAATCTTTAAGTGTTTCTCTATTTTAGGAGTTCAACATCCTGGACTATTTTTTAAGACTCTGCCTCTACATCTAGGTTTCACAGTCCATCATAGAGTTGGATATTGCCATGTTTGTGTTAAACAGTGAAATCCATTTCCACTCTTATCTCTGTTCTTCCTCTCTTCAAAGTACAAAGTACTCTCACCCCAAGTACATATATATAGGCATAAAAACATTTTCAAGGCACTTTATTTAAGTAATGTTTCCTGTATAGATTATGAACTGATATTATTTAGATATATTTTTAGAAAACAACATGTTTTTAAAAAATCGATTGAAAACATTTAGTTGGATAAATGGGAATCAGGCAGTTCAGGAGTGGACATTGTAATTGTATAATGGCTCTTGAAGAAAAATGTTCACCTAAGGTCTGCTTTTTAGTTTAAAAGGAAGATTTCCAAGTTTGAATCAATCACCATAAAACAAATCCCCTACTCTCAAATATTCTAAACAATAAAAAAATATGGAGTCACATTTTTTAAAGAGTTTTGGTAATTGGAGCAGAAAGAAAATCATTAAAAGATTGAAAAGAAAAGTGAACCTAGGCTGAAAATCTAGTGTGCATTAAAAATAGAGAAAAACCTAAAATATAAGAATAAAATTAAGCCAAGGCCTTCACGTCACTTTTTTTTAAAGACTTAATTTTTTAGAGCAGTTTTAGGTCTACAACAAAATTGAGAGGATGGTACAGAGATTTCCCATATACCCCTGCCCTCACACATGCACACCTCCTCCATTATCAACATCATTAACCAAAACGTTACTTTTTTTTTTTAACCAAGGATGAAACTACATTGCCACATCATAATCATCCAAAGTTCATAGTATATATTATGGTTCACTCATAAAGGCATATATCCATCATTATAATATCATGCAGAATATTTTCTCTGCCCTAAAAATCCTCTGTGCTCTGCCTATTCATCTGTTAACCCCACTGACTTTTTTAATGTCTCCATAGTTTTGTCTTTTCCAAAATGGCATATAGTCGAAATCATACAGTATGTAGCCTTTTCAGATTAGCTTCTTTCACTTAGTAATATGCATTTAAGGTTCTTCTGTGTCTTTTCATGGCTTAATAGTCCATTTCTTTTCCATACTGAATAATATCCCATCATCTGCATGTACCACAGTTTATCTGTTCATCTACTGAAGGATATCTTGGTTTGCTTCCAAGTTTGGGCAACTAGGAAGAAAAGCTGCCATAAACATCCATGTGAAGGCTTTTTCTTTTTGGACATAAGTTTTCAACTTCTTTGGGTAAATACCAAGGAGCATGATTGATAGATGTTTCGTTTTGTAAGGAACTGCTAAATTGTCTTCCCAGTTGGCTGTACATTTTTACATTCCCACCAGCAATGAATGAGAGTTCCTGTTACTCTGCATCCTTGCCAGCATTTGGTGTCAGTGTTCTGGCTTTTGGCTATTCAAATAGGTATGTAGTGGAACCACATTGTTGTTTTAATTTACATTTCCCTGATGATATTTTAACTTGAATTTTCCCTGATGGCATATGATGTGGGGCATCTTTTGGCTTATTTGCCATGTGTATATCTTCTCTGGCGAGATATCTGTTAAGGTCTTTGGGTCATTTTTTAAATTGAGTTGTTTGTTTTCTGATTGTTGAGTTATGAGCTCTTTGTATATTTTGGGTAACTGTACTCTGTTGGATGTGTCTTTTGCAAATATTTATTTTCTCCTGGTCTGTGTCTTGTCTTTTAATTCACTTGATCATTATTTTTTCTTTCCAACTTTCTTGAGATACAGTTGACATATAACATTGTGTAACTTTAAGGTGTACAACATGTTAATTTGATACACATATATTGCAATATGACCACCACCAGAGTGTTAGCTAAAATCTCCATCATACCACATAATTATCACTTCTTTTTTGTGTTAAGAACATTTAAGATCCAGTTTCTTAGCAACTCTCAAGTATATAGCACAGTATTGTTATCTGTAATCACAATGCTGTACATCAAAAGTTATTCATCTTCTCATTGAAAGTTTGTACCCTTTGACCAACATCTCCCAATTTTTCCCACTCCTGCCCCTGGTAACCACCATTCTTTCTGTTTCTATGAATTTAGCTTTTTGTAGATTCCACATATAAGTGATAACAAACAGTATTTGTCTTTGTCTGACTTATTTTACTTAGTGTAATATGCTCAAGGACTACCCATATTGTCACAAATTCCATCTTTCTCATGGCTGAATAATATTCCATTATTATGTTATATGATATATATCATATCACATCTTTTTTTAATCCATTCATTCATTGACAAACACTTAGGTCATATCCATATCTTAGCTATTGTGGATAATGCTGCAATAAACATGAGAGTTCAGGTAACTCTTTGCTATTTTATAGTATATTCACTTCCTTTGGATATATACCCAGAAGTGGGATTGCTGGATAATATGATAGTTCTATTTTTAATTTTTTCAGGAACCTTCACCCAGATATGAGGTGATATCTCCTTGTAGTTTTCGTTTGCATTTCCTTGATGATTAGTGATGTTGAGCATCTTTTCATGTACCTGTTGACCATTTGTATGTCTTCTTTGTTAAAATATCTATTCAGTTCCTCTGCCCATTTAAAAATAAGATTGTTTGGTTTTCTGTTATGGGTTTATATGAGTTCTTTATGTATTTTGTACATTAGCCCCTTATCACACATATGGTTGTCAAATTTTTCTCCTATCCTGTTGGTTGCCTTTTCATTTTGTTGATTGTTTCTTTTGCTGTGCACAAGCTTTCTAGTTCAGTGTAGTCCCACTTGTTGCCTTTGTTGCTTGTGCTTTTGGTGTCATATCTAAAAAGTCATTGCCAAAACCTATGTCAAGGAGATTTTTCCTTATGTTTTCTTCTAGGAGTTTTATGACTTCTCATTTAAGTCTTTAATTCATTCTGAGTGTTGTATGATAGGGTCCAATTTCATTTTTCTACATGTATTATCCAGTTTCCCAGCACCATTTATTGAAGAGACATTATATGTTATATTCAATATCTTGAATATAATGAGTTCCCTTGTCAAATATTACTTGACCATATATGTCGATATTTATTTCTGTGCTCTTAATTCCATTAGTCTCTATGTCTCTTAGTTCCATTAGTCTCTATGTCTATTTTAATGCCAGTACCATACTGCTCTGGTTACTATAGCTTCATCGTATGGTTTCAAATCAGGAAATGTGATGTCTCCAGCTTTGTTCTTCTTTCTCAGGATTGCTTTAGGTATTCAAGGGTATGGTTCCATATAAGTTTTAGGATTTTTTTCTGTTTCTGTGGAAAATGCTGTTGGAATTTTAATAAGGATTGCATTAAATCTATAGATGACTTTGGGTAATATGGATATTTTAACAATATTAATTCTATTGACCCATGAGTATGGGATATCTTTCCATTTGTTCATTTCTCTTCAATTTCTTTTATCAGAGTCTTGTAATTTTCAGTGTACAGATCTTCCCCTCCTTGGTTAAACTTATTCTAAGTATTGTTTTTTGATGCTTCCTTTTTATTGTTTTTGTTTTTTTTTTTTTTGCAGTACGCAGGCCTCTCACTGTTGTGGCCTCTCCCGTTGCGGAGCACAGGCTCTGGTCGCGCAGGCTCAGCGGCCATGGCTCACAGGCCTAGCCGCTCCGCGGCATGTGGGATCGTCCCAGACCGGGGCATGAACCTGTGTCCCCTGCATCGGCAGGCGGACTCTCAACCACTGTGCCACCAGGGAAGCCCTATGCTTCCTTTTTAAATATTGGATTCCCTGTGTTAACATAATGTAACATAACCCTAAAATCTATTAATGTATACTATACTCATAAAGTTAAAGAAAAAAACTAAGAGGATATTTATTGAAGTGAAGTGAATAAACGCTGAAAATTTAATACTTATAAACCTATTAAAGAAAATCCATCTCTAAGCATTTTCATTTTACAGAAAATAGTCTTAGAAAAAATTGACCCAGGATATATAAAGTTATTAGTTTTAGCATATCAACTATCAGATTCATTGTCTTAAACCACTAAGCTAATATTTACTATATGTAATGTTTATTTTTTGTCTTGTACCACCTACTTACACAGCTTTGAATTCCACCTTCCCACTATTCTCAGCTTCTAATATATGTCAATGCACAGAGAAAATCAAAGTCAGGAACAGACTGATATGTAAACCCTCGATATCCAAACCCTCAATATTCAAACACCATATCTAGCGAGACACCTGCATTCACACCAATTCATTGATCCTTTAACCAGGTCAAGGTGGAAGAAGCATCCATCCACTTGGCTCTCAAGATTTTTTCTTCGTATTTTCTCAGGAATCTTCTCAGGAATCTTACCTCCCTTTCTATTGGTACCTCTCAATGTACATTTAAAAATTTTCTGTCTTGAAAACAACAACAGAAACAAAGTGCCCGTCTATCCCACATCCTATTTTAACTGCTTACTTCCACTTATAAATGTGTGGAAGTGGTAATCTAAACTTGGCTCTGTTTTCCCAATTCCCTTTTACCCCTCAGCCAATTTTAATCCAACTTCTGTAGTTACCAGTCACTTGAAAACCTTTAACAATTAATGTCCAAAAGCAAAATATACAGGGCACTTGCTGGTTCATTTCTTGCTTAAAATCTCAGCATCATCCAGTACCTTTGGCCACTCCTTCCTTACCCTAGGAACTCCCTCTTAGTGTTTAAGACACCACAATATCTTGGCATTCCTCCTGGGACTTGGTTGCTCAATCTGTCTCTTTTCTCTTCTACTGTCAATTCTTGAAATGGCTGAAGTGATATTTTCATTATTTATTCATTCTTCCTTTCTACTAATATTTAAGTATCTACCTCATAGCCAATTTTCCATGGCTATGTGGTGTATAAATTCCTTGAAGTGTCAGGACAATTTATTTATCCCTCCCTCCCCCCCCATCTCCCTTCCTCCCTATTCCTTTTCTTCCTTTCTTCTTCCCTCCCTCCCTCCTTCCCTCCCTCTTTCCTTTCCGTCCCTTTTCTTTCTTTCTCTCTTTCTTTCTTCCTCTCTCCCTTCCCTTCCCCTCTCCACTCATATCTTACCTAAAGTATCTGACTCAAAATCTGACATTCAGGAATTATGTAAATACATCATAGTGCTATATTTTTCCTGTAACATGATGGATAATTTCACAGCTGTTATATACACATTAACATTGTCTAGGTGGTAGATGATCGAAGAAAGAAGAGGTCAAATGTGGAGAACCTAAAGTGATATCCTTGTGCTTCTAAGGACATGGTGACTTTTTTCTCCTTCCATAGTTTTATGGCAGGCATTTACATTGTTAAAAGATTATAAAATGCCATTTTGTAAGATGGCATTTTCTACAAGAGGACTGGCATGCAAAGCCATTAAGCTATTTTATTGTAATAGTCTTAAAAACAATAAAAGCAGCACACTGTTAGAATAAAATATCGAGGAATTTGTTACTTCTATCTTAGTTTTCAAAAATACAATTGAATTGTTTCAAATTAATTTTTTTCATGTACTAAAAAATTGTCTAATGATTAACTCTCTCTCTCCACACCCCCCACCATAAGCAGAAAAACATTCAGCATCTTGAGATGTTTGCTCTTAAAAACAGATGGTTACGTAAAACAATTCATAAAGGCCTAGGCATGTCTTTCAAAGACTCCAATGTAACAAAGATCTATAATAGATTCCATTAGAGTGAGCTACCTGGAAATAACGTAATATATTTAACAAGTTAAAAAATATATGCTATCTAATATTTATAAGCTTTTTAATAAAAAGGAGAACACTAATATTGAGAGAAAAGTTACAGGGATATTTCATTTGGGAAATGAACTGTTTCTGAGACAGGGGGAATCTAATTTTTAAAATATTAAAATTTTGAATGGCTCCAAGAATGCAGCCAATGATCTCATTGCTCCTGGTGAGGTACTAAAGGTGAGAGTTTCTCCTCTTGTATATTACCTATGTGGAATAAAGACACATATTCTCTGGAAAGTTAGAATCTGGTTATTTTGAACATCTAAACAAATCGATATAGTGGTTAAATGTATTGTTTAATTTCTATGAAGAGAAGTACTTATTATCAAATTATTACCTAATTTCTATGAAAAGTTCTTCCCCAACATATTTTTAAAGGGATTGTCCAGCTACAGGCTGTCCCCTACTTTCCAATTAAAACATTCCTGAAAATATATTTAATAGTTGAATGTCTTAAAAGCAGTAGAATCTCACTAATGAGATTCAACTCCCTGGAAGTTAAAAAGAGATAAAACCCATAGTTAGTCTATAAATAGTGAAATTTTATGATTTATAGTTTGTAATATTTTAAAAAATTAAGCACTAAATATAAAAATTTACCTGATCTACTTCTCTAAATGCATGAACGTGCCATATTTTTCCTATAACATACTAGATAATGTCACATTACTCCCATGACATTTAGGAAAATTAAAATAAGTGATTTGGTTATTGAGAAATATTTGATGATGCTTTTGCAAGGAAAGGAGTAAGAGATTCTGCCATTCACTTTGGTGGCTTCTTTTTGTTTTAAGATTTTTTTTGATGTGGACCATTTTTAAAGTCTTTATTGAATTTGTTACAATATTGCTTCTGTTTTATGTTTTGGTTTTTTGGCTGCAAGGCATGTGGGATCCTAGCTTCCCGACCAGGGGTCGAGCCCACACCCCCTGCATTGGAAGGCCAAGTCTTAACCACTGGATTGCCAGGGAAGTCCCACTTTGGTGGCTTCTTACCAACTTCCTTGAAGAATTTCTCCAAAGAAATATGAATTCCAAGTTGTCCTCTTTTGGTTAAGTGGCCCGTAACAGCTGTGCAAGGGTGGTGAAACCCTCTCTGAATCCAAATTACTGGCGAGCTCTTGAACCTTGATTTTTGAACTTATAATCTAAAACGCTTATTTATTTATCACTAAATAGAGGCTTTCAGACAGAATCTTCACTGATAGAAATCAGGCAATTCTTTTTCATGATTTTGGATTGTGTTATTTTTTTCCTCACAATTGAAAACACAGCCAGTCAGCTTAGGATTCATCACTTTTGGCATGACTCACCATTTCCATTTTGTCTCAGTTGTGTTATCTCCAAAACAATGCCTTCATTTTCTATTTTCTGGTCATTTTTTTAATGAAATAAAGGAAAAGCACAATCAAACATTATTATGATTGCTCAAACAATCACTGCTGCATAGACAAAAGTGTATTGTGTGTGAGAACACAGCCATGCAAAGCAGGCAGGCAGGTAGCCCCCACTGTTCAATAGCTTGAAGTATTTGTTCACCAGCTGGTGTTATATAGGCCATAATTTAGCAAAGGACAGAAAATGTAAGAGTGAGTATATAAGGTGTAAAGTTGTATGTGGTATGCATGTCGGACAAGTGAAAGGTTCATTTTAGGTGGTAAAGTATATCCTAAATGCAAGTTGGTTTCTATTTTAGAAGATCCTTGGTCAAAGCTTCTGTATTCTTATCTGTACATAAGACTTTGAGTAGATTGGTGCTCAGAAAATGTTTATTTAATGCACGTATGATTAAATGAATGAGCGAATGAATGAATGAATGGGTGGCTACTTAGCTGAAATGCCAGATTATTAGGAAACTCAATAACTGAGCAACATAGGTAGCCATGTTAAACGTAGAAAGGGGATATTAACTGTGAGTATGTACAGACAGAGGATAGGAGAGTAATAGAGGTTTTTTAGGAGAAAATGTGGTGTAGCAGAAAGAGTGCGTTGCAGCGATGCACATCTGTGTTCAGAGTCTGCTTTATGACATTTCAAGCATGAGAGTGTCAGACAATTACTTTATGTTTTCTCATTCATCAAACTGAGCCTTAATTTTCTCATTCATAAAGTGGGAATAGTTATGTTTTTCTCACCAGATTTTGTGTATAAAACCCTTAGCTCAGTGGTTCACATTTGGTAGCTATTAAAAAATTCTGTTTTTTTAATAAAAATTTCATTTGAGAAGTAGTACTTGTTTTTTCCTTCTGACATCTGGGACCTAGTACTCCCAAGTTACCCTGCGAGTCCAGAATTACACATTGGCTCAGTTTCCTGATTCCTTTTTGAAATATGGCCAATGATATTGTCTTGCTAGTGGGAGCTTGATAGAAACAATCCAGGCCACCAACAATCTCCATGGTGTCTTATTGCTCCTTGGCTCACATGTAGCTGTGATTGATGACTGAGGTTTCAGCAGATGCAGGATTTGGCTACACTAGTTTGGCCGGAAACACACTAGTACCCTGCTTCAGAGTGAGCACTAATGTTGATTCAAAATGCAATTCAAGTACATTTTGAATTCAAGTGATCACTATGGGTTTTGAAATTCCTACCGGATATGGGCCAGAATGACCATACTTATGATTCTTTTTCCTTTTTGTGTGCTTAGTAGATGAAATTAACAGCAGTAGTTCTATAAAAAATTTCTAGGTGTATAGATGGAAAATCTGTGTCTCTGGGATTCTCTGTTTGTTTTGACTGCTTCAGTTCATGACATTCAGCTTACAGTTGGAGGCACATTACTTTCTAATGGATGATGGAGTATCAGGATGATAATCGTGAGTTATCAATTGTTTATCTTTTGTCCACGTGGCACCAAAACACATGCCTAACTTTGCTGCCTGGTGCTGGCATGTGTTTGTTATTGTTTATAAAGTTTCTGTTTGTTTTGAGATCCCCAATGGCATATTTTAATTTACTCATACCTGAGGGTTTTATTTTATGAGGACCTAAAGCGAAGGAGAATGATTTTTACCTAGTACATATAACACACTAATTTGTTGCACAGAAATTACTGAAGCAATATGATTAAAATGTAAAATTATATGCTTACCTACTGCACGAACAAGGGCAGTTAAAAAGTGTTAAATTGCTTAAGAAGAGTCATGAGATCCAAAATGGCCATGCATGCAAATCTACAATTTCTGGTAGGAAAAATGATGAAATATTGCAACAGGATTTAATTAAGGATACACATCACATCCAAAGGCTGTTTCACAGCAAGGTCTCAAGAAGGGCAGGTGCCAGCTCAGATTGCCCTCCTTAATAATGGCCATGCTAGATTCACTTTCTCTCTCTGATAAGGAAACACAGACATGTGCACGAAATTCCTTGGAGCCACTGGAAATAAGTGTAAAGCAGAGCTAAACACAGGAGAATTGGTCACAATTCTGTTTAAGAATAAGTTAGTCCTCAGATCCACTACTGCTTTCTGCCTGCCACAGCGTTGTACAGATGTAGAATTTTATAATCTGAAAGTCAGTGTTAGATTGGTGTTTGAATCATGAGCCTAAGGGGCCTTCCTCAAGCTCAGCCAGCTAGTTAGTGATTGTGGCTTTATTAGAACTAGGTTCTGAATTTCTATCTACGTTGAAACTACCTGCTAACCCAGAATGATCCTGAAAGGGAATGCTTTGGACCAATCAGTAACAGGATATACAACTCAAGATTTGGAACTAGATAATTTGGTGAGAAATAATCAGTTGGTGGTTTGTAAAATGCACTAGATGAGATTTAGATGGCAAGAACAGAGATAATTTAAGTAATTGCAATGTTTCACAGAGGAAATGGACTAGGTTAACCTAAACTATGGTGAAGTTACTGGGAATGGAAGGATGAGGACGTATTTAAAATACTAAAACAGGGCTACCCTGGTGGCGCAGTGGTTGCGAGTCCGCCTGCCGATGCAGGGGACACGAGTTCGTGCCCCGGTCCGGAAAGATCCCACATGCCGCGGAGCGGCTGGGCCCGTGAGCCATGGCCGCTGAGCCTGCGCATCCGGAGCCTGTGCTCCACAATGGGAGAGGCCACAACAGTGAGAGGCCCGCGTACCGCAAAAAAAAAAAAAAAAAAAAAAGACTAAAACAACCTCTCTTCTCAGAGTTGTATTTCACGGCTCTGGGAAATCTTCCTATTTAGGTTTAAGGAGCTTTTTATTTTATCTTTATAGTGTGAGAGGATGGTAATTTTTCTCATCATTTTCTTACTTTCCAGATAACAGCTTACTAAAACTTTTATTCAGGTGCTTATTTTAACTTTATTACTATGTCCATTAGCATTAGTTATTATATTATAATTGAGTACAGTTCAGGACATGACTCTATTTATATTGGAAAATAAACATGATACAGTACAATTCAACAAGTATTTTAGCTACTTACTATGATTAGTCTCCTAGTGACACTATGCACTAAAGAACACAGCATGGATCATTTGCTATCAACTGCCTTTAAGATTAGTATGGATGGACAACTAACCATCCGGTATCTCCTCCTAATCTTCCTCAAAGAGGAATAATACATTGGAAAGTAAAGGGACTCTATTCACTTTTAAATAGTCCCTGCCAGGTGATTTAACCATGCTTTATAATTCATTATGTTACAGACAGTTGATGAAGCATGAAGCAGTCATTTCTGAAGTTAGTGTTAAAGGAGGTCATGAGCTGATTCATTCGGGTTTGTAATTCCCTCTGAAACCATCTTTGAAACAAAGATATTTGGAATACACACACACACACACACACACACACACACACACACACACACACTAACATAGAATCATTTTCTTCTGTTACTTGGGTACTTATTGAAGCAAGAGGATAAAACGGGCAGTAAAAAGAGGTTTGCAGTCTTTTAGTTAAAGATGGTAGTATAGCTTCTCTTATTTAAGGAAAAAGATAGTATTTTAGGGTGCTATTCTTTATGAGGAATTTTAAATTTTATTTACAATACAGATAAATGGTGAATAAGGTGAATACAGAGATATTTTAACAATTGAGAATACTTTAACATAACCAAAATTTTGTATGTACAGGCTCATTCTGTAATCATCTCTTAAGAATTATATGTCATAGATATAAGATAGCTTTTCTTTGATTGTGGCAAAATAATTTTCTGAGGTCTGTTTTCTCTTAATTTCTGAGTGATTGTATTCTGTTACTTTCTCTTCCTTCCTTCCTTTCTTCTTTGTCCTTCATTCATATTCTTGCTTCATTTCTCAGATTTTCTGCTGAAGCTCTGCTACTGTTGCTCTCTTGCTAGAATACTTAAGCTTTTTATTTCCTCTTTTGTATTTCAACTTGAGGTATAATTTTTGGCTTTGCTTACATGGCTGGGTCTCTAGGTTAAGTTCCATTTTCTTAAGAAGCCTAAAATACTTCTTTTCACCTCCTAGTTCTTGGCCTGTTTTCTTCAAAACTTCTCAGAAGGAAAAAATAGCAGCACAGCTTATTTTATTCTAAAGAATGTACTGGCTTATCTGTCCTTCCAGTGACCACAGTTTTTGACCATCTATTCATTTAATTAAGGAGTCTTATTTGTAAGGATAACCACTTCTTAATATACTATCCACCTTCCCTAGCTTGATATCTTGGAAGTATCCACTGATAAACATTCTCTGCTTAGCCTGCAGTTACTTACATTTTGAAAAGATAGGCATAATAGGAAGCATATAATTCCAGTTTATCTTCAAGAACCATAGTTTAGTGCTGCATTGATTTTTAGAAATCATCTAATAATTTAACCCTTTCATTTTAGAGATGAGCAAATGGAGACTTAGGGTAGTTTGGAATTTTAGCCAGAGTTCCCCAGCTAAATTATTGCAAATTCTAATTTATTTGTTAGTTTATTGGTGATTACATTGTTGGGAGAAAATAAAAAGCTTTGGGTAAAAACAAGAGCCTAGATATTCTGCATGCGTTATTGTTAGTTCTTGCCTTATCTCAATTATATTTGCCAGACAATGGACCGTTTGCTAATACGATCATCCTTTGGTAGCTGCAAAAGGATTGGTTCCAGGGCCGCCCCCACCCCTCCCCGAGGGATACCAAGATCCACAGATCCTTAGCCCCTTATATAAGATGCAGTCGTATTCGCATATAACCTATGCACATTTTCCCATATACTTTAAGACCACCTCTAGATGACTTATGTAATAGCTGATACAGTGAAAATGCTATGTATATAGTTGCCGGCATGTGGCAAATTCAAGTTTTGCTTTTTGAAACTTTCTGGACTTTTTTTCAGATATTTTCTATCAGCCATTGGTTTCATCCACAGATGTGGAACCCAGAGATACGGAGGGCCTACTATATCTTGTTGATAGGAACTCCAGAGGAAAACCTGATGGCGTTTATTCTGCTTCCACAAATTTACAGCTATAGTGACTTGAAGATTGAAGTAGTTTTCTACCTGTCAGCTCGGATCCACTGTTTTAGGCCATCTGAGATCTATTCAAGTAAGCATCTTGAAGTGGAGTCCTTAAAAATAACATACATTTCCCCCATCCTTTCAAAGGGTGGAAATTGGGGTTCATGCTTGGTAAGCCTGTTAGGATTTATCCAGAAAGGCAGGTTTACCACGCACAAGGCACTTGCTCTAATGATCATCGACAGTGGTGCTGATCAGACTAAATAATTATTTGGCATTCAAACTGATCTCCGAAAGATGTTGCTGCTGTGGTAGTATGAGCACAGTGTTCGGTCAGCTAGGGCATTGTTACATAAAAGCAGGTTAATTTAGTGTAGCAAGGCAGGCTGATGATTATTCTCCATTCCATTCTTTTTTAGGTACTTGACAATTGGGGATTATTTTGTCTGGTCCTTTTTACAGGTGTAGAAGTTAAGCTAGATGTCTCCATTTCCTAGGTCCACTCTTGTCTCCTTTAAAACAGATACTTTTTAGTAATTAATTCCTCTCAAAAAAATTTTTTTTTAGCTCTCTACAAGTCTACCATAAAGTCTCTAACCTGGGAGATACAGGTTATGTACTAATTTTCATTTTTCTTTAATCAATAAATGATGTACAATAATTTTAAAAGTTTTACATTTTCTGTTTAGGGTCCATATCTTAAAATTTGTCCTGAATTTGGCCCGGAAATCCCAGCCAATTGTAACCTCAGCTTGTAGCCACAAATGAGCATAGACTTCTACCTGGAAATCCCTTTCTTGTCCAGTAGGGCTAGGTGGGAACAGCAGAATCCACAATTCCCCTCCAGCTTTCCAGGTTTACTTCACTCCTTACATTCCTCTCTCTCTTCCACAGGTAGGATTAGGATGTAGAGAAGCCAGGGCTGGTTAGAACAGAATCAGAATGTTGAAGAATACCAGCAATACATGAGGGCTGGTTTAAAACTATTGTTGGAGGTGAACTTCTCATTTAATTTTAACTGAAAAATACCCTCCACCACAGGAAAGTCATAGGATATCATTTTTGTGGCTTCCTATAATTCAGGTGCTTACCAGGGGATACAGGTAATATGCTGTAAGGATTGCAGTATGTAAAGTCATTTCTGGAGAGTATCCATCTCTCATCCGTTCCTTTGCTACACCCTTCAAACACATACACGCCCACACATATGCACACATACATACACACACACCACAATAAAATCCCAAAATACATTTCCTTTGTGAAGAAATATCTGACCAGCTGGCTTTCCTGTATAATTTATTTTCTAGTGATAACTTTAGCATTTGGGGTATATAATTAATTCTTTCAGGCTGCTGCAATACACTTGAGTATTCATTTGGTAGCTGTCATCCTAACAATTTAAAAAATAACAAAGAATGTACTTCCTTTAGTTTCAAATGTCCTCTCTTTAAGTAATTTATTACTAGAAACAATGTTATTAGTTGCATAGTTGTTGCATCCGATATCTGTATTTAAATTTGACCTTTAGGTACTAATAGCCATGTAAAACTAATATGCCTTTGTATTTGATGGCTTTTTAGCACTCACTATGTAAATAGCATGAAAAGTAGTCTGTTAAAGAAGTAATCATTGATATGCATTTGTTTTCTTACTAATAAGAAACATTATCAATGTTATTACTCTCATTGGACGAATTCTCTATATTCCCAAAAACTAATTAGAGAAGGTTTAAGTGTATTCTGCCTTCTTTTCACTGCTAAATGGGAAAAATTTTGAAACCCAAGACCCAATGGGTCTAGCAACTTTTGTTGCATTCTCCTGTGTGAATAAGGTAAACAATGAATGTTTTGGACTGAAAAGGTGATAAGATTGCATATTTTCAAGATATTTTTGAAGGAAGTGACCTAATTTCCCATTTTAGGAAAAATGAATAAGTCAAAATGGTTATACATGGTGGACAGAATGTATTATTTCTTAGATCATATGTTAAAGTGTACAGGAGTTATCAAAGTGTTAAGCTAAAGTAAACAGAATTTTAGTCGTTGTAGTTTTTGGTCTTGGCACACACAGCTTGGCATATGCTTGGAATTTTGTGGAGTGAATCTATCAATGTGCAAAATTAAATCATCCCACCCTCACATGGCTCTACAGCTCTGTAATCAGTTCTGTTTCTCTTAAGTGAGGGATTTTAGAAAGGTATACTACATTTGTAAGTATAAATATTCAATATTAGAAAGATATCAGTTAAGTCCCCTTTCACCACTCTTTTTCAACATTATACTGGAAGTTCTGGCTAAGACAGTAAGACAAGAAAAGGAAATAAAAGGTACACATCTTGGGAAGGAAGAGATAAGACTGTCTGTGTTCACAGATGACATGATAATCTATGTAGAAAAGCCAAAAGAATTGACTAAAAGCTCCTGGAACTAATAAGGATTATAGCAAGGTTGCAGGATACAAGGTTAATATACAAAAGTCAGTTGCTTTCCTATATACCAGCAATGAACAAATGAATTTTGAAATTAAAAACACAATATCATATATAGTAAATACCCCAAATGAAATACTTAGATATAAATCTAACAAAATGTGTACAAGCTCTATATGAGGAAAACTATAAAACACTGACACATGAAATCAAAGAGCTAAATAAATGGAGAGATAATTCATGTTCTCAGGTAGGAAGACTCAATACTATATTCAGTTATACCAAACATGATCTATAGATTCAGTACAATTCCAATCAAAATCCCAGCAAGTTATCTTATGAACATCAACAAACATTCTGAAGTTTACATGGAGAGGCAAAAGACCCAGAACAGTCAACATAATATTGAAGGAGAAGAACAAAGTTGGAAGACCGGCACTAGCTGACTTCAAGACTTACTGTAAAGCTGCAATAGTTCAGACAGTGTGGTGTTAGCAAAAGAATAGACAAATAGATAATTGGACAAAATAGAAAGCCTAGAAGTAGCCCCACATAAATATGGCCAACGGACCTTTGGCAGAGAAAATGGTGCTAGAATGAGTCTAGACGTGGACCTTATACCCTTCAAAAAAATTAACTCAAAATGGATTACAGAACTAAATGTAAAACACAAAACCATAAAACTCCCAGAAATTAATGCAGGAGAAAACATAGATTGACACTGGGTATGGTGATGACTTCTTAGCTCCAAAGACATCATGAAAGAAATAATAATGTATACTTTGTTAAAATTAAAAACATCTTCTATGAGAAAGACAATGTCAAGAGAATGAGAAGACCAGCCACAGACTGGGAGAAAATGTTTATAAAAGATACATCTGATAAAGGTCAGTTATCCAAAACATATAAAGAACTCTTAAAAGTCAACTATAAGGAACCAAACAACCTGATTAAAAATGTACCAAAGACCTTAACAGTTACCTCACCAAAGAAAATTTACAGATTGCAAATGAACATGTGAGAAGATGTTCCACATCATATGTCATAAGGGAAATGCAAATGAAAGCAACAATGAGATAGTACTACACATCTAATAGAATAATAAAAATCAAAGACACTGACAACACTAAATGCTGATGAGAATGTGGAGCAACAGGAACTCTCATTCATTGCTGGTGGGAATGAAAAATGGTGAAACTGTCTTGAAATAAAATTTGGTGGGGGCTTCCCTGGTGGCGCAGTTGTTGAGAGTCTGCCTGCCGATGCAGGGGACGTGGGTTCGTGCCCTGGTCCGGGAAGATCCCACATGCCGCGCAGCGGCTGGGCCCGCGAGCCGTGGCCGCTGAGCCTGCGCGTCCGGAGCCTGTGCTCCGCAACGGGAGAGACCACAACAGTGAGAGGCCCGCGTACCGTAAAAAAAAAAAAAAAATTTGGTGGTTTCTAACAAAACTAAACATATTCTTAGCATACAGTCCAGCAATCACGCTTCTTGGTATTTACTCAAAAGAGTTGAAAACGCGTATGCACACAAAAATCTGCATACCAGTGTTTATAGCAGCTAATTCATAATTGCCAAGACATGGACGCTACCAAGATGTCCTTCAGTGGGTGAATGGATAAATCAACTGTGATACATCCAGATAATGGAATATTATTAAGCACTGAAAAGAAATAAGCTTTTAAGCCATGAAAAGACATAGAAGAATCTTAAATGCATATTACTAGGTGAAAGAAACCAATCTGAAAGAAGCTGCATTCTGTTTGAATTCAATTATATGCCATTCTAAAAAAGGCAAAACTATGGAGACAATAAAAATATCAGTGGTTTCTAGGGACTAGGTGGTTGGGAGGGATAAACAGGCAGAGCACAGAGGATTTTTAGAACAGTGAACAGATTCTGTATGATACCATATTGATTGATATGTCATTATACATTTGTCCAAACCCATAGAATGTGTAACACCAAGAGTGAACTATAATGTAAACTATGGACTTAGGATGATTATGATGTGTCAATGCAGGTTCATCAATTGTAACAAATGTACTACTCTGATAGGGGATGTTGATAATCTTAATGATCATGGCGGAGGTAATAAATGAGGGGGGGCAGGAAGTTTAGGGAAAATCTTTATACCTTCCCCTCAGTTTTGCTGTGCACCTAAAACCACTCTAAATAATTAAAGTTGTAATTTAAAAAAATCAGTACTCTAAAAATTTATCTCTGAATTCAGTGAAATAGAATTAAAGATACAGTGGGTTTTGCATGAATGTTTATATGTATAGCAGAAGCTGTACACCTCTGCATTTTCCAGCTTCTCATGTAATTGGTTTGGCCGGGCGATTAGCACTAGCCAACAGAACATGATAGGGAATGATATGCATCATGGGTGAGCTTCAGGCCACTGAGATTGGACATGAGGCCACAGATGAAATACCCTAAATCTCTCATTCACCACTTGGAGGAGAGCCACAATTTTTTAAGCCGCTAAAATTTTGTGGGGATTTATTTGCTTATAAAGCATATTCTCACCTATCTAGATTAATAAAACTGATAATAAAAATTTATATGTAGCAGAAAAATGCCAGGAATAGGGAGCTAATTTTGAAATATATATATTTATAAATATATAATATTTGTAAATTATTTACAAATAAATATAAGGTGAGAGAACAAATAGATGAATGGAATTGAATAGGTATTCAAAAAAACAACATAAGCATACGTGAAAACTTAGTAGATGATATAGGTAGCATTGCAAGAGTCCATTGGCTACAGATATGAAAAAAATTCGATACTTATCTCATACCTTATTCAGATATTAATTGTAGATGGATTTAAAACCAAAATGTGCACAGTAAGCACTTAAGACATTTAGGAGAAATTTTAGAGAAGGAATTTCTTTCTTAGTCAAGACCAAAAAATATATAAGCTATAAAGAAAAAGAAACGATATAGATGAATACCTTGAAGTTTTAAGTGTCTGTACATTAAAAGACCCAATAAACAAAGTGAAAAAGAAAAACCACAAACTGAGAAAAGATTTTGCAAAACATATAATAAAGAAGCATTAATATTTAGCATATATAAAAATTCCTTCAATAAATAAGAAAACATAAATTTAAAAAATAACAAAATGAGATACCAGTTCATACCATCAGATTTTCAGAACTATAAATGCTAAGTATTCTAAATATTGGTGAGAACGTAGAGGAACAGAAACTCCCGTAAAATGTAGATGGCATTTAAATTGGTATTATCACATTGGAGAGCAATTTGCTCACTTTGAACATGTGCATAACCTATGACCCAGCAATTCTCCTTCTAGGTGTATGCTCTACAGATAATTCTTACACCTGTGAAAGGAGAAACTATAAGGATATTCATAGCTATATCGATTGCAGTGGCAAAAGAACAGAAAAAATTCAAATGCTCGCTGCAAGTATGTAACAAGAACTACATGTATCAACACAAATTTAAAAGTAAGAAAGTTGAATTTTTATAAAGCAAGTTGGACAACAGAATATAATGTATGATACCATGATATAAAGTTTAGAAACGTACAAAAATTACTAAGTAGTACATTATGAAATTGAATGCATGTGTGTGGAGGGTTGGGAGTGTGTGGGTGTGGTTATAGGTGCGTGTAAATAAAGAGCATGAAGATGTGTATAAGAATGATAAATATTAAATTCAGGATAATGAATAATTTGTGGGAGGGAGTTATATACAGGGACTTTCTAGTGTACTTGCAGTGGTTTATTTATTATGTTGGGAAGTGGCTGATTTGCAAACATTTACTTCTTAAGCTGGGTGGAGGATACACTGGTATTTGATATACATTATTCTCTGTGTCTTTTGCTAGTCTTAAAATACTTTATAATTGAATGAGGGTTTCAATTGAGGAATGGAAATTCAAACAATAGGAGTTTTCCATTTCCAAGAAGGATGAAATAGTTCACCGTAGGCCAAGACTCTCACTAAAAACAAAGAAGCCAATGAATTATGAAAATGATATATGTAAGGGCATTAAAGAGCAGTGAGAGCAATTAGAACTAAAAAGAGTAAAATTGCAGACAGGGAGAACTTTTCAGAAGTGAGCTGAGGCTCTGCAGTGGTCCCTGGGGCAGTTACTGAATCGACAAACAGGCTACAAATTGCAGATATTAGCTAGACCTGACAGAAGGTTTCTGCTAGAAACAAAGAACTAGCAGAACTTTTTCCATCCTCACTGGGCTAAACTAACAAAAATGGCACTTGAGAAGCCTCAAACATGTGTAGTTTCCAACTCTGACATTTGGTGAGTTCTGAAGCTGCATAAGCTTTGAGCAAAATCTTTGTAAAAGCAGCATGAGTTCCTTGCATTCATGTTTGGGAAATAAAGACCTGCTGTGGGTGGAAGCAAGGAGAGGTGTGTGAGAACAACAGGTGAGAGCTGAAAGGACTTGAGGGAGTGCCAAAGTGACTTTGATGATCTCCTCAACCTCTTAATGCCTAGGGTCTCTTAAAAATCCTGACATAGAGGTTGATAATCTAGGTTTCACCCTTAAGGGAGGACTGCTGAAGTGGGAACAAAAACACAATGACAGTGGAGCAGGGCTGATGTTACAAAATCCCAGACTTAAGAGGCCTCAAAACGACATGCAGTCTTCACCTCAGGACATGTGTCAAAATCTGAAGCTGCACAGGCAGGAGCCAAAAAGCTAGGTCGTAAAAATCTTTTTAAAAAGTGAAATTTTTGCTGTGTTTTAGTGCTGAGGAGACAGAGATTCGCAAGGATTTCCAAGGAGAGTCGTGAAGGACCATCCAGTAAGAACAAAGGAAACCAGAGTGGAGCCTGGGTCTTAGCAAAGTAGCCTCTTCACCTTGACATAACTTTGCATGGCTGCATTAAGGTTAATAGCATCACCGCCACACCCACCCCACTCTACCTGCCTAGCAGAAGAAAGAGTAAATCTTCTCTAATTGAAGATATCATCATCTGGACGCTCTATCATTTTTTGAAAATATACAATATCTTGCATTCAAACAAAAATTACTTTGGGCGTGGAGAGAAAAGCCATGAAATTGATCATGAAAGGAAACAGACAATAAAGTCAATTATTTGTGTTGGCAGGTATTCACTTGAAAATCACTATGTTTAATATGTTCAAGATAGCAAAGGAAAATCAGAGTAAAATAAAAATATGGAGAACTATAACAAAATAGGAATCTATCAGTAACAGCAGACGGAAACTCAACAACTGAAAACTGACATTAAGAACTTGATGGATTTAACAACAAGTAACAGACGATAGGATCACAGTACTTAGGACATTAGAAAATATACAAACCGAATAACAGATAAAATAATACGGATAAACAGGAAAGGCAATTCTGGAATATGGAGACAAATAAAAGACCCCAAAACAATCCAGCTAGGGTAAAGGAATAGTGGTTTGGTTGGTTGGTTGGTTGGTTGAGTGCTTTACTCCAGGGCTTCACTGAGATGTGAGGATGTTCTGACTAAATAATGATTTGAAGTCTGGTTCACTTCATATATTAGTTCACCATTTATTTAGAAGAGAGGCTGAAATCTGAAAAAAGGCAAACATGAGGATTAGAGCCCAGCCTTTCCTCTCTTGTAGTGAACAATTCAGCTCTGGTTCTGACTATGCATTCTTCACTCAACCCTGTAAATGTCCTTCATCGTATTGTCCTGAAGCATCTCAAAGAGAGATACTTAATGATGCATATTTGGTATATTATATTACACAGGAAGCATTGTCAAATAAAAGGTAACATTAAGCCTTCAAAAAAAAAAATGTCCTTCATCAGACTCACTTTTCTTAGAAGGATATCAGCCAACCCTGTTTTTCCTTGAGCATGACTTTTATAATATCATGACTTATCCAAGGAGCTTATAAAAATATTCATTCTAATATAGAACAGGAACTCTACTCAATGCTCTGTGGTGACCTAAATGGGAAGGAAATGCAAAAAAGGGGATATATGTTTACGTATAGCTGATTCACGTTGCTGTACAGTAGAAACTAACACAACATTGTAAAGCAACTATATTCCAATAAAAAATAAAATATTCTAATCACATGGAGTATTTTTTCAGAGAGGAGTTGTGAAATATTAGAATTTTCTTCACCTTATTAAATTTCTAATAAATTTGGAGGGTTTTTGTTTTTGTTTTTTTTAATAAATTGACGGATGCCACTTGCCTGGTTGGATCATCACTTCTTAGTCCAGTTTTTCTTGAACTCAGTGATATATAGTCAAGTCACATAAAAATTATATTGAACCTTACCAGAAATAACTAAAATCATCAAAGTCAGAAATTCATTGAAAGTATCTGAAAGATATTGCTGTGATAGAGAATTGTAAGGTTTTTAAATATAAGACTCAAGGGGAAATAAAGTGAACAACATAAAATACTGACAACAACAAAAAGAGACACATTTTGAAAATGTCTGGGACAAAAGGTCTCGGGATCAATATTTCTTAATATGAGATGGAGTTTATCAACAGAAAAATAACTTGTAAAATACTGGAAATGAGTCTGTATCACTTCTCTGATTATTTAGTACTTTCTAAAAATTTTCTTGTAATCCCTGTTTTGAATTTCGTGCTCCCTTAATTGCAATTCTAATTCTAGTACATAGCCCGGTATGTATACTGAACATAAAGGGTTTGACTGGTCATGGGGACACCTTTTCCTGTGGCAGTTGTCGCAGTGTTTAACACCTGTTTTCACTGCTTTCTTTTTCATCATCTTGAAAATTATGCTTCTGGGCTCCTAAGAGTTTGCTCAAAAGAGAAAGATATTATACCAAATCTAAAAAAACAACAAAAATGGGCCCTGGTATTAAGTGAAAGAAGACTTCTGGGTCACATTAAATGCTTGACTCTTTAACTGTGTTAGCTGGAGTTATTATTATTTCCTTTTAAGTGGAATCAAATCTTAACTAGATTAGATATAAGCTTTGTAGTGACACTTCAGTAGGGGACATAGAAATATTGTATAAAATTGACTAAAAAGAACACATGATAAGTTAAAGATTTATTAAATAACTTTATAGAATTATCTAGAAAATGATCTGATAAATGTGAGTGGAAAAGGAATACAAACCTCAATATTTTACTTGGAATATCCTGAAAAGATTGAGCTATAATTTGACGCTTAACTTCCGTGAAATATCTACATCAACTTAAATAATAAGGTAGTTGTCAATTTTTATAAGAAAGTAATTATATAACATAGTTAAAAAATACAAATTTCCCATCATGTCTTAGGATTTAACCAAAAGATGTTTCCTGAAACATTGAGACAGTTTAAAATGAACCTTCTAAGTTATCTAAAATAAAATTCCAAGTTACTGTCTTCTGTTGTAAAAAAATATATTATAGATACAAATATTGTTAATTATGCAATTTTTGCAGTAAAAATGCTAGTTGGGAGATGTCTTCATATTTAAATCCCAGCCAAGAGTAAGTCATTAATTCAAAGTCCTTTGAGATCCTCCAGTTGTAATTTAAATAATGTAGCCACCCTGACTGTGATTTGTCCTATGTCTTTAGTTCCTTTGGGCTGCTATAAACAAAAATACCATAGGCTGAGTGGCTTATGAACAGCAGAAATTTATTTCTCACAGTTCTAGAGATGGAGAAGTCCAAAATCAAGGTGCTGACAGATTCAGTGTCTGGTGAGAGCCTATTTCCTGGTTCCTAGACAGCCATCCTCTTGCTGTATCCTCATGAGGTGGAAGGGGTGAGGGAGCTCTCTAGGGTCTCTTCTTATAAGGGCACTAATCCCATTCACGAGGGATCCACCCTCATAACCTAAGTAACTTCCAAAGGCCCCACCTCCAAATACCATCACTAATAGATTAGGAGCTTAGAAATGAAGAAGTGAGCCTGACTGGGTGAAATTATATGAAATCTCTTTTACCTTATGATGATTAGGAATCCCTAAAGCAAGTTCAGTTCTGCAAGAAATGTCCTTAGCCAAGGCGGCCTTCTCACCAGTGTTCTCTCTCTGATTATCAGGTCATCTTCCCAACTGTGTTCTAGGAATTATATTTGAAGTTCTGTATCGGCAGGATTTTTTAATATAGGAAAATGAAATTTTATGTGTACTGTATCACTCTTCAAGCTCCATGTGACTTGGGATTCACAAGAACTGATTATACTTGAAACTGGCTTGACATTGTTTAACATCAGTATCAGTACCAATAGAGTTTATATAAAAGTGTGGATAGAATGGTTTCTTACAGAATCTGTAATTCTGTCTTGCCTTTGCTTTAGTATCCACGGACTTCCTGCTATTTTTTAAATATCACATTTTTTTTCTGTGATTAGGTAGAAAAAGAAAATAGAAAATAATTCACTTATTTTTTTCATCATGGAAGAGTTGTATTCGTATCTTGAAAGCCCATATGTATTAATATCTTCAGAAATCAGGTTTACCTTTAGAGGTACTAGTTTGGTGTTTCGGATAGCAAAAAGAAGTGATACTAGTTTTGTAGCTTGGCTGACCTGGGTAATCATCCCATGTCCAAAACTTATTTTACTGTGTGATCTTGGGCATTTCTGAACCTTAATTTCGTCTTCTATAAATTAGCATTAGTAATCTCCAAATTACAGAACTGCCGTGTGATGATCAAAGATAGTATGTGAAAACCCAAATATTGCCTAGCAACTGTCATGTAATATATATTTAGAAGAGGTTGACTCTTATAATATTATTATTAGAAACAGTGATGGATTTTTTAAGGCCAAAATTTCAGTAAATTTAATAAAAGTTTTAAGTCATATTGGCATGAGTTCATACATTTAACGAGTTTTCTTCCTGGTGCCTTTTCAATAAATTTTAAAGTATTTCTTCTATGTTATATGAAATGAGATTGCATTGAGGCAGTGTTTTGGCAATAAATTCATTTCTTTATATTCTTTTTTTTTTTTTCTTTTTTTGGCGGTACGCGGGCCTCTCACTGCTGTGGCCTCTCCCGTTGCGGAGCACAGGCTCCGGACGCGCAGGCCCAGCGGCCACGGCCCACGGGCCCAGCCCTGCATCGGCAGGCGGACTCTCAACCACTGCGCCACCAGGGAAGCCCTCTTTATATTCTTGATGGACACTACTACCTTTAATTGCATAGAATATCTTCATGAATAGATAGAACTCAATAAAACAAATTTTATTTGATGAAGGTCTTAGAGCTTAATATTTGCCAGAGAATTGAAGCAATTGATAAAACCTGGTATGCTTAACCACATAAAATGACCTAAATCCAAACTTCTTTGTCACTTGTTCAAAGCCTACTATGAATTGGTCCCTACTTCTCCAAACTTATCTTCTCCTAATCCACTTATTATTATGTAAGCTGAATTTCACTTTCTGGAACTATAAATTATTTCTTATTCACTCAAAATACAAAGCCTTTCCACCATATTCAATATGTTCACATTTCATTTATTCTAAAAGACTTCTCTCAAAGTCACCTGTTCCAGGAAGCCTTCCCAGATTCACTTACTAAAAGTATGTGCTGTTTCTCTAACCCCCATTATTATTTTTCTATAGAGGGTTTATAGTATCTGTCTTTCTGCTTTGTAATATAATCATATTCCCTACATCATATCTTTCCTGTTATTTTAAAAGTTCCTTGAAAGTAGGATCCATGATCAATTAATCTTTGTGTCTCTGCAGTAGTGAGGAGAGGGATCTGTACCTAGTGGGCCAACCATACATATTGGTTGAACTGGTCTTAATTCAGACTTTCCAGGTCAGGATATAGGTATTGAAATGTCATATTAATTGTTAAGTGATGTGATAGATAACTAACTATACTCAGGATTCTATAAAGACACAGACTGTAACTTGTGTGAATTTTTAATGGAGCATGCCTATATCTATTACAGTTTATCTTTAAAACTAACTCTTTATGTTCCTCTACAAATAATATTGAAGAACTTGAAGTTTACAATTAAACCATGATTTCAATCAATGTATTCCATATTTGGAATACAAAAATAGAACTCCATTTATAAAATGCTTTTTCTAAAAGATCTGATATCAATGCAAAGAACTTTAAATGTATCTTCACAATTGTAATTGCCAATAAGGACTAATCAGTATTTTCACAGGGATAGCAAAGAATTATTGTTTCCAATCTTTTAAACCTTAAGGAAAACATGGTAATTGAAAAAAGATTATAAATGTATGTAAACTGATCAGAATCATAACTCTAAGTAATTCCACCACTCATTGTTACAGTAGGCTTTTGGTTAGATTCCTAAATCTCTTTGAATTACAGTTTATTTTTCATTTGAAAATGAGGATAATAGCACATGGCCTGCCTACTCTGTGGGTTGTTGAGAAGATCAACTATGATTATATAAGCAAAGGAATTTTTAATCTCTGAATTGCTTATGATATATAAATAGTATCATTGATTAGAATACATGTTTTCAGTCTTTTGAAAGAAAGGTTTATATCAGTGTGGGAAGGGTCCCAGTGCAGCTGGACACTTCTTCTGTGTTCCTAAGGTTTTGTGAACCTTGTACTCAATAAATGACATGCTTGGCAAGCTCGCAAACTGCATTTCATGCAAAGAGCTCAGCCAGTACATACATTCCTGGTCCGTCTGTATCCGGCAGAAGCAAACTTTTCTTGGAACTGTTTAGCTATGCATGCTTCTGTGGCCCTTGGTCACACCTCCAAGGTTGGACTTTTTTTTTCCTTTATTTTTTTGGCTGCATTGGGTCTTAGTTGTGACATGTGGGGTCTTTGTTGAGGCGGGTGGAATCTTTTGTTGTTGTGCGCGGGCTTCTCTCTAGTTGTGGCATGTGGGTTTTCTCTCTCTAGTTGTGGTGCAGGCTCTAGGGTGCGTGGGCTCTGTAGTTGTGGCGTGCGGGCTTAGTTGCCCCACGGCATGTGGGATCTTAGTTCCTCGAACAGGGATCTAACCCGCATCCCCTGCATTAGAAGGCGGATTCTTTACTACTGGACCACCAGGGAAGTCCCAAGGTTGGAGTTCTTTTACTGTAGCATGAAGTAAGGTTCATGCAGCCTCACTGCCCACGTTGGCTACAGAGTGGAGCTGGTGGCCTTGGGGGACCAATGCATTGCAAGGGGCTGGATCTTGTGTATTTTCTCTCTTCTCTTTCTGCAAATAAACACTGATGTACTGGGGCCTGGTGTGCGTGCTGTCTTATCTCAGGGACCTCATGCACTTGTCTCTTCCCCAGGTGGCACTTACCTGCCTTGTAACCTTGGCTGCACTTGTTATATTCTATCCTGGTGCACAACTTGACCACTTTGTGAAACTGTAGCATTTTATTTATTGTCATTCTGGAGGTGTTTTTGTACAGTCTGTGTCATGACTTCTCCATGTTGTTGCAGATAAAGTAGGTATTTGAGTAGTTTTTTTCTGGAGCAAAAATAAAATATCTCTCATGACAAGAAAAATCAGCCTTTGTAGTTTTGCATTAATTCCTACTGATGACATGAAAGATAAAAAGCAATTTTGCTGTTGAAAGCAAAGTTGGCTTTGTGAAAAAAGGTTTGGTGTGGCAAACCAAAGGATATGAGTATATGTGGAGGAATGGTCAGATGCAAGGTTTGTTTAATGTTCAGGAATATTTTTGTATTTTTGAATTCTGCATGTGTAATTAGTAACACATAGGTCTTACCCAGTCAATGTATATATCCAGTGCAGCTAACAGAGCAAATATGACTATCATGAAGGATACTGTTTTTTATTAGTGTAGCTTGTATCATTGTAAAATCCAAGTACATCAGATAAATAATTACGAGTATAAAAATCTTCATTAAATTCTGAAATTTTACTGAAATAGATCAGTTTAGGAGACTTGCATGATTTTCCAATTCCTTGTGTTTTCACTATATTGTAGCTGACTGAGTCACTTGGAGTACCTAATACCTGCCTAATAGGTGCTGTGTTTGTTGGTTATCTGATACCTCCTAGAAGCTGGGGAAAGGAATTTAGTGTTGCAGTTCTGAAGGATGAAATTTCAAGCTTCCTTTTATTTCTTGTGATAATAAAAGTTGATATACTCATAAATATGGTTCATCAAAAACAACTGAAATCTTAAAGAGCTAATTGAATTCATTAAAGCATGCGATATGGATACTAATTCAGCTTTTAGTATTTTTCTTCCTCTGGAAAGATGGTACCATTTTGTCTGAGGATGCTGTAAGTCATGAGGAATCTTCCACCACCTATGGTATGTCAGCTCCTTTGTCTGATAGGCATGTTCTAGAACAATGGCCTTCCCAAGTTGCCAGATTGTATAATAGTTCTCAGTTTTGTATATATTTTTTTCCTGACTTATCATCAAGCCATAGTGCCATCCTCTTTCTAAAACAGCTAAAGCCTCTTCAAGTTATCGCCAACTTTTCTTATTTCCTTCCCTCTCATAGTAGTACATCCACAAGGATAGTTGTTTCTTCCTTTGTTAAATCTTTTGTGTCTGCCCTTTTCTTTCTTCTTTGCCACTGCTTAGGCTAAGATCCTTATAACCTTGTACTCATTTCATTAAGAGCCCATTAACAGGACTTTATGCTTCAGTCTATGACAGTACTACATGCAGGTTATTCCCTGCTTCACAATCCTTCAATTGTCTTACATTGCCTGTACCACATTTATGATCTGGTTGCCCAGCCTAACTTATTTTTCCATCTTTATCTCTCATAATGTCATTACATCAACCATCGATTACCAGCACATTGGTTTCTAGAACGTGCCGTGTGGAGTCTAGACTGTCACCATGCTTTTGCTCATTCAATACCTCCTTCTGTTCTTCCTATATTATATCTTAGTTTTCCCTGTCTTCCATCGCTAACCTCAGGTCTTATCTCCTTCATAAAGTCTTGCTAAATCCATCAGTGCTCGCCCAACAAAAGCTTCATTCATAGTAGGCTTTACTGTGAGTTTGTTACATGGAGAGTGACCAATAAACATGCATTTCTTTACTCCCCTCTTTCCAACATATATCTCAGGATGATAAGGCTTTTCCAGCTTTACCTTGTAGGTAACTATCTCAAGGACTTTTGAAGGCTCAGAGACCTAGAAGTAATTTGCAAATTATAGTTAGTCTAAAAGTGGAAACTTAATTGATTAAAATTGCATTATACAAGTGAGGAAGTGAGGGCTGAGTGGACTTATGGGGTATGCTGGGTGACCCTAACTTATAAAGTTGAATTTGATGAGTGACTGCCAAATACATACCTGTGTATTATACTTAACAACTTTACAGGGTCAATAAATATAGAATATTGCCTAGAAATATCAGTCTTTTGCTTTCAAACAATCTGAGCTATAGATGATATTTAAACAGGATGCCATTATATATACACTCCTAGTTTTGTTAAGTGTTAGTCTAGTATTAGTTTGTCTTTCATGAAAAATGTCTATTAAAACTAGTCCCTGTCCTGGATTTTAATATTTCTGAAATTCAGAACACTTTTTCTTTATAATGAGTTTTTAATTGTGTTTTTTAGAACAAGTGATTTTTGTCAACCACTAAGTTTAAAATGTGTGCAGTTAGTTTGAACATTGTACTGAAATCCCAGATATCAATGATGGACATTTTTAATGTAATAAAATGTAGAAAGATGAACATTCATAGTTTTCCTTTTCTTCAAAAAGGATAATTCAGGGACTTCCCTGGTGGCGCAGTGGTTAAGAATCCGCCTGCCAATGCAGGGGACACGGGTTCGATCCCTGGTCTGGGAAGATCGCATATGCCACGGGGCAGCTAAGCCCGTGCGCTGCAACTACTGAGCCGGCACTCTAGAGCCTGCGAGCCACAACTACTGAAGCCTGTGTGCCTAGAGCCCGTGCTCTGCAAGAGAAGCCACCACAATGAGGAGCCCATGCACCCAACGAAGAGTAGTGCCCACTCGCCGCAACTAGAGAAAGCCCATGCGCAGCAACAAAGACCCAATGCAGCCAAAATGAATAAATAAACATAAATTTGAAAAAAAGGATAATTCATGGTAAATAGATTGAAACATGCAGCTGGGGTGATAAGGGTAGGAAAGTATTTTTGTTTTCAATGTGAAAGGAAGAGATCTAAGAATGATTAGTACTGAGAATGATTCATATAGTACAGAGTTGCCAAGCGTGACCCAGTAATGTTTATAGCAACTGAGTATATCAAGTTTTCCAAGGAAAGTGAGAAACTAAGCACAACTGGTGGAGTGTGAAGCCCAAGATTGGTTAAATCTCCTCCGGCAAGAGAGTTAATACCCTAACTCCTCTCCCCTGCTCACTGCAGAAATTGCTCTCCATTTGGTGGTAAGGTCAGTACCTCCATTTATAATACATTATGAACAGTGGTGTCTGAAATGGGGATAATGTGCACGCATTTCTGTACCTGTTGTTACTTTGCTTTAATACAGACTATAGCAATTAATGAAAGTGAAATAGACCCTCAACACACACATATGTCCTTGGCCAAAATTTGGAGAATGAAGGTTGGATGTAGATTAGATGCATTTCGTTTATTTCTAAGTACTGTTGTTGTTATACTGTAGCCTAAGATGTACTATTTTTTATAGTAGATAATGTATTAATATAATTGTGCTAAATTACATTTCTTACTTCTGTCATTCTAATTGTAAATTTCAGTGTCTGCAACACTGTGAATAGGTAGTGGTGTATAAACAAATACTACATACTGTTGGGAGTCTTACATTTAAAGAAAGCTAGCTGTGAATCCTTTTATAAAGTGAAATTTTTGGTAATCTAAAAAATAAAATTGTATTTACTATGTCCTAGAATTTCATACTTCTCTAATAGATTTGCATAAACCTTGGCTCTACAGTAATTGCTAAAGGTTGGTTTTAATAAAATTTACATAGTCATATATATATAATGAGACAGCCTAGTTTCCAAAAAATAACTTATATGAGTCCAGCATCATTAGGGTGGCATTTCAATGCACTGATAATACTCTCAAATGGATTCATAATTTAAATTTAAGTAAAGAAATCATAAAAATACTAAACAAAGAATAGATACACCATTAACCTTAACGTGACTGTTGTAAATAATTTCCCCAGTTTAAGTTGTGTGCATATATACACATATGTGTGGCCATAAACATATACCTGTTAATATACATGTATACAGAATTACTTTTCTAGTGTTTTCTAGAACTTTGCCTGACAGACAAGTTATATAAAAAGTGTATAATAAATACACAACTGTATTTATATTTAATACCATTTAAAATATGGATTTTAGTATTTCTCTTGCGTTCAATGTATTTCCCAAGTTTCTGCAATTAACTTGCATTTCTTTTGTGATAAAAATTTTTTTTGAAGTAGAATAGGTACAGAATGTTTAATGAATTCATGTTGCAAATCCAGGAGAAAAATTGTTTAAAAAGAAACCCAACTACTACAACTAATCAATGAATTTAGTAAGGTTGCAGGATACAAAATTAATGCACAGAAATCTCTGGCATTCCTATACATCAACAATGAAAAAGCAGAAGGAGAAATTAAGGAAACACTCCCATTTACCAATGCAACAAAAAGAATAAAATACCCAGGAATAAACCTGCCTAAGGGGGTGAAAGATTTGTACTCAGAAAACTATAAAACACTGATGAAAGAAATCAAAGATGACATAAACAGATGGAGAAATATGTCATGTTCTTGGATGAGAAGAATCAATATTGTGAAAATGACTGTACCACCCAGAGCAATCTACAGATTCAGTGCAATTCCTATCAAACTACCAATGGCAAAAAATCTTACAATTTGTATGGAAACACAAAAGACCCTGAATAGCCAAAGCAATCTTGAGAAAGAAAAACGGAGTTGGAGGAATCAGACTCCCCAACTTCAAACTATACCACAAAGCTACAGTAATCAAGACAGTATGGTACTGGCCCAAAAACAGAAATATAGATCAGTGGTACAGGATAGAATGACCAGAGATAAACCAACGCACATGTGGACACCTAATTTACGACAAAGGAGGAAAGAACATACAATGGAGAAAAGACAGCCTCTTCAATAAGTGGTGCTGGGAAAACTGGACAGCTGCATGTGAAAGAATGAAATTAGAACACTCCCTAACACCATACACAAAAATAAACTCCAAGTGGATTAAAGACTTAAATGTAAGACCTGACACTATAAAACTTTTAGAGGAAAACATAGGAAGAACACTCTTGGACATAAACCACCACAGCAAGAATTTTTTTGACCCACCTCCTAGAGTAACAGAAATAAAAACAAAAATAAACAAATGGGACTTAATTAAACTTAAAAGCTTTTGCACAACAAAGGAAACCATAAACAAGACAAAAAGACAACCCTCAGAATGGGAGAAAATACTGGTAAACAAATCAACAGACAAAGGATTAATCTCCAAAATATATAAACAGCTCTTGGAGCTCAATATCAAAAAAATAAACAATGCAGTTAAAAAATAGACAGAAGACCTAAACAGACATTTCACCAAGTAGGACATACAGATGGCCAAGAGACACATGAAAAGATGCTCAACATCACTAATTATTAGGGAAGTGCAACTCAAAACTGCAATGAGGTATCACCTCACGCCACTCAGAATGGCCATTATCAAAAAAGCTAGAAACAATAAATGCTGGAAAGGGTGTGGTGAAAAGGGAACTCTCCTGCACTGTTGGTGGGAATGTAAATTAATACAACTACTATGGAAGACAGTATGGAGGTTCCTTAAAAAACTAAAAATAGGACTACCATATGACCCAGCAATCCCACTACTGGGCATATACTCGGACAAAACCATAATTCAAAAAGAGACATGCACCACAGTGTTCATTGCAGCACTATTTACAATAGCCAGGACATGGAAGCAACCTAGGTGCCCATCGACAGATGAATGGATAAAGAAGATGTGGCACATATATACAATGGAATATTACTCAGCCATAAAAGGAAACGAAATTGAGTTATTTCTAGTGAGGTGGATGGACCTAGAGTCTGTCATACAGAGTGAAGTAAGTCAGAAAGAGAAAAAACAATACTATATGCTAATGCACATATATGGAATCTAAAAAAAAAAAAAGAAATGGTACAGATGAACTTAGTTGCAGGGCAGGAATAAAGAGGTAGACACAGAGAATGGACTTGAGGACATGGGGTGGGATGGTGAAGCTGGGGCAAAGTGAGAGTAGCATCGATATGTATATACACTACCAAATGTGAAATAGATAGCTAGTGGGAAGCAGCAGCATAGCACAGGGAGATCAGCTCAGTGCTTTGCGATGACCTAGAGGGGTGGGATAGGGAGGATGGGAGGGAGACACAAGAGGGAGGAGATACGGTGACATGTGTATGCATATGGCTGATTCACTTGGTTGTACAACAGAAACTAACATGGTGTTGTGAAGCAATTATACTCCAATAAAGATCTATTAAAAAAAAAAGAAAAGATATACAGAAAAACAGTGGAGGAAATGACAATGTACAAATTTTAAAAAAAGCAAACATTTAATTAACTTTTAAACATATTTTTCTCTTGGAAATTCACTTCAATGTTATATTATTATTATTTTAAATGCCAAAATATAATAGTGCTTATCTTAGCTTCACCCTAAAATAGAGCGTTTGGTGTATTGAGTTACATTTGGATACAGTTCGTTACTCAGGTGGTTTGTTAAGGCAAATTTTCTTCTTTTTTAATCCCTGCCACAGCAACTTTGTGTCAAAAAGCCAATCAATTCGGTCTGGGACCAGGTTGGTGCTTAAGAAATTGAAAACATTTCTGCTGGCAGGTTCACTATTCATTTCTGACACCTGGCTGGTACAGTATTGAGCACTTTAATTTATTGAAGTTGCTGTTTGGAAAATAAAAGTTATACTTTCTTCTACATGGAACCTATTTCAATATTTCTTTATATCTGTTTGGACACAGTTCATAGCTTTTTAATAAAACATTGCCCATTCCTCCTTTTAAACTGTAATATTAATGATAGGTAAAATCATTAACTAATTTGAATTCAAGATTCACTTTTAACATTTGCAGAAATCATAGGATATCAAGATAAAAGCATTTTGAATGTATGATAAAGTGAATTTTTGTTTGGTTTGGTTATATCTTCAAACTTTGGGTATCTTGAATAGGATTTAAAGTGTAGATGCCTGTTTTAAAAAGGGCACTTATTTGATACCAAAATTACTACATACTTTTTTTTTTACAAGGGATGGAGCAAAACCTATAGATGTGCTGATGACTTGGATGATTGCTGGGAACCCGAGCTAAGATGGTCATAAATTGAGTCTGAACCATTACTTTAGAAAGAGGTCAAGGCAGGGGAGCAAAGATAAGTTCATAAACGCAAAGTCCTAGAGATAAAAATATGTGTGAGGAGTAGGTACAGTTTGAAAAAGGAGTGAAGGAGGTTCTGGGTTATTTTTAAAGAATGGCATCAAAGTTTAGGACTTAACCTTTGTGGGCTATTTGTTAGAGGTACATGGATGGATGAAGTTGCCGTAATGGTAAAACCTCAGGCGCCTTCTGTTTGGTAGGTTTTGTTTTGTTGGAGACACAAAGATTTTTTAAAATTACAGTTTTCTAATTATGAATAAAGCTAAGAAAAACTGTCCAATTTTGTAGAGCATGTTGGTAAATGTCTTTTCAGTAATAACTTGAGAATTTTACAAAAGGCTCAATTTGAAGTTGTCAAACTTTATACTCATTAAGTAATACATTCAAAGTCCTTTATTTTGATGTGATATCTGAATCATTAACACTGTACACTATTATGTGATAGGATTTTAATACATTTTACCTCTATGGGTTGATTTTTGCACACTTTGATGTATCGAATTTGTAGGTTAGGAACAGTTATTTCTGCCAGATACAAACAGGTGTGTAAGCAACTATTTTGCTATCATTAGTGGTGAGGAGTATTCTAAGGATTCTGTTCAATTAATGTTACGAGCAGAGAACATCGTGGCTAATCAAGGACCTTAAGTTCACTTGCTGTCATTCAAGATATAAGACTAAGTCTTTTGAGAAAATTTAGTAGGAATGATCTTTATCAGTGGTTCCCACAATGTGGTCCCCTAGACTAGCAGCATCAACATCACCTTGGAACTTCTTAGAAGGGCAGATTCCTGGACCTCACTTCGGACCTACTGAGTCAGTAACTGCAGGTGAGGCCTGGTGACTCTGATGCACCTTTAAGTCTACGAACCATTGATCTGCATAAATGGAGACGTCATTTACGAAGGGGGGCGTAGAGCCAGTTGTGCCATAAGAAAATTCTCAATGACTCATCCCTCCTAAATGATACAGAGAAAATTCTTCATTAAGGAAAAAAATCGAGTGATGCAACAAAAACTGAAGAAAGGAATTGGGAACATGAAGGGTTCCATGTGGCAGTGTGGAAACCACAAGAGGCAAAAGGAGCAGAGATTCAAGTCAGGTGGTGAGCAAGGAACTGACAGATTTAGTGCTTCTGTACACACAGCAGATTGTGATCCACGAACAAAAATCCAAAAGGGCAAATCGAAAGAAAAAACATCTCTCTGCTTTTCTTTTGTCAGAGCGTCTTACTGCTTAGCATTCTTGGTAACTATTCATCTGTTTTCTTCTTGTCAACATGCTGGCAACCAGCACCAATCAACATTTACTCCTGTTTCCTTGTTTTTCTCCCTCCTTTGTTTTTCATCCTAAAACCTTCCTTATCCCAAATCAGAGTTTCAGAGTCTCAGAAAATTACCTGTCACTGTAGCAGAGATGTTTTTAAAAATAAATACATATTCCACAGTTCAACGCTATATAATATATTGCAAATCCTCTGAATCAACTATTGTTTTTTCCACTTTTGACTTTAAAAAGTCTTTAGACATTGCATCACTGACAAAGATGTAGTGATACATGAGACTATGAATAAACTGTAGTTAGTGCCATGAAACAGGTCGCTATTTCCCTCTCTTTTTCTATGCTTGCCTTTATTCTCTTTCCTCACATTTCTTCATTTCTGCCTGTTCATACACATTTACTACTTGTAATTCTAGGGTGTTACCTTTCGCTTTCACGTCATTATCCCATGTCCTTTGTTCCCCCCTTTTCCAACTTTTCAGTTTTAAAATGACCATTTCTCCCCCCGTTCCTTTTTGCTGCATTGTCACATTCACTCATTCACATATTCATTATTTCTTCACGTCCCTGTTCCTTCATCCTCATGCCTTTGATTCTCCCTGCTGGTCCTCTTTCAGCTGGGCCTTACTTAACTGTCTTTTGATCTTGCCCTTCTCATCACCTTCTATATTTTATTTTTTTTTCACTTTCTTCTCCTTCACTCTTTTTCAATAAAATAGTTAATGATCTGATAAAAATGCCTACTGTCTGCAAAGCTTGAAATGTATATGCATCGTAGCAAGATGAATAGTCATGGCTGTTGCTCACAAAGAAGGCAGCATTCACAGTGGCTTTTGACTCAGGTCTCTAAAGGTGCCCTATGCATTGTCTGCTGGTTCATCGATACTTGGTGTTAATGATTTTTCTCATTCTTGTGACACTTTCAAACTTGCCTCATTTTCTCATCTTCCCTCAAGCCCTGTTTCATTGTTTTCTAGTATTGGGAGATGGCCTTGCCTCCAGATTCACAAAAAAAGAGCCACTACTGGTCATACATTTTCTCAATTTTTCAACTCCCTCCCCTCTCTCTCCTCGAGCCCTACCCTTCACCTGGTAAACCTTCAAGTCCATTGAAAGCTGGATGCACTCCTACTCCATTTTCTATTGTTATGCCAGGAGTGAGCTACCTGCTTTCCTGGGTCAGACTTTTTTTTTTTATGCCCAGTGCCTGGCTCACAAGGGGAACTTAATACATGTTTGTGGAACCAGATTAAAGTACATTTTTCTCGTCCATACTCTCCGTACCATTTCCCCAGATCCTGTATGTTCTCCTCACGTGTTATTGCCGAGTTTTTGTTTACTCGACTGTTGTTTCCCTTAGTTGTTGAGCGCAGGCTTTCCATCTCTGACTCCCAACATCTTAGTACCTAGTAGGTAGCAGACATTCTCAAAACAGTTTTGCTAAATGAGGAAATAAACATTGAGTGAATCCATTATTTTGCCTGCTATGAAAACTGAGTATCTACCTACCTCCACCTCTGGCACTTCCGCCATTCTACACGTTTTCACCAAGGGGCCTGGAAGGGATGCTGAGGTGTAGTTTGCATCAGCCAGAAGACTGGAATCCATTTATAGCTAGGTGTTCTCTTCCTGTCCTCACGTAGACACGTACACTTCGACGGCACCGTGCTTTATATTTAGCATAAATGTTGACGTTAGCTCATATCTTCATTTTCTTTACTTTGTCCTTTCCAGTTTGTCTCCCATATATTGTTAGACTAGGCAGGAGCAAAATATGCATGAGGGCTTCCCTGGTGGCGCAGTGGTTGAGAGTCCGCCTGCCGATGCAGGGGACACGGGTTCGTGCCCCGGTCCGGGAGGATCCCACGTGCCGCGGAGCGGCTGGGCCCGTGAGCCATGGCCGCTGGGCCTGCGCGTCCGGAGCCTGTGCTCCGCAACAGGGAGCCACAGCAGTGAGAGGTCCGCGTACCGCAAAAAAAAAAAAAAAAAAAAAAGCATGAGATCCTCTTAAAACCCACTATTATTTCTGGGCGCATTGGGTATTATTCGATGAACAATTTAGATGGCCTTAAATTACTTTTTACGAATGCCTTATGTAGGTGGAAATTTTTCTTTGGGCTTTAAATGCCTGAAATGTAACAACAACAGCAGTAAAATGTGAATTATAGGAATGCTTTCCTGATGGGCATTATACTCTGGTTCTTGGTATTAGCTCAAGAACAGATTCCAAAACAGTTTTGGAATTGCTTGACTACAGGTAGTTTCCAGGGCTTCAAAGAATGCATTACAGTTGAGGAATTAAAATGAGAGACTTGCATCCAGGATACCTATTTCTTTGCCCACCTCCCTTCACAGAGCAGGAACTGGAGTCTAAGAACAGTCTCCGAGTGGGATCAGAAAGAATTATGTTCTTCCCGCCCTTTCAGTTTGGAGCATTTGGTAAAGGTGCCTGGAAACCTGGCTTCCAAAACTAGGCAGAAGTCTTCAGGTTATGTTTCATTCGTTCTCACTAAATTCTCACGAACTTATTCTACTGTGAAAGGATCTGAGATACTGGCTCTTGCATATCTGTTCTTGCTTTTGCTGCTGCTGCTGTCATAATGACATCTTTCTTAATCACCCCTAGATTGCAAGATGCTAAACATAAGATATAAGAAAATCGTATCTCTTTCCTTAGAGAGCTTATATTCATAATATGAGATAAACACACACACACACACACACATACATACTCACATGTAAACTGCCTTTTGCCAAATTCTTAAAGAGAAAAAAAAAACTTTGTTTTTGTTATTTTTGAATGCTTGTTTTGTTTTCTTTCTTCTGAGTGAGGATATAAAAGTAGATTGTCCTAAAATCTCTAAACCATAAAAACGAAGGCATATACACTACTGTGGCACACAAAAGAAATTAGGGTGATAATAGTGACAATAATTATCAACCAGAATTTATTGAATGCTTTTGTAATGCCTCTAACAATAAGTACTCACACAGAACAGCAAGGCAGAAATAGTTATCCTGAATTTATGTAGAATGAAACTGCATCTCCAATGATTAAGTGACTGGCTGAAGGCTGCACACGTGTAAGATTCCTGTGTTCCTTTTGTCTAGCAGTTTGGAAAACATCAGAAGAAAGAGCAGAATTGCTTGCAGAGAACAATATTGGGAAATGTCTTATCAAAGACACATCATAAAGTTCGTGAAAAAAAATTTGAGAGACCAGTAATAATATTGAAACACGCTAACTTCTCTACAATAAAAATTGGACCACTGTGTGTACAAGCAAGGCAACATCTTGTTTATGAAGTATTCCAACTGCTGGCAACTGGGGCTCACCAACTTGAAATCACGTACAAAATCACATATTTTGCTGAAAAAAATTTAAGCTACCTTTTTGGCTCCAAAACTTATGTTGGGAGTAATAGATAAAAAATTAGAATTGAGAGTTAAAGGTAATATGCTAACACTGAATAGATTCAGATATATGGAATAATTTTGAAAGCACTATAATGTGTTTTATGTCACTTTATACAACAATCCTATGGAATAATCGGATTTATTCATGTGGAAATTGCGAGTGTGAATAGTCAAATGACCAGACCATAAATGGTGGACCTGGACAAGAATCCGGATCCTCTGATGTCTGCTTTTGTGCTCTTCAAAAACTATGATGACCATGAGCCATCAGGAAAAGATGAAGAACAGGGTTTCAGTTGTGTGTTATCCCCAAACGTAGTGGCTTAGAACAACAGCAGTCAGTTGGTTTTCTTTTGTGTGCAATTTGGGCATGACCCTAGGGGGGACATCATCTTTGCTCCACAGATGTCAGGTGGCTCCACTCAAATGAGGCTGGAGGATCCATTCAGAAGGTGCTCTATTCTTAGGTCTGACAAGTGCGTTTTGGCTTTTGGCTGGAAGCTCATCTGGACTGTCAGGGACATCAGACCTCTTCTTTGCGGGCTCCCCATGAGGCTCAGGGTGATTGGGCGTCTTATGGGGGTGCCTGACTTCCTCTAGAGCACAAAAGCAGAAGCTGCCAGGCCTTCTTAAGTATTAGGCCTAGAACTAGCACCGTATAATGTTTGCCACATTCTACTGGTTAAAGCCAGTCGTCATAGTGCTAATCCAGACTCAGGGGGAAGAGACTACGCAAGTGCACAAATAAATCACGGTGGGTACGGCCTAGGGGGGGCCGCTGATGTAACTGACTGTTACATCACATACAGTTTAGAATATTCTGATTAAGAAGGCAGAGACATAGTATATATTTTTGAAAGGTTTCTAACAAGTTGGGTATTTACAAAAATAAACTTTAGTTAATGGGAAATGTTCGTTACTTCCTCCAATAAGCCAGGTAAAAGAATCCACTGTGATTTGAAAAGGATAATAAGTAAGTAAATAAATAAATAGAAAATAATCTAAACTTTTTTTTTTTCCTTTTAGCAACTTAGTAATCTGACTTCAAGTCGGTCTTTTCAGTGAGGATGTGAAGGATTATCCATTGCTTAGTGTTGGATCTTCTTTGCGAGCATGTCCAATGTTTTCCAGAATTCTCTGCTGGACATAGAGCCACAGGAATAGCCTCTCATTCCTTTTCTGTGTCACCTTGAAATCACTTATTTTTCAGAGGACACATTTTTGAAGAATAAGCTAATAAGCTACCTTAAGGATGAGATGTAGGTTTGTGGGTTATGTATTTAACTCTATTAACCAAGAGAAGCCTCCGGTTCTGTTAAGAATGGAAAGCTCGACTATTGTCATCACGTTTACATCTGGGAAAGGCAATGAAGTTCTCTCCAGTTAAACATATAGACTGGTCCCGCAGGAGTTTGATCAAGAGTTTGAACATTTATTTGCCAGCTAAATGATAAACCACCCTACTCGCCACTGAGTAAGACGGGCCTACCTCGTGGGGTGTGTATCAAATGCTATGGTTCCCTTGCCAACATCTCCTTACAGTGGTCTAGTCATTTTTTTTTTTTTTAATTTTTTAAAATTTCTGGCTGCGTTGGGTCTTAGTTGCTGCACGCGGGCTTTTCTCTAGTTGTGGCAAGCGGGGGCCACTCTTTGCTGTGGTGCACAGGCTTCTCATTGCGGTGGCTTCTCTTGTCGTGGAACACAGGTTCTAGGCATGAGGGCTTCAGTAGTTGTGGCGCGCAGGCTCAGTAGTTGTGGCGCACGGGCATAGTTGCTCCACAGCATGTGGGATCTTCCCAGACCAGGGCTCGAACCCATGTCCCCTGCATTGGCAGGTGGATTCTTAACCACTGTGCCACCAGAGAAGCCCCTCTAGTCATTCTTTAAATCGTAAATAAGAATCTCTGGAGTGTTTCAAGGCATATAGCAAATCAAATATAGCAGGACTTCAAAAGCAAGAATTTTCCCATTTATTTTTCTACCAATCTTGTGAGCAGTAAATAGGATTTTCTGTCAGTTGACACTAAACTGTAGCCCTCTGCTGTAAATGCTCCTTCCTTTAGCAGCCAGGCTAAAAAAGCAAGAGGACCAAATAGCTCTAAGGAGCACTTTAAGAATGAGAAAAGTATGACACCTTCATCTCAAGTAATCTATAGACCAGGAAATGTGAAGATTCTGGAAGCAGTTAAATGGGAGCGAAGAAAAAACTAATTTGAGGGAAAAATTGTCTTCTGGAGTGTGTGACCAGAGTGCTCAGGTTCACATAAATTTCATCCTTGAGTGTCTTGAAGTTTTGTCCCAACTTTTTTCTTTTATTGCTTTACTTAGAGATATAAGAGCTGTGTAGTTTAAGTCCGGAAGCTATTAGAAAAGAAGAGAAATTCTTCTGAGTTGTTACTTGTGCTGATGCAGAAATCCTGAGGGTTGTCTTTACACTTGAGAAGCCTTAAATCCTGCTGTCCCCGCCTCATGATTTCCATTGTGCCTTGTCCCTGTGCCCTTTACCTGGTTCCCCAGTGACAGGAGTAGGTACTACGACCACTTCATAGTTATACAGAAATTATGTAAATGAAATAAAATTCTCAGCCACTGTTTGCTGCATACGACTCAGACAACCCTCATTTTTGCAGAGAGGAATCACATTCACCTGAAACATAGGAAGTGTTAACTGAGGCTTTATGTGATTCACAATTAAGTCTCTAAATTTAACCTCTTGTATGTCTAAATAAATGTTATCCTTACTGTCTTGCCTTACTATTGATAGGTCTGCTGTGAATCCACGCTCTTTTGAATCTTAGGAACCCTGCGTCTCCTTCTGCGGCAGCGCAAGATGCTAGGGTATTTTAGTGTGCTCCTTAGTTATTGCTTCTCTCCCCGGCCCTACCCTAATCGCTATCCTTTTTTCTTCTTCTTGATGCGATATATATGCAAACAATTCTTTTTGTAAAGTTTCTGTGAAATTTCTGAGTTTGAGAATGATTGAGAATATCTTTAACTCACTTCAGATTTCTGTAAGTCTTACACCGTGTGGACATATCTTACTTTAGAGTTATTTTCCCTCAGCAGAGATATTCTACTGATTTTTAGCATCTGAATTTAATACCTAGATGTGCAATTCTTATTTGCACATTTCTTTCCTCTGTCAATGGGGACTGTTTAGTTTGCTTAGTCTGTTAGTTGTTTGTTCACTTAGTGAACTCTTAATTTTTGATAGATATTTTTCCTCAGTTATGTAGTATTTTCCATTAGCATTTCTTAGAATTGTTAATACCCTTTCACTTTTTCTATTCTTTCTGCTTAAACTCCTATTATAAAGGTCTAGATTTATTCATTGATTCTCTAAATTCTGTAGCTTTTTATTCATATTTTCCATCTATTCAGTTTTGTGCTGCATTATTAGTAAATTACTCATGTGGCTTTCCAAACTGTTTATGTTACTACTGTGCTGTACCTATTTGATTATGCAAGCTATCAGTAAATGTTTTTATTTTTTATAAGTTGTATATACATTTTACAGTATTATGTTGGTATTCCTAAGATAGTAGATGGGGATGTAAAGCAGCCAGTTTAAAATGAGGAATTTAATCAGCAAAGCAGTTATTTATAAGGAATTAGCTTGACTGTTTTGTCTTATAAAATTTACTTTTTCAATCCAAAGTAGTAAGATGTTTTTGTATTGAATCGATACTATTCATATCGTGTGTGTGTGTGTGTGTGTGTGTGTGTGTGTGTGTATTGAGTATCTTTGAACAGGGGAGAGACTAGTCTATTTTTGGATGTGCCTAGCTTTGCACTCAGTGGGGCCTCTGTGCTGTTATGTGTGTGACACAATATAGTGAAGTTGTTTTGGAGGCCTTGCCTTTTACTATTTCCGTATTCAGAATAGTGGGAAAGAGTGAGGGGTAGGATTCTATGAATTCGAGCCATAGCGTGGTGAAATCACATCCAAAGTTGCTAAGAATGGTAGTGTTTGCAGTATTTTGTATATACTAATTGCTAAAAGATGGAAGAGATTTTTCAGGAAAGGGTTATAGTGTAGATGTTTTCTTTTGAATGGTATCAGACAAGATTCAAGTTTGAAGTATTGCATTGAGTAAACTAGGGATTGGAAAATATTTGACATCAACTCACTACCAAATCGACTGAGCTGTGAAACAGTTGAGTAAAAATATATACCTTACACAGGTAGTGATAGTAATACTCGATTTTATTTTAACCATCCAAGCATAGATTGAAGTATATTAAGTGGAGGAAATGAGGCTAGGATGATTTCATAGGTCTGGAACAGGATTGCTTTTAGCTTCAGTACTGTATGTGCAGCAGCCAACAAGAAATGGAACATGTGATATTAGGGATAATAGTGGTTATGATTAAATAAAAACCACGTTTCAGAAAGTATTGTAGCAGGATCACATTGGACCAAGGAACAAAGTGAAATTCAGCATAGTGCAGATAAAAAATATTATCCTTCTTAGCCGTTTTTAAATTTTATTTATTTTTGGGAGGTGGTGAATTTTTTTTTTTTTTATTGCACTGGTTCAATTAACGAAACAAACCAGAAACCTCAGTTCCACTACTGACACTTGGTAATCCTCTGTGGGTTTCTGTTTGTTTGTTTGTCTGTTGTTTTTTAATAATGGAAGCAGTGATGGTTGAACTTAACTGTAATTAAATGCAGAGCAGGTTAGTATTAGTTTTTTTTTTTCTTAAGCCAAAGTTTCTATCGCTATAGAGATGTTAGCAAATTTCCATTGCTTGTATTATGAGATTTTAATATACTTTACAGTGATTATGCGAATACCTCATTACTGTGTATACATAGGTGTTTAGTTTAGAATCCAGTCTCTTAAAAGGCCACGATTGTATCCCTTTAACTGCTAAGTCTGTGCACATGATGCTTCATTTTGTTAAGCATATTTCCTGCAGAGGCATATATTATACCTAATGGCAGTGTCTGCAGGCACTGAATGACAGAACCAGGAGTTCCTATAGTGCTTTCACTCAACAAACATTAACTAAACACATACTCTTGACCGGCTTAGTGCTAGGCCCTGTGGGAAGAAAATGAAGACGATACAGCCTTTTCTCCAGTAGAGCATACACACACATTCAGGTTTTGGTGCTTCTAAGATGGGAAGATTAGTCTGCTGGAGGAATTAGAGAGTTAAAGGATGGCTGCTTCTGGTGGAGCTGCATTGAGGTGGGGTAAGGGGGTGGGGAACTTAGGTAGATATAACCGGCAATATTCTAATTATTTGGGTTATCTCCAAAGTGTTCATCATTTGTTAAAATACCTAATTGATCAATTGCATGAAACAATGATGAACTGGTATCATCAACCGTGATTTACAAAATTTCAATTCTGTGCACCAAATTTCCTCATCAGGAAGCAGGGCATCAGGGATGCAGTAAACATAGAAGGAAAAAGAAGAAGGTATAGCAGCAGTCAATACCAGGAACTGTGTAAAATTTCACCTGTGTGTCTAGAATGTCCAAGCTAATTCAGTGGTGGTGTTCTTCTCATTTGTATTACAGGAATATTCACTCTATGAGGGCAGAGTTTTTTGGTGTATTTTTGATTACTGCTGTATCTTTGGTGTTTTGCACATGGTATGTACTCAAAAATATTTCTTGAAGGTTTACACAACATGTCATAAAATTTTTTAGTCTTTATAAGTCAGACATCTTTTTTATTTTCAAAAATTAATACATATTTTCCTAACAAAGAATTCATATTTCTAATGGGTGAATTCTTAGAAAATATCTAATCCAATTCCTTCATTTCACAAACTAGGACACTGAAAATGAGGATAGAAATTATAAGTTGTTCAAATGACATATACTCTTAAGAGGAGAAATAAATTAATTGCTGTTCATAAGTTCTTATGGCTTAGTTCTGAATCTCTAATAAGAGAAGAAATATTTAAACAATATTATTACTATATCAGTTCTAAAATTTTTAATGAGATGAAAAATTTGGGGAAATTAGAGACTTTAAAGCATTTGCTAACATAAAGTAGATTTGATTATCTAACTTTTAGATATATATTTACAATATTTCTTCAAAATGGGGAGGGAGGGAGATGCAAGAGGGAAGAGATATGGGAACATATGTATAACTGATCTACTTTGTTATAAAGCAGAAACTAACACACCATTGTAAAGCAATTATACTCCAATAAAGATGTAAAAAAAAATTGGTAGTCTAGTATTAAAATGGTTAAAAGATATGATTAAAATTATAAAGTAAAATTTCAGAAAAGCATTGAATAGAATTACATCTATTAAAGAAACTAATTTTGTAATAAAAAATATTCCCACATAGTCTGGATAGTTTCATTGGTAATTCTCCACATACTTAGAGAAGAAATAATACTAATTTTACACAAAGTCTTTCACTCTTTAATGAGGACAGCATAAGTCTCATAACAAACCATGACCAAGTCATTAAAAACAAGTAAAATTATAAACCATTATTTCTCATGAACATAGATGGAAAAATCCATAACAGAATGTTAGCAAATTGAATCCAGCAATGCATAAAATGGTAAAACATCATGACCAAGTGGGATTTATCCTAGAAATGAAAAGGTAATTTAACATTCAAAAATAACTTCTATAGTTTACTATATTTACAGAATAAAAGAGAAAAATGTATGATTATTTCAATAAATGCAGAAAAAGCATTTGACCAAATTTAACACCTATTTATGGTTTAAAAAAGAAACGGTCAGAAAACTGAGTGTAGATGTGTCCTCAATCTTATAAATGGGGTCTATGAAAAACCTATAACTAACATTATTCCAAATGGTGAAATATTAAATGATTTTCCTAAGATTGGGGACAAAGCAAAGAAGCTCACTCTTTCCTCTGTTCTAACTTTTGTGGAGGCTCAAGCCAATACAGTAAGGGGAGAAATAATAATAATAAAAGTTCTGCAGATCGGAAATAAAAAAGTAACAAAAACATGATTGTTTATTTAGAATATCCTAAAGAATCTAAAAAGTAACTTCTAAAATTAGTAAATTTAGCAAGATCACAGTTTAACAGGTAAATATATGAATATCAGTTATATTTTTATACATCAAAAGCAAGCAATGAGAAAATGAAATTTTAAAAAGTCCTTTACAATAATACCAAAGGAAAAACATACTTAGAAAACATTTAACAAAAGACATAGGCCTGTAAACTAAAAACTATAAAACATTGCTGAAAGAAATTATGGAAGCCCTGAGTAAATGGAGAGCTATGTCATGTTCAGGAATTAGAATACTCAATATTGTTAAGATGTCAGTTCTCTCTAAATTCTCTCTAAATTGATTTACAGATTCAACACAATCCCAACCATAATCCCAGCAGGTTTGTTTGTAGAAATTTATAAGATATCTAAAATTTGTTACAAATACAAATGAAATATAAATGACCTGATCTAAAATAGCCAAAACAATTTTGCAACAGAAGTTATAGGACTCATACTACCTGATTTCAAGATTTATTTAAAGGTACAATAATAAAGACAGAGTGGCATTAGCATAAACATAGACAAATACATCATCTGAATATAATATGAGCCCAGAAATACATACCTACTCATACATGGCCAGTTGATAAGGTTCTAAGGTAATTCCATTGGGAAAAGAACATCTTTTCAAGAAGTAGCTTTGGAACAATTCGATATGTTTATGGGGAAAAATATGAGCTTCAACTCTGCTACACATCATATGCAAAAACTAATTCAAGACGGATGATAAACCTAAATGTAAAAGCTAATTTGAAGCTTCTAGAAGAAAACATAGAAGAATATATTTAAAACCTTTGGGATAGACAGGACACAAAGCCCAAACTATACAGGAACATAATTAATAAAATGAACTTCATCAATTTAAAATGTCTGCTCTTTGAAAGATACCATTAAGAAAAAATGAAAAAATAAGCCACAGACTGGGAGAAAAATACTCTCAGACATGAACTCAGGATATACATCAAGGAAAGGTCTGGTATTTATAATTAACAAAAAATTCCTATAAATCACTAAGAAAAACAAACAGGCAAAAAAAGGGAAGACTTGAACAGATACCTCATAAAAGGAGGAGCTTAATATCATGATTTGAGAAAGGAAAATGATGATAAAATTAGCATTCAGGTGTTGACTTGTAAATGCTTTTGTTTTAATGTAATTTTTTTCCAAATTATACTCTGACTTATCATAAATATTTAAGCCAATGATTTTCAATTCTGGCTACATATTAGAATCACTTGGTAGCCTTGAAAGCACCAATGCTGAGGCTCCATCCCAGACCAGAATCATTGGGGTGAAGATGCTGGGGATATTGGTATTGTTCGGAAGCTTTTGGTGATTGTAATATGTAGTCGGAGTAGAGAGCTAGGGCTCTAACTAATACTTATATGATGTAGGCTGCTGACTGTAGGATTGAGGGAAGCTTACATAAGCTATGCTGCATTTGTACCATGAAAATCTGATTTACCATTGCCAACTTTATGAAGATATATTGAACATTATACAACAGGAATCTACGGGGAGCAAGTAATACCAACTGTTAACCAGAGAAGGACTGTTGTTTTAAGGATCATATAAAAGCCTTTGTGGTGTTGAGGCTGCAGAATTGACAACCAACATCTCATTTAATGGTTTATTTACCTACAGTTCTGATCAGTTTATCTTTCTTACTCTGATGATGTAGACAGTGGGATCCTTTTAAATTTGGATCAGATATGTCGGGCATAGCCTATTACCTGAGTAACCAGTGCTGCCAACTGTGTTTTATTGGAGATTGATGGTGTGAGCCAAACAAAGGTGGCTGGTTGTAACAACAGTAGCAGGAATAAGTTATCGGGCTTAAATTGAGGCTATTCATTTTACAGTTGCAGGATGTCATTTTTCCATATCTCCATTATCAAGTCGCCTTTAAGTCCCAGTTATATAATGTCACTGATTCCACCATTTAATACTTTTCTCTCACATGGTAAAACTTCATTGGTGTTATTTAGGTTTGGTGTTCCAACGATAATTTTGCCATGAAAGCTCTTCACGTTTTCTTTCTACCCTGTTGCATGAGTTTTTTCTCCCTTCTGTGTTTTTATTTCCCTAAAAATTTTTAATGAATTCTCTCTTATCCTCTTCACTACCTTTGCATTACTTTTTTCTTTAGTTAAGGATGCCACTTATGGTTAAAAATTGTATTTGAGCCGAGTTCCTGCCTCCCTCTTTGTCCATCTTGTCCTCCCTCCTTTCTTTCTTCTCTCCGTCCCTGGGTATATTATCAAGAACTCCTTTATGAGAATCATTCAAGGAGTGGTAAGTGTTTCACCTTAGAATGGACACCAGTAGTTTTAAAGACAATCAGGGTCAGAAATACAATAGGCAGAAGACACTGCAGTAAACTACATACCTAGAAATTAAACTTGGTTAATACGGTATGTGGAAGCCTACCCAACCTTCTTTGCAGGTGAAATGAAGGAAGAATGGGGATGGCAGGTGGAGGTGGAGAGTAAGTCGCATCTGAATTTGCATATTCGCCAAATGTTACTTTATAAATCACCAGGGAGGACTGCATCTCCCTTCAATTAGATGCTGTACTCTATACCTTATTTATAAACGCCTTTACATTCCTAGATTCCTTGTATATACACTAAAAGAGTTGGAGTCGATTCCCTTCCAGCTCTAGCATTTTGTAATTCTACAATGAGCAGTGCCTTTTTTTTTTTTTTAAGAATGTATTTTTTGGAGCAGTTTTAGGTTCATAACAAAATTGAGAGGAAGATAAATATACCCCTGCCCCAGCCTCCCACATTATGATCACGCCCCTCCCCCATGCCAGATGGTACATTTGTTACAATCGATGAACCTGCATGGATGCAACATCACCACCCAGAATCCACGGTTTACATTAGGGTTCACTCTTGGTGTTGTACATTATGTGTGTTTGGACAAATGTATAACGACATGTATCCATCCTTATAGTATCATAGAGTGTAGTTTCACTGCCCTAAAAATCCTCTGTGCTCCACCTGGTCTCCCTCCCCCATCTCAACCCCTGGCAACCACTGATCTTTTTTTTACTGTCTCCATAGTTCCAGCAGTGCCTTATTTTGACCAGAATTTATAGGGTACTCTCTTAACGCACGTTTACTACAAACGCACGTTTACTACAACTATGATTCAATTCTGAGTAATTTCTAATCATAAGAGAAACAACTGTTCAAAAAAGGAGCTCCAAAGGAAGTCAGTATGTGGGGTCCAAACCAGAGATCTTTCTGGAAAGCAGGAAGTTTCCAAAGAATGGGAAGGAGGCCTAAACAGTTCCCACAGTTTGACAATACGCTTGCCCAGCTTTTATCCTGGTTAGCTCCTACATATCTTTTGATTCAGGGCCTGCCTTAGCTCCAGAGCCTAGGTTAGGAACCACTCCTCTGTAACACATGGTATTACAATAATAATTTCTGTGTACTTTTGTGACTGCTCCACTGAATGGGATTAGGGATCATTTTTCAGTGCTGAAACACCAGCATGTGATATACTATGAAACACATTGTAAATGCAAAATAATTTTATTTTTAAAGCACATGCATGAATATCCAGGTATTCTGTCTGGCGGTAGAACTGTCCACAGTTCCCTTCTGCTGGTGGCCACTTCAGTACTAGTGAACCAAGCACTTCATAGCCTTTTGCAATATAAGCCTTCAGTCACTGACGTTGGCAAAGTTTTTCTTAACATTTTTCTAATGTAAACCTCTCAGGTTTCAAGTTTCATGATTAAAGTTTTACATTTTATGGCTAAAGTTTTTATTGTGCATTTTGAAATGTATAACATTAACTATAACACTTTTTAACATAGATATCATGCTTTCAAAATGCACAATATTTATGTATACATCCTTACATATATGTTAAATATAGAGCTATGGTTAGTAAGGATTCGTGTAAGGAGGACCAGCTCTTGGGTAACCAGCTATTGGGACTCTAGCAAACCTTTCCGTTTTAGTTTTGAAATAGTAGCCACAAAATCTGATCCCTTTGAAAATGGGAAGTGGTGCACCTTGAATGAGAGAATGAATCTGGACGAATTTGAAAACCATGAAGACCATACCATGTTGGTAAAATGGAGCTGATTATCTTTTCCAGATCCTTAGAGATCTGGAACAGAACTAGAAAGCATCTCCCTCCCTGGATGGTGCAAATACACGCTCGATAAGCTTGTTGACTGACACACTGCAGTTTTCCTCGAAGAAGCTAACATATGTGGTGAACACGTGTGCTCAGGGGATACTCTGGGGGTCCTATGGCAGCCTTGGGCACTTTAAATTCTAGACTTTTACTTTTGAAACCGTCTCTGGACCCCCACCCATTCATCCCCTCATACACACTCCTATATTCCCTGATTTACTTGTCAGAACTCATTATCCAGTTAGCTGCCCAATCTAGAAACCTCTGATTTGTGTTTCCTCCCTCTGCATAGGCTGCCAGTCACCTGGTTTCTCCAAAATATCTGTCTTTATTATCTCACCCTCGCCATGCTCACTACCTCTGCCCTCTGGCCAGCCCCCTGCATCTCTTTCCTGTACTATTGCCATAGCCCCTGCTCAGCATTTCTCTGAGCACCTGGCTTTTCCTTTCTCTCATCTAAACCATCATCTGTGCTTCACCTCTCCCCCAGGTATAAAACCTCCATCTTACTAGTTTCTGTGGGCTAAAAGTCCATTCTTCTCTATCTGGACCAGAAGTTCCCAAAGAAGGTAATTGGTCCCCTTTTCCTTTTTCAGCCCAGTCTTCATGCAGACCGTCAGCACTGTCCTCAGTATCATCATCATCATTCCCCACCCGCGCCCCTACCACAGTAACAATCTACCGTATGCCGAGCACTGCTGAGGACCAGAGTCATCTCGTGTCTTTTTTTGGCCACAGACAAGGGCAGTGGTGGTGTGGCGGAGGAAACTGAGGCTTGGGGAAGCTCAGTAAAAGCTGGGAAACAGAACCCCAATATAGGGCCACTAAGACCCCAGAGCCAGAGCTTTAAACCCCTGCTTCATTGCCATTTTCCCCCAAAAAGCAGGCACTCTTTCCCCACACTGTCCACCCATGGTGTTCCTTCTGCCCCAAATGCTTCCTCTCCTCTACCTGTCAACTTCCAACTCATCCCTATAAGATACTGCCCAAATTCCACCTTCCTCATGGCAGAGTTGTTGTGAAAGATTCCAAAGGCCACACTGCTAGGAAAAAACATAACTGAGATTATGAGACGACATAATTACAGTTTTCCATTCGTCTAAATAGTGACTTTGACGGACACCACTAGCACAGGTTCGAAAATCTACTCAAGACAATTTGTTGACTACCACAGTATTCCACTTGGCAGCCTCATCTCAGGCTTCTTGGAGGATGACCATTAAAGGGTTCTATCAGGCCATTTCCCACATTTTCCATCATGCAAACACAGTAATGTTTGGAAGGAGGACTGTTGATAAACTTTCATTTATATTCTTGGGAACATATTCTGGGTAAAGCAAATAACCTGTTTCTTAGGTCTGTTCTTGCCTCTCTTATTTGTCTTGCAGGCTGCAGCTGTTAACCCAAAGCAGGTTGGTTGCCCACTATGAGACTCTAAGGCTTTAGAGGCTTTTGCTAATTGACATAGTCTAGATTGAAATAGATGCACAGTGGGAAATCCAGTTATCTCTTCTTCAGGAGAACCCTAGCACTGTTGTTCCTTAGAAGATGCTAATAAAATTCAGCTAGGTTTTGAGAGCTCTCTGGGTGCCTGGGCAGGCCATTTGAAGATTGCATTGCTCCCTCTTAAGAGAGTTCTTTAGTGTAAGATGAAAATTCGGCTTCCCAAACCTAGTTGATTAGATTGGTACACATGATGGCATTAATTTTATGGTGGGAAGTCAAATAGAAAACTATGGAATAAAACCACACAAAACAGCAGTATAAATAATGTTTTTGCTTGTTTGTTTGGTTTGTTTGTTTTTGTGGTACGCGGGCCTCTCACTGCTGTGGCCTCTCCCGTTGCGGAGCACGGGCTCCGGACGCGCAGGCTCAGCGGCCACGGCTCACGGCCCCAGCCGCTGCGCAGCATGTGGGATCTTCCCGGACCGGGGCACGAACCCGTGTCCCCTGAATCGGCAGGCGGACTCTCAACCACTGCGCCACCAGGGAAGCCCAAATAATGGTTTTTAATTGAGGGTGAGCAGCAGAAGAACTTGGGAACGTGCTTTCAAAATACATACCAACACAGCCATCTCCCATTGTCTCCAGACTCTGACTCAGTACACCTGGGGTATTGCCACATACTGAATTTTTTTTTTTTTTACAAAAGCTTTTTGAGTAATTCTGATGTATTGTTCTGAACTATAAACAGGAGTGATAGTCTCAAACCATGTTACTAGCCTTACACAGCCATAAGATTTCATCCTCTAATATCAGAATCTAGTATAATATCACTGAGATGCAAATTCAAATTTCTAGTGTGACCCAGGAGCTTAAATCCTACTGTAAAGTGTTCTTTGACTTCTGGAATTGGATAAGACCTTGGCCAATGTTTATTTTAATGGTGTTTCAGACTAGTTTTAGAAAATGAAACCTTCCCCCCGCCCCTAATAACTATATAGCCCTAACTATATAATAGATGAATGAAGAGACCGGCTGAATGAAGTGAGGGCTGCATAATTGCCTCCTGTTTCCTCCAGGCCTTGAAAGACCTTCTTGATTCCCTTAGGGTGCCACAGTTTGAACCACCGGCAGTCTACCTGTCCCATTTCACAGGTAAGGAAACTGAGGCTTAGTGAAGCAACTTACCTTGGGAACCAGTATTAGAACATGAGAGCCCTCACTGTCATTCTAATACACTTTACATTATTACTTTTCTTGACTCCTGCCAAGAGAGGGCATTGAAAGATATAGTAGGCTGCCGTTGTCCTTACTAACATTTTTATCGACAGCATGCCATTGATAAACTCAAATTTATGCTTGCTAAAATAAATGGAAAAATGTATGTAAAGTTAAATTAGATTTCTTAGCCTATTAAAGGAATCATTTGATTTTGTCAGTTGGGAAAAATACTATAAAATCGGATGTGATATTAATTAAGTCGAGTAATATAATGAAGCTGCGGGGCTTCCCTGATGGCGCAGTGGTTGAGAGTCCGCCTGCCGATGCAGGGGACACGGGTTCGTGCCCCGGTCCGGGAAGACCCCACATGCCGTGGAGCGGCTGGGCCCGTGAGCCATGGCCGCTGAGCCTGCGCGTCCAGAGCCTGTGCTCCACAACGGGAGAGGCCACAGCAGTGAGAGGCCCGCGTACCAAAAAAATAAAATAAAATAAAATAAAAATGTATATATATATAAAATGAAGCTGCAAAATCATAAAATCGGATCTGGATAGGGCCCTGTAGTAGAGGTGATATGTTATCTCATTATGTGAAATCTTGTGGGCGTTTCTCTCGTATACATTCCACTAAAAAATGTTAAAATTAGTTGAGTCCCCTTCCCTTCAGTCAAAGAAAGACTAATAGGCATTACCAAAGAAAATTATGAAGGTAAAGAAAAGCAAACCATGTAACTCAATGTTTTCTCCTTACTTTAGCAACTACTAGGTTTACCTTGAAAACTTCCAAAGAGGCTGATTCAGTTTGTTACTAAACTTGCACATCTCATTTTTCAGTACACCTTTTTACTAGTTAAATCATAGAATGTGTTGATTTGCATGCATTTAATTTATAAACCATATAATACTGTAGGCATATTTTATTTGGAAAAGGAAAAAAAAAAGATAGCATAAATGTCCACTGCCAACCCTACCCCCAAAAGCTAATAATGCCTTATTTTTTTGCAGCTGGCAGAATACAGAATATTACATTTCAAAATTCAGTTTTCTTTATTTCATGATAGTATTGAAGCATATTTGAAAGGAACATATGTAACTTACTAGGATACCACCCATTGCATCACCAGTGGCATTTCCTAAAGAGCAAAACTTGAATAAAAATGTAAAACAAATATTGAATATTTTTGAATAGCAGGTGACATTGGGTGGAAAGATAGCTTTCCTGTCAGCAGCATTAAGTATAATTTTTTAAGGAAACATTCTAGATGGAGGAGACTGAGGCTTTAGAATACTAAATCCTGCATTTATTGGGAGATGCAAGATGATGAGATAAATAGATACCACAAAATAAAGGGAGAGTGGACTTGGTGCTATGTAGTTCACACAGGATAGAATAACCTTTACCTGGTAGGATTTAAGATAGCCTTGCAACCACTGAAGGCTTCTGTGCAGTCTGAGGGAGGGATCTGGCCTTAAATCATCAAACAAATTAAAAATAGCAAAATGTTTTGTTAAGACAAACCATCTGTTCCAAAGCATCAGAAGGAGACTGGGGAAATCTCCAGTAAGCCTCCTGCATTTAGGAGCAGAAGACTCACAAGGAGTTCATGCTCCTTGGGGTCTCACTCAGGCTCATTATTGATCCCAACCTCGCCAGACTTGAAGACGATACCTGGGGATTATAAAGTGAAAACATCTGAGGTCAACATTCTATCCAGGTACCCAGGATTTCAGTGCACAGTAACAAGGAAAAATGCACACTGACCCTGCAGCTGTGGCTCTCCATGCCGGCTGCACAGCAGAATTGTCTGGGGACCTTTGAAAGAAATCCCAGTGCCTGGGCCGCATCTTGGGTCATTTAAATCAAGGTCCCTGGGGCATGAAACACAGGCATTAGAAGGATTTGTTGAAAACCCCTGCAGGTGATTTAACATGCAGCCAGCCTTGAGAACTTCTGTTCTGTAGTAAGAAGACAGTAGCAATAGAAACGAGGAGAGTCATCTCCTTGATAAAAACCATACACTGATATTTGGCAAATTTGACTTCTGTGAATACAACAGAAGGACAGGGAGGTCTTGTCCCTTAAAGGCGAATGCATCTGTTTCTTTTATGGACAAAATAATTTCCTAGAGTGTAAATTATCTTTTTTAAAAATTCTGGCAGAGGCATTTCCAAGAATATATCAGCTTTTGGCTGGCAAGAAGAAGTCACAGTCTGGTTATAGAGAGAGCCAGTATGTTATATAAGAAGAACATCTTGTCATAGACTTAATTCTGTGATTCTGGTGTGCCCATGAATATTTTTGATGGGGAAGACAAGTCTTAGGTTATTTTTTCCCCTGCATATAAGCATGGGATGTGAGGAATTTGAGATTTTGTCTATGTTAAGCATTCCAGTTCTGTTTACAAGTCAGAGAAAAAAATTCGGATGTATACACCTTAATAGTTTCATTCAGTAGAAAGCAGAGAAAAATAAAAATGTCAATGAACCAACCACTGATGGGACCCAGGTGATTTTCAGAGACTTGGTGCCGTTTTATGACTTCAGTGTCAGTTTGAGTAACTGACATGTCTGTAGGAAACGACTACCTCAAGACGAGAGGAGCCACAATCTAGAGCGTTTGCTCTAGATTGTGTGGATTAATCAGCTTGCTCATGCTACCTTGAGTGGGGTCAACCAAATGCTTCAAGGCCTAACAGAGTGCAGCATGAATGTCTCATGCATGAATAGGGCCCTTAAATGGGAAAGTCTAGGTGGTTGTACAGTGAACTAGAGTTGCATGGTGGCTGTAGGAAATTTGCTTCCTTACAAAAGGACCCTAGTCAGAAACCAGGGGTAGGAGAAGCAAAGACCAGCCACCTACAGGAAAAGGCAATTGCCAGATGAGTTATCAAGAGAACAACCCCATGAAAAGAGAATGACCCCATTCTGAGAGGGACGTCAGCCGTATTAAGGAGAGACCAAGGCAGAAGCCCGGGCCACTGTGGAGGAGAAAGGGTAAAGTAACAGCTACGTAAGGCCCCAGGACCGAATGAATCATTGCTACGCTTCATTGCTAGCCTCCAAGCCCCAATAGAAGGTGAGACTAAGGCTGTTCAAATACTGGCCATTCCAGCTAGGATTTATCCTGGGGACTGGAGCTAGACCAGTGTGCAGGCGGGGCTACATAGTTGATTCAAGTTTGGGGGTGGAGGGGCTACAGGGATGTAGAAGAAATGAGGTAAGAGCTGATGTGGTTGCCCCCAGTGTACATGATCCTGATCTTGCCACTTACAGAAATCGCCAACAGTGGTCACCACACTTCTTTAAAGAAAATGAGCTCATTCTCACCTGTCAAAATGATTTGCTTCTTTCCTCTCCTATTCTCTTCATTGCTCATGGAGATTAAACACTGGGTATATTGGAAGAAGGTTCTCTTTAAAGTTTTCAGACTTTGACCTAGGCTCCAGGTGGAGGCTGTCAATTGGAGTACACAGCAGCATTATCTTCGGACCTTTTCCAAACCAAGCATACCACTACCTTCTCTTTCTCTCCATATTTTGCTGGAAATTCTGATTATGTCCTCTCCCTCCATCCCTCAGCCCCCCTACCTAGGTTCTGGACAAAATGCAGAAATCTTCCTTATTTAAGATCCTTCTTCCATATCATTCATGACACTTGTAATTCTGTATTTAATGTATTCTCTGCTAGGCTGTGAGCCATGCTACTGATTTCTGTGAGGGATGCATCCATGTCTGAAGTAGAGGAAGCATTTGGTCAATATCCACATGAAGGAGTGAGTGAATCCACTTATCTATCCATTTTTAATTCAACACATTCATTGATCTTCCTTCCTGCTTTAACAACCACAACATAAACATTTCAAGTCATTTTCTTTTTTTAAATTATGTTCCCTGTTGCCCATCATTCTCATTTTATATGGCTCTAGATGTAGAAGGATGGAAGGGGTCTATATTTGCTCTGAAATATACTATGAAACTTGCTTTGAGACAAAATTTCTCACCTCTGTCACCTCGAATTATTGAAGGGAGAGGAATGTGGATACTACGGGAAGGAATCTGGTTTGTTGGCTTCCCGAAGATGGAGGTTATACCCTTGGTTGTATCATCCTCCACCATCTAGTTTTATTGTATGAGAGAAATTCTGTCTCCTCGGAACACAGCAGTACTATATGGATGAGTGAATGCACTGGATAACAGTACATTTATGTGGCAATTTTAATTATAGTTCCATGGTTACTATATCATGATTATTTTTTGACTTTGTGAGCTCCCTGGAACTTGTTTTTTGTTCCTTTATTATAGCTTATTTATTATTCAGAAACTCTTATATAACAGCTTTGTGCTTTGATAAGACTTAGAATTACCTTATAATACTGAATGTTAGGCCTAATAAATCAGTTGATGAAGAACACTTGCATGAATCATGGGAATAACTGATGAAAGAATAATGAATGCTCTTACACCCACTGCTGGCTGCTTTAATGGTAGCTTTCATTAAGCAGGTGTAATTTTGCTAAAGCTCAGTCTGGATTAACCTGAGCCAATAGATTTTTCTGGCAAATGTGAGCTGTCAGTGTTTCTTGTTTTTAGAGGATTAATAATGTATGATCATTGTCCTCCTGACTACTGTTACTTTTTTTGGTTCTTTGTCCGTGGAAACTTAATTCTCATTCCCCCCTTCAATCCCAGTGTTTGTGCTTTGTTTTCCATCCTGTGGTAAATGGACTGTAACTTCTATAAGGAAAGCAGGATGTCTGCAGGTGTCTGAACTTTTGCTCTCTGGCACCTAGAGCAAAGCCTAAGGCAAGGAAAGCCTGCGATAAATACCTGTTGAATTGAATTAAATACCACTGAATGATGCAACTTTACCACCCCTCTTTGAATGAGGTAAGGATGAATCTGATTAGGAAGTGCACATTTTTAAAGTGACTAAATATTGACCCTCTCCTACAGCCTCTTTAGACTTGACTTTTTAGTCCCTGGGGCGCTCCAGAGTCTTCATCAGTTCTATGGAAGGAATGTTCTTCTGTGGCACTTGCACTGTCCAGGCACACCACTGTTGTTACTTTTCTGTGACCTTCTTATTCCTTCCTCCCAGGCCCCACAAGTAAACTAGACCAGAAATATTTCTTCTTTCCTGTTCTGCAAATTCTTCCTTCACATTACTTCTGTAAGCCTTTAGCAAGACTTTATCTAATCTGGGAAGTTTTCTCTCAGGGACAGAAGGGTTGAGTGCATGGAAGAATCTGAAAAAAGGTCACACGAAAAAAAAATCATAATAACAAAAAATAAATAAATTCCCCAAATACGGTGCTCTTTCACTTTAGGGATATATACTTTTTTTTTTTTTTTTCCAGCTTGCTGATTTGCTGCTTTCATCTCTTTTGTTTAGAATGTAAGCCCACTGGGTAATCCATTATACCTCACACTGCTTCAGGTGATCTGATGGTCAACTCATGGTAAAAACAGTACAGTCTCACTTGTCATGCATTTAGTAGTATTCATGGTAGGAAAGGTCAGAGTTAACAGAGTCATAGATTTTAATTTTTGAAACTTATCTTGAGATGCATCATTGCTATTTTAAAGTTGAATTATTTTTAAAATCAAGTAAGATATAATTAAAGTTACTTGGTCAGTAAACATTTTTAAGTAGCTACTCTGTCTTAGACAACTTTAGTTTTTTGGAAGACAGCATGAAATAGCACGAAAGAACATTAAAACTTAAGATAATAACAGAGAGAGTATTTTAATACATTTATTTGACTCAATGTATTATTGTTTATATTAATTCAACAAAAATCAGCCATGCCAAAAAATTTATAACCCATATGATAGCGAAGGATAAACCATAATACACTCCCCTTTAGAATGAACACTTCTGAAAAATCCACACATTTCTGGGCTGAAAATGAGCCATTAATAAATATTTCTGTTGTTGGTTTTTGATGTTTTGTTTGTTTTAGAATCGTATCTGTGATCTGGTAGAAGAACCAAGGTTCATTAAAACAGATTTGGGCAAGACCAAGATGTTCAAGGGCAGGGAGAGTTTTATGCTAAGAATGGGGATTTGGGGATTGGAGGCAGCATGGCTCTGGTTTCACACTGTGCTTCTCTCCTAACAGAAACACAACATGAAACAAAGACATGGTAGAAAACAAAACAACCAAACATCAGTCTACATAGCCTTTAACTTCTTTTCTTAAAAATAAATGCAATTGGGGGCTTCCCTGGTGGCGCAGTGGTTGAGAGTCTGCCTGCCGATGAAGGGGACACGGGTTCGTACCCCGGTCCGGGAAGATCCCACATGCCGCGGAGCGGCTGGGCCCGTGAGCCGTGGCCGCTGAGCCTGCGCGTCCGGAGCCTGTGCTCCGCAACGGGAGAGGCCACAACAGGGAGAGGCCCGCGTACAGCCAAAAAAAAAAAAAAAAAAAGTAAATAAATAAATGCAATTGAACAAGACTTTTTTAAAAAAGTAAATGATTTTGAAAATGATTTAACTTTCTACATTCCTCTCTTCAAAGTTAGGAATTATTCTCTCTCTCTCAGTAAAGATGTCCTGCTTTCAATGAGACACACATCCACTGTGTAATATTTTGGAGGTCATCTCAAAAAATCTTTCAATATAATGTATTTTTTTCAACTGCAGGCCTACATATGTCACTCTTAATACTCATTACATAGGGCAGGAACTTAAGACCATAAGTGGACCAGACATGCCTCATGTTTTAGAGCCTTTATCCACTTGTCTGACTTTGCTCTAAATTATTCTAAATTGGACATGGAGTGAACAATATTGTCCTTTATCATTATATTTAAATATAATAATTTACTTTTTATAGCTTATGATACAGCTAAATTTCCCCCTCCTTTACCGGAGCTAGCTTGTTAAATTAGAGGCAGATATGGATAACATTCCAGAGACATCACAAATTTGTTCTAGTTAGAATTCTTATCTAAAATAAGCCATTTTGCATATTCAGTTTAGCTGTGAAACTCATCCAAAGTGAACATCAAAATAAATTGCTGCCGTAGTGTGTACCTTTTAACAATAAATCCTTCATCTGCCCCTGAACTGTAAAGATTTCTGATGAGATTGTATCCGACAAAAATTTGGGATCAGGAAAAAGTTTAAAACTAACCATTCCTTCTACTGATTTAAACACTCATAGTTTCAGGTCAGACACGCTTTGTTTTCTCTATCTGTGCAGAATAGATTTGGCAGTCCTACTAAATTTCATTTGTCATTACAAAAGCCAGATTATCCCAAAGTAATCATTGCATTTAGTTCCGGAAAAAAACTGCCATAACCAGACTTTTCATTTCACAAGATGTGCTCTGCTGTATTTCTGAAACAGTATAGATAATTGTAGCAACAGAGTTTTTTTATATGTTACTCCAGATGTGTACATGATATTTTGATACTGCAGCTTTGATGCGGCCTATTGAAGAAAGAACTTTTTTTTTTTTTTTTTAAATTTTGGGGATGCTTTGAAGTGGTCTTTTTGCTAGAAGCAATTTGATGTGAGGACATTTTTATATGTTATACATTTTAAAAAAAAAAAAAACATTATTTTCAGCATTTCATTACAAAGTGCAGTATAGATATTTTCCCTCCAACTCCGAGACACACATCACCAAATACTTCCTACTCCCCAGCCATGGAAATTGAGAATGGAAGTGGTTTAGGGGTGGAGAAAGCTCCCAGAGGGCAGAACTGCAAACCACAGAGGATTATTCCCAGGCATTGAAACCTAATGGATTTTACCCAGTTGGATGTGACAGTGCTTAGGACCAGTGATTCCTTTCTTTCTTCCATTTTCTTCCTTTTGGAATGGGAATGTCTATAAATGTTATCCTATGCTGTACCACGATTATATTTTGGGAGCAGATCATTTATTCTCTAATTTCACAAGTCCTTAGATAGAGTAGAATTTTGCCCCAGAATGGCTCATACCCAGAGTTTCATCCACACCTGATTTAGATGATGAGGTTTGGGACTTTTGAGCTGATGATATTTACATGAGCTTTCACTTTGAGTTGGTGCTGTAACGAGTTGAGACTCTGGGGGATATTGGGGTGGGATGAATGTATCTTGTATGTGGGATGGATGTGAATCTTTGGGGCCCAGTAGGCTGAATACTGACAGATATGCCCCTGTCCTAGTCCCTGAAACTTGTGACGGTTAGTTTATAAGGCAAAAAGAACTTCTGAAAGTAATCAGATTAAGGATTTTGAGATTGAGAGATTATCCTAGATTTTCTGGGTGGGTCTGATGTAATCACAGGACACAAGATGAGTCAGAGTCAGAGGAGAAAGTGATGTGGTAGTTGTGGCAGAAATTGGAATCATGTTTTTTTGGGGGGATTACAAGTCAATTTGTTTATTTTAATAGATCTTTATTGGAGTATAATTGTTTCACAATGCTGTGTTAGTTTCTGTTGTACAACAAAGTGAATCAGCCATATGCATTTTTGAAGATGGAGGAAGAGGCTACAAACCAAGGAATACAGGTGGCAACAAGAAGCTGGAAAAAAACAAGGAAACCAGTTACCCGCTAGAGCCTCCAAAAGGAATGCAGCCCTGCTGACAGCTTAACTTCAGCCCAGTGAAACTGCTTTCAGACTTGTGACCTCCAGAATTCAAAGATAATAAATTCATGTTGTTTTAAGCCTCTCAGTTTATGGTAATTTGATACAACAGCAATGAGAACCTAACACAGAGGATCCATATGAAACTGCTTTATAACAATTTATTCTGAGAGAAAACTGATGATTCCTTGGATATTAATTTTATACTTTTTGGAAAAAATAAAATACAGACAATAAAACTCTACGTAACAGGGGTGGGAGCTGGAGATGAAGTAAGGTCAGGAACATCCACTGCACACATTACTGGGTAATAAAGAAGAGAAATTTTATGGTTTGACAAGGCTGTTTCAACTAGTATCCAAAAAACTGCATTAAAACCCATTTTCATATTGGTTTTCCTGGATGTTTTCTCTCCTGTGTCACTCACCCCCACTCCAGCGCATTTCAAGTTGGACCTGCAGAGACCCTTTTGAAGGTTAAATGGAGTTCAAGGGCTTCAACTCTTAGTTTCACTGGGGAGACAAAAGATACCCTAATTAATGGCTTTTATGAAGACTTGGCTTTTACTGGAAATAAAACCAAATAATTCCTCTGAAGAGTTTATAATTAAGTGCTATCTAGCATAATTTGATTTGAATTTCTCATGGAAAACAGTTGAATGGAAACAGAGTTGATTATTATGAATCCAAAAGCTTCTTCATCTGAAGATTAGTCATGCTAAAAGCCAATATTATCATTTATAAATTTTATTCTGCAGAACATTTCCTGTTTTGCTGTACTCTGTGTGTTGGAATGCTTATTAAATGGAATATGAGTCTTTGGAGGAACAAAGTACTTACTTCATTAAGAAGACCAAAGCTTTTACTACCTGGACGTCTCAGAAAAATAAGTTGTTTCAGACTGAAACGTTTGTTTTCGATAGAATTTTTCCTTTTAATCAAAAAGCCATATATATGTACCTAATGTTATATATATTTGCATTCTTGTTTTTTGACTTTAGCACTTTGTAAGGAAACTCTTACAATATATAAATCATACTTATTTGTGATTTTTAAGTAACATATGAAATATAAATGAACTTTTCCTCAATGATACTGTATTAGCAATAAGGCACTATTGTCCTGGACCAAAGCTCAAGAACACAAGAATAAGCTTGTTGAGATGTGTAAAACATGAGTGTACCTGAGGTCCAGGACATGCCCAAGGAGGGTCACAGGAATGGCTGTGACCTGTCTAAAAAGCAGTGCAAAAAAGGGTGATATCATTACTTACATGATTTAGTATGTATGAACAAAAAGGAAAAATATAACTTATCTTGTTATTTCAAAGTCACGAAATTCCTGCAGAAGGTTTTCAGAAAAATGACACGTTCTGATGCAGTCAGCAAAGACCTCAACAGCATCCTTAGGGTTATTACTACAATGACTTTTTTATGTTCTTTTCAAATAAACAGCCTTCATATTGGCTATATTGGCTAATGGTGTAAAGCCAAAGTAAAGTTTGAATAAAATAATGTTCTTAATCCGAATCTGCCAGGTCTTCAAATTCAGTACTTCCTAAAAGGAATTGTACCCCTTTAAAGGCAATATGATGTTTAGAATAAGATCTCTATTTGTTGCAGTCCTAGGTGAAATCTGATTTTTGATTTATTAATCACCTTTTATTTAGATTGAAGATTTTTACTTCCTTATTTCTTTTCATGTCTCTCTTCCTTCTCTTCCTTTTTTCCTTCTTTTATCCTCCTTCCTTCCCATCCTCCCTTTTCCTTTTCTTCCTACTTCGTCCTTCCCTTCTTTCCTTCCCTCCCTTCATCCTTTTTATCCTTTCTTCCATCCCTCCTTCCTTTTGCTCTACTTAACCCGTCAAAGTTGAATCTAAAACGCGAAGCCTATTTTCTGGGACAAATATGGAGAAAACTTTAAAAATAATTCTCAAGTTATTGAAGAGGTGAGAGGAAAACATTTTTCTTCTTAACTCAGAAGGCACTGTATTGAAAGGTCATTACTATACTCTGAAAACCTCTTAGAACATCTTATTTTCACTGGCTCCCTGATTATACTGACCAACCCTCAATGCAAACAGATTCTTGGACAGTTAAGAAAGGGAATGGAAGAGAATGAAGGGGGAGTGATCATTTTCTACTCAAATATTCCATATTGCATATGTAACAAGTGAATTATTAAGAAATGATGTGCTGTATTTTCTTGATATTATAGATTTGCCACCTAAAAAATGAAAAATTGTTTTCCCCTGCATGCCTTTGTGTTCTCAGTTTCTGGATTTTGTTGTCCCATGGGTGGATGGAATTTACCCTCATTCCATCCAGGAACATCTTCATCAGTTAAAGACAGCAGATCAATAAGCAAAATATTCTCTCCCCCATTCTTCAGGGAGGGTAATCCTTGTTCTGCCACAATCTAAGAAAAAAGACAAGAGACTCTGAGATTGGACTTCTTATTAAACTGGTTGAATGGATTCAGACCTAGCTTTGATTTGCAAAGTAATGTGACATTTCTTGCACCTCGAGTGTTATGGAGCAATTAATCTTTATTGCCCATGCAAAATAATAACAGGGAATCTTTTGATATACTCCTGTGTTTGCAATCTAATCCACTAGTTTATAACTATAAATAGTGTGTTTTATTTACTAATTTGAAAAAAGTTTGTGGTTCAGTCTTTGAGGATATAATCAAAGTGAGTTCAAGTTAGTAGTTATGCAGTTGAATGGATCAGGTTCCAAGTAATGACCAAAAAGCCTTAGATCTTCAATCTGTTAGTCCAGACTTGGCACTTACAAATTCCATTAGGTAATGAGAGAAACCTTTGATTTTATTTTGCCTTTCTAGTCTCTCTCTTCTCTCTCCCTTCTTCCTTCCTCCATCTATTGCCAGGGCTGTACCTCTCTATCTCTACCTCTGTCTTCGTTTCAATCTCTACCTCTCTATTATTCCCCAACTCTTAAAAAATAATAATAGTTAATAGCTCATCTTTACTGAGTATTTAATATGTTCCAGGTATAAATCTACATGAATTTTATTTAGATTTGAAGGAATGATAAAATGGAGAACAAAGCAATTGTTGTACATTGAAGTGTTATGAAAAGTAAACTTCATATACATTTTAAAGTATTAACCATTCATGAGAGGAATACCCACTAAGGATACTCATGAGAGAAATGTCCACTAAGGTTATGGGTCTGATTAAATTAACTGGTCAGAATATCATTTACTCAGTTCACTCATTTAATTTATCCCTCCCTCTCTTCATTCGTCAAGCATATCTTAGGTGCCTACCATATCAAGATTTACACTAATGGTTGTAGCTACAAAACAAAGGGAACTTAGTTTTCATCCACCATGACCTGTGTCCGCTAGTGGGTTTTGCATTTCCATGCTGGAACTCTGCCTCAGAGATCTGTGTTCTAATGCCAAAGTGACATCTGCCAGCACAGACCTTCATATGCTAAGACTTTAGTGAGTGCAATCAATCAACAGGATTCACAGCTCCCCATAATTTTGAGCTACTCTAGATGTGGCAAACTGCCATGGCCATGTCAGGCAGAAATATCTTTATAGCCACTAAAGGGCAGACTTCTCATTTAATTGAGATGGCTTGGGTGGGTATGGTGCAGGTGGCCTCATTAGGGGAGTTACAGGATGCAGGCAGCCACAGCCCTCTGAAATTCTAGAAACACATGGGCCAGCAGGAACAGCACACACTAATAATTGAGCTGAAAGCCCCCCAACGGGAATCATCTTCAAAACAAGCAACAGGTGACTCTTAGAATGTATCAAATGTCTTCTGTTATTTAGAGGTCAGAATAGTTGTTAATTTATAGAAAGGATAGAAACAAATTGGATCAAACAAAGTGTAAACACCTTTTATTCCTCTAAAGTTTAAATAATGTAGTAGCACCTGTGCTGTATTTCTACCATCAAGGCCAGATGGCTCATACACATTCTCTTTCTTTCTCTCTTTCATTCTATTTTTCTTTTACTTTCAACTGTTTAAAATTGTGATATAGTTGTTTCATATTTTAACATTCACTGTTTTGCTTTCAGTTTTTCCTGAGATTTTTTATTGCCTTTATTTTTGCTGGTTCAGAGAAACAATATATTCCTTTATTCTTCAAAATGATTTATTTTTTCAATTATGTAAGGAATTCTCTTTCCTCCCAGTGAGATCCCTCCCATAGTTTTTGATCTACCGCTTTACTATGAATTATTTGTTTTCTAGACGTGCTTCATAGTTGTCATTATGGGATTTCTTTTAGATGTACTTCTGTGTGAGAGGCGCTGTTTTCTGGGATTTTATGCCTTTTTCTATCTTGTTTAGCTCTCATTTTGCTAGAACATGTACTCAGGTTGATTTCTTAGAAGCAGGAAGGGAAGAGTAAAGAAGTAAAAGTCTGATAGTTTCATGTCAGAAAGTGTCTTTATGTTACCTTTATTAATAACTTAGTTGGACATAAAATTACAAATCCAAAATCACTTTCCTTTAAAATTTGAACATGTCACTCTAATATTATCTAACAGTTATTTTTGCTCATCAGAAATCTGATAGCAGAATGATTCTCATTCTATTATAGGAGATCTGATTTTAAGTCTGTAAGTTTTGGGGATTTTCCCTTTCTCTTTGAAGTTGTGAAATTTCATAAATATGTGTTAGAACAGAACTTGCCTCATCCATTCTGCTTGGAAGTAGGTGAGTCATTTTAGTCTAAGGACTTATAAGTGCTGTGCAATTTTTTGGTCACATATTTGATAATTTCTTCCCCCTCTATTTCTTCTGTCTTTTCTTAAATTATATTTTGCTCACATTTTTAATCTGCTTTTACACTTTGATATAAATTTTATTATTATGTTTTATCCATCAGCAAATTTTTACCCACTTCCTCTCTGCTTTTCTAGTTGAATCTCTGTTAGGATTTTTTTTTTTTATTGAAGTATAGTGATTTACAATGTTGTATTAGTTTCTGGTGTATAGCGAAGTGATTCAGTTATACATATACATACATATTCTTTTTCATATTCTTTTCCATATGGTTTATTACAGGACATTGAATATAGTTTCCTGTGCTATACAGTAGGACCTTGTTGTTTATCTGTTTTATATATAGTAGTTTGTATCTGCTAGTCCCAAACTCCTATTTAACCCTCCCCCACCCCCTTTCCCCTTTCATAACCATAAGTTTGTTTTCTATGTCTGTGAGTCTGTTTCTGTTTCATAAATAAATTCATTTGTATCATATTTTAGATTCCACATGTAAGTGATATCATATGGTATTTCTCTTTTTCTTTCTGACTTCACTTAGTATGATAATCTCTAGGTCCACCCATGTTGCTGCAAATGGCATTATTTCATTGTTTCTTATGGCTGAATAGTAGTCCATTGTGTATATATACCACATCATCTTTATCCCTTCATCTGTCAATGGCCATTTAGGTTGCTTTCATGCCTTGGCTATTGTAAATAGTGCTGCGATGAATATTGGGGTGCATGTATCTTTTTGAAGTATGTGTTTTTCTGGATATATGCCCAGGAGTGGGATTGCTGGATCATATAACAACTCTGTTTTTAGTTTTTAAAGGAACCTCCATACTGTTCTCCACAGTGGCTGTACCAATTTGCATTTCCACCAACAGTGTAGGAGAGTTCCCTCTTCTCCACATCTTCTCCAGCATTTGTTATTTGTAGACTGTTGAATCATGGTCATTCTGACCAGTATAGGATGATACCTCATTGTAGTTTTGATTTGTATTTCTCTAATAATTAATGATGATGTACCTATTGGTCATCTGTATGTCTTCTTTGGAGAAATGTCTGTTTAGGTCTTCTGCCCATTTTTTAATTGGGCTGTTTGTTTTTTGTTATTGAGATGTATGAGCTGTTTGTAGTTTTTGGAAATTAAGCCCTTGTTGGTCGCATGGTTTGCAAATATTTTCTCCCAGTTCATAGGTTTTTTCCTTTTGTTTATGGTTCCCTTTGCTGTGCAAAAGCTTATAAGTTTAATTAGGTCCCATTTGTTTATTTTTGCTTTCATTGCTGTTGCCTTAGGAGACTAGCCTTAGGAAACATTTGTACGGTTTATGTCAGAAAATGTTTTGCTTATTTTTTCTTCTAGGAGTTTTGTGGTGTCATGTCTCATACATGAGACATGTCTTTAAGGCATTTTGAGTTTATTTTTGTGTACGGTGTGAGGAAGTGTTCTAACTTCATTGATTTACATGTAGCTTTCCAGCTTTCCCAACACCACTTGCTGCACAGTCTGTCTTTTCTTCATTGTATTGGGTGGGCCAAAAAGTTCATTCGTTTTTTTCCGTAAGATGGCTCTAGTAGCACTTAGTTGTCTTCAACTTCATTCCAAACAATTTTGTTAGATTGTATGTGACAGCTGTCATATCAGCGTGCATTTAAAAAAAGACTTATCAAAATTGGTGAATTTTTGTGTAGCCATTTTAATATCAAAGATGGAAGAAAAAAAGCAACATTTTCGGCATATTACGCTTTATTATTTCAAGAAAGGTAAAAACACAACTGAAACACAAAAAGAAGATTTGTGCAGTGTATGGAGAAGGTGCTGTGACTGGTCGAACATGTCAAAAGTGGTTTGCAAAGTTTCGTGTTGAAGATTTCTCACTGGACAATGCTCCACGGTCCGGGAGACCAGTTGAAGTTGACAGCGATCAAATCGAAACAATAATTGAGAACAATCAAAGTTATACCATGAAGAAGATAGCTGACATACTCAAAATATCCAAATCAAGCGTTGAAAATCATTTACACCAGCTTGGTTATGTGAATCACTTTGACGTTTGGGCTCCACATAAGTTAGGTGAAAAATCCTTCTTGACCATATTTCCACCTGCAATTCTCTACTGAAATGTAATGAAAATGTTCCGTTTTTAAAACAAATTGTGATAGGCAGTGAAAAGTGGAAACTGTACAACAATGTGGAATGGAAGAGATCATGGGGCAAGCTAAATGAACTGCCACGCATCACACCAAAGGCCGATGTTCATCCAAAGAAGGTGATGTTGTGTATTTGGTGGGATTGGGAGTCCTCTATTATGAGCTCCTTCCGGAAAACCAAATGATTAATTCCAGCAAGTACTGCTCCCAGTTAGACCAACTGAAAGTGGCACTTGATGAAAAACATCCAGAATTAGTCAAACGAAAATGCATAATCTTCCATCAGGGTAACGCAAGACTGCATGTTTCTTTGATGACCAGGCAAAAACTGTTACGGCTTGGCTGGGGAGTTCTGATTCATCCACCGTATTCACCAGACATTGCACCTTTGGATTTCCATTTATTTCAGTTTTTACAAAGTTCTCTTAATGGAATATATTTCAATTCCCTGGAAGACTGTAAAAGGCACCTGGAACACTTCTTTGCTTAAAAAGATAAAAGGTTTTGGGAAGATGGAATTATGAAGTTGCCTGAAAAGTGGCAGAAGGTAATGGAACAAAGGGTGAATATGTTGTTCAGTAAAGTTCTTGGTGAAAATGAAAAATGTGTCTTTTATTTTTACTTATAAAACTGAAGGTACTTTTTGGCCCAGCCAATATATTCTTGCCCCCATTGTTGAAGATTAATTGACCGTAAGTGTGTGTGTTTATTTCTGGGCTCCCTATTCTGTTCCATTGATCCAGATGTCTTTTTTGTGCCAATACCATGCTGTTTTGATGACTGTAGTTTTGTAGTATTATCTGAAGTCTGGGAGGGTTTTGCCTCCTGGTTTGTTCTTTTTCCTCAGGATTGCTATGGCAATTCTGGGTCTTTTATGGTTCCATATAAATTTTAGGATTATTTGTTCCAGTTCTGTGAAAAATGTCATGGGTAATTTGATAGGGATCATGTTAAATCTGTAGATTGCTTTGGGTAGTATGGCCATCTAAACAATATTAATTTTTCCAATCCAGGAGCATGGGATATCTTTCCATTTCTTTGAATCATCTTTAATATTCTTTATCAATGTTTTATAGTTCTTATAGCAAATAAGTCTTTCACCTTGGTCAGGTTTATTCCTAAATATTTTATTTATTTATTTATTTTGATGTGATTTTAAAAGGGATTTTTTGTTTTACTGTCCCTTTCTGATATTTCATTGTCAGTGTAAAGAAATGCAACAGATTTCTAGGATTTTTCAGTTGAGGTAAGGAGAGGGGGGCAGCTATGGGTTCCTAAACCCTGACTAGACCCTAGGGATATACCATTTTCAGAAATTTGTTATAAACTCATTCACTGAAGATCTCTCTCTCTCAATTCTATTTCCATCACTGTTGCAGATTTACACTCTTCCTTACACATCTTTACCATCAGTTTAGTGGGATTTGGAAAGGGCTGGAGGGAAAACTTGTGTAGCAGTTTGGCCATCTTGAACTCAACAGGATACACATTTTCAACAGCTTAATTGGATGAAGAGCCTACTAGAAAATCTGGCTTTGTGTAGGAAATTTATCCCAAAAGATCACCATCACAGACAGGATTCAGAAACTACAACCTAAACTTCCACAGAACTGAATTAAACAGAAAATTCTCATACTCAATCCAAGACCTGGAACTTCTAGCAGAGTTGCCGGTGACTAACATAGGGTGAGAATTTTACTCTGCTTCAGTCTACTTTTTTAGTTGCCTTTTTTTTCATGCACATCTGTGTAGTCGGTTTAAGTAAGCAGGTCTCATGGGATATAGTTAGAAAAGCTTATTGTTTTTGTCTTCCACTCTCTTTTTAAATCTGCTTGGTGAGGAGCTCTATGTTCCTGCCACGGAAAAGCTCAGGCCAAACCAAAAGTCACTTTAAATTACCAAAAGAATCTTGGTTAAATAATTAAAATTACTTGGTTCCAGATAATGTAAAACATTCCAAACTTTCTGTAAAATTAGTCTTCCATCCTTTCTTGCCCCTCTATTCTCAGCAGGATAACTTCAGTTTTGAGCCCAACTGGAGTTAGAAGAAAGCACAGGAAGGATGGTCATGTGTTTTCTGAGTTTGGCTGTTGTTTAACACTGACTCTCTCATGGGAACTTCTCTGAATTCTGTGAAGAATCTGCTAGTGGGTTCTTTTCTCTGCAACTGCCTTGAGGTGGACATTGTCCCTCCTTTGCCTGGCTCCTCCTGAGCTCCCAGCTTCAGTCCCCACAGTGTCACCCACAGACTTTTATAATTGGGGTCCTCTTGTCTTGGCAGGCTGCCTTCTTTGGCAGGATCCTTTTGACAAGGGCCTTCTCACTAATCCACTGCATCTACATCTGCAGGGGATACACATCAATTTCTCTGAGTGCTCCCTTAGAATTCTCTGTTACTTTTGCTTGGGGTTAGACTACAGCACCACCTTGGCTCTTCTGCCTCAGGGGATGGACTCCCAGACCAGTTCTCTTCAAATAAATCCTCCTCTCAAATTTCAGCAGTCTTCCTCTCAGAATTCTCCTTGGTCAGCATCACCTATGGCCTTCACACCTCAAGCAAAGCTGAGAAAGGAAAAGTCACATTTTAAAAGCCTGTTTGGCACAAGTTAATATTTTTTGGAACACATTATTGATGAAAAGTTTGAATGATTTTCTAAAACTCTGAACTACGGAAGACTCCTTAAGCTTGAATTCTGTAACTGGAGTAGAATCTCATAAAAAGCAAGAAAGTCAGTGGAAACAAATGAGTTCTTACCAATAAATGGTTTGAGATTGTCACTAATTTGGAAGTAAAAGGCTCTGGGTGAAAGCTGAAAAGGGACTGGCTTTTAAGAAATTCAGACAGCACAACATATTTGAGTAAGAATTGGCTCAAAGTTCAATTGCATATTGAAAATATAAACAATTTCATTAGGAGAGCTAAATGGAAGGGATTGTTAAAATACCTACAAATTAATCTTGTCACTAATATGATAAAATAATTTTAATTTCTAGGAAAACTTCATAAAGAATTATGCTCAATTGTGATATTTATGAATAATGGAAAATTATTGACTTAAATAACTGAGAAGTGTAACAAACAAATTTCTATTGTCTTATGTACTTGTATACTCTACTTTCAAAAAAAAAAAAGTCAAAAGGCCTAACAAATCAGGTGGAACTTGGAAATATGCATCTAAGCAAAGTGATTCATAAGCATAATAAATTCTGAAAATCTACTGTCTGATAGAATACATAATTGGACCACTATTCTGGTCTCAATTCTGACAGATTGGTTACAAGTATATAGCTAAACAACTACTAAGGCTTGCTATGTACTGGATGCTTTCTTAGTAACTAATATATTTTAATTAAATGAAACCTCACAAGTAAAACCTATGAGATGATATTATTATTATTATATCATTTCCACTGTACTGATAAAGAAATAAGGCATGGGGGCTCTAAGTAGCTTCAAGATCACACAACTTGAATCATGGATCAGGACATCTGGTGGCAGAGATCTGCTCTTAATCATTATGCTCCTGGAAGTGACCAGACCCTTGTGAACGGTTGAAGTTATCATCATGTTTGACTTGGCCAACACGTAGGGTTCATCAAGTCAGATTTCTGAAATCCCAGAGTTAGTCACATTTCCATGGCATGAGATTTTGGAAGATGATTGGAAGATATTGGGAATCACTTAGCGATACAATTCTGACAGTGTTTTTAAAATTCAAAAATTTTCTAACAAGCCCGATATGGCTTAATGGCAAGACCTCCCACCCATTGCATTTGCCTCTAAGTAATGAATGAGATTTGGCTAAATAGAAAATAATTTTTTAAAAAAGACTCAGATTTGTTTCCACAAATACGGCTTCGGTTGAGTCAGGCCAGAGAGTTATGTGTTCAATATTATGATGTGGCCAATGAACTTCTGATGATGGCTGTAAGAAGAGTGACTGGGACCAGGGAATAGAGCCCCCCCCGCCCCGCACCGTCCAGTCTGCACTGGAATGACCAGACTAGAACACTGCACACAATTTAGAACACTGCACACAACTATGGACAAACTGGACATGTTCATGAGGGAGACAACTCAGTGTGAAAAGAACCAGAAACCAGGTTGACAAAGAATAGTTGACTACTACATGCGAAAGAAAGGAAGGAAAATGGAGGACATGGGAGGTTTTTTGTATGTAAAGGTTAAGGCCTGTTCATGAAAAGGGATTAGAATTTTTTTTCTCCTTGATCCCAAGAGGCAAGGACAGATGGATGTAAATAGAAGGTTACAGGATAATATAAGGAAGTACTTTGTCACGGAGTTGAAAAAAATAAAACAGACTATCAGTGATTGTTCAAGTATTAAACTGGAGAATTTTCAGTTAATAGGTTGTTCTGTTTCATTGTTTTGTTTCTTTGCTGTTCAATACAACTTGTTTGCCTGGTAGTTTTGGCCGATTTGCCCAACTTGACTAATTATTTTGAAATTGTGAAGATGCATCACAGTCAATATAAATATGTTCATTGTAATGTAAGTCCTCTTTTTGTAGTGAGAATTGACGTTGGATGGCACAGCCATTCTTCACTCAGTGTAGTGTGCTCAAAGACCTCTCTCTCCATTAACCAAGAATGTCCTACTGTAGCATAGATTTCAGATGCTTTGGTGATTTGTACTATGCTTAAATAAAGCACATCCTGGCATGAAAACGAATGAATGCCTCCTGGCACACTGTTCATGTATTCCTCAGAGGTTATGATAATTAGGATGCTTGTTTAATTGCTGTCCTTTTATTTCCACTGGCTTGTGGCAGTTAAAGAACAGATTTCAAACCATGTGTGTTGCATACACAGGTAATTTATAAACTCATTTTTGCTGTTATGAGCACAGGAAAAACATCCTGAATATCAATAAGTCAATGTTTTAATCATTTTGTGCCCGCTATTACTAAAGGTACATTTGATCTACTCCTTAGAAAGGATTCCTTTGAGTGACTGCATTTCATGACTATGTCCTTTTGGCCATGATAAGTAAGCATTCTATCACTATAATAATTTTTATAGAATAAGAACTCTTCAGATGACTTAGAGGTGCAACCAGTTTTCAATGCAGATATCAAAATATCTGTAAGTATAAAGTAGCTTTCAGTTACATTAGGAGCAAATATTTTATCCTGTTCAGTATTGTTAAATAATTATTATCACATAAAAGTATTATATTTTAATAATGCCTTTAGTGATCTGAAATATAGCCAATTTATTACATTAGGAATGCTTAAAGGATATTGAGTATCTGAAGGTTGTTAATGTTAACTGTTACAGTGCAATAATTATTTTCCAAATGCTATTCTTATTATGGCAATCATTTTTTAAATTATAATAAGCCCAGTTTCCTGGGGTGTTATTATTGGGTCAGAATGGGTCAGAGGCAGAGGTAGTATATTATTCCTTATTAGGACATCATTGAAAAGTTCATGTTAAAGGCAGGATGAGATCAAGATAAAGACAATCTGACCATCTTTGTTACCTTATCAAAGGATTTACTTCACATATATATATTTAGAGCTACAGAAATAATTATTAGATTCCTCGTGCTTTCCCTTTTTATGTGAAATGTACAATATTAAACATACTGTGTAGTTTGATTCACACAATAAAGGGCCTATCACAGTAAAACAAGTCACACAAATTTGTAAATATAACATAGAGAGAATCACCTTCAATTTGTAAAGAGCTCAGAATAGCAAAGTGCAATAAAACAAGGTATGCCCATATTCAAAACTTATCGTTGAATAAATGAAGTATGTAAACATGTATGGATAAGTACAGTTGGCCCTTCGTATCTGCAGATTTCACATCCACAGATTCAACCAAGCTCAGATCGAAAATATTTGGGGAAAAAAATTGTGAAAAGTTCCAAAAAGTAAAACTTGAATTTGGTGCAGAGGCAACTATTTACATAGCATTTACATTGTATTTACATAGCATTTACACTGTGTTAGGTATTATCAGTAATCTCGAGATGATTTAAATATATAGGAGGATGTACATAGATTATGCAAATACTACACCCTTTTATATGAGACTTGAGCATACTTTGATTTTCTGATCTAATGGAGTCCTGGCACCAATCCCCTGTAGATACCAAGGGATGACTGTAAAAGAAAGAAAGAAAAAGAGTAGAGATAAATATTGGGAAATAAGGCAGCTGTTATGTAAGAAAGGATGGTATTTGGGGAAATCTTTTTATTTTGTTACGTGTAAACATAACTGAAATATTTAAAAATAATTACTTAAAGTGAGCATCCAGTGCAATTTCTTGCCTTTAAGGAGTATGGCATAAAAGTATTCAAGGGGGGAAAAGGTTAGAACTAGGAGGAAAGATCTTAGCGGGGACTGTGAATAGAAAAAACCCACACCTTTTGGCTGAGGTGAATGATATCCAGAAATTGATTTGCTTCAATTTTGACAGCTGTGGTAGACGAAAGATCACCTGATTTCCAGTCCCACACAGTACAGCATGTCATTGTTCAAAAAATACTAAATTTTATAAGATCATTTCTAGGTTTCAGCTATTTTTTAAAGTTATTTTATATTGGTGGCATCATGCAGTATTTATTAAACTTCGAAACTACAGGTGATACTTAAAGCTATACCCCAACTTCAGAAAATTTAAGTTTAAAAAAAAAAAAGAGGTGGATTGACTCTACCTTATAGCATATACAAATAGCAACTCCAGATGGATTTTAGAAACAAATATGAAAGGCAAAACAATAAGACTTTTAAAAAGAAATCATAGGGGAAACTTTTTATGACATGTTGTTGGCAAAGATAAATTGCATATAAAAAGCACTAACCATTTAGAAAAAAATGAAAAATAAAGAAGTAAAGTAAGTTACATTTTAACTACAAATTTTTGATCATCAAATGATATCTTTTAAGTAGTGAAAAAACCCAACCATAGAATTGCAGAACATATTTGCAATACCTTTACCTAGTTAGGGACTTATATCCAGAATATGTGAAGAATTTCTGCAAATTGATAATCAAAACACAGACAATCAAATATAGAAGTGGGCAAAAGTCTTAAACATGCCCTTTGCAAAAAGCATATCCCAAGTAAACAATAGAAAATTTGAAAATATGTTCAACTGTATTATAGAAACAAAAATTGAATTTGCAACATAATACCATGCATGCTTACCACATGGCTACTATAAAGAGAAAAACCACACCAAGTGTTGGCAAGGCTATGAAGCAACCGAAACTTTAATACATCGGTAATAAGTGTGTAGACTGGTACAACCACTTTGGAAAACTGTTTAGATTTATTTACTTAAGTTTACCATAGGCATACCTTATAACCCAGCAATTGCATACCTAGTATATAGCCAAAAGAAATGTATGCATCGCCTCACCAAAAGGCATGTACAAAAATATATTCTGTGGAAACATTGGATCTGGAAATAGCTATAAAGAACTCAAATGTCTGTGAATATATTGTGGTATATTGAAATACTTTACAAATATGAGAAGAAAATGAAAGAAAAAAATGAGAAAGCTACAGACTGGCTGGATCTCATAGCTTAATGTTGAACAAAAGACATCATTCAAAAGGTACATGTTATATGATTCCATCTATTGTATGAGAAATCAGGATATTCCTTGCAGAAGGGTAAGATCTAGAAAAGGGTAAGAAAGGGGCTTTTTGGATTCTGGCAACATTCTATTTCTTGTTTGGAAGACTGGTTGCACTGGTTTGTTCATTTTGTGAACCTTAACTGAGTGTCCAATTGTGATTTGTGCTCTTTTCTATATGTAGATTGTTCCAGAATAAAACTTACAGATAGAATGAGGGTAGGAGGGATGGAGGGACAGAGGGAGAGGAGAAAAACAGAATAGATGGGAATAGAAAAAAAATTGGAGAATATAGTAAGCATTATATTCAGCCTTTGGAATTTACTGAGGTTTCTTTTTGACCTATTAAATGGCCAATATTGTTAGTTTTTTATGTGTGCTTTAACAGATTGTGTATTCTGATTTGAGAGACAGAATTTAATATGTGTCTTCTGGCTTAAACCTAGCAATGGTTGCGAAGTTGTTTGGTTGAGGTTTTCTATATCACTGCATTTTTTTTGCATGACCTACATTTTCTGAGAGCGGCATGATAAAATTTTCGATCCAAATTTTTTATTGATCACTACATTTCATTTGTTTTGTTAGTTAACCCTTTTATATTTTGAAGTTGTATTGTTGGATGCGTATGTGTTTATGATGAATGCATCTTATTTATCGCTCATTATTTTATATTTTTTTAAACATCTTTATTGGAGTATAATTGCTTTACAGTGGTGTGTTAGTTTCTTCTTTATAACATAGTGAATCAGCTATACATTTACATATATCCCCATATCTCCTCCCTCTTGCGTCTCTCTCCCACCCTCCCTATCCCATCCCTCTAGGTGGTCACAAAGCACCGAGCTGATCTCCCTTTGCTATGCGGCTGCTTCCCACTAGCTATCTGTTTTACATTTGGTTGTATATATTAGTCCATGCCACTCTCTCACTTCTATCACTCATTTTTAAAGTACATAAACATCTTTCTTTGTACTGTATTTTTTGCCTTAAATTCTAAATTTTCAAATGGTAATATTACTGGAGATTTTTGTGGGTTCATATTTGCCTGATATCTTTTTCAATTCTATTAATATTATAGTTCCTATATCTTTTTGTTTTATGTCATTTACATATATTGTAGTTGCTATTTTATTAGGACTTAGCTTTGTCTTCTTGTCCATATTTTCAACTTTCTCTACTATTAATTTGTTTCATTTTAATTTATTTTTGCTTTCTTAGGGATGATTTAAAAGTCATTCATTCTAAGTTTGTTTATTATTGTAGTTGCCAAAACTTAAGAACCGTATTCAGTTTATTTACCCTTATTGTTGCATTTAACGTAGCAATATCTTCCCCCTAATAAGACAAGCACTTTAGTAGTTGAGGAGAGTATTGTTTGGTGATTTAATATTGATGCATGTGTGCATCGGATCAAGATGTAAGATGTATTTCTTTTGTGACTGATGATCAAAAACATTGAAAGCCGTAAGTCTACTCTGTAGACCTTTTGAAAAAGGTTGGGATATTTCTTTTAGGTCTTCAGTTTATTTCTCTGCCCCAGCATGTTACCAAAATCATTTTATTCAGGTGTTTACTGCGCACACGTCCAGCAGGGAGTGGTTCTCAGAATGATTGAAGAGCATTCAGGTATAAAACTTATAATAGGAATGTCTCAACCATCAATCTGCTATATTTCTTTAACTGTGCTCTAGACATTCCAAGCATAATGACAAGTTATTTTAATCTTGGGAAATGTTTTCAAAAGAGACAAAGGAAGAATCATTAAAAATTAAAATGGTTTTACTTCTTACGTGTCTTTTGAGAAAAAAGAATCTCTGTATCAATGATCTGATAGAGTGGGAAAGATATAGCCAAACTCTTTGTGTCTAATCAGTAATTGTTAATGGAAATAAGAGGCCATTCAGGTTAGAGGGTAATTTCTATGAAAGAGGAATGAGAACAACTTACTGCTGATACCTAAGCATTATGCTTACATTGATTTCCCATTTTGCAACATGATTTTAAAATCTTATCTTTATCTGTGAAACAGATTATTGCACTACCTGTGATTTATTGACTTTAGGAATTGGTAACACTAATTAAAAATTGGAGCAACTAAAGTTTTTGTTGGTAGATAATCACATTGCTGTTCACTCTAGTACTTATTATATACTGCCAGTATCTATTTTGATAGGTCAATATTCCTGTTGTACATGTTTTAAAATGTCTTTATTAACATGAATTTTTCAAAGTTGGCTCTACAGTGAATTTCACAATACCTCATAATATAGGTTAAACTATAAAACTCATTTATAAATAAAGGAACTGAAGAAAAAGAGAGAGATTCGAGTTTTCAAAAAACAGCCTTGCTTTTCTTGTAGATAATGCAAACAGTGAAGGCAATTTCTTTTTGCCTAGTCTTGGGTCATTAAGTTCTAGCAATTTCCATGAAAACCCAGAACACCACTAGTTTTCTTCTTACTACTTTTTGAGAGAACAGCAAATAGAATGAATATTAACAGAAAATCAAGAAGACTTGAGCTTAAATCTTGACTTGGCAATTGACTGACCATGTAATTCTGGCCAGGCCATGTAACCACTCTGAGATGCAAAAATTTCTTTTTGCTAATTAGCTCTAATTTATAAGGTCCAAGTAACCAATTAGGTTATAATGTTCACTTTATGGAAGTCATTTTTGTTCCCTGTGTGTGACATTTCTCCTAAAGTGGCACATCATTAACCATGTGTCCTCTTCTTGGTTCAGTGCTTTTTATAAGAGCCACAGTAAATTAAAGATGCCAAATCGTAGATCTCAATGCAGAAAGCAAAGTGGGCTTTCTCCATAAAAGCCACTTATATGAACTGTGGAATCTTAAAAAGATAAGTTATATTAAAGATTTATTATATTTGAATGAATGCATGCTCACTCTAGTGAACCTAGGGTAATGCCCACTATAAACACTTTTGGAAACTGTCAATCAGCAACTCATCTTAATGCCGCTAGTACATTGATGGTGCTTTGGATTCATTCAAATATGCTTTCCTCTCTCACCAGGCTTTCACAAATATTGTATTAACAATCTTGGCGGCCATGGGTGTGAGGAGTATGAGGTATATTCCCTTACTGCATGGCTCAGATTGCTGTTTTAATTTTTTAACAGACATTTTTCAAAGTACTATAATACATTTAATGCTTTTCAAGTGAGAAGGAAATCCACGCTTACTGAGTGTTTTTTACATGTCATAAATGCATTATCTTATTTAATTTTATAGCAACTGAATGAGGTAGATAGATTTTACTCACCACCCCCAACACCTTTTGCAGATTAGAAACTGCATGTGAGAGTGGTTACATCACGTGGCCAGACTTACATAGTCAATCAACTGTCAAGTCAGTATCTGTGCTCTCTTGAGAGTAATTAAAGGAAACTAGTATTATTTATGGTTACTATTTCCTGGAAATTTCTAGGACTCATTGGCCCACCATTGAAAGGTGGCCTCAGAAATAATGGTTAGTCTAAAAGTGAATACTTTCTTGATTTTACTTAACCTACTAGGCCCAATGAATCACAGACTATCATAGTCATGATTATTGAAAGTGTTAACTGCTTAAACAAATACTAAGTTCTCTGGCAAAATGACAGTTTTCCTACTGCAGTGGTAACTCAGATGCTATAATGAGCATTGTGCAGACCTTGGTCTAGTAAGTATACGATATGGATTTCATGGTATGATCAATGTATTGCAGTAGCAGTTTCTGATGCTTTTTTAATGTTAAGCACTATTTATTGTGTTACACAAGTTCCATGTGTTGTGCAGTTTAAAAGAGTTTTTATTTTTAGCTCTTGAAAATGACAGATTTTGGTCGTAGTTTAATATTCACTTAGAGTTTATATGTGACTTATTTCCATTTTGGACCTCCACCTCGTGGCCACTGTGCTATTTTGATTGAAGGCACTCTCAGGAATTACTTACGTTTGTTACCATGATGCCACTGACTCCCAAAGTGGTACACAGCTCTCAGCCCCGGTGCTTTTCAAGTGCTTCTGGAAAGTTCAGATCTCCAGAAATCTGTGAATTAACTCTGACTACTCCTACTCTCTTTTACTTTCTCTCCTTCAGTGTGGGTGTAAAAGCAGTGACTTAACTAAAGAAGACAGCTTGATGCAAAGTCTAAGGTTGTCTGCAAAACCCCGAGAGGAGCAAAAGGTAGAGGTGTAAGACATAAGTGAGGGGAAAGGATGATGACAAAGGAAAACTAATGTCTTTTCTATGGTGGGTAAAAAGAACTTACCAGAAGAGAAGCTAATTGCCTCAGTGCCAGAGAAAACCAATTTTCTATTGCTTTAAATGATACTGCAGAGCTTTTCCATGGACCCCAGTGACACTAAAGGCAGTTGTAGAATGGAGTTTGTACTTGGTAGTGGTTCTGCAACCGTCTGCATGAACTTTGACTTTACCAGAGTCTACAGAGGAAGCTACTTTCCCACTTCCTTCCTCCTCCTTCTCTATTTCCCGCTCATCTGAGCTTGGAGATGCCGGATCTTTGAGGAGAGCAGTTGCCATGGTGGCCCTTACTCCATTGGAGAGTATTGTGTGTTTGCTTTTGGTGAGTGGCAGACACCACCCAGCCTCTGGGTGCTGTGGTTGCCTCTGTCAATATCCCACTGTAGGAATGAGAGGGTTCTATGTGTTAAATGGTTTTCTTACTTTTCCAGAAAAAAAAATACCACTAGGAAAATGACACTGTGGCCTCTGGTTTAGGAATACTACAATGAAATGAAAGAAAGCTTGACCACAGCTCAGGGAAATATATCTAAATGAAAAGGAGATGTATAGTCATATCAAATAAAGAACTAATAAATAAGACCCAGAATTTAATGTATTGGGAGCTACTGTGCTTTCAAATATGATCACATAAGAAGACAATTGCAAAGTTATTTAAAGCGTAGAGTACCTACCTGAGTAAATGAGGTGTTAGTGCTTAATCTCCGCCCACAAAAGACAACAATATTTAAATCTAGTTTCTTCATTCCAAGAATGTTTGACATTATACTTACTACCAATAAGCAAGAATTTATCAGATGCCTTCTAGTTGCCTAACACTATACTAGACACTATGAAAGATACAGATAATGTGTGAGACATGTTCTCTTGCCTATAAGCAGAGGCTGTGTGTGAGAGGTGATAATAAAATATATCATTAAATTGTCAAAATGTGTGATAGCAAGTGCCATAGGAATTTAGAAAATGTAAAAGACTGATATGAGGTAAAACATCTGGGATGATCTGTAGGGAGACGTCGGGACAGAATACCTTTATTCATGTCATCATTCACACTCAAAGAATGAAGAATTTTAAATTGTACCTGAGTTAATCTGTTGTAATGCACCAAGATGCATCTGAGAGCCTCTTCAGCTCTGAAAATACACAAGGATGATCGTACTTGCTATTTTCAGTGGCTGTTGACTTCATTCACCACCTTTAGTCAGAAACAGTCTGGTGAGCCTGATTGTGTCAGGACCAATGAGTCTGACAGTATTGTTATTTCCCAGCAGATTCCCTCAATGCTACATCGTGTGAGGTTATCAGAGTGGACTGAAAACACTGCTATAATCAGGATAGTTAAACAAAACGTATTTTTTTCCTTTGGTATTTATTCTGAGGATTTAAAAGACTATGAAATATCAGCTTAATGGGTTACCTCCTGTAAAATTAGTCCCAGCAAACTGATATCTGGTTTTTGTCTGTCCCTTAGAGCATAACTCCAGGTGAAACTCTAGAGCAAACTGAAGGTTTTTGCAGCAGTCTGAAGGTTATACACACACACACACACACAAACACACACACACACACACACACAAGAGATTTAGAATTGATTCAGAATTCACATAAGATTTCCGTGTATCAACATCAGTATTATTTCTGTGCCATCCATTGTTTCGAATGACAGAATTAGTAACCAATGAAATTCTGGAGTGTGCCCATGGCATACCCACTGAAGGTCAGTGTCAATGATATTCCACTTAACCTGGTGAATAATGGATAGGACCTGGATGGTTTGGCCAACTAATGAATGGTAACCACGAAAATTAACCAAAAGCAGAAATACTGTAAATTTACTAGATGAACTAAAAGTAATGGGGGGGGGGCTCCTAGTAAAGCTCTGGAGTATCTAGTTCAACATAGAGTTATCAGAGGTGGTACAGGTTTGTTTGTATGAAGATATTGTACATTTCAAAAAGCAAGGACAGCTCCATAAACTAGAAGAACTCACTGCATACTGGGGTTAACCCCAGAGAAGACTAATGAGCACTGCATGATTCAAGCATGTCCTTTGCATCTCTAAAGTGTTTTGAAATAAATATAAATTAACTCATGCCCAGCATGGCCATTGCAGTCCATATCTTCCACAATGATTAGTTTGCAAACTGTATGAAACATCTTATCTGTGTCCATTCTAGCAGTTGTACATAGGCTCAGTCTCAGAACACATATAGTCATTGCTCTAAAGCGTCTTTGAAGGACAAATGATGCACACTGTGTTAAGTCCTACCTTCCAAAACTACTTTATTGCATGAAGTAGAAGAAGGGCATAGGCACAGTTATGGTAGAAAATAGAAAGGGATGTTATTTGGTGTTAGAATATTATCAAAAGTGGCTTATACTAATATCACCTACTAGACACATTTAAGTGCTAATCTTTGCTAATGTGAAAATGATGAAATAACAGTCATTCATTATTGATTGAGTAGAATAATGGACTCTAAGTAGGACAGCCTTTTGGATACTGTTGTGCAAAGGGAAAGAATTAGATATCAAGATCCTAATTGTGTGGCACTGCGCTGAGATGGTAGGTACTAGGCACGTGTGCCATAGCCAAGAGCACTGCTTCTGGGAATGGCCTCCCCTTCCAGAGATTGGCCGGGCAAAGGTGCATTTTTCCCATGAGCCTCACGTGGGCTTTACAGAAGGGAGCCAGGTTTAGGTCATCTTGAAGTGGACCCCAGCCACGAGTTTGGCGGTGAGGTGATTTACTGAGAAAGCGATGTGGGGTGAATCACTGCAAAACAGGGCTGAGGAAAAACACAGAAGCATTAGCCAGAGGAGACATCACTTATGTCAGAGAAATACAGCTGGAAAAACCCCAGCAACAGCAGCCTAAAAACCCCTCAGAAGCATTCCAGAAGAGGAAAAGCGGGATCCAGACATCAAAAGCCGTAGGGCACCAATATTAGGTTATACGCCTACCAGTCAAGTGACATCTGTTGGTTTTTTGCTTCTCTTTTGTCTCCCCCCTCCAACCTAAGGGATCAAGAGGCAGCTTTGTTAATGGGTAAAAAGGCTAGAAGAGCCACGGGCAGGGAGTGAAGAAGTCGTTGGTATCCCCTGCCCATAAAGTGGTGCTGAGTCCAGGCTTCAGCTGGGAGAAGGGGGAAATTCTCAATTGGATGAGTGATCACCTTAAACCAGACTGATCTTTGAAATACTGGAAAGCAATGTATAAAAGCAGAAGAGAGGAAGAAAGATGTAGAGATCTTTGAAGGGGACTTGGTGAGAAAGAATCTATTTTCTTTCTGCTCACAACTGACCAGGACCAGTTTGTGCAATAAACTAGATACAAATACCCAAAGTGTTTCTCCCTGGTACAAGGAGTCATTTAAAATCTTTGCGTGTAAAGAGACTTTAAAATTGCACATGATATATCGTCAAGCACAATCTGAGGGTTTCCATTCAAATTAACAAACTGAACATTTCTGCTCAAGGTTTGTGACCATCATTCTTTGCAGCAATTAATAGCAAATCCAAAGAGGGTTATGAGTAACCTGGGAACCACAAGCAGGACCTAGAAGACCTGATTACTAGTTGTGTCCCTGCAACTGCTTACTTGGGGCTAACCTTTAATTCTTGGTACTTCTGTTTTCACATCTGTAGATTAGCAGTTATAACCTCTAGAATGTAATCCCCCTCCCTTAAAATAGGAGCGTTTCATTTATTTCCCCCTCTGTTCCTAGTGCCAAGAGCAGTGCCTATCACATAAGAGATAATAAACATTGAATGAATGGCTTTCCTGCCAAGGTCACAAGAATACTGGGAAGATCAGATGAGGTGGTAGACATGACAGCATGTTTTAATAAGCACGACAGAAGCCAAAGGTATACACAGAGTATCATTATGCAGAATGGAAATGATTTGAAATGTCAAGATGCCGTCTTTCCCAGGCACATTTGGCATCTCTAATCATTCAGTGGCAATTTATTAAGTGCCTAACACGTTCAGCTTTTTGCTTTGATGTATCTATTCCAGTCTGTCTAGAGTACTACACATGCCGTAAGTGAAAGGGTCTTATATGGAATCAAATCAAAGGAATGGAATCAAAGAGGGAAAGAAAAAGAAATTTTGTTCCCGAAGGAAAAAATATGAGAGAATTTTGGATAACTCTTATGCTACAAAGTGAATAAAGGTGTCAGAAGACCTGGTTTTTATAGGCATTTAAAAATGATGCTGACGATAAGGTAATTCTAGATCAGTGGACTGGCAGACTAGCAAAATATACAAGGAAGCGCAGATGCCAGAGCTTCATTGATCATTGAAATGCCACCTGCTAAAATGCCAGAAGGAAGTCATAATTAAAGTTATGTAATCCTAGGAAGAGTCTTTTTTTTCCAACTTGAAACTTTCAGAAGTGTTCTCTACAGTAATGTGTGTGTGTATGTATGTAGTGATTTCCAAAATGATGAAGCAAAAATAGTTTGCAAGCCATATTTAGATTGAGGCAAGCAAATCTGTAAGTCCTAGGGCTCTTTCATCCCCTGCTCATTTTTCTACAGCTGACAATGAAAATATACACTTTTTTAACAGCCATTCTCTTTTATAGCCAAGGGGGTTGTCGTGCAGGATTGTGGACTTATAGCAATAATAGGAGACTTACATATACTACAGCTGATTTCCAACAGCAGACAGACAATGAAATTTGAAAGTATCCTTTTCAGATTCTGTGCCTTGAGGTGAGCAGAGGAGAAGGAAGAGAATTCTTTTCCCCATCATTTTGAAGTCAACATTGCATTTTCACCAAATGCACACACATACGCCTGAACTTCTTTCCCCAGCTGCTCCTCTGGTTAATTTGTTTATTACTTCTACAAGCTACGTCTTGCCAGTGGTTTTATCAGCCTCTCCTGCTACTATAAATCTACCCTATTACTTAATATGCTGCAGTAAATAATTTGTATTTGTGACTGTAAACAATGCTGGCAACCTCTGTGGATGATAGGCACTTGACAAAGCCTGCAGAGTCCTTTGTCCCTGGCAGACAGAACCCGGCTGTTTGTGTCCTGTACTGAGTGCAGATCCAAAACTGGGAGCTTTATACATTCTGTCGGCAGTTGCCATTTACCACTTTAAAAATAATTTGAAGGCTACAACTGCTTTGGTTGTTATTTTGTATGTGATTCAGACTTTTTTCTTGAAGTAATGCAGTGACAAGTTCCAGAGAATAACCAAGAGATTCTGCACAGGTTTAAATGCCCACCATGGACTATTAAAGGATGAATCCCACCAAGGGGAAAAAACCCACCTGTTTAAAAGAAGCATTTATCTCAGATAATATGAGTTTTAAAGGATTAAGAACAGTATAGTAATATGGTTGAGAAAAATCACTTTTTCATACATCTTAGGATGATGTATAATTTTCCAGTTGCATGCTGTGCAGACCACTGCCAGACTTGGGTTATCAGAATTAACTCCTCCGGCAAATTACTGTGGGAATAAGAGAATTGCTCTGCTGCACAGTATTTTACTTGATATTCAGTACCAGATTTTCTCAGGTTCTTTTTTATGTTTCATTTTGCATTTATGCACACAAATGTATATTTGTATCTGAGTACCAAATCTATAATGATTCAGTGCCTTTGTACATGATTTATATGCACTAATTTTGTAATTACAAGCACAGTAGATGCATGTGCAAAAACAGAGGCACTCAGAAAAATGTGTTCATTGAATTTAAATGAAATCAGAATTCCTATTTAAAAACTGATTAAATATTATTCTGACATGAAGCATAAGATACCATTTGTTGCTGCTTTTTTTTTTTAACATCTTTTTTGGAGTAAAATTGCTTTACAATGTTGTGTTAGTTTCTGCTGTATAACAGAGTGAATCAGCTATACGTATACATATATCCCCATATCCCCTCCCTCTTGCGTCTCCCTCCCACCCTCCCTATCCCACCCCTCTAGGTGGTCACAGAGCACTGAGCTGATCTCCCTGTGCTATGCGGCTACTTCCCACTAGCTATCTATTTTACTTTTGGTAGTGTATATATGTCAATGCCACTCTCTCACTTCGTCCCAGCTTCCCCTTCCCCTTCCCTGTGTTCTTCATTCCATCCGTAATTTGTCAGGCTAAGACATGCAACCTATAACCTCCAAAGCAACAATCCAGGAATTGTTTCCTGTGACATGAGAGAAGCATATTATTCCCCATGTAAGATGCACGTCCCAAACCAATAGAACAGAAGTGAAGCAGCTTGAACTGCTTTTGAATATGGTGTTAATCATGACCAGGATGATGCTTTAGATTTTTTTACCTCTGCAGTAGGACTCTTTCCTAAAAAATCATGGTCATAGTTTATGGGCCCACTGGAGTACGGATAGAAATTTGAATCCTGAGGGGCATGCAGGATTCGTTCAGCATTATTTCAGTTTATAATGGATACAGTGAAAGAGTGTCTGTTGTATTCACCTTTGTGTTCCTAGTTCCTAGCAAACTGACTGGGACATAGAAAATCTTAAGTATAATAGCCTAAGTAATATACTGTTAGGTAGTGACAAAGCTCTCAGGAATGCATATGTACTGCCGATAAGTATAGAAATGGGCAAAAACACTTTGCAAAATGGTGCAGCATTATTAGTTAAGTTGAAGGTATGCATACCGTATGACCCTGCATTCTACTCCTACATATATATTCCAGAGAAATGTGTGGCTGTGTGCTGCAGGCTATAAGGAAAAATATGTTCACAGTGTCATTGTTTGATATATCCCCAAACTGGATTCAACCTGAATGCTCCTCAATAGTAGAATGGATAAATAAGTGTGGTATAGTCATATAGTAGAATATTATACAGCAATTAAAATGAAACATCTGCTATGGCTCAATTTTCCAAATATTATACTGAATAGAGTTGAAAAACATAAAGGAACACAAAATACAATTTCATTTATCCAAGTCTCAAAAATAAGCAAAACTAAACTGTATTGTTTAGATAAAGTATACAGAGGTAACGTGATTAAGATAACATGGAAATTAGTACTATAAATTCAGGATAATGGTTACCTGTATGGGAAAGAAAGAATTGCGATTGGAAAAGGCTACATGGGTTGGGGAAGGGATCTGGGGGTCAGTGATGTTCTCTTTCTGACCTGATTATTACACTAGTGATCACTTTATAATTATTGATTAAACTCTATGAAGGCTTTATGTATTCTTCTGTAAATATATTTCACAGTAAAAAGATAAAACAAGTAGAAAGTTCAACTTATATTTACCAGAGTCTATTTAAAGTACTTGGACAGTATATTGATCATGAGCTCCCCGCCACAGGGAGTTATTGGCAAAAAGTAACATTTTTCCCCAGCTTTATTGAGATATATTTGACATAGAACCATAGATAAGTTTCAGGTGCATAACATGATTTTATATACGTATATATTATGTTACCCACAATAAGTATAGTGACCACATCACATACTTACAATATTTTTTTTATGATGAGTACTTTTAAGGTCTTATCTATTAGCAACTCTCAAATATACAATACAGTATAGTAACTATAGTAGATCACTAACAACAGATCACTAATAACTTTCTTTTGATAACTAATATTATACTTATCGAGTTATTTATGATCACTTTTAATGTTAGAATCATAAAATATTAGTGTCCACAGTCAAATAGTCCATCCCTTTATGTCACTATTCAGACGAAGTCATTGAGACCAAAAGGAATTGGCTAAGTTTAGATAAATCTGAGTGTTAAAGGCCAAAAGTGCCAATCTTGTTTCTCTTCAACACGGAGGCATGTTATTCCTAAATTTTTCTCCTACAAATAAAGTTAAGGGGAAAATGTGCATCTGTCCTTCCCAGTCTAAATCCAGGTTTCTTCTCTTTGAAGCCATGTGGCTATTCATTTCATGAAACTTCTTATTTTCCCAGCTATCTTCTCTCTGTAGTCTAGTCACCTACTGGGTGAATCGGATGGGCCATGGCTTAATAGTATTTACTGATTCTACTATGGCTTAATAGTATTTACTGATTCTACTGTGAGCTAAATTGTGTGCAAAGTAATCATTAGTGTTTTTGTGCAGAAGGGGTTCAGGTGGAGATTTTAGTGAAAGATTGAGTTTGGTGCAGGAGTTCTTCAACATTGGGAAGTCCATTAGACTAAAAACCTAAGGTTGAAATTAATAGGTTGAGATTAAACCCTACAACCTTCCTTCTTAACAAATACCCATAGGATACTGATGCTGTGGCCCAAGGGAAACACAGATTAGGTTTAGTTGGCATGAAACACAGTGGGCTGAAGAACCCATCGTGAACAAAAAGTTTGTCAGTCTCAGAGTTATTGAAAATTTCACCAGAAACTTTTATGAGGTTACAGATTGACCTTAACCTGAAGAATTTAGCTTTTTCTTTTTTGGCGTGAATTTTGAGTTATTTTTGTATATCGAAAAATATATAATATGACATTATAAATGTTAACATTTATAAAAGGCACATACCATGGAAACTATAAACAAAAATGCCATTTTCCACTACAGTAGTTCCTTTAGAATTTCTATAAATAGATAAGTAAAAGAGTTTAGACGTAAAACTTTAACCACTTTGGATGTTTTTATAAAGCTTTTATATAACATGAATAATTTTTTAGTTCAGCTGTTTAATTAAAGAAAACTAAACTTTGAAATGACACAGTAAACTCTTGCCTGAAAGACTGTTTTCCAATACTTTTTGTAAACTGGAAATCAATATAGGGCATTTCAGAAGTACTGTACAAGACAGCAGATCTCAATTTTCTTTAAAACGAAAATGGGCACTGGTAAGAGGACAGTACCATGATAACTATATTTTCCAGCCCCACATCCCTAAGAGAGCTCCAGGAACAAAGGCAGATTGTCCTGATCAAACCGGTGGGAAAAGCAGATTTTATTTGTGACCCTCCATGCTGTGAATGTGCCCTTCCTGCTTAATGGAACTGCTCCAGATTTCAGGCGTAACATCCCAGAATTACACTGCAAGTGGAGTTGGAAAGGCCCTGCAAAGGCTATCATGATTTTGCAAGATGTTTGTCCTACATATACAGGACACCGTTTACGTGATTATTTTAATAGTAAAATGTACTTTAACTTAGAATAAGATGTGATCATCATTCTTCAGTTCCCCGTGTGCTGTAACCAGTCTTTCACTTTAAATAAATAAATAAATAACAAATGAAGGGAAATAGTGCGTGCAATCGCGCTTGAAAATTCAGAATACAGACATGAAAATACATGATTAATAGTAGTAATAACTATTTACCAAGAACTTAGACTAATAAAACACTTCACCTTAAATTATTGGTTGTGAATAGCCTGTCTGGGGAATTGAGAGTAGCCCAGAAAGACTCCTCCCTCTCCCATCCCAGCCCCTCACAAGACCACCCACTGTGGAGAGTGTCTCTCAGCCCCATCTGACCAGAAGGGTTGACAACAAGTCCTAGAAGCTCTGCAGCCCAGCGGTGCTTGAACAGTATGGTGAATGAGCAGAGCTGGTCACCCCCAGAGCAAAGCCAGTACTGCATGTCCTGGGCGTGGTGTGTTCCTCCTATACTGTACACAGGTAGAGGGATGAATTCATGGCCAAGGCTGAGGATAGGTCGCGCTTCCCAATTGCAGAGCCGGTTTGAAATTGGGAGGCACACCCATCCCCACCCCGCCCACCACCGTAAGGGAGCCGTCACTTAGCCCCGCCCACTGTGAAGAGTGAATTTTGGCTCCATCTGACCAGAAAGGCTGGCTAAAATTCCTGATAGCTGCGCAGCCCAGCAGCGGGTGAGCCAACAGGCAGGCAGGCAGAGCTGAGAGTTGGCAGAGCAAAGTGGGTGGCCCTGTTTAAGCAGGGAACTTGAGGTGTGGGTCAGCTTCAGTTAAGACAGGAAAGCTTGACCAGCTTTGGAGCTGCTTCTGCCTCTGTGCCTGGGCAAGGAACCTAATTCACAGCCATGCTCATCACAGAATACAGCCTCAGCCTGTCTGATCAGGGAAACTAACCAGAGCACACAGGAAGCTGCACAGCCTGTTCAATAGTCCTCTTGTAGAGTGGCACTTGAACAGAGAGCATAGACGGTGGCTTTCCTCATCTGCAGAGCAAAACGAGTGGCCACATCTGACCAGGGAATTCAGCGCACACTCCCGCCTGATTCAGATCCCCAGACAGTTAGCTGTACAGGCGCTGGGTCCTACCCTGCTGCCTTGCCAGGGCAGGGAAGCTAATTCATAGCTCCGTCTACTGCTGAATATAGTACTCAGTCCCAACCATGTAGTAAGCCTGACCAGAGAATCTGGCAAATGCAGAACGTACACTCAGCCTTACGTGGATAGGAAGCCAAGCCAGCAGTCCTATCGAACTGTTCTCAGCCAGTGGCAGCCTGCCACCATTCCCCATCCTTAGAGTTTGAACAGTTGTCTCGCCCAAAATTAGACCATAATGACAGACCTCACCTTCTCAAGGACATTACCAGCAGACACACCCAGAAACCCAAACTGAGCCAACTGGTGAAGAATTGTTTCTGCCAAAGAAAACCTGTAACCTCTGGAAGAGGAGCCTGATTACTCAAATGTGCAGATACTGATGTGAGAAATCAAGGATCATGAAAAATCAGGTAAATATGACACCACTAAAGAAAACGAATAAAGCTCCAATAATGGACCCTAGAGAAATGGAGATCTGTGAACAGTTAGACAAATAATTTAGAATAATCCTTTTTTTAATTTTAATTTTTTTAACATCTTTATTGGAGTATAATTGCTTTACAATGTTGTATTAGTTTCTGCTGTATAACAAAGTGAATCAGCTATATGCATACGTATATCCTCATATACCCTTCCTCTTGCACATCCATCCCACCTTCTTTATCCCACCCCGCTAGGTGGTCGCAAAGCACCAAACTGATCTCCCTGTACTATGCAGCTGCTTCCCGCTAGCTATCTGTTTTACATTTGTTAGTGTATATATGTCCATGCCACTCTCTCACTTCGTCCCAGCTTACCCTTCCCCCTCCCCGTGTCCTCAAGTCCATTCTCTTCGTCTGTGTCTTTATTCCTGCCCTGGTCCTAGGTTCATCAGAACCTTTTTTTTTTTAGATTACATATATATGTGTTAGCATATGGTTTTATCTCTTTCTGACTTACTTCATTCTGTATCACAGATGGTAGGTCCATCCACCTCACTACAAATAACTCAGTTTCATTTCTTTTTATGGCAGAGTAATATTCCATTGTATATATGTGCCACATCTTCTCTATCCATTCATCTGTCGATGGACACTTAGGTTGCTTCCATATCCTGGCTATAGTAAATAGTGCTGCAATGAACATAGTGGTACATGACTCTTTTTGAATTATGGTTTTCTCAAGGTATATGCCCAGAAGTGGGATTGCTGGGACATATGGTAGTTCTATTTTTAGTTTTTTAAGGAACCTCCGTACTGTTATCCATAGTGGCTGTATCAATGTACAGTCCCACCAACAGTGCAAGAGGGTTCCCTTTTCTCCACACCCTCTCCAGCATTTATTGTTTGTAGATTTTTCGATGATGGCCATTCTGACCTGTGTGAGGTGATACCTCATTGTAGTTATGATTTGCATTTCTCTAATGATTAGTGACGTTGAGCATCCTTTCATGTGTTTGTTGGCAATCTGTATATCTTTGGAGAAATGTCTATTTAGGTCTTCTGCCCATTTTTGGATTGGGTTGTTTGTTTTTTTGTTATTGAGCTGCATGAGCTGCTTCTATATTTTGGAGATTAATCCTTTGTCAGTTGCATTGTTTGCAAATATTTTCTCCCATTCTCATGGTTGTCTTTTTGTCTTGTTTATGGTTTCCTTTGCTGTACCTTTTAAGTTTCATTAGGTCCCCTTTGTTTATTTTTGTTTTTATTTCCATTTCTCTAGGAGGTGGGTCAAAAAGGATCTTGCTGTGATTTATGGCAGAGTGTTCTGCCTATGTTTTCCTCTAAGAGTTTTATAGTGTCTGGCCTTACATTTAGGCCTTTAATCCATTTTGAGTTTATTTTTGTGTATGGTGTTAGGAAGTATTCTAATTTCATTGTTTTACATGTAACTGTCCAGTTTTCCCAGCACCACTTATTGAAGAGGGTGTCTTTTCTCCACTGTATATTCTTGCCTCCTTTGTCAAAGATAAGGTGACCATATGGGCATGGTTTTATCTCTGGGCTTTCTATCCTGTTCTATATTTCTCTTTTTGTGCCAGTACTATACTGTCTTGATTACTGTAGCTTTGTAGTATAGTCTGAAGTCAGGGAGCCTGATTCCTCCAGCTCCGTTTTTCGTTCTCAAGATTGCTTTGGCTATTCGAGGTCTTTTGTGTTTCCATACAAATTGTGAAATTTTTTGTTCTAGTTCTGTGAAAAATGCCAGTGGTAGTTTGATAGGGATTGCATTGAATCTGTCGATTGCTTTGGGTAGTAGAGTCATTTTCACAACGTTGATTCTTCCACGAACATGGTATATCTCTCCATCTGATTGTATCATCTTTAATTTCTTTCATCAGTGTCTTATAGTTTTCTGCATACAGGTCTTTCATCTCCTTAGGTAGGTTTATTCCTAGGTATTTTATTCCTTTTGTTGCAGTGGTAAATGAGAGTGTTTCCTTAATTTTTCTTTCAGATTTTTCATTATTAGTGTATAGGAGTTCAAGAGATTTCTGTGCATTAATTTTGTATCCCACTACTTTAGCAAATTTATTGATTATCTCTAGTAGTTTTCTGGTAGCATCTTTAGGATTCTGTATAGTATAGTATCATGTCATCTGCAAACAGTGACAGTTGTACTTCTTCTTTTCCCATTTGGATTCCTTTTATTTCTTTTTATTCTCTGATTGCTGTGGCTAAAACTTCCAAAACTATGTTGAATAATAGTGGTGAGAGTGGGCTACCTTGTCTTGTTCCTGATCTTAGAGGAAATGGTTTCAGTTTTTCACCCTTGAGAATGATGTTGGCTGTCGGTTTGTCATATATGGCCTTTATTAGGTTGAGGTAGGCTCCCTCTGTGCCTATTTTCCAGAGAGTTTTTATCATAAATGGGTGTTGAATTTTGTCAAAAGCTTTTTCTGCATCTATTGAGATGACCATATGGTTTCTCTCCTTCAGTTTGTTAATATGGTGTATCACATTGATTTATTTGCAGATATTGAAGAATCCTTGCATTCCTGGGTTAAACCCCACTTGACCACTTGATTATGGTATATGATTCTTTTTTTTTCTTGGTTGTACGCGGGCCTCTCAATGTTGTGGCCTCTCCCGTTGCGGAGCACAGGCTCCGGATGCACAGGCTCAGCGGCCATGGCTCACGGGCCCAGCCGCTCCACGGCATGTGGGATCCTCCCGGACCGGGGCACGAACCCGTGTCCCCTGCATTGGCAGGCGGACCCCCAAATACTGTGCCACCAGGGAAGCCCAGTGTATGATTCTTTTAATGTGCTGTTGGATTCTGTTTGCTAGTATTTTGTTGAGGATTTTTGCATCTATGCTCATCAGAGATATTGGCCTGTAGTTTCCTTTTTTTGTGACATCTTTGTCTGGTGTTGGTACCAGGGTGATGGTGGCCTCATAGAATGAGTTTGAGAGTGTTCCTCCCTCTGCTATCTTTTGGAAGAGTTTGAGAAGGATAGTTGTTAGCTCTTCTCTAAATGTTTGATAGAATTTGCCTGTGAAGCCATCTGGTCCCGGGCTTTTGTTTGCTGGAAGATTTTTAATCACAGTTTCAATTTCAGTGCTTGTGAGTGGTCTCTTTATATTTTCTATTTCTTCCTGGTTGAGTCTCGGAAGTTTGTGCTTTTCTAAGAATTCATCCATTTCTTCCAGGTTGTCCATTTTATTGGTAGATAGTTGCTTGTAGTAATCTCTCATTATCCTTGTATTTCTGCTGTGTCAGTTGTTACTTCTTTTTCGTTTCTAATTCACTTGAGGAGAAAGTGTATTCTGTTGTTTCTGGATGGAATGTCCTATAAATATCAATTAAGTCCATCTTCTTTAATATGTCATTTAAAGCTTGTGTTTCCTTATTTATTTTCATTTTGGATGTTCTGTCCATTGGTGAAAGTGGGGTGTTAAAGTCCCCTACTGTGATTGTGTTACTGTCAATTTCTGCTTTTATTGCTGTTAGCAGTTGCCTTATGTATTGAGGTGCTCCTATTTTGGGTGCGTAAATATTTACAATTGTTATATCTTCTTCTTGGATTGATCCCTTGATCATTTTGTAGTGTCCTTCTTTATCTCTTGAAATAGTCTTTATTTTAAAGTTTTTTAATCTGATGTGAGAATTGCTACTCCAGCTTTCTTTTGATTTCCATTTGCATGGAATATCTTTTTCCATCCCCTCACTTTCAGTCTGTATGTGCTTCTAGGTCTGAAGTGGGCCTCTTGTAGACAGCATATATACGGGTCTTGTTTTTGTATCCATTCAGCCAGTCTATGTCTTTTGGTTGGAGAATTTAATCCATTTACATTAAGGTAATTATCAATATGTACGTTCCTATTACCATTTTTTTAATTGTTTTGGGTTTGTTTTTGTAGGTCTTTTCCTTCTCTTGTGTTTTCTGCCTAGAGGAGTTCCTTTAGCATTTGTTGTAAGGCTGGTTTGGTGGTGCTGAATTCTCTTAACCTCTGCTTATTTGTAAAGGTTTTAATTTCTCTGTCAAATCTGAATGAGATCCTTGCTGGATAGAGTAATCTTGATTGTAGATTTTCCCTTTCATCACTTTAAATATGTCCTGCCACTCCCTTCTGGCTTGCAGAGTTTCTGCTGAAAGATTAGCTGTTAATTTTATGGGGATTCCCTTGTATGTTATTTGTTGCTCTTCCCTTGCTGATTTTAACATTTTTTCTTTGTATTTAATTTTTTATAGTTTGATTAATATGTGTCTCATCATGTTTCTCTTTGTGTTTATTCCCTATGGTACTCTCTGTGCCTCCTGGACTTGGGTGGCTATTTCCTTTACCATGTTAGGGAAGTTTTTGACTATAATCTCTACAGATATTTTTCAGACCCTTTCTTTTTCTCTTCTTTTTTGTTTTGTTTTGGTACGCGGGTCTCTCACTGCTGTGGCCTCTCGCATTGCAGAGCACAGGCTCCGGACGCACAGGCTCAGCGGCCATGGCTCATGGGCCCAGCCACTCCGCGGCATGTGGGATCTTCCCGGACTGGGGCATGAACCCGTGTCCCCTGCATTGGCAGGCAGACTCTCAACCACTGCACCACCAGGGAAGCCCTCTTTTTCTCTTCTTTTTCTGGGACCCCTATAATTTGAATGTTGGTGCATTTAATGTTGTCCCAGAAGTGTTTGAGACTGTCCTCAATTCTTTTCATACTGTTTCCTTTATAATGCTCCCGGGCAGTGATTTCTACCATTTTATCTTCCAGCTCACTTAACCTGTTCTTCTGCCTCAGTTATTCTGCTATTGATTCCTTCTAGAGTATTTTTTATTTCAGTAATTGTGGTGTTCATGACTGTTCATTTGCTTTAGTTCTTCTAGATCCTTGTTAAATGTTTCTTGTATTTTCTCCATTCTGTTTCCAAGATTTTGGATCATCTTTACTATCATTACTCTGAATTTTTTTTAGGTAGGTTGCCTATTTTGTCTTCATTTATTAGTCTTGTAGGTTGTTACCTTGCTCATTTGTCTGTAACACATTTTTTTGTCTTTCAATTTTTTTTTTCTTTTGATGTGTGGTGCTGTGTTCCTATGTTACTGGTAGTTTGACCTGAGACGTCCAGCACTGGAGTTTGCAGCCAGTTGTATAGAGCTGGGTCTTGATGCTGAGATGAGGACCTCCATGAGGCCTCACACTGATTAATATTCCCTGGGGTTTGAGTTTCTCTGTTAGTCCAGCGGTTTGGGCTTGGAGCTCCCACCACAGGAGCTCTGGTCTGACCTCTGGCCTGGGAACCAATATTCTGCAAGCTTTGTGGCTTGGTTAAAAAAAAAAAAAAAAAAGAAAGAAGAAAAGGAGCAGTACAATATCAAAGAATAAAAAACAAAATAAAATTAGAAAGATTAAAAAATGTATTAAGAAAAATAAAACTATAGTTGAAACAACAGGTCACTGGGGGTTCCTCCCATCCCCTTAGGTGTCTGTGGTCCCCCACCGGTGCCTGGTAGGTGCCCTAGTTGTGTGGAGACATGAATTCTGTGTCCTCCGAGTATACCATTTTGATTCCCCCCCCCCCCAATAATCCTCTTAAGGAAGTTTAGCAAACTGCAAGAAAACACTGAGGGACAACTAAGTGAAATTAGGAAAACAGTGCATGAAGAAAATGGAAGTTCAACAAGGAAATAGTAACCATCAAAAAAAAATTCTATAGTTGAAAAATGCAGTAACTGAACTGAAGAATTCAATAGAGATTTTGAAAAATAGACTCAACCATGCAGAAGAAAGAATCAGCCACCTGGAGTATAGGTTATTGGAAATTACCTCCTTAGAGGAGCAAAAAGAAAAAAGAATGAAAAGGAGTGAAAAGCCTAAGGGAATTATGAGACACAATGTAAGGAAACAGTATTTACATTTTAGGAATTCCAGAAGGAGAAGAGAAAGTGAAAGGGACAGAAAGTATATTGAAAGCAGTAATGGCTGAAAACATCCCAAACCTTGGGAGAGAAATGGACATCCAGATCCACGAGGCTCAAAAAACCCCAAGTAGGTTGAATCTGAATAGGGCTACTGTGGGACCCATTCAAATTAAATTGTCAAAATCAAAGACAATTTTAAAAGCAGTAAGAAAAAAGAGAGAAGTTACTTACAGAGGAGCCCCCGTAAGACTATTGGCAGACTTCTCAACAGAAACTTTTCAGGCCAGGAGAGAATGGAATGACATACTCAAAATATTGAAAGAAGATACTTTAAACCAAGAATTCTGTACATGGTGAAGCTGTCCTTCAGAAATGGAGGAAGGATAAAGACTTCCTTGAACAAACAAAAACTGAGGGAGTTTATTACCACTAGACCTGTTTTACAAGAAATGCTAAAGGGGGTTCTTTGTGTGGGAGTAAAAGAACACTAATTAACATCATAAAAACAAAAACGTAGTGTAAACAGTAATGGTAATGGTATAAGGAATAAATCTCCTTGACATGGGTCTTAGTAACGATTTTTTGGATATGACACCCAAGGCACAAGCAACAAAATTAAAAATAAACAGATAGGACTATACCATACTAAAAAGCTTCTGCACAGCACAGCAAACAATCAACAAAGTGAAAAGAAATCCTATAGGATTAGAAAAATATTTGCAAACCATATATCTGGTAAGGGATAAATGTATAAAGAACTCATACAACTCCATAGCAAAATAATAATAACCCAAATAAAAAATTGGCAAAGGGTCTGAATAGACATTTCTCCAAAGGAGATATACAGAAGGCCAACAGGTACATGAAAAGATGGTGAATATTACTAGTCATTAGGGAAATGCAAGTCAAACCCATAATGTGGTATTGCCTCACGCCTATCAGATTGTCCATCATCAAAAAGTTGAGATAACAAATGCTGGCATGGCTATGGAGAAAAAGGAACCCTTATACACTGTTGGTAGAATTGTAATTGATACAGCCACTATGGAGAGGCAATGGAGGATCCTCGGAAAATTAAAAATAGAACCACCATATGATCCAGCAATTCCACTTCTGGGAATATATCCAAAGGAAGTGAAAACACTAACTTGAAAATATATCTGTACCCCCATGTTCAAAGCAGCATTATTTAGAATAGCCAGAAGCAGCCAAAACATGGAAACAACTTAAGTGTCTATCAGTGGGTGAATGGGTGAAGAACATGCAGCATACATACACACCCACACACACATACATGGGAATATAATTCAGTCATAAAACGTGTGGAAATCCTTCCATTTGTGACAACGTAAATGGACCTTGAAGGCATTATGTAAGTAAAATAAGTCAGAGAAAGACATATACTATATGATCTCACTTATATATGGAATCTTAAAAAAAATCAAAAACAAATTCATAGAAAGAAATTAGACTTGCAGTGACTAGAGGGTGGGGCGAGGAGGAGTTGGAGAAATGTGGTCAAAAGGTACAAACTGCGGGCTTCCCTGGTGGCGCAGTGGTTGAGAATCCGCCTGCTGATGCAGGGGACACGGGATCGTGCCCCGTCCGGGAAGATCCCACATGCCGCGGAGCGCCTGGGCCCATGAGCCATGGCCGCTGAGCCTGCGCGTCCGGAGCCTGTGCTCCGCAATGGGAGAGGCCACAACGGTGAGAGGCCCGCGTACCGCAAAAAAAAAAAAAAAATACAAACTGCCAATTATAAGTAGTTGGGATGTAATGTATGACAGCACTGCCGTTTGATATATAGGAAAAGCTTTAAGAGAATAAATCCTAGGAATTCTCATCACGAGGAAAAGTTTTTTTCCCTTTTTTTCTTTCTTTTCTTTTTATTGTATCTGTGTAGGAAGATGTTAGTTGAACTTATTGCAGTGCTCGTTTCACAGTATATGTAAACCAGCCATCATGCTGTGTGCCTTACAACTGTACAGTGGTGTGTGAATTATTTCTCAATAAAACGGGAAAATTATCGGTCCTCATAACTACATTAAGATATATAATAAAACTGTAATATATCTTGTAGGAAAGAGAAATTTGCTAGAACAGATTTTAATTCAGCCTTCAGGTACTCAGTAGCAAGATCATTTAAATATCATTTAGAGATTGTAATTCAAACCTTGAACATAATATCATTCTAATTACAAATTCTTTATCTACAATTCATATCACTTTATTTCCATGTTTTCTTCTTGGTTTATGTATTTGTTGTTTGGTTGATGGTTTAGTTGGACTGTACCTGGTTCCCAGAGGAAGTTGAAGTAGCTTACATATGTTTAGGTCCACAAACTCAGGTTTGCAAAACTGTCACTTTAAAAAAAAATGTATTTTCTCTCACTTAACTCAGTTTCTGACCCTGCACCCCCAGAATCTGGTAGAAAATTTAACCTCTGTGCTTCCTGCATTCTTACTCTTCCTTGGGAGGGTTCCACAGCTCTGATGTCCTTCAGAGTGCCATGGCCGTTCTTTTTTAGGTCATTGTCTAAATAGATGACTTCAGGAAAGTTCCTTTGTCCCTGCTGCGTAATCCCTCAGCTCTTTACCAGTTCTGGACAAACCTGGGGACCCCGGTGCTTTCTCTGAGGCCGCCTAAGGTCTAGCCTATGGATGCTCCCCATAGCCTCTCAAGGGCTACTTTTCTGTGTTGCTGACAGAGGTAGGGCCCGTCTCTGCTGTTCTGGGTCTCACTGGCTATTTTCTGGTTTCCCCCATCTTCTCCTCTCCATCCACAAAAGACTTCTCCCTTTCTTTGCTCTCCTCCACAAACCCCTTTATGTTCTTTTAAGGATATAGACATCTAGAAAACAAAAGCAAGAGATACTTGCAAGCTATTTTTTTTTTTTCATGGCTGATCCTTATAGTATCCAACCCATGATATAATGTGAGAACGCAACACTAAAAGACAATTGAGGAATAGGCATTTCTATGAGGTCAAAGCAATGTGGTACAAGAACACGACTCTTTGATTTAATTTCTAAATAAATATATTTATCTCCATGCCATTTCATCCTAAAGGGGATTTGGGATGTTTACATAAATACCATACACTACAAAAGATAAAATACATAACAAGGTAAGTTGGAATGTGTATGGGAATGGGGACTTTTAGGAAGTAGTATAGAACCAAGGTTAAGATCAGCACCCAACATTGCCTGATAAACTTAGCTCACATTTTCTCCCCAAGTTTCCTAATGAACATCCCAGATGGAAACAGAAATGTTTAGGTAATTAACAGTGTCCAAAAGATAAAAATGAGCCAGGCATCTAGAGAAACATAGCTTTTCTGTCCTTGAGACCTGAGAGAAATTTCTTCTATTGATCTACATAAAGGAGAAACTTTCTCAGTTAGTGAACAGTGTCCTCTACTTAACACACACACACACACACACACACACACACACACACACACACACAGAGAGACAAGTATCATATGAGTTTCTGATGAAAGCAAGTACAATGTTTTGATTAGAAAATGGAGACTTAAAGGGCGAAGAGACTGGGTTTGGATTTCAGCTCTGCCACTGCCACCTATGTGATCTCAGTTTAAATTTTCCCTGTGGAGGGCCTCAGTTTCTTCCCATAGAGGGAAAAATCACCAACTGCATAGGATTGTGAACATAAATAATTCCTATAAAGATTATGCCTGGCCAATACAAAAAGGCAATTTATATTAGCCTCTAATATTATATTTTTCTTCATAACCATTTATTCCATACATATTTATTGAATGCTTGCTATATGAAAGGCACCATTCTACACACTGGAGATGCAACAATAAAACAGGTCAAAATCCCTGCCTGCTGAGAGCTTGAATTACACTAGGAGGAGGCAGACAATGATCAAAATATTTAAGTAGAATGAATAGTATGATAGGAAACCATAAATTCTGTGGAAAAATAGAAATGAGGTCAAATAATGCCAAGGGTGAGTGCAGGTGGTTTCAGTTCTAAATAACGTAGCTGGGGCGGCCTCTTCTGAAGAGTTGGAGAGAAAGCATGAGTGTATCTGGAAGAAACCATGTCAGGCAGAGAAAGCAGAGTGGCTATTCATGAGTGTTTGAGGAACAAGGAAAACAGTTTGGGGGAAGCAAGGTAATGAGGAGGAGAGTGACAGGGATATAGTTAGGGAGCTTATGAGGACCAGTGCCATTGGGACCTGTAACTGCCTTCTGAATGTGATGGGACTACTGGAGAATTAAAGCAGAGGAATGATACGATCTGACTTATATTTGAATAGAGTCATCTGTTTCCTCCGTCAGGAGGCTTTTGGACTTATCCAGGTGAGGGAATAGCGATAGAAGCTTGCATCAGGATGGAAGCAGTGGAGGTGGTGAAAACTAGTAAGCATCTTAACGTTTTTTTGAAGTTAGAGGTAATAAGATGTGAAGGATTACATGTGGGATATCGGAGGAAAAATGGAGGCAGTGATGTCTTCAAAGCTTTTGGTCTGAGCAAATGAAAGGATGGAATTGACACCAACTGGATAAAGTCAGAAAGGTATTGGGGGAAAATTATGGGAATAGCCAGTTTCAGGAAGAATAATATCAACATCATCATTGTTACTTTTAATAATAGTATTACTCTTTTCCTCAGAGCAAAGGGATGACATGCCACCAAAATACAATTCAGAGAGAAAGCACTTCAATGCGGATCTGAGGGAAAGTAGTGTAAGTGTGCAGCTTTTTGATGGTCTAACTAAAGCAAGGATAAAATTTAGGATGTTAGAGGAATTAATGGACTGCTTATCCTTCAGGCATCCTGCCACGTTATTTCTTACAACTGAAATGTTTATAATATTTAGACAACAGAGAATTCTTTGGCATGAAACTGTCATGTTCGTTATGCTACTGCCTAGGGAAAATCCATGTGCTTTGAAAGTCAATTGAGTGGATAGTATAATTAATTATCTACAATGAAAATAGGAAGAGTTATGGTTGAAGAGATAATCATTCCACCTTCACATAGAAGAAGGTGAGGGAGAAAAGGGCCAGAGATAAATACTTTCCTCAGAAAATAACGCTTAGACAAGTGGGAAAATGAAGGCCCCGCAGATTCTTTTCCATGGAGCATTTCTGTAATAACTGTAACCTGGTAAAATTTCAAAGCGATTTTACCTATCACCTCCATAGAAGAATTTCATTAATGGACCCTTGATAGTTTTTATTTTAAAGTAATATAACTTTTTGATGAATTCCACAGGACTAATTAGGTTGCATTTAAAATGCATCTCTGAGTAGCTAAGTGGGTTAACCTGTTATGCTTGCAGGACAGTTGTTAGAGGATATCTCCCTCTTATAGGGTTTTTTTTTTTTTTGCTTTTAGAATATTAGTCTTTAAATCATTTGTCTTGACACTAGTTGGACCTCATGTTCCGTTATTGATTGAGACATCTCTTACTTTGAGATAATAAAAATACACCAGTGGCGGGCTTCCCTGGTGGCGCAGTGGATGAGAGTCCGCCTGCCGATGCAGGGGACATGGGTTCGTGCCCGGGGAAGATCCCACATGCCGCGGAGTGGCTGGGCCCGTGAGCCATGGCCGCTGAGCCTGCGCGTCCGGAGCCTGTGCTCCGCAAGGGGAGAGGCCACAACAGTGAGAGGCCCGCGTACCGCAAAAATTTAAAAAAAAACAAAAAAACACCAGTGGCAACTTTCTGTTTACTGTGGTAGGGGTAAGTGCACCCCAATCAACCATAGGATACCTGTTAAGAAAAGATGGGCAGAGCACACTGCTCTTTCAAACCCTTTAAAATTATTATCTGAAATTTGGTCAGTCTCTCCAGAAGAGATGATTGCTTGAGAATTTTTAGGGGAGGGGTAACTCCTATGCTAAGAAAAATCTCTAGGAAATTCAAAAATCTCTAGGAAATACAATGCAGATTTTCTAGGGGAAATCTGCAACAACACTGGAAACTAGGGAATACGCTGTAAGTCTGCCACTAACTTGAAATGCTTTCTGTTAGAATCACTGCAGATGGGGCATGAATAAAGAAGAAATTACTCATAAGTCACTGGGCCAGAAGAGATGGATTGTCATATAGGAAGTATGCAATCAGTATCCTGGAGGACATAAGCCTTCCTAGACTTGGAGGAATGAACTGAGAGACTGACTAGGCAAACCCCCTTGTAGGGCCTTAATGAGTCATATGGGTCAGCAGAAATCCCATAAGTTTTAGTGGCAGTAGAGCTGGGAACTCGGAAAAGTAAAGGGAACAGAAAATCTGCAGTAATGATGACAGCAGTGAGTTGGCTCCACATTTCAGTGGCTTCCATGATGAAATTGAACTGGGATGCCAGGAACTGTGGAACTGGAATAATGATATCCTGATACGGAGTGGGAGGTTCTGTTGATTGGGAAGTTAGTAAGATTGGTCCAAAGAAATGCGACTGTTGGTACACTTGGAAGAAAGCTGGGTCTCACCAAATCTAGCTCCTGACCCAGAGGCTTCTGCAAACGCAGAGGAGAAAGCATGCAGAGATGAAGTTGGCCTGCTGGGATCATTCACAGCCTTAGTGGCCCCACTTCTCTTACACACGATGTCAACACATGAGCAGTAAGCCCTGCGGATTGAGCTTCAAAAGAATTTCTCTAACAGTAGGCAAGTGGAAAATGAGAAAGCCCAAGGAGAATCCCCTTGCCATGTTTTTTGTGGGGAAATGCCAGGCATAGAGAGCCTTGTTACTTTTGAAAAATTAAAAAAGAAATTCAAAGGGGGCTTATGAAATGATTGTAAAATGAAGCATAAAGCATTCAAGAGGCAGAGGGAAATCATTTTGTAAGAAATAGACTTTATTTTTAGAGCAGCAAAATTGACCAGAAGGTCCAGAGATTTCCCATATATCCCCTGTCCCTACACATGTATAATCTCTTCTATTATGAACACCCCCCCACCAGAGTGATACGTTGGTCACAATCGATGAACATACGTTTATACATTATTGTCACCCAAAGTCTATAGTTTACATTCCAGTTCACTCTTGGTGTTGTACATTCTATGGGTTTGGAGAAATGTATGACATGTAGCAGAGTATTTTCATTGCCCTAAACATCCTCCACTCCCTGCCTATTCATCCTTCCCTCTCTTCTTCAACCTCTGTCAATCACTGGTCTTGTTTTTACTATTTCGATAGTTTTGCCTTTTCCAAAATGTCATAAAGTTTGAATCACAAAGTATGTAGCCTTTTTAGATTGGTTTCTTCCACTTAGTAATATGCATTTAAGTTTCCTCCCTTTTAGTGGCTTGATAGCCTATTTTCTTTTAGTGCTGAATAATATTCCATGATATGGATGTACCACAGCTTATCCATTCACCTACTGAAGGACATCTTGGTTGCTTCCAAGTTTTGGCAGTTATAAATAAACCTCCCATAAGCATCCAAAAACATATTCTTTTTTTTTTTTTTAGAGTTTTACTTTTTTTTTAATTTTTTTTTAATAACATCTTTATTGGGGTATAATTGCTTTACAATGGTGTGTTAGTTTCTGCTTTATAACAAAGTGAATCAGTTATACATATACATATGTTCCCATATCTCTTCCCTCTTGCATCTCCCTCCCTCCCACCCTCCCTATCCCACCCCTCCAGGTGGTCACAAAGCACCGAGCCGATATCCCTGTGCCATGCGGCTGCTTCCCACTAGCTATCTACCTTATGTTTGTTAGTGTGTATATGTCCATGACTCTCTCTCGCCCTGTCACAGCTCACCCTTCCCCCTCCCCATATCCTCAAGTCCGTTCTCCAGTAGGTCTGCGTCTTTATTCCTGTCTTACCTCTAGGTTCTTCATGACTTTTTTTTTCTTAAATTCCATATATATGTGTTAGCATACAGTATTTGTCTTTTTCTTTCTGACTTACTTCACTCTGTATGACAGACTCTAGGTCTATCCACCTCATTACAAATAGCTCAATTTCGTTTCTTTTCATGGCTGAGTAATATTCCGTTGTATATATGTGCCACATCTTCTTTATCCATTCATCCCATGATGGGCACTTAGGTTGTTTCCATCTCTGGGCTATTGTAAATAGAGCTGCAATGAACATTTTGGTACATGATTCTTTTTGAATTTTGTTTTTCTCAGGGTATATGCGCAGTAGTGGGATTGCTGGGTCATATGGTAGTTCTATTTGTAATTTTTTAAGGAACCTCCATACTGTTCTCCATAGTGGCTGAACCAATTCACATTCCCACCAGCAGTGCAAGAGTGTTCCCTTTTCTCCACACCCTCTCCAGCATTTATTGTTTCTAGATTTTTTGATGATGGCCATTCTGACTGGTGTGAGATGATATCTCATTGTAGTTTTGATTTGCATTTCTCTAATGATTAATGATGTTGAGCATTCTTTCATGTGTTTGTTGGCAGTCTGTATATCTTCTTTGGAGAAATGTCTATTTAGGTCTTCTGCCCATTTTTGGATTGGGTTGTTTGTTTTTTTGTTATTGAGCTGCATGAGCTGCTTGTAAATTTTGGAGATTAATCCTTTGTCAGTTGCTTTATTTGCAAATATTTTCTCCCATTCTGAGGATTGTTTTGGTCTTGTTTATGGTTTCCTTTGCTGTGCAAAAGCTTTGAAGTTTCATTAGGTCCCCTTTGTTTATTTTTGTTTTTATTTCCATTTCTCTAAGAGGTGGGTCAGAAAGGATCTTGCTGTGATTTATGTCATAGAGTGTTCTGTCTATGTTTTCCTCTAAGAGTTTGATAGTTTCTGGCCTTACATTTAGGTCTTAAATCCATTTTTAGCTTATTTTTGTGTATGGTGTTAGGGAGTGATCTAATTTCATACTTTTACATGTACCTCTCCAGTTTTCCAAGCACCACTTATTGAAGAGGCTGTCCTTTCTCCACTGTACATTCCTGCCACCTTTATCAAAGATAAGGTGTCCATATGTGTGTGGGTTTATCTCTGGGCTTTCTATCCTGTTCCATTGATCTATATTTCTGTTTTTGTGCCAGTACCATACTGTCTTGATGACTGTAGCTTTGTAGTATAATCTGAAGTCAGGGAGCCTGATTCCTCCAGCTCCGTTTTTTGTTCTCAAGATGGCTTTGGCTATTCGGGGTCTTTTGTGTTTCCATACAAATTGTGAAATTTTTTGTTCTACTTCTGTGAAAAATGCCAGTGGTAGTTTGATAGGGATTGCATTGAATCTATAGATTGCTTTGGGTAGTAGAGTCATTTTCACAATGTTGATTCTTCCAATCCACGAACATGGTACATCTTTCCATCTGTTTGTATCATCTTTAATTTCTTTCATCAGTGTCTTATAATTTTCTGTATACAGTTCTTTTGTCTCTTTAGGTAGGTTTATTCCTAGATATTTTATTCTTTTTGTTGCAGTGGTAAATGGGAGTGTTTTCTTGATTTCACTTTCAGATTTTTCATCATTAGTATATAGGAATGCCAGAGATTTCTGTGCATTAATTTTGTATCCTGCTACTTTACCAAATTCATTGATTAGCTCTAGTAGTTTTCTGGTAGCATCTTTAGGATTCTCTATGTATAGTATCATGTCATCTGCAAACAGTGACAGCTTTACTTCTTCTTTTCCCATTTGGATTCCTTTTATTTCTTTTTCTTCTCTGATTGCTGTGGCTAAAACTTCCAAAACTATGTTGAATAAGAGTGGTGAGAGTGGGCAACCTTGTCTTGTTCCTGATCTTAGTGGAAATGCTTTCAGTTTTTCACCATTGAGGATGATGTTGGCTGTGGGCTTGTCATATATGGCCTTTATTATGTTGAGGAAAGTTCCCTCTATGCCTACTTTCTGTAGGGTTTTTATCATAAATGGGTGTTGAATTTTATCAAAAGCTTTCTCTGCATCTATTGAGTTGATCATATGGTTTTTCTCCTTCAGTTTGTTAATATGGTTTATCACATTGATAGATTTGCGTATATTGAAGAATCCTTGCATTCCTGGAATAAACCCCACTTGATCATGGTGTATGATCCTTTTAATGTGCTCTTGGATTCTGTTTGCTAGTATTTTGTTGAGGATTTTTGCATCTGTGTTCATCAGTGATATTGGCCTGTAGTTTTCTTTTTCAAAAACATATTCTTTTTGTTGTTGTTGATCAACTGACTTTATGTTTTCAGTTTTATTGAAGTTTAGTTGATTTACAGTGTTAATTTCTGGTATACAGTAATGTGATTCAATTATACATATATTTTCTTTTTCATATTCTTTTCCATTATGGTATATCACAGGATATTGAATATAGTTCCCTGTGCTATACAGTAGGGCCTTGTTGTTTATCCATCCTATATATAATAGTTGGCGTCTGCTAATGCCAAACTCCCAATCCATCCTTCTCCCACCACCCCCCCCACCCTTTGGCAACCACAAGTCCATTCTCTATGACTGTGAGTCGGTTTCTGTTTCATAGATATGTTCATTTGTGTCATATTTTAGATTCCACATATAAGTGATATATGGTGTATGTCTTTCTTTTCTGACTTCAGTTAGTAGGGTAATCTCTGGGTCCATCCATGTGGCTGCAAATGGCATTATTTCATTTTTTATGGCTGAGTAATATTCCATTGTGTGTGTGTGTGTGTGTGTGTGTGTGTGTGTGTGTTTATATATGCACCACATCTTCTTTATTCATTCATCTGTTGATGGACATTTAGGTTGTTTCCGTGTCTTGGCTATTGTAAATAGCGCTGCTATGTACATAGGGGTGCATGTATCTTTTTGAATTATAGTTTTGTCTGGATATATGCCTAGGAGTAGGATTGCTGGATCATATGGTAACTCTATTTTTAGTATTTTTAAGAAACTCCATACTATTTTCCATAGTGGCTGCACCAGTTTACACTCCCACCAACAGTATAAGAGGGATCCCTTTTCTTCACACTCTCTCCACCATTTATTGTTTGTAGATATTTTAATGACGGCTATTCTGACTGGTGTGAAGTGGTACCTCATTGTAGTTTTTGGTTTGCATTTTTCTAATAATTAGTGATGATGAGCATCTTTTCATGTGCCTGTTGGCCATCTGTACAAAAACATTTTCTTGAAAAATATTTTATATATGCAGCAAGAAATTTCAGTTTCTATTTGCTTTGTCCCTTTGACAAAGGAAGAAAGCATAGACTGGGGACTTCCCTGGTGGCGCAGTGGTTAAGAATCTGCCTGCCAGTGCAGGGGACATGGGTTCGAGCCCTGGTCAGGGAAGATCCCATGTGACATGGAGCAACTAAGCCCGTGTGCCACAACTGCTGAGCCTTTGCTCTAGAGCCCGCGAGCCATAGCTACTGAGCCCGAGAGCCGCAGCTACTGAAGCCCGCATGCCTAGAGCCCATGCTCCGCAACAAGAGAAGCCACTGCAATGAGAAGCCTGAGCACCACAATGAAGAGTAGTCCCCGCTCACCACAACTAGAGAAAGCCCGCATGCAGCAACCAAGACGCAAACGCAGCCAAAAATAAATTAACTAATTAATTAAAAAAAAAAAAAGCCAAGAAGTTGAAAGAGGCTTCTACTTTGAAATCATAAACTGTATAAGAAGAGAGATAAAAGGTAAAAGAAAAGAGATTATTAAAATGGAGCTGAGTGGCAAACGGAAGTTTGAAGAGAGATCAGTAATAAATGATAGTAAAGTATAAAGTTGTGGAAGAATTTTTAAATGTTTTAAAACCAATTAAGGGCAGAGACTATACAACAAAAAACTGAACAACTGTTATAGATCTTAGAATGCAGATAATAATTGTAACAACAAACATTTAACTGAGCAGAAAAAAGATAAATGATGTGGGAAACAACATAGAATTGCTAGAGAAATCAGCACATGTTAAAAATGGTATTAAAACACATAATAGAAGAAACCATTTCATAGCTAAAGATATAATTTGATATTTATCAAAATTTATAGAATTAATTTTAAAAGGCAAAGACATGGATATAGTAAAGATATTAAAATGTAAGCAAAAGAAATTCAATAAGCATTCTGGCTGGAAGTAGAATGGAATAAATAATACCTTTCTTGCCAAGAAAACTGTATTTTTAGATCTTTCTTACAAAGTTATAGAAAAGAATAAATAATAATTAGCCCCTTTTTTCCCCTTCTTGTTCTATTATGGAAAATTTCAAATACATACAAAAGTGGGGAAAACTTGTATAATAAACCCATATGTACGTGTTCCCCAGCCCAGTAGTTATCAACTCATTGCCAACCTGGATTCATCTGTATCTCCACCCACCCTCCCCCTAATCTTGGAAGCATTGTATCACTTGCTTTCATAAATACTTCAGTACATGTCTCTAAAATATAAGGACTCTTTTTTTGAAAACATAACTACAAACCATTACTCTACCTAAAAAAATACACTTATGTAATATCACTCAGTAGCCAATCAGTGTATAAATCATCCCTAGCTTTATACATTCACTTTTGATTTATTCAAATCAGGATCCCAAATACATTTACAAATTGTTTGGTTGATAAATCTTTAAAGTGTAATTTAATCTGTAAATGTCTCCTCCCATTCTTTTTTCCTTACAGTTTATTCATTGAAGAAATATTTATTTTTCCATTCTACAGAGTTTGAGGGAAAACACTGTGATTCTAAATTCCAATTAAATTCTGAATTTATTCGTCTAGTCACTTATTTGTCCATGAGATTAGAAAGTGTATCATCCATGTACCTTTCCTGAAATGTAAGCAAACAACAAAATCTATGAAAATAAAATGTTGTGATATAGAACTGGCAATGAAAATAGGATAAAGTCTCAAAATTACAAGTCTACCATATAAAGTAGAATGAAAATATTGTGACTGGTTCTTAAAAGCAAAGATACATAATGTATGAGTCTGTAATCACAGATGACTTCAATAAAACCATTTTAAATTAATTTTTTTTCATAGTGGATGGTCAACACATTTCTTCTTACATTTCTTCTTTATGCTTTAAGTGGATTATTAGAAACGCAAAATTTAAGAATCTGAAAGCAAATTTGTAGAGATAGATACTTTTTTTTAAGGTTTTTCAACAACTTTTGCTTAATTTTAATTGCGAGTATAAATGTATTGAAGAGGATTTATCTAATTGTTATTACTTGTTGCCAGATTCTGGACTCAAATTTTTTTTTGTTTAATAAATTTATTTATTTATTTTTGGCTACTTTGGGTCTTCATTTCGGTGCACGGGCTTCTCATCTTGGTGGCTTCTCTTGTTGTGGAACACGGACTCTAGGCGTGCGGGCTTCAGTAGTTGAGGCTCACGGGCTCTAGAGCACAGGCTCAGTAGTTGTGTTACAGGGGCTTAGTTGTTCCGCGGCATGTGGGATCTTCCCGGACCAGGGCTCAAACCCGTGTCCCTTGCATTGGCAGGCAGATTCTTAACCACTGCGCCACCAGGGAAGCCTTGGACTCAACTTTTTTAAGAGTACTACATCTTTATCCTATATAGCAAAAGTCTAAATTTTTTGCTCACTTGGGTACTAAAGAGTTCTTTATTGAGTATCTTCCTGGGATGAATATTCTGATGTGAACTCTAACTGCACTTTTTCTCCTTTTCCTGTAGAATTGATATATCCTCAGTGTGAGATCTTCATTGTTGACTAAGGATTAAGTAATCGTTAAAGACATCCCTTCATTCATGACACAGCGTTTTATAATGTGTGAATCCTCACATGTTCTATAAGTGTTGCTCTATGAGTACTTGATTTCTAGCCTTTACTTCCATGAATTGCTTCTGCAGCATGAATTATATGGTTTTCCCCAAGACGATTCCCTCTGGTAGGAGAGAAAGCTTATGTCTGTAATCAATATAGTAGAGCCTTCAGTAATTCATCCTTCAAGCACAAGTGAATTCATACCGAGGGAAACCATACAAGTCTCTATAGGGGAAAGCCTTTAATGCATGCTCTGTTCTTATCAACATCACAAACTTTACACTGGAGAGAAACCTTATAAATGAATGTGGAAGAGCCTTCTTCCAGAGCATGTACCTACACAGACACCAGAAAATTCATACAAGGGGAAAAACTAAATATAATGAATATGGGGAAGACATCAGCCAGAGAACTAACCTTTATTCACACAGAGAACACATGATCAAAAAACTATGTCTGTAGTCATTGTGGAAAGGCCTTCACTGATAATTTATCCTTTAAAAATTATCAGCAGATTCACACTGGAGAGTAACCCCAGTTCTGTAGGCACTGTGGAGGGACTTTCAGTAGAACTCCAGCCTTGGTATGCACAGGAAAACTCAGAATTGGAGTAACACTTACAAAAGGAAAGAAGCATGAGAGACTTTACCAAGAGAGAGACATTTAAAAATATATACACTTACAAAAAACGGAGATGTATAATTTAAAAAATACTTGGAAATAGGGTGTGGGGATAAATCACAAGAAGTCCTGGACTTGGAAAAAAATTATTCTGAGATGTATATCTGAGAAATGTAAGCCTACCAGTTTTCCCCTACACCTGGGTAAAAAAGAGGACTGGCCACACGGATCCTAGTTTAATAAGGACTGTCAGGCAATAAGCTAAAAGTTATACACAGGACTTTAAAAGTTTTCCAATGGGTTAGATTTGTTGTCTATTCAGTCACTCTTAATATTCATTGTGATTGAAGGATGTTGCCTATTTCTGTTCTACTCGTTAGAATTGTTTGAGTTTTAATCGATATCCTAGTAAATGGTTCATTTTTATAAATGTCTCAAAATTCCTTGAAAGAGAATATGTAGTCTCTATTTGATGGGTATGAATTGCTCTGTCTTGGTCTGTGTTTTTCTCCATCTCTACACACACACAGACACACACACACACACACACACACACACACACACACACACACACACACTCAGTCCAAGTCACCACTATGTCCCATCTTGACTACGACAATAACACTTACACCAATCTCTGTACCCAACACTTGACCCTCTGTATTCTACATAGTTAGAATAATCCTTTAGAAAATAACTCATTTTATGTCACTTCTCTCCTCAAAACCTTCATCTCTCTCAAAATAAAATTCCTTACACCGTCTGGCCTCTGGTGACTTCTCTGACCTCTCCTACTACTTTTCTCTTTTTGCTAACTGTCCAATTCAGGTTGGCCTCCTTGCCCTTCCTTCAACGTGCCAAGTATAGTCTCACCTCAGGTGTTTTGCATGTGCCCTCCCCTCTCTGCTACCCTCTTCCTCAGACATGTGTATGACTTGTTCTGTCTTTACTTCCCTGGTCTCAACTAATCTGCCTCCTTATTCAGATGTCCTTCTTTGACCAACCAAATAAAAATAATTCCTATCCATTCCCTTACCTGGATTTAATTTCCTTCATTGCTCTTAATCACCACTCAGAACACTGTATATTTATTTCTAATCTACGTATTTATTATTTATTTAATATATTTTTCTCATTATCTTATCTCCCTCCACGGGAATATAAACTACATTGCTGTGTCTCAAGGTCCCAGAACAGTACGTTTACTCAATAAATATTTGGTTAATGAACGTGACCCGCTTTCATCTCTCACCTTGCATACAGGTAAAATCTGCACCACCCTAGTTTCAGGCATGGTGTGGGCTTCTAAGAGTCATCCATTTTGCTTTTACCCTGCAGTCCATGATTCAGGAGCATTCACTCTAGTTGGTACCATTGTTAAGTAGCCTAACTTTTACCTTGATACTTAGAGACGTATTATACCTGAAATTTGTCCCTGAGCTTAGCTGCTTACTGGTTTCTGGATATATAATCTCCATCACTCACACTGTATACAGAGATAAATGGCAGCTGAGGTATGTTCCCCAATACGAAAAAAAGGAAAACAATGGTGTTGTCCTGGTAGCATTATGGAAGAGCACTCTATATTGTATCCCTAATATATTTAGTAGATTTTCATTAATTCCCTCTTCTTGAGGGTCTCTCTTGTTGAGGGAGGGAAGGTTCTAGATTTCTGAACTCCCACTAGGTGGAGCACTTTCCACAGCAAGGGGTTCTGGAAATCCTCCCTTAATTGAGTCAGAAGTTCTCTTATAGTCTACTAGGATAAATGCACATCTGTTTGTGCCTTCTGATCTTGGGTGGGATAAGTTGAGCCTAAAAGGTGAAGGGTTTAGCCACTGCAGATATGTCCCTGGTTAAACACAAAGATCTCTGCACACTAATTCCAGTGCTTCCTGTTTGAATAGTCTTCAAGTTAAGCTGCCTGTGTGCACAGAGCATTCTGCTAGAAGCAGCAGGCACAAGATTTCCATTTGGATTTGATAACCTCTACAGTTTGGGGGGGAAAAAATCACTACCTAGATTAGTTTTAAAATTTGTGTGCCCGTTCATATATCCAGGATCAGCATTCCGTGTTCATCAAGGAGATACTCATGGAGTAAGGCCAATTGTATCCTCTGACCTTGAACTGAGAAAACCATATCTTATTTATGAATTCACTGCCCTGCTTACATTTTAAGGCTTCTGTTCAAAGAATTTTTGCTTTTTTCTTTATCACCTGAAGTAATGGAAGCAATGGAGATTTTCCCAGTGTCACATATTTCTCAACCACAGTTAAATCCCCAAATGCTCAGCCGTTCCTTATTGAAGAGTATCATATGCCACCATTGCCCCAGATTTCTTTGACTCTCATGGAAAACAGTTTCCATGTCCTGAGCTGGAGAAATTCACATCTTCGTTGCTGATGTCTGGTCTGTGATAGATACTGAAAAATTATAGTCTGCAAGGGTAGACCTGTTACCCCAATACCAACCCCTTGTGTAACAAGATGTTTAAATGGGATGTGAGTCTTAGTTTCTGGTGAATCAAAACAACAGAGTAGAAAACAGTAGGTGACAACTTCTCCTGTGTTCTAAAGTAAGGTGTTAGACAACCTACACATGCCTTACAAAGGAGATTTTCAACTTCTAGCTGATTAACCATCAATGAAAGAGGATAGAAAGGGCAAAAGGGAATTGGAGATTGGAGAAAGAATTTCTTTGTAAAAAGTTGTTGGAATGCTGTGGCAGATCCCCACATACAACATTACGGAGGAAGGGAGGTTCTCCTCCTCTAACCTCAAGCAGACTGAGGAAGGTTTCAAAGAAACCATTGAGAAAGTGTGATGTTTTCTGTGAAGGTTTGAACAATACATGTCAATTAGTGCCTGATGTGCCTGAGAGAACCAAAGTGCAAGAAATGGAAGTTGCTTGTGGCAGCCCAGTAGAAGGCTGTAATTTGGAGAATAGCTGCTTTCTCAAAGATTGATTTAAAATGCATGTTTCCTGTGGATATATGCACGGGAGAGTTCCCTGGGGTTGTCTCATTGGGATTATTTCTAAGAGTGCCACCTGGAGATTTGGTGGAATTCTGAGAGTTTCTTGGATGGACTTAGACTGTTGAGAATCAAAATCTGAATTGCGGGGCAGGGGAAGGTCGTAAGCAGCCAGCTGGAAAGTGCACCAAAGCATTTCAGTGAGAGATTCTAAGCAATGAGTACTCTATGGAATCCACAAGGCACACTGAGGAGTGAAATTTAGGATTTAACATAAACCAAGCTAAGACAGTACTGATTCCAGCTTATAAGTCTTTCACTTTAGGAAGCTATTCTCTGCTCCTTTCTTCTCCCCACAGCCTTTCAAACTTCAAAGAGCATTGGCAGTCTAATGTATTGGAATAGGGAAGAGAGACAGTACCTTCAGGTGGAGTCAGTAGAGAAGTAACTATGTCACCCTTTCCCGTTGAAGTGTTTCCATCTATAGCACTCAGAAGGACTTTGTATTATCATAAAGTGACCAAAGGAGAGATGAGATCTACCTGAGATTTTATCTAAGGACAAGGGAAGACCAAGACCCACAGAGTGAATTTTCAAAGGCAGTCATGAAAAAAAAACTAAACTGCCTTATTTTGCCCCTTTCTTCTGCCCTTTGATATCATGATATCACATGATATCTCATATACATATATACTATATATTACATATACATTATATATTGAGTATTATATATTATATATAGTGTGCATATAGTATGTGTAATATATGTGTATATAATGGTGCGTATAACAACATTTGTTCATTTTGTTATTCAAACACTTTACATCTTAAATGGGGTTTTGCCTTCACATTTGGATACCTGAGATAGTAGTGTTAATGATTAACACTAATAGTAGTCTATATGATTGTTGTTTTGTCAGCTTTCTGATACTCAGATTTTGCTTCTATACTTTAAAGCTATATTGTTTGATGCATGAAGGTTTGTGATTATATCTTCTCAATTTTAATTCCTTTGAATGCTAATTTCCATATCAATATTATGAACTGTGCTTTCTTTCTACTAATATTTTCCTAATATGTTATTTTAAATTTTCTTGTTTTCAAGTTTATATGTTGTTTTGTTTTAGGTTGCTGGATTTGGGTGTATATGTATATACTTCCTCCAATCTTAGAATTAATATTTAAAATTACCACTATATTTCAATCTTATTGATATCATCAGATTCTAGTTTATTTCTCTACTAGTAAAAATTACCCCAATCTTTAATAGATGATTTTTAAACATTTATTTTGCTATCAATGGAAACATCCAATCAATATCTATAACCTCACCTGTGAGTGAGAGAAGACGCTTAGCAAAATTTTGACCTATTTCTTCTCCCCTCCTATTTACCTTTCAGATTTTGGGGTAATTGTTTACAATTTTAGTTCCAAAATTGAAATTGTTATATTATGTTTTTCCATTATGCCTCTTTCCTGAATCCTAATGTAATAAAAGCAGTATATTTCACAGCTACAATATAAATAATTATTTGGAGTTAAATACACATTTTCCTGAGCTCTTGGCTTACCTTTCTTTTATCTTTTATATTCTTGTATCTTGGATTTTTGTTTTCTTATTTTCTCAGACATCAGCAAGAAAAAATTTTAAAGGCCTCTAAATCATAACATTTTGAGGTTTTGAATACACTATGACTATGAATTCAAAATACTGGTTTAACTGGGCATAAGCATTGAAGTTTGCATTTGTCACTCCTGTGCCTTATAAATTTACACTACGATTTCCCTGAAATTTCATGTTTTAGGTTAAAAGTTTGATGTGTGAGTCTTTTGTCTATGGAAATAACTTTTTTTGTTCCTATATGGTTTTACAATATTTTTATTTATTTATTTGGTTCTTAATTTAACTTAGTTATGTCCAGGTATTTTATTTTTTTAAATATTGGCCTTTATTTTGTCTTTGATTATTTCTTCTTCTTCATAGCTCTGTTCTGGAATCACTGTTTTGCTAGTTATTAGATACTTTTAATTGATCCTCCATATCTCATAGCTTTTCTTTCAGAATTTTCTTTTTTTCCTTTCCCTTTGCATTGTGTTCTGAGATACCTTCCTGTTTCAACTTTTCAGATCCTTTACTTGATCTTTTTGTTTTGCTTGTTTTCTTTTTTCTCTCTTTTTTTCTTCCAGTCATAGGCATTATTTTATTCAACCTTCTAATTAAGCCTTTAAAAATAATGATCATGATTAATTTTTGAGAATTCTGATTAAACATAATTGGTCACTGATACAAAGGATGCAGTCTAGATGGATCTGTACTAGTTGCCACACTGGGTTTATTTATCTCTAATGGCCCTCAAAGACAGTGAACCTAGATTCTGATTACAGGATCCCTGGCTGTCATGAGTTAGATTGTGCATATGATTGGTCAAATGGGCTCTAGTAGTATATGCTTTGAGTAGTAATTGAATTTCAAGGTTCACGAAGAGATTGAGAACTTCCCTGGACCATGACTCTACTTTTGGCTTCGGTCCTAACACCCACAGTCTGAATCTCTGGGGGCAGGTTTGCTTTAAAGAGCTGTTCTTTCATTTTTAGCTCAATCACACTCTGGAGCCAGCAGTTCTGAAAGCAAGGGAATTAAACATGTTTGTACATCCTTTTTGTTAATGGGCCCACTTATTGCCCACCCTTCAGTCTTGCTCCCAGTTCTTGCTGCCGCAAGTCCTGGTTTGTTAATAGGGTCTCCTGAGAAAGTCACTTTTTGGCAATTCTGCTCATATAGTATTGTGAGTTCTTAGATTTTGCATGTTTTTTCTACCAATCTTATATCATACATATGTTATCTTCCAGAAGATCTTCAAGATTTGATTTGATGTCACCCTTTCTTGTTAATTATTAGTATACTGGATTTATTCTTATATTTCGACATCTCATTGTGGTTTGGGATGAACAAATATAGTCAGATGCCCTTCTGGTTTTGATGACCCAGGTTATTGGATTTAGATGTCTGATTATTAAAAAAACAAATACATCTATTTTTTAATGTAAGGTGTCTTGTAATATTTACAAAATGACCATTTGGGACAGTTGTGATTCTGATATCCAGTTCTCTAAATTATTTTACTTATAAATAGTTGAAGTAGGATGCTTTGCTTTTTATGGCTTCTCTTTCTTACATTTGTTAACTTTCATTGGAGAGAGACATTGAAAATCTGCCAAGAAAACACGTTCAGAAGCAGAGAATCTCAGGAAGAATATCAGCTGCATTGCCTTTGCTTCCTGAATTCAGATCAAAATATCAGTCAGATGCTTTCATCCTGCTCAAACAAGGGAAGTTGTCAGGGTGTATAAGGTGGAGAGAATCATCCTTCTTTTGATACTTCTAGCAAATAATGGCAGTGACTCCTCCTCATAGCTGCATCTTACAATTCATTAAAACAAACAGACATTAAAGATATGATCTAAGGCGGGAACTCTACTGGAAAACGCTCATGGTATGGCATCCTAAACAATTATTCTGTTATCAAGCAGTTGTGTCTGGGAGAATCATATCTGCAAAGCTTGTTTTTAAATCATTCTCCAACGGTAGCTCTTTTTTTTCTGAGGCATTTCATGGGTCAGAATCATGGACTCTTATTAATGACCAGGTATTTTTCACCTTTAACTCTCCCTTAAATGATGGAAGAATCTTTTATTGCCTTCCTCTACAAAAAATGAGTATTTAGGGAATTGTTATCTACCAAAGAAGAAAGAAAAATGAATGTGCACTGGGTAATTTCTAATGTATGTCATCCTTTTCCTGGGAGAGACTCCCAGCCATGCAACCTTCAGAATATAAACAAAAATGAATGAATGATTTAGCAGTAATATTGTTTTCAATTTTGATGTGAGTTAAAAAGTGAAAGTTATTCAGAATATTCTTTTGTTCAAATTAATCTTCCCTGGATCCCTCATACATTATTCAGAATTCTGTGGTAGATTGACCAATTTCATAAGAATGCTAGGTAGTTTATTTTCTTCTAAATAGAGCCTCTGACAGCTGCATGAATAACCATAACTCAATGACAAAATTTTTAATGGAAAATATATTTTTTTACATGTTTTTAAAATTCCTTTTTAGTAGCTACTTTTATTGTCATTCTGGCTTCTAAGTGTCATGGATTCATCAAAGAGAGAACTACCACTCTTCTAGTATTTTTTTATTTTTGATTAATTATAAAAAAGTTCATGGGCTTCCCTGGTGGCGCAGTGGTTGAGAGTCCGCCTGCCGATGCAGGGGACGCGGGTTCGTGCCCCGGTCCGGGAAGATCCCACATGCCGCGGAGCGGCTGGGCCCGTGAGCCATGGCCACTGAGCCTGCGCGTCTGGAGCCCGAGCTCCGCAACGGGAGAGGCCACAACAGTGAGAGGCCCTAGTACCGCAGGAAAAAAAAAAAAGTTCATATTTTGTAAATGATTATAGTTATCTGTGTCTTTCAGGAATATTTGAAATATTTATTGATGATGAAAGAGAAAGAGGTGACAGAGTAGTCACGGCGGAAAGCTGCCTGGCTGCAGAGTCAGGGGCTCACTGTATGTACAGTCTGGGTGAGGTTTAGGAATGTGCATTTGTAGCATCATTCATACACACAGGTGTAAGAATTTGTACTTTGAGAAACATTAACGCACAGTGCTTCTCGAACTTTAATAGGAGAAAGAATCATCTAAATATCTTGTTAAAATACAGATTCTGATTCAGTAGGTCTTGGGGTTGCCCTAAGATTCTGAATTTCTAAAAAGGTCCCAGGTAGTGCCAGTGCTGCTGATTCAGAAAAACCACACTTCATGTAGCAAGTTGAGACCAGTTGATACCGGTCTTCAACTTTGCAAATCCGCAATCTCAGTTTTGCCAGTTCATATCGAATTTGATCATGGAAAGACAACATACAATAACCAAAGAGAAAGGAGGCTGATGTTTAAGCCAAACTGCCAGTTTAATTATGGCACTGCTTCTTAACCCTGAGCGCCATGAGAGTAACATATAGAATGCCAGTGCTTAGGCACAGTTCTGATTTAATTGGTCTGGAATGGTCCTGAAATATAGTTAAAACTTTCCAGCTGATTCTGATATGCAGCCACAGTGAGGATCACTGATTTACATTGAGATGTGTAATACCAGTAGATCAGCTACCAATGTTAGTTGATCAGCACGTCCTCTTCCCTGAAGAATGTCAACATAGGGAGCCAGGGTGAAGTTGGCAGCTTGCCTGGGGAATGTAGAGTCACAAGGGAAGAAGTTTAATAACTTGAGCTTCATCACGCCTGATAGGTACATCTTCACCACAGGATATGCTTGCCAAGGATGTGGGTGTGCAGTAGACCCTTCAGTGCCCTTCTTCAATTGATATAATCTTGCATTCTAAGCTCCCGTTTTCTATACTAAGGCAGACTATCCGACCTCTGTTATTTTCCTTCATTCTTTAAAACATATTTTCAAATACATTTTATGTTTATATAATACATAGACTTTCACTTTATTCATTTATTCCTGTTAACTTTAATCATGTCTTTCCAGCTCCCTAAAATTCTTAGTCCCCTTCATTGCCAGTGGATGTCCCAACATCTCCTCCATGGTTCACTTCATTATTCATGCCATAGGGTGAATTTTCTTTATATAAGGTCTAATATTTTCTGCTTTTTAGTTTCGTCCTTAGAGTGTAAGCTTTATTGCCACGTGTTAAACAGCCCCACCAACTTTATAATTCCTAAATTATTTGTTCAGTATCAATTATATGAATATATGAAATGCAATGTATATATATACTTTTATATATATATACTTTATACTATATACTATATACTATATACTATATACTATATACTATATACAATGTATATATATACTTTATATATATATACTTTTCACAAAGTTAATGCAAGGATTACAATAGTGGAAGACAAAGATGAAATGAAACTGAGTAGAAGGTAGTTTAGGTTCATAGAACAAGACTACGTTTTTCTGTCACTTAGGAAATACTGTTCCACATAAGGCACTTTAACCTGCAAACTGGGCAAGTGCCAATGGAGTGTTTAACTGACTTTCTATTTTAAGCAGGAAAATGGTTCACCTAGAATTATTCTTTTTCTGGGGGGGGGGGGTAAACTTTTACTATCATGAAACTTAATGGAAATTTTAACAGCAGATCATTTTGAAAACATGTGAAAGGAAGCAGGTAGTAATCAGGAATTCTTTGTGAAGTTCTGTCAGACTAATTGAATTTTCCTCTGTCAGAATGATAGGACTGATACATCAGTTGAAGTAACAGCTGTAATTTACCTTGACTTTAAATGAGCTTCAGCTGCTACTTATTTGGCATACAAATTACAAAATTTTTTTAAGTAATCTAGACTAGAATCTTGCATGGTTAGAGTTGTATTTATCTACACCAGAGGCTTATCCAAAATTATCTAAGGTTTTGGTGCACTGCATTTTTATTAAGTCATAACCATGTCTATGTTATATTTGTATATTCTGAACCTGCAACTGCAGATGAACCACAGTAATCACATACAGTAATAACAGGAATGTGTGTGTGTGTGTGTGTGTGTGTGTGTGTGTGTGTGTGTGTGTGTGTGTAAGTGTGTAAACCACCAACAAAGTCAGTCATCTGCAAGTGGAGTGTTAGCTTGGCTTGGAATATCAGGACTGACATTCTGGATAAGCCATACCATATAGCCATAGAGCCTGGGTTGGAAATCAGACTTCTCCAGAGAACACAATCAATAGCATATACATACGATGGAGCAGTGGTATTGTTATTTTGCTCTGCTATCTTGAAGCCCACCACAATCAACAAAACTAAAATAGATGGCTCCTTGGGGGTGGGGGAGGCCTGAACACTGCCTGGAATGCAGTAGGCATTCAATATATGTATGTTAAATTGTTTTTAGCACAGTAAAGATATATATATTAAGGAATTGGCTCACGCAATGGTTGCAGAGGCTGCAAAGTTCCATGATCTGCTGTCTGCAAGCTGGAGATCCAGGAGAGCCAGTGGTATATAGTCCAGTCCAAATCTGAAGACCTGAGAACCAGGGGAACAGATGGCATTAAGTCCCAGTCAAAGGGCAGGAGAAGACTCATGGTACAGCTCAAGTAAGTTGAGGGAACAAACTTTCCCTTCCTCCACATTTTTGTTCTGTTCAGGCTCTCAGAGGATTGAATGATGCCAACGCATGTCAGGGAAGGCAGTCTGCTTTACTCAGTCTGACTCAAATGCTAATCTCATCTGGAAATACCCTCACAGAAACACCCCAAAATCATGTTTACCCAAACATCTAGGCACCCTCTGACCCAGTCAAGTTGACACGTGACATTAACCATCATAGCCACTTCCACCCCGGCCCTCCCCAGTGTCCATTACCTGGTGGCACTGGAACAGCAAAAATCAACCTCATCATTTCAGAGAAAAAAAAAAAAAAAGGAATCTGGGGAGCTATATGGAAGGAAAACTGCTTTAAAATTTCAGAGGCCAATTTCTCAAATACAGTTGATACAGAAGGAGAGATGTAGTTCAGACTTATGCCTCATGTAAATATCATCTGCTTATTTGTCAACCTTGTTTTCTTGGAAAACTGAATATGCTAAGAGAGGAAAGCAATGTTAGAAATGATAACCCCTTTGAATAGGATTTTATAGTAATAAAAGTCCTATCTGTTATCTCATTTGCTACTAAGAACATCCCTCTGAGTGCAGCATTTCCAAATCAAAACTTATCCACTCAGGTGTTTCCATGCTTGGAAGTATGGGACATTCCATACTTTCCTATGTCCCATGATTGCCCTAGATTGATTGAGAACTTCTAAAAGCTATGCTCATACAATGGACTTGTCAGAATGCTGACATTTACTTTTAGGGAAAATTCTAACTAGATCAAGGTTATTTATGAGTGTTTACCCAGATTTAAATCCAAGTTTCACCAGATTTGGAAAAATATACCTAATATCATTTGGAGGAACAGGCGAGTTCCTTATTTCATATATATATATGGAATATATAATATATATTCCATATATATACTATATTATTTATGTAATTTTTAGTTTTGTTGATTTTGGTGGACTTCAAGATAGAGGAGCAAAATAAAAATGCCATTGCTCCATCATATTGAAGAAGAATTCAGTTCTTTACTTGTAATAGATCATTCTAAATGCTATACTCTTAATAAATATCTATAAAATCATAGAGTACATACAGCATGTCTCATTCTCTTAAAAATGAGGTCCAGGGCTTCCCTGGTGGCACAGTGGTTGAGAGTCCACCTGCCAATGCAGGGCATACGAGTTCGTGCCTCCGTCCAGGAAGATCCCACATGCCACGGAGCGGCTAGGCCCGTGAGCCACGGACGCTGAGCCTGTGCGTCCGGAGCCTGTTGCTCCACAACAGGAGAGGCCACAACAGTGAGAGGCCCGCGTACTGAAAAAAAAAAAAAAATGAGGTCCAACCAACACATATATAACCACCCGATTTAAGGCAAAGAGACCATACAGTGCGATGGAGGAAGGTGATCTTTTCAATAAATTGTCAATTGGATATATGAGAAATTAATTCGACCACTAAAAAAAACCATACATATAACTCAATTGCAGTTAATTTCAGATCTGTATGTGATAATCAAAACAATAATACTCTAAGAAGAAAACATACAAAAAAATCTCCCTGACCATGGAATAGGCAAGGATTTCTTAAATAGGAAAACAAAACAAAAAAAATGCCAGTAATAAAGGAATTTAAAAAAAAGATAAATAGGATCACATATTAAGACTAAAAACATCAGTTCATCAAAGTATACCACTAAAGAGAATGAAAAGGCAAGGCATAGACTGGGAGAAAAATATGTAAATATAAAATTTGGTCTGTGGGCTATAGTTTCCTAGGTCTTAAAAAAAAGAGGTAAGTGAATGGAAGACTGAGAGACAAAGGCATCTTGTCAAAGAAAGAAGACACTTCCTTAATAAGCCATTGGAGTAGAGTCACACTTCAGAAGGACTGGCTCATCAAATATAAGCCCATCAGGTATCAGAATAGAAAAAAAAAGATCTCACAAAATTTCCAAGGTTACCAGATTTATTTATTTATATTTTTAAATTTTATTTATTTTTTACACAGCAGGTTCTTATTAGTCATCCATTTTATACACATCAGTGTATACATGTCAATCCCAATCTCCCAATTCATCACACCACCACCACCCGCCCCCTGCCACTTTACCCCCTTGGTGTCCATACATTTGTTCTCTACTTCTGTGTGTCAATTTCTGCCCTGCAAACCGGCTCATCTGTACCATTTTCTAGGTTCCACATATATGCGTTAACATACGATATTTGTTTTTCTCTTTCTGACTTACTTCACTCTGTATGACAGTCTCTAGATGCATCCACGTCTCTACAAATGACCCAATTTCATTCCTTTTTATGGCTGAGTAATATTCCATTGTATATATGTACCACATCTTCTTTATCCATTCGTCTGTCAGTGGGCATTTAGGTTGCTTCCATGACCTGGCTATTGTAAGTAGCGCAGCAATGAACATTGGGGTGCATGTCTTTTTGAATTATGGTTTTCTCTGGGTATATGCCCAGTAGTGGGGTTGCTGGGTCATATGGTAGTTCTATTTTTAGTTTTTGAAGGAACCTCCATATTGTTCTCCATAGTGGCTGTATCAATTTACATTCTCACCAACAGCCAAGGTTACCAAATTTATAATCGGTCTGTTCATGGTGGGAAAGTAGCATTCTTTTCCCCTTAAATTAATATTATATCTGCAAAGATCAAGATGTATCTTAAATCAGCATTGCAAAAGTCAGGGGTTAAGTTGTTTTGTTAGGGTATATAATACTTAAGTTTTTATTTATTTGGGGGACTTCAGTTATTCAGGGGGACCTTGCTTTTTCTTTTTCTTGGAATGCAAAGTGCAGACTCCTGATTGGAATGTGATGTGTACCCTTCTCCTTAATGGCAACAGGATAAAATGTCAGTTTTGCATCCACTTATGAAGGTTCCCACAGCAATATCTCAGTTCAGAGACATTGTCGTAAAAAGCATGAAGATTTAAAATATATTTCTAGGGATTTTTAAATACTTTGCTTCATCAAGGATATGTTAAAATGCATTTTTTGCTGTAAGGAAATGAAAATTCAACTCAAACCAGCTTAAACAATGTTGAGAATTCTAGGAGTCTCTATTCTTTTTTTTTTTAAAAAAAATTTATTTATTTATTTATTTTTGGCTACGTTGGGTCTTCGTTGCTGCACACAGGCTTTCTCTAGTTGAGGTGAAAGGGGGCTACTCTTCATTGCGGTGCGCGGGCTTCTCATCATGGTGGCTTCTCTTGTTGCGGAGCACGGACTATAGGCGTGCAGGCTTCAGTAGTTGTAGCACGCAGGCTCAGTAGTTGTGGCTCATGGGCTCCAGAGTGCGGGCTCAGTGGTTGTGGCGCACGGGCTTAGTTGCTCCGTGGTGTGTGGGATCTTCCTGGACCAGGGCTCGAACCCGTGTCCCCTGCATTGGCAGGCAGATTCTTAACCACTGCGCCACCAGGGAAGTCCCGGGGTCTCTATTCTTAACTGAATAAATTCAGGGGTGGTTCAGGAATCAAGTTCATTTCTCTGTTCTGTGGCTCTGCCTCCTCTGTGTATCCGTGTCATCATCAGGCTCTTTACAAGGTGTGGTGACTGTACTCCTAGTTTCACATTTGTAAGTAGATCAAAGACAGAGAGTGTAACTTTCAACATTTGGCCTGTAATTGGAACTGCTTTCCCCGGACCCATAATCAAACCTACCCTTACCTGTCTTTGGTCTGGAATCTATCATCCACCCATTTCTTGAGCAAATCTTTGTCACCAGGGGAATGGCCCTGACTTAAGCTGCCCATCTTGAATGAATCACTGGGGCAAGTGGCCTGGAGTTATCCTGCATAACTTAGCCCAACATTTCTCAAAGTGTGATCTTTGAAATGGCAGCCTCAGTGGCACCTGGGCCTCCTTCTAGACCAACTGAATTAGAAACTCTGAGGGAGAGCCCCAGCAATCTATATTTTATCAAGCCCTCTGGGAGGTCCTCTGCCAGCTTAAATTTGAGAACCACTTTTTGACTAATCAGATGCTACATCTAGAGCTGGCGTCAAACCCTCAAAGAGGTACTAATTAATTGGAAAGGCGTGAAATATATTATAGATATAGCCATAAAGCTGGCCACACACAAAGCATATGAAGCATGTCTTATTTTATATTGAAAAATGTTCAAAAGCATTATGTTTAGTTAATTAAAGTCATAAAATGTCCTTTTTTGGAATCTATTTTAAATGAGATAAACTCTTATTTATTTGGAGTGGTTTATTTTTCATACTTTGGATTGGGATGCTTTTGGGTGATTATAGAAGTTACTTTATTGAATTGTGACCAGATTTTTTTAATGTTATTAGATTTAATATATAGAAGAGATTAGAATAGAAAATAGAGTGCAGTAATGTGAAATTTTGATTCAAGTGTATGTCTACATGTATAAATAGGTATGTGCTACTAGGTTGTAACATAACATGCTTAACTAGCTGTCTGGGGGCAAACTGCTCTGGTTTATAGTTTGTCGGTTTCCGTGGTGTAAATATTACAACCCCTCCTGCCCATAGCAGATGTCAAGCTACCATTGTGACTCTGTTGAAGGTGGAGCTGGGCAAGATGCACAGTGCACACGGTTATATAGTATTCTAATCCTAAAGATATAATATATGTAAATAACCTTATGAGCCTACAGTGAAATATAGTAAAATAATTAGAAATTGATATGTTCTGAGTATTTATTAACTTAATTTAATATAATGTATTTGATTTTAAATTATATAATTTAATGTTTAATAATGGCCATCTTTAACAACTGTTTCACAACATTCCTGAAAACTTAACAATCACTTCTCATGCACCAGCTCAAGCACACAATTGGACTGTGCTGGAAAGGTTGAAAGCCACCGGTTTAGGCCAATTCCCCATGCTTACTGCTGACTCAAAATTTATGAGACAAAATGACAAATGTAATAAGCCATATCAAGACCTTCATACTTTCTCTGGACTACCTAAGCTTCTCTTTTAAAAGAAGAAAATCTGATTTCCGTCCACTCCTCTTTTCCACAATCAAATTATTTTCTCCCTAAAAATTGGCAACTATATCCATCTTTGTCCATACACTGATGAATTGGATTTGGGCACTGAAGGGAAGAGAGGAGTTGAAAACCATTTGATCTCCAAAGGTTGGTATAATTCTGTGTCATTAACTTCAGTGAGGAGACAGGAATAATAAGAATTTAAATGCAGCTAGCTCCTGTAGGCTGGATCATGTTCACCATTCTAAGAATTCCTTCATCTAAACTTTTCTCATGATAATCTTTAGCTCATGATAATATATTATGAAAATGAACAAATACTAACTAAACACCTTCTGCCTACGTATTGTCTCTAATTTTCATGTAAAGGATATCAAAGGAAGGACCTTATTCAGGGAACAAAATTTCAACTATGACAATAGGATGAGTGCCATGTAAGTTTGTTCTGTGTCACTTTTCCTCAGAATTTTTAAAGTATATTAATAATAAAACAAATGTGAATTTATTTGTAAATGAAATTTTATTTCCACATGAGCTTCTGGAAAACATCATAAGCCTTTCCCTCAAGACACAACTTAAGTCCTATCTTCTTTGCAAAATCTTTCCTAATGATTTGCCCTAGTTTATTTGTTTATTTATTTATTTTTTCTAATATACAGTTACTTCTTTGTGGCAAAATTAGAACTCCATTGTTTTCTCATTACAATCTTACCTCCACTAAATTTTATGTTTATAAGAGCAGAACCTTTTACTTATTTTTTGTCCCCTACTAGCATCAGCCACATAGTAGTGAGCAAAATACCTTTTAAAGTTTATTAGAAAGAAGTGTGAGGTTCTGCTCATGAGTCCATACAGTTATAGCTCCTTAATATTATTATTAGTAATAATATTTAGTGCTTAACAATTCTTAGCACTATTCCAATTATTTTACATGAACTATTCATATAATTCTTACCACAATCTAAGTAAAAGAAAAAAATTATTCCACCATCACATAGTTTACATCCAGATATGATTAAGCAGTAGCTGCATGTTTCAAATGTCTGCCACCAAAAAGTCCAACATTGATGGATTTCAGTGCTTTTAAGATTATATAAAAAATGGACTTAAGAGTTTGGGAAGTTCTCTAAGGCTAATGCAGTGGATGACATGAAAATGGCAAATATAATAGCAAATATACGAGATGACATAAGAATAAACCTTGAGTAATATAGACATTTGATTTGAGTGAGAAACAAGATAGATATGGTAATCTGTTGAAAACGTACTATAAAGACAGCATTTATAAGATCAGACCTGACACTTCAGAACTATAGTTCATGTCTTTGGCAAGCTCTGTCTAACCCAGAGGACCCAAGCAAGAGCGAAGACAAGCTGAGCTTTGGACTGGGCCATCTTTTCAAAGCTCTGCCTTACTCGGGTCTGAGAAATGTAATTATTCCATCTTTAATCTTTAATATAATTTCTAAGAAAAGTCAAACTGAAAGAGATGGGCTTTCTGAAACATAGTTACCTTAAATGATTTATTTGAGGAATTCACTACTAGAAGCCAAGGGTCCTGTGTGTAATTTTTTTCTTAAAGGATCTCTTTTCATTTAAAATAATGATTTGAAAAACGCAAAGTATCAGGTGGATAATCATATAATGCCTTTATTGCACTTCTACAGCTGTTTCTTAAAGGAGATAACCTGAAAATAAAGACAATTGAAATGCAAATTCTTGGCCTCAATGAAATAATCATTTTTCTTTTCAGACAAGAATAAAATCTATACTATTTAAAATGAGCTATTTTTTCCTTGTAAGAAGATGAAATTGTTGTTTCCTGCAGCAGATTTTATTTGGCCATCTGAAAGTTCCATGACATTCCAATTAAGAGGAAAAATATAATCTACCCTCTCTCTAGAAAAAAAAAAAAATTTCATGAGTGCTAGTGGTGGCCGGTCCTTATCTGTTTAGCAGAATCAGAATTCATCCCATATAAACACAAGTAAGGCAACACAGGATAGTGGCTATGAGTAGGGGGAGCGGGTTGAAGTTGGATAATCTTAAATTAGAAACTCAGCTTTTCTCAATATTAGTTGATTGACTTTAAGTTACCTAATTTTCCCTAACTTCCACTTCCAAATCTCTGACATGGGTATGAATGGAAATATTGACTCAAAGGATCATTCGGGAAATAGATGATCTAATAGATATGAGGTGCCAAGTGCAATAAATGGAAGTTACAATGTTATAATATAAACTCAACATTCTGCTTTTCACTCATGTATTATTCACAGCATAATTGATCACAGGAACGTTTTTCAAATTTGTATAGGCATTGTGGTCTATTCTGCTCAATTCTTTACGTGCTGACATAAATAAGTTACTACTTTAAAAATCCAAATGGGGGCTTCCCTGGTGGCGCAGTGGTTGAGAGTACGCCTGCCGATGCAGGGGACACGAGTTCGTGCCCCGGTCCGGGAAGATCCCACATGCAGCCGAGCGGCTGGGCCCGTGAGCCATGGCCGTTGAGCCTGCGCATCCGGAGCCTGTGCTCCGCAAAGGGAGAGGCCACAACAGTGAGAGGCCCGCGTACCGCAAAAAAAAAAAAAAAAGGAAAATCCAAATGGTTCTTGAGAGGGAGGATCTTTTAAGCATAAATAAATAAGTAGATAGATAGATAGAGATATACATACATACCTCATTTTTCAAGACAAGGCATTCCTACAGTTATTTTGGAGGTACCTGATAACTGCTCTACTTCAGTCTTTTGTATGAATCTAAGATTTTCATTCCATTCTGGAATATGAAGAGGAAAGTATTTAAGAAATATTTCAGTATTAAGAAAAAGTAAAGTATTTAAGAGAAAAAAATCATTCCATTGAACTTCTTTGGGTGTATGTGTTTTTAATATGGCTTCAAATCTTTGTTCATGACAAGATCAAAGATGTGTGTATTCAAATGTATTTTCAAAAGAATTCCAGAAAGCAAATATACATTATTTTTAATTATTTAAAACATTGTTGGGCTTCTCTGGTGGCGCAGTGGTTGAGAGTCCGCCTGCCGATGCAGAGGACACGGGTTCGTGCCCCGGTCTGGGAAGATCCCACATGCCGCGGAGCGGCTGGGCCCGTGAGCCATGGCCGCTGAGCCTACGCATCCGGAGCCTGTGCTCCGCAACGGGAGAGGCCACAACAGTGAGAGGCCCGAGTACCACACACACACACACACACAAAAATTGTTCAGTAACTGAGATTGAACTGTGCAAAGGAATAGTGCCAAATGATAAAAAAAAAACAAAACTTCATATTGCCTAAAGGGAAAGTGGCAATTTAATGAAGATGTGACTGGACTTTTTTTCTCTTCCCCTCAGTGAGGTTATTTCTTTCTATCTCCAAGGGCCTTTCTCACAATGACCTTTGTGAAAGAAAAGCTCAGTGACATTGCCTGCAGAAATCATCTGCTGCTTCTAAGTCAGTCACAGGTTTTGCTTTAAGGCAAGAAAACACATTGCTCCCAATCATACCTCAGTGTGTCGTCTTCAGAAAGCTTCACCCTCCTATAAATGCAAACCCATCTCTTACAGTCAGATGGAAATATTTCAGTGAATTCCTCAAAGGAAATGTTACCTATGGCCCAGTTTCACTGATATGTCCAGGGAGCTGTTTGTTTGTTTAAGAAGAGATATAAGATGCTAAGTTATCAAAAACGGAAGCAATAAATTTGAGAATCAAATATGGATATATTCAGCATATATTAAGAAAAAATTAGCATGTTATTTATGAATATTTTAAGCAGTATGGTCTTGGGAAAAAAGGCTATTAACTTGGCCTCAGTAAGCTGTGTACCTTATTTGTATAATCATTAACTACTATAATGTTTCTTTATATTAAAACAAGATACCACTGTGCTGTGGCAGTAGACTTTTGGGTGGATGCAAATTCATGCACTGTTCCCTTTAGTCAGTCTAATGACCAACAGGGATAGGAGACGGTCACATTCTGCAGATGGGAAAGCAGAGCTGAAGGGAAGGGAGCCATGCTTAGCAAGAAAAAGAACAAAGCTGACTGGCCCACTCAGGGCCACATTAATATCATGCATCTTTATCTGAGCTAATCTATAACTATTCTTTGTTCTCCTGGGAATAAAAAGTAAAAAGGAAAGTACAGAAATCCAGGTATTCCCTTGGCTTATTACTAAATGCAAGGTCTCCCCCAGGCATTGCTTTTGATAACACGCAAATAGTCCTCAGCAACCATGTTGAGCTATATAGTATTACTTAGTAGTACAAACAGTAAAGAACAAAAATGTCATGTTAAGATTCTTGAGAGAAGACTATCTTATTTCTTTGAGTGATTATTCCCACATGTTTATAAACCCTATATTATAAATGGTTGGCTAGTTATTCTTTGTTTCGTCCTGTCAGCCAGAGTTTTGGCATGATGACGCATGACTGGTAGGGCTGTGTTGCTTATAGAGGATGGGATCAGAAGGCCATTCTGTGGTACAGATAAAGAGGAGATAAATAAATTGGCTTTTAACTCCAGTGCCATTGTGTGTGTCATTTGTATTTTGTCAAAAGTATTTGTTTTCCACAACTGGAAAAAAAGCAATCAATTAAGTATATTAATTAAGCATATACTTTATAAACTTGATACAATACATATATGTATAACGTAGAGTATATAGTATGAGATTAATGTATTCATTCATTCAACAAATATACATTGTTTAGTATTTGCCTGACCCTGTTTAAGGCACTGGGGTAAAGCAAAGACCCTGCTTCATGCAGGTTATATTCTGGTGGACCAAAATAGACAATAAACACCCAAAGAAATACACATTGTTAGTTCGTTGACATGTACTTGGAAGATACATAAAGCACAGTAATGTTACTGAACTCAGGTTCAGCTGTTTGCCACTCAGAAGCCAGTAGTCAACAGGCAAGTGTTGGTAGAAAGGAAAGTTGCTTTAATCAGAAAGATGGCAATCTGGGGAGAAGGTGGACTCATGTCCAAAACCAACTCACAAGATTCTGTTCAGCCAGGATAGTTTTTAAAGAGGAAAAGGGGAAAGAATCTCAGTGAATCATCAAGGCAGGAGGTCAAGCTCTGTGTCATTTTCCATTGAGTGCAAGCTGACTGACTCCTCATGATCTTTCTTCTGATATTATCTCATCTCTTTGTGGTCTGCCTGCAGCATTGCTAAGGGCGCTGCTGGAGGTAGAGAGCTGGTCATTCTTTAACTACTTAATTCTTCATTCCTACTTCTTTTAATCTAGGAAAACAATCAACAGGTTAGGCAAGACATTGCATGCATTCAGTAGAGCATAAGTCAGGAGTTATGTTAAATGTTTACCAAGTGATCTTATTTTTATAATTAAGATTTAAGGGGAACAGAAATAGGCAAACAGGAAAAGGGTAAAAGAGCTGCTTACAAATCCCCACTAGCCAGACATCATTCCACTTCTATGGGATTGGGTCTGTCTTCTGTAGCCATTTTCTTAGAGTGGAAGATGTTGACCTGGGTCTGTAACATCTCTTTGCTAACAATTTTAGCTGCCTGCTTACATATATGGGCAGAGAAAGCTACAGCGATTTTGATACCCATGAAGATATAGATTATTATGAGCAATAGTGTTAATCCCATTCTCTTGAGGCCAGTTCTCGGAATTGTGCTAGCCAAGAATACATTCAGTACTGCTCAAGATGGAACAGCTGATGTCATGGCTATAGTCTGGTCATCATGCAGTTAGCTTTTTCCCTCTAGTGGCAGTTATAGTATCTATTAAACAAGTCAGGAATGTGCATCAGACACTGAAAGATCCTGTGATTCTATTGTCCTAATAATTAACTGCTTGAGCCTGCTCTTTTGTGACTCAGGAAAGCTTGGGAAACTTTAGCTTTTCTACAAACAAGAGGCAGGGGACATGGAGGGGCCTTTGTACTTCAGGTTGGGAGGGGGAGGCCTGCAGGGTTCTGCTTGGTTTGAGTAAGGGGGGGGTAGAAAGGGACAAATAGTGATGCCATTTATTGTTCAGTGGGACACTCAAGGGCATAGCTTTCTAGAATGATGACAATCTTGGGAAAATTCTATAGATTACTGATTTTCATAATCTGAAGGGCAATAATGTTATAGACAGATATTTTATGACTTTAGGTCTATGATAAACAATTTTCAGAATAAATTACTTCTGAGCGTAGACTACAAAATGTTTTTTTAATCAAATCTACCCAAAATCTGACAGGGGCATTATAAGAAAAGGTAATTACAAACTACTCTTTCTCATTAACATAAATGCAGAAATTTTACCCCAAATATTAGCAAGTCAAATTCCATGATACATAAAAATGATCATGCATAAAAATCAAGTTGGGTCTATTCCAGTGATGCAAGATTCAAAAATTAAATCAATATAACTTACCACATTTACAAAATAAAAGAAGAAAGGAGGTGTTCATCTCAATAAATACAGAAAAGTAGTTTAATAATATTCAACATTTCTTCATAATTAAAACATAAAACTCTTAAATTAGTAATGGGAAAGATTCTCCCAATCTGACAGAGTACTCCTGATTTTATACTTAATGATGGAGTGCTTACTACTTACCCTATAAGAGCAGAAACAAGGCAAGGATACCACTATAGCCACTTCTATCCAACACTGCACTGGAGGACCTATCTAGTGAATAAAGTGAAAAGAAACAAACGTCAAGGAATTAGAAGAAAAGATGACGTGGTTGTATATGAAGACAGGACAAAAGAATCTACAAAGAAATTATTAGAGTAATAAGTGAGTTTAGCAAGCCCTCTAGACCTGAAGTCAACACTTTAAAATATATTTTTATATAATATTGTGGTGGATTTGAAAAGATGCTCACCAAATATACATATATGTGACATATATAAAAATGTTGTTATGGGTTGGACTATATCTCATAAAAAAAGGAATGTTGAACTCCTAACCCCAGGCCCTCAGAATGTGACTTTATTTGAAAATAAGGTCTTTGCACAGTAATCAAGTTGAAGTGAGGTCAGTATGGTGGGCCCAATCCAATATGGCTAATGTCCTTGTAAAAGGGGGAAATTTGGACATAGAGAGACACACACACAGAAGGAAAATGGTATGAATACAAACAGGGAGAAGGTGGCTGGAGGGACGCAGCTACAAGCCAAGGAACGTCAAAGATTGCCAGCAAACCACCAGAAGGAAGAAGAGGCAAGGAAGGATTTCCTTACAGGTTTCCAAAGGGGCATGATGGCCTTCAGAACTGAGAGATAATAAATTTCTGTTTCAAGCCACCCAGTTTGGGGTACTTTGTTACAGTAGCCCTAGGAAACAGTTCATGTCCACATTATTTGTTATATCTAAAGTATTTGGAAACAACCCAAATATCCATCAACAGTAGCATGGACTTTTTTTGAAGGTGGTACGTTGACATATTGGAATAGATGTATTCATGTGTTTGAGAGGGAATAAAAATGAAGAGAATACGGCTACAACTGCAGATACAGAGAGATGATAGGTAGATAGATATGATTGATCCATGTATAGAGTAAAAAACAGTTAAATTACTCCCTGCTGTTAAATCACAATAATGATTACCTGTCTAGAAGAAAAAGATAAAAGTATGATTTGAGGAGATATAAAGAGGTCTTCTGTGGTGCTGCTATACCTGAAGTGTCCTGAAACACGCATTCTACAACCCAGAGAACTGTAGAAGCCAAATCGGTAAGATAAGCAACACAGTGATATCCTGAGAAGCAGCATAGTGTTATTGTTAAAATGGTGGACTCTGAAGCCTACCGAAGTGTAAAAGCGAAATCTACCACTTGCTAACTAAGCGACTCTGGGTAATTTCCTTCTCTGTGCTTCAGTTTCTCATTTGTGAAATGGGGTTAACATTATCTACCTTAGGGGGTTGTTTGGAGGCTTAAATAAATTAAGGCTTCTAAGACATTTAGAATAGTGCCTAAATATTTATTTAATATGTATTCATTTAGTATATATTTATTAAATATTTTCTATGTATTTATACTTAGTATGTATTATGGTTTATTGCATGTTTCATATACATTTATTAAATAATATCACGGAAAAACAAAATTTGAACTACGGAATTTTGAAATCTCACGTTTAGAATTAAATTGTTTTTCTCCATTTATGCTAAGTCTGTACAAACTAGTAAGTAGTGCGTGCATACACTTAAGCGTTAAGCAGTACATGTGAGCAGATACATTCATGATAAGAGCACATTCTAAATAAAATGCAACTTAAATCACTATCAAGAGTACTGAAAATGAGATCTAATAGATACTTGCAATAATTATAAAATAAAGTAGTTAACAGGGCTTCCCTGGTGGCGCAGTGGTTGAGAGTCCGCCTGCCGATGCAGGGGACACGGGTTCGTGCCCCGGTCCGGGAAGATCCCACATGCCGCGGAGCGGCTGGGCCCATGAGCCATGGCTGCTGAGCCTGCGCGTCCGAAGCCTGTGCTCCACAGCAGGAGAGGCCACAACAGTGAGAGGCCCGCATACCTCAAAAAAAAAAGAAAAGGTAGTTAACAATATTATCTATATTGGAGTTAAGAGACATTGACAACATACTGCCAAACTATAGTTATCTCTCTAAAAAGAGAAAACTGTATTGAAAAGCAGTTTCTAATTATCATTCATGGTTTGGATATCAACACATGATTTTAATTGATATGTATAATCACTAAAAGTTCAAAACAGAGCAGAAACAAGAAGAACTACAATCCTGCAGGCTGTGGAACAAAAACCACATTCACAGAAAGAAAGAAAAGATGAAACGGCAGAGGGCTATGTAACAGATAAAGGAACAAGATAAAACCCCAGAAAAACAACTAAATGAACTGCAGATAGGAAACGTTCCAGAAAAATAATTCAGAATAATGATAGTGAAAATGATCCAGAACCTCGGAAAAAGAATGGAGGCAAACCTCAAGAAGATGCAAGAAATGTTTAACAAAGATCTAGAAGAATTATAGAACAAACAGAGATGAACAACACAATAACTGAAATGAAAAATACACTAGAAGGAATCAATAGCAGAATAACTGAGGCAGAAGAATGGATAAGTGACCTGGAAGACAGAATGGTGGGATTCACTGCTGAGGAACAGAATAAAGAAAAAAGAATGAAAAGAAATGAAGACAGCCTAAGAGACCGCTGGGACAACATTAAATGCAGCAACATTCACATTATAGGGTCCCAGAAGGGGAAGGGAGAGAGAAAGGACCCAAGAAAATATTTGAAGAGATTATAGTTGAAAACTTCCCTAACATGGGAAAGGAAATAGCTACCCAAGTCCAGGAAGCGCAGCAAGCCCCATACAGGATAAACCCAAGGAGAAACACGCCAAGACACATAGTAATCAAATTGGCAAAAATTAAAGACAAAGAAAAATTATTGAAAGCAGCACCGGAAGAACAACCAATAACATACAAGGGAAGTCCCATAAGGTTAACAGCTGCTTTCTCGGCAGAAACGCTACAAGCCAGAAGGGAGTGGCATGATATACTTAAAGTGACGAAAGGGAAGAACTTACCACCAAGGTTACTTTACCCGGCAAGGATCTCATTCAGATTTGATGGAGAAATCAAAACCTTTCCAGACAAGCAAAAGCTAAGAGAATTCAGCACCACCAAACCAGCTCTACAAGAAATGCTAAAGGAACTTCTCTAAGTGGGAAATACAAGAGAAGAAAATGACCTACAAAAACAAACCCAAAACAATTAAGGAAATGGTCATAGGAACATACACATTGATAATTACCTTAAATGTGAATGGATTAAATGCTCCAAACAAAAGACACAGGCTTGCTGAATGGATACAAAAACAAGACCCATATATATGCTGTCTACAAGAGACCCACTAGAGACCTAGGGATACATACAGACTGAAAGTGGGGGGATGGAAAAAGATATTCCATGCAAATGGAAATCAAAAGAAAGCTGGAGTAGCAATACTCATCTCAGATAAAATAGACTTTAAAATAAAGAATGTTACAAGAGAAAAGGAAAGACACTAAATAATGATCAAGGGATTAATCCAAGGGGAATATATAACGATTATAAATGTATATGCACCCAACATAGGAGCACCTCAGTACATAAGGCAACTGCTAACAGCTATAAAAGAGGAAATCGACAGTAACACAATAATAATGGGAGACTTTAACCCCTCACTTCCACCAATTGACAGATCATCCAAACAGAAAATTAATAAGGAAACACAAGCTCTAAATGACACAATAGCCCTGATAGATTTAGTTGATATTTATAGGACATTCCATCCAAAAACCGCAGATTACACTCTCTTCTCAAGTGCACATGGAACATTCTCCAGGATAGATCACCTCTTGGGTCACAAATCAAGCCTCAGTAAGTTTAAGAAAATTGGAATCATATCAAGCATCTTTTCTGACCACAACACTATGAGATTAGAAATCAATTACAGGGGGAAAAAGTAAAAAAAAACAAACACATGGAGGCTAAACAGTATGTTACTAAATAACCAAGAGATCACTAAGAAATCAAACAAGAAATCAAAAATTACCTAGAGACAAATGACAATGAAAACACGACAATCCAAAACCTATGGGATGCAGCAAAAGCAGTTCTAAGGGAGGTTTCTAGCTATAAAAGCCTACCTCAAGAAACAAGAAAAATCTCAAATAAACAATCTAACGTTACACCTAAAGGAACTAGAGAAAGAAGAACAAACAAAACCTACTGTTAGCAGAAGGAAAGAAATCATAAAGATCAGAGCAGAAATAAATGAAATAGAAACAAAGAAAACAATAGCAAAGATCAATAAAACTAAAAGCTGGTTCTTTGAGAAGATAAACAAAATTGATAAACCATTAGCCAGACTCATCAAGAAAAAGAGGGAGAGGACTCAAATCAATAAAAATAGAAATGAAAAAGAAATCACAACTGACACTGCAGAAATACAAAGCGTTATAAGAGATTACTAGAAACAACTCTATGCCAATAAAATGGACAACCTGGAAGAAATGAACAAATTCTTAGAAAGGTATAACCTTCCAAGACTAAACCAGGAAGAAATAGAAAATATGAACAGACCAGTCACAAGGAATGAAATTGAAACTGTGATGAAAAGTCTTCCAACAAACAAAAGTCCAGGACCCGATGGCTTCACAGGTGAATTCTATCAAACATTTAGAGAAGAGCTAACACCCATATTTGTCAAACTCTTCCAAAAAAGTGAAGGGGAAGGAACACTCCCAAACTCATTCTATGAAGCCACTGTCACCTTGATACCAAAACCAGACAAAGATACCACAAAAAAAGAAAATTACAGACCAATATCACTGATGAATATAGATGCAAAAATCCTCAACAAAATAGTAGCAAACGGAATCCAGCAACACTTTAAAAGGATCATGCACCATGATCAAGTGGGAGTGATCCCAGAGATGCAAGGGTTCTGCAATATATGCAAATCAATCAATGTGATACACCATATTAACAAATTGAAGAAGAAAAAACATATGATCATCTCAATAGATGCAGAAAAAGCTTTTGACAAAATTCAACACCCATTTATGATAAAAACTCTCCAGAAAGTGGGCATGGAGGGAACCTACCTCAAAATAATAAAGGCCATATACAACAAACCCACAGCAAACATCATTCCCAATGGTGAAAAACTGAAAGCATTTCCTCTAAGATCAGGAACAAGACAAAGATGTCCACTCTCACCACTGTTATTCAACATAGTTTTGGAAGTCCTAGCCACGGCAATCAGAGAAGAAAAAGAAATAAAAGGAATACAAATTGGAAAAGAAGAAGTAAAACTGTCACTGTTTGCAGATGACATGATGCTATACATAGAGAATCCTAAAGATTCCACCAGAAAACTACTAGAGGTAATCAATGAATTTGGTAAAGTAGCAGGATACAAAATTAATTCATAGAAATCTCTTGCATTCCTATACACTAATGATGAAAGATCTGAAAGCAAAATTAAGGAAACACTCCCATTTACCATTGCAACGAAAAGAATAAAATACCTAGGAATAAACCTACCTAGGGAGACAAAAGACCTGTATGCAGAAAACTGTTAAGACACTGTTGAAAGAAATTAAAGGTGATACCAACAGATGGAGAGGTATACCATGTTCTTGGATTGGAAGAATCAATATTGTGAAAATGACTGTACTACCCAATCTACAGATTCAATACAATCGCTATCAAATTGCCAATGGCATTTTTTTACAGAACTAGAACAAAAAAATCTTAAAAGTTCTATGGAGACACAAAAGACCCCGAGTAGCCAAAGCAGTCTTGAGGGAAAAAAATGGAGCTGGAGGAATCAGACTCCCTGACTTCAGACTATACTGCAAAGCTACAGTCATTAAGACAATATGGTACTGGCACAAAAATAGAAATATAGATCAATGGAACAGGATAAAAAGCCCAGAGATAAGCTCACGCACCTATGGTCAACTAATCCATGACAAAGTAGGCAAGGATATACAATGGAGAAAAGACAGTCTCTTCAATGAGTTGTGCTGGGAAAACTGGACAGCTACATGTAAAAGAATGAAATTAGAACACTCCCTAACACCATACACAAAAGTAAACTCAAAATGGATTAGAGACCTAAATGTAAGACCAGACACTGTAAAACTCTTAGAGGAAAACATAGGAAGAACACTCTTTGACATAAATCACAGGAAGATCTTTTTTGATCCACCTCCTAGAGTAATGGAAATAAAAACAAAAATAAACAAATGGGACCTAATGAAACTTCAAAGCTTTTGCAAAGCAAAGGAAACTACAGACAAGGCAAAAAGGCAACCCTCAGAAAGGGAAAAAATATTTGCAAATGAATCAACAAAGGATTAATCTCCCAAATATATAAACAGCTCATGCAGCTCAATATTAAAAACACATACAACCCAATCCAAAAATGGGCAGAAGACCTAAATAGACCTTTCTCCAAAGAAGACATACAGATGGCCAAGAAGCACATGAAAAGCTGCTCAACATCACTAATTATTAGAGAAATGCAAATCAAAACTGCAATGAGGTATCACCTCACACCAGTTAGAATGGGCATCATCAGACAATCTACAAACAGCAAATGCTGGCAAGGGTGTAGAGAAAAGGGAACCCTCTTGCACTGTTGGTGGGAATGTTAATTGAAACAGCCACTATGGAGAACAGTCTGGAGGTTCCATAAAAAACTAAAAATAGAATTACCATATGACCCAGCAATCCCACTACTGGCCATATACCCAGAGAAAACCATAATTCAAAAAGACACATGTACCCCAGTGTTCATTGCGGGGCTATTTACAATAGCCAGGTCATGGAAGCAACCTAAATGCCCATTGACAGATGAATGGTTAAAGAAGATGTGGTACATATATACAATGGAATATTACTCAGCCATAAAAAAGAACGAAATTGGGTCATTTGTAGAGACGTGGATGAATCTAGAGACTGTCATACAGAGTGAAATAAGTCAGAAAGAGAAAAACAAATATTGTATGTTAACGCATATATGTGGAACCTAGAAAAATGGTACAGATGAACTGATGTACAGGGTAGAAATTGAGACAGAGATGTAGAGAACAAACGTATGGACAGCAAGGGGGGAAGTGGCGGGGGTTAGGAGTGGTGGTGTGATGAATTGGGCGATTAGGATTGACATGTATACACTGATGTGTATAAAATGGATGACTAACAAGAGTGTGCTGTATAAAAAAATAAAATTCAAAAAAACAAAACGGAGATCTGGTGAACTTTAGAATTGGCAAACACATCCACGTGCTGGGAGGGTGGCACACCCAACTCTATGAGGACAGAAGCTCCTGTGGTTGAGACTCTTCTAGATCTCACCTTATATACCTCTTCATTAAAAAAAAAAAAAATCAAAACAGGTAAGAAAAAACTATTTCTAGCATTTAAAAGCTACTAGCCTTTTTTTTTTTTTTTTTTTTTTTTTTTTTTTTGCTTTACGTGGGCCTCTCACTGTTGTGGCCTCTTCTGCTGCGGAGCACAGGCTACAGACGCGCAGGCTCAGTGGCCATGGCTCCCGGGCCGCGCTGCTCTGAGGCATGTGGGATCTTCCCGGACCGGGGCACAAACCTGTGTCCCCTGCATCGGCAGGCGGACTCTCAACCACCACGCCACCAGGGAAGCCCACTACTAGCCTTTTATATCTCCAATACCTTTGCAAATTGTCAAGTATTCTCTGTTTCCTTATTAATAGCAAATTGTGCAAAATTATTTCTGTAGGACTTGCTAGAAAAGACTGTCCACAGTGTTGATTCTCAAGAATAGAATTGTTATTTTTTTTTGAACACATTTTGTCCACTTTCAAAAATAAACTCCCATCACAGTAGCCTTCCTCTGAACTATAATTCTGATGTATATTTATGAGTTCTAGGACCAAGGGCTCAGCAGTACATCTCACCAGCTTCAAACCCAATGTCTCTCTGCTTGATTCCTGCTCTATCCCAAAGGGAGTTTATTTGATGTCATTAATTTCACAATACCAAGAAGGTCCACTAAGTTCACTGGTATAATCATCCCTGAGAATGGACCCATTAATCATTTTCTGCTGTCAGATCAATCCAGAAAATACTAAAAATTGGTTAACTCATTTTTCACAGTTATAGCAATCAGAAATAAATAGAAATAGCAGTCTGAACATGTTCTGTCTTCTTTTTCTTTTATCAAGAGATAGATTTTTAGTCTCAGCATCTTAACTTTAGTTATATATAGATACAGATATATAGATAGATTTGTAATCCAATATATATAGATACATCGCTAAATTTGTAATCCAGTGCAATTCATTGGAATGTTGTAAAGATTTGGATTTTAAGTAATACTTCCTAGAGTGATGTGAGGTTATTTTGAAAACTAATAGCTATTAAATATTCTGCTTTCTTTTTAAAAAATGTTATCTAAATTGCAGTTGGTAACAGGAGGAGCTGGAGAGGGATTGGAACTTATCTTTATGATAATAAGTTCCACTCCTACTCTACTGACTGTACATTATCATGATCCATTCAACCCATGTCGAAGATTTTGCAGTGTTACTTAAGATTATATTCACCAGTCTTTTCGTTTTACTTTGTGAGAGATAGTAGGCCAGTTTCTTGGAGCTAATTTCTATTTAAAGAACTATGAAAAGCATTGAGGAAATCTGAAATTAAAAATAAAATATGTACTTTTCCGTGTAGCTTGATCAATTTCATATAGCTATTGTAAGGGAGCATGCAGAGCCTCTGTCCCAAGGATTCATTTATTCTACCTTAGAAAATAGGCTTTGTGGATTTTAGCAGCTTGATGTTTTGTTATCCTTTATACAGGTAGGAAAGAGCAGGCCGACTGAAGAGCTTCATTATAGTGTAGTTTCAGCTCCTTGATCCTGTCCAGTGGGGAAAAGTGAAGAAGATTCTGCTAAAAATAGATAAGCAGAATGCTGGATAAACAAAATGAAGAGACCCTTTCTTGTTTAGGTTCCTTTCCTGAAGAAGCCTGTGGGGATTGTTATTTCTGAACATGACTAGCTAATTAATTAGCACATATTAAATATATGTGCATTTTGAAAATAAAAATCGACACTTGGTACATTTATACCACATAAATAGAACAAAGACTTAGTGGGAAGACATGTTCCTATGTACAGATTATCGTTTCATAAATGGAATAGTTTTATCCCTTCAAAGTTAGCTAAGAAGGAACAAAAGAAATCGATATACCAAACCCCAACTTCTAAATTACTCCCATTGAAAATGAAAGCTGGGTTTTGGAGTTGAAGATTTAAAAGAGCAGATGTAGAAACTGAGATTTTGGCAGCCTCTGTCAGAAACTAATGAGCTTTGGGGAAATCCAGCTGATACAGAGTTTGGGTAGATTACTATAAAAACTATAGGATGTCTAACACCTACAGTGAACCAGCTTCAAGGTGGCACTTGGAAACTGACCAGAGGTAGCCTTTCCAAATTCCTTATAGGATTATTCACCATTACAAAAAATTACCTAGTGTAGTATCATTCAATATATCTAGAATTTACATTCCCCTTAATATATACACCACATATACTCATTTTGAAGCAGAAGTACAAGTTCATAGTGCATACTTTAAGTTCTTGGTGGGTGCCTAACATGGTCCATTAGTCACCATAAAGCTGTGGATGGCCTTTCTTTCATAGTGGCTATTTAGGCCAAGCCTGTGGATTCTATCTAGTTCAAGGGCTCTCAGCGAGAGGCCCAGAGCCTTCAGCTAAATGTTAGAAGAACAGAGGGATAGTATGAACCACTGTATTAGGAGAAAGTGCCTGCAGACCATGAAAGCACAGAGTTCTTATACTCTGTAATAAGGAGCTCCTTTTCTGTAATTGGTTCTCCTAGTGGTTTTGCTGTTCACTTCCTTGCTGTGATTGGCTGTATACAAACTAACTAATTTCGGTGTGTTCAGTGTTTGAGTGTGTGTTTCAGTATGTTTGCAGTGCTTCAAATGTAATTAGTGCATATTTGACTAGGCAATTCCTGCACACCTGGCTGTAGGTTTACAGAATATACAAGTTAGGCAATCTTTATGTGTTGCTGCTGATAAGATGCTGTCATGGGACTTCAAGTCAGAATTCATCCATATACATTTTTCAGTTTCAGTCCTACTGTCTCAATGTGTGTGTTTGGAAGGGTGTGGAATAAAAGTAGAGGTGAGAGATGTTAACAAGAATAAACAGGAATCTCTTTGCAAAAGATTGTAGCCCCCAAGGGTACTGGACCTTTCCAAATCATCTCATCACCCTCCCAACTATGAGTCTGACTCAGTGTTCCCCATAAAATCCAATCTCACTGTAGGCTCTACCCCTTGGGTCCAGTGGATCCAGCTTGGTGATTCACACCATGCTGAACATTCAGTGACTTCCCATGAAACGTTAGAGTAAAATTTAAACCTCTGATCATAGTCTAAAGGATACTACACAAATTTACCCCTGTCCACCAAACCCTCACTGTTGTCTATGAAGCACTCAGGTAGCCTTTCTCTTCTTTGAACTTTCCAAGTTCCTCCTGTTTGAAAGACTTTGCCTTGTTCTTCCCTCTGCTTGCTGTGCTCTTCCTCACTCTTCATTTTTACAAATGAAGTATAGTTTTTATTTGGCAGCATCAAAAGAGCAGAGCTGTCAAATGTTAAGTGAAATGGTGAAAAATGGCAACGACCTGTATTGTTGTAGAAATTTCAGTATTTTCGGAATTCTTTATGACAGATGGCCATATACATGTGATCGAAATGTCCTTCCTATGGATTTGTGAAAAAAGTGAAGGAATGTTAAGTCATTTTCTATGTGGAACATTAAAATTGCCAAAAGTAAATTTAGCCTGAATTTGACTCCTTAATTATGTAATTAATTAAGGAATCTATATCAGGCACATTCTGTATTCAGAAGTCTGTAAGGGGTTTTGCTTAAGGCTTTAAAGTGTATTTGCAGAAGTTAATTATTCATAAGCTCAAATCTTACAAATTCATTCTTTTAGTAAATATTTATTGAGCACCTAGTATATGCCAGTCACTCTGAAAGTTAGCATACTGTGTTTTCAGTTATCATGTAGATTCTAAAGAAACGTGAACCAAAGGAATAAACACGTTGGAAATAACCAGTAAAGACAGCTCATTTTCCTATGAACATTACCTGAGAATGTATTATGTGCCCATCACTGTGTTTGGCACCGAGAATGTAAAATCCCTGATTTCAAGAAGTTTGAACTCTGGCAGAAACAGACTTAAGAAAAAAACAAACAACAATTTCAATAAACATGTTAAAGGTATAGTGGTAGTAAAAAAAAAAAAAAAGAAAAGAAAAGAAAGTGGAGTCATCAATGAATGATGAGAGAGGTGGCAGCAGTGGGCCAATAGGGAGGTTTTCCTGGAGTATCCTAGAGTGTTTGAGTTTCAGAAAGAGAAGAAGCACGTATTATCAACATAGAGTATTCCCAGCCTTTCCCTTCCACCTGGAGCTAAAGGTAGTTTTCTTAGTTTCTTTCCCTCCACTGCCTTCATAGAAAGGTTTTCTCTTTGACTGATCAGTACTTTGATTATGCAAATCAAATGAAGGAAGAAGGGGAATACAGGAGAGAACCAGGATCTGGCGAGGAGTTTAGGGATAATTTAGAAGGACGATGAGTAGGGGTTGCTGTTGTATATGAGGAAAATGAACAGGGGAGAAAAATGGAGGCTTTAACAAGTGTCGCTCTTCTTAGACCATGTATCACATTTATGGGTTCAACAGTGTAACTATCCTGGCATAATGTAGAGTAATGCAAAGTAATAGATGCTCAACCCATTATTGTAAAGTCTGGGACTAAACTGTATGGGACACAGAAAGGTAAGTAGATACTTACTGGGAAGACAAAGAGGGATGACATCAGATCAGAGAAACCGGAACAGACAGAGACATAAACGCATGAAATAGCAAAGGTTCTTGAGTGGCTCTTAAAATGCTTGGTACTTAATATTGTGCAAAGGGAAAGGGAATGTGACAGAATGGGGATGTTAGTTTACGAGGCTTCGTCTATGGGATACACCACTGGAATATGAAAAATTTCTAATCAGTCAACTGGTTCATACTTCAGTAGCTGCTTTGACTTAGTGTTTGCATTAGATTGCCAAACTGGCCACCTAATTTGCCTTCTCATTGACAGTCTTACTTACTGTCTGTTTGGTACAGTTGCTTGTTGAGAAATGCTGACACGAGATTCAACTGGCTTTATCTGTCTAAAACACTTGCGGTATCTTCTGGCATCATCGTCTTTCTTTTCCCTTGTGTTTCACTTCTATTTATTTCACAGTTATAATCTAGCAAAATTGTGTCGATATAAGCATCACTTCATCCCTGTGAGACTGGTTGTACTGTCTCTTGGCTGTGTTGTCACTGTCTTATCTCCAGAGATGGATATAAAGTGAAGTTAACCAAGGCTAAGCTTCAAGGCCTGTCACTTACATAAGCCCATTACATACAAATCTAATTTTTGACTTGTAATCCTATCTTCTTTTCTTAAATAGGGATCCCAAAGTTGTATAAGATTCAGGCCCCATAAAACCTGGGTCTACTCCTGCAGTTATCTCAGATACAGTCGATATGGCACAAGTTGAAAGAGCTGTCAACAGTACTTTAATCAGCTCTTGAAGCTACATTGCAGATTCTTATGATCAGTATTTGGTAGACTTCTAAAATTCGATGTGATTTTGACCCAGATGTTAAAATGTAAATTATTCATCATGTGGTTTGCTCTGCAAAGGGAGTACATAAATGTGATTCTAAAAATTTTGAATTGCCAATTCAGGTACAATTACTGGATGATTGAAAATTTTATCTTCTCATAATAACAAATAAATATACATGCTATGCATTGTAAATATCACATCAGATTTTATATATATTCTTACTAAACAACTGGATTGGTTTGCTAGGGCTGCCATAAGAAAGTACTGCACATTGAGTGGCTCAAACAACAGAAGTTTATTGTCTCACAGTAAATGAGGGGCTAGAAGTATGAGATCAAGGTGTTGGCAGGGTTGGTTTCTTCTGAAGGCTGTGAGGAAGAATCTGTTCTATGCCTGTCTCCTAGCTTCTGGGGTTTTGCTGGCCATCACTGTTGTTCCTTGGCTTCTGCTTCACCACCCTGACCTCTGCCTTCATCTTCACCTGGCATTCTTCTTGTGTGTGTCTGTGTGCAAATTTCCCCATTTTACAAGGACAGCAGTCATACTGGATTAGGGGACCACCCTACTCCAGTATGACCTCATCTTCATTAGTCACATGGACAACAGCCCTATTTCCAATAAGGTCCCATTCTGAGGTCCTGGGAGTTAGGACTTCAACATATGAGTTCGGGGGTTGGGGGGAGGCCATAACAACACGTGATAGTAAATGGATCAGAAAGAACAGTATGACGTTCATGCGTTGGCTGGCTTCTCTTGTGGACAGTGCTTAGAATCCAGGTTAGCAGATCTGAGTATTTATCTTCAGTAGGCAAAGCCAGAGTCAGGATAACTAAAAGTGTTGAGCATTTTTCTAATGTCAGTGGACATAGTTCTAAGTATTTATTATTTTTATGGTCAGAAGTTCAGAAAGTATCATATCTTGCCCACTAGGTTGTGGCCTCAAGTTGCATTTCAGTTCTGGGGCCTGAAGCTTTAAAGCAACTGATGTTGAAAGATACAAAACATGATCCTTCTTGTCCTATTAAACCTTGACAGCTTTCAGATTTTTCCTTTAAGGGGGAATACTGTTGACAGTTTTGAAATTCTTTTGACTGTTTACGGTCTTAATAAAACATTCTATGCAAAAGGGCACTCCCTCATTTAAAAATATAGGTACCCCATTCAAAATAAAATTTTGAAATTTTATCCTCTACACCTCTCACTGAAATAATGGCTTCCTTGAATTTTTGAGCAAAGTTGAGCATTTGATTTCATCACCTACAGTTCATATTTAATTTTAATTGATAAAATGGAATCATTAAAAAGAAAGAAATTAAGGAAGAGGAGGCAAAGAAGAAAACAAAAAAAGAGAGAGAGGGAAAGAGAATAAGGGGATGACCAAATGTGAAGCAAAGAAAACAAGAGAAAAGACTTTCTTCTGACTTTTCAGAAAGCCTTTCTTAAGTAAGTTTTGTAGTTTCATAAATAATTCTGTCTGCAGAAGATAAAAGGAGCAGATTGGCCAATTACTTTCAAACTGTTTGGCCACACCCATGTTTTCATTCATTATTCAAGCTTTAGGAGTCATCAAAGAATCCTAATGCATAACTCAATAGGAGGAGCAAAAACTAAGACATCGGCAAATGCTTTTTATGTTTAAGGTTTTGCCCACTTATGAGCGTATGTGCTTTTGAGTGTTGGGCTGATTTAAACTCTGTACATGGGAAGGAGGTTGATAGTTTAGCCTTTTGGAAAAAGAGGAAGAAGGACATAAATTAAAGGTGCTTAAAAAGTCATGTGAGCAGGTGGAGCTAGAGGTGCAGGATGAAATGACATCCTTGACATTATGTGACCCACTCTCAGTCTATCCCCACTGCGCCCAAATCGTTGGCCCAGCTGCACATTTGTTGCCCCAGCCCAAGTAGCGATTGACCATATACAGTGATAGAACCAGAGTTTTCAAACATAAAGTAGCTGCAAGAGCAGTTTAAAGATCATAAGAAGAATGAAAGATGATTAGACGAAAGAGGCAGGATGATGCAGTGAGATGCTATAATAATATGAAAGTGAGTTTCAAAGAAACATTTTTATGAGTTCTGTAATGTATTACTTTAGTTGCATCCTGATTGTAAGTTATCAGACCATTTTATGGGCACTATAATGGCACTAGAAGTGCATGTGTAACAAAATAATAGAGTGCATTACCAATTCTTCTCTGATGACCACTGCTGAGAAACTATTAGACCCATTTGTCAATGTACCTTGGTGTCTAATAGTAGTTTTCAAGAATGGATGGTTATGAAAACTATTCAACATTTAAAGATATTATTTCTCCTTATACATATTCCATTGAACCATCAGTTTCGAGTATATCTGTTTGTCCACCCATGCCTTTTCAGTAAGCTGATTGAAAAGTAAACAACAAAAACAAACTTTGAAAGACAGGGTAGTAAACACTAACAACTGTGAACGGCATTTGGAAGGTCTCTTTACTGTTTCAAACAGAATTGATATTCTGTCACATTTTGGGTATTGTGCAAGTTGGCCCAGAACATTCAATAGAATGTATACAAAATAGAACTTCAAAATAGGAAAATCCACCTTGCAGTAAAATAGCTCAGAGATCTGAGGTAGTAGTATTCATGCCATTATAAAATTCCCTTACAATGGACAGATGTAACAAGCTCTTTAAAAGCACAGCCTTAGATATTGTTTATAGTACTGTAGGCACACCTTGGAGATATTTTCCTAGGATCAAGATTGTCTCATCTATGGTTGCATCTCTGTCATCTGCAGTCTTGGTTGTATTTGATGCCTGTCCTGTAGGCATTGACAACATAGAAGTTGCCCTGTAGGACCATAAAGTTCTACCGCTGCAGACCTAGGCCCCTGTTTGGCTTTTACTGATGTTGTGGTCTTCTGGGATTTAGCAGCAACCTCCATCTGACCTCTAACTGGAGCCGCCCCTTCTGCAAATTTTGTTCAGCTGTGAAATCCCCTAGCGTCAAACCCTTTAGGCTCTCTGATTCTCCACTGTTAACTTTTTGGTTCTACAGTCATGGTCTTGAGAATTTCTGCTATTTCCTCCATATGTAATGACAGCTGAAGACAACTTGGTAGGATGGGGGTCCATCTCTGGCTCTCTGTCTACCTAGATCTACCTGGCTGACTTTTCTACCTATTGTAGCTGACTAGTTTGATGAAGGGTAACCAGCAAGGCTATTTTCTTCTCAAGATCCAGAGTAGATGTGGTGTAAGTCACCAGTACAAGAGTTACTAAATATTTGGGGGAGTTTCTGTCACCCTACTCTACAGTTTCAACCCCAAAGTAGGTTCAGGGAATAGAGCCACCCATACTCTTCGTACTCTTTTTGCTCTCCTTTTCTAGTCCAGAAAGGATCTTTATTTTTATCACCTCTCTGTTTTGTAGGAAAACTGGTCCTATGGCATCTGGTAGTTTTTTTCTACCCTCTCTATGACCTAAACCCTTGCTCCAAGTTCTCCAAGATCTGGCTCTTGACACTTAAATCCAAGCTTTTGGAATTTTTTTCCTCTTCAGGCTGCTGGTACTTGCAATTCAAAGCCATGGTTTTAAAGACTATTGTCCGCACTGTTGACTTACAAAGGTCAAATTAGTTGCTCAGAGGCCAAAATTGTGATTCTTTGTTCTCTCTGAATCCACCATACCCTGAGGCATCGAGACAGTACTTATTTTTTTATCATTTAAATTTTATTTAATTTATTTTTTTATACAGCAGGTTCTTATTAGTTATCTGTTTTATACGTATTAGTGTATACATGTCCATCCCAATCGCCCAATTCGTCACACCATCACCCCACTCCCCCGCCACTTTCCCCCGTTGGTGTCCATATGTTTGTTCTCTACATCTGTGTCTCTATTTCTGCCCTGCAAACCGGTTCATCTGTACCATTTTTCTAGGTTCCACATATATGCATTAATATATGATATTTGTTTTTCTCAAGAAAGTTCTCTTTGCTACTTAAATATAGTAGAAAAGTTTAACTAAAAGAAATAGAAAAGAAGCAGCACTTAGTTTAGAATAGAATGATATGTGTAGTGTATATTTATCTATGTTTACCTATCTCCATAAGCTAAAACAAAAACAAAATAATAAATGTGCTGGTTATATGTCTTTGTATTTATTCTAACTTAAGTAATGTTCTCCAATTAAAACACAATTAACGTTAAAAAGGTTTTGCTATAGTGTGTGGAAGGCAGAGTTAATAAAGTGATTGGACTATTTTTAAAGCCATTTGCACAAATAAAGTGCACCACCTTAGCTGTAAACACAGCGACCACTAATTGGAGACTGAGTAGGAAGGAAGAATTAAAAAAAAAAGTTTTTACTATAATAGAGCTGCACATGCTCTCATTGAGTCTATTTTTAAAAATCTTTTAACATGAACATGCTGTCTTGGTTGAACCCTCTTAGCTATAAACACCATTGGTTCATTTATTGAATGTCTACTATATGCTGGGAACTAGGGATAAATAAGTGAACAATGGACATGTCCCTAATCTACTAAATGCTGAGAATTTCTTTGTCACCAAGTAAATATCAAAAGTCCTCCAGCTTATACCCCAAGTAGTAGAACTCCCAAACCCCACCTCTCGAAGAAGTCCAAAGCCATGCCTAGAATCCTCACTTTTCTGTCTGGTGGAGGAGTTAACTGTGTATTTGGCATTTCCTTCTCCACGCCTAGAGAGAGCACTCTGTTAGATCCTCAAAAGAGTTAACGCAAGATACACAATTTTAAGGCTGAGTTCTATAAAAGGCTCATTTATATGAATAATATACAGAAAGAAATGTGTTTTCTAAATAATTAAAACATACTTCCCACCTACTATCTACCATTTCCCAAGATGCAACTGGTTTTTAGAAGAGTAGAAAATGACTCCATCAGTTTAAACAACACAGATTTGGTATGTTTCCTTTCTTCTTGGGTTTAAAATGGATACAGCATAAATCCATCACTCCTTACAGTCCTCTGATAATAAAATAATCTCATAGTCTGATTCTAATATTACTAAACTCAAATTAATAATATATCAAAATCTGAAGAGATCAATGATATTTTACATCTACATAGGGGAGTTTTCAAAGCTCCATTAGGACTAGGTTTAAAAAAAAATGACATTTATTTTGAGCCTTCATTATTCTTATGGTACATATGGGAAGTCAGGATGAATTAAAGATGATCATGAGATTGAAATAAATTAACTCAGGAAACCAGAGCTTTATCTATCTATTAGATACTAAATTTCTACAAATGCAAAATTTAAAATATACATTTTCCACAATCCTTTAGGCCAGTGTTTCTTAAACTTATATAATACGTAGAGTCTTTTCTAAGGCAAAAACAAAAACAAGGACAAAAATCTTCTTTTAGAACCCCAGTATTAAATCATTTTTCTTACAATGTTACTTAAAAATATGCAAACATAAAACCAGGCATAAATGCCTTATGCTTATACAAAACATAGTTACAAGTGAATACAAACAAATCTCCAAATCTGAGAAATTCCATTTCACAATATTGATTTTAATGTAATAGGAGGTGTTTTGTGGAAATGAAATATCTGTTCACCATGTAAAAAAGGCACTGACTTGCTGTACACAGATTCTTGTATACAATACAGCGTGCAGTATAGTGACAATTCTCCTATTTTGTTTGTGGAACTCTCTTTGTACAGTGTCATCATTGGTCTTTTTCTATCTCTGTTCCTATTAATAGTTCTTGGTGCCAAAATGATTGTATTTACAAACATGAACACTGGGTTCATGTGAGAATACATGGTTATAAGATAGTGGTCCAGAAGACTCAGAAATCACTTAGATTATTTTTTAATTACTATAGGAAATCAAAATGCATACATCATAAATATATTATTAAAAGGTAATGTTTTAAAGGGCAAGCTCAAGATTGTTACACAAATATGAAAAAACTATCGAAAATTTTATTTAACTCCATTATTAATGAGGAAACTAATAAGATGTTGTCAACTGTCTCATTGGAGAATTCAAAATACCACAGGTACATAGTTGAGTCAGGAGTGTCGAAACAAATCTACAAATAGATGCAAAACTGGCATTTTTACATAGGGTTGGAGTGAGGAGAGAAATCAGTTTTCCCTCCCGCAGAAGGAACTTGCATACCTTTGGATAAACCATCGTACCTTCTATCAGTTATCTATAATTTACAGCTTTGTGAAATAGCTCAAATTGCCCTCCAAAGAATCAGATAACCAAGAAGAATGTGCCAGATAATGTAGCCTTTGCATTAAAGGTACCCAGTCTTCTTTTGATCCATTTCAGTCTTTCACAGATTTGTCCATCCAGTATATTTAAGAGGAATATATAGACATCATAGAACCTATCCATGGACCTCTGTGGAAACCTTGAAGATCTCCTCAGCTCAGCTGTCTCCCTTGAAACCCACCTCCAGCTGCAGATAGATGCCCCATGTGAGCATTAGTCTTAGAGGAATACACAGCTCTCCCTTTAGATATAAATACCCAAGCAACCTGTTTGGATGAGTTGGATGTCTCCTAAGGGACGAAGAACTGTGATAGCTAATCTCAGACCTTTCACACATGGAAAATTTGCCCAAGGGTAGAGAGTTACAAGCCAAATCCTCAATAGGAATGTTTAAGCATTTTTTCCCCTCCCTTCTATTCTTCCTTCTTGCCTTCCTTCCTTCCTTCCTTCACAATTGCTGCATATCAGATACTGCACTGTTTAATATATATTATTTCATTAAATATAATAAGCCTATCGGTATGTGCATTTTGTGAGAAAATTCAGCCTGAACTAGCCACAAATATTAAATAAAAGAAAATTAAATGAAAAACAAGACAAACCCAAGTGTGTAAAGTATGTAATTAAATCTCCAACTAGTAATCAAAACAGTATCTTAAGGACTGGTTTAGATGACACATGGTGTTGTCCCAAAGTTAGATGTTCAGTCAATATTTACAGAACACATCATAATCCTTCCCACCTCATCTGGGAAACTCAGTGTCCAACCTACATTTTTTTTTCATAGGCCCATGTATACATTTTTCATAGTGCTTGCCAGGTAACACTAAGTTGTCTTTTTATGTGCTTATGTCCCCTTACCTTCCTTGGCTAAGCTATGAGCTACTTTAGCAAAAGGGCCATGTTTTATTCATGTGTGCTTGGTGCCTTGCACAGTGACAGGCACATCCAGGAGCTAATTATATACTTCTGAACTTATCTGAAATACACATACACAGTAAAGCTAATTCCTAAAATTGAACCTCTGGAAAAATTCAGTCCTAATTCACTAGTTCCAAAGATTTTATTTCCTCTCTTAAAATGTTTCACTACTGTTAGATAGATTTTAGGGTTTAATAGATTTGTTAAATTGGGAGCTGCTTAGTGGGCAGCAGCCACATAGCACAGGGAGATCAGCTCGGTGCTTTGTGATCGCCTGGAGAGGTGGGATAGGGAGGGTGGGAGGGAGGGAGATGCAAGAGGGAAGAGATATGGCAACATATATATATATATATAACTGATTCATTTTGTTGTAAAGCAGAAACTGACACACCATTGTAAAGCAATTATACTCCAATAAAGATGTGAAAAAAAAAATTTGGAGCTGCTTAAAATTTGCTCTAGGGACACAGGAAAGGCTTGTCTTACTGGATACAAGCTTGCAGACTGAATGTCATTACGTGACATCTTTGCGAGTTAGCGGGGAAGGAAGCTGTGACAATGCAAACCATTAGAAATCATGTAGAATTTTGCACCACAATTATGTATGCAATGGATGGAGATTGAGAAAGTCTTAAATGCCAGTATTTCTAAGTTTCCTTCAAACCTCACATGCTCAATACCACATTTTACCTTAAAGTATTTCTTAGAATAACAGTGAATATCAAAGAATGACTAAGAAACTGGGAACACAGAGAACTGATATTCACATTGGCAAAAAGAAAGAATAGAAACCAAAACTAAAGTGAGATTGGAGAGTGAAAATTGGAAAAGTGGAAGGAAAAATTACACTAAAATGCTAGGAAAAAGCTTCATTGTGTTATCAACTGTTTGGTTGAAGAATAAAGATAAAATATGGGATTTAAAAAAAACTTATTACTTGGTCAAAATATATATAGTTCTTAAATATTAAATAGGTTAAACCTACAGAAACAGGAACCATAATTTCTATTAAGCAACAGAGCATTTCTTTTGAATTTATCACTGACCAGAGTAAGAAAGTAAAGTGTCATTCCACAGTTTCAATTGCAATCTGGCAGTATTTTCTAAAGATTTACGGAATGGCTGTCATGACTGAGATAGTTATCCATGTCCCAATTACTTTAGGATTTTAGTAGTCGTTTTCTATCCTACCAGTAGAATGTAACCCAAACCCCAAGTTGTGTGGTCAGAGACTGGGGAGGACAGTAGAGACCAGTAAGAGGTAATGTTTGGGTGTTTAGTTGATTAAATACAAAGCATTCATTATCCATTATGGCCTTGGTTTAAAGTAAGCTTCTTATTCCAAAGAAAACTTTTGAACTACTCACTTTCTAGCATGTTTTCTCATAAAGCAATCTTTTTAAAAATCATGTTGGTTTTCTTCTAGATGGTTTCACAAAATAAGTAGTATAGCCTCCTTCGAAGCTTGGAAATTCAATAATTTAATTATGTGGTTCATGTTTTTTTCTCTTTTCACTTTTTAGTTATATCCTTTCATCTTTTTCATCTTTCCTCCCATTTTGGAAAGAATTTTGGACAAATAAGAAACAGGTTAGAAAGCCAAGGAAATTTTTCATATGCTTTAAAAATTGGATTGCCCACAGAGAGACTTTTGTTTAAAAGCATTGGGGGCGGGGGGGGGGTGTGGTTAGGGAAATGTATTTACCTGAAAGCATTTTATATTGGAATGCTGATCTATTCATGGTTATACTTTGTTTGTATATTAAATACCGCACCTGTCACAAGCTTGGATTTATCGTCAGTATGCATAATGCTTGTTGTTGGGAGAGCTTGCAAATCCCTCATTGGCAATAGAGTCACCAGAAGTAGATGCACCTGTCTCCCCAGCTGGGATTTGCTCATGGGAAAGAGGGTCATTTAACACCATGTTTTCCTCTTCATGGACAGCTGTATATATAAGCTGCCCTAGGGTGTAGAAGACCTAAATTTTGTTTGTAAAAAAAAGAAGAGAGACTTCAATGTCAAAACGAAATTTGATCTGAAAAGTATTTTGATGTTTTGATTCAGCAGCTTTAGAGAACATATAGGCTTGGTTTAACAGAAAAACATTATTTGGTTTGCTTTGGTCTGATCACTCGAACAGCTTTTAATGACTCAGAACACCAATATTTTCAGCTCTGATTAGCTTGGGGTTTAGTGTAAAATAGCTCATTCTGTTTTGATGCAAGTCCTTAGTTAAAACATGGGCCTTGTCCTCAATGCTACAGCCATAACTCTTCGTTTTTGTGCATTTTAATTGTCTATTTTCCCTTGACAGACTCTAAACTCCATAATAGGAGCTGTGTCTTCTTTTGCTAACCACTATTTTGTCTAGCTCAATGCCACTCTGTTAGCTCTGGATGTATTTGTGCTTAATAAATCTTTGTCAAGTGGATGCTTGAATGAAAGCATGAAGAATTGTTTTTGCTGACCAGGAAGGAGGTAATGGCTCCTTCTAAAAGTCTCCCTGATTCAAAATCACTCCAAAATTAAGAGATCTCTTTGAGTCCCATTTTTTTTTTTTTAATGGAGGTATAATTTACTTACAGTAAAATGTAGATTTTATGGGCATGGCTCCATAGAGTTTTTTTCAAGTCTGTCTACTCATACAACCACTGTCTCAACCAAATATAGAATTTTTCCATTATTCTAGAAAGTGCTCTCCTGCTACTTTCCAGTTAATCTCCCACAACCACTGTTCTGATTATTACTACAGCCTCTTTTTTGTCCTTTCTATAACTACATTTAAATGTAACCATAAAGTATGTACTCTTTTTGTGTCTATAATAAGATTAATAAGAAAAGACCATGGTATTTAAAAAACTACTGTGTGCCTCTCCTTGGAGGATTTATTGCCCCACCTTCCCCAGTCGGCAACCATTGCTCTTAAGAATTCCAAAGATATAGAGAATAAGATTCTTACAAGTAGAGTTCAGAAGTACCACTCAACTTACATCATTGTACTGTGAGCCTCCAATTGACAAATGAAACCCATCAGTAATAATCTAAATAACTCTAATGTTAACAATCTATTATCTAAATAAGATAATGTATAATAATATATAATATTATAATATACATTAATAACTAATATGGAATTTATTACATTATAATAAATACCCTAATTAATCCTAACATTTCAGAGCTGGGATCACAGCCCCTTTTCCTGACAACTCTGAGCTTTACACAGCAGCACATCATTGGTCTCACTTATCCTCAAGACAGTTCTGTGGGTAACCACCACGTGTGTGACAGGTTGTAGAGGAAAAGGAATATGAAAAAGAATGTATATGTATGTATAAATGAATCATTTTGCTGTACAGCAGAAATTAACACAACACTGTAAAGCAACTATATTTTCAATTAAAAACTTTTTTAAAAAGTAAAAAAAAGAAAGAAAAAAGAAAGAGCTCCAAAATTAGATATTTCCTCTGAAAGTCTTCCTTAAAATATATTTTCAATAACATATAACTCTTGGGGTATAGAGGGTGGTGTTTGGGTAGAATTGTAAAGGAGGTTTACAAAGGATTAGTCAGTTTGCAGACAGTGAGAAGAGGCTTGCCAAGTAAAGCCTGTAGAAAATGGATTCATCGAATTAGAGCAGTCCATGATTGACTGCCAACGGCAGCTTATTTTCTTGCTGGGTCCAAAACAGAATGCCTGAAACTTTGTGGTGGTGGAAGGCTATCTTATAGAACCTGCTGGTGGAGCATACTTTTTCACTGGTTCAGACCAGTATTGTTATAAATTTGATGGGGTACTTAAGGCTCTGGTAAGGATTTTTAGGTCAGAAAAAAAAAAATTAGACATAGGCAATTAGGGAGCAAAATGTGTTAGTTTATTTCACAGCAGAGTAAAGCAATAAAACAGCCTTAGCAAAGCCACAGACAGGACTTGTGTAAGTCTAACAATTTTCAACTTCTCTTGCAGAAACATAGAATTGTGATCTAGGGAAAGGAAGGAAGGAATTGTTGGCAAAGAGTTAATAACAGATAAAGAAACCATTCTTTCAAAGATGGATGAGGAGATTATAAATGATTTAAAGGAAGAAAATTCCCCCTTCAGATTAAGTCTTCTGTAATAAAGGGTGTTATTTTGTACAAGATAGTTTGATGCAAGATATGTGGAAATTTCATGAAATGGCAAAAAGAGAATCTGAACAACTTGAAACACAGTATGAGTGTTAGCTGAAACCCACCAAGCAGATTATTTATATATTTTTCTTTCCCCTTAGACCCGGTAGAGACGCTTCAAGAACTCCTCTGTTCCGGGGAGGAGGGATTGTGTGACGACACTGACACTGCACCCTGAGGCGAGTGCAGAAGCTTTCATTGTAAGGTAATAGTTGATTCCTACTTTCGGTCTTCTCCGTCTTTGGAAATTAATGAAACTGTGGTGTAAAATTAGGCCATGTTATCAGAAGTATTAAGGATGCTCGGAATTTTGTTTATAGCTTTGTAGTCACTCATGTTTACACCTTTCATGTGGAGTAGGTGCAGAAATAATTCCTTAGCAGATACTATCTTTACATTTGAAGTAGGACAATATGTTTGAACAGTGGGAATTGCAAAACACCAATCTAGCCATTTGGGATTAAAATATTGTTAGCAAAGATTCTCTCTCGAGGTGCTTCTCAGTCTTTTTCTTGTCGTGTGCATGTAGAAAATGGTAATATCCCTATGATCCACTGCAGAGGCCGCTCATTCCCAGAGACAACTGGTACTCACTCCAGAGCAGCTGAAGGGATCAAATCTTAGTACATCAGTAACCCATTGTTTGGAAGAGCTCTGCTGGGGAGCAACAGATGCTGTCCTTTTTGAAAACCCTGAAGTATCCCCTGCTTTTATGCATCCCTAGGATTGGCGTCTGGGTCTAGAGAAGCTTTTCTTAGAGGAAAAAAAATGATGCTTTTAGTTCTAAATTTTCACATGAAGGTAATTTTCCATGAAGACTGACCAGTAATTTTACATCAAGAAACTTGAACTTAAAAGTATTTTCCTCCCCCTCTCGATCTGTACAGTGATAAAGAAGTCCTCTCCTAGACGACCCAGAAGACGTGTCCATTCTGGCAGGACTCCTTGTGGTCCTAGGGCTTTGGGCGAGTTTACATAAGACAGAATCAACCTACAGGGTTAGGAGGGCTTCCTGTAGGGTGAGGTAATTGTATAGTTTAGGCCTCACTTCACTATTTGGTCTAGTCTGGGTAAGATTTAGTTATCTCAGTAGTCATTCAAAATAATGATTAAGCGTTCAGCAGATTTGTGGCCTGACTGAAACCCAGACTGAATCCTGCAGAATCGTCGTCTGCAAGCTGATGGGACTTGGATACGCTGGTGTTTCTTCTGTGCCTTATTCTAATATCATGACACGTACCCCCAACAACTACCACCTCAAGGTTAAGAGGAAACAGCGGGCATGCCCAGTGGTGTCACCATGAAAGACTGGCATAAATACCCTTTGGTCCCAATTCTAGAAGCTGTCTTATCGAACCAGGATTTTTGTCTTGTTTTGGTTTGCTTTGGTTTTATAACCTCTGTGTCTTAGATTTTACTTTTTTAAAAAATGTTCAGAAACAGACTTTTTTCAGAGCAGTTTTAGGTTTACAGAAAAATTAATTAAAAACTGCAGGGAGGGACTTCCCTGGTGGCGCAGTAGTTAAGAATCGCCTGCCAGTGCAGGGGACACGGGTTCGAGCCCTGGCCCGGGAAGATCCCACATGCCGCAGGGTAACTAAGCCCGTGCGCCACAACTACTGAGCCTGCGCTCTAGAGCCCGCGAGCCACAGCTACTGAAGCCTGCGCACCTAGAGCCGTGCTCCGCAACAGGAGAAGCCACCACAATGCAGAGTAGCCTCTGCTTGATGCCAACTAGAGAAAGCCCACGCGTAGCAACAAAGACCCAATGCAGCCATAAATAAATAAACATTAAAAGGAAAAAAAAACTGAATTGAGTTCCTACATACTCTTACTGAAAAGGACACATGATTTCCCCTATTATTAACATCTTTATTTATTTATTTATTTGCGGTACGCGGGCCTCTCACTGCCGCGGCCTCTCCCGCCACGGAGCACAGGCTCCGGACGCGCAGCCCTAGCGGCCACGGTCCACGGGCCCAGTCGCCCGCGGCATGCAGGATCCTCCCGGACCGGGGCACGAACCCGCGTCCCCCGCATCGGCAGGCGGACTCCCAACCACTGCGCCACCAGGGAAGCCCTATTAACATCTTTTTTATTAGTATGGTACATTTTCTACAATTGATGAACCAATATTGATACACTTTTATTTACTAACGTGTACTACATAAAGTTTCACTCTTTGTATTTTGCATTCTGTGGGTTTGAAAAATGTGTAATGACATATTTTCATTGTTACTGTATCATACAGAATATCTTCACTGCGCTAAAAATTCTGTGTGCTCCCCCATTTGCCCTTCCTTCCCCTCACTGAAACCCTAGCGACCTTTGATCTTTTTACTGCCTCCATAGCTTTGCCTTTTCAGGAATGTCATACAGCAGACAGCCTTTTCCGATTGGCTTCTTTCATTTAGCAGTATGCTTTTACGGTTCCTCCATGTCTTTTTGCAGCTGGACAGCTCATTTCTTTATATTGTTGAGTAATATTCATTGTATGGATGTACCACAGTTTTGTTTTTCCATAAGCTTATTAAAGGATATCTTGGTTACTTCCAAGTTTGACAGTTATGAAAAAAAGCTGCTATAAATATTTCTCTGCAAACTTTTGTGTGGACATAAGTTCACAGTTCATTTGGATATATACCAAGGAGTGTGATTACTGGATCATATGGTTCAAGTATGTTTAGCTTTATAAGAAACCTCCTAACTGTCTTCCAAAGTGGCTGTACCAGTTTGCATTCACTATGAATGACGGTTCCTGTTGCCCCACATCCTTACCAGTATTTGTGTTGTCAGTGATTTGAATTTCAGCCATCCTATTAGATGTGTAGTGTTTTCTCATTGTCTTAGGTTTTTAATACAATTAATTTATAAAGAGATTGTGACGATGACTGAGACGACTCTGGACACTTAGAACTTTCTTTAGCACTTACTTGGTAATGACATTGATTAAGAATCTGAACTTTCCCCTGGCGATATTCACTGTGGTCATGCATTTTTATGAGATGAGCATGTATGTACACCTAAGTGTCTGTGTACGTGTGTCTGTGCATACCTTCTAGTCTCCATTATAGAAAGAGGTGATAGTAGGCAAAGGCTTTTCTAAAAATACACCATCAAAATGAAAATATACAGTTTACATCAAAGATATTTTTTTGTTTGTTTCTAAAAATGAAATGTGAATTTTCTATGAATCCTGATATTAAAACAAGCCATGGTTGAAGTTATATATAGCTAGTTTTCTGACATGAATAACAGTGTTTATATAGGCCACATCAAATTAGGCACTCAATTTTTGTATCCTGTTCAATTCAGCAATGCAGCTATAGCCACAGGAAGAGATTCTTCATAGTCCTTGCAAGTTATAGTAATTTTTTCTGTATGCTTGGTGCATGTTTCTGCTTTAGATTTGATTGTACTACTTTGTAAATATTTCTGATGAGATAGACTTACATACTAGAATGTTATCTTCTCCAGTGTAAGTATGACTCCTTTCATATTTCTTTCTTTGAAACGTGGCACAATGCCTTTGTTAAAGACAAAATTTGCATGACACTTGTTAAAGACAGCAAGGAAAACGTTATTCAAGAGGAACTACAGCAATGACATTTTGCGGCAGAGGACAAGGACAAGTGGAAATTTATAGCCAAGGAGCAAAGTGGGGATCAGTAGATGGATGGAAAATTACCAAGGTGAGGGGAATTCTTGCTAGACTGACTCAACAGGATTCTTGCTGAAGGCAGGACAAGTGGACGGTGGGGGTGAGGAATTTAACCTAATAGCAAAGATAATCAGATACCAAGGGAAGAGTCACTAAACTGACTCAGCAGAATTCTTGCTAAAACTGAACTAAGCAGGCTAAGGAGAGAATTCAAGGTCAGAGCCTAGTTGAGAAGAGGACTCAGAGGATGCTCACTCAGACCTGGTCAAGGAGAGAGCCTTTGTCACCTGACACATGGTAGCGTTTCAGTGACCCCGTATTGTGTTATTATATAGATAGACCTACATCAGATACTGTAGAAATCTATTAAGAAAGTCCTACAGATACCAAACAACGATTATAATTTAAGGAAAAATTAGGGAAATCACTTTAAATCATGTAAATAATTTTGTGTAATGTTCAAAACTAACCTATTTAATGGAGCATAGATCTGGTTAAAAAATTAAACAACTAATATACATGAGCAATTTTTACGTGCAAAACAGAATCTCAACAGTGACAGAAATGCGAAGGTAAAATTGGCATGTTCTCTACTTTCTAAAAAAGATGCAGTCTAGTGCAGGAGGGGCCGGGGGTGGGGAAGAGAAACAGAATTATGTTGTATTAGTGATCACAGATTAAATATATATACACATTTTTTAGAGAAATAGAATAAGTGGTATGTTGGCTTTGGGTATACCTCAAATCTAGATTGCAAAGTTATTGATATCGATATCGTGGTATGTGGAAGACTGGTTTTTCAAACATTAGTATTCATAAAAATTACCTGGAGTTCTTGTTTAAATTTCATTCTCTTAGACTCCATACCTAAATGTCTGAGTGATTTGAAGGGTCCAGGATTCCTCACTTTTAACTGTTACCCCAGGTTACTCTATTATAAGGGACCTATAATAAAAAAAAAAAAAAAGGAACCTATAAGCCCTGTTTTTAAAAACACTGATATGTACTATTTACAGTTTTCTTCCTTGTAGTGTGTTTGATGTTAGAAAGTACCCCCTGAGAAATAGGGAAATTAGGCCGAAATCTAGGAACCACAAGAAAGTACAAATGAGTTTGAGTGACTTCATGGCCCCTTTCAGTGGTATCATCGATGAAGGGTTGTCCTAAGAGCCTGAAAACAAGACAACAAACTAAATGGAGATACCAGCACAAAAATTGTGTCCAATATTAGCACATTTTAAAAAAGAAGGATATGCATATTTTTAAACTAGAATAAGTATTTCTAAATAGATAAAATATAATAGTTACATCAATATTCAATGAATTGTTTATTTCAGTGGTATCAGTTATGATATTTAAAATTATAGGGGAATGAAAAATACCCAAGAAGTCCAAAACTGGGGAAATTATTAAGTTAATTACCCTCATCCCAATGGAATATTATTTTCACTGCTTTGAAGAATGATGACATTTAGGAAGTATTTAACATAATGTTATGTTAAAAAATAATTAGAATCCACAACTATATGCTTGATACGGCTGTTTCCACATAAAATATGTATGTATATGTGGTGAAATTTCAGGTGTTTGGAATTCTAAAATTTTCGTAGATATTATGTGGTGCTCACAAAATCAGTGCTAGAATCTAAAACCTAGATAAGGTGAAACAATACTATCCAGAATCAGAAGCTTTGGTCCTGAATTTTTAATAGTTAAGAGTAAATAGTTTTCAAGTCATAAGGTGCTTTGAGGTTATGCTGCTATCGAGGCACAGGGAAACTATGTAAAGCAGTGATACTCATATCTGGCTGATCATCAGACTTATTTGGGGAGCTTTGTGAACATATGGATTCCTTAGAATCTAGACAAGTGATTCATTTTTTGCAGATCTGAGTCTGGGCCCTGGAATCTGATTTTTTAAAAGGTTCTACTGATGGCCTTATTGATTAGCAAAAGTTGGCAACCACTGTCATGGGGAAGACAATTTATGCCTTCAAGAATTTCTGCAGTGATCAATATATGACCCTCAAAAAACCCAACCAAACAAACAAAAAAACCTCCCAAAACCCAAGGCAAAATAATGTCAAATCCTACAATATTTAATGTATATAGCAGAGTAAATAGAGTAGAAGTTCAGAGGAGGATACTTTGGGAGGGCCTTCTGGAGCAAGAACCTCATAGGCTTTAGTGGCAAGGTAGAATAATGCTACAGAAACCACAAGCTTCATCATCATCTTAACAACCTTCATGTTAAGAGGAGAAGTGGTGAGACCTTGAAGCACTGAGAGATGGCAGTAAAAAGATGGCAGCATTTGGGGATGGCAGCTTTCTCACCAATCCAAAGTGCAAGCCCTACACCCCTTCCCTAGAGGTCCAGGTCCCTTCCCAGGCTTTTCTTGCCATGTTGGATCTGGGCTTTGGGCCAAGGGATGCTCTTGGGGGAGAAGAGGCTCCTTTGCACTTTGGGATGGGAAGGCCTGTGTAGTCTATAAATCAGTGTTTCTTGAGATGAGGGGAAGGAAGCTGAGGAAAGGCACGTCAAAATGTTTGTGGAAGGACAAAACATTTATTGTGTATGCTTATTCAAAGGCATTTCCCCAAAGGAAAATTATGGCGTTTAAAAGGCAGAGAATCCATCATGGAGTAAGTTGAACTTAAACCTTTGCAAATAGGTGTGATTTGTTTTCCTGGAACATGAAAGGCAGAGGTGAGAGGCATTTCAGTGATGGGGACCACATATACCTAAGTCGGCCAAGTGTCTTTCTTCTGTGGACTCAATTTCTTCCTTAATACAAATGCTGTTGTTGAAACTTACATTCTTCTGCCTCAGTTGCCTAAACTAACAGTAACTTCATTGTATACCACATAGGATCTAGGACTAGGAGGTCAACAAATGTTTCTTAAGTGAAAAAAGCCAGTACTCGCTTAACTAGAGTCACTTGAGGTGTGGGTGTAGGTGAGGTTGCGTGGGGTTGGTACTCAGATTGGACAGGACCTCAAGTCCCAGAAGAATTCAGACTTGGCCTTACAGTGAAGGTTTCTGAGAAGGATAATGAGAAGATAAATGTGAGTTTTGAAGAAGAAAATCAGCCAACAGTAAAGGAGATGGATTAAAGAGTGGGGAATAGGAAACGCAATTAACATGCTAATTAGCTAATTACCATGAGAGGAAACCTGGATGAGGCTGTTGGCAGTGAAAAGAAAAAAAAAGGTAGTGGATAAAATAGGGAAGTTTTCAACTCAATTAGAGTAATATTGATTAATCACCTACTAAGTGCCGGTCATCATTCTAGGCCACTGAGACAACAGTGAACAAAATAGACCATATATTCTATAAGGATTAAAAAAACATAATGGAAAATAACCCATAAATATAGTAAGTAAAATGTATAACATGTTGGAAGTTGGAACTGTTATAGAAAAATAAAAATTTGAGCAGAGTAAGGGGAACCAAGAGGGAGAAGGGCAGCAGTTCGCAATGTTCCAGGGGATGGTCAGGGAAGGCATCCCTGAGAAGGAGCAAAGATTTGAGGAAGGTCAAAGAGTGAGCCAGTCCCCTGAGGAAAGAGCATCCCAGGCAGAAGGAAGAGAAAGATCAAAGACCCTAAGTGGGAGTGTGCCTAGGGTATTCCAAGAACAGCCACATTTTGAATTTAAAATCTATTTCAAGGCAAGGCGCTGAATGGTACCCATCACCAACTGCTGAAATGGAGGATTTGGCTGCTGGAAAGAATCTTCCTCCTTTGCAGTTCTGCTTCAGGCCAGATTGGATTAAATTTCTAAGGGACAAAGGAGATGGAAAGAAGCAGCATGAATTAAGGAGTCAGCCTTGGGCCATGCCTATGTTAAAGTCAGTTAGAGGAAGTGAAGTCAGAGAAAAACCAGGGTGGTGTCTGTCCTTAAAGCTATATAAAGAGGGCTTGGCTAAGAAAGGAAGCTCCCTGGTGCCAAATGCAGGGGAAAAAAAAAAAAAAAAGGGGACTAGAGACTGCAGAAACAAAACCCTGTTGGGGTTGGGAGAAGGGACATTGGGTTACCAAGGTCACTGATGACTCTAGAGAGAACAGTTTTGATTGACTGAGAGAGAGCACAGGATTACAAAATGCCCAACTGATCCTGTTTCCTCCACCGGGTACAGTGACAATCTGTGCTGTTAAGAATTAGTGGTGTCCTAGACAAGTTGAGATTTTCAGCTGTCCATTACAGGTACTTGAATAATGTTTTGAAATGTCTTTGATAAGAAGTGTTGACAAGCTTGAAAGACTCAGATTCAGTGTGTGAGGCTTCACACCGAGGCTGTGCAACTTCTCCCTCCTCTTTGCTCCTCCATCTGCTCTGATTTCAGAACGAGACCCAGTGTTGACATGTTGAAGAACCGAGTTTTCTTCAGGTCATCACCAAAGCTTGTATTTTAGTAATGCATCGAGCCTTTCTCTAGGGCACAATGATATTCACGTTTCAAAGGCCAGCAGAAACACATGGTTATGCTAGGGTGAAGAGTGGAGCCTGACAATATTTTTGTTTGTTTGTTTGTTTGTTTGCGGTACGCGGGCCTCTCACTGCTGTGGCCTCTCCCGTTGCGGAGCACAGGCTCCGGACGCGCAGGCTCAGCGGCCATGGCTCACGGGCCCAGCCGCTCCGCGGCATGTGGGATCTTCCCGGACCGGGGCACGAACCCAACCCGTGTCCCCTGCATCGGCAGGCGGACTCTCAACCACTGAGCCACCAGGGAAGCCCGCCTGTCAATATTTGATAGCCTCTTCGATAGCTCCCTTAATGGAAATTTTTTTTTTAAGTTTGTAAGAATTAAAACGTAGCATAAGTAGTGATTCAATACACGTCTGTTAAAAATGTTAATAAAAAGGTACACGGAAGTCAGGGATTTATAAAATTGGTGCTTTCAGCTCTGGTGCCTGCTCCCTCTGCTGTGACCTAGGATTCATTTTTTAAAATATCTTTTTATGTTATGTAGTGAGCCTATCAGAAAAAAGTGCTTTGAAAGCAATGGGAAATTAGACATTCAAAGAATGGAAAAACATCTTAATCTAAGAAAAGGGATGGGCTTGTTATTCTGGAAAACAAATAAGGAAAGTGTGTTAACATTGATGTGATAGGTGGTGGCAGTTACATGGAATTTCAGGATTGACTCCTTTCTGAAGGAGATCAGATTCCTGTTTAAGTCCAGTCTCTTGCCGCTTATTCTCTTTTTCCCTCTTTCTTTGAGTCCCATCATCTTGCCCCTTTTAAAACCTGCTCTCAGGAAAGGATCCACTGTCAGTCTTCTATACCTTCTTGTGAATTTGAATAAATGTGTCACTTCTCCTAAGTGTGTGTACATTTTAAACAGGAAAGAAAGGTTGTGTCTCCATTTAAAATTAATTACAAATCGGTCTGCTCAGTCTGCATGTAAGACCTGGGGAATTTTAAGGGAATTTTGACTTGATGGTTGCACTTTTATATTTATTTTTGCTTCCATTTTATATTAAAGGAACTGTGTAGTTCCCATAATTGCAACATAATGAGATTCTCATTGCTTTTAATTTACCTGCCTTTTTCTTTCCTAACTCCACAATTTGGCTAAATTTGTTAGCAAACAAAAAATTATAGCTGCGTGAGTTGCATGTTGCTTTTACTGTTTACTATTTGGTACTCCCATTATTATGCTTCAACTGAGAACAATCTTAAAATGAAATCTAGATCTTATATTCTGTGAAAACATCACCACTTTTCCCTTGAAGGCATTGCCTCAGAAATGAGTTTTTAAAAGGTAGCCCTATTGGTTTCATTTCTTGGAAGGGGGAAAATGTCAGTCAGAATAGTAAGATAGTAATCTAGTATATTTGGTATTATGAGACTCAAGGATTTAGCAGTAAAAGGAAATCTTTACAGAAGAAAAAATTGGCATATTTTGTTAAGAGGAAGAGCGTTGAATTGTTACATCTGACTGTGAATCTGGCAACACTAGAAGTGATTACTTAGAAATAAAAGCTTCTCTAAAGCTTTTTATTTGAATTAGTCATTGTAATTGCATCAATAACAATTCTTAACTTTTATAAGCACAGAAGTATGCATCATTTTTTTTAATCCTTCGATATTCAAAAACGCGTAAGACATATGCTTTATAGAAACAGAGGAAGAGAGAAAATAACATGTTTCAAAGCATCTCAAAGCTCTGTATTAAAGGATAAAAGAAATTATGTTTACTTTTCCCAAAGAAAGAGAGCAAGAGAACAATTTGGGTGAAGGACATGAGAGGACCAAGTGAGAATATGTGGCCGTCTAGAACCTGGACATACCATAGTTAAGTTAACTTGATTATCTGCTTGACTATTAGTGTAGTTTAAGTAATGTCTTGGGGATGGTGGGGAGGGGGAAGGAGTGAGCGTGTGTATGTAAGAGAGACAGCACAAGAGGTGGACAGAGCAGAAGCTCAGGGCGAAGAGTGTGAGATCCAAGCAGAAGGAAATATTTGATTATCTTTCAAGTTTTTGGTTTGACACTCAAAATGGCTTTTGTTGCTTTGGAAACATCATTTCAGCTTCTTGCGTCTGAATTTTTCGAGAAAAACATCCACTTAATGTCACAATAGCCTCACAGGAACAGTCTAATAGTTTCTGCTAAAAGCCTTTAAGTCTCAGCATAGAAGATGCAGGTTTGCAAAGGTGTTCTCAGCCTCTGTCAGTCTCAATTTAACCAGTTGAGAACTTGATGGGTTTATTTACCAGACCATCAACTGTAGAGAATAAAAGACAAGAATAATGTCTTAGAACTTGTTAAAATGCTAGTTAAATGATGAGCAGAAAATGACAAGTTAACCTTCTTCAGTGGGACTTCTAAAACATGGCTTTACTATGCCTTAGTTTTATTTTACCACTTTAAATGATAGCTAATCAGGAGAAATTCCCCTGGGGTGCCCTTGCTATGATCTTTGGAGAAAATTCTCTTCCCCTGTCTTTGTTTTATGAGTGGTGGGATCTTCTCTCAATTTGACTGTATCTGGATGATCTGGCTATAGCCACCGCTAGAGTAACTGAAAGCATCTACTCAGACCTCAGACAGACCTCGACTTAGGAGGAAAAAAATATGCCATATTGTGCTTCCTATAAAAAAGCAGGAGTGTCTGCCCATGGCTACCTTTTTTTTTGTGAGCATCAATAATTCTTGAATACATTGCTAGTACATAGATCTAAAAACGAATATGGCTGATCATCTTGGCTAATGTTATTGGAGCTTTCAATTCACTTGCTGATTCTAACTTATTCCTGGGGCGAGAATAGAAAAATCTTTCGAAGAATGCTTCACAGGAAGAGATTATCCCAATGAGGTAATTATAGGCTCTTTGATAATAGTTGATTGATTGAGCTTCAATTCTTTGCTGATAGTAGGTCTGTCATACTCTCTAGGATTGTGAAACTATTACCTATAAATTGAACAGTTAGGTTATTTCATTGGTTTGCTGCTAAATTCTTAGAGTTATAGGATACCCTTTAAAGATTGACATGTAAGGAGCCAGTGGTGTAAACGTTGTGATATATTTTAATAAAGTACAGTGATTATAAAATTATTGTTCTTTTAACTAACTTTGTAAGATATTGTATGATGGAAGTAAATGGATTTTGAATTTACAAAACTTTGAATTTACAAAACTAGAACACACCTTAAAGTGGATATTTTGATCTAATTTGTTTTTTCTTTCTGATAACATATCTATCAAATAATAAATGAAAGCAAGCAGAAAAATGTTTATTAACTAAAAATTCAAAAATCTTTATATTAATATTACATTATAATTATATTGTAATATTTTAGGAAAGCTAGTACATCAGACAGCCAATAAGTTGCTAGTTTTCAAATCTCAAATTTTCAGTTTTTTCCACTTAAGTTTTTAAGTATGTCAGAATTTTTTTTTCCTGATTTTAGCTTGAATTTCAAACTTAAAGGACAGCAGTAAATCAAAATAAAAAACACCAATATGTTTTGTTTACAAAACAAAACCAATGTTTCAAACATTATGAAACAAGTTATAGTTGCCTCTTAGTTGTAATATGAATGTAAAACCAATTAGAACTTTTCCAGATTTGGAAAACTTTTTGCCCCTGAAGACATCTCTCAGAAATGTTAATTCACTCATCTGCAACAGCAAAAGAATGTCAGTGAGGTTGAGCCACCACTGGGCTGCTCTTGCAGTAATTAAATACCTTGGACTTTACGTTCAAGTGCCTGCTTATTTCTTGGCATTTAGCCTTCAAAGTAGTGTTAAGTTTGAGATGAATACATGAATGAATTACACATGACATTTATAGCAAGACTCTAGAGGCTCATTTCTGCTCTGAATTCTTAGTGTTAATTCCTTTGAAGTTGTAAGCACCCTAGTGAAATGAACTTGTCCTGTATCACTTCTGTATTCCATTTTTCTTACACTAGAAGGAAAAGACAAAGGACCATGGATGGTTCACTCATTCATTCATTCATTTATTCAAGGAACATTTACTAAAAGTCTCCTTTGTGTTAGGTAGCGAACAAGGTGGTGAAGGCTTGCATTTTAGTAGTGGAGATACACACTAAACAAAATAATTGGCCTATCTTTCCATAGGTACAATTATGAGAAATGCCATAAAGAAAACAGGATGAACAGAATGCCTTACCATAGTCAGAGGAGTCAGGAATCTCCAGGAGAAAAATAGGTGAAGGGAAGGGGAACATCTCAGAAAAAGCAACCAGAATGTTCCAGTGATATATTCATCAGCATATTTCCTGGACAAAAGTGTAGCAACACAAATGTAACTGTATAGGATTTTAATTAATACTTTATAACATATAGATTATTTCAGGATACTTTTAAAGTTGTTATTGACATACTGCCCATTAAACTTCTTAACTTTCTCTGCATAGTCTTTCTTTTTATCCAGTCTTATGGATTGACTCCACTATTACCGAAGTGTTTACATACAGTGAATAGACCTGATGTCTATTCATGAATAATCACTATTCATGAGTGATTATTTGTGGAAAATTCAGGGCCACATGTACTTCAAATCAAGATCTGCGGAGTGTCTGGCTGCCATGAGGTTTCTCTTTACTTGATTACCACCTAGACTACTGCTGGTTCCTGAACACTTGCAAAAAGTGAAAAGGCTTAGTATTAAGTTTTTATCATGCTGGACTCTTTAAAGCTTCCAATAGCTGATGCATTTTATGTGATAATTGTCAAAATATAGTAGGTTGGCACTAAAAACTCTTTACAGTCAATGTGATCTCCAACCTACATTTCCAGCATCGTCACCCACTACTTCCCGACACAAATTCTAAGCTTTGGCCAAAGCAGTTCATTTACTTTTCTCCTAATGTACCTTAAGTTATCTCACTTCCAAGAAATTCCCCCATCCAAAACACCTCCCCCCCAATTTCTCTTCTTCAAAAGCCTATTCAGTCTTCATAATATCATAACTGACTACATCGCTCCAGAGTGCATTTTTATCTGATATCCAATTTAAAAAATCATATAGGCTCTCTAAGGCCATATTCCTGGATGCCCATCTGCTTGGTAACACTTATGAAATTGTGATTACCGTCCTTGTGTTAAAATGTCAGGTGCACTTTGTTTCCTTTATTTCATGTGTAGGTTCTATTTACAAAATAGATCTATATATTGTCCCAGATTCTAGGCATCCTTTTTATGTTTCAAATTCATCTTTCTAGCTTATCTTTAAAGCCTTAAAGTCAGGGTGCTTTGCCTATATTCAGTGTTCAATAAATGCATGCTGCTGGGTTGATGAAAAAGAACAGAGATTTAGCAATAACCACCAAGCAGAAGAACTGCTGCATCATCACCAGGAGCTTTCTGGCTCCCTGGATTAATATGCAGTGGATACAATTCCATAACAGATTAATTGCTACCAATCATGAAGAAGTTAAAATACTCTCAGAATTTAGAAGCTATACTTGAATCATAATGAGGTTTCTTAATTTTGTGCCAAGCCTGTAGATTGTCTACTGTTATTTAGCTGGCTTTATTTATTTAGTGGTAATCATTTCCTGAGACTGCAGAACATTGAATTGGAATGGATACAATTCTAGCCTAGAGTCCCTATCCTACTATTTGTTATACGTTGCTCAGGACTAGATACCATATCCAGTTATACATCAACCATGGAAATAAGCACTAGTCAGTCTTCAGGATCTCAAAATAAATCATCTCAGATTTAAGGTACTGCTTTTTTCTGTTTTCATTGTGATTGGTTTTCATGGGAAGACAAACTTTTAGGACCATTTGCCACAGGCAGATGCCTCTTTTCTCTTAAGCCAGTCATAAAGAAGACATAGAAGATGGCTTATCAGAAAGGAATAGTTTCCTTCAATTTCCATTGATAGCTGGCTAATTAATTAAATGAAGGTACATCTATACAACATAATACATACAGCCATTAAAAAAAGGAATGTATGTTTCTCTCTGCTAATATAGAGACATCTCCAAAATATATGAAGTGAACAAAGCAAGGTGCAGATCAGTGTGCATGATATGCGGTCACTCGTATAAATATAAATAAAAAGGAACGTGGGTGGATCTACATGTATGTGTAAAGGATATATCTGGAAGATTACACGATGGGCTGATTATGTTAATGACTTTGGAGGAGAGGGGAGACGATTAAAATGAAGCAATGAGAGGGAAACTTTTCACTCAACACATTTTATATTTTCTAAATTTTGAACCATGTGACTGTATTAACTATCAAAAAATAAATATTCTAAATTTTAAAATGGAAACACAAGAGGAGGAGAAAAGAAAGGAATAATTTTCTTAAGTGAGATGGAGCTGATGAAAGTTATCTGAAAATTATAGATTTGTATTAAGCCTGTAAGCATCTGAGAAACGCCTTTGAAGCTCCTCTTTCTGATTTTGTTAACACTCACAAAGGGTTCGATGTCAGGCTCAAGAAATGTGATTAGGGATTTCAAGAGGGAAAACGGAGTAAAATCCCAGGGCTCCCTATGGAAGAGCACGGAAATAGCCATCTACAAAGCAGATGTATTTGATCATGAGGTGTTCAGTCATCTTGGAGTTTGAGCATATAATCAGTGCTTGATCCAGAGCTACCCAGAACTCATCAACACCCCCCTTCCCAAGAATACACTTTATTTTTATTTTATTTTATTTTATTTTAACATCTTTATTAGAGTATAATTGCTTTACAATGGTGTGTTAGTTTCTGCTTTATAACAAAGTGAATCAGTTATACATATACATATGTTCCCATATCTCTTCCTTCTTGCGTCTCCCTCCCTTCCACACTCCCTATCCCACCCCTCTATGTGGTCACAGAGCACCGAGCTGATCTCCCTGTGCTATGCGGCTGCTTCCCACTAGATATCTATTTTACGTTTGGTAGTGTATATATGTCCACGTCACTCGCTCACTTTGTCACAGCTTACCCTTCCCCCTCCCCATATCCTCAAGTCCATTCTGTAGTAGGTCTGTGTCTTTATTCCTGTCTTACCCCTAGGTTCTTCATTACATTTTTTTCCCTTAAATTCCATATATATGTGTTAGCATACGGTATTTGTCTTTCTCTTTCTGACTTACTTCACTCTGTATGACAGATTCTAGGTCCATCCACCTCATTACAAATAGCTCAATTTCGTTTCTTTTTATGGCTGAATAATATTCCATTGTATATATGTGCGACATGTTCTTTATCCATTCATCCGATCATGGACACTTAGGTTGTTTCCATCTCCTGGCTATTGTAAATAGAGCTGCAGTGAACATTTTGGTACATGACTCTTTTTGAATTATGGTTTTCTCAGGGTATATGCCCAGTAGTGGGATTGCTGGGTCGTATGGTAGTTCTATTTGTAGTTTTTTAAGGAACCTCCATACTGTTCTGCATAGTGGCTGTACCAATTTACATTCAAACCATCAGTGCAAGAGTGTTTGCTTTTCTCCACACCTTCTCCAGCATTTATTGTTTCTAGATTTTTTGATGATGGCCATTCTGACTGGTGTGAGATAATATCTCATTGCAGTTTTGATTTGCATTTCCCTAATGATTAATGATGTTGAGCATTCTTTCATGTGTTTGTTGGCAGTCTGTATATCTTCTTTGGAGAAATGTGTATTTAGGTCTTCTGCCCATTTTTGGATTGGGTTGTTTGTTTTTTTTGTTATTGAGCTGCATGAGCTGCTTGTAAATTTTGGAGATTAATCCTTTGTCAGTTGCTTCATTTGCAAATATTTTCTCCCATTCTGAGGGTTGTCTTTTGGTCTTGTTTCTGGTTTCCTTTGCTGTGCAAAAGCTTTGCAGTTTCATTAGGTCCCATTTGTTTATTTTTGTTTTTATTTCCATTTCTCTAGAAGGTGGGTCAAAAAGGATCTTGCTGTGATTTATGTAATAGAGTATTCTGCCTGTGTTTTCCTCGAAGTGTTTGATAGTGTCTGGCCTTACATTTAGGTCTTTAATCCATTTTGAGTTTATTTTTGTGTATGGTGTTAGGGAGTGATCTAATCTCATACTTTTACATGTACCTGCCCAGTTTTCCCAGCACCACTTATGGAGAAGGCTGTCCTGTCTCCACTGTACATTCCTGCCTCCTTTATCAAAGATAAGGTGACCATGGGTCACTGTGGGTTTATCTCTGGGCTCTCTATCCTGTTCCATTGATCTATATTTCTGTTTTTGTGCCAGTACCATACTGTCTTGATTACTGTAGCTTTGTAGTATAGTCTGAAGTCAGGGAGCCTGATTCCTGCAGCTCCGTTTTTCGTTCTCAAGATTGCTTTGGCTATTCGGGGTCTTGGTGTTTCCATACAAACTGTGAAAGTTTTTGTTCTAGTTCTGTGAAAAATGCCAGGGGTAGTTTGATAGGGATTGCATTGAATCTGTAGATTGCTTTGGGTAGTAGAGTCATTTTCACAATGTTGATTCTTCCAATCCAAGAACATGGTGTATCTCTCCATCTATTTGTATCATCTTTAATTCCTTTCATCAGTGTCTTATAATTTTCTGCATACAGGTCTTTTGTCTCCTTAGGTAGGTTTATTCCTAGATATTTTATTCTTTTTGTTGCAGTGGTAAATGGGAGTGATTTCTTGATTTCACTTTCAGAGTTTTCATCATTAGTGTATAGGAATACCAGAGATTTCTGTGCATTAATTTTGTATCCTGCTACTTTACCAGATTCATTGATTAGATCTAGTAGTTTTCTGGTAGCATCCTTAGGATTCTCTATGTATAGTATCATGTCATCTGCAAACAGTGACAGCTTTACTTCTTCTTTTCCCATTTGGATTCCTTTTATTTCCTTTTCTTCTCTGATTGCTGTGGGTAAAACTTCCAAAACTATGTTGAATAAGAGTGGTGAGAGTGGGCGACCTTGTCTTGTTCCTGATCTTAGTGGAAATGCTTTCAGTTTTTCACCATTGAGGCCGATGTTGATCATGGGTTTGTCATATATGGCCTTTATTATGTTGAGGAAAATTCCCTCTATGCCTACTTTCTGCAGGGTTTTTATCATAAAAGGCTGTTGAATTTTGTCGAAAGCTTTCTCTGCATCTATTGAGATGACCATATGGTTTTTCTCCTTCAATTTGTTAATATGGTGTGTCACATTGATTGATTTGTGTTTATTGAAGAATCCTTGCATTCTTGCAATAAACCCCACTTGATCATGGTGTATGAACCTTTTAATGTGCTGTTGGATTCTGTTTGCTCGTATTTTGTTGAGGATTTTTGCATCTATGTTCATCAGTGTTATTGGCCTGTAGTTTTCTTTTGTTGTGACATCCTGTCAGTTTTGGAATCAGGGTGATGGTGGCCTCGTAGAATGAGTTGGGGAGTGTTCCTCCATCTGCTATATTTTGAAAGAGTTTGAGAAGGATAGGTGTGAGCTCTTCTCTAAATGTTTGACAGAATTTGCCTGTGAAGCCATCTGGTCCTGGGCTTTTGTTTGTTGGAAGTTTTTTAATCACAGTTTCAATTTCAGTGCTTGTGATTGGTCTGTTCATATTTTCTATTTCTCCCTGATTCAGTATTGGCAGGTTGTGCCTTTCTAAGAATTTGTCCATTTCTTCCCGGATGTCCATTTTATTGGCATAGAGTTGCTTGTCGTAATCTCTCATGATCTTTCGTATTTCTGCAGTGTCAGTTGTTACTTCTCCTTTTTAATTTCTAATTCTATTGATTTCAGTCTTCTCCCTTTTTTTCTTGATGAGTCTGGCTAATGGTTTATCAATTTTGTTTATCTTGTCAAAGAACCAGCTTTTAGTTTTATTGATCTTTGCTATCATTTCCTTCATTTCTTTTTCATTTATTTCTGATCTGATTTTCATGATCTCTTTCCTTCTGCTAACTCTGGGGTTTTTTTGTTCTTCTTTCTCTAATTGCTTTAGGTGCAAGGTTAGGTTGTTTATTCGAGATGTTTCCTGTTTCTTAAGGTGGGATTGTATTGGTATAAACTTCCCTCTTAGAACTGCTTTTGCTGCATCCCATAGGTTTTGGGTCGTCGTGTCTCCATTGTGATTTGTTTCTAGGTATTTTTTGATTTCCCCTTTGATTTCTTCAGTGATCTGATCACTTCGTTATTAAGTAGTGCATTGTTTAGCCTCCATGTGTTTGTATTTTTTACAGATCTTTTCCTGTAATTGATATCTAGTCTCATAGCGTTGTGGTCGGAAAAGATACTTGATACAATTTCAATTTTCTTAAATTTACCAAGGCTTTATTTGTGACCCAAGATATGATCTATCCTGGAGAATGTTCCATAAGCACTTGAGTAAAATGTGTATTCTGTTGTTTTTGGTTGGAATGTCCTATAAATATCAATTAAGTTCATCTTGTTTAATGTATCATTTAAAGCTTGTGTTTCCTTATTTATTTTCATTTTGGGTGATCTGTCCATTGGTGAAAGTGGGGTGTTAAAGTCCCGTACTATGAATATGTTACTTTGATTTCCCCTTTTATGGCTGTTAGTATTTGCCTTATGTATTGAGGTGCTCCTGTGTTAGGTGCATAAATATTTACCATTGTTATATCTTCCTCTTGGATCGATCCCTTGATCATTATGTAGTGTCCTTCTTTGTCTCTTCTGATAGTCTTTAAAGTCTATTTTGTCTGATATGAGAATTGCTACTCCAGCTTTCTTTTGGTTTCCAGTTGCATGGAATATCTTTTTCCATCCCCTCACTTTCAGTCTATATGTGTCTCAAGGTCTGAAGTGGATCTCTTGTAGACAGCATATATACGGGTCTTGTTTTTGTATCCATTCAGCCAGTCTGTGTGTTTTGGTGGGAGCATTTAATCCATTTACATTTAAGGTAATTATCAATATGTATGTCCCTATTCCCATTTTCTTAATTGTTTGGCGTTTGTTATTATAGATCTTTTCCTTCTCTTGTGTTTGTTGCCTAGAGAAGATCCTGTAGCATTTGTTGTAAAGCTGGTTTGGTGGTGCTGAACTCTCTCAGCTTTTGCTTGTCTGTAAAGGTTTTAATTTTTCCATCAAATCTGAATGAGTTCCTTGCTGGATAGAGTAATCTTGGTTGTAGGTTTTTCTCCTTCATCACTTTAAATATGTCCTGCCAGTCCTTTCTGCCTTGCAGAGTTCCTGCTGAAAGATCAGCTGTTAACCTTATGGGGATTCCCTTGTGTGTTATTTGTTGTTTTTTCCTTGCTGCTTTTAATATGTTTTCTTTGTATTTAATTTTTGACAGTTTGATTAATATGTGTCTTGGCGTGTTTCTCCTTGGATTTATCCTGTATGGAACTCTCTGTGCTTCCTGGACTTGATTAACTATTTCCTTTCCCATATTAGGGAAGTTTTCAATTCTAATCTCTTCAAATATTTTCTCAGTCCCTTTCTTTTTCTGTTCTTTTTCTGGAACCCCTATTATTCGATTGTTGGTGCATTTAATGTTGTCCCAGAGGTCTCTGAGACTGTCCTCAGTTCTTTTCATTCTTTTTTCTTTATTTGCTCTGCAGTAGTTATTTCCACTATTCTATCTTCCAGGTCACTTATCCGTTCCTCTGCCTCAGTTATTCTGCTATTGATCCCTTCTAGCGTATTTTTAATTTCATTTATTGTGTTGTTCATCGTTGCTTGTTTCCTCTTTAGTTCTTCTAGGTCCTTTTTTAATGTTTCTTGCATTTTGTCTATTCTATTTCCAAGATTTTGGATATCTTTACTATCATTATTATGAATTCTTTTTCAGGTAGACTGCCTATTTCCTCTTCATTTGTTAGGTCTGATGGGTTTTTATCTTGCTCCTTCATCTGTTGTGTGTTTTTCTGTCTTCTCATTTTGCTTATCTTACTGTGTTTGGGGTCTCCTTTTTGCAGGTTGCAGGTTTGTAGTTCCCGTTGTTTTTGGTGTCTGTCCCGAGTAGCTAAGGTTGGTTCAGTGGGTTGTGTAGGCTTCCTAGTGGAGGGGACTAGTGCCTGTGTTCTGGTGGATGAGGCTGGATCTTGTCTTTCTGGTGGCCAGATCCACGTCCGGTGGTGTGTTTTGGGTTGTCTGTGGACTTATTATGATTTTAGGCAGCCTCTGTGCTAATGGGTAGTGTTGTATTCCTGTCTTGCTAGTTGTTTGGCATAGGGTGTCCAGCACTGTAGCTTGCTGGTCGTTGAGTGAAGCTTGGTGTTGGTGTTAAGATGGAGACCTCTGGGAGATTTTTGCCGTTTGATATTACATGGAGCTGGGAGGTCTCTTGTGGACCAGTGTCCTGAAATTGGCTCTCCCACCTCAGAAGCACAGCACTGACTCCTGGCTGCAGCACCAAGAGCCTTTCATCCACACAGCTCAGAATAAAATGGAGAAAATGTAGAAAGAAAGAAAGAGAATAAAATAAAATAAAGTAAGGTAAAATAAAATAAACTTATTAAAATAAAAAAGTAATTATTAAGAAAAAAAATTTTTTTAAGTAAAAAAAAAACAAACAGACGCATAGAACCTTAGGACTAATGGTGAAAGCGAAGCTATAAAGACAAAATCTCACACAGAAGCATACACATATACGCTCACAAAAAGAGGAAAAGGGGAATAAATTTTGCTCTCAAAGTCCACCTCCTCAATTTGGGATGATTCGTTGTCTATTCAGGTATTCCACGGATGCAGGGTACATCAAGTTGATTGTGGAGATTTAATCCGCTGCTCCTGAGGCTGCTGGGAGAGATTTCCCTTTCTCTTCTTTGTTCTCACAGCTCCCGGGGCTCAGTTTTGGATTTTGCCCCGCCTCTTCGTGTAGGTCGGCTGAGGGCGTCTGTTCTTTGCTCAGAGAGGACGGGGTTAAAGGAGCAGCTGATTCGGGGGCTCTGACTCACTCAGGCCGGGGAGAGGGAGGGGTACGGAGTGTGGGGCGAGCCTGCGGCAGCAGAGGCCAGCATGACGTTGCAGCAGCCTGAGGCGTGCCATGCGTTCTCCCGGGGAAGTTGTCCCTGGATCCCGGGACCCTGGCAGTGGCACGCTGCACAGGCTCCCCGGAAGAGGGGTGTGGATAGTGACCTGTGCTCGCATACAGGCTTCTTGGTGGCTGCAGCAGCAGCCTTAGCGTCTCATGCCCGTCTCTGGGGTCCGCGCTGTTAGCCGCAGCTCGCGCCCGTCTCTGGAGCTCCTTTAAGCAGCGCTTTTAATCCCCTCTCCTCGCGCACCAGGAAGCAAAAAGGGAAGAAAAAGTCTCTTGCCTGTTCGGCAGGTCCAGACTTTTCCCGGACTCCCTCCCGGCTAGCCGTGGTGCACTAGCCCTGTTCAGGCTGTGTACATGCTGCCAACCTCAGTCCCCTCCCTGCGTTCCAACCTCCGAAGCCGGAGCCTCAGCTCCCAGGCCCCGCCCGCCCCGGCAGGTGAGCAGACAAGCCTCTCGGGCTGGTGAGTGCTGGTCGGCCCTGATTCTCTGTGCGGGAATCTCTCCACTTTGCCTTCAGCACCCCTGTGGCTGCACTCTCCTCCGCGGCTCCGAAGCTCCCCCCCTCCGCCACCCGCAGTCTCCACCCACTAAAGGGCTTCTAGTGTGTGGAAACCTTTCCTCCTTCACGGCTCCCTCTCACTGGTGCAGGTCCCGTCCCTATTCTTTTGTCTCTGTTTATTCTTTTTTCTTTTGCCCTACCCAAGTACATGGGGAGTTTCTTGCCTTTTGGGAGGTCTGAGGTCTTCTGCCAGCGTTCAATAGGTGTTCTCTAGGAGTTGTTCCACGTGTAGATGTATTTCTGATGTATCTTTGGGGAGGAAGGTGATCTCCGCCTCTTACTCTTCGGCCGTCTTCCCCCTCTCTCAAGAATGCACTTTAGATCCAAGTATGTTGAACCACTTCTATGTATCAGGTACTTTTCTGGAATCTGAAAATAACAACAAATAATACAGCAAATAACAAAAATCCCTGCTTTCAGGAAGCTTACAGTGTTGTGGGAGAGACAGATAATAAATATGATATATAAGGAAAGTATATGATATATTAAAGAGTGATGATTGCTAAGGATAAAAAAAAAAAAAAGAAGGAATGTTGGATAGGAAATACTGAAGGTACAATTGCAATTTTATTAAGATGGCCAGAGAAGGCCTTTTTGAGAAGGAGACATTTATTTAAAATCCTTAAGGAAATGAGACAGTAACAAGCCATGCAGAAATCCAGCTAAAAGCATTAGCAGTTGGAAAGACCTTGATATGAGATCATACCTGGTTTGGTCAATGAACCAACATGGCTGGAGCAGAGTGAGTCTGGGAAAGAGCAACAGAAAATGAGGTCTGAACAGTGATGGGGAGGAAAGGTGCAAATCACAGAGGGCTTTATAGTTGTTTGGAAGGAACTTGGCTTTTACTCTGAGACAGATTAGCAGCATCTGGAAGGTTTAGAGCAAAGTATTGACGTGATCCGTTTACATTTTTTCAGGATTATGACTCTGACCACTATGTATAGAACAGAATAAAAGAGGTTGAGAGCAGAGGTAAGAATGCCACTTGGAAAATTAATGAAATAGTCCAGGAGACAGATGATGGACATATACTGGGAAGTGGAGAGAAGCAGGAGAATAGCAGATACATTTTTTTTTTCAGGGCTTCAAATGCTTGGATTTTTTTTTTATTTTTTACTTTTTATTTTTTGCTGTGTTGGGTCTTCATTTCTGTGCGAGGGCTTTCTCTAGTTGTGGCAAGTGGGGACCACTCTTCATCGCGGTAGGCGGGCCTCTCACTGTCACGGCCTCTCTCGTTGCAGAGCACAGGCTCCAGGCACACAGGCTCAGCAGTTGTGGCTCACGGGCCTAGTTGCTCCACAGCATGTGGGATCCTCCCAGACCAGGGCTCGAACCCGTGTCCCCTGCATTGGCAGGCAGATTCTCAACCACTGCCCCACCAGGGAAGCCCAGCAGATACATTTTGAAGGCAGATCCAGTAGAATGTGTTGACTGTCAGATATGGAGAATGAGATAAAATTAAGGGCAGATTGTCAAAGCAGACTCAAGATGAATTACAGATCTTACCCAGTATCAAGTTTACTACGGATACAGCTAGTAGCTAAGCAGAAGCCAAGCATCCTTCCCTTGGAAAGGTGTGGAGCCATCAGTGCAGCTCTCCATAAAATGATCTTTTCATGCCTGAGGACCTGCTCTGGTTCAGACTTAACATGAGAGGTTTAAATAACGTATGTGATACAGTGCTTGCACAAGGAGTTATTTCAGTTATGAAGCATCTTCTTTTTATATCTCTTTAATTTCGTAATGTGATTTTTTTCATGGAGCCATGCCTTAGAAATTTATAAATTCCAAGTTTGTGTTTGTTCTGTTGTGGTAGTGATATTTTCAACATAAACAATCCTAGATATGCCAGATATATTTAGTTCATTGACTAAAACCATTCTATTGATAAGGACTCTCCCACGAGTAAATTGCCGGCATTGTCATCGATGTGTTTACAAAGGTCATCTGGGTCATATCTTTCTTTCCTAGGTTGATTAAGGTGACATACAGATTGCAAGCCTGCTACTAACCCTTGCTTTCCTAGAGAGACAGAGATGGTGTTCAGGAGTTTCTCCTGAACAACAGACAGCGTTGTTGTTAACTGTAATGAGGAAGACAGTGAGAAAAGCAGTCACTGTGGAGTAAAACTATAGTAGCTCGGTTTTGCACATTCTAAGTTCAAGATGTGAATTAGGCATTTACGTAGAAATGTCAGTTAGTCAATTAGCTATATGCATCTGGAATTCAGGGCGAAGTCTGTAATGTACATACAAATTTGGGAATCATTGGCATATAGACAGTGTTTAAAGCCATGAAATAATAAGATGTGATCATCTGAAGAATGAGAATGGTTAGAAAAGTAAAACTTAAAGTAGCAACATTAGAATCAGTGAAAAAGAGAGGGACAGAATATTAATCAAGAGCCTTAAAATATATATATACCATTTTATTCAGACATTTCAGTTTAAGTTATTCACCCTGTGGGATAATCATAAAGATGGTGAAGAATGTTTGTTATATTATTTTAATGAGGAAACATTGAAAACAAATGATAGAAAATAGTTACATTAATTGCCTTCATTCATTTATTAAAAATAGTGGACAAAACTATGGAAAATAAAAACAAGTAAAATAGATTAATAATATACTTGATTTTAGATAGATCAGAAATATGTATTTTCACATATATACTTTTTTAATCAGGAAAGTCTTCCAAATGTTAGGAAGTAATTATTGCCGAATGGTAGGTTTCCTTTTTCTACCTCTCCATATTTTCCAAATTTTCTACATGAATTTATATATTCAGAAAACATAAGTCATCTGTGAGGACGGGAATAATAAATTACATGAAAAACATAAAGACACCTAGTAAGACGGACTTGAATTTTAACATAAAGAACATATTTGAACTTATTACTTTCACTTTCTCAAAATGCATTTATTATTGGGTACCTGATACCAAAAGCTCAGCTTCTCTATGCACTGGTGCCAAATCGAATCTCAGAGACAGGGTTTTGGGTGAAGTAGAAAAGTATAGCTTTATTGCTTTGCCAGGCACCGGGGGACACAGCAGACTCCTGCCCTTGAAAACTATGTGTCCCATCCCAGGGGAGTTTGGTGAGGAGTTTTATGGCAACGGTTCAAGGGCGGGGTCGCTGACAAGATTAGGGTGTGTGCAGGGTCTCAGGTGGGCAGTCTCCTAATCGCGATGGGCTTCTCTGGTCCCTTTAATCCTGCCTCAGGTGGTTTCTTGGTTGTTCCTCCCTTGATTAGCAACTGTTCAAATCTGTCTTTTGGAACTCAGGGAAGGTCACGGAGGCTGGAGTCTTGCCTACAAGAAACGGGCGACAGAAAGGCCTCTGTGCCTGGGAGCCCACAGGGTCCCACTTGGTTTCATACCCACCATGGGCCAGCGCAGGGACAGGGTAGTGAACACAGAAGACAGAGTCCCTTTCCTCATGGAGCTCACATTCTGACAATAAAAAGACATAACAATAACTATAGGATCTGTTGGGAATTGATAGGCACTATGGAGACAAATGAAGCAGAATACAGGGCAAGTTGTCAAACTGATGACACGCTTTTGAAACCGTGCACCTCAGATTGGGACTTGAACCCACGTGGCCGGGACTCAGACCCAGCCAAAACCCTGACTGGGACTCGAACCCACGTGGCTGGGACTCGAACCTGGCCAAAACCCACAGCCTTCCTACTGAGATCACACACCTGGTTTCAGGACTTAATGAAGCTCAGGTCTTGATGTGTCATCACAGAAAGAATTCAGTGAGAGACAAAGTGATGGTTAAGAAGTGGATTTATTTAGAGAGAAACGCAGTCCACAGACAGACAGACAGAGTGTGGGCCATCTCAGAAGGTGAGAAAGGCACCAGGGTATGGGGTTGTTAGTTTTTATAGGAGTCGGTAATTTCATAGGCTAATGAGTGGGAGGAGTATTCCAGCTATTTTAGGAAGGGGCGGGGATTTCCAGGAATTGGGCCACTGCCCATTTTTTGATCCTTGGGGTCGGGTCTTGGAACTGTCATGGGGCCTGTGGGTGTGTCATTTAGCTTGCTGATGTGAACATCTACTGAGGCTCAAGGTCTAGTGGAAGTCCACTTGTCCGCCATCTTGGACCCATTTGGTTCTAATCAGTTTACGTCATATCCTCAGGCTATGTCATTCCTTCAGAGGTTGTGCCCTGCCTCCTTCCCTCCTGTTTCACTTTGAACTAAAAGTACAATTTGAAATAGAAGCTGTGACAGCAAGCATTTTTTTCTTTCCCCATATTAGGTGAAAAGATTTCAGTGTTCTGTCATTAAGTATGATGCTTGATACAGATATTTTTGTAGAAACTTTTTACTGGTTATAGAGTATCCTTGATATTCTTAGTGTTCTATGAATTGTTATCATGAATAAATTTAGAATTTTATCAAATTCTTTTTATGTATTTCTCGAGATAATCATATTTTTCATCTTTAGTCTGTCAATGTGGTAAAATGCATTAAATAATTTTTTTTTTTTTGGTATGCGGGCCTCTCACTGTTGTGGCCTCTCCCGTTGCGGAGCACAGGCTCCGGACGCGCAGGCTCAGCGGCCATGGCTCATGGGCCCAGCCGCTCTGCAGCATGTGGGATCTTCCCGGACCGGGCACAAACCCACGTCCCCTGCATCGGCAGGCGGACTCTCAACCACTGCGCCACCAGGGAAGCCCTCATTAAATGATTTTTAAATGTTAAAGCAACAAGGCATTCATGGAATAAATCTGCTTTAGTTTATATTTATTATATTATATAAATTTATATAATATTTTATGTATATTTATATCAAATATATATAATTATACAAATATACATACTTATATTTTAACTTTTAATATGTTTATATTCAGTGTGAAAAAATTGAGTACAATTGCTATTATTTCTTCCTTAAATGTTTGGAAGAATTCACAGTGCCACGTATGGAGTGTCTTGCAAAAAAAAAAAAACGAAGAAAAGAAAAAGAAAAGAAAAAATTAAAATGGAATCTATTCAAATCTCTAAATCTAACAACCAGTTCACAGAAAATTTAAGGGAGTCCGGGACAGGTTAAATGGCACATGAAGAAGCAATTAGCCCTGTATAAAATAACAGAAATTTTACAGGATAAATGACCTGTTTTTTTCATCATATTTAATGGTGCAAAATTGAAATCTTGGTATCACAGCTTCTTTTTCAAATTGTTACTTTCTACCCCATGGTACAAAAAGGGAAAATGAAAGGAGGAATAGTTAGTTACAAATGCAAGTGTAGACCTTATGTGGGTTTTAATTTGAACAAATCAACAGCAGAAGCCATTTCGAGACAATGTAGAAGCTTGAACATCAACTGGATATTAAAAGACATTAAGAAATTATGATTAACTTTATTAGGTATTTTTAAAGGTACTATAGTTTTTTGGTTTTTTTTTTTAAATTTATTTTATTTATTTATTTTTGGCTGCGTTGGGTCTTCGTTGCTGCACCCAGGCTTTCTCTAGTTGCGGTGAGCGGGGCTACTCTTCATTGGGGTGTGTAGGCTTCTCATTGCAGTGGCTTCTCTTGTTGTGGAGCACGCACTCTAGGCAAGCGGGCTTCAGTAGTTGTGGCTTACAGGCTCTAGAGCGCAGGCTTAGTAGTTGTGGCGCACGGGCTTAGTTGCTCTGCGGCATGTGGGATCTTCCTGGACCAGGGCTTGTACCCGTGTCCCCTGCATTGGCAGGCGGATTCTTAACCACTGCACCACCAGGGAAGCCTGGTACTATAGTTTTAAAAAAAGATTGTCTTTTAGAGACACATACTGAACAATTGCAAGTGAACTTGTATGATTTCTGCGATAAAAAAACTTCAGAAAAAAATAAATAAAGTAAAATAAAAAGTAGAAGTGGAATAGATGAATCAAAATTAGTAAAGTTGTTGAAACTAGATTATGTGTAATGTGTAGGGTAATTATACTATTCTGTTTTCCTTTTGTGCATATTGAAAATGTGCACAAAACTCTATCATAAAGAGTTAATTGTTTTTAAAAGAAGAACAAAAAGGTATTGTTAGCTTATAAACGTACAATCCTTGCTTCAATCTAATTTCTACCGCTGCTGTAAATTAATATACCTTGTTCTTCCCTGTTGTACAGAGTTTATTTTAAATGTTGAGAAAATTTTCAAAATTGATACGTATTTTACTGGCTCCCTTTTACAGACATCTTAATCATATTTTAAACAGGATATCAATTATTCCAGTTTTGTAAAAGAAAAAAATAAGTGTTTGGAATTTAACAAGGAAAATCATGGCAGTTTTAAACATATTTATTTTTGAACATTCGATGATAGTCAGCCAGCGACAATTCCCTGCAGGAAACAGGAACAAGGATTGTCTTTTCTCTCGTCTTCTTGCCTTCCAATCTCTCTTTAATGTCCCCTATTGAAAGAATCTAATTGGGAGTCATGTGGCGAAGGAGAAATAAAGTTCACAGAGTCCTGGCCCCAGCTTCACAGAGCTGAGTACAAATAAGTAAATTTGGGGCTGAGACATAATAACAATAACTGACAAGCAGAATATCTGTTACTTTAAGTACAAAAGTCTAGTATTTTGGTTTTTTGTTTATAGTCAGATAATGTAAACTGTATAGAATAATGGCTAATAAAGTAGACTTTTTTTTTTAAGTAGCTAAATCCTGGCTCCTACTTGTGGAAATATGGGTAAAGTTCTGAAATTCTCCAAGCCATAGTCTTTTCATCCATAACGTGGGGCTCATAATCATATCTACTTCATAAAATTGTTGTGAAGAAAAGATAAAATGAGTAGCCTGGCACATCGTATGTGGTTAATATAAACTGCTGTAATTCTTTCATAATCATTATTTTGCAGTCATTATCATCATAGGGATTTCTACTTTTAACTTAAAAATACATCAAAAATTTAGTGAAAAAAAAATAACATGAATTTTTTGATAGTTTAGTAACCACTTTGAATATTTTTAATATTGTCATTCATACATTCATTTTACAAGTTATTACCTTTAAGGGTATTACATTTAATATTCAAAATAATACTGAGGAGCAGAAATAATTAATGTCTTCAGCCTGAGCTAACCTAATATAGCTTGGAAAATCCAGAAATGCCTAAGAGATTTTCCTTTGGAGGTAAGGAGATCCATTGACTCAGCTCGATGGCTCTAGATTTGATGTACCTATCTACTGCAAATGTTATTTCATTCAGTATGTTTAAGGCTAATCAGTCATCCTTGAAGAAAGACACTTGAGATGGAGAAGGTGCTCACTTCACCTTATGTTGGAGTTTACTAAAGAATTCTTATGATGTGCCACTGAATAGTGATAGTTAACGTAATCATAGAGATTAAGCATCAGCTGAGCCGCCATACAATTAGAATGGCATAAGTCAAAGTGCTGAGAAGTGCCTCTATGAATAGATTATTTTTTCAAGGATGATGTATATTCATTGTTTTGTGTTTACACTGAGTATAAAGCCACCCCCGTTATTGTTTATTAGGATGGAATATTTATGTTGGTTTTGGTTTTGGTCTTACTACTTTCAGTTATTTTATTCCCCTAGAAAAATTAAATCTATCATAAAGCAAGTTCATCTAAAAATTTTGTTCTAAAACCTCCTTCAGGTAGTATTTATCAAGTGAATCTCTTCAACGTTACTCAACAATCAAGATACTTTTAATATTAAGTGACCTTTATATTATATGGTTAAAGAATATTCTAATCAAACAACTGACTTTTAAAAACCAGCTTTTTTAAGTCACAAAATCAACTGCATAAATTTTCCAGGCATGCCTATATATTCAACGTGTTGTAGCAATACCTATTCTGAAGCAAAGATTAGGCCGAATGGACTTTACCTTCTATTTACAATTAATTTTAATCACATTTGCCCATTTGTGGTTTTTCCCTTTTGCCAAGTTTATGTCCTTTCTAGGCCCCCCTATTTAACAGCTTGAGATACTACACGTAACGAGAAGATTCTGTTCGATATGCTGAAAAATTCAACAGAATTTTTTTCTGCCAAGGGACATTTGTCATCTGCCTTCTGCCTTCTATCAGGCCCTTATTACTTCTTTTTTTTTAGAGGATGTTGGGGGTAGGAGTTTATTAATTTATTTTATTTATTTTTGCTGTGTTGGGTCTTAGTTTCTGTGCGAGGGCTTTCTCTAGTTGCGGCAAGCGGGGGCCACTCTTCATCTCGGTGCACGGGCCGCTCACTATCGCGGCCTCTCTTGTTGCAGAGCACAGGCTCCAGACGTGCAGGCTCAGTAGTTGTGACTCACGGGCCTAGTTGCTCCGCAGCATGTGGGATCCTCCCAGACCAGGGCTCGAACCCGTGTCCCCAGCATTAGCAGGCAGATTCTCAACCATTGCACCACCAGGGAAGCCCCCTTATTACTTCTTGTTTGGACTGATGTACGAACTTCTTTAATGACTGCCCTGCCAGTGCCTTGCTTCCTTCCAAACTGTCCTCAATACTTCTGCTTGAGAAAGTGCTCTAAAATGCAAATTTGAATATGAGTTGTTTTTTTTTTTTTTTTTTTTGCTTAAATGTTTTCAGTGATTCCATATCACCCTCAGAATTAATTCCAAACTTTACTGTGATAGACAAGGCCATGTTTACCACTCAGATCTTGAACTCTGAATAAAGCATCAGAGTGAGCTTAAATTCCAGGTCACTAATTAGTTAGCTGGGTCCCTTTTGGCAAGTCATTTAATCTCTATGGGCCTCTATTTTCTCATTTGCAAAATGTAGGAAATAATAATACTACTATTGAGAAGGTATTATTGTTGCAAAGATTAAACGAGTGAATCTATGTAAAATGCTAAGGACAGTGCCTGGCACAAATTAGAAACTATATCACTTCAGCTATTATTATTATCCTACTGTTGCTGGTTTGTTTTTTTCCCCATACCACAGCCCTATCAAACCCATGTGCAAACACCTGTTATGCTGCAGCCATAAGGATCTAATCATACTGTAGACTGAAAAAAAAAATGCACAACCTAAAAGTTGCAAATTATGTTTTATTTGGTGGACTTACTGAGGACTTAAGCCTAGGAGACAGATTCTCAGATAGCTCCCAGGGACTGTTCCAGAGATGTAAGGGATGAGCCAGGGTATATAGGAGTTTTTGCAAAACAAAACAAAACAAAAAACCCCAAAAAACCCAGGGAGTCAGAACATCAAAAGATTAATGTTAGTCAAAGAAAACAAGACATCTCAAGTTAATGTATTTAGTACTTTTCTATGTATGGGAAGATGCAAGGGTCTTGGCTCACTGAAATCATTCCTTTAATATGCAACTTAACTATCTAGGGTCAGTATCCTGTTTTTCTCCACCCTAAATTCCCTCAGGGTACACAGTCAGGGACACCTCCCTGTCCCTCACATACACACACAGTGGCTGATAGCTTGATGACTGCAATATCCTTTGTTTACTGATATGGCAGGTGACATTCTTTGTCCACGATGATACACACTGAGAATTCCTTTGTCTGTCTCTATAGCTGCTATTTGCTCTTCACAATTTACTTCATTTTTCAATCCTGTGACCACTCACTCCATGTAGGTTACCTTCTTGTCCTAGATGTCATCTAAATATTTCTTTATACATGTGAACTTTAGCTTTCTTGACTATTCTACAAGACTCTAAATACTTTAAAGGCAGGAATTGGTTGTTTTGATATTTTTTTAATCTCTATACCTCTAACAAAACAGAGGCCAGCATATAATAGGTGCTTGATATATAATTGAATAATTGTTTTTGTGAAATGCATGCAGAGGAAAGTTCTCCTCAAATAGATTTTCTTCTCTTTGTTAAAACATGAAGGAAGTTATCCCTTTCTACACTGAGATGTTATTATTGATGTTTTTTCTTCTGTGCATTTAAAGAGAAATGAAACAACCCCATATGCAGAAGCTGCCTTTTCCTTTTAGGGCTAACAGATTAGCAGCAGCCCTAGGTCATCTAAAAAGCAAGCTTTTGTCTTTTCTAATAGAGACACTCTTTGATTATAGGAGTTATAAGAAAATCTTCTCAAAGCAAAGTGGTTTTCAGTCTGGAAAGAGTTTAAAAATACTGCAAATATTATTGAAGTAAATTCTACTGTTAATCACTTCTAGCCATTTAGTATACTGCCCATATAATCAAGAACTGCTTTTCTGAACTTTTTTTGTGCACTTTTTATTTCCTATTTTATAAGTAAGCCTTTTACTTTTTCATTGATTTCCATTGTAGTGAGAAGAGCAGTGGTCTAGAAACAACCCATGAATTACATTATCTAATTTAATTAAGATGAACTGGAAATTCCTCTAAAGATTCACCAGACAACTAAAAATGAAACTTTAAACTAGCTTTGTAGTGGACAAAAGCTTCTGTCATTTACCATCATTATGCACTCTTACATTCCTTGACAGGACTTTATGAATAATTCCACAGACCCCACAATGCTCGATTTACATAAGCAAAGCGGGTGTTTCCAAATGTTAGTCTATTGCTTACTCCCAAACAATCCTAGGAGAAAATCATTGTCTCTAATTTTATGAACCATACCTCTGATTGTGTGGCACTCAAGTCTATAAAAACTATTTTATTTTACCAGTATAATCCCATTTGATCCGAGTAATCTGTGAACTCTCCTTGCCCGTGGGGTTTCCTGGTCAGAGGATGCAGCGTTTTTCCATCAATAGGACTTTTGATCGTATTTGGCTTTCTGGGAAAAGATAAGTTCCTGGGGCAAGGAGAAAGCTTAAGGCTGTAAGAAAAGAAAAGATCAGGCATTAACTCTTTCCCTTCAAGTATATTTTCACAAGTTAGTATACCCGGGAAATCCTAACAAATGAAAAACGAGAAGTTGACTGACTGACTACAAATCATGAGATTTTGTTCTAGATTTTCATCTGAGTATAACAGACACCCACTTTTCAGACAGAGATAAAACATTGTGAAAACAATTCCCAACTTGATGTTGATATCAGCTACTGAATGCTGAATTCTTACCAGTCATTTGCTTTCTGTTACCTAGAGCGAATTCAATATTCAGTACTTATTTGGTTTACCTCTGTCACATTTTACCCTAACATCCCAAAGATTTTTCTTTCTTATACAGTTATTCTCTAAATCGATTTTTACATTTATGTCTTGTAAGACACCAAACTGCATGGAAAAGGGTCTAGTAACTTCAATAACTTTCATTATTGTAAGCCTTTTGCTGGAAAGAAAAAAATGAATGGTGTGAATTTACATTAAGCTTAAGAAAATAATTTTCCATATGCTGGCTTTTTAATAAGTAATAGGAGTCAGCTAAATTGGCTAGAATATGGTGCTAATGAGATTAAAGTTGCAGGTTTGATTCCTGTGTAAGGTAATTAGTCTTATGTGAAAGAAAGCTATTCAAAGGCCATAATTTTGCTCCCCAATGGCATTTTATGAAAGGAGGACCAGGGAAAGAGTTGTAAAGGGCTTGTTGCAAAGCAAGATTTCCTCTTTGGGTGAAACATGACAGATACAAAAATTTAATATAATTTAGAGCATGTAGAATGTCAACTGGCCAAGAGCATCATCATTTTACATGAGGCTATATATTATCATATAAATGGGCACTTACTTTTTTAATTTTAGAATTTTATTTATTTTTTTATACAGCAGATTCTTACTAGTCATCCATTTTATACATATTAATGTATACATGTCAATCCCAATCTCCCAATTCATCCCACCACCCCCCAGCCCCCCACCACTTCCCCCCCTTTGGTGTCCATACATTTGTTCTCTACGTCTGTGTCTTCATTTCTGCCCTGCAAACCGGTTCATTGTTTTTCTCTTTCTGACTTACCTTACTCTGTATGACAGTCTCTAAATCCATCCACATCTCTACACATGAACCAATTTCGTTCCTTTTAATGGCTGAGTAATATTCCATTGTATATATGAACCACATCTTCTCTATCCATTCGTCTCTCGATGGGCATTTAGGTTGCTTCCATGACCTGGCTATTGTAAATAGTGCTGCAATGAACATTGGGGTGCATGTGTCTTTTGGAATTATGGTTTTCTCAGGGTATATGCCCAGTAGTGGGATTGCTGGGTCATATGATAATTCTATTTTTATTTTTTTATGGAACCTTTGTACTGTTCTGCATAATGGCTGTATCAATAATTTACATCCCTACCAACAGTGCAAGAAGGTTCTCTTTTCTCCATGCCCTCTCCATTTGTTGTTTCTACATTTTCTGATGATGCCCATTCTAATAGGTGTGAGGTGATGCCTCATTGTAGTTTTGATTTGCATTTCTCTAATAATTAGTGATGTTGAGCAGTTTTTCATGTGCTTCCTGGCCATCTGTATGTCTTCTTTGGAGAAATGTCTGTTTAGGTCTTCAGCCCATTTTTTGATTGGGTTTAATATTAAGCTGCATAAGCTGTTTATATATTTTGGAGATTAATACTTTGTCCATTGATTCATTTGCAAATATTTTCTCCCATTCTGAGGGTTGTCTTTTTGTCTTGTTTGTAGTTTCCTTTGCTTTGCAAAAGCTTTTAAGTTTCATTAGGTCCCATTTGTTTATTTTTGGTTTTATTTCCATTACTCTAGGAGATGGATCAAAAACGATTTTTCTGTGATGTATGTCAAACAGTCTTCTTCCTATGTTTTCCTCTAAGAGTTTTATAGGGTCCAGTCGTACATTTAGCTCTCTAATCTATTTTGAGTTTCTTTTTGTGTATGGTGTTAGGGAGTGTTCTAATTTCATTCTTTTACATGTAGCTGTCCAGTTTTACCAGCACCGCTTATTGAAGAGGCTGTCTTTTTTCCATTGTATATTCTTGCCTTCTTTGTCAAAAAGAAGGTGCATGGGTTTATCTCTGGGCTTTCTATCTTGTTCCATTGATCTATATTTCTGTTTTTGTGCCAGTACAATATTGTCTTGATGACTGTAGCTTTGTAGTATAGTCTGAAGTCAGGGAGTCTGATTCCTCCAGCTCCGTTTATTTCCCTTGAGACTGCTTTGGCTATTTAGGGTCTTTTGTGTCTCCATACAAATTTTAAGATTTTTTTGTTCTACTTCTGTGAAAAATGCCATTGGTAATTTGATAGGGATTGAATTGAATCTGTAGATTGCTTTGGGTAGTAGAGTCATTTTCACAATATTGATTCTTCCAGTCTAAGAACATGGTATATCTCTCCATCTGTTTGTATCATCTTTTATTTCTTTCATCAGTGTCTTGTAGTTTTCTGCATACAGGTCTTTTGTCTCCCTAGGTAGGTTTATTCCTAGGTATTTTATTCTTTTTCTTGCCATGGTAAATGGGAGTGTTTCCCTAATTTCTCTTTCAGATTTTTCATCATTAGTGTATAGGAATGCAAGAGATTTCTGTGCATTAATGTTGTATCCTGCAACATTACCAAATTCATTGATTAGCTCTAGAAGTTTTCTGGTGGCATCTTTAGGATTCCACCTAAAGATGGTATCAGTTATAGTATCATGTCATCTGCAAACAGTGACAGTTTTACTTCTTCTTTTCCAGTTTCTATTCCTTTTATTTCTTTTTCTTCTCTGATTGCTGTGGCTGCAACTTCCAAAGCTATGTTGACTAATAGTGGCGAGAATGAACATCGTTGTCTTGTTCCTGATCTTAGAGGAAATGCTTTCAGTTTTTCACCATTGAGAATGATGTTTGCTGTGGGATTGTCATATATGCCCCTTATTATGTTGAGGTAGGTTCCCTCTATGCCCACTTTCTGGAGAGTTTTTATCAGAAATGGGTGTTGAATTTTGTCATAAGCTTTTTCTGCATCTATTGAGATGATCATATGGTTTTTCTTCTTCAATTTGTTAATATGGTGTATCACATTGATTGATTTGCATATATTGAAGAATCCTTGCATCCCTGGGATAAATCCCACTTGATCATGGTGTATGATCCTTTTAATGTGTTGTTGGATTCTGTTTGCTAGTATTTTGTTGAGGCTTTTTGCATCTATGTTCATCAGTGATATTGGTCTGTAATTTTCTTTTTTTGTAGTATCCTTCTCTGGTTTTGGTATCAGGGTGATGGTGGCCTCATAGAATGAGCATGGCAGTGTTCCTTCCTTTGCAGTCTTTTGGAAGAGTTTGACAAGGATGGGTGTTAACTCTTCTCTAAACGTTTGATAGAATTCACCTGTGAAGCCATCTCGTCCTGGACCTCTGTTTGTTGGAAGATTTTTAATCACAGTTTCAATTTCATTACTTGTGATTGGTCTGTTATATTTTCTATTTCTTCCTGCTTCAGTCTTGGAAGATTATACCTTTCTAAGAATTTGTCCATTTCTTCCAGGTTGTCCATTTTATTGGCATAGAGTCGCTTGTAGTAGTCTCTTAAGATGCGTTGTATTTTCTGTGGTGTCTGTTGTAACTTCTCTGTTTTCATTTCTAATTTTATTGATTTGAGTCCTCTCCCTCTTTTTCTTGATGGGTCTGTCTAATGGTTTATCAATTTTGTTTACCTTCTCAAAGAACCAGCTTTTAGTGTTATTCATCTTTGCTATTGTTTTCTTTGTTTCTATTTCATTTATTTCTGCTCTGATCTTTATGATTTCTTTCCTTCTTCTAATTTTCAGTTTTGTTTGTTCTTCTTTCTCAGGTTCCTTTAGGTGTAAGGTTAGATTGTTTATTTGAGATTTTTCTTGTTTCTTGAGGTAGGCTTGTATTGCTATAAACTTCCCTCTTAGAACTGCTTTTGCTGCATCCCATAGGTTTGGATCATCATGTTTTCGTTGTAATTTGTCTCTAGGTATTTTTTGATTTCCTCTTTGATTTCTTCAGTGAACTCTTGGTTATTTAGTAATATATGTTTAGCCTCCATGTGTTTTTGTTTTTTACCTTTTTTTCCCTGTAATTCATTTCTAATCTCATAGCGTTGTGCTCAGAAAAGATGCTTGATATGGTTTCAATTTTCTTAAATTTACTGAGGCTTGATTTGTGACCCAAGAGGTGATCTATCCTGGAGAATGTTCTGTGTGCACTTGAGAAGAAAGTGTAATCTAATGTTTTTGGATGGAATGTCCTATAAATATCAATTAAATCTGTCTGGTCTATTGTGTCATTGAAAGCTTGTGTTTCCTTATTAATTTTCTGTTTGGATGATCTGTCCACTGGTATAAGTGGGGTGTTAAAGTCCCCCTATTATTGTGTTAATGTCAATTTCCTCTTTTAGAGCTGTTAACGTTTGCCTTATGTATTGAGGTGCTCCTATGTTGGGTGCATATATATTTATAATTGTTATATCTTCTTCTTGGATTGTTCCCTTGATCATTATGTAGTGTCCTTCCTTGTCTCTTGTAACATTCTTTATTTTAAAGTCTATTTTATCTGGCATGAATATTGCTACTGAAGCTTTCTTTTGATTTCCATTTGCATGGAATATCTTTTTCCATCCCCTCACTTTCAGTTTGTATGTGTCCCTAGGTCTGAAGTGGGTCTCTTGTAGACAGCACATATATGGTTCTTGTTTTTGTATCCATTCAGCAAGCCTGTGTCTTTTGTTTGGAGCATTTAATCCATTCAAGTTTAAGGTAATTATCAATATGTATGTTCCTATTACCATTTTCTTAATTGTTATGGGTTTGTTTTTGAGGTGCTTTTCTTCTCTTGTGTTTCCCAGTTAGAGAAGTTCCTTTAACGTTTGTTTTAGAGCTGGTTTGGTGGTGCTGAATTCTCTTAGCTTTTGCTTGTCTGTAAAGCTTTTGATTTCTCCATCGAATCTGAATGAGATCCTTGCCAGGTAGAGTAATCTTGGTTGTAGGTTCTTCCCTTTCATCACTTTAAGTATATCATGCCACTCCCTTCTGGCTTATAGAGTTTCAGCTGAAAAATCAGCTCTTAACCTTATGGGAGTTCCCTTGTATGTTATTTGTCATTTTTCCCTTGTTGCTTTCAGTAATTTTTCTTTGTCTTTAATTTTTGTCCATTTGATTACTGTGTGTCTTGGCATGTTTCTCCTTGGGTTTATCCTGCCTGGGACTCCTTGCGCCTCCTGGATTTGGGTGGCTATTTCCTTTCCCATGTTAGGGAAGTTTTTGACTATAATCTCTTCAAATGTATTCTCGGGTCCTTTGTGTTTCTCTTCTCCTGCTGGGTCCCCTATAATGCGAATGTTGGTGTGTTTAATATTGTCCAAGGGATCTCTTAGGTTGTCTTTATTTCTTTTCATTCTTTTTTCTTTATTCTGTTCCACAGCAGTGAATTCCACCATTTTGTCTTCCAGTTCACTTATCCGTTCTTCTGCCTCAGTTATTCTGCTATTGATTCCTTCTAGTGTATTTTTCATTTCAGTTATTGTATTTTTCATCTCTCTTTGTTTGTTCTTTAAATCTTCTAGGTCTTTGTTAAGCATTTCTTGCATCTTCTCAATCTTTGCCTCCATTCTTTTTCCGAATTCCTGGATCATCTTCACTATCATTATTCTGAGTGCTTTTTCTGGAAGGTTGCCTATCTACACTTCATTTAGTTGTTTTTCTGGGGTTTTATCTTGTTCCTTCATCTGGTCCATAGCCCTCTGCCTTTTCATCTTGTCTGTCTTTCTGTGAATGTGGTTTTTGTTCCACAGGCTGCAGGATTGTAGTTCTTCTTGCTTCTGCTCTGTGCCCTCTGGTGGGTGAGGCTATCTAAGAGGCTTGTAGAAGTTTCCTGATGAGAGTGACAGGTGTTGGGTAGAGCTGAGTGTTGCTCTGCTGGGCAGCGCTCAGTAAAACTTTAATCCACTTGTCTGCTGATGGGTGGGGCTGGGTTCCTTCCCTGTTGGTTGTTTGACCTGAGACAACCCAACACTGGAGCCTACCCGGCTCTTTGATGGGGTTAATGGCTGACTCTGGGAGGGCTCACGCCAAGGAGTACTTCCCAGAACTTCTGTTGCCAGTGTCCTTGTCCTCAAGGTGAGCCACAGCCACCCCCCTACCTCTGCAGGAGACCCTCCAACACTAGCAGGGAGGTCTGGTTCTGTCTCCTGTGGGGTCACTGCTCCTTCCCCCGGGTCCTGATGTGCACACTACTTTGTGTGTTACCTCTAAGAATGGAGTCTCTGTTTCCCCCAGTCCTGTCAAATCCTGCTACCCTTCAAAGTCTGATTCTCTAGGAATTCTTCCTCCCATTGCCAGACCCCCAGGTTGGGAAGCCTGATGTCAGGCTCAGAACCTTCACTCCAGTGGGTGGACTTCTGTGGTATAAGTGTTCTCCAATTTGTGAGTCACCCACCCAGCAGTTATGGGAATTGATTTTATTGTGATTGCGCCCCTCCTACCATCTCATTGCGGCTTCTCCTTTGTCTTTGGATGTGGGGTATCTTGTTTGGTGAGTTCCAGTGTCTTCCTGTCGATGATTGTTCAGCAGTTAGTTGTGATTCTGTTGCTGTTACCAGTGGGAGTGAATGCACGTCCGTCTACTCCACCATCCTGAACAGATTATGGACTCAACTCATTTCTATTTTAGCTCCACACCCTTGGAAATCACTTAGAATCAGTGGGACCAAGCACAAATCACAGCTGCAGAATGCTAAGAATAATTGAGACATGGCCCCCTACTAGAACAATTATTAAGAATTATTCTCTAATTGCTATAAATGTTCTGTCAAGCTGAATAATACCAACGTGACAATTATTTATATTTTCATTAGATACATATACTAAGATAAGCGATTATATAAAATAGTCGTTTTACCCTTTTGTTTCTGATATGGCAAGTCTTAGCTAATCAACATAGATATTGTGAGTATCTTTTATATGTACCATGTGTTTTCTGCATACTAGCCAGCTGTTGGGATATTAAAAGTAAAATTTAAAAACCCAACCTCATTTTAGGCTTGTTGAATATATGAAATTACTTTTCAGTTCTTTGATTTTTTATGTTGAAAACAGTACTTTTATTTTAATAGAAGTACGTGGTCATTGCAGGGAATTTGGAAAATATATAGAAGTTCAAATAAAATGAATACATGAAGTGTTCATAATTCCAGCCAATAAACATAGTCATGTTGTTGTATTTCCCTTTATGTTTCTTTTCTTTTCATAAGAAAAATGTATTAATATAAATAATGGAATCAAATATACATGCAAAATTGTAGCCTGTTGTTTTCCAACTTTCCTATCAGTTATTTTTTAAAAACACTACTCTAATGACTATATAGATTCCCTCTTAGGTATATACATAAATAATTTGTTTAACTATTATCCAACTCATAGAATTTATGGTTATTTATCTTTTTTCATTATTAGAAATAATGCCACAGTGAACATCTTTGTCTACACATCTGGCCAATTTGTAGACAGGACAGTCTGGTTTGGTTCTTTAAATAGTCTTAGAACTGAGGTAAAAAGATTTGAATAATTTTTATGACAAACTGCCATATTTCTTCTCTTCTCCCACCACACTGCCCCAATTTATCCTGCCACCTTCAGGTTACAAGGGCACTCAATTCTTCACAGTTTCCCTACATCTGCTATTATCATGTTGAAATCATAATTACTACAATTTTATGTAATTCCTAGAAGTTGCTTCCCATAATTCCCTTTATTTTTAGACCGATTTATGTTTTAAAAGACATACAATTCATGTATATTTATTTTATTATGACAAAATCATATAGGTATTATTTAGAAAGATCTATTCTAGCCACAAAGCAATATTAGTTTTTTGTAAATTGATGAATACAGACAAATTATCAGTGGTTTTTTTTTTTTGGTTTGTTTTTTAACATATATATGAGTTTTGAAGGGTAAAGTTATTTAAATGTTGAGCAAGATTAACTAAGTATTATTCACATGACCATTGTACCACCATAATGAAACATTATAATGTGACTTCTGCCATAAAATTTCTAGAAAGGAAATGGCAGTTAACTTTTATGAGATAAACTTGGTATTTTTACTAAAGAGTAGTTGAATACCTAGCCTCTTGGAGGACAGGTCTGAGAAATCTGTTAGGATTCATTGAGGGGGAAAACTAAATATATAAATTCTTCTCCAGAGTTGGTCAGTCACATGTCCCTCAGGTTTGCCTCTTCTCCCAGTTGTGTTCATTTGCAATTAAAAGCATACTTGATTAAAAAATGTTTAATTAGTAGCAGATTGGCAAATTTTCCAGATTTCTCTATAATTTTTCATAGCCATGCCCCAAGATTTTCATGAAAGTTTCAATGTTGAGCTAACTTTTTGCCTTCCAAAAACATATTTGATCAGAAGGAAGAAAGATCACCCAGTAATATGTTTTCCAGTGTTTCTTATGTACTAAATTCACAAATTAAAATATGTTGCTAATTAGCAAATTTTTAAAGTTTCTTTCAAATGAAACCTGAACAGTTTTTTTTTAGAATTTGAAATAGAAAAACATTGTGCACATTGAAAAGAACAGATTAAGTCCTTACCTGATCTACCTGAGTTCAAAATGAAATATGTCTATCAGTTGTTAATGATGTGATATTTTAAATGGTTTTCAATGTTTTTCAAATTAAAGAATGAGTTTCCTTTATCAAGAGTAGAGTTCACTCGAGTCCTTCAGGTATTCCTACAGGATGTATGATAAACATACTATAAATCAAGAAAGTACTTTCCTGTAGGAAAATCTCTATAAGCCCTTTAGAGAGATGTTCAGTGTAAGATTAGCCCAGAGCATAATAGTAAACCAGGGATGTTCAAGTTAGTAGTGATCCCTTGGCCCTTCCTCCTTTTAGATGCCATTGAATCCCCATAATTCCCTGCAAAAAGCACCTACTGTCCCATGAGCATCCATACCCCAAATTTCTTCTCTTTGTCTTTAGGCTTAAACCTAGTCCCAATTTAATCTTGTTTGTTTTTTTCTGCCATTAAAACTAAGACTGTCTTAGATTTTTAGAAAGAACATCATAACCCCAGAAGAATGACTTCTATGATGGGAGTTATAATCTTGTACTTGAAGAAATATTGGACCAAAACTCAATCACACCTGTTACAAAAGCATATATAAGTGAGAAGTAACTCTCTCTCCCACTCTTGTCCCTTGGTCACTCAGTGCCCCTGCCCAAGAACAACCACTGTTAGAAGTTTTGTGTGTATACTTACAGAAATATCCCACTTATCTGTAAGCATTTATGTGAATTCCTTATAATTTTTACATAAATGAGACCAGAATATACAAAGTGACCTATACTTTTCTATTTAAAAATGTAACATCAGAAAGATATTTTATTACTTATAGAGCGGCCTCATTCTTTGTAATGGTCCATTGGATGGGTACAGCATCATTTATTTAATCAGTCACTATTATTGAGAATTTTAAGGTATTTTCAAACTTTTATAAATAATACTGCAGTGACTGCTCTTATATATCAATATATGTAGGATATTCTTGATCATAGGTTGTGAACATTTTTTAAACCTTTACTATGTAATGCCAAATTGCCCTCCATAGAGATCGTACCAGTAAATCACCAAAGTTTGTCTTTACCCTCACCAACTCAGCACATCAAACACTGATTTTTGTCAATGACAGGCTAAAATTATATCTTATATTTATATGAATTTCTTTTTATGAGAGGTTGGACAAATTCGCCTTCAAACCACACCTATTTTAAAACTGATCTTATCTATTCACCCCTAAGGAGAAAATTCCATGACCTTTTTGGAATCCAGGCACCCATTAACCACCATAGAGAGAATGCATATCTATTGTGCAAATCAGGGTAACCACTGCTTAGTGGCTCCTGTATAACATGAAAATACTGTGTCAACGTTTTCTTCTTCAGAGTAGATAATTCCTTTCCCAATGACTATAAATTGCTAATTTAATTCGGTTCATAGATAATTAATTAGCTAAGGCTGTTAAAACCTCTGACTGATATATAAAAAGGTCTACTCAATTGGTTAACTTGTTAGCAGAGTACTAATCAAAACTTTATTTACTTGATGAAATAAGTTTATTGCACATTTTGGAGAGATTGTGCTGAGTTTTTCAGTTTTTAGTGTAGATAATACATGCACATTTTTCAAAATTCAAGTACAAAATAATGTAGAGTGAAAATAACTCATCTATATTTCTCAATCCCCCATCAGACAGTTTTTCTTCCAGAAGACACTGTTAGCCAATTTCTTATAGAAGTGTGTGTATGTGTGTTTGTGTATGTGTGTGTGTGTGTGTGTGTGAGAGAGAGAGAGAGAGAGAGAGAGAGAGGGAGGGAGGGAGGGAGGGAGGGAGGGAGAGAGAGCGTATATACTGATATCAAGCCAAATAGACTATCAGCAACTTGCTTTTGTTCACCTTACAATGTGTTTTGGAGGCATTTTCATATCAGTATATATAAAGTCATATCATTCTTTTTAACAGCTATGTAGTATTCTGTTGGGTAGACATACTCTAGTCCATAATGATGGACGTTTAGGTTATTTGCAAACATTGGGTATTACCAAAGTTGCTGCAGTGAATTTTCATGTGCATATGCCATTTCCCACATGTACGAGGATCTCTGTAGGAAAAATTATTAGAATTCCTAGGTAAAATAATAAGTGCATTTGTTGTTATATGTTGCCAAGTTGCCCTGCATGATACTTTATGCCAATTATACTTCTACCTCCTTGTGTCTCTATGAGACTGCCTGTTTTTCCATACCCTGTACAATATCAGCATTTTGATACTTGTCAGTCTTAGAGAACAGAAATTATGCTTTGCTGTAGCTTTGGGGGGTTTATTTTGCTCTATTTTCCTTCTCATTTTCTAAATTGGAATCATAGTGTTTATTCAGTTTTTCAGTCACTTAGCGAAATATTGAGAACATTTTCCATTTATTAAATATCTTTATAAACATTATTTTTAATAAACTTATGATTTTGAAATAATTTTAAATTCATAGAAACATTGCAAAGATAGTACATTTGTCTTTTGTTCCTCATTTATTTATTTATTCAGTCATTTATTTATATCAGTATGGATTCATGTGTATTTTACACTTTGGGATATAATCTTAACACTATGTTATTTATTTATTTTCTTACTCAAATTCTTCCAGATTTAGTCATTGGGAGCTCTTTCAGATTGATTTCTGTGTCCCTCCGACATAGCCCCAAACCTTTTGTTAGTTGAGCATATCCTTATTTTCTGGTACAAGATGCTCCAGGATCATCTTGTATTTTCCTTGCCCAGGCCTAGAGTCAGCCATTTCTCCATGGACTCTTGGTTCCTTCAATGGAGAATAGGATTTAGAAGTGAAGATCAGGGCACAAGTGTGTTTGTTGCTACTCTAGCGTTAATGCTTCAAGGCCCTCTCAGTGGACAGAATTGAGTAATATATGCATATATATGTATATTTATTTCTTTATCTCTCCCTCTGTACATATATGAAGGTAAATATGTGTTTGTGTTTATGTCTCTGACTCTAATGCAGTAGTGAAGGGTTTATCCTTTCTTGTTTATCTGTAACTTCCCTCACCAGTAACCAGGCTGCTGCTATCCACCATCTATCTACTTATTTGTTCAAACCCCAGAGTACATACAAAGCAGTTTCAAAATATTAACCTATATTCATATGAGAAACGAATTTGCCAACTAAAATTTTGGTTGTAGTTCTAATTTGCATTTTTATGTTATCCATGAGATTGAATATCTTTTCATAGTTTAAGAACTATTTGAATTTTTTTCCTAAGTGTTTGTTATATTCTTGAGGCATTGAAGATTGAGTTATTAGCCTATTCTCATTCATTTGTAAGTACCTTGTACATTAAGGAAATTAGCCCTTGATCCATAATGCGAGTTGCAGATGTTTTTTCAGTTTGTCATATGACTGTATATATGTATATATAGTTTATATATACATATATGTAGTTTATGTACATATACACGTATATAATTTATGTAGACAGATGTAGATACTTCTTTTTAACTTGACACACATTTCTTTTTCCAATTGGAGGATATGTATATAAACAATCCTCTGAATGGTTGAATGAAACAACTATGTATGATAATTTGTTTTCAAAACTAAATAATATAAGTGGATGATTTTACCTCTTGTAGATACCCAAATCTTATATTTTCATGTGTGTGTGTCCAAAAATCCCACTTATGTAAATGAGAAACTATGTTCACCTGACTTGTATTTTGGGTTTTTTTGACTCTGTTCCTAGCATAATATATCCTAGTAATAGTATAAATTACTGCAAAATTCTTTTAAAGAAATGTTCAACCAATGTTATAACTGACTTAAGGCATTTAATGAGATAGTTTCATTTCTAGGGAGAAAACATCTGACAGTCTTCATTTGCAAAGTTTTCTTCTACACATAATTACTCAATTCTCAGGGCCAACCACAGCGTCTTCTGTAAAATAGTTGCTCCTCAATCACGTACTGCAGTTACTGTACTTTACAGCACAGGTTCTACACCCGCTATGGCACTGAATTTTTATTACAATGGGACTAAGCTGTGGTGAGCCATCAGGAGAGTTCCTGTTTGACAGTATCTTAAGATTATGGATATATCTTCTATGTTTAGGACTCCCATAACTACAATGGATTTTTAAACTTAGTTTATACAAAATATTTAATCATATCCTATGATGTGATGTTTATATTCCTTCCACTTTTTTTTCCATTTTTAATTTCTTTGGGGGAAATTCCTAAGTATGAAATTATTATGGTAAATTGTATGAAAGATTTGTGTCCTTTAATATAGAATATAAGACTTTATTCCAAAAAGAATGTTTCAGTTTGCAACCATACAAATGGTTTTTAAGATTGCTCATCTCACACCGCTCTGTCAATATGATGAACTTGAAAGAATCTATTATATCTTTTGCCCATTTTTTTTCTACTTGGGCTTCAGTGTTTGTTTGCTTTTTAATCCTTTTTTTTTACATTAAGGATATTAAATCTTCATCCACTCCATTTGATATAAATAAATTTCCTTATTTCATGATTTATACCTTCATTTTATAGGAATGGAAAAAGACTAATAAATTTATGATTCCTTTTCTACTAAAAGTGAAGGTCATATTTTGTTGTTTAGTTATAAAAGATTCATTTATTCAAATGACTTTGACTAGTAAATTGACTTCCTTTTCACAGAACCACAAATAATAGAACTTTATTTCCAAACACTGTTCATCCAAAATAATTGATTTGACCCCATATTACATGATACTTTATAGCACAATAATAATTCTAATAGTGTACATTTGTGTATAATTTAAAAAATATTTTTCACTCGTAATCCTATTCTATCCCCCTACAACCTTGTGCTTTTCATTTCTAAGAATTGAAGAAATTGAGGCAGTCAGTGGTCAAGTGGCTTTTGGGATTAGCTGCTATGTACTGGCAGTAGCAAAGTAGAACCTAGAGTCTGCCCACTCTAACCAGAAAAACAATTTTTTTAAAGATATTTGTGTTATTCCCAGAATTGTTTTTAAAAAAGAAAGCAATTCAAGAAATTGGTGTTCTTTTTTGATTTTAGGTTAAGGAAGAATTTGAATGAGCAAGAAAGATAAGATTAAGTCTTTAATAAGGTAAGATAAGATTAAGATATAAGGTTAGAGAAGAAAAAAGATGTGGCAAAAGACTATATACTGTAGAGAGATGGGCCATACATTTTGTTTTCAGCTTCGAAGCAGCAGCACGAAGAAGTAAACATGATCTTTCACCTGTACTGAGAACATAAGCCACACGGCTTTCTGTGATCCTTAAGGCCACAGGATCTAGCCCCTGCCTGTCTCTCAAACCCATTTGTTCTAGTCTCTCCTTGAACTTTCATTGTTCTCTAGGCTCCCTAAACCGGCCTCTGCTCTATTTAAGCAAACCTCAGCTTTTCTCCTACCTGTGGGACTTCTCATTTCCTTTATGTGGAGAACTCTATCCTTGGGTCCCTGTAAATCTGGCTCCTCTTTGTCTTTAGGTCTATCTTGTGCCTCTGAAGCCACTGGCCACCCTATTCAAGGGAGCCCTTCCTCCATTAATTCACTGTCACATTGCCTTGCTTATTTCTTTCCCATGATCACCTGGGGAGGAACCATGTTCACTCCTTCAGGGAGGCAATATTGATTAATGTCAAGAGTGTATACTCTGTAGCCAGGCAACCCAGATTGAATTCTGCTTTCCTGCTTTTGTATGACATGAGGCAAGTCACTTACTGTCTCTGTACCTGAGTTTTCTCACATACAAAATGTGAGAAACTAAATACTCTTATATGAAATAGAACTACATACTTTATACAGATTTTTTTGCTTAATTCTTCTATAGTCAATGCAGGTCTGTGGAATAATGGGAAAGTACAGATGGGAAACCTTACTGCTTTTTATATCAAATAAGCCAGTAACTGTTGCTATAGCTTTTGTTTTGTTTTCTAAACATATAAAAGTCCTAGGATTCCTAGGAGGTCTCCTGTTTTCAGCTTTGTGCTCTTGACTTTCAATCTGCTTCTCTCTTCACTGACTCCTTTTACAGTGAGACTCTTCCAAAGGGTTGTCTACACTCCCTGTTCATCTGCTTTTGTGTCTTGATCCCATTTCAATTGGTTTCTCTTTGCTACCACTCCACTGAAACTACTCTAGTCAACGTCTGCAGTGGTCTCCACCTCATTGAAACCCCTGTCACTTCTCAGTTTTCAATGTACTAGACCTGTCAACAGGATTTGGCACATAGATTACTCGATCCTTATTGAACAAATCCTTCACCTGGCCCCCAGAAAGTGTACCTTCTTGGTTTTCCTCCTATTTCACTGGCTGTTCCTTTTCAGTTTTTATTGCTAGTTTCTCCTGATCGCGCTAACTCTAAATGCTGGCATATCTCAAGAGTAAACCTTTGATTCCATTTACATCTGCACTCATTTGCTAGGTGATTTCCTTGTCACATGTCTTAAAACACTGTCTGTACAGTAGCAACCTCCAAATTAATACTTCCAGCCCAGACTTCTACACCGATGCCACATTCTTGACATTTACCTCCTTGACATCACCAGTAGGACATCTAATAGGTGTGTCAAAGTCAGCATATCTAAAGCTTGGTTCCATGTCCTCCCAAATAAGCATCACCAATAGTCGCCCCCCTCTCAGTTGATAGCAACTCCATCTTTCTGGCAGCTCGAGCCAAAATATTTGGAATGACCCTTGGCTCCCCTCTTTTTCTCATCCGACCTTTAAATAAATTCTGTTGGTTATATCTTAAAATAGACCTGGAATCGAAGCACTTCTCATCCACTTTGTTGCTACTACTCTCAACATTTTGTTGCTGCCACTGAGATAAAGCACCACCATTCCTCACCTGCATCATTTCAGTAGCCTCTCATGTGGTCTCCCTGTTTCCATGCTTACCCTCAGGTTTAGATAGCAGCTAAAGCAACTTGTTTAAATTATCAATCAGGTCATGTCACTCTCCTGTCACCTCTGTAGCAGAGTCCCATTACCTTATAAAATAATATCCAGAATCTTCACTATGGCCCATGAGACTTTCCTTGATCTAGCCCCTGTTCCCTTCTGTGAGCTCATTTCCTGCCAGCCTCCCCTTGTCCATTCCTTCCTTGAACCTGAAAGCCCATTTGATCTCTGTGAAGTTGATCTTGCTGTTCTCTCTGCTTGGAACTGTCTTCCTTCAGATATTTGCATAGCTTGCTCACTCGTTTTATTTAGGTCTCTGCTCAAATGTCACCTTCTCAAATAGGTACTACCTCTTGACTGCCCAGTGCTAACTACAGTAGTACTCCTGTCTCCCTCTGTCTCTTACCTGGCTTTATTTTTGTTTATTATACTTACAGTACCTGATTATTATGACTTTTTTAAATCTCTTTTTTTTTGTCTGTTTCCCAACTAGAATATACATGTCATGAGGGCATAGGCTTTCTATATTCCTGAATCCTAGATCAGTGCTTGGAATCCAAAAGATGCTCACTAAACATCTAAAGGAAAGAAAGAATGAATGGCCTCTGTACAAATATATTGTATACATGCTGCTATTATCATTCCTTAAATAAAATTTTAAGACTCTTTTTGGATTGGACGGAATGATCCATTTTCTTTGACATTTAATGTTAGGTTTCAGTGAGGCCATGAAACAGCTACTAAAAAATGTGGGAATCAAGGGTGTAAGAGAAACCAAAAGTTCATCTGCATCAGTCAACACCTTCTAGCCTGTGCTGCACTCAGGTAACATCCATCTTCACTGAATGTTTGTCTTATTTTTACAGCTCTTTCAGCATTTCACAACCTTGGTAGGACATCTTTTCCAATATTTAACTATTCTTTCAATTGAGCACCTATTTTTTTTTTAAGGCAAATCAGTTTTGATCACAGCAGTTTAAGCTCATTTCTTTTGGAGATCTTCTGAGGAAGTAGAAAATTAATTTTGTGTATGAAATGCTCAGGTAGGTTGGCCTGAATATTCAGTACACGGGTACATAGTAGGAACACTCATGCTTGTTGAATGTTGTTGATTGAATCATATGTAAACAAGAAAGAATTTTTTAGCCATTTCAAGTATTTTAGAGTTTTTATCATAAGACCTGTTTCTACTCATTTAGTTATTCTTGCTTTACATACTCATTTTCCTACCAAATACAGACACCAAATATTCACACAGCAAATGAACACTGACTTTAAAACAATAATCCAAGGTCTCGCACGTCAAAGTAATAGTTCATCTCAATGTCATGTTATAGTTTTAGATAATAGCTTTTCTGTTTGGCTCATGGAGGCATTCAACGTAAATCTATTTGGGATGGGTTAGGGTGGAGGTGGCAGGGGAAATGGAAGGGGAACAGAGGAGAAAGATCATGTCTGGAAATTGATGGTCACATTCTATGTATGTTTGTTACCTTGAAAAAGATTAAGGGGAGGATGGGACCTCTTTATAATTCAGTTTTTTTTTCATAACGTGGTAAGACTAACCCAAATAAATGATCAGCCATAACAGTGAGAGTCGGGCTATCCTTTGGGGACTGCATTGTTAAAGCCTGTCACAAAGGCCTACTTCCAGGATAGGAAAGTCTAATACAATTTTTTTCTTTGACTAGTGCATGGCTTACTTTTGATAAATAATAAATGCTCTAAAATAAAAATAATACATGTTGTAAAAAAGTAAAAACATAGGTTTGTAAAAAGAAACTAAAATACCATGATGACACCATCTAGATAGAATCATTACTATCTTTGTACTTCTTTCCTGTCTTTCTTCTATGCATATTTTAACATGTTAATGAGAGTAGTATTGATTATACTCTATAATTATGGATCAGGACTTTTAATCAGTATTACAATATATGCCCATTCCTTAAAAATGCCTAATTTTAATAATCACACAATAATATCTCATAATTTATCAAGGTATGTTAATTTGCCTAGCCATTTACTTATTGTGAATATTTTGGTTACTTTTAGCATTCAGTGTTACACTTTTTTGCACAAAACCTTTAAATTATTTGGGAGGAGAAGTTTCTTTTTAAAAAGAAGGATGTAAGGCAAATGTTCTGAAAACTTGTCTTCTTACCAGTAGTGAATATTTTGGTCTCATGCAGTCCTTATAATTTTATTTTAGATTGCTAATTTGAATATATAAATTGCTAATTGAATCTCATTGTTATTTTAATTTGTTTAGCTTTGCTTACTACCAGTGTTGAACATTTGCTCATGTTTATTAGCCGTTTGTGTAACTTCTTTGGGGATGTTTTCATATAATATGTCAGTTTATTTATTTGGGTCTTAGTATTTCCATTCTTCCATAAATAGTTTCTGCAGTCAGGACAAGACTATCTAGTCCACCATCCCTTTCATTGTTTTGCTTATCGGTTTACCTTAGTACTATAGAATGGTAAAGAAATGTTCAAGGCCATGTAGCATACAATGGCTTAGAAAATAGTCTTTGTTTAGGCCCTATTCAAACATTTTCTAAATAAAATATCAAGCATCATTTTATTTATAGGCAATACTGTTTTACCTAGATTTGTTTTATAGGATAAATCTTTTTTTGTTTGTTGTTCGAAATCAAGTAAAACATGGTTCTCTGTCTACACTTTTATATATTTTCTTAATTCACGCTGTTTTCAAACATACGCACACACACACACAAATTTCTCATTTCTCATTTACTTATCTTTTTGGAAAAGGGGAAAACTTAAAATAATATTCATACTTATATATATGTTATGCTTATATATAAAATATATATGTTAGTACTCTCTTTTAAATAAAGAGATGTGATGTTTTGAAAGGAAATAAAGAGATGTGATGTTTTGAAAGGAAAGAGAAAGGGTGAGGATGTTGAAATTTTGGAGGATTAGAGAATAGAAAAGTTTTACCTTGTTTCTGTATGTTAAATATATTAGTCGGAAATACTTTTGTGGGTGAGCATTTTTAATAGAAAATCCTTTGTGAGCTATGGTAAAACTAAAAATCTTGTTCTAAGTTGAGAACGTATGGATACAATGAGTACCATTAGGGAATGTATCAAAGAGAGACCCCTAGAGAGTAACTGAGCAACTCATGACCTACCTGAGCGACCCTCAGTTTCACTTTCAAGTAACTATGAACACAAACACACAGAGAAAATACATGTGTATGTAGACATTTATATTTTATATTTATATTAGTATTCCTTTTCCTACAGTTTTAGTAATCAAATCTAGACTGGCCAATATAAGAAAGAAGGAAATCAATATTTATGAATCAGTTATGATGTTCTGGATTAAGCACAGTATACACTTAACCCTTACAGTGGTCCTGAGGAGAAGATTTTGTTATCTTCATTTTGCAAAAGAAGAAACTCAGCTTAGAGGAGTATAGACACCCATGATTACAAAGCTAGCAATGGGCAGATCCGGATTCAAACCCAAGTCTGACTCCAAGGACCAGACTTGGTTACAAACCCAAAGTGTTTTTATCATAAATCCTATTCCACAAGTCATCAAGGGAAAAAAAAAAAAAGATTATCCTGTTATCCTAAAGTAAGCACCTGAAGAGTGTAAAGAATCAAAACAGTAAATCTTAGAATTATAGGGTTTTTTGTTTTTTCTTTGTGTATTGGAGGAGACTTCCACTTAGGGTCGGAATGAATTGGCAATAAGGCCACAGAATGTGTTGAACTGTGTACATCCATAGTGATTTGATGTAAATGGTGTCCTTTGAGTTCTCCAGTCTATAACCTACACAGGGCAGCAGCCCATTATGGGAAAACCATGGCCATCTCATCTTCTTAGCTCTGAGGCGCAACCTGCAATGTAATTTCAGAAATGCGTTAGAGGTGGGAGACTGAATCTCAGGGAAGATCAAGTTTGGTCAGCTCACAGAGGTAATTTGTGCTTCATCATTGTACTGGCCAGGTCTTGCCAAAGAAGCAGCTCAATCCTTTGAAATTGTTCAGTCTGGAAAGAAGACAAAAAAAACAAACAAAAAAATAAAACCCCACAAAACATAGAGATATGAAGGAGAGGCATACCTTTTCATCCCCCCAGATTTAACCAGTGCTGTGCCACTTCTCAGGAATAAGTGGCTGGCATAAATTGTGTTTTCAAAACAATTAGATTAGGGAATTTTTTTGTCTATATTTTTAAAAAAAGGCATCATTTCTGTTAGACAACCCTTATTATTATAGAATACAATAATAGGAGCCATCATGAGTGAAAGTGTATTTTGCATTTAAGTACGGTGCAAGGTCAAAAAGTCCAATTTCAAAAATGTCTTGCTCAACAAAATTTGTTCAGTGTAGCAGCACTACAATTAGATACTGCAATTCATGCCAGATATGAAAAATGCAATCCAATTTCAAAAATGCAAGAAAGGAAGGAAGGAAGGAAGAGAGAAAGGAGGAAGGCTGGGTGGAGGGAAGATAAAAGGAAGGAGAAAGAGAGAACAGGAGAGAAGGAAATTAGAGAGGGAATTCTTAAATGGTATTGAATCAACTGAGATGTTTGTCATTAAAAAAGACGTAATTTATTTTTTGTAAAGTAAGCTGCAAAACATTGTATTTGTCCTAAAGTGGTAAGTGTGCAAAAAGAAAAATAAAGATCTAATTCGTCATTGCTCCATAGTCTTCTGACCTGTATTTGACCACCCTTCAGGTAACTTCCCTTCCTTCCTCCCTGTCTTCGCAGCCCTCAAGAAAAACAATTCTAGTGTTAGAGACAAGGATGTGTTTGTGTTTTGAAAGTAGGACGAAGAGAAAGGAGAATATGCAAGAAAAATAAAACATTTCTGGTCCCTTTTGTACAGGATGGACTCCAGGAATGTTGAGAGTCCTGTAAGACCCAACACACCCAGGCCCTTCCTCCCTGCTACCCTAACTGCAAAGACTAAGGAATTGGGAGTCCACCCAGCAAAGCTGCAGAAAAAATGAGTTTTAGCTGCCCTTTTACCTCAATGCTGTGAACACCCTATTTTGGAAGGTAGTCTTGATTTGCCTACTTCTTTTTTTTGCGGTACGCGGGCCTCTCACTGTTGTGGCCTCTCCCGTTGCGGAGCTCGGGCTCCAGACGCGCAGGCTCAGTGGCCGTGGCTCACGGGCCCAGCCGCTCCGCGGCATGTGGGATCCTCCCGGACTGGGGCACGAACCCGTGTCCCCTGCATCGGCAGGCGGACTCTCAACCACTGTGCCACCAGGGAAGTCCCTAATTTGCCTACTTCTTGATGAACTTGAGTTTCTGAAAGCCTGCTAAAAATCCCAGATCCCTGATGGAAGTAACTGAAGGCTGACATTGTTGATCCGATCCAGAAGACGGTGAAAAAAAGGACAGTATCTATATACGTGGTGTGTCTCTGAGAGAACCAAACAAAGTTGGAATAGAAAGGGGTACAATCAAGAAAAGAACTTAAAATCAAAAGAGACAGTGGTTAATTCTACATCTTCCTTCAATTCTCCCTTCCCCTATTTCTGTAAATGGAACAGTGATCCAGCCAGTGGCTCAAGCCAAAACAGAGGAGCCATTCTAATTCCTCTCCTTCCCGGTCTCCCAGCCCCTCCCCCACCCCATTACCAAGCATCCCCAGATTCTCTCAGCTCTACCTCAGAACCTGTCTGACCTCTTCTTGCCACCTGTCTAGATTGTTTCCCTGCTTCTGCTCCTACTGATGGTCCAAAGTAATCTACAGTCTGTGATAGCTAGGAATCAGAAACCCTTTCCAAACACTTTTCTTTAAATTCCTAGATGCTGGTTCTGAAGTCTCCTGTGCTCCCAGCTTCTTGCTTTTGTGAATGCGTCCTCTGATTCACATCATGTTAATGCAGATATTCTAAGACTTAATGCTATATCTGGATACTGGAGAACTAACAGAAGATTTGAAAAACTGTAAATAAAAAAAACTTGATGTAGCTGAGGAAAACATACACATGTGTGTATATATATATATATATACACACACACACACATATGTGTCTGTGTATGTTTTTAAAGTGTGCATCCATGTACAAGTATGTGTATATTTTATATATATATATTTTAAGTATTGCGAATAGGATGGTTGAGGTTATAAAGCCTACAGTATTGGTGAGAATACATGAAGCATGTCATTTCCGCCTTTGCAAGCACTCTTTCACTCTTTGTTCCTCTGTAATTGAGTTGACCGCTTAAGACTTTAACTCATTAGTGAGCACATCCTGAGTCACCCCCCACCACCACCACCGGTGGAGCCGTGATCTTATCACACTGTTCGCAGAAGGCAGCTTTGGTTATTCTCCAAGCTGGGTTTGCTTTGCTCACCAACGTGAAAAATTTAAAAAGAAAATAACTCCAGTTCATTCTTGTATGACTCAAATAGTATTTTAGAACATTATGAAAATCACAGGAATGGCTGAATTAAACATAAAACTGAAGAGATTTTTAGCAGGAACTTCTTCAAAATACTTAACTGAGGCTTTTTCGCTTTCACGAAAATTCTACACGTGCTTCTAGAACACTGATAGCTAATATAATTGATGCTTGACTAAAGAATGTGAGTCAGTGTAATTTATCCATCAGGCCTAACTACCTCAAAATCTGTGTGACAAATATTTCTTGTATTCCAAACTATTACCTTATTACTGGCAAAAAGGAATCCAAGGTGACAGATCTGATGATACTTACTTTATGAAAATTGTTAATACAAAAATGGCGAAAGATGAGTTTACTGCTTTTTGTTGTTGTTGTTAATTATTAAAGACACTGTGCTAAAAATTAATGACAAATGAAAGCTGTTCAATAAGAGTAACAAAAGTAGGTTAATCTCCTGAAGCTCATACGAATTATTCAGCCTCTTTTCTTTCCCCAGTAGTATCAACATGATTAGAATTCTCAAAAAGAGCTTAAGTAGAATATAGTCATTTCTTTTTCTGTTTAAAAAAAGATTTGGACTAGACCAGAGTTAGCTTTATCAGTGAAAAGAAGTCTTTATAATTCAATACAAAGCAGCCAAATGAGACCTCCAAGGACAAAAAAAAAAAAAAACACCCCAAAAACCTCAGATATGCAAATATGTGTAATTTCCTAGAGTGGTACAGGTATACACTTCAAGTGAAGTTTAAACAAAACTTAGTCATTATCTCAAATAAACCAGAACAATGCATTACTTTGCAAAAACAGATTGCCCTCTTTTAAAAAAAGTGATGTGTTTTGAACCTCAACCTGATATGATTTATGGTACTAATGTACTTTGTGAGAGGACAGAAGAGTGCTGATTATTCCTTGACATTCCAGCATAAACTGTAAATCATATAAACATGCAGAAACTGAGTGACGGTAAAATCACTTGCAGAGCTATACCCGTTCTCTTCTCACGTAACTGTTCGTAGTTCAGCAAAACATATCCTTCATTTTATTGTTACAGCTTTATTTTTGAGACGATCAGAAGGTGAGATGAAGCATAGATAATATCATTTGGTTTACACAAAATATTAATGAAAATGGTAAATAATCTGATATAATTTCAAATTAAATTTAAGTCAAATAGCTTTGGGGAAAGTCTTTCATTATTTTCTGTTTTCCGAACCTTGGCTAATAATCGAATCAATACGGAATTTCTCTTTCTCCAACTGTTAAAAAACAACCATATTTCTTAAAGGAGAAAGGCATATTGAATATGATTCAGATTTTATTTATTAGGAACAAGTAGAATCCATTAGAACACATTAATCTAAAGCAGTTACAGAACAGTCGTTTCTCCAGTCTTGTGTTTAAGGAACACTACTCATCTTTTCTATTTCCAAAAAAGTCCTCCCGACTCTATACTTGTCTCTTCCCTAGAAGCCCCATCACCCTAGGGTGATGTCAGTAATAAAGAGAACCACTTAGGCCAGAAGTTGCCCAGATTGCCTCAGTCCCATTAACTCATTGAACCATGGACCAGAAAAGCACCTGCACGCATTCCTCTTCCATGTAATTAGTGCCCTGCCACTCAAAGTGGCTTCCATCCTTCTCTTCTGGAGCTTGATGGAAACACAGAAATCTCAGGCCCCACCCCAGACCTATGAAACGTGAATCGACATTTTCACAAAATCCTGAGCTGATTCATTTGTGCATTAATGTTTGAGAGGTGCTACTCTAGGATATGTTTTTAGTGTCTTAGTACTCTTCCTATAATAACCCTCATGCTTATTGGTTTTCTTTTAAGTATTAAAATTATGGATCATGCTCTTTTGATCCCAATTATGCTAAAAACCAGATCCTCACTTTCTGTTACGTCTTAGGTTAGTTCAACACCAGTTGGCATTGCTATCTGGTTTTTGTGGTTGTTTTCTTGTCCTTATGTCATTGGCTGTATTCAGTGGGCAAGTGTGCTTCACCTCACGTGTGTCTATTATTTCTAAAGTAACATTAAATCTAGTTTCACGTTTTATCATTTCCCATTAAATCTAATTCTGAAGAATTAAATTATTTTCTCTATTAAACCTTGAGAAAGAGGAAACAGGGATATTGAGAATATGAAGTGACCTCATTCAAACAAGGCTACCAACCAAATGGCAGCAATAGATATTAATATTAAATCATTGAAATGATCACTCTTTAGCCTTGGCACATATAAATCAATCATTAAAACAACCTCAAATAAAAGCATTAGTCATGTTTTGTTTGGGTAAAATTCTGAAATTTCTTTAGAACAGGATTATTTGTTCTTGCTGAGCACTAGCATTTTTATAATTAATAGTTTGTTCTTATTTTTTTAATAGCCTCTTCATAGATATGCTTTTTTACTGAAGAGTGCGTTCTGAGGCCTTAGTTTTCAAATATGCTACTTATTTTGCTTTCTTATCCTGCATCCTCCCTTTAAGGTAGAAAAAATGTTATTGCCCTTTCTGATTTTATTCTGATTCTATGATCAGAAGGATAGACTGTTGGTTTTAGTTTTTCTGACTCATTTTGATGAACGATGCTGCTGCCTGCCCAAGCCATGTTTCTTTCACTTCTGTCCTCCTCCTCATCTCCAAGTATTCATTTATGTTATAGCAACCAACTTGTATATAAACAATATCAGGTGAAAATTTAAAGCTCTTTCTAGGTAACTGGAAGTTGCAAAAGTTGCGTGGGTGGCCTTTTCCCTGTTCCACCTCTTTTTTTTTTGTAGGTGTTTGAAGATGTCTCACACAGGATTTAAACTATCTACACACAATGAAATAGCTGAAGATTTGAGCTAATTTAGATTTTTCTAGAGTAATATGACTATTTCAGTTTTGACTTCTAGAAAAGCTGGAAAGATTTAGAAACCACCTCAAATTCTCTGCTTCCTTTTTATCCCTACGGATTATTCTATAGTCACTGCAATAGTCCTGCAGAACATTTATTAAGGGCCTATTAGATTTTTGCAAGTAATGATTGTATCATCCTTCATGAATATTTCCCAGTTGTGGCTACATAAGGCTGTAATTATTTAACTCATTATTTCTAATTAACCTATGCTTTGAATTTCCATGGTGGTTAATCTCTTTAATATGACCCATTCCCTTAAAAGACAAATTATCTAGTAGAAATAGAATTGGGTTCAGAGGTCACAGCATGAGCCTTTTGGCCCCGAATCTGCTGTTCACTGACTGATGTCCTAGAAGGAGCAACTTGAGCTCCATGTTTTTTATGGTCATATTAACACTGACACTGAACTTAGAGGGATATTTTGAAAAGACATTAAATGCTGTTTTAGAAGGTCTTCTGAACCAATGTTTAATCCACACTATTAACTGCTTGTTTTCTGCTGCTTTTATTGCTTCCCATTTTTCTCTGTACCCTTTTGAAATGTGAGACAAACATGTTTCGCTTGTTATCAGTATAAATGATGTAAAGTGATTTTCCTACCTGCTCTGATAAAAGAGAAAGGAAGGATCTGCCCTTTCATAATTTATCTATATTCTATTTATGTTTTCAACAATTTCACGCAGTGGTATTCAATTTTCTTTTCTAAGACAAGTTTCAAGATTTAAAACAAGGCTTAAGAAGTGATTCTGCTGAGCTGTGCCCTACAAAACATACAGCACTCTCTGTGATGGGGAGCCCAGACGGTGGTTTTGCTGTATGCTTGTTCTGTTAAAATGTGGGCAAGTCAGGGTCTATCTTTTCCACCTGAAAATATCTGTATTTGGAAGAAGGAAAAAGCACTGGCACAGTTTCTTGTTATGGACAAAACTATATATAGCGACTTAGAAGTTTTACTTGTTTTTATGCCAATAAAATGAGTTATAAATTCTGGAGAATGTTTTTACAAAAGAATAGAGGAGTATTTGGAATGACTCTAGTAATCACTGGTCTACTTGTATAAATGTACTTTATTCTCAAAGATGTGACCATGATGTTGATGGAAAATCAAGTCCACAAAGTGGAATTCTGCTTCCTCTATCTTGTTTTTGAAAGGCACGAGTTACCTTGGGCAGGCAGAATCTTTTCAGTACTGTAATGTTCTAGATATCTGTGTATAAATTGGTATTAAGGCTTTTTCTAACATGAAAGAATGTCAGGTAGATTCTAATACTGATGGTGACATCCTTTACATGCATACTGTCTTAAATTTTCCACTATACATTTAAAAAATACTCCAGAGTAGAACATTTTAAAGTGTGAGCTTAAAGTTCTTGGTGTGGAAACATGGCTATAAATAGTCATATAGGAGGTTTTGTTAATTAGACCTTATTATTAGGAAACTACAGAGACTGAAAAGTGATTGATTTATTAGTTGTTGTTTAGTTCAGACATTTTGGAAGAAAACTATATACTAATTATGCTGTCAGCCAAGTCAATAACAGAAAGAAATTTTAATTTACGGGATTTATCCTCTAGAATAGGGTGCCTGTTTTTGTAAATAAATAGAACATGGTCAAGGAAATCTAGTTAGTAATTACTTAGAAATGCAGTGAATTGAATATTTAAATCAAATAAGACACAGATTAATTTGGAGCAAAGGCTACATGGATACATTTGTATCAAGGCCTACATAGATTCATTTTGAGCAAAGAGATCAGATTAACAAACTTTTTGAAGTTCTTTAAAAGTGTTAATGTTTTGGTTGATGGGATAAAGCAGTTGTAGTGTGAGTGGTAATGGAATGTTTAGGTACCACATGTGAATACATAGGGTGTAACGGGATGGAAATTAATAAAAGTCAGGAGAAAAAGATGCATTTATAAAAGCAAGAAAATAAAAATTATGAATAAAGCAAACTGATCTTTCAATTTAAGCTGTTGTTTTGAGGGTCTGGTAATGGGACATTGAGCTGTATATAACTTTAAACAAGTTCCTGTAACTGAAAGGTTGTTTCATTTACTCTGCAAAATGGGAGGTTTATCATTAAACTCATTATCATTCATAAGGTAAGAGAATAGGGAAAAAAGGGAGTATTGGGAAAGGTGCTAGGTGGGAGTCAGGAGAATAGAGCACCATCCTGGACCAACCTGTGTCTTTGAACATGGTGCTTCACCTCGTTCTTCTTTCTCTGGGGACTGTACCTATTATAAGCGTATGTGGCTACAAGCAATAGAGAACCAGATAGACACTGGCCATCATACCTAGCAAGAAAGTCCTCAGATATCCCAAGGATAACGCAGTGGCTCAAAAATGTCATTAGTGTCCCAGGCGCAATCCAGCTGTCTTTAGTTTGTTGGCTCATGGTCTGCCGTCCAGGTGTTATGTCACATTCAAGGCAGACAAACCAGCAACAGGAGAAAGCTGTATGTATCCTCTTATCAGGAAGACAGAGACTTCCCCAGAATACATCACCCGCAGCAGAAATCTGTTTAGAGCTCAATGACCAGAACTGGATCACATGGAGACTCAGATATTAAAGGGAGAGCAGAAAACAGAATTGTCATGATTGACCTTGACCAGATTTGATCCAGCACCTGGCCAGATGGGTACATTGTCTGACCTTAAAAATGTCAAGAAAAGGACAGTGGATTTTAAATGGCCAATGAGCAGTGTCAACCACAAGAATCCAGTAGACCCTGGTCTGGAGATTGTAAATGAGAGGTACCTGGAGTTATTCACGCTCAACGTTAAGGGCACAGGCCTCCAGACTCCCAATCGGCAGACATCTGATACCAACTGAAGTGAGTTTGCCAAACAGCAAGTCTGAGGGAACAGTCCTCCACTGGACCTCTCTCGCTTCAGAACTGGCCACAAGTTTAGAGGTTGGTAGGACCACCCTCTCTTCATGCCAGCTGGCTACAAACTCAGGGTCCCCACGGATTCCCTTGGGTTCAGTAATTCACTAGAATAACTCACAGAACTCGAAAAACGTGCTATAGTTAAAATTACTGTTTTATTACAGTAAAACGACATAAAATAGAACCAACCAAAGGAAGAGACACATAGGGCAAAGTGCAGGAGGGGTCTAAACACAGAGCTGCCACTTGTCTTCTCCCCTGGAGTACTGGATGGCATTCCCTCCTCCCACCTACTGTGTGAGACTTAATAACGTGACTCCACAATTCAGAGTATTGCCAATCAGGAAAACTGACGTTAGCCTTTGGTGCCTGGAGTTTTTATTGAGGTTCAGTCACATACTGCCATATGGCTAACTGTTCATCTCTAACCCCTCCTGGAGATTCTGGATAATACTTTTAGTCTCTAGTCCCTTCAGAGATCAAAATTGTGATTCCTAAGCCCCCATCATATATCCCAAGTTGTTAGACTAGCTGGAAACTAAAGCCCCAAGGCAAACAGATACTCCTGTCAGGCAGAGATCAATTCCCAGTAGCCAAGGGTAACGGAAGGACCTCTCCTGGGTTAAAGTTAATCCTTCATTACACAAAGGGAATCGAAATGAAGGTCCGATGCAGCTCTCATATAATTCTGGCATTCAAATGTATCACCAGTTTATAGTATTAGATTCCTGCTTAATATAGAACACCCCTCTCCACGGCACTGCTATAATTTTTTTTGACCTTGAACTTTTCCTACCACTCACATCTTCCCCTGTGGTGCGATCAAACATCTTCCAACACCACCAGCCCGAGGAGTACAAAGCATTCTTAGCACCAGAAAACAACTGTCATTACACCAAGAGTGTCTCTGCATTGAGCCAAGCCTGTTCAAGGTGAAGCTGAATCCTCATTCTTTACCCCACTGTGGCCCCTGGCCACTCCCCAGCATTCAGCAGTTAGTCCTGGATTCTGTGACTCGGCCTCCAAAAACTGGGCACACAGCCTGCTGGAAATGATCCCTCACTAAGTCAGAAAGCTGGACGTTAGCTGTGCTGGCTCTTCTCAGTGCCATCCAGCGTTGCTCTGCCTCAGATGCCATCCTGCCGTTGCTGCGGCTGCTCTTGCTATTATGGAAACTTCCACATGAGGAGCTGCCACATGGCTCACCAGATCATCCAGTGGTCACTTTGTTTCCCACATGATCAGCCTGTCTGGTCCATCTACACATTAAAATCTTTGTCAAATCCCGAGTAGGAGGAAGAGAGATCTCTGGTTCTCTACATTATTTTCTTGGGATTCCTACAGGAAAAAAAAAAAAAAAATGCGTTTGGTAAAACTGAGACCCAAAGAATTAAATGAGTGGGAGAAAGTCCCAGGGTAGTGAGTGGCCAAGCCAGGAGAGGAATCAAAGTACTATGACTTCTTTGCCTGCTTTCCCTAGGCTGACTGCCAAAAAGAATTGATTCCAGCAGTCTTTGCTGGGTGAAATTTTCTCCTTGCAGAGGCTCATGAAGTGTCAAATCAACATCTAAACGACAATTTTCACTGGCTGTGTGTATCAGGACCAAAATCCCTGAGGAAGGAGACCCTCTCATCATCACTCTGGGTCTGTAAACCTGTCTCTAGATCAGTGGCCTAATCTAATCTTTTAAAATGTTAAAAGTGTTAAACTCTTGAACGTTTTTCATCTTATAAAGTTACTGGGTCTAGATCCATCAGTCTGCTTTTACCCATTATGGAATTAGAGAGTTTTAGATGAGTTAAAGGAGATAGCTCTCATTTAACAGCTGAGAAAAGGAAGTGGAGAGAGGCAGCAACCACACCTAATTAGTGAGAGAGTTGGAATGGGAGCCCAGATCTCCTTTCTCTCTGCCCACTGTATTCTAGGGGCATGTTTTAATTCTCTGCTTAGAGAAGGAGAAAGAAAATAGAAAGCAAGCTTAGCAGAGACTCAACATCCCACCTACGCCCACCAGCAACCCAGTATTCATTCCTTTTTGCTCTAACAAATGCTTAAAGACTCCAGTTAAAGAAGCCTATGGCCACATGACTAAGTTCTGAAAATGAGAAGTAAATAGAATTTGGGTGTCTTTTTCTTTTTCCATTTTAAAAATTTTTTAACATCTTCATTAGAGTATAATTGCTTTACAATGGTGTGTCAGTTTCTGCTTTATAACAAAGTGAATCAGTTATACATATACATATGTCCCCATAACTCTACCCTGTTGCATCTCCCTCCCTCCCACCCACCCTATCCCACCCCTCTAGGTGGTCACAAAGCACCGAGCTGATCTCCCTGTGCTATGCAGCTGCTACCCACTAGCTATCTATTTTACGTTTGGTAGTGTATATATATCCATGCCACTCTCTCACTTTGTCCCAGCTTACCCTTCCCCCTCCCGTATCATCAAGTGCATTCTCTAGGAGGTCTGCATCTTTATTCCCATCTTGCACCTAGGTTCTTCTAACGATTTATGTTTTTTTTAAGATTCTATATATATGTGTTCGAATACGGCATTTGTTTTTCTCTTTCTGACTTACTTCACTCTGTATGACAGTCTCTAGGTCCATCCACCTCACTACAAATAACTCAGTTTTGTTCCTTTTTATGGCTGAGTAATATTGCATTGTATATATGTGCCACATCTTCTTAATCCATTCATGGACACTTAGATTGCTTCTATGTCCTGGCTATTGTAAATAGAGCTGCAATGAATATTTTGGTACATGACTCTTTTTGAATTATGGTTTTCTCAGGGTATATGCCCAGTAGTGGGATTGCTGGGTCGTATGGTAGTTCTATTTTTAGTTTTTCAAGGAAACTCCATACTGTTCTCCATAGTGGCTGTATCAACTTACATTCCCACCAACAGGGCAAGAGGGTTCCCTTTTCTCCACACCCTCTCCAGCATTTATTGTTTGTAGATTTTTGGATGATCGCCATTCTGACCGGTGTGAGATGCTATCTCATTGTAGTTTTAATTTGCATTTCTCTAATGATTAATTATGTTGAGGATTCTTTCATGTGTTTGTTGGCAATCTGTATATCTTCTTTGGAGAAGTGTCTATTTAGGTCTTCTGCCCATTTTTGGATTGGGTTGTTTGTTTTTTTGATATTGAGCTGCATGAGTTCCTTGTATGTTTTGGAGATTAATCCTTTGTCAGTTGCTTCGTTTGCAAATATTTTCTCCCATTCTGAGGGTTATCTTTTCGTCTTGTTTATAGTTTCCTTTGCTGTGTAAAAGCTTTTAAGTTTCATTAGGTCCCATTTGTTTATTTTTGTTTTTATTTCCATTTCTCTAGGAGGTGGGTCAAAAAGGATCTTGCTGTGATGTATGTCATAGAGTGTTCTGCCTAAGTTTTCCTCTAAGAGTTGGATGGTGTCTGCCCTTACCTTTATCTTTAATCCATTTTGAGTTTATTTTTGTGTATGGTGTTAGGGAGTGTTCTAATTTCATTCTTTTACATGTAGCTGTCCAGTTTTCCCAGCACCACTTATTGAAGAGGCTGTCTTTTCTCCACTGTATATTCTTCCCTCCTTTATCAAAGATAAGGTGACATTATGTGTGTGGGTTTATCCTTGGGCTCTCTATCCTGTTCCATTGATCTATATTTCTGTTTTTGTGCCAGTACCATACTGTCTCGATTACTGTAGCTTTGTAGTATAGTCTGAAGTCAGGGAGCCTGATTCCACCAGCTCCATTTTTCGTTCTCAAGATTGCTTTGGCTATTCGGGGTCTTTTGTGTTTCCATACAAATTGTGAAATTTTTTTTCTAGTTTTGTGAAAAATGCCAGGGGTAGTTTGATAGGGATTGCATTGAATCTGTAGATTGCTTTGGGTAGTAGAGTCATTTTCACAATGTTGATTCTTCCAATCCAAAAACATGGTATATCTCTCCATCTATTTGTATCATCTTTAATTCCTTTCATCAGTGTCTTATAATTTTCTGCATACAGGTCTTTTGTCTCCTTAGGTAGGTTTATTCCTAGATATTTTATTCTTTTTGTTGCAGTGGTAAATGGGAGTGATTTCTTGACTTCACTTTCAGATTTTTCATCATTAGTGTATAGGAATGCCAGAGATTTCTGTGCATTAATTTTGTATCCTGCTACTTTACCAGATTCATTGATTAGATCTAGTAGTTTTCTGGTAGCATCCTTAGGATTCTCTATGTATAGTATCATGTCATCTGCAAACAGTGACAGCTTTACTTCTTCTTTTCCCATTTGGATTCCTTTTATTTCCTTTTCTTCTCTGATTGCTGTGGGTAAAACTTCCAAAACTATGTTGAATAAGAGTGGTGAGAGTGGGCGACCTTGTCTTGTTCCTGATCTTAGTGGAAATGCTTTCAGTTTTTCACCATTGAGGCCGATGTTGGCCGTGGGTTTGTCATATATGGCCTTTATTATGTTGAGGAAAATTCCCTCTATGCCTACTTTCTGCAGGGTTTTTATCATAAAAGGCTGTTGAATTTTGTCGAAAGCTTTCTCTGCATCTATTGAGATGACCATATGGTTTTTCTCCTTCAATTTGTTAATATGGTGTGTCACATTGATTGATTTGTGTTTATTGAAGAATCCTTGCATTCTTGGAATAAACCCCACTTGATCATGGTGTATGAACCTTTTAATGTGCTGTTGGATTCTGTTTGCTCGTATTTTGTTGAGGATTTTTGCATCTATGTTCATCAGTGTTATTGGCCTGTAGTTTTCTTTTGTTGTGACATCCTGTCAGTTTTGGAATCAGGGTGATGGTGGCCTCGTAGAATGAGTTGGGGAGTGTTCCTCCATCTGCTATATTTTGAAAGAGTTTGAGAAGGATAGGTGTGAGCTCTTCTCTAAATGTTTGACAGAATTTGCCTGTGAAGCCATCTGGTCCTGGGCTTTTGTTTGTTGGAAGTTTTTTAATCACAGTTTCAATTTCAGTGCTTGTGATTGGTCTGTTCATATTTTCTATTTCTTCCTGATTCAGTATTGGCAGGTTGTGCCTTTCTAAGAATCTGTCCATTTCTTCCTGGTTGTCCATTTTATTGGCATAGGTTGCTTGTAGTAATCTCTCCTGATCCTTTGTATATCTGCAGTGTCAGTTGTTACTTCTCCTTTTTCATTTCTAATTCTGTTAATTTGAGTCTTCTCCCTTTCTTTCTTGATGAGTCTGGCTAATGGTTGATCAATTTTGTTTATCTTCTCAAAGAACCAGCTTTTAGTTTTATTGATCTTTGCTATCATTTCCTTCATTTCTTTTTCATTTATTTGTGATCTGATCTTTATGATTTCTTTCCTTCTGCTAACTTTGGGTTTTTTTTGGTTCTTCTTTCTCTAATTGCTTTAGGTGTAAGGTTAGGTTGTTTATTTGACATGTTTCTTGTTTCTTAAGGTAGGCTTGTGTAACTATAAATCCCTCTTAGAACTGCTTTTGCTGCATCCCATAGGTTTTGGGTCTTTGTGTTTTCATTGTCATTTGTTTCTAGGTATTTTTTTATTTCCTCTTTGATTTCTGCAGTGATCTCTTGGTTATTAAGTAGTGTGTTGTTTAGCCTCCATGTGTTTGTATTTCTTACAGATTTTTTCCTGTAATTGATATCTAATCTCATAGCGTTGTGGTCAGAAAAGATACTTGATATCATTTCAATTTTCTTAAATTTATCAAGGCTTGATTTGTGACCCAAGGTATGATCTATCCTGGAGAATGTTCCATAAGCACTTGAGAAGAATGTGTATTCTGTGGTTTTTGGATGGAATGTCCTATAAGTATCAATTAAGTCCATCTTGTTTAATGTATCATTTAAAGCTTGTGTTCCCTTATTTATTTTCATTTTGGATGATCTGTCCATTGGTGAAAGTGGGGGTGTTAAAGTCCCTACTATGATTGTGTTACTGTCGATTTCCCCTTTTATGGCTGTTAGTATTTGCCTTATGTATTGTGGTGCTCCTCTGTTGGGTGCATAAATATTTACAATTGTTATATCTTCTTCTTGGATTGAACCCTTGATCATTATGTAGTGTCCTTCTTTGTCTCTTGTGATAGTCTTTGTTTTACAGTGTATTATGTCTGATATGAGAATTGTTAGTCCAGCTTTCCTTTGATTTCCATTTGCATGGAATATCTTTTTCCATCCCCTCACTTTCAGTCTGTATGTGTCTCTAGGTCTGAAGTGGGTCTCTTGAGACAGCATATATATGGGTCTTGTTTTTGTATCCATTCATCCAGTCTGTGTCTTTTGGTTGGAGCATTTAATCCATTTACATTTAAGGTAATTATCAATATGTATGTTACTATGACAATTTTCTTAATTGTTTTGGCTTTATTATTGTAGGTCTTTTCCTTCTCTTGTTTTTCCTGCCTAGAGAAGTTCCTTCAACATTTGTTGTAAAGCTGGTTTGGTGGTGCTGAATTCTCTTAGTTTTTGCTTGTCTGTAAAGCTTTTAATTTGTCCATCAAATGTGAATGAGATCCTTGCTGGGTAATCTTGGTTGTAGGTTTTTCTCTTTCATCACTTTAAATATGTCCTGCCACTCTCTTCTGGATTGCAGGGTTTCTGCTGAAAGATCAGCTGTTAACCTTATGGGGATTCCCTTGTGTGTTACTTTTTGTTTTTCCCTTGCTGCTTTTAATATTTGTTCATTGTATTTGATTTTTGATAGCTTGAATAATGTGTGTCTTGGCATGTTTCTCCTTGGATTTATCCTGTATGGGACTCTCTGTGCTTCCTGGACTTGATTAACTATTTCCTTTCCCATATTAGGGAAGTTTTCAACTATAATCTCTGCAAATATTTTCCCAGTCCCTTTCCTTATCTCTTCTTCTGGGACCCCTATAATTCACATGTTGGTGCATTTAATGTTGTCCCTGAGGTCTCTGAGACTGTCCTCAATTCTTTTCATTCTTTTTTCTTTATTCTGCTCTGCAGTAGTTATTTCCATTATTTTATCTTCCAGGTCACTTATCCATTCTTCTGCCTCAGTTATTCTGCTATTGATTCCTTCTAGAGAATTTTTAATTTCATTTATTGTGTTGTTCCTCTCTGTTTGTTTGCTCTTTACTTCTTCTAGGTCCTTGTTAAACGTTTCTTGTATTTTCTTCATTCTATTTCCAAAATTTGGGTCAGCTTTACTATCATTATTCTGAATTCTTTTTCAGGTAGACTGCCTACTTCCTCTTCATTTGTTAGGTCTGGTGAGTTTTTACCTTACTACTTCATCTGCTGTGTGTTTCTCTGGCTTCTCATTTTGCTTAACTTACTGTGTTTGTGGTCTCCTTTTTGTAGGCTGCAAGTTCATAGTTTCCGTTGTTTTTGGTGTCTGTCCCCAGTGGCTAAGGTTGATTCAGTGGGTTGTGTAGGCTTCCTGGTGGAGGGGACTAGTGCCTGTGTTCTTGTGGATGAGGATGGATCTTGTCTTTCTGGTGGGCAGGTCCACGTCTGGTGGTGTGTTTTGGGGTGTCTGTGGCCTTATTATGATTTTAGGCAGCCTCTGTGCTAATGGATGGGGTTGTTTTCCTGTCTTACTAGTTGTTTGGCATAGGGTGTCCAGCACTGTAGCTTGCTGGTCGTTGAGTGAAGCTGGGTGTTGGTGTTGAGATGGAGATCTCTGGGTGATTTTCACCGTTTGATATTACATGGAGCTGGGAGGTCTCTTGTGGACCAGTGTCCTGAACTTGGCGCCCCCACCTCAGTGGCACAGCCATGACGCCTAGCTGGAGCACCAAGAGCCTGTCAGCCACACGGCTCAGAATAAAAGGGAGGAAAAAAAAGAAAGAAAGAAGAAGATGAAATAAAGTTAGTAAAATAAAAAAGTAATTATTCAGGAAAAAAAAATTTTTTTAGTAATAAAAAAATAAACCGGACAGACACAGCCCTAGGACTAATGGTAAAAGTAAAGCTATACAGACAAAATCACACACAGAAGCATTCACATACACACTCATAAAAAGAGAAAAAGGAGACAAAATATATATATTGTTGCTCCCAACGTCCCCCTCCTCAATTTGGGATGATTCCTTTTCTATTCAGTTATTCCATAGATGCAGGTACATCAAGTTGACTGTGGAGATTTAATCCACTGCCCCTGAGGCTGCTGGGAGAAATTTCCCTTTCTCTTCTTTGTTCGCACGGCTCCCGTGGTTCAGCTTTGGATTTGGACCCACCTCTGTGTGTAGATCGGCTGAGGGCGTCTGTTCTTCACTCAGACAGGACGGGGTTAAAGGAGCAGCTGATTCGGGGGCTCTCACTCACTCAGGCCGGGCGGAGGGAGGGGTACGGAGTGCTGGGTGAGCCTGCGGCGGCAGAGGCCGGCAGGACATTGCACCAGCCTGAGGCGCGCCATGCGTTCTCCCGGGGAATTTGTCCCTGGATCACGGGAACCTGGCAGTGGCGGGCTGCACAGGCTCCCAGGAGGGGAGGTGGTGATCGTCACCTGTGCTCACACACAGGCTTCTTGGTGGTGGCGGCAGCAGCCTTAGCGTCTCATGTCCGTCTCTGGGGTCCACGCTGATAGCCGCGGCTTGTGCCCGTCTCTGGAGCTCCTTTAGGCGGCGCTCTTAATCCCCTCTCCTCGCGCAGCAGGAAACAAAGAGGCAAGAAAAAGTCTCTTGCCTCTTCGGGAGCTCCAGACATTTTCCCGGACTCCCTCCCAGGTAGCCGTGCCGCACTAGCCCCCTTCAGGCTGTGTTCACGCAGCCAACCCCAGTCCTCTCCCTGCGCTCCGACCGAAGCCCGAGCCTCAGCTCCCAGCCCCCGCCCGCCCCGGTGGGTGAGCAGACAAGCCTCTCAGGTTGGTGAGTGCTGGTCGGCACCGATCCTCTGTGCAGGAATCTCTCCGCTTCGCCCTCCGCACCCCTTGGCTGCGGCTCTCCTCCACAGCTCCGAAGCTCCCCACTCCGCCACCCGCAGTCTCCGCCCGCGAAGGGGCTTCCTAGTGTGTGGAAACCTTTCCTCCTTCACGGCTCCCGCCCACTGGTGCAGGTCCCCTCCTTATTCTTTTGTCTCTATTTTTTCTTTTTTCTTTTGCCCTACTCAGGTACATGGGGAGTTTCTTGCCTTCCGGGAGGTCTGAGGTCTTCTGTCGGCGTTCTGTAGGAGTTGTTCCACATGTAGATGTATTTCTGATGTATTTGTGGGGAGGAAGATGATCTCCACGTCTTACTTTTCCGCTGTCTTGAAGCTCCTCCCTGCATGTCTTTTTAAAAGATGTGGAGTGGGCCCTTTCCTCCTTCCTGCTGCCTGTAATGCAGATGTATGATTGGAGCTGTAGCAGGCATCAGGGCCATGGAAATGGAAGCATCAAGACAAGACGAATTGTGATCTGACACTGAGAAGATGCCACGCCAACCCTGGATTGCCGCGTGTGTGTGTGTGTGTGTGTGTGGTGTGTGAGAGAAAGTGAGAGGGGGAGAGAGAGAAATTTTCCTCTTAAATCTGAAATTAATTTACTCTTATTTTGGTCTTCTGTTACATGCAGCCAAACCTATCCAACTAAATTTCTAGGATTAAGGTAAATCTAAAAGGACTTAACTTGAATGGGCTTTTTTATTATTATCGTTATTATGTGTCTTTTGTTTCCTAACTAACATTTAATATCTCCTATTTAGAAATATATTTTGTGTTATTCATCATCTACAACCCATGTTCACCCTTAATAACATATGATTTTGTATTAATATTTGTTTCCTGATGGTAAAAATCCCCCAGTAGTTGTACTCTCCTTGTTTCCAAGATCCAACTGCTTCTTAGAATTATTAATAGTTTCTAACTCAATAGTAAAACATAAGCTTCTCAGTAAATACTTAAGAGTTGTATTAAATGAATCATTAATGTTTATTATCAATGTAAGTTATTTATAGTAGTCAAAACCACGTGTGTATGTGTGTGTGCCACTCATGAAGTTGTGAGGCAGGTTATTAGTATACCTGTTTTACAAAGAAGGAAACAGAATCAGAGAAGTTCAAAATCTGCAAATAACCTTCCTAGGATGCTCAGCTTGGAAGAGAGAGAGCTAGAACCAAACCCTGGCCTTTATAATATGCATAGATTTTCCATCGCACCCTGCTGCCTTAAATTCACAAATAACTTTTTATGTATATTCGGATAGGGTCCCTGCTAACAAACTCATTAATGTGATCACTCCTTCATATTAGCAAATAACTATCCCTTACCCTTACTGTGTTTCACTCTCACCTTCATCCCTAGAAATGGTGGCAGGGTGATTTAGCCAAACACAGCATACATGCTTCCCCCACCCCTAGTGTGGAGTTGTCACTGGAAAGTGGTGACCAGCTTCTCTCCTTGTCTGTGATGTCATTCATTTCTCACATGTAAGTGGTTTGGGGTCCAAATGGTTTCCTGAAACTCACAGTAGACATAAGTGCCAATCAGTGAGTATTTTATCTAGTCAGAGAATATGAATCTGCATGATTTGAAAACCTTACAGAAATGTGCTCCTTCTCCCAACTTAATTTAGCCTCAAATATTATTAGCATTAAAAGCTCATAATTTTATTTTTTTCTTTTAGTGTTTGTTTGTATTATTTCAGAACAGCAGTGGTTCCAAAGGAGAAATACCTCAAAAATAATCTTCTGTACTCTTAATCTTTGAGCTGATGAATAGCTGTACCAGACCTACCTTGCAGCTGGATATATTCTCAATATTTTTTAAGGTTTTGGGTCTAAATTTTCAACTCTAGTCTTTAGTTATCTGTAGTAATATTTTCTTCTTTGTTGTAAACCTACATATCTTACCATCTACTCAAAGTTAATCATAACAGGTGGTTCTAACCTCAAAAGTACACATCCTTCCCATCTCTTTGCATTAGTATCCACGGAGGAAGTGGGAGAAAGCAGATGGAATAGGCAAGTTAATCTCAGATAATGCAGTAATTTTGTGCAGCACATTCATTTTCCAAAGAAAAATTATTATCTGCATTTGTTATCCTTTAGATAAAAGTCCGAGTACTGGGAGGGAGGGGAGAGTCATGGAGTTTAAAGCTTACATACTGACTTTTGTGATCTAAAATGCAGTATATCTCTGGAAACTTACTTTTCTTTCAAGAATAGACTGTGGTAGTACGACTAAGAACAGAAAACAAACTCCATGTATGCTTCTACAGTAATAGAGAAGGTAATCCAAACCCAGAGAGCCAAGTCAATTCTACAGTATCAGCGTGGAAGGGTAGAAATTGCATGATGATCTCCCAAATTTTGAAAAGCGACTTTTCATTATCCTGAAGTCTTTGGGTGTAGAGTGAGAGGGCGTGATACCACTGAATTTCCTGTGCCACAGAAAGGATAGCTACCTCTAGGGGTTGTCTGACTCTCCACCAGAGCCTAGGCAGTGTTGGAACATGGCGCTTGCAGTGAGCCCAGATGGCCTGTTGTAGCAAACAACTGCGACATCTCAATGACCTACCCCTCGAAACTTTGTCACTTCTGTTCTAGTCCAGTGAGGGTTGGCATGGGGGTCAGGTCTACAGTTGTTCAGGAACCCAGGTATCTTTGCTCTAGTGACCCTACCATCGCCTGGGGCCCACAGAGCTCTACTAGCTCTTCTGCACTCAAGAAAAGATGGAGAACATGGAAGACTGCCCAGGGACTTTTGTAGGCTAGACACACATGTAGCTTATTTGGTTCCATCCACCTGCGCACTTGCCAGACGTTAGTCTTAAAGCACACCTAACTATAAGGAAGGCTGGAAAATGTGCTCTACCTGGGAGCCGAGGAGGGAAAAAAGAAGAGTTGTGGTGAACAGCCAGCCAGAATAATTATGAACGGGAAAGGGGGCAGAATACAGAAAAAGGTGAAGGTAGATAAGCAAAAGTAGACTGTTTGATTGAGATGGGAGGAGCTGAGATAGAAGGCATTGGTGGAGATGTTGCCTTTGAATAAGGAGGAGAAAAGCACATTCTCTAGGACTAAAGAGAAGGCAATGCAAGTATGAATAGGCACTCTATGGAGGACTCCACAACCACAACATTTCATTCTAATCTCCAGGGGAACTCATGAGACAGACAGCAGATCCAAAAGCAAGATCACCACAGAGAGTTGTGTAGTTTGTGTGTTGCACAAAAGTGTCCTGCCAAGAAAGCAGGAAGGGATGAATATCAGCTATTGGTCGGATTTCTACACTGTGTGCCCTGGGGGTGTCTGCATCCTCCTGGGAGAGGGGTGCACTTTCCTTGGCACAAACTCATCTTGTGCCTGAGGGGCTACAGATTACCCGGATGAGGTGCCTTTTTCTAATTCAACTATCCAGAGAAGGTACCTTTTCCTGAATTCACACAAAGGTACCATATGGGTTAACAGTGGCCCCACTGAAAATTAGGGGTGACTTGGACGAACTAAAGCAGATATATGAGAAGTGTGCCTCCCCTCTGTGGGGGTCTGGGAACATTCTGGAAGGGACACTGGAAAACGGTCCTCAGTTTCCCAGATCTGGGTCCTTACATTATAGCTTTGCTATTTTATTTGAGTTACTGCCTTTTCCAGTATTTTAGACAGACTGTGGAACATTTCTCTCATGTGCTAGGGTTTTATGAAGACATTGTAAGGAGGCTGTTCTTCTTAGAACCTTACCTTCATTGCTAGTTACTGCTAGGGGCTTGCAGTGACATGGAATTTGCTGGTAGTGGAAAATTTTTTGTGCTGGGAGTGAATATAAGTAGATCAAACTTTGCCCCTAACTAACTAGCTGTCCTTGAGAGTCGTTGTGCATCTTGGACCCCACCTTGCCTCAGCTGTAAAGTGGTCTCATTTTATTAGTTCTGATGATTCCTTGAGAACATGATTACCAACGTCCCCTTCAGTTCTGATATTTCTAGATTCTAGGGCATGTAACAAGCACAACAGTTTAGACAAAGATATCTTCATGTAAAAATTTAGGAAACCCAGGAATGTACAACCTTGCATTTATAAGTTTTAACGAAAATAAACAAAACTACTTATTTAGAATTCAAAAAATAAAATACCTTTGTAAAACTTTCGTAAACTACTTAGCACAATTATAAAGCAGATAAATAGTGAAATAAATTTACAACATGAAATTTACTGTGTAAATATTTATATTCTTTCCTCAGTGGGGCCAACATTACAGAGTAAATAGTCCAGCTGTAATAAAAAAAAAAAATTCTTCAAAACTCTTAGTGGAGTTTGGAATGTGTTTCTAGGCCCCTTCATTCTGATGTGAGTATGGCCTTCTACAAGGACAGTGGTGAGCCCTTACTGAAATCTTCCCTTTGGATAAACCATTTGGAATGACAAAGAATATTAAAACGGCACAGGTTTCCAGGCAAGATCGTTTATTTATGTTTTTAGTCGTACTGTGTATCACATTTTGCTGTCTGTAAATATGTGCTTCACGTCCTTGAATTTCTCCGCTGGTCACCTTTATCTCTCATTTCTTATTCCTTAATAACAGTCCTAATCAAGCCTTTAGTACTTGAATGTGTTGTTAAATATCTTTAAGGGGGTTACTGTTTTATCCCTGATTATGTGACCAAAACATATCATCAAATATTTATTGTACCATCGTTATTAAGATACTTAATCCCTATACAAAGAATTTTAAAGCTACCCTAGTAGATATTTTAAAGGTTTCAAGGCTAACCAAATCCAAAACAAAAAGATCGTAGCATGAAAGCTATTCGTATCAGAAAAGCAAATGAGGGCAGTATTTGCATTTTGAATCAGAATGGTGGTGGGCTGAAGCATGGGTGGTTAATAATGATGTCTAACTGACATAACCAAATGCACTGTGATGAAATGAAATTCAGGGTAAAAAAATGTTCTAGTTAGAAGCAAAAGAAAAGATCAAATAGTAAGAAACCTTTCTTTTCACACTAGGAAAATGAGACCCAGAGAGTGTAAATGACCTTCTGAAGAGAGCACAGCTGTTTAGTGGCAGAACCTGGACTTAGGGGACCCTTGACTACTGGTCAGGCTTGCCTCCCTCCTCCCTCCCTCCCTCCCTTCCTCCCTCCCTCCGTCCCTTCCTCCCTTCATTTTCTTTTTTCTTTTTTTGGCCACGTCTGGTCTTCATTGCAGCGCACAAGCTTCTCTCTAGTTGTGGCATGTGGGTTTTCTCTAATTGTGGCGCTCGGGCTCCAGAGCACGTGGGCTCTGTAGTTTCTGGCACACGGGCTCTCTTGTTGAGACGCACGGGCTCAGTAGTTGTGGCGCGCAGGCCCAGCTGCCCCACGGGCCCAGTTGCCCCATGGCATGTGGGATCTTAGTTCCCCGACCAGGGGTCGAACCCACATCCCCTGTATTGGAAGGCGGATTCTTTACCACTGGATCACCAGGAAAGTCCCCTCTGGTCTTCTTTCTATTTTATGTACCTCCAAGAAAATATGCAGAATCCTAGGGCTTCGATCCACTCCCAGCTGCACCTGACAGTGGAACCTGGGAACAGTCAAGGAACCCTTCTGGGCCTTCCGTCCTCATCTGTAAAATGATAGGGCTGGGCCTTATCATTAGATAAGGTCTTCTTTAGCCCACAGTTGCTCTGCTTTCCTGCCGTGGTTCATTTTTGTTGGTAATATAAACCAAATCTTTTTCTCTGGCACAATTTAAACTTACAATTTCAGAGCTACAACTATGGATACGAGGCTCTTAAACATGAGGGCATTTTTTTTCTAAACACTTAAGCTGATGCAATTTTCAGAAATTCAGAAAACAAATTTTGCAATCAGTTTTCCCAGTGATTGAAAAGAAGGTAAAAGGACAGATAGGAGAGGCATAGTTATATGGTACATTTAGTCAACAACTGTGCAGATAAAATGTCAAAAAGTAAAGGCCTCTATCAGGCATTTTAACTGTACCCTGACTCACCATATTACGGAATTTCCTCCGTGAGATCTATGTCTGTTAGGAGCATGACCTCTGGTCACTGGCCTAGATTCTAATACTGGCCCTTCTCCCTGCAAGTGATGTGACCTTGAGGAAGTGATGTCTCTAAACCTCAGTTTTCTCGTGTGTGAAATGGGAATAAGAGTAGTACTTACTTCATATTGGTTAAGGGAATAAGTGGCAATAATATATATAACATTTGGCATGCCTAACCCATGGTAAACACTTAAGTATTCTTTCTGAATAGTTACTTCCTATGCTGTACAAATCGTTAAATAATTTGAACATTGCCTCCTGTCTATAATGAGGAGTGATTGGGAAGAGAGAGAACATTACCAAGCAGAGAAGTACCTGGCCTGGTACCAGCTCACTGAGGGAGTGCTTGGTAGGTAGTGGCTGCTTGAACTGATGGTTCAATGGCCGGATAACAGACCAAGGCAACACTAAGGATTGTTTCAAAATCAGTACTCTTTTAGGAACCAATATTATTTAGATAATCTGCCTATTGTCTTCCTCCTTAATATATATACTCTTAGTTTTCTTCTTTTCCCTCACCTTTGATTACAGGACTGGTATGAGGAAAAATGAGTGTATGAAATGAGGATGTATAATATTTTATAAATTTAGATTTCACCCTTGATTTTCATTGCTACTCCATAAAACTCATGGCAGATCTTCTATAAGAAATTTTTTATTTATTTGCCTGAAGATTACTTTAAACCTATCCTTTATTTTCCCTTACCAAAGTATAAAGCTGTGCTGCTAGTAAAATTATCTTTTGAGTTACTTGCAAGCTACTCAGTACCTTTAACCAACTGAGCTGATTTCTTGTGTTCTTTCGTAGTATTTCTTTACGTCTTACCATTTGGTCACCATAAAAATGATTATGCAATTCATCATATAACTTTTTAAATTAATCACATACAGGATAAAAAGCAATGAAACACAAAGTAACAACCATAGGCCTCCCTTCTGAGTTTTCTACCATAAAATAGATGACACAGAAATGACATCATGTGTTGAGTGATATACAAATACAAGTTTGTATGATAGACTTATATTGCAACTAACTGAACTATGCCAAGACAGTGCATAAAAGACTTCTAATGTGTGTATGGTTCAGTTTTTAAAGTTACAGTTCCCATCTGATATCTGGGAAATCTCAGGGGAGCATAAGCAGGTGGAGAAGGCATGGGAACAGACAGCTCTTAGATGTATTGCTCTGGGATGTTGTGTCATGGTACCAGGCTCTCGGAATTTTGCACACATTATCTTACGTAAATCTCACCACAGTATCATGAAGTGAGGGTTCTTATCTCTCCAGGCACAGAAGTCACTTTCCCCTGAGTCTCACAAGCAGTAATAAGCTTAGAAAGAATGGCAAATTCCCTGTTGCTTCCACTCTACCATGTTTCTAGGATAAAGTAAAATTCAGTCTTTTATGGGCATTTTCTTCGTACCAGTGTATAGCTCAACTCCTTGTCACTGAATTACCACATCTGGAGCTGTTTCATCTTTTTGCTTACATTTTACTTTCATACACTGTTATTAAAAAAAAGCTGCCTTCCAGCGAGAAACACAGGCTTTTATTCAGACATAAAAATAGGCTAATAGCAATGACAGGATGACTGTGAAAGGGGGAAAAAGCACACGAAACTGCCAGATCTATATTAGGAGTTACAGTGTTCATCAGCAAAGAACTTGAGCATGTCATACTGTGAAATAACATATGATAGAAGATACAATGTGGTGGATGCTATGCCTGATTCCATTTATGATATGGTGTGTTGATATATCCTGTTTCCTTGGGGAATGCACTGAGGATGATAGGAGAGAGGAATCTTCTAAAGTGTATTGAATAATCATCTGAGTCTGAATGGATTTTGATGATACCGCCATGCACAATGACTCCGCGAGGATAATGAAATACCAGGCTCTTTGAATGCACATTGTACCATTCCCCAGCTATTGACATCGCTCAGATATGAATTATTCCAACAGGATGGAATCTCCAAGGATTATTCTGTGGACCCCAGGGACAATGTAGAAGGGACAAAGGCCAAATGACACTCATTTGTGAATTGCTGTTTTTATAAGTATAACACAATAAAGCTTCACATTTTCATTGGTAATCAGAAGGACAAGTCATGAAAAGAAAAATCTCACCATATGGAAGGAATCAGGAACATTGTCAAGAATATATTTAAAACCATAATTATGGAGGATTCATCTACTCAGAGGTTAGATAAAAACAATACTGATTTAATCATGATGCTTAAAATTTAGTACAGAGGAGGCAGTGGAATAGAAGAGACCAAACACTCTTGTAAGAACTGAACAAAGCACTGAACATTTTTGTAATGTGAAAAAGCTCTATTTATCTATCTATTTATAGTGCACATAGTGGGAATGTATAATTTTTTGGAAACAACTATTGTCAAGCGTCAAGCTGAAGTAGTAAAAATGTAATTATTGAAGGATACAGTGGGGAGATTAAAGTAACATAAGGAGATCTTTTTAGAGCTTCCACACATTCTACTCTTTTTAAAACTTTTAATAAAAATGGTTTTATTTTGATCAAAATATTTAGACTCAAGAATCTGACTGCTTTATTAAAGTCTGGAGCTAGGACAATGAGGGAATATTCACCAAAGCATTGCAGAGACAGACGTGGTGAGTAGACTATTTGTCCTTCATCTTTGCTAGGCAGTGGTGCCCTTGGCTGGGAAATTTTCCTTCATTGCAACTTCAGTAAAGTATGAATATTCTAGATATGCTTCTCTCTTCAGGGTGCCATTTAGGAATAATTGTTCTCTTGTGGAAAAACAGATTTACCCCTTAGTACGTAGAAGGTTCCTATAGGTAATCTTGTACCCGTTTGGCTTTTTAAAATTAATTAATTAATTAATTTTTGGCTGCATTGGGTCCTTGTTGCTGCGAGCGGGGGCTACTCTTCATTGCGATGCGTGGGCTTCTCATTGCGATGGCTCTTCTCTTGTTGTGGAGCACGGGCTTTAGGAGCGCAGGCTTCAGTAGTTGTGGCCCGCGGGCTCAGTAGTTGTGGCTTACAGACTCTAGAGCACAGGCTCAGTAGTTGTGGCGCATGGGCTTGTTGCTCCGCCGCATGTGGGATCTTCTCGGACCAGGGCCCGAACCTGTGTCCCCTGCATTGGCAGGTGGATTCTTAACCACTGAGCCACCAGGGAAGTCCCTTGTGCCTGTTTTATAGTTGTTTCTTAGGGAGGTGAAAAGGCTTGGAGAAATAAGGAAATGTGCCCTGGGGTCAGGCCAGAGCCCATCTGTAATTCCAGAGTCCATTGTATAAAATAAGCCATTTGGCTACAGATCGTAGATTGCTCTACATTGTAGAATAATAATATGTACCTACTGCCAGAATTACTGACGATATAGGCTAGTTATCTATATAACACACACGATTCTTTATTTAAAATACTGTTCATATACCACAAAGTAAATCATAAAGTGAATTTAAAGATGGATTATGTGATCAACTACATTTTCATCTAAACACTTTATTTGTATAGTAACCTCGGTTGCCAAGAATTTCACCTTTCCTAATAAAAAGTTATGGATATTTTTTGCCTTCTCAACTAAAACCATATTATCTTAATGCACAGTAGTAAAATTCTTGGCTGCAGAATGGAAGTTACTCTACAGGATGGAAAGTTTATGTTTGTTATCCATTATTTAATATCTAAATTGTTTGGCTCTAAAAGTTTCAGTAGAACAGAGAAACACTTTATCTTGGATTTTAAGAACAAACCAATATTTGGCAGGACACAGGGCAGCCCCAGTTTTTTCTTCTTTTTAGAGGACAGCATACAAGAGCTGAGAACCCTGTGTTCTAGCCCTTGCTCCGACTCTGATAATGAAGGTGATCATGGACCACACTCCATCCCACAGCCCACAGATGCCTGCTATTTTTCCCTGGTGGCTGGTGTAAGAGACAAAAGGCATGTGTTAGTTTCTTTAACTCACCCCAAGCAAATGATCCTTATGTACTTTTCTGTTCCACATAAACAGACATCGACTGGCTTGACTGGAAACCAAGAAGAGTGTGTATTGAAATTTCATCCTTGGAAAGGAAGAATCAAACCTATTTGCTGGCATCACTTTCACAGTAGTTTTATATTCAGTCTAAATCTTTTGCAAGCTATGAGTTGCACCTACATTCAATTACTTTGCCATTTAAGAACAGGGAGCAAGGAAATACCCACAGTTCATTCAGTCACTTTTCTTTTTTAATATTTATTGTTTCTTGCTTCTGAATGTAAACATTTTTTTCTGGCCCAGTGGACTTACCAAGTCATTTATGAATCCAAGCAGGGTCAAGAGGAGTAACGCTCAGTACTGGTTAAAGTCACAATGCTCACTGATTTTTTTTTTTTTTTTTTTTTTTACATTTCTAATGTCTTATTTCTGAAAGAAAATGGAGACAACGTGTAGTCTACTGTGAAAGAGACAAGTTTTAGGTTATCAGTAAAAAACTGCCTTCAAAGCTCACTTTGGAAATACATGACTTAGATAAAATAACATAGAAAATGAAAAGAAAAATCGAGGTTCACACCTGATTCACAGAACTTTGAAGCTGATTGTGATTTTTGAAATAATGTAATCCAGTCTACTATTTGAACAACATGAGGTTTAGTGAAGTTATGGGGTTTGCTAATTGGGCCATAAAACTAGTTAATAGCATTGCTGGGACTAGAACGCACATTTGTAGTAGCTGAACAAAGCGTGCTTGCATGTGGCTAGAATAGGAGCTAGATGAGCTTATGAAATAAGGAAGGGTGGGCGTTTCTGTGCTGAATTTCTGAGTGACCCATAAGTCCTTTCCCAAACAGTGCCAATGGCTATGCCCTCTTGGAGTGGGAGGGCAATTGAGTTTAAATACAACTAAAATTGTTCTCTGTTGGCTACATGCTCTTCAACAGCAATTTTTTAATATTAGACTATGGACCACCGTCTGAATCACCTGGGATATTTCTCAAAGATGGAGATTCCAGGACCTCATGTCGTCTTACTGAGTCAGAATCTCAGGGAAATGACCCAGAGAATCTACATTTAAATAAACTTTCTGGTGATGTATATGGACACAGGTTTGAGAAAGCACTTGTGAAGAAGCTGAATTAAAGGGGAATGATGTTCCCCTCCCTGAATGGGATCTGAATATATACATATACAGGAGAGAGTGTGGCTATATTAAATTGATATTTGGACAGTGGCTTTGGTGATTAGGAAGCTTTATTTTAGAACTTAAAAAAATAAGAAATAGAATTAATCTGTAAGAATGTAGTTAATAATACCTGATATTTTTCACATAGTGTTCAGTGAGTATAATCTTTTTTTAAAAATTTTATTTATTTAATTAATTTATTTTTGTCTGTGTTGGGTCTTCATTGCTGTGCACGGGCTTTCTCTAGTTGCAGTGAGTGGGGGCTACTCTTCATTGTGGTGCGCAGGCTTCTCATTGTGGTGGCTTCTCTTGTTGCAGAGCACAGGCTCTAGGCGCGCCGGCTTCAGTAGTTGTGGCTCATGGGCTTTAGAGCACAGGCTCAGTAGTTGTGGCACATGGGCTTAGTTGCTCCGCAGCGTATGCAGTCTTCCCGGACCAGGTCTCGAACCCATGTCGCCTGCACTGACAGGCTGACTTTTAACCGTTGCGCCACCAGGAAAGCCCTCGATGTAATTCTTTGATTTAAATATAGGAGTTGTCTTTTATTATGCGTGGAATTTTTATTTAGTTTTGATACTAGTTTTGATAATCCAAGGCCATCTTGAGGATGTATTAAGCATTCTGCATCATTTGAACACAAAGGGATTGTTCTCGAAGTTTTGTATTTGAAATAAAGTAAAATGATAGTGACAACAATGAGTAAATTGATTTTTGAAAAAAAATCTGCTGTCACTATGCATGTTTTTCTATAGTGTTTTCAATAATGCCATCAGTGTTTTTAAAGTTTCATGCATTTATACCTTATTTGCTTCCATGATATTGTAGTGGATAATAATAAGTAGTTTTTAATATAATGAAGTTATAATATAATTACATTAACTAAAGAGATATTTGGATACTCTGAGTGGTTTATTTAGCTTTGTGCTTCTTAGCAGTTAAGTCAAAAAAGGAATGCAAACAAAAATTACATCCTAGCATTCAAAACCATGTTCTTTAGATTTTCCTTTAGTTCTTTAATTATTTAGAGAGATTTTAATAGTGTTCTGAAAGCAAGAGTTCTGTCTTGTAGTGAGCCTGGGAAATGGGGCTGTTAAATCCCCTTCTTGGAGGCTCAGTATACATTAGCAAGTTGAAGTCTTGAGAGCATCCTACAGTTAAAAAGAAACCTGTTCAATTTTTGAGTCTTGATTCAATTGTTAAACAAATTTAGTTTCACAGATAGAGACTTTCACTATTCACACATAATAACATCCTCCACAATAATTTTCTTTTAAAACTATTTTGGAACCTGTTCAGTTACATAATTCTCATTCTGGTGAAGGGAAGCATTCTATTCCTTCAAGGCACAGTAAAAAGAAATTCACCATGGAGGGAAAGGAGATTTTTACAGGGGCATTAAAAAACGCAGCAGATAGGAACTTCAACAGAAAACACAGAAGGATTCTTTGTATAATCATGTCTTCTTTCGGCTCTCAGTGAATGTCTCTGCATGAACACGAATGTATATTTCGGTATCAGTGGTTCTGTAGTGGAGGAATCTCACGTTGTTTAGATGTGCACCTTCCCAAACATGTAACTTGACACAAGACTGGAGCTCAGACCACCTAGGAACAGGATTCCTTAACTCTCTTTATTAAATATCACTTCTGGTAGCCTGGCGTTTGATAGGCTTGGAGAGAGCAAAGAAAAGATTATACTCTATGAGTCCTCTGTGTTTCTCATGGAAGGGCAAGAAGAAAACAAAAAATTTTACAATTTGTATGGAAATACAGAAGACCCCGAATAGCCAAAGCAATCTTGAGGGAAAAAAATTGACGTGGAGGAATCAGGCTCCTGGGCTTCAGACTATAGTACACAGCTACAGTAATCAAAACAGTATGGTACTGGCACAAAAACAGAAATATGGATCAGTGGAACAGGATAGGAAGCCCAGAGATAAACCCATGCACCTTTGGTCACCTAATCTATGACAAAGGAGGCAAGAATATACAATGGAGAAAAGACAGTCTCTTCAGTAACTGGTGCTGGGAAAACTGGACAGCTACATGTAAAAGAATGAAATTAGAACACTCCCTAACACCATACACAAAAATAAACTCAAAATGGATTAAAGACCTGAATGTAAGGCTGGACATCATAAAACTCTTAGAGGAAAACATAGGCAGAACACTCTTTGACATAAATCACAAGAAGATCTTTTTTGACCCACCTCCTAGAGTAATGGAAATAAAACCAAAAATAAACAAATGGGACCTAATGAAACTTCAAGGCTTTTGCACAGCAAAGGAAACCATACACAAGATAAAAAGACAACCCTTAGAATGGGAGAAGGTATTTGCAAATGAAGCAACTGACAAAGGATTAATCTCCAAAATATACAAACAGCTCATGCAGCTCAATATCAAAAAAACAAACAACCCAATCAAAAAATGGGTGCAAGACCTAAATAGACATTTCTCCAAAGAAGACATATAGTTGGCCAAGAGTCACATGAAAAGATGCTCAACATCACTAATTATTAGAGGAATGCAAATCAAAATTAAAGGGAGGTATCACCTCACACCAGTCAGAATGGTCATCATCAAAAAATCTACAAACAATAAATGCTGGAGAGGGTGTGGAGAAAAGGAAACCCTCCCACATTGTTGGTGGGAATGTAAATTGTTACAGCCACTGTGGAGAACAGTATGGAGCTTCCTTAAATAACTAAAAACAAAACTACTACCAAATGACCCAGCAATCCCACTCCTGGGCATATACCCGGAGAGAACCATAATTTAAAAAAACACATGCACCCCAATGTTCATTGCAGCACTATTTACAATAGTCAGGACATGAAACCAACCTAAATGTCCATCAACAGAGGAATGGATAAAGAAGATGTGGTACATGTATACAATGGAATATTTCTAGCCATAAAAAGGAACAAAACTGCCATTTGCAGAGACACAGATGGACCTAGAGACTGTCATACAGAGTGAAGTAAGTCAGAAAGAGAAAAACAAATATTGTATAATAGCGCTTCTATGTGGAATCTAGAAAAATGATACAGATGAACTTATTTGCAAAGCAGAAATAGAGACGCAGATGTAGAGAACAAACATATGGATACCAAGGGGGGGAAGGGGGGATGGGATGAATTGGGAGATTGGGATGGACATACAGACACTACTATGTATAAGATAGATAACTAATGAGAGCCTACTGTACAGCACAGGGAACTCTACTCAGTGCTATGTGATGACTTAAATGGGAAGGAAATCCAAAAATGAGGGGCTATATGTATATGTATAGCTGATTCACTTTGCTGTACAGCAGAAACTCACACAACATTGTAAAGCAGCTATACTTAAAAATTAATTTAAAAAAAAAAGAAAAGAAAAGAAAACAAAGACAGGATTGGTACCTAATTAGGAAAGAAGATAAAGCTCCCTTGAATCTTACCCAGAGCACCTCACAGAGAGGTGTGCTGCAGAGTTTCCTCCAGGAGCACATGGAGTCTGATATGGAGCCTGGATTAGGGCTCAGTTAAGTCCCCAATTTCCAAGCTACGGAACAAGACTTTTTCACCTGGACTTTTTGAAGGTCAAGAGTAACTAGCAGTTGTAATCAACCGTAAGAATTTCAGAACTACTCCTGTGGCACTACTCTGAATTTAAGCAAGCTTTCTTTGCAGTATGCCTGCCAGCATGAGTTAGCCAAAACATGTAATTCCGGACAACTGAAAATAATTGACCTGCTAATTGAGTAACTCAGATATTGAAATTTTATAAAATTACAATTAACACAATAGGAGACAAGAAGAGAAAGAGAAGAATCCAAAATCAGAGAGAACTTAACTTTTGAAAGAAACAAACTAAAAGATACCATAACCTACTGTGTCAGAACCATAAATAACAAAACAGAAAAGGTCATATTATACTGATGCAGTTTGCAAACAGTGTGGAATCTAAGTCTTGACCATTACCTCATCATGTTATTGTAAGTCAATAGTGAACATAAATGCAATTAGTAGAAACAGAAGTAAAGAGAAAAACAGAATAATTAAAGTGAAGCTCATTCCATTTACATTATTAATAAGTATAGGCAATTAGTATAATGTTCTTTCCTCCTTCAAGTGTCTGCTTGCAGTAAGTCTCTTCACTTTAGTAACATTCTATGAAAAATGTATGAATGCTGTGCATTAAAAAATATTTCTAAATAAGTGACTTTGCTATGTCTAGTCAAGATTTTTAATCATAGGGCATAAATCCTTTATTTTTAACCTGTTAACATGTTCAGCTTTATGGAAAACCCTTCCAGGAAACATTTTTCAGATTCAGAGTTTAGAGTGAACAGATGCTTTACTTCCTTTCTTAGTTTGTTGAGGATTAACTATCCCAGTACTATAAAGTTGACATAAAATCTAAGCATATAAAATGAAACAAGTCTTTCTCTTTATAGTCATGTCTCACCAACCAACCAAGGACTGGGATTTGTGAATATTTAAGTACAGGCTGTATGTTTGCTTGAATATCTGGTAAACATCCAGCTAGTGAGGTCACAACCTCCACTTTGCACAGAGTGCTTTATTTGTCTGGGACTGGATCTTGTGTTGTTAACACTGCCATTTGTGTGATCATCTGGTAGGTGGCCCACCTCAGTTTACAGCAAATACATTTCATTTTAGTCTTGAGGTCATAGCCTCAGTGCCAAAAGGAGCCCTCCAATGACTTTTGAACAGACTTGGTTGGTTGGTGAATGGTGCTGGTGTATGCATGCCTTAGATTAGAGGGAAGGGACATCACTAGTTGGCCTGTTAATTAGAAATAATGAGGGAAAGGAAATTAAATCCTGCTGCCTCTCTGCCCCGATTCAAAGAGACACTGATCAATTGAAGCCTCTAAAAGTTCACTTTCAAATTATCTCAATTTCTTAATGATGCTTACCCAAGTTCCTGCTCTCAGAGTTTCTTCTACATGTGCAATTTCTGCTGCATCCAGGGGTGATCTATGAGTCAAAAAGATGCACTGAGTTAAGGCAGGTGGAAGGCGGAATGAGGTGCTTTTACTAGTCTTCAAAGACACAGATTTATCCTAAAAATAATTTTGGATGAAAAAGAAAAGCTTTTTAAACTAAGAAACACAATGTTCATATTTTACATAAATATACTTTGAATGTTATTTGAGATTCCCAGGACAGTGCTTTTGGTTTCCATTTAGTGAATTGAAACATAAAAGGTATAAACTTTTAAAAACTATTTAGAATATTATGGAATTTTGTTTGACACCAGAGATGACAGCGAATGTGATTAATTGACACTCATAATTGCAGTTTCATTCCAGTGGTTATTGCTTGTCAGTATCAATTAATAGCTCAACCAAAACCTCATTCATTCCAGAATATTAAAGATGATGGCTTGTGGGAATTATGCTAAACTAGCACTTTCAATTAGATTTTGAATTTTATAGGGTACTGAATAATAGTTTATGAGTTTATAATAGTAAGTACCAGAGAGTTATTGTTGAATTGTAATTACTATAATTATGTATGTTTATCTGGAGAATTGTAATTAGCATTGTCTTCATGTTTAAAAATAGACAATTGTACTTAATTTTTCACTCAATGTATAGTTTCTGAACTTCATTGTATAAGGGAATGGGCTTCAAAAATAACCAGTTCCAATAATATGGAAGAAGTGTATTGAGCATGACTATCAGCTTATCAGGGAGGAAAAAAGATTGTCAGGTAAACACAGCCTGACAAGGTGCAGATCAAGAAATGAAGCTACTGTGCATTCTATGCATAGTCTGAACTCTGTGTTAGAGTTTTCTTTTTCTATTGTATAAATTATTTGACATACAAGTTTATAAAAGCAAGGATATATCTCACCAGACACTAATGTGCCTGTTTATTGATCTTGGACTTCTCAGCCCACAGAACTGTGAGAAAAAAATTTCTGTTGTTTATAAGCGACAAAAAAAAAAAAAAAAAGGATGTTTAAGAGCAGCAGAATGGAATGCAGTACAGCTTCCTAGTTGAAAGGATTACTTGAATTTCATTTTGCTTCTAGAATCTTTATGAATTTGCTTCCAACGTTATTTTGTTTATAGAATTCAAGGTTTCATCAGTCCTCAGAATATTAGAGAAAACGTATAAATTTCAAATTTGATGCCATAAAATATAAGCTTTGTATTTACATAGAAATACTGTATAAACAGTCTACAGGGCATTTAGCATTTAAATAATAACTTCAAAAAGTAGATAGCAGAGAATTAAGCAATCCAGTCCTGAATTTAAATTCAAAACTAAAATCATTTAACCGGAATATTCAGAGTGGATTGAAGCCCACTATATGTAGGTCCAATTCTTTTTTTCTTAGTATAATTGAACCAGTAGCATTCAACTAAAAAGAAAAGAAAGATTAGGGACTATATGATCAAATGAAGTAAATGTTGACAGTCTGGTTATTTGAGAAACATGAAGATTGTCCCAGTTCACCCAAATGACTCTGGTCCAATTGACTGTGTGGTACTTGTACGTTAATGTGATTGAAAAAGAAATAAATGGACTAGGTCACAGGTTTCAATTTTGCTTTATCTAGATTTCACTTTATTATCAACTTGATTTCTGAAAAATTGCTCACAGTTTTAAAAAATTTGTGTATTTTGAGCTCAAATTATGTTATATTTTGTTTTATATTATTTCTTCATTAATGAGTCAGGTACCCTTATCAGTGTCAATATAAATGCAGGAAGTGCAGGGAGCATAAAGTTATATCATGAGTGAATCTGAAGTAGGATGACACCATATAGAAGTACAAGAATGTTATCTGTCATGTTCTAGATACATTTCTTCCATAAATGCTGCTAGAGATGCCATTAACCATTCTGGAAACACCGATGCCTTGTGTTGAACTCTCTGTCAAAGAAAATTTTCACTTATGGGCTGTTAAAAATATCTTCCCTAGCAACCTGTGCTATGTATTCGTTTTTTTGAAACCTGAGAGCAGGATTTGTGGCATAGTACTTCTTGAATTAGATGCCTTGTGCTCTATTCCCACCTCCTCTCTACATAGAGTAGAGCTCTGTAAGCTCTGTGAGTTATAGAAAGTAGCTTTACTTCTCTTTGCCTTGGTGTTCTTATCTGTAAAGTGCGAATGATAGTAACTATCTCATCGCCCTTTTTTAAGGACTAAATGTACAGGAAAACATGTAGAATAGTACCCGTACATAGTAAGGGCTTAAATAACAGTTGACATCGTTAGGATTGCTTTTATTCTTTTTATATCATGGATTGGATTGTTAAGAGCTGACTGTGCAATCTTGGTTTAAGTCTGGATATGGTCTCTCTCAGAACCCGACACACTTCTGTTAATGTCAGCCCATCATTCCAGCCTGTCAATTTACTTTAGATCCTGATGTTGTTTTACAGTTTTTAGCTATGTGAGATCTGCAAATATGACAGTATTACCTTTATATCTTCATACAAGTCATTCACAATAATGTTCCGTGAGACATGGCAGAGTACAGAGTACAGAGCTCTTTGGCATAGCAACAGGGGTCTCCTTGCCAGGGTGAAACTGATCCACTAATCTCAAACTCTTTATACAGTGGTTCAACCAACTTTACATCTGCTTAACCAGATTATAGTTCCGCTCACACATCTCAATCTTGTGTATGAGAATATCATGACAGATACTATGGAATGGCCTTCTGAAATACACTTTTGTAAAACTAACAGTGCCTTTCTCCAAATCACCTCTTAATTGAAGTTTTATATAGGCAATCTGCAGGCTTACTCAATTATCTCATTCATTGTATATCTATATCCCCCACCTACAAAGAATAAAGGAGGGTGAACCAATGTAATAAGTCATTTTCTTATCATTATTATAACTTGACTTTCATGGCTTCCCAAATGTTTTAAAAACAGGAGTTCGCATTTTTAATTTCTAGGATACCCATGAAATATATCTGTGTATCTCTTTGTTTTGCAGTTGCCCCTGCAACCATGTATAATTATCTCTAAATAATCTACTTTTAATAAACCCCATAAGTGAAAATCCTCATCCTGAATTTGTATGGTGATACCTATCCTTAAACTCCAGATCATACAGTTAGTAAGGAGAAATTGCTGGAGGAAACAACAGCAACAAAAAATCATACCTCTGATTTTCCTATCAACCATTATTCCAGGTCCCCGGGAGCACCAGGCTTAATGTACTCAGGGACTTTCATCCTGTCATTGTCCCTCCTCTCCTCATGCACTACGCACCCTGTTCTTGAACAGGCAACCACTTAGTCATATAAACAGCGTGTGAAGCTTATGGCTCTTTGGTGTCAGTGAGTGTGAGATCTTAATAACCTCAAAGGGCAATTATGAAATCTCCTCTGTCTTTGTATGATATATAATATTTTCACTTCCTCTGCACCCTACTCACTCCACTACAATAGTTAACAAATGCCTGGTATATAGAAAGACTTGTATGATGGGAAGACGATTCAATTGAAACCAAGAAACAGTAATTTTAATACCGAGACTAACAGAATTTCAGTTACATTGAAAAAGATCCTTCTTTGTGTCTCAGGATACTCTTTTTATAAAATGGAAAGCTAGGCCTAGATTAATAATGATATACTAATCAATTAAAACAAACACCTTTATTTTTATTTTGATCATCAGCATCTGTATAAAGTGGTGGAAACGTATTCTGAAGCTTAAGAACGGTGGAGCAATAGGCATTGCTTTCAATAATCAATCCATGTGCATTAATCACTTAACTGTGCTTCATGATGTCTTTCATAATGAATATGTTCCTTTTCCTGATTCACCTGTACTTCTTTAAGCTCAATCATATTTCTGATTTATATATAACATAGCAGTATTTCTTCATATGGAATATGGCTTCAGGGATTACAATCATTGAAATGAATTTCCTACAGGTGCTACATGTTTTGGAAGAAATATCAAGCAGCATGCTATGTTACTTCATTTAAGTGCATTCTTTAAAAATATATATGTATACACACAACATATAAAATATATATGTATATATATGTCAAGTGTACAACATTATAATTCAACATCGGAATGCACCACAAAGTAATCATCCCTAAAAGTCTAGTTACCATCTCTCATCATACAATTGACCCCTTTCACCCCTTTGGCCCACCTCACATTCTCCTTCCTCTCTGGTAACCACTGATCGCTTCTTTGTACCTGTGATTTTATTTTTGTTTTGTTTCGTTTGTTCATTTGTATTTGTTTTTGTTTTTAGATTCCACATATAGGTGAAATCATACAATATTTATCTTTTCCCCTCTGATTTATTTAATGTAGCATAATTCCCTCAAGGTCCATCCGTAATTCCCTCAAGGTCCATCCATGTTGCAATGGCAAGATTTCACTCTTTTTAATGGCTTAGTAGTATTCCATTGTTTATATATACTACATCTTCTTTATCCATTCATCCATCAGTGGACACTTAGTATGTTTCCATATCTTGGCTATTGTAAATAATGCTGTTGTGAACATAGGGACACATATATCTTTTTGAACTAGTGTTTTCATATTCTTCAGATAAATCCCAAGAAGTAGAATAGCTGGATCATATGGTAGTTCTGTTCTTAATATTTTGAGGAATCTCTTTACTGTTTTCTGTAGTAACTGCACCAATTTGCAATCACACCAGCAGTGTGAGCATTCCCTTTTCTCCACATCCTCTCCAACACTTGCTATTTGTTGTCTTTTGATAATAGCCATTCTAATAGGTGTAAGGTGATGTCTCCTGAGTTTGATTTGCATTTCCCTAGTTGAGATGTTGAACATCTTTTCATGTGCCTCTTGGTTGTGTGTATGTCTTCTCCGGAAAAATGTCTATTCAGGTCCTCTGCCCATTTATTAATTGGATTGGTTTTGTTGTTGAATTGTATGAGTTCTTTACATATTTTGGATATTAATTCCTTATCAGATATATGATTGGTAAATATATTCTCCCATTCAGTAAGTTGCCTTTTCATTTTGATGATGGTTTCCTTTACTGTGCAGAAACTTTTTAGTTTGATGGAGTCCCATCTCTTTATTTTTGCTTTTGTTTCCCTTTCCTTTAGAGTCAGAACCACGAAAACGTTACTAACACTGATATCATGAAGGTTACCATCTATGTCTTCATCTAGGAATTTTTATGGTTTCAGGTCTTATATTCAAGTCTTTAATCCATTTTGAGTTAATTTTTGTAAGTGATGTAAGATGTAAGATAGTGGTCTAGGTTTTTTGTTTTGTTTTGTTTGTTTTTGTTTTTTAACATGGCTGTCCAAATTTTCCCAGCACCAATTACTGAAGAGACTGTTCTTTTTTTCATTGTTTGTTCCTTTGTCATAGATTAATTGTTGTATATGGCTGGGTTTATTTCTGGGCTCTTTTATTTTTTCTTTTAATTAACTAATTAATTAATTTTTGGCCCCATTGGGTCTTTGTTGCTGCACACGGGCTTTCTCTAGTTGCAGCAAGCAGGGGCTACTCTTCATTGTGGTGTGCAGGCTTCTCATTGCGGTGGCTTCTCTTGTTGTGGAGCATGGGCTCTAGGCACACAGGCTTCACTAGTTGTAGCACACGGGCTCTGTGGTTGTGGCTCGCAGGCTCTAGAGCACAGGTTTGGTAGTTGTGGTGCACGGGCTTAGTAGCTTCGCAGCATGTGGGATCTTCCCAGACCAGGGCTCGAACCCGTGTCCCCTGCATTGGCAGGCAGACTCTCAACCACTACGCCACCAGGGAAGCCCTATTTCTGGGCTCTTAATTCTGTGTTGAGCTATGTGTCAATACCATACTGTTTTGATTAATGTAGCTTTATAGTATAATTTGAAATGAGGCAGCATGATACCTACAGCTTTGTTCTCCTTTCTTAAGACTTTTTGGAGTGGGGGGCTATTTGGAATCTCTTGTGGTTCCATGCAAATTTTAGAATTATTTGTCCTACTTTTGTGAAATATGCCATTAGCATTTTGATAGGGATTATATTGACTCTGTAGATTGCTTTGGGCAGTATGGACATTTTAACAATATTAATTATTTTAATCCATGAGCACAGAATATCTTTCCATTTATTGTGTGTCTTCTTTGGGCATTATGGACATTTTAACAATATTAATTCTTTTAATCCGTGAGCACAGAATATCTTTCCATTTATTGTGTGTCTTCTTTGGGCAGTATGGGCATTTTAACAATATTAATTCTTTTAATCCATGAGCACAGAATATCTTTCCATTTTTCGTGTGTCTTCTTCAATTTCTTTCATTAGTGTCATGTAGTTTTCAATGCACAGGTCTTTCACTTCCTTGATTAAACTTAATTCTAATCCCACTACTGGGCATATACCCTGAGAAAATGATAATTCAAAAAGAGTCATGTACCAAAGTGTTCATTGCAGCTCTATTTACAATAGCCCAGAGATGGAAACAACCTAAGTGTCCATCATCGGATGAATGGATAAAGAAGATGTGGCACCTATATACAATGGAATATTACTCAGCCATAAAAAGAAACGAAATTGAGCTATTTGTAATGAGGTGGATAGACCTAGAGTCTGTCATACAGAGTGAAGTAAGTCAGAAAGAGAGAGACAAATACCGTATGCTAACACATATATATGGAATTTAAGAAAAAAAAAATGTCATGAAAAACCTAGGGGTGAAACAGGAATAAAGACACAGACTTACTAGAGAATGGACTTGAGGCTATGGGGAGGGGGAAGGGTAAACTGTGACAAAGTGAGAGAGAGGCATGGACATATATACACTACCAAACGTAAGGTAGATAGCTAGTGGGAAGCAGCCACATAGCACAGGGAGATCAGCTTGGTGCTTTGTGACCGCCTGGAGGGGTGGGATAGGGAGGGTGGGAGGGAGGGAGACGCAAGGGGGAAGAGATATGGGAACCTATGTATATATATAATTGATTCATTTTGTTGTGAAGCTGAAACTAACATACCATTGTAAAGCAATTATACTCCAATAAAGATGTTAAAATGAAAAAAAAAACTTAATTCTAGCTATTTTATTCTCTTTGATGCAATGTAAATGGAATTTTTTTCATAATTTCTTTCTGATGGTTCATTATTAGTCCATAGAAATGCCACAGACTTTTGTATATTGATTTTATATCCTATGACTCTACTGAATTCATTTATTAGTTCTAACAATTTTTTTTGGTAGAGTCTAGGGTTTTCTATATATAGTATCATGTCATCTGCTAATAGTGATGGTTTTACTTCTTCCTTTCCAATTTGGGTGCCTTTTGATCTTTTTCTTTCCTAATTGCTGTAGCTAGGGCTATGTTGAATAAAAGTGGCAAGAGTGAGCATACTTGTCTTGTTCCTGATCTTAGAGGAAGAACTTTAAGCTTTTCACCATTGAGTATGATGTTAACTGTGGGTTTGTCATATATGGTCTTTATTATGTTTAGGCACATTCCTTCTATACACCGTTGTTGAGACTTTTTATCATAAATCAATGGTGAATTTTGTTAAGTGTTTTTTTTGCATCTCTTGAGATGATTTTATGATATTTATCCTTTATTTTGTTTATTTTTGGCTGCCTGAGGTCTTTGTTGCTGTGTGCGGGCTTTCTCTAGTTGCAGTGAGTGGGGGCTACTCTTCGTTGTGGTGCGCAGGCTTCTCATAGTGGTGGCTTGTCTTTGTTGCAGAGCACAGGCTCTAGGCACACGGGCTTCAATAGTTGTGGCATGTGGGAGCTCAGTAGTGGCTCGCGAGCTCTAGAGTGCAGGCCCAGTAGTTGTGGCACACAGGCTTAGTTGCTCTGCAGCATGTGGGATCTTCCCGGACCAGTGCTCGAACCCATGACCTCTGCATTGGCAAGTGGATTCTTAACCACTGTGCCACCAGGGAAGTCCCTATTTTGTTAATGTAGTATATCACATTGATTTTTTGGATATTGAACCATCCATGCATTCCCAGAATAAATCCCACTTGATTGTGGTTTATGATCCTTTTAATGTATTGCTGAATTCAGTTTGCTAATACTTTCTTGAGGATTTTACATCTATGTTCATCAGGAATTTTGATCTGTAATTTTCTTTTTATGTGCTGTCTTTGTCTGGTTTTGATATCAGGGTAATCCTGGCCTTGTATGTGGCCTTGTAATCCTGGCCTTTTAAAATGTGTTTGGAAGCATTCCTTCTTCTTCAGTTTTTTGGAAGAATTTAAGAAGCGTAGGTATCAAATCATCTTTGAATGTTTGGAAGACTTCACCAGTGAAGCCATCTGGTCCTGGACTTTTGTTTGTTGGGAGGCTTTTAATTACTGATTTAATCTCCTTACTTGTGATCAGTCTATTTGAGTTTTCTATTTCTTCATAATTCAGTCTTGGTACATTGTATGTTTCTAGAAATTTCTTCTTGGTTGTCCAATTTGTTGGTATATAATTGTTCATAGTAATTCTCTTATGATCCCTTGCATTTCTGTGGTATGGGTTTAACTTGTCTTCTTTCATTTCTGAGTTTTGTTTTAAGTTTATTTAAGTTTATTAAACCCTCTATCTTTCTTTCTTGGTTAGTTTAGCGGAAGCTTGTTCATTTGTTTATCTTCTCAAAGAACCAGCTCTTAGGTTCACTGATCTTTTTCTATTGTCTGTTTAGTCTCTATTTTATTTATTTCTTCTCTGATCTTTATTATTTCCTTTTGTTCTTTTTTTTCTAGTTCTTTTAGGTGTAAATTTAGATTGCGTATATGAGATTTTTCTTGTTTCTTGAGGTGGGCCTGATGACTGTGAACTGTCCCCTTAGAATTGCTTTTACTGCATTCCATACATTTTGGTATGTCATATTTCAGTTTTCATTTGTCTGTAGGTAAAATATTTTTTTGACTTTTCCTTTGATTTCTTCGATGACCCATCAGTTGTTCAGCAGCATGTTGTTTAATCTTCATGTTTATATGGTTTTTCCAGTTTTCTTCTTATAATTGATTTCTAGTTTTATACCACTGTGATTGAAAAAGATGCTAGAATTTATTGAGACATGTCTTGTGGCCTAACATGTAATCTGTCCTGGTGAACGTTTCATGTGAAGTTGAGAAGAATGTGTATTCTGCTGCTTTGGGGGGAATGTTCTATATATATATCTCTTGTTCATCTAGTCTAATGTGTTGTTTAAGGCCAATGTTTCCTTATAGATTTTCTGTGTGGATGATCTGTATATTGTTATAAGTGGGATGTTAAAGTCCCTACTATTATTGTATTGCTTTTAACTTCTCCCAATAGGTCCATTAATATTTGATGTATATATTTTGGTGCTCAAATGTTAGTTGCATATATATTTATAAATGGCATAGATTCTTGCTGGATTGACCCCTTTATCATTATATAGTGCCTTCTTTGTTTTTTATTGCAGTCTTTATTTTAATGTCTATTTTGTCTGATATGAGGATAGCTATACCAGCTTTCTCTTCAGTTACATTTGTATGCAGTATATTTTTCATTCCCTTCACATTTAGCCTGTGTGTGTCCTTTTTCTGAAGTGCATCTCTTACATATATAGGGAGCATATAGATGGGTCTATAGATGGGTCTCTTCTTTTTTATCCATTCAGCCACTGTATATTTTTGATTGGTGAATTTAGTCCATTTACATTTAAAGCAATTATTCATAGGGATGTATTTATTGCCATTTTGTTAATTGTTTTGGAGCTGTTTTAGTTCTCTTTTTCTCTTCTCTTGTGGTTTGCTGGCTTTCTTTAGTGTTATATTTAGATTTCTTTTTCATTTTCTTCTGTATGTTTACTATAAGTTTTTTGTGTGTGTGTGGTTAGCATGAGATTCACATATAACATCCTATGTATATGGCAGTCTTAGGTTGATAGTAGCTTAACTTTGAATACGTACTAAAGCTTACATTTTTACTCCCCCACCCACATTTTATTTTTTTGATGACACCTTTTACATGTTTTTATTTTATGCTTTCTTAACTAATTATAATTTTAGTTTCATTTACTACTTTTGACTTTTATGCTTCATACTTGCTTTATAAGTGATTGAATCACTACTTTTACTGTATATTTGCCTTTTCCGGTGAGAGTTTTACTTTTGTATGTTTTCTTATTATTAATTAGTGCCTTTTCTTTTCAGGGTAGAGAAGTTCCTTTAACATTTTTTTGTAAGACTGGTTTAATGATGGTGAATTCCTTTAGCTTCTGCTTATTTATAAAACTCTTAATCTTTTCCTCAGTTCTGAATGATAACCTTGCCAGATAGAGAATTCTGGGGTGGAAATTTTTTCTTTCAGCACTTTGAATATGTTATGCCACTCCCTCTGGCCTGTAAATTTTCTGTTGAAAAATCTGCTGATAACAGAGTTATTTGCTTTATATATTTTGATGTTCATGTGTTGGGTGCATGTATATTATATCTTCTTGCTGGATTGACTCCTTTATCATTATGTGGTGTCCTTCTTTGTCTTATATGCAAGAAGTAATAATCTTAAAAGCAGCATTACATATAAGGTTTTTTGTCTTGCTGTGTTTAAGAGGGATAAATTAGGAGTTTGGAATTAACAGGTACATACTACTATATATAAAATAGATAAACAACAGGGACCTACTGTATAGGGCAGGGAACTATATTCAATATCTTCAATAACCTATAATGAAAAAGAATCTTAAAAAGAATATATATGTAATACATACATATTATATATGTAATACATACATGTGTATGTATGTATAATACATACACATATGCATTATGTATATATTATATAACTGAATCAATTTGATGTGTACCTGAAACTAGCACAACATTGTAACTCAACTATACTTCAATAAAAATAAATATACTGATGCACTACTAAAAAAAAGAGTCTCTCTTTATTCTTAAATTTTGTCATTTTAATTTTAATGTGTCTCTTTGAGTTTGCCTTGTTTGGGACGCTGTGTGCTTCCTTGACCTGGATGTCTGTTTCATTCCCCAGATTAAGGAAGTTTTCTTCCCATTATTTCTTCAAATAATTTTTCTGGCCCTTTCTGTTTTCCTTCAGGGACCAATATAATGAAACTGTTGTTCTACTTCATGTTGTCTCAAAGGTCTCTTAAGTTATCATTACTTAAAAAAGTTTTTTTTCTTATTTTGCTGCTCTATGCAGGTGATTTTCACTGCTTTTTCTTCCACTTTGCTGATTCATTCTTCTACTTCATCCAGTCTGCTCTTGAACCCTGTAAGTGTTTTTTTAATTTCAGTTATAAATTCTGTGTGGTACTTTCTTATATTTTCTCTCTCTTGAAATTCTCATGGTGTTCATCCATTTGTTTCCTGAGTTCAGTGAGCATGTTTAACTGTAACTTTGAACTCTTTATTGGACAGATTGCTTATCTCCACTTCATTAAAATCTTTTTTCTCAAATTTCTCTTCTTCTTTGATTTGGAACACACTCCTCATTCTCCTCATTTTGCCATATTATCTACCATAGATTTTCTTAACATCTATATTGGAGTATAATTGCTTTACAAGAGTGTGTTAGTTTCTGCTGTATAACAAAGTGAATCAGCTATATGTATACATATATCCCCATATCCCCTCCCGCTTGCTCTTCCCACCCACCCTCCCTATCCCACCCCTCTAGGTGGTCGCAAAGCATGGAGCTGATCTCCCTGTGCTATGCAGCTGCTTCCCACTAGCTATCTATTTTACATTTGGTAGTGTATATATGTCAGTGCTACTCTCTCACTTCGTCCCAGCTTACATTTCCCCCTCACGTGTCCTCAAGTCCATTCTCTACATGTGTGTCTTTATTCCGCTCCTGCCCCTAGGTTCATCAGAAACATTTTTCTTTTTTAGATTCCATATATATGTGTTAGCATACAGTATTTGTTTTTCTCTTTCTGACTTACTTAACTCTGTATGACAGACTCTAGGTCCATCCACCTCACTACAAATAACTCAATTTTGTTTCTTTTATGGCTGAATAGTATTCCATTGTATATGGAATATACACATCCTCGCCACATCTTCTTTATCCATTCATCTACTGATGGACACTTAGATTGCTTCCATGTCTTGGCTATTGTAATTAGAGCTGCAGTGAACATTGTGGTACATGTCTCTTTTTCAGTTATGGTTTTCTCAGGGTATAGGCCCAGTGGTGGTATTGCTGGGTCAAATGCTAGTTCTATTTTTAATCCTTTAAGGAACCTCCATACTGTTCTCCATAGTGGCTGTATCAATTTACATTCCCACCAACAGTGCAAGAGGGTTCCCTTTTCTCCATACCCTCTCCAATATTTATTTGTTGTAGATTTTTTGATGATGGCCATTCTGACCAGTGTGAGGTGATACCTCGTTGTGGTTTTGATTTGCATTTCTCTAATAATTAGTGATGTTGAGCATCATGTGTTTGTTGGCCAGCTATATGTCTTCTTTGGAGAAATGTCTATTTAGATCTTCTGTCCATTTTTGGATTGGGTTGTTTATTTTTTTGATATTGAGCTGCATGAGCTGTGTGTAAATTTTGGAGATTAATATTTTCTCCCATTCTGAGGGTTGTCTTTTCATCTTATTTATGGTTTCCTTTGCTGTGCAAAAGCTTTGAAGTTTCATTAGGTCCCATTTGTTTATTTTTGTTTTTATTTCCAAAAGGATCCTTTTATTTCAAAAAGGATCTTGCTGTGATTTATGTAATAGAGTGTTCTGCCTATGTTTTCCTCTAAGAGTTTTATAGTGTCTGGCCTTACACTTAGGTCTTTAATCCATTTTGAGTTTATTTTTGTGTATGGTGTTAGGAAGTGTTCTAATTTCATTCTCTTACATGTAGCTGTCCAGTTTTCCCAGCACCACTTATTGAAGAGGCTGTCTTTTCTCCATTGTATATTCTTGACTCCTTTATCAAGGATAAGGTGAACATATAGGCGTGGATTTATCTCTGGGCTTTCTGTCCTGTTCCATTGATCTATCTTTCTGTTTTTGTGCCAGTACCATACTGTCTTGATTACTGTAGCTTTGTAGTATAGTCTGAAGTCTGGGCGCCTCATTCCTCCAGCTCCATTTTTCTTTCTCAAGATTGCTTTGGCTATTTGGGGTCTTTTGTGTATCCATACAAACTGTGAACTGTTTTGTTCTAGTTCTGTGAAAAATGCCATTGGTAGTTTGATAAGGATTGCATTGAATCTGTAGATTGCTTTGGGTAGTAGAGTCATTTTCACAATGTTGATTCTTCCAATCCAAGAACATGGTATATCTCTTTATCTATTTGTATCATCTTTAATTTCTTTCATCAGTGTCATACTTTTCTGCATACAGGTCTTTTGTCTCCTTAGGTAGGTCTATTCCTAGGTATTTTATTCTTTTGGCTGCAGTGGTAAATGGGTGTTTCCTTAATTTCTCTTGCAGATTTTTCATCATTAGTGTATAGGAATGCAAGAGATTTCTGTGCATTAATTTTATATCCTGCTACTTTATCAAATCCATTGATTAGCTCTAGTAGTTTTCTGGTAGCATCTTTAGGATTCTCTATGTGTAGTATCATATCATCTGCAAACAGTGACAGCTTTACTTCTTTTCCAATTTGGATTTCTTTTATTTCTTTTTCTTCTCTGATTGCTGTGGCTAAAACTTCCAAAACTATGTGGAATAATAGTGGTGAGAGTGGGCAACCTGTCTTGTTTCTGATCTTAGGGAAAATTGTTTCAGTTTTTCACCCTTGAGAACGATGTTGGCTGTGGGTTTGTCATATACGGCCTTTATTATGTTGAGGTAGGTTACCTCTGTGCCTACTTTCCGGAGAGTTTTTATCATAAATGTGTGTTGAATTTTGTCGAAAGCTTTTTCTGCATCTATTGAGAATGTCATATGATATTTATCCTTCAGTTTGTTAATATGATGTATCACATTGATTGATTTTCGTAAATTGAAGAATCCTAGCATTCCTGTGATAAACCCCACTTGATCATGGTGTATGATCCTTTTAATGTGCTGTTGGAATCTGTTTGCTAGCATTCTGTTGAGGATTTTTGCATCTATGTTCATCAGTGATATTGGCCTGTAGTTTTCTTTTTTGTGACATCTTTGTCTGGTTTTGGTATCAGAGTGATGGCCTTGGAGAATGAGTTTAGGAGTGTTTCTCCCTCTGCTGTATTTTGGAAGAGTTTGAGAAGGGTATGTATTTGCTCTTCTCTGAATGTTTAATAGAACTCACCTGTGAATCCATCTGGTCCTGGGCTTTTGTTTGTTTGAAGATTTTTAGTCACAGTTTCAATTTTAGTGCTTGTGATTGATCTGTTCAAATTTTCTCTTTCTTACTGGTTTAGACTTGGATGGTTTTGCTTTTCTAAGAATTTTTCCATTTCTTCCAGGTTGTCCATTTTATTGACATATAGTTGCTTTTAGTAATCTCTCATGATCCTTTGTTTTTCTGTAGTGTCAGTTGTTACTTCTTTTCTAATCCTGTTGATTTGAGTCTTCTCACTTTTTTTCTTGATGAGTTTGGCTAAGGTTTATCAATTTTGTTTATCTTCTCAATGGACCAGCTTTTAGTTTCATTGATCTTTGCTATTGTTTCCTTCATTTCTTTTCAGTTATTTCTTTTGTTTTTCCATTTATCTGATGTGATCTTTATGATATCTTTCCTTCTGCTAACTTTGAGGGATTTTTCTCTTCTTTCTCTAATTGCTTTAGGTGTAAGGTTAGGTTGTTTATTTGAGATTTTTCTTGTTTCTTTAGGTAGTGCTGTATTGCTATAAACTTCCCTCTTAGAACTGCTTTTGCTGCATCCCGTAGGTTTTGGGTAGTCGTGTTTTCATTGTCATTTATTTCTACCTATTTTTTGATTTCCTCTTTGATTTCTTCAGTGATCTCTTGGTTATTTTATAGCATATTGTTTAACCTCCATGTGTTTGTATTTTTTACAGTTTTTTTCCTATAATTGGTACCTAGTTCCTTAGCATTGTTGTCGGAAAAGATACTTGATACGATTTCAATTTTCTTCAATTTAACAAAGCTTGGTTTGTGACCCAAGATATGATGTATCCTGGAGAGTGTTACATGAGCACTTGAGAAGAAAGTGTATTCTGTTGTTTTTGGATGAAATGTCCTATAAATATCAATTACGTCCGTCTTGAATAACGTGTCATTTAAAGCTTGTGTTTCCTTATTTATTTTCTTTGTGTGTGGTCTGTCCATTGGTGAAAGTGGTGTGTTAAAGTCCCCTACTATTATTGTATTACCATCAATTTCCCCTTTTATGGCTGTTAAAATTTGCCTTATGTTTTGAGGTGCTCCTATGTTGTGTGCATAAATGTTTACAATTGTTATATCTTCTTGGATTGATCCCTGGATCATTATGTAGTGTCCTTCCTTGTCTCTTGTAATTGTCTTTATTTTAAAGTCTCTTTTTTCTGATATGAAAATTACTACTCCACCTTTCTTTTGATTTCTAACTGAATGTAATATCTTTTTCCATCCCTCACTTTTAGTCTGTATGTGCCCCTAGTCTGAATTGGGTCTCTTACAGACAGCATGTATACGGGTCTTGTTTTTGTGTCCATTCAGCCAGTCTGTGTCTTTTGGTTGGAGCATTTAATGTTTCTATTACCATTTTCTTAATTGTTTTGGGTTTATTTTTGTATGTCTTTTCCTTCTCTTGTGTTTCCTGCCTAGAGAAGTTCCTTTAGCATTTGTTGTAAAGCTGGTTTGGTGGTGGTGAATTCTCTTAACTTTTGCTTATCTGTAAAGGTTTTAATTTCTCTGTGAAATCTGAATGAGATCCTTTGTGAGTAGAGTAATCTTAGTTGTAGGTTTTTCACTTTCATCACTTTAAATATGTCCTGCCACTCCCTTCTGGCTTGCAGAGTTTCTGCTGAAAGATCAGCTGTTAATCTTATGGGGATTCCCTTGTATGTTATTTGTTGTTTTTTTCCTTACTGCTTTTAATATTGTTCTTTGTATTTAATTTTTGATAGTTTGGTTAATATGTGTCTTGGCATCTTTCTCCTTGGATTTATCCTGTATGGGATTCTCTGCACTTCCTGGACTTGACTATTTCCTTTCCCATCTTAGGGAAGTTTTCAGCTATAATCTCTTCAAATATTTTCTCAGACCCTTTATTTTTCTCTTCTTCTTCTGGGACCCCATTAATTGGAATGTTGGTGTGTTTAATGTTGTCCCAGAGGTCTGTGAGACTGTCCTCAATTCTTTTCATTCTTTATTCTTTATTCTGTTCTGCAGCAGTTATTTCCACTCTTTAATCTTCCAGGTCACTTACCCGTTCTTCTGCCTCAGTTATTCTGCTATTGATTCCTTCTAGAGAACTTTTAATTTCATTTATTATGTTGTTCATCATTGTTTGTTTGCTCTTTAGTTCTTCTAGGTCCTTGTTAAACATTTTTTGTATTTTCTCTGTTCTACTTCCACGATTTTGGATCATCTTTACTATCATTATTCTGAATTTGTTTTCAGGTAGATTTCCTATTTCCTATTCATCTGTTTGATCTGGTGGGTTTTTGCCTTGCTCCTTCATCTGCTGCATATTTCTCTCTCTTCTCACTTTGTTTAACTTACTGTGTTTGGGGTCTCCTTTTCTCAGCCTGCAGGTTCATAGTTCCTGTTGTTTTTGGTGTCTGCCCCCAGTGGTTGAGGTTGGTTCAGTGGGTTGTGTAGGCTTCCTGTTGAAGGGGAACTGGTGCCTGTGTTCTGGTGGTGGGACTGGATCTTGTGTTTCTGGTGGGCAAGGCCTCATTTGGTGGTGTGTTTTGGGGTGTCTGTGAACTTAGTATGATTTTAGGCAGCCTCTCTGCTAATGGGTGGGGTTGTGCTCCTGTCTTGCTAGTTGTTTGGCATAGGGTGTCCAGCACTGTAGCTTGCTCTCCATTGGGTGGAGCTGGGTCTTAATGTTGAGATGGAGATCTTTGGGAGAGCTCTTGCTGATTGATATTATGTGGGGCCTGGAGGTCTCTAGTGGTCCAGTGTCCTGGACTCGGCTCTCCCACCTCAGAGGCTCAGGCCTGACACCCAGCCAGAGCACCAAGACCCTGTCGGCCATGCGGTCCTCCCACGCCCAGTCTTCTCAGTCTTCTCCCCACCTCTGTCTTCAGTCATGCTGTGTTGAAAAGGGCACTTATCCCAGCTAAGGCTTCTTTCACAGGAGCCTCCCCCACTGGAATTATCAACTCAGGAATTTCGGGAGGGGCTCTTGCCCATGAGGTGGAAGAAAGCAAATCTCTCTACCATAGATTTTAAGCAATAGAAATACTAGTGAATCCATTTTATTGTTTTTGTCTTTTTATAAGTGCTTAGCATTATATTGGCATGTGAGCTATCACTCTTGTATGCTTGTAAAGCACAGCACTGAGTTATGGAAAGGGCCATTCATATATTACCTGGCCTAGCTCCCTGGAAGAAAGAACATAGCCAGATCATCTCAATGGAATAAGAGGAAGATTTGCCCAATTCCAGTTGTGGAAACTTGGTTAATGAAAAATTCTGAGTATCTGCAAGGACAAATCAAAATGCAGTGGTAGCAATAGGTTGTATCTACACATAGTCCCCTGGACCCGCATTCTCTCCATTAACATTATTCCTCTAATGAGAAATTGAATTTTAAAATGCCACCAGAATGATGTCTAAATAAGCATTAAACCAAGATTTTCCCTATTTGCATCAACATATTCCAACAAAATTTTCCTTGAAGTTTTTCAGGGGAGAAAAAGCTAATATTTGAAAATGAAGCACAGATATCTTCAGCTTCTCCAGTGAACAGAGCAACTGAAATCAGATGTTCTAGTAAGAGTACTCTTAAGATCATAACAGGTATTCTGATAAAGGTGAAGAGACAAAAATAGCCTGGGTCAGAAGGTACGCTCATAAGCTTTAACACAATCTTTTTTTTTTTTTTTTTCTCATTTCAGCGTGTTTCAGGGAAATCTCAGAAGTTAAAAATCAGTGATGCTATGGAAGTTAACAAGTACTGAGTGTTGTGGGGACATTTGGAGGGCAAAAATGCTGCTTTCTAATTGCAAAACTGTGATATTCAAGCCACAGGATTGAATGTATATAATAGGAAACCTAATAATATACTGGGAAGCTTTTCTTTTCAGCAGAAAGAGAGGAACATACAAAAGGAACAGATGGTGATAAGTTTGTGGTAATAGGGCAAACCACTAAATAGTCTTTGACAGAGTTTGCCCCTAGATAAAATGGCAGTGGCGGGGCTTAAATCATTTTCTACATTGCTCGTTGACTTTCTTCCTACTAATAAGTCTTCAGAGAATTAATTTAGTTTGCAGCATGATTTTGCCTTCCTCTGTTAATGTTACATGTCCTATGCTGAATTTGTTTAACCCTATGACCCCAATTTTGGTTTCAGGATCCTCTTTTCAATCTTTTCCTGTCTTAAAATGAAATTTTGTGAAAAGCAACTCTTGCCCTGAACTATTCTCTTTTAAATTTTTGCATAATAAACAGAGAAACCTGGAGACAGAAGTGGTTCTCAGCCTTAACCACACAGCAGAATCAGCTGGGGAATTTTTTTTTTTTTTTCCTTTAATGTTGGTGCTCCGTCTCTACCCCAAAATAACTAAATCTCTAGAAATCTCTAGATTTCTCTCTAGCCTGAACAGTCTGGACATAGGTACATTTTCAAAATATTCTCAAGTGATACTGGTGCTCAGTAAGAATTGATAACCTCTGGGTTAAAGTCCTCAAAAATAGGAAGCTTTTCATACAAACAATTGTAACTGGCCATTTGATGCACTGCTGAGAAAAGAAGGAATTTAGCTGAATTGGAAGCCCTTTTTTCCTGGTGCTTCAGTACCTTAGGATTATTTTATCGTAGTACTTATCCTATTTTATCATAATTATTGCTTTCTTTGTCTCTCTCGCGCACTCATAGAGGTCAGAGATTAGATTTTAATATCTCTGTCTTTCAAGTTCTTAGCCTTTACATAATATGTTATTGAAAACCAACTACTAAATGACAGGGCTAGGGATTTTTTTAATAAATATTTTTTTCTTTCAAGTTCCTAGCCTTTACATAAATTATTTATAGTACATGATTGAAAAATAGTGGAGCTCAATTTTTTGTAACTGAACTTAAATTGTTACAAGCAACAAGTTAGATCAGTTCTTCACAATTTTTGGTCATTCTTGCATCATCTTTACAATTTGGGGAAGCAGGGTGTTGAATGAAATAAAGATATTTTGACATAGTTCCTCAGTATTGTATTGCAAATTCTTAAGAAAGGACAACTTTTAAAATATGTTTCTGTTTTTACTTAAAGTAGAAGAATAAACTTTGTAATCTTTTTAGATGATGAAATTGAAACAAAAATGCTTTTAGAATCATATATTGTTTTAGTTTCTTTCAAATAAAACCCAGTCATTAAGACAGAAGTAGCCCATTAATCCAACACTGTCTCCTTCCTCTGACTTGTCTAGTGAGCATTTAACTGCCCCATTCTTCTTTCCTTTTCTTGATCTTAGGAGCGAAGGCCCAACTCCACCTCTCCCTTTTTGTATACCATTCCCCAGCCTTGGGACTCTGAGGAGAAAGTCATTTTAGCCCCAGTGAGAAATTATATCTACCTTCACAAGGAGACAGAAGCTCCTGCATCCTCCCCACCCAGCCACCCTGTAGAAATACTGCATATCACCAAATTAATAAGCTTTTGCAAATTTCATTTCAATTATATTAGTTTCATTTTAACTGATTAAAAGCTTACTGGGTGGGGGTAGGGAAGGATCGGATTTTGTTCATCAAACCTCTGTAGTCTTGTTTGAAGGATACACTAATGGTCCCAGATGAAGATAGAATAAGAGGTCTTTCTAGAAGCCTTATAGCCTTTCAATGATGGGCCAGTATGAGGGAGGAGCCTTCAAGGGTTTAAAGAGGGAGGTCTGTAGGGACACTGATATATATTCACAGTTTTTATTATTATATATCTGGTTTAAAAAATGGGGGCATCAGAAAGGCCTTTTAAATCTCTTGTTATAAATTGTACTCACCTTCCGCATTCACCTCATCGTAGCCTCAATATATGTTCTATTTATTACAAAACATTTCATCCTAATAAACTTTTTAAATTATTCCATAGTATTTCAGTTTAATTCATCTTAAAGGTTTTCCATTCGTACAGAGTAAAGAATCATTTGTTATCATTTAATAGCATTGATTGAATTCCAGCACTGTAAAAAGATTTTAAAACAGTTCTCCTGTCCAAAACATGCCTACTTTTACCTATGGAAATCACTATGTATATAAGTAATTTCAATATAATATATTATATGCTGTAGTAGAGGTACATACAAAATGTTTAAGGGCATTATGCCTTAGAAATGTTAGAATAAATTGCCAATAATCATTAGAATTATGCTTCCCCAACTGACTGCTCTATTATTAATTTTGTCAATAATTTATAATCATTCCCTTATTCTTCCTCTGAGATTTTTAATTCACTGGAAATATACTTGCCTTGAATACTGAAACAGACTAAATATCTCTGCTGGATTTTCTGTTGCTTTAGAATGTTTCTTAAGCAGATGCATTTGGACATCATTAGATCTCACAGTTCTTGTGAACCAGGTGTTTTCTAATTCCAGCCCTGCCAAGCTTCCTGTGTCATTTGTGCAATTATATCAAGTGAAAGTCATGAATAACAAAGTAATGACAGAGAGCTGTATTGCAAGACCAACATGACATCTATTAAATCAGAAGATTAATTTCAGGAACACAGGTTTTGGAAAAACCGTAAAGGGGTTTGCAAATTTTTTGAGGAGCCACACTCTACATATTTCCAGAAGTGTTAGATCACAAACTGGCCCCTGTACACGGAGGGCAAGGAGAAACCGAAGAAAGAGGCCACTCCAGATGGGTAGGTGGCAGGTTTAATAAGCAAGGAAACTTACTTGTGAGGTTTTACTTCGGTGGTCGCAAGATGAGTAGATCATCACACCTGCCCAGCAGAATCTTAAAAGTTTATAAAAAGACCTTAATTAACCATGTTCAGTCATGCATTCAGACCAGAAGGTCTCAGCAACACCTTACGCTCAAGGCTCTGTCCTTGGAACAGCTCCCACTGTCTGAACGGTAGGACAGGGGAGCGGGTGGGGAACCTCTGATTGCCCAGGTCCAGCTCGAGGGTCAACCAGAGGTCACATCCTCTTGATTACCTGTTCCGTCAAGAAGGTAGCTACCCTTTCTCTTTATGTATTTGTCTTTTGGGAGTTACATGGGTCCTGCAGATTAGAATGCCCAGAAATAATTTCTTAGGTCTACGTTATGTTTGTGTTTGTTAATAACCGTCAAACCCAATGTGCTTCCTTCTGTACGTGTGTGTCATGGTGGTAGAGCAGGGCTCCCTCTCTGCCACAGGTTATCAGCAGCTTGTAGAGCGAGAGTACCAAGAGGGAAGGATCACTCTTCTCCACTGAACTGATGTAAAACGAAAGGAAAACCAAGCCCGTGTTTTTTGGTCCATCTCCCAGATTATAGAAACTGACTATCTCATTAGCAATTAGAACAGCAGCTGATAATGTCTTGGAGCTGGTTGACCAGTTTAATTATCTTGAAATCTGGCTAGAGTCCTCTTCTTTTAGCCAACATGGGGATTTCATTCTCTCCAAACTCACCCCGGAGCAAAAAAATTTCTAAGGGCCCTGAAAAGTGAGTGTTGTTGCCTGCTGTGGGTTTTTAGACTGAGTGGGTATACTGGGTTTTTTTGGCAGTAGTAATATGTATTATGAAACTGACTCTGTGGTTAATACTGTAATGGCATCATAAATTTTCACACACTATGCTCAGATATGCCAAGAAAATATAGTGCCATTATTCTGTACAGAGACTCTTAGCTCTTTCACTGGCCTCTAAGGAGTAGAAAGTAGAGACAGGGGCTTCCCTGGTGGTGCAGTGGTTGAGAATCCACCTGCCAATGCAGGGGACATGGGTTCGAGCCCTAGTCCGGGAATATCCCACATGCCGCGGGGCAACTAAGTTCGTGCGCCACAACTACTGAGCCTGCACCCTAGAGCCCGCAAACCACAACTACTGAGCCTGTGCACCTAGAGCCCATGCTTTGCAACAAGAGAAGTCACAGCAATGAGAAGTCCGTGCACCACAACGAAGAATAGCCCCCACTCACCGTAACTAGAGAAAGCCTGTGCGCAGGAACGAAGACCCAATGCAGCCAAAAATAAATAAATTAAATAAATAAATAAAAGAAAGTAGAGACATACTAACGTTAGTCCAAACATAGCCTGAGCCAATAATTAGTTTCTCTAGATTTAACTGTTTCTTTTGAAAAATTATTTAGTTTCAACATTTTCTCTTTTTCTGATCCTTCCTAAGATGGTTTGGACTATGGGAGGGTTAGGTGATCTAGAACACTGGCCAGGAGGGGTCCTCCAGGCACCGTGCTGGTCCTTGGGGTTGTGCTGGCAGATGTCTACAAATAAATGACCCATTTAGGCTCATTCTGGGCATTCTACAGGGACGTGTGCTGAATTTAGAGAATGGTACATCCGTTCTCTAACCTCCTGTGTGTATCAAAGCCCAGGGGTGATCCCTGGCCAGCTCTCATATTCATGTTGTGCTTTCACCATGTTCTCCAGGGAGGCCCACTGGCTCTCAGTCAGCATCCCTGCCATGTGGGAAGAGCCATGAGGCTAGAATGGACTCTATGCTTGGCCATTCCATCCCACCCTGGTCATTGGATTGAGGCAGCTCCCATATTACGTTCTTTCCGTCAGGGAGAGAGACGAGAATTCCTCTGCTCTTAGTGTTGCCCTAAATTTCTGTAACACACCTGCATCTTCAGCTAAAGGAGCAAGATTATGGCTCAGGGGTCTGACACTTTTTTTTTTTTTTCGGTACACGGGCCTCTCACTGTTGTGGCCTCTCCCGTTGCGGAGCACAGGCTCCGGACGCGCAGGCTCAGCGGCCATGGCTCATGGGCCCAGCCGCTCCGCGGCATGTGGGATCCTCCCAGACCGGGGCACCAACCCGTGTCCCCTGCATCGGCAGGTGGACTCTCAACCACTGGACCACCAGGGAAGCCCTCGACCACTTTTATAACTGTTTTTTCTGCTTTTTTTACCCACTGTCCCTTAAATGGCAAGAAGCAGGCATTTCTTTTGTTTTCCCATGTCATTTCTTCCTGCTACCATATGACTATAAGCTTCATGATATAGTTGCAAAAGGAGAATCTTCTCTACATTAAAGGAGAAATTCTATGATCTATCAATCACTTTCAGGATTAGACATTCTTGAGAAGAAATTTAAGAAATTCTTTCCCTTCTTTCTCTCCCTCCCTCGTCCTCACTCTCCACTCTCTCTCTCTTGCTTGTCAAGATTATTCTTCTCTTGTTGTTAAAAACAATCAAATACCCCTTCTCTGGGATGTTAGAAGGCTGAGGAAATGTTTTTTAAAGGGTAAATTACAGTGCACCAGTATATTTTTACAACTATTATAACTTTTATCTTACTCTACTTTCAACGTCCATCTTAATATAGTAACACCTCAAACTGTGCATTTCTCCGGATAGTGTGAACATCATCTGGGATGTTTGAACATTTTAAAACTTGATTATCAGTATACTTGAAAGAATGTACTTGGCATTGTAGGGGGAGAATAATCTCCCCCTCTACCCTGCTAGGTTCTTCAGCTAAGGCTCAAGAAAGTAGACTGATAAAAACAGATTAACAAGAGAAAACCAGAGCTTATTAAAGTGTGCTCTTATTAAAGAGTTCAGTGATGAAGAACTCGAAGGGGTGGTTAGGACTTGGGGTTAATATAACATCTGAACAAAGAACAATAAAGTTTTAGAAAAGCGGCAAGACAAAGGAAAAGGGGTTTAGATTCTAATGGGTAACAAACTATGGAAAGAAAAATATACAGGGAAGCCCATGGAAAATAAGGATTGTTTTAGTAAGGTCTGCTATGAAGATTCCTCTCAGTGCTGTCTCTGGGCTGATAAGAATCTAGAGTTTTCTCCCATGATTAAGAATCACCCTTCCCCTCCTGATAGAGAGGGAGAGGACAGAAAGGGTTTTTGTGTGTGTCTCTGTTTCTTTTCATGTGCCTTTAGCTCAAAATAATCTTTATGTCAGAGTGTCATATTTTCACTCCCCATTTGAAATTTTAAGTTTCATATATTAAAAATCATGTTGGTAGCTAGGGAGAGAGATTTGAGTTAGAAGTTGTGAGAAAAGGATCTGTAAAGGATGAGAAAAACATGGATTGGAAAAAGCAGAAAAGAACAAGTGGAGCATATTGCTCCGTATCTTATCGAATCAATCTCTCATTCCAGGGAATAGGTCTGTCCAGATAAACAGTTGTGTCTCATTTCCGGAAGCAGTGATGCAGCTGGGAATAGGGAAACCACCTAAGTTAGGCTTCTATATCACGTGAGCATTCAGGCATTTAATCAGGTACATTTCTGTGGAAAGAAAAGAAAAAGAAAGTTTCATGGTTAGAACAAACTGTTAACCCAATTTTTGACTCCAGAGGGCAGTCAGTAAAGATTTCTAGGTCTTGGGCTTGAAACGTGAGAACATGCAGTGGCAATTCGATGAATTTCCTGTTTTATAGTTTGAATGTCTCTGCTGCTGGCATATACATCAGTGTCTCACAGTCATGGTTATTTTTCAGAACAGAGCATGGAAGCATCCAGCTTCGGATTCCAGGGCTTTTTTAGATAGTAACAATACAGACCTGGGCAGTCAGGTTTTAGTTCTCAGTGACTCCATGTCAAGAGGATGAGAGAAAAATTGGAAACCTTAATTACTGACAAAATTCACAAAAAAAGCAAGATTCAGTTTACAAAGAGATAAAAGTACCTCAAAGATAATGAACATCTATAAAGGTAGGTTATAATTTCTCATTGAAACATAGAATTTCTCCCTACCATTTCTATCAAAGATAATCAAAGTAGGTCTAATATGTTTACAAAATAAGTCTTGTCTCATTAAGCTTGGCCTGATTATATTTACATAAGTTTAGCAAGAATATTGATTGACTATATAGACTTTTTTTTTTTAAGTCTGCTTTACTGGAATTTTTAATAAGGGATCTCAGACTAGACTTTTAAAAGCCTCTTGAGGCCAGGAAGTCAAGCTCCGAACTTGCCATTAGATTTTCCTTCAATATCCATAGATTTGGTGAATTTCTCTCTTCTTGAGGTACACAAAATATTTTAGGATTGCTGGGCCTGCCAGGAAGTGACCTTTCTTACTCACCTGTGAGTTCAGGAACCCTGTAAGCCAGATACCAGACCAGTTTTTTCAAGGAGCTTTGTAAGCACTGGCTCTTTAAAGTCAGCTCACTTTCTTAACTCTGTCTGGTTATATCTGATTCTACGCACATCATCCTCAAATATGACATTCCAGTCAAAGCACTGGTAATAAAACCAGTGTTTTCAATTGTGTCCTATTACAAGGAGAACAGATGCTTATTGAACTTATGCAGATAACATCATTACCATGAAAATAAGAATATTTAATAAGAGTTTTCCAAATTTTGGAGGGATCAGGTAGGGGAAAAAAAATGTTTCATCCTTCCTTATTTATAAGAGTATAATCCCCCAGTTTGCTGCAGGCCATAGATAGTGATAGCTTAAGAGAAAGGAGAAAAAGGATTCCTTAAATCTGGAAAACAAAACGTCAAAGAACCAGTAATGTTTCAAACAAAAAGTCATAGAAATTGTAATCATCCTCATCAGTTCATTCAGTCTCATGTAATTAATTTTTGTTCTACTGGATCCTCAGTTAGCAGCTTTATAGAATCATCAGTTTATCCATTAGATTTCTGGAAATTCTTACCCAGTCCAGTGGCATCTTAAAAAGTTAACAGAAATCTGTGCTCCAGAGTACTTGTCAGAGTTTTTTCATGAATCTCTTTAAAGACAAAGCACTTTTTGGACTATAGCTGATGGCAGATGCTTTCAGAGAAGAATAAAAGTAAAACAATAACTGTGAGTAATAAAAGACTTTAAATGGTTATGGTTAAAGATCTGATGAGAGCTCATTATAATGCAATTGACAAAGTAATTTAGTTATTTTTGTGACGCACAGTATTTTAAGATAATTGGAATTATGACTGATAACATTAAATCAGGCCATATGGACACATATGAACAGTAAGAACATTAACAAATGTCTGGGAATTTCATAAGATTTTTGAAACACTTGTATTAATAACATATATTCATAAAAATATAACCTAAATAAGGTTAAACACCACTTCCTATTTGACAGACTTCCCACATAATTTAATATACCAACTAAACCTAATCAATTTAACATCTCTCTTTTTACAAGATGAAAGAACAGATCTTTGAGACTTTCCAGGGGCCCTCAGAGAACTCTCAAAGATAGCTCAAGATCAAAGAATTTGATTTTATCAAAACTTAGAAATTTATTAAAAATGTCAAAAGTTTTGAACACTTGATTAAATATAATCAAAATCACTGTGAGATAATATGTGTTAATATTTAACAAAACTGACAATAAAAGAGTTCAAATTTCGATATAGTAAGTGACATACTTAGAAAAAGCAACAAAATAAAACAAAAACAAAATCTTAGCTCTTTCAATATTGAGAAGACTTGGTTTTCTTTTTCTTCTTATAACCATTTTTTTAATTGAATTATGATTAGTATTACAATGTTATGTTAGCTTTAGGTGTACAGCGAAGTGATTCAGTCATATATATGTGTGTGTGTGTATATATATATATATATATATATATATATATTCTTTTTAGATTCTTTTCCACTCTAAGTTATTACAAGACATTGAATATAGTTCCTTGTGCTACACGGTAGGTCCTTATTGTTCACATATTTTGGGCATATCAGTATATATATACTACTCCCAAAATCCTAATTTATCTCCTCCCCACTCCCCTCCTGCCACTATTCAGTCTGGTAACCATAAGTTTGTTTTCTATGTCTGTGAGTTTATTTCTGTTTTATAAATTAGTTCATTTATATCACTTTTTTAGATTCCACATATAAGTGAAATCGTATGATATGTGTCTTTCTCTATCTGACTTACTTCACTTAATGTAATCATCTCTAGGTCCATCCATGTTGCTGCAAAAGTTATTTCATTCCTTTTTATGGCTAATATTCCATTATGTGTATATATACCACATCTTCTTTATCCATTCATCTGTAGATGGACATGTAGGTTACTTCCATGTCTTGGCTATTATATAGTGATTTTTTTTTTTAATCATCATCATCACCATTTAATTTTTTTTTTTCCAATCCCAATCTCCCAGTTCATCTCACCACCACCCCCAGTCCACGCTGCTTTCCCCCCTTGGTGTCCATACGTCTGTTCTCTACATCTGTGTATCAATTTATGCCCTGCAAACCAGTTCATCTGTACCATTTCTCTAGATTCCACATATATGCGTTAATATATGATATTTGTTTTTCTCTTTCTGACTTACTTCACTCTGTATGACAGTCTCTAGGTCCATCCACATCTCTACAGATGATGCAATTTCATTCCTTTTTATGGCTGAGTACTATTCCATTGTATATATGTACCACTTCTTTATCCATTCATCTGTCAGTGGGCATTTAGGTTGCTTCCATGACCTGGCTATTGTAAATAGTGCTGCAATGAACATTGGGGTGCCTATGTCTTTTTGAATTATGTTTTTCTCTGGGTATCTGCCCAGTAGTGGGATTGCTGGGTCATATGGTATTTCTATTTTTAGTTGTTTTTTTTTTTCAAAATAAATTATTTATTTACTTATTTATTTTTGGCTGTGTTGGGTCTTCATTGCTGCGCAGGGTTTCTCTAGTTGTGGTGAGTGGGGGCTATTCTTCGTTGCAGTGCACGGGCTTCTCATTGTGGTGGCGTCTCTCGTTGCGGAGCATGAGCTCTAGGCGCACAGGCTTCAGTAGCTGTCGCAGACTCAGTAGTTGTGGCACACGGGCTTAATTACTCCACAGCATGTGGGATCTTCCTGGACCAGGGCTCGAACCCATGTCCCCTGCATTGGCAGGCAGATTCTTAACCACTGCACCACCAGGGAAGTCCCTATTTTTAGTGTTTTAAGGAACCTCCATACTGTTCTCCATAGTGGCTGTATCAATGTACATTCCCACCAACAGTGTGAAACGGTTCCCTTTTCTACACACCCTCTCCAGAATTTATTGTTTGTAGACTTTTTGATGATGGCCATTCTGACTGGTGTGAGGTGATGCCTCATTGTAGTTTTGACTTGCATTTCTCTAATGATTAGGGATGTTGAGCATCCTTTCATGTGTTTGCTGGCAATCTGTATGTCTTCTTTGGAGAAATGTCTATTCATATATTCTGCCCATTTTTGAATTGGGTTGTTTGTTTTTTTGATTTTGAGCTGCATGAGCTGCCTGTGTATTTTGGAGATTAATCCTTTGTCAGTTGCTTCATTTGCAGCTATTTTCTCCCATTCTGAGGGTTGTCTTTTCATCTTGTTTATGGTTTCCTTTGCTGTGCAAAAGCTTTTAAGTTTCATTAGGTCCCATTTGTTTATTTTTGTCTTTATTTCCATTTCTCTAGGAGGTGGGTCAAAAAGGATCTTGCTGTGATGTATGTCATAGAGTGTTCTGCTTATGGTTTCCTTGAAGAGTTTTATAGTGTCTGGCCTTACGTTTAGGTCTTTAATCCATTTTGAGTTTATTTTTGTGTCTGGTGTTAGGGAGTGTTCTAATTTCATTCTTTTACATTTAGCTGTCCAGTTTTCCCAGCACCACTTATTGAAGAGGCTGTCTTTTCTCCATTGTATGTTCTTGCCTTCTTTGTTGTAAATTAGGTGGGCATATGTGCGTGGTTTTATCTCTGGGCTTTCTGTTCTTTTCCATTGCTCTGTTCCATTGATCTATATTTCTGTTTTTGTGCCACTACCATATTGTCTTGATTACTGTAGCTTTGTAGTATAGTCTGAAGTCAGGGAGTCTGATTCCTCCAGCTCCGTTTTTTTCCCTCAATACTGCGTAGACTATTCGGGGTCTTTTATGTCTCCATCAAAATTTTAAGATTTTTTTGTCCTAGTTCTGTAAAAAATGCCTCTGATAATTTGAAAGGGATTGCATTGAATCTGTACATTGCTTTGGATAGTATAGTCATTTTCACAATATTGTTTCTTCTAATCCAAGAACATGGTATATCTCTCCATCTGTTTGTGTCATCATTGATTTCTTTCATCAATGTCTTATCGTTTTCTTCATACAGGTCTTTTACCTTCTTAAGTAGTTTATTCCTAGGTATTTTATTCTTTTTGCTGCAGTGGTGAATGGGATTGTTTCCTTAATTTCTCGTTCTCATCTTTCGTTGTTAGTGTATAGGAATGCAAGAGATTTCTGTGCATTAATTTTGTATCCTGCAACTTTACCAAATTCATTGATTAGCTCTAGTAGTTTTCTGGTGGCACCTTTAGGATTCTCTGTGTATAGTATCATGTCACCTGCAAACAGTGACAGTTTTACTTCTTCTTTTCCAACTTGGATTCCTTTTATTTCTTTTTCTTCTCTGATTGTCGTGGCTAGGACTTCCAAAACTCTGTTGACTAATAGTGGCGAGAGAGGACATCCTTGTCTTGTTCCTGGTATTAGAGTAAATGCTTTCAGTTTTTCACCATTGAGAATGATATTTGCTGTGGGTTTCTTATATATGCCCTTTATTATGTTGAGGTAGGTTCCCTCTATGCCCACTTTCTGGAGAGTTTTTATCATAAACGGGTGTTGAATTTTGTCAAAAGCTTTTTCTGCATCTATTGAGATGATCATATGGTTTTTATTCTTCAATTTGTTAATGCGATGTATCACATTGATTGATTTGCCTATATGGAACAATCCTTGCATCCCTGGATTAAACCCCACTTGATCATGGTGTATGATCCTTTTAATGTGTTGTTGGATTCTGTTTCCTAGTATTTTGTTGAGGATTTTTACATCTATATTCATCAGTGATATTGGTCTGTAATTTTCTTTTTTTGTAGTATTGTTGTCTGGTTTTGGTATCAGGGTGATGGTGGCCTCATAGAATAAGTTCGGGAGTGTTCCTTCCTCTGCAATTTTTTGGAAGAGTTTGAGAAGGAAGGGTGTTATCTCCTCTCTAAATGTTTGATAGAATTCACTTGTGAAGCCATCTGGTCCTGGACTTCTGTTTGTTGGAAGATTTTTAATCACAGTTTCAATTTCATTACTTCTGATTGGTCTATTCATATTTTCTATTTCTTCCTGGTTCAGTCTTGGAAGGTTATACCTTTCTAAGAATTTGTCCATTTCTTCCAGGTTGTCCATTTGCTCATTGTAGTCTCTTATGATGCTTTGTATTTCTGTGGTGTCCATTGTAAGTTCTCCTTTTCCATTTCTAATTTTATTGTCTTGAGTTCTCTCCCTCGTTTTCTTGATGAGTCCAGCTAAAGGTTTATCAATTTGTTTATCTTTTCAAAGAACCAGCTTTTAGTTTTACTGATCTTTGCTGTTCTTTCTTTGTTTCCATTTCACTTATTTCTGCTCTGATTTTTATGACTTCTTTCCTTCTACTAACTTTGGGTTTTGTTTGTTCTTTTTTCTCTAGTTCCTTTAGGTGTTACGGTTAGGTTGTTTATTTGAGATTTTTCTTGTTTCTTGAAGTAGGGTTGTATTTTTTTTAACTTCCCTCTTAGAACTGCTTTTGCTGCATCCCATAGGTTTTGGATCATCATGTTTTCGTTGTCATTTGTCTGTAGGTATTTTTTGATTTCCTCTTTGATTTCTTCAGTGATATCTAGGGTATTTAGTAACGTATTGTTTAGCCTCCATGTGTTTGTGTTTTTCACTTTTTTTCCCCTGTAACTTATTTCTAATCTCATAGCATTGTTGTGAGAAAAGATGCTTGATATGATTTCAGTTTTCTTAAATTTACCATGGCTTGAGTTGTGACCCAAGGTGTGATCTATCCTGGAGAATGTTCCATGTGCACTTGAGAAGAAAGTGTATTCTGTTGTTTTCGGATGGAATGTCCTATAAATACCAACTAAATCTATCTGGTGTATTGTGTCATTTAAAGCTTTTGTTTCCTTATTAGTTTTCTGTCTGGATGATCTGTCCATTGGTATAAGTGAGGTGTTAAAGTCCCCCACTATTATGGTGTTACTGTAAATTTCCGCTTTTATAGTCGTTAGCATTTGCCTTATGTATTGAGGTGCTCCTGTGTTGGGTTCGTATATATTTATATAATTGTTATATTTTCTTCTTGGAATGATCCCTTGATCATTATGTAGTGTCCTTCCTTGTCTCTTTTAACATTCTTTCTTTTGAAGTCTATTTTATCTGGTATGAGTACTGTTACTCCAGCTTTCTTTTGATTTCCATTTGCATGGAATATCTTTTTCCATCCCCCCACTTTCAGTCTGTACGTGTCCCTAGGTCTGAAGTGGGTCTCTTGCAGACAGCATATAGCAGGCTTGTTTTTGTATCTATTCAGCAAGTCTGTGTCTTTCGGTTGGAGCATTTAATCCGTTCACATTTAAGGTAATTATCAATATGTATGTTCCTATTACCGTTTTCTTAATTAGTTTTGTGTTTGTTTTTGTAGGTCCTTTTCTTCTCTTGTGTTTTCCACTTAGAGAAGTTCCTTTAGCGTTTGTTGTAGAGCTGGTTTGGTGATGCTGAATTCTCTTAGCTTTTGCTTGTCTGTAAAGCTTTTGATTTCTCCGTCGAATCTGAATGAGATCCTTGCCGGTTAGAGTAATCTTGGTTGTAGGTTCTTCCCTTTCATCACTTTAAGTATATCATGCCACTCCCTTCTGGCTTGTAGAGTTTGTGCTGAGAAATCAGCTGTTAACCTTATGGGACTTCCCTTGTATGTTATTCGTCGTTTTTCCCTTGCTGCTTTCAATAATTTTTTCTTTGTCTTTAACTTTTGCCAATTTGATTACTATGTGTCTTGGCGTGTTTCTCCTTGGGTTTATCCTGTATGGGACTCTGTGCTTCCTGTACTTGGGTAGCTATTTCCTTTCCCATGTTAGGGAAGGTTTTGACTGTAATCTCTGCAAATATTTTCTCTGGTCCTTTCTCTCTCTCTTCTCCTTCTGGGACCCCTATAACACGAATGTTGTTGCGTTCAATGTTGTCCCAGAGGTCTCTTAGGCTGTCTTCATTTCTTTTCATTCTTTTTTCTTTATTCTGTTCCGCAGCAGTGAACTCCACCATTCTGTCTTCCAGGTCACTTATCCGTTCTTCTGCCTCAGTTATTCTGCTATTGATTCCTTCTAGTGTAGTTTTCATTTCAGGTATTGTATTGTTCATCTCTGTTTGTTTGTTCTTTAATTCTTCTAGGTCTTTGTTCTTTAATCCTTCTAGGTCTTTGTTAAACATTTCTTGCATCTTCTCAATCTTTGCCTCCGTTCTTTTTCTGAGGTCCTGGATCATCTTCCCTATCATTATTCTGAATTCTTTTTCTGGAAAGTTGCCTATCTCCACTTCATTTAGTTGTTTTTCTGGGGTTTTATCTTGTTCCTTCATCTGGTACATAGCCCACTGCCTTTTCATTTTGTCTGTCTTTCTGTGAATGTGGTTTTTGTTCCACAGGCTGCAGGATTGTAGTTCTTCTTGCTTCTGCTCATGTCTTGGCTATTGTAAATAGTGCTGCTATGAACATTGGGGTGCATATATCTTTTCAAATTATAGTTTTGTCCAGATATATGCCTAGGAGTGGGATTCTTGGATCATATGATATCTCTGTTTTTAGTTTCTTAAGGAACCTCTAAACTGTTCTCTGTAGTGGCTACAGCAATTTACACTCCCACCAACAGTGTAGGAGGGTTCCCTTTTCTCCACACCCTCTCCAGCGTCTATTATTTGTAGACTTTTCAGTTATGACCATTCTGACTAGTGTGAGGTGATACCTCATTGTAGTTTTATTTTACATTTCTCTAGTAATTATCTTTTTAAAATATATTTCTTTTTAATTTTTTTATTGAATGAAAGTTTCTCTAAATTCTATAGTGCTATATAATTTTTAATAGCTTCACACACATGATTACATATAATCCCATAATCGCCCTTTTTTCCCCCAACCCGTGTCTTGCCCCTCCCCACTTCTCTCTCCTTTCTGGTAACCATTAGTTTGTTCCCTACATCTGTGAGTGTCCTTTTTTGTTTTATTCACTAGTTTGTTGTATTTTTTTAGATTCCACGTATCAGTGATATTATACAGTGTTTAAGACTTGGCTTTCTTAAGTAATCAAAGACCTGATAAAGACAACATGAAACATAGGTAATCATTCTGTTATGACACAGAATTTTGTTTTCTAGGAAGATTATTCAACAGGTACAGAAAAAAAACAAATTATATTTCTGGTAGATGGAACAAGTTAAGCAGTTAACAAGTTAGCTTTTCAGTGAGTGTAAAAACTTTTTATGGATGTTTGTGGAAAGACTTTTAAGATTTTCATTTGCCCTTATATGTAATTTTATGAAAACTGTGGACTAAATTTGGAAATAATGAGTAGCAGTATGTTTTCAAAAACCCCCTTTTTCCTTCTTTTCCTTTCAATCTCAGGAAAACTGAGATTGCTGGTAGGTGCTTTAGCCACCAGTTGCCCCCTTGGATATCTACATTTTAAAGACATGGTAAGATTTACCTCTTAAAGGGACAGAGAAAGGATCTATGCTTTTTCTAAGGAGTCTAGGGGCATATTTGCTTATTATCAGAGATCTAGGGCAATTGCTATTGAAGTTTTCTTTTTCTTAAGTGTAGACAGTCCAATGAATTCTTTGCAGTGGGGGATGCAAAATACATTCACTAAGAGCTTTGTATGGGAAAGCCTGAAGCTGCTGAGGTCTGATTATAAAGGACAGTAGAAACCAGGCTTGCTGCGTGTTCCCAGAACCTTTGTCTTCCTTAAGGAACCTATTTCCTGGCTATCAGTATTTACTTAAGTCTCACAACTGCCTAAGTGTCTTTTTCAATTGTTAACCTTTTTTTTTTTTTTTTTTTTTTTTGCGGTACATGGGCCTCTCACTGTTGTGGCCTCTCCCGTTGCGGAGCACAGGCTCTGGACACGCAGGCCCAGCGGCCATGGCTTACGGGCCCAGCCGCTCCACGGCACGTGGGATCTTCCCGGACCGAGGCACGAACCCACGTCCCCTGCATCGGCAGGCAGACTCTCAACCACTGCGCCACCAGGGAAGCCCAATTGTTAACCTTTATTCTAAGTTTTATATCTACTTCCTAACCTTGTTAAGAACTAGGAAAGTAACTCTCCTGTTCCTTCCCTCTCTCTTTTTTTCTTCTTTTAATCAGATCTTCCCATAGGTACCAATAAGATATTTGTTTAGGACGAGAGCTCTCTAAAAACCTTTTTAGATACTTTCCAAATATCTTTTTCCAAATAGAAGATCCATCATCAGGTACTCAGTGGATATGATCTTCAAAGGTATATCCATTCCAGGTGTGGCACAAACCAGGAAACCTTTTTAGGGAAAGACCCATAGGCCACTTTCCAGGCTTAGAGTAAATTTTTACCATGGAGGCAAGAGCTGTCCCTGGAGTACAGATGATGTAGCCCCCATGATCCATAAAGGTCATTCCCACCCAATGATAGTAAAAGAAAGCAAAACCTTCATTGCCACAGGCAATTAGAAACCCCACGAAAATGGGACATCTCCAATCACACACCCATTAATCTACGATACCTAGTAGGCTATATGGGGATGAGATTTTCCCAGCACTGACAAGGCAATGCAGGGAAAAGACAGCAAATGCCCCTTATGGGTTTTTAATAAGACCCCTTATTTAGATAGATTCCCCGGAGAGCTGGCACAGATGGTAGGCGTATGTCTCCGGTCCCCAGCCTGATAGATGCCCACCTGCAGATGTAGGCCCAACAACCTGTGCCTCCCAGCAAGCAGAAAAGTCAGGGAGAGTACACTTTCACTGGATCCTGGCCAAGTTCTCAAGACACAAAACAAAACAGAAGGAGGATTTCATCTGTTTGGTTTTTTTTTAAATTGGTGACTCACAGCAAAATTTGTCCAAACAGCCTCTGGTCTGGTGAGAGGTATGAACTCACCAGTTTGTGAAGCTGGCTCAAACAAAAAGCTTAAGGATTTATGCCTGTGTTTTACCCTACGATTCTTCCCCTTATGATGAATGACACAAAAGACAGTGACAAAGGGAAATTGTGGCTACCCAAGAGAAAATGGATCAATAACGAATGGCCACAGCCACATACACCCAAAGAAGTAGTTCACAGAAATGCTTTTTCCTGGTAATCTCAGTTTGGAAATTTTTACTACCCTTTTCAACTAGACTCTACAGACAGAAATCTGGGAGTCTGATTTTGGTAAGAATTCTTACCTTTTGCTGGTTTGATCAGTTGTCCTGAGATTAATTTGTAGCACTCTGGGATAGGTGGGATGTCCCAGGAATCCTATCTGGGTCACCAAAAGTGTAGGGGAGAGAAAATTCCTCTATTTCCTTAGGTTCAGTGGCTGGGCCTTCAAAATAAACTGATGAAACACAAATTAACAGTAGGAAAACAAGCATAGTTTATTAACACATGTTACACGTGGACCCGGGAGAGCTCATTGATGAGAACCTCAAAGGGTGGTTAGAACTTAGGGTTTATATAGTATATGAACAAAGAACAACATTTTTAGAGAAGTGACGAGACTAAGGAAAGGGGGTTTAGGTTCTTAGGGGTGACGAACTGTGGAGAGAGAAATATATAGGGAAACAAATGGAAGACAAGGGTTGTTTTAGTAAGGTTTGCTGTGTAGATTGCTGTCAGTGCTGTATCTGGGCCGATAAAAATCTAGAGTTGTCTCAAGTGATGAGGAATCATCCTGCTCTTCCTGGTAGAAAGAAGAAGGACAGAAAGTTTGTATGTGTGTTTGCTTCTTTTCAGTTGCCTTTAGCTCAAAATAATCCTTATGTCAGAGTGCAAATGTTGGGGTGGCATACTCTGAACACCTTTAGTGTTGATCGTATATATCCAATTGGTGAGATCTTAATGAGCCACTTTAAGTATCCAGAGCACTAATTCTTTTTTTCCCTCCCCTCCTGCCAATCCTCCAGCATTTTTTATTCTCTCTTGGGCTCCTAGAAATTACAGCAGTAATTCTTAATTTTTTTATGTCGTATGTTTTAAAAAATCTGATGAAAAATTATGGATTTTTCTGTTCCTCCCTTGAAATATTTTCACACTCACACAATTCTGCTTAAATTTAAGAAATAAATCCAGATTGTGAGTTCTACATCTAGAGTCAGCTCCCAGCCATGACATAATAGCTTCTATTAAACTAACCATCCCTCTAAAAACAGCTACAGTAGCAAAGTAATATAATAAAAAAATAGCCAGGTGTCTGAAGGCATTGGAGAGCAACCAAGACAGCCAGGGACAGGGGTATTAAGAGCCTATGAAGATGGGAAGTGCTTTCAAGTGAACTTGGAATTTTTTTCCCACTTTTCAGCTCAAGATACTTGACATTTCTTAAGTGTTACGGGCTTAGACACTGAGCAGAATGTGGTGACCTGGGGCTTTCAAAAGCTTCATAAGGCTAGGGAGATGAAAATTAGAATTAAGAGTAACCAGGATTTATGGAACCAAGGATTACTGGGATTTATGGAAACAGGATTTCCTGGGAAAAGGAAACACAGAGACACGACCCCTTTTCCTATTGAGGCATCTGTTAATAACTAAGCTAAAAAACTAAGGAGAGCTCTCGGTAGTGTCATGTTCTAAACAAACTGAAGTTGTTGTTCAGGGCCCATATTCAGGATAGACAGAAATTCATGTCCAAAATGTATTGGTAGGTACCACAAATTAATTAAGCAAAAACAATAGAAAACTCCTTAAAACATTGGGCAGCTAATTTGACCAGACACTTCACAAAAGAGGCTATCCGAATGGTTAATAAACGTAAGAGAAGATGCTCATCTCGTTACTTCATTGGTCATTGGGAACTTGCAAATTAAGCCCCAATTAGATTCAACTACACACCCACCAGAATGACTAAAATTTAAAATGACAAATCCTAGGATTTGGAGCAAGTTGCACACTTACACACTACTGGTGGGAATATAAGTTTGTGAATCCACTTTGGAAAACCTGTGCTGCCAAATCTACCAAAACTGAATATTCATTTTATATGACCCTATTTCTACTCCTAGATTTGTACCCCATAGCAGTGAAGAGCCCCAAGGGACGGATATAAAAAGTTCATAACAGCATTATTCATAATATGAAAAAAAGTGGAAACAAATATCCATCAGTTACAGAGTAGATAAATAAATTTGGCATATTCATACTATGAAAGAATATATAAAAATAAAAATAGTATGCTTGTCTTGAACATAGGGTTGTTCAAGTTAATCAAGCACAAAAGAATGCATACTGTATGTACGTATGTATGAAGAACTCAAAAACAGACAAAACTGATCTATGGTGAGAGGCCAAAATAGCTTGTACTTGGGGAAGAGTAACACCCAGCATAGCACAAGGGAAGTATCCAGTTTATGGACTGTTTCTTGAAGTGGGTGATACTTTCACAGCACATTCACTTGGAGTCTTCAGTAATGAAGCTGTATCTTTTTGATTTGTGCATTTTTCTGTATTTATATTATTCTTCAATTTTTAAAAAAGGTTGCTTGAAAAGAGTTATTCAATTTATGGGAGACTAGGTGTTTTGAACAAAATCATTTAATCCTTCCTTATTTCAGGAAGCAATGAGCAAAGCCCAGAACGCCCGTGTGGGGCATCCTGCACAATAATGAAAAAAAGCCATATTTTCATGGATGCCTCTCAACTACACATTGAAAGTTGGTCATAACAAAGAGCCCAGTGTTTGAAGTTATGTGCTAATCAATACATTACATGGAACAAGAATGGCAGAATGTTGATAACCAGTTGGAAGCTGAGTTAAGGAAGATGGAAGTTCATGATATTTTTCTATTTGTATGTTATGTTTGAAATTTTTCATAAGTTTTTTTTGAAGAAGGAAAACATGAGGATCTGCCTTTTCAATAACAAAAAATAAATAATTATATCACAAATGTAGTCCCATAGAGGATGAAAAGGAGGAGTCAGAAAAAGAAATCCTAAACAAAATTAGATGATAAAATTTCGTTTGCTTCAGCTACAAATTTTAGGTGAACATCTTGAACTCCTACTTTCTTTCTAGCAAATTGAATCCCATTCCTATTTCTAGGGCTTATTTTAGCCCCACCTTTTCTAAAAAGTCATTATTACTACTCTTGCCTCTGAACTCCAGTTACTCAATTATTATTTGTTGCCACTTAATTGATCATCATTATATTATATGCTGGGCTGCCCCAGTAGTTATGTCTTTATGCATCTTATTTTTGTTTTGAAATATTTTACTGCATGCCAGGGAAACTTGTCATGGTGGGGAAAAATTAAATATTCAATATATTTTAATTTAAAATATATCAAACTTATTATTTTATTGATTATTTATTGAATACTATTCTTTGTCACAGCTTTTTCAAACATGGCTTGTTTTTCTTAGACACTACATATCAAATATGCTCATTAACTTATTTAGTTCTTGTAAAACCCATATGAACTTGCTATTATTAGTATCCTTATTTTATAAATCAGATAACTGAGGCACACAGAATAGCTTGCAGGATGTCACAGTAAGCATAGGAGCTCTGGACCTAAATTCTTAAATCTACCTAATGCTGCCTCTTGATTGTTTATCGGGCCTAGCATAGTGCAGTAGGGAAAGAAACTTGCCAAGGTGCTTCAAGAATCTAAAGCATTTTCTTTAGAGTGTTGACTTTTTCTTCATAAAAGCAAAATTATCTTTATTTCAGAAGCTATGGGACATAAAGTCAGTTCTCTTTGAATACTGAATTTGTATCGTCATCACAAGATATTTAAATCATGTCGTTAAAACTTAGGCCTGAATTTCTGCAACTAATGTTGAACTGTTCACCAATAATTAATGTATTTGCAAATTCTCTGATCTAGTACTTCAATATATTTATGCTACCTTAAGAAAAAACAAATTCAACAACCTTGTGAGTATAATTGAAGAAAGAATCTTAACAAATTCTTTTACTGTCCTTTGGAAACAGAATTCAGGTCCCATTGTGGAGTCACAGAAATACCTGCTATGTTATATCACAAAGGCTCATTAGATGGAGGTTAGTTTCACTGTTAAATATTTGAGGACCAGAAATTGACTGGCACTGATAAGAATTTGCCCACTGATCCCGGTGAAGTCGTTGCACCTCTTTAAACATGCTTTGCTCTTCTTAGCTGCCACATATTAAATGTGCTCAGGAAACCTGTTGTGCTTCCGAAAATAACTTTCTCAGGAATACATCAGAGATGTGTGACTCCTGTTTCCAAATAGGGCTTATACTCAAAACATATGAGCACATAAGTGGAAAACTAATCTAAATTACCTGAGATCTCCAAATCCCATAATTAGCACTGATAACATTGTGGTGTATACTTCCTGTCTCTTTTTCCTACACAGATGTTAATCTTTATATTAATTAAACCAAAAGAAAAAAGATACTATCATAGATTCCATATATATTTGCATAATTAACAAATTATTGTGTGTATTAAATGCTAAAAGACTTGCTAGAACCAATGCAATTTTAGACTTTTTATGCATATAGTTAAATTGCTTTCTTGAAATTTTGAACCAATTTACACTCCCCTCTTAAAAGGAGTGTATTGGACTATAGTTGGACTATACAACTATAGTGTATTGGACTATAGTTGATTTACAATGTTGTGTTAGTTTCAGGTGTACAGCAAAGTGAATCAGTTATACATATATACATATATATATATACACACACACACACACACACACACACACACACACACATTTTTTTGATTCTTTTTCCATATAGGTTATTACAGAATATTGAGTAAAGTTCCCTGTGTTATACAGTAGGTCCTTATTAGTTATCTATTTTACATACACTAGTGTGTATATGTTATTCCCAATCTTTTTTTTTAATTTTTATTGGATTATAGTTGCTTTACAATGTTGTGTTAGTTTCTACTCTACAACAAAGTGAATCAGCTGTACGTATACATATATCTCCTCTTTTTTGGATTTCCTTCCCATTTAGGTCACCACAGATCATTGAGTAGAGTTCCCGGTGCTATACAGTAGGTTCTCATTAGTTATCTATTTTATACATAGTATCAATAGTGTATATATGTCAACCACAATCTACCAATTCATCCCACCCCCTGCCATTCCCCCGAGTCTTCTGATTTATCACTTCCACCTACATTTCCCCTTTGGTAACCATAAGTTTCATCTCAAGATCTGAGTCTGTTTCTATTTTGTAAGTAAGTTCATTTTCATCATTTTTTATTAGAGTTCACATGTAAGTGATATCGTATGATATTTGTCTTTCTCTGTCAGACTTACTTCACTTAGTATGATAATCTCTAAGCCCATCCATGTTGCTGCAAATGGCATTATTTCATTCTTTTTTATGGCTGAGTATTATTCCACTGTATGTATGTACCACATCTTTTTTTTTAATATATTTATTGGAGTATAGTCGCCTTACAATGGTGTGTTAGTTTCTGCTGTATAACAAAGTGAATCAGCTATACATAAACATATACCCAATATCTCCTCCCTCTTGCGTCTCCCTCCCACCCTCCCTATCCCACCCCTGTAGATGGACACAAAGCACCGAGCTGATCTCCCTGTGCTATGTGGCTGCTTCCCATTAGCTATCTAGTTTACATTTGGTAGTGTACATATGTCCATGCCACTCTCTCACTTCGTCCAAGATTATCCTTCCCCCTCCCTGTGTCCTCAAGTCCATTGTCTATGTCTCCGTCTTTATTCCTCTGCTGCCCCTAGGTTCTTTAGAACCTTTTTTTTTTTTTTTTTAGATTCCATATATCTGTGTTAGCATACGGTATTTGTTTTTCTCTTTCTGACTTACTTCACGCTGTATGACAGTCTCTAGGTCCATCCACCTCACTACAAATAACTGAATTTCATTTCTTTTTATGGCTGAGTAATATTCCATTGTGTATATGTGCCACATTTCTATCCATTCATCTGTTGATGGACACTTAGGCTGCTTCCATGTCCTGGCTATTGTAAATAGAGCTGCAATGAACATTGTGGTACATGACTCTTTTTGAATTATGGTTTGCTTAGGATATATGCCCAGTAGTGGGATTGCTGGGTTATATGGTAGTTTTATTTTTAGTTTTTTAAGGAACCTCCATACTGTTCTCCATAGTGGCTGAACCAATTCACATTCCCACCAGCAGTGCAAGAGTGTTCCCTTTTCTCCACACCCTCTCCAGCATTTATTGTTTGTAGATTTTTTGATGACAGCCATTCTGATCGGTGTGAGATGATACCTCATTGTAGTTTTGATTTGCATTTCTCTAATGATTAGTGATGTTGGGCATCCTTTCATGTGTTTCTTGGCAATCTGTATATCTTCTTTGGGGAAATGTCTATTTAGACCTTCTGCCTGCCCATTTTTGGATTGGGTTTGTTTTTTTTTTTTTTTTCATACTGAGCTGCATGAGCTGCCTGTATATTTTGGAGATTAATCCTTGTCAGTTGCTTCACTTGCAAATATTTTCTCCCATTCTGAGGGTTGTCTTTTCATCTTGTTTATGGTTTCCTTTGCTGTGCAAAAGCTTTGAAGTTTCATTAGGTCCCATTTGTTTATTTTTGTTTTTATTTCCATTTCTCTAGGAGGTGGGTCAAAAAGGATCTTGCTGTGATGTATGTCATAGAGTGTTCTGCTTATGTTTTCTTCTAAGAGTTTTATAGTGTCTGGCCTTACATTTAGGTCTTTAATCCATTTTGAGTTTATTTTGTGTATGGTGTTAGGGAGTGTTCTAAGTTCATTCTTTTACATGTAGGTGTCCTGTTTTCCCAGCACCACTTATTGAAGAGGCTGTCTTTCTCCATTGTATATTCTTGCCTTCTTTTTCAAAGATAAGGTGATCATATGGGCGTGGTTTTATCTCTGGGCTTTCTATCCTGTTCCATTGATCTATATTTCTGTTTTTGTGCCACTACGATACTGTCTTGATTACTGTAGCTTTGTAGTATGGTCTGAAGTCAGGGAGCCTGATTCATCCAGCTCCAGTTTTCTTTCTCAAGATAGCTTTGGCTATTCGGGGTCTTTTGTGTTTCCATACAAATTGTGAAATTTTTTGTTCTAGTTCTGTGAAAAATGCCAGTGGTAGTTTGACAGGGTTTGCATTGAACTTGTAGATTGCTTTGGGTAGTATAGTCATTTTCACAATGTTGATTCTTCCTATCCAAGAGCATGGTATATCTTTCCATCTGTTTGTATCATCTTTAATTTCTTTCATCAATGTCTTATAGTTTTCTTCATACAGGTCTTTTGTCTCCCTAGGTAGTTTTATTCCTAGGTATTTTATTCTTTTTGTTGCAATGGTAAATGGCAGTGTTTCCTTAATTTCTCTTTCAGATTTTTCATCATTAGTGTATAGGAAGCAAGAGATTTCTGTGCATTAATTTTGTATCCTGCAACTTTACCAAATTCATTGATTAGCTCTAGTAGTTTTCTGTAGCATCTTTGGGATTCTCTATGTATAGTATCATGTCATCTGCAAACAGTGACAGTTTTATTTCTTCATTTCCAACTTGGTTTCCTTTTATTTCTTTTTCTTCTCTGATTGCTATGGCTAAAACTTCCAAAACTATGTTGAATAATAGTGGTGAGAGTGGGCAATCTTGTCTTGTTCCTGATCTTAGTGGAAATGTTTTTAGTTTTTCACCATTGAGAACGATGTTGGCTGTAGGTTTGTCATATATGGCCTTTATTATGTTGAGGAAAGTTCCCTCTATGCCTACTTTCTGGAGAGTTTTCATCATAAGTGGGTGTTGAATTTTGTCCAAAGCTTTCTCTGCCTCTATTGAGATGATCATATGGTTTTTATCCTTCAGTTTGTTAACATGGTGTATCACATTGATTGATTTGCATATATTGAAGAATCCTTGCATTCCTGGGTTAAACCCCACTTGATCATGATGTATGATCCTTTTAATGTGAACCACATCTTCTTTATCCATTCCTGTGTCAGTGGACATTTAGGTTGCTTCCATGTATTGGCTATTGTAAATAGTGCCACTATGAACATTGTGGTGCATGTATCTTTTTGAATTACGGTTTTCTCCAGATATTTGCCCAGCAGTGGGATTGCTGGATCATATGATGGTTCTGTATTTAGTTTTTTAAGGAACCTCCATACTGTTCTCCATAATATTTGTACCAATGTACATTCCCACCAACACTGTAGGAGGGTTCCCTTTTCTCCACACCCTCTTTGGCATTTATTGTTTATAGATTTTTAGATGACAGCCATTCTGACCAGTGTGAGGTGATACCTCATTGTAGTTTTGATTTGCAGTTCTCTAATAATTAGTGATGTTGAGCCCACAATGCACATAAGAGCACCAGTTACCAATAGCCACACCATCAGTGGTTATTATATTTTAATCTTTATCAGAATCAATGGCATCTGAATATTTTACTTTACCTTTACTTGACTGCTGTGGTTCTTGAATGCTTCCATGTATTTATCAACCTCTGAATTTCTTTTGGGAAGAATTAGAATTGTTTCTTTGTGCCATTTTTTTTTTTTTCGTTTTGCTCTTCAGGTTTTTCTTATTAATTTGAAAGCTCACTTTAAGTCTGTGCTTGCTCTCTCTCTCCCCCCCCTCCCCCCACTCCCACCTTGTGTGTGTGTATCCATTTATATATGTATCTGTGTATGTACCCATATATAGATACATATATCCATTTTCTAAATATGTTGGCATTTTTCTTTTTTTTGTTTTTTATATATGGAAGTTTTAAATTTGTAAGAAATTAGACCTATCAGTCTTTTCTTTTATGGTTTTGGCCTTTATTGTTATGTTTAGGAAAGCCTTCCCTACCCCAAGTTTTAATAAAAATACTCATTACTTGTAATTGTTTTATGATTTTACTTCAAAATTTAACCTAATCAAAATTTACAAGGTGTGTGGGCTTCCCTGGTGGCGCAGTGGTTGAGAGTCCACCTGCCGATGCCGGGCACATGGGTTCGTGCCCCGGTCTGGGAGGATCCCACATGCCGCGGAGCGGCTAGGGCCGTGGCCGCTGGGCCTGCGCATCCGGAGCCTTGCTCCGCGGCGGGGGAGGCCGCAGCGGTGAGAGGCCCGCGTACCGCAAAAAAAAAAAAAAAAAAAAAAACAATTATAAGCTGTAAGGTAGGGATTGAAAAATTTTTCTTTTTAAAAAACTAACTGCTTATTCTAATACCATTTGTTAAATAATCTGCATTTTGCCCACAAATTTAATATCCCAATTTTATCACAACACTTCTGATATAGTTGGTTCTCTTTGTAAACTTTTATTTCATTCCATTAATCTGTCTTCCTATTCTGACACTAGTACCACTCACTGGGATTTTTATTAGATTGCATTAAAATTATCTTTAATTTTCAGAAAAAAATTGCTATAATCTACTTTAAACTTTTATTATAGATACAATAAAGCACTGACAGTTTTATAATAGCACAAAATAAAGAATTTTACTTCATTTCATTAGTATTGAAAGCCATAATGCTCTGAATAATACTAAGCTCAGCAAGAAAACTGGAGTCCATCTCCAATCAACTCTGCAGAGCTTGAAGGTATACATTTTGTATATCAACCCTATTCTTACTTAACTTCATTTTTCCCATTTTTTCCTCTTTCTTTCCATTGCCTAATTTGATTATTTTTTTAAAAAAATCTTTTGCATTGTGTTTATAGCTGCTAACTACCTTACTCCTATTTTGAAATGATTTGGAAGTAAAAGTAAAAGCTTTTAATAGATTCTCAAAGGAATTCATGACCATAAAGATTTAAAACCACTGTTCTAGACCATTTAAAGTGACTCATTAGTGGCCAGAATTGAATGTAACTTTACCAATTTCTTTACACCATGCTATTTTAAAAAATCAACATGACCTAAATGGCCCTGGCATTATTTGAAGAAATATATTTGAAATTAAAATGTTAATGTCCAGAAGGCTGATGCTGAAATCAAGTACCATCCACAGAGTCCCCAGCGTAACACTTATGTTTCAGTGTAACTGCAATAAAATCTATTCAACTGTAAAAAGAGAGAATGTAAAACAACAGAGATTGGTATCTGATCTATACCACATACCATTAGCTGGTTGACAGGACTTCATTGATTCATTCACTTGTGCCTACATAAAACTTACTGAGCCCTTAATGTGCCAGGCACTATGGTAGGCGCTGGATTTATGGCAGTGAACAAAACAGAGAAAAAACTCTGCCTCCTTTGAGCCTACATTCTTATAGGAGGAGATAAACAATTAAAAAGATAAATAAGTAGAATAAGTAAGTTAGATGTTGCTATGTACATTGGAAAATTGGGAAGTTGATAGGAAGTGTGTATGAAAGGGTGGAAATGTTAGACAGGGTAGCCTGGAAAGTCTCACTGTGAAGGTGATATTTGAGTTAAGACTTGCTGTCCGAAAGTCCTGATTTGGGAACATGCCAAACATGTAGAGGAATAGCAAGGAGGTGGTGTGGGTGAAGTGCAGCAAGGTAAGGAGGGAGAATAATAGGTGATGAGATTAAGTACACAGCGAGGGGTCAGAAGACCATCGTAAACCCTTTATCCTTTACAGAAACACTGGAGGATATTAAGCAGGGGAGTGACTTGATCTGACCCATATATCAGCTTTGTTGATATATTTGAAATTTTTAAAAAGAACAGTGAATTAAGATGTGCTTGTGTGATTTTTAAATTAATCAGAAATAAAACTATTAACATAAATCGATGACAGTAGAAAAGAACAAATATGTAGAAGCAGCAGCTGAAATCAAAATTCACTAGCACGAGGTCATGTGGTTGAAGAAGGGGATACATCAAGGGCAGCACCAGGGTCCCCAGCCTGGATGACGGGTAGTGTGGTTCAACCACAGGGAATTTAGGAGGAGGAGCCTATTTGGCAAGAGAGCTTACAAGAATGATGGATTTAAAGTAATAGAGAAAAACTGAAGTCTAGTGAAAGTGAGGGAGGAAAGTACCAGTGATGTAAATTGGGAAGTTGTCAGGAGGAGATAGGCTGAAGCCATGAGAATGGATGAACCACTCAAGGGATAGAATTGCAAGCAAACAAATAAAAAAATCAAATTCGCCACTTGGTTTTTGACCGTATCTACACGTTTAAAAGATAAAAATGAACACTTATGTACCTGGCTCGCAGAAAAATACCCATTTAATTACAGATTTACAAGAAGAAGAAGAGTAGAAAGACAGAACACAATAATAATGGTTATCTTGGATGAAGATAACATTTGCTTTGGGAAGCTGTATAGTATATGTTTCAAAATCATAGACTTTGCAGCTTCCTATTTGGGTGGCGCTAGACAGTTGGATGCAAAGCAAGTCCTTAGTAGATAATGCTCAGTAGATTGTAGATTGTTTGCTTTTACTTGGTGTATTAGGAATTTCTATAAATTTCTTTTTCAATCAAGACAGTATTATTATAAATAATATTCTGGATTAGTTGATTGACTAAAATACTATGACTATAGAGTAAAATAATGCATATGTTTCCCGATACGTGGCGTGATCAGATTATGATTTGATGTACATGATGGAACCCGATTTGTCGTCACATTAAGACAGTTTGTTTCAGGTGTTTTTTTAGACTTTCTAAAATCAAGTTGCCACTTAATCTCTTATGCCCTCACAGTCTTGCTGCGTTACAAATATATATGAAAAACTTGGATAAGGGACATAGGTGTAGGCAGCCACTTGCTCTGAACTTAAAAGGTGGAGCTGAAAGTCAGGCATACAGAAGAGGAAGCAGCAGGTTGGGAGTTAGAGGCAAAGCAGGGGAGATAGGATAGGGTGCCCATGTTGTGGGAGGCAGAGAATGAGTCATAATAGATATGACAATGGAAGTTTAACACTGGGGGCCAAAACTGGTTTCAAAGCTCTCTGGGAGTTATAGGGCAAAAGTATACAGAAGTAAGTTATTATGGCTGTCTGCTGTAGTCAACCCACCCATATCATGTGTTGTCTTATTTACCTGTTTTGCCATAGTTCTTCTTGAAGTAAACACCAATTACAGTGACGATGGTCCTGTTAAATTGTAGGTAAGGGAAACCTTCAGATTGCCCAGGAATATTTTGAAATATTGTACCTTCATCCACATGTGTATATATATAAATATGTGGGGGGGAATTATAAAAATGTTCTACTCTTTATTCTCTCTTACATTTAAAAAGCAAACTAGATGGGTTGTGTAGGCTTCCTAGTGGAGGGGACTAGTGCCTGTGTTCTGGTGGATGAGGCTGGATCTTGTCTTTCTGGTGGGCAGGTCCACATCTGGTGGTGTGTTTTGGGGTGTCTGTGGCCTTCTTATGATTTTAGGCAGCCTGTCTGCTAATGGGTGGGTGACCACCTAGAGGGGTGGGATAGGGAGGGTGGGAGGGAGGGAGACACAAGAGGGAAGAGATATGGGAACATATGTATATGTATAACTGATTCACTTTGTTATAAAGCAGAAACTAACACACCATTGTAAAGCAATTATACTCCAATAAAGATGTTAAAAAAAAAAAAAAGTAGAGAATCACTGCAGCCCAAACTCAAAGCACCATGGTGGAAACTCCTAGCAATGGCCATTGTCTTTCACAGATGCCTTCACCATGGGGAAAAAGAAAAAAGATTAAATTATTCACCTTAGAAATATAATTTCCAACATTCATCCCACCAAAATGTTACTAGCACACAATTAAATACTTATGTGACTTGAGATATAAGCTTATGCATTTTGGCAGAATAAATATGAAAGTTGTTTCCCTGTTTTAAAATATCAAACACCTGTGCTAGAGAGACTGAGGGCTGCTTTGTCTCTTTCCTGTGTTGGCATATGCACGTAATGGTTGTTCTCATTCATTCAAGAGGGATTTAAGCTTTTCAGTTCTTCTAAGTTTATCTTCTTACCTTCTAACACTGCTGTTTTGTAAGAGAAAGAAAAGCTCTGAGGAGCCTTCCTAGAAGAGATAATTGTGCAGAACTCCTGGTCTACTTCTTCAGCCATGTAACATACATCAGGTGGTAATGGTTAATTAATGTATGCACTTTGCAATTTGATCTCCTGAGGAGAGAAATTATATTTCTTCCTTTTAGCCCAGAAGAGCATAGAATTCTGTGAACGTGTTCATCTTACTTAGACTTGAGGGCCATGCCTTAAGCGTCTATCGAGGAGAATGGAACAGAAACAACCTAAGCTCAGAGAATGACAGGCCATTTGCTGAGCATATCAGTTATAACATGAAGTACCTAAAGTGTTAGGTGCCTGATTTAACTGTACCTGTTGTATATAACAGTGGACTGTACATATAGTTGCATTTTTACATACTTGTTCATTTTATTGGAAATGAGAGACGGTATGCTATAATTGAGAATATTGTAGAAAACTGTAATACACTTTAGTAATATGTGTTAAAATGACCACATTAGTACCCACAGCAGCTGATAATTTTAAAGGAAACTTGGGTGACACGTTTATTGCAAGGTTTTCTTGGGGGAGGCCTCAATGTAGTTAATTATAAAATAGGAATGGGATAAGTAACAGAGTGGTGTGAATTAAATGGCATAAGATTTGTAGAAATATTCTGCAAGCTATAAAAGATTATGCAAATGTCACATTGGTCCTAGAAAGCACTTTAGAGTTCATCCAAATCCGTTATTTTAAGGATGATAAAAATGAAAATTAGAGAACATATGACTTATCCAAGGGCACACAGTTAGTGAGTGGCAGAACAAAACTCTAGCTTTAGTGACCAATATTCCAGAGTATGACCCACTGATGTCGATAATGTGTGTTCATTGTCATGTTTGAATGTGCCGTTAGTATCCTTCTAGTTTTTTAATACTCCATTGCTATAGCTACCATTCAATATGTAAAATGTGTAAAATCAGTATGAAATAGTGCTGCCAACTAACGATGAGGAAGATCTGGTTCCATCTTAGACAAACGAGGGAGCTGTGGGATTTCCCCATCTTGCCACACCTGTCTTCCCTGAATTAGCTCCAGTTTGCAATGCCATTACCATGTGTTGTCTGGCACTGTTTTAGAATGAGGTGTTATTAAAGCTAAAGCTGTAGGGTTCTGTAGTTTCATTCAGGAGAAAAATTTGACTCCAAATCGAGGCAGGCATTTGGTGGATATATGTTGAGGTCACTCTGCTACCAGGGGGAAAAAATGCATGAAAATGAAAGTCCAGCAATGCCCTCTTTCAATATTAAGAACAACTTTGCCTTTCCCAAAATAGCATCTGCAAACTATGCTCAGAAACTTAAATCTCACCAGATTTCTTGATATTTATATGAGGGAGTAAGTAGCGGTAAAAAGATAGGATATAAGATAGGCCTGCTTACTGAGAGCTGCCTATACAAACTAGACAATTCTAACAGATGGCATTTGGATATAGAATGACAGATGGAATTACTTTTATTCCATTACTGGAAAATTGAAGCAAAACTGAAATAGATTGCCAAATAGATCAAATCAATCAATGGAAGCTACCTTTATGTGCAAATGCACAGTTCTGGTTTGGCGTATGTGTTCCCTCTCTCTGAACAATACCTGCTTCAATTATTCCATTTTTATTGGCTTAAAATCATAATTGCTAAAAACTCTCGGGAGAAAAAAACTCTATTATAAAGGTGGCGTAATTAAAATGGGGTAGGAAAGGACATAGATTCTGTTAATCTTTTGGACTACCCAGTGCCATATCACAGAATCATGGACTGCCAAAGCTTTTCTAAAATGTTATATGGATAGAGACCATCTGGTCCAAATGGCTTTTTTTTTTTTTTTTTTTTTTTTTTACAAGTGGGAAGAATGAGGCTCAGAGTGATGACTTGCTCAGAGTGAGCCACACAGCAGGTGAAAATAGGGTTCCTCAGCTCCCAAGACTCACTATCACCCCAAGTTGCCTCTATCTGCATTTGCTTGGATACTGGTTCTTAGCTGCAAAATACTCATTTCTCTCTGATTCACAAATCACTGTAACTAATAATATTTTATGATGACCATATTTCATGCTTTTTCATTATGTTTTGTGTGACTTTGAGAGTCTAGAGTATAACTCATCCATAAGTAGAAGATAAGATAATCAAAGAAGTGAAAAATAATGGGATTCCATTTTATGAAGATAACAAATTCAAAAACAGATCGCATTTCTGCTTTTGGTTTTCAGTGATATCATCAAACTCTCCATCTATACAGCACATTCAAGAGCCCGTTACACATTTTGGTATATATTAGGCTTCACATTGCATAGATGGCAAAAGATGGGCAGTTTTTCGTGATGCATGTGTTGGAGAAAGCTATGATTCGGTGGGTGTTTTTCCCCACGTGGCATGAGAATACCCCCAAATTAAATATTTTTGTTGCGTGTCACCACTATAGGTCAGTTTGTAGTAGAACATTTCATTTTACATCTTATATAGTGCTAACTTTAGGAAAACATAAACTAAAATCAGATTTTTTTGGCACAATGTACCCTGCTTTACTGCTAAAATTATAGAACAATTCTGATGCATTATAGCCGCACACATGTTTTGGGGGTTGGTTTATTTTTTTCCATTTCTGACAGGTTATTTCTGTGGGAAAGTTATTTGTATCCAGGATATTAAATACTTGGTTGTTGAGCATTAACTATAGATATGGAAAAAGACAGCGATAAGCAAAAGTGGGACACTTATTTTTATCTGTGTATAGCAGAAATGTGTCTCCATATGATATATGTCCTAGTAAGGATGTGACGTTATACATTACCAGTCTCCTTTTGTGTTACTTGATGCGTTATTTATTTCTCTTTTATTTCAATTGTGGAGAGAGCCAATTGAGGATAATAAAAATCCTTAAAGAAGGAAAATTCTACAAGTATGATCGAGTGAGATGATCTTCAAAACCAAAGCAGGATGAAATATAGCAAAAACCTGAGAAACAACCACAATGGCAACATCCCAGAATCAGTCATCATCTCTCTTTTACGAGTCTAAGACCGCTGTGATATTGTGAGAGGCCAGACCCGTAAAGTATTAAGGTTTTGTAGCTTTTGCGGCCTTTCCCAATGTTTAGCCACTATTTTCTGTGACAACTTTATTGAAATATAATTCACAGATCAGATAATTCACCCTTTTACAGTTCAGTGGTTTATAGTAGTTACAGAATGGTGCACCAGTCACCACAATTTTTTATCATTTTCATCACCTGAAAAAGATGCCTGTACTTTTTCATTATTAATTTCCCCAGCCCTAAGTAACCACTATTCTACTTTTCATCTCTAGAGATGTGCCTATTTTGGGCATTTCACATAAAGGGAATCATATAAGACATGGTCTTTTGTGACTGACTTCTTTTACTTAGCATAATTTTTCAAGGTTCATACAAGCATGTATCAGTATTTTATTCCTTTTTATAGCCAAATAATATTCTGTCATATAGACATACCACATTTTGTTTATCTAATCCATTGTTAATCCATTCAAAAGGTGTTGTTTCCAACTTTTGCCTTTTATGAGTAACACTGCTATAAACACTCATGTACACATTTCTGTACGAGCTTATGTTTCCGTTTCTCTTCAGTATAGATATACCTAGGATTGGAAGAATTTAGCCACTTTAAAAATTTTAATAACATTTATTTTTATATCTAACTAGATTCTCTTACTGTCAGAGTATGTTGTTTTGACCTCTGTAGAGGACAACTAGATCCTTCTTTGTAGTTGATGCTCAAGTTATACAGAAGATTACTTAACTCTTTATGTTAATTCCATATTAAACAATTTGAATTCAGGTTTTTTAAATCTATTGTGCCGATCACATTTACTGTAACATGAAACTGCTCTAATATTTCCATAACTTTTATACTTCTCATAAACCACCCTTCCGGTATCAGAACTACAGTGTTCATTTACTGACCACTTTCTGTGTACAGGTACTATGCTAAGTGCTCTGTGTGTACTTCTCTAATTCTTAAAAGAATCCTGTGAGATAAATGTTATTATCCCAATATTACAGACGAGGAAAATGAGGCTCAAAGAAATTAAGTGACTTACCCAAGGCCTCCAGTTAAACAAGTGGTAGGGATAGATTAGAAGCCAAAGGCCATCCAGCTCAGAAGCCTGGGTTCTTCTCGCACAGCAGGCTGTCCCACATTGAGAAGTCTTTGACCAGCGACGCCAAATAAAATAATTTTATTCATAACTCTTATGTAATTGTTTCAACTATTCACTTCAACATAGACACCCACAACAGTGAGCATGAAAAGCTTAAGAGTAAAATCTCAAATATCGGCCAATGGTTGGATACTTAATATTATACATTAAATAATATATTGATAGAAGAGTAATTTCAAAGATTTTTGATCATGATCAGAATAAGAAATATGTCTTATATCAAAACCCAGTTACCACTTATAAACAAAAGTTTCAAGCATGAGTTCATATTCTTTGCAGGTTTCAGGACCCATAGGTCTCCAACTACAATTTTAAAAACATTGGCATAGAGTATCTGCAATGAGGCAGACTATTTTTTTATCACAGACTAATCTGAAAGTTACTCCTCTTTCTTGAAAATAGCCAGGAACAATGAAAATCCTTCCCATTGCCATAGGGCCATGAAGCAGCCGAGTAGAAGATAGGAGGCAGATTGGAGACACAGTAGTTTATAGAGGCTGCAGCTAGCATTTCCAGAGCTAAATGAGCTCCCAGCAAAGAGAGCATACAGAGAGACCGAGAACCGCAGTGCCACCCAAATGGAGAGTTCCGGAGTAATCAGCGACAAATCATCAACAACTTCTAAAGCGTATTGAAGGAAAGAAGATCACTTCAGAAATATGGCTAAGACTCTATTTTCAAACAAGTGCAAACTTAAAAACAAAGAACTGTAAAATAATCTGGAATTTATGGTAAACTACTGCAAACTTAGGAACAGAGAATTGCAAGATAATCTGCAATTTATGGGATAGGCCTTGATATAAGGAAATGGTCTTCAACTATAGATCAGTGTAGGCTCACAACAAGCAGAAATGATCAATGACCAAGGGTGAAAGTATCATATTGATACTAGTATTGATGAGAAATATTTCTATTGGGTATTGTTTTTAAGGTTTCCATAATTTCTACGGAGAATAATATTTTACCCTAACTACATGTTACCTGCAGTTTGTTATAGACTCAAATTATATTTAACTCTTCACTCTCATTCTCAGCCCATAGTTATCATTTGTTCATCTCAGTTTTTCTGTTGCCTTTACAAAATCCTTAGTTAAAAACAAAAAATCAGTGTATTTTTAGAGACGGCTGTTTGGTCTGGGTGGTCCCAAATGACAGTTGCCACCAAGTAAGCAGCACCTCATGTATAACATTCCTTTAGCAAGAATTATGCTTCTTTGGCTGTATACCACATCCACATGAGAGAGGTCACCACGTTGCCCCATAATTAGCATGATCAAATAAAATGGTACTCTTGCCAGATCTCCTCTTTGGAGAGCTTCTTTAGCTTTCCTCTCGACAGTAAACAGGGATTACACACAGATATAGTTTTCAGTGCATATGTCATCAAGATTTTAATAAAGAAGTATTTACAGAACAAACCTCCTCTTAAGATAACCAATTCTAGGTCTTCCTTAGCGTTGGGCGGATGTAATCTTTCATGTGATTGCTAAACTTTACCCACCTCTGCCCACAACTTTATGTGTCTCAAAATGCAAGCCACAGAAGGATGTAGCAGAAGGACTGGAGCTCAGGAGACGCAAGACACAGTAAATGCCAGCTCTGTCTTAATAGCCATGGCTTAGATTTCGTCCTAGTGAAAGTAATAGTATTAGGAAAGTCAGCAATCTTTTTGGAACCTCAGTTTCCTCATAGGTGGAAAAGGGAAAACATTATTATCCTGGCCTCAGTAACAGGGTTGTTGTAAGAGCTGAATGAGATAAAGCATATGAAAGCTCTTTATAAATTGAACTACAGTAATATAAAGGTGAAAGGAACTTCATTGGGCAGCCTGTGATCCTTACAAGCTAGCTATCTAAATACTTCTCCCCATGATACTAACAAATTGTTAGAACTGCTTGTTCAAGTCTGTATTTGACAGCCAGTTGCCTCTAAATGTGATCCTTACCTCTTTGGTTTTCCGGGTCTCAGCTCCAATCCCCTTTCTTTGCAGTTTGAATTGTCCTCACTGAGAGATGTGGTCTCGTGAAATGCAAGAGACTGCCGCCGTGTCACCACGGAGAGCCAGACAGCCGAGAAACAGATAGCTGAGGAGTAAATACTGAAAACATTTCTTCAAACTCAGGACTTTAAAAGAAAAAGAGTGTTTCTTTTCAAACCCACGTAGAACAAAAACTGCTGCAATTTGAATAATTTACCATTTCTATGGCTTAATTGAGTTATCTCAATTAAAAACACAATGAGAAAATTTCAGTAGAAAACTTGCCAGAGAAGAAATAATTAAAATAATTACTATGTTTAAGAGGAAATTTCCTGAACTGAGCATATTGTTCATGCAAAAAATCTTAAATCATTATAATCTACAGTAATCATTTTCTTCACATTGCAAATACACAATAAGTACTCTGTTCCTAAAATGGTGGTGCCTCTTTTGGTAAAGGAATGGTAACTCCCCAAAGCTGGACCACTTGAAGGTGCTGATGCCAAGCTTGCCATGGTAATTAATTGCTCAGTTGCCCCCATGTTATTATATTTGATGACAAACCCCACCAAAGATGGCAAGAATTTGCTCGCCTGGAATTAGGAACTTTCAAAGGATTCAGGAGCTTGGCTTTATATCAAAAACAAAGAGTATGATTGGTTACTGAATATACAGTATAATATATTTCGATATTATCACCTCTCTTAGGAAATTTACCTAGAATCACATAATCATTTTGTTTTGTAAATTACTGTAATTTTCATTCATTTGTGCCCTAGTGAAAAAAGGCATTGTGCATCTCTACACCTGCAATTAAGATAATACCGTAAGTACCACACTGGGCCTAGCAACGGTGATTCACAGTAGGGCAAGAAAGGCCAAGACTGGAAATCTAAAAGTGGTATCCATTAGATGTAATAGATCTAGGGACGTAGCTAGTCAAGGTCAAGGCTGGGAGAGGGAGAAAGACAGTAAGCACAGGGAGAAGTTTAAAAAATACTATAAGGAAGATCCAGGAAGCGTACGAAGGTAGGAAATGAGGGCAAATAGGCAAGTTTTGTTCTGGGTCTATGATGCCCACAAAAATAGATGGGATAAGGAGCAGGGAGGCAAAAAGAATGTAAATCTGCAAAGGCCACAAGCGAAGAAGAGTGAGTGAGTCTTTAAGAACTGCACCCTTTAAAGAGGTCATGATACCTGATTTTAGGGCAAACATATCCTCGGTCCTGTGATTTATAGTCATGTAAGAACTCACAGGTGTGTGATATAATAAGCGGATACGCACTGCAGTGAAGATTACAGTGGAAAGAAAGCACTAGTTCTTATAGAGGTCTTTCATATAAGTGAAATTTTCTTTTTTTTTTTCTTTTTTTTTGGCAAAGCCCCTACTTATTATTTCCCTGATGTTTTGGTATTGAGCAACAATATAGGATGTATTGACCCTCAAGCCTCTAAGTAGAGCGAAGAAGCCCCAGTGTATTTTTCCTCATCACTGGAGAAAAATAATAATTGCTCTATTTTTTTGAGCACGGTTTTGGCTATCTATTATTGTGTAATAAACTACCCCAAAATTAAAAACTTAGTGGCTTCACTTAGAACTTTGTGGCTTGAGAAAACCAAACTATTATCTCTCGTATTGACTAGGCACACACAGGTAGGTGAGTCTCCTTTTCCATGGAGAGTTGAGGGCTGCAGTTCTCTGGAAATTTGAGCGGCCTGGAGTATCCAAGATGGCTCCCTCACATGGTTGGTGCTTGGTACTGACTGTTACTGGAGATGGAGCTATCAAACCAAGTACCTTTGGCCTTTGTGTGTGGCTTGGGCTTCTCATGGCTCAATGGCTGGATTCAAAGGAGCATTTCTAGCATGTGAGTGAAAGCTCTCAAGGCCCAGCCTCAGAGGTTATATGGCAACATTGCTGCTGCATTCTTTTTTTTTTTATTATTTATTTTTGGCTGTGTTGGGTCTTCGTTGCTGCACGCGGGCTTTCTCTAGTTGCAGCGAGCGGTGTGCAGCCTTCTCATTGAGGTGGCTTCTCTTGTTGCGGAGCACGGGCTGTAGGCTTGCAGGCTTCAGTAGCTGTGGCTCATGGGCTCTAGAGTGCAGGCTCAGTAGTTGTGGCGCACGGGCTTAGTTGCTCCGCAGCATGTGGGATCTTCCCGGATCGGGGCTGGAACCCACGTCCCCTGTATTGGCAGGCGGATTCTTAACCACTGCGCCACCAGGGAAGTCCTACTGCTGCATTCTTTAGGTCAAGGAAAGTCTCAGGAGAGGCCCAGATTCAAAGTGGGGAGAAATAGACCCCACTGTTAGATGGGAGGTGTGACAAAGAATGTGCGGCCATCTTTATTTCACCACGACTATGTACTGTGTTCCAAGCACTCTGGTAAGTGCTTTATCCACTATATCTTATATAAACCTCAGAACCACAGAGCAGGTGAAACATCATTATCCTCAGTTCGTCAGTTAGGAAATTTGGTGATCAGAGATATTCAATTATAGAGTTAATAAATGGGTCAGATGGGATTCGGATGCAAGTCCCTCTTTCTCCACAGCCCCAATAAGCCATACAGAAAGAGTATAGCGATGACAACTGCTTATGCATTTTTTAGGTAAGCTGTATGGGTCTATTAGTGGATCCCAAATTATTGGTTGAGTCCCCTCCCTCATTCCTTTTATCTTAAGATTATGAAGCTTTTTAAAGCCTATAAGACTACGTTGATTAACCTTGTCTAAAAATTTTCAAGGTACAATTTTCTATACTAGTTCACTTCGCTTCTCCTGATTCTTCCAAATAGATAGGTGTGTTGAGTTCTTGCCACTCTGGAAATTACAAAGAGAGACTAGGTCAAATCACATGCCTCTAAGTTTTTCGCTCATGTCCAGTTCTGCCCTGATCAAATATACTTAATGATAGAAGCCTATGGGGAATGTGCCTAGCTGAAGTGAAAGTAACTATTATCACGAACTAATTGTACTGTAAAATATGCATAGACATGTAGCACTTCAAACATAAAAAAATATCCCCTTAAACTCATTCATTGTCATTTTCCTTGAGTATTTTATCCGTTTCAGAATCTGTTTTTAAGGCTATAAAAACTGTGTGAAAAAAAGCAGCCTTCAATCAAAAGTAGTTTTGTCTATATAAACAGCTAGTTCGATGGATATCTCTTCTGCTTCAGTTTACTTTTCCACCAAATAGATCAATTATGTGACTATGGCTTATGAAAGAGAGATATAGAAAAGATGGACCTGTTTGAAGTTTTGGAACACATTTGCAAGGAAAGATTAAAAGACTGGTGTGATGTAGTTTAGCCTTGAGAAGAAAAGAATGGGAAAAACTTAAAGTACTCTCACTGATAGGAACTTGTACACTCTATTTAAAGTAAGACAAATGTGAATGTGTTGAAATGACAGTGGGGTGGTTGGACATTGTTACAGGTAAATTTCACCAGGAACAGTATTGTAAAGTGCCGGCTTGGACTTTGAAATAAGGATGTAGGCTCTTACCACTAGCTCCTTTATAAACAGTGAAGATTCTCATATAGGTTGTAGCGTGGAGGGGACAGATTCTACATGAAGGCATGGAACTAGAGGCATTTGCCTGCAAAAGGTCCTGTGGGTTATGATTTTATGAAATGCTTGAGTATGTATCCTTGGGTTAATGATTGGGAATATGAAGCCCAACAAAATTAACTAGCTTCCTCAAGGTCATTGGCTGAATCAATATAACAAAACAGAATTAGAAGATGGTTTTCTCCCTTCTTTCTTCGGTTGGTAGATTCTACCCTGTGTAGGATGATAAAAAAAAATTAAAGAAGGAAGGAAAAAAGAAGAAAGAAGAGAAAGTCAGAATGATCTAACTGCATTAAATGTAGTCACTCCTACATCCTCAGAAATTTAGCAGTATAGTTTTCCTGGTTTTGCTCACTAATAGTTCATTGCGGTTATTCAGCAAGCATCAGGCTTCGGAGTCCTCTCCTGAGTCTTCTGTTTCATGCAAAGAGAATGGAGGGCATATGGAATTGTGGAGCAGGTTTTTATGCATCCTGACATCTGCCCACATTCATTAGTCCATACTCAGTCATATGATCCTACCTTATTGCAAGGGAGGCTAGAACACGTGAGCTTAGCTGTGTGCACAGCACTGTGTGTATGTGTGGGCAGGTAGGAGAAAGAGTAACAAAGCCAAGAACAGACCCCGAAAGACTTTGTTTCAAAGTACTAATACTTGTTAAGCATGAACTTTGACACTGCCAGTATAATACTAGAATGCATTAGTGCTTCAAGCACAAGACCATTTTTCATTCTTTTAAAGATATAGTTTAAGAACAAATGTTGAAGTTTTTAGCGTGGACTTCTATTAGAATTTCACTTGAAAATCAAACTTATTGTGAATTCCACTAGAAATTCGTAGGACTGAGCAATGAAATAGTGTAATTTTTAGTAAGTGCCAACCATTTCCATGTGAATGGGGCCTTTATTAAACATATTTTAACACTCCTGTAGATTAATAATGTGTTAGCAGAAAAAGACATTTTGAGCTTAGTGCAAGTATCCTTCCATCCCAATTATACTGTGACATTAAATCTTGTGACATTTAATAAGAAAGGCCATTTCACCCATGGCTACCTCTAGTGCAGATGATTTATGCAACAGTGTTCCCATAGACAAAATTACGAAAAGAAGGCATTCCAACATGCTGATATGTCGAACTGCCCACATAAATAAGGTGTAGCAAAATATATAAATTGTTAATATTATAATTACCTGGTACCTGAGATAAAAGAAAGAGAAATTAACAACACTGGCTTTTAATTAATAAAAATTAAACAAATATAAATGGATAAGTCACAGGAGAAGTTGCTTAGTAAAAGGGATTCAGGAAGTTATTTTTCCCCATGGGAGGCATTTAAAGCTTTTTTCATAATGTATATCCATCTGGCATATTTGGCCTCTAGCATACCTTAATATTCGTTGAGATTTAAATTACTTTGACTTTAGAGTTATAAGATGCCTTGATTACCTTAGAGAGTTGAAATTCTTGTATCTGAGGTTGAATTCTTGATCTTTTAAATTAAGGTGTTTTGACACCTTAAATGTCTAAATTTTACTTTTATGTGTGTGTGCTTAATCTGCCAGTGATTGTATAATTTCCTTCCAGAGGGTTAGAATGTCTAACTCTGATTGTGAATTTGCTCTGAGTTTTACAATTAAACTATTCATTTGGCATTAAGTAATAAAGAAGAAAGTCTAAGAGGTGCTGATTAAATATTTGTCAAGGTACATATTTACTTTTATTTTTGATCTTTACACTGTTGACATGATGGAAAATATCTAATGTGATAGAAAATAAATCATCAAATCAGACATTTACAGGGTTACCTTAGACTTCAAATGACCAGAATGAATTTTTAATTTAAATAAATAAATTTTTCAGTTGTTTTTGGTTTTAAATCAGAATCATAGTTTTCAAGAGAACATGCTAGAGTCACAAAGAGCCATTTTTTTTGTACACTGAGAGGTCTGGGGAGAAAAATTTTTTTCCTCTGCCCTCTTAGGTTCTATAACTGAGCCTGAGAATTAAACTGACAAAAGACAGATTAACAGGCAAAAAGTGTACAAATTTTACTTGATGTTAATATTATTACATGTACACAGAGTCCTTCATATATAAGAAATGAAGGCTCAGAGAAGCAGGTAGGCTTGAGAACTTATATACCATTTTAATAAAAAAATGATAAGTTACAGAGATGTGACAAAGCAAAGGAAAAGGCGGTTTCGTCTAAGGGTAGCAAACTGTGGGAAAGTGACTAGGAAATATATGGGGGAAACTAATGGAAAATAAGGGTTGTTTTAGTAGGTTTGTCTGTACAGATTCATCTCAGCATCAACTCTGTGTCTGCAGTGGTAAGAATATTCTCCTCTTCCTGTACAGGGAGCGCATCTTTCTCATGGGAAATCTGTGCCCTACTTAGAGGTAGAAGGGGAGAGGTCAGGGAGCCCTTCTTGAATCTCAGTCACCTTCAGCTCAAAATGATCAATATGGCATATTTTGGGATGGCACGTTCTGATCTCCTTCAGAGTTTTATATTACTTATATAGTTAGTATTTGTATGTGTTTAATTATGCATGCATATAAATAGATAAATAGGAAAGATAACTAGCTAAATGATAGCATATCTTAATCAAATGGTCTAAAAATTACTATCTTTGAATTTCAAGCCTTTACGAGTTTTAGACAGTGCTCAGGTCCATAGACAAGAAATGACACTATTAGAATTGAAATAGCCTTGATGAGATGTTAACCATTCTGAAGACAGCCCGTATCTATGATAGAAGTAGATTTAAAGGACAATAATCTTGAGATTAAGAACTGCCCCCTAATATCATTATCACAGAATCCCTCCCTCACATTAATATAAGTAATACTATATCCTCTAGATAGATTTTGTCTCCTGTGACAGGCAAATGGCCCTCATCGACTTAGTGATGGGATTGGCTTCTAAGGATCCTAGAGTAGTTTATCATTAGAGGACAGATATTATACTTACTGATGTATCTGTTGCCCATTCCCATCCTAAATGTGCTTATTGAAAACAGGACCCATGACTTACTATACTCTCTTTATAACCTCATGGCTACTGTCTGGGTTAGTGTGTTAGTTTGGGTCCTTTGGACTACCAATAACAGGCCAATCCAAGCAGATTTTAGCGGTAAGAAAGCAGAGCATAAAATAGGGTGGGTCCAGTGGCTCAGTAATGTTTTCAGGTTCTAGAGTTTGTATCTCTCTCTGCTCTCCATCCAGAATGTTGTCTTCATCCTGAAGCTGGTTCCCCTTTGATTTAGAATGACTTTCAGTGGCTGCTGCACACCCCCTTGTTCAAGTCAAGGAGGAAAAAGAGAGATTAACTTGAACTGTTCTCTAGCAAGAGATAGGGAGAATGTTTTCAGAGGTCACCAGCATGTACTTCTTTAGATCTCATTGTCTGTTATTGTGTTGCATGCTTTTCTTGAACTTATTACTAGCAAAGAGGATAGAGTGCCTGAAGGCCAATCACAATAAGGTCAATCCCCCCAGTTGCCATTTTGCTTCTCCGTGGAAAGGGAATGGAATGGATGTTGAGTGACCAACCACAGTGTTTACCATAATGGGATAAAGGCATGGAAAATGAGGAGGGAGATGATGGAGAAACAGATGTGGAATGAAGGCATTGGAGGCCCAGTGGGACTACCCTTCTGCCAGAGATAGAGACGATACAAGCCAAACAAAACTGAAGATAAAAGCGGAGAAGAAATGACAAATCAAAAATAGATAAGAACTATTTCATTTTTTTAAAAAAGTGGAGTACCAAACTTTTACCAAAAATTTATGTTTATTCATAGAGATATTCTATTTTTCTGAGAAGATGAGGATGTACTTTAAAAGGATAAGAGAAAAGCAAGGAGACAGATAGTGCTGTCTTTTAGTTAATGTTAACTCATGATTTGGGAAAAGGGCTGCGTATGAGAAAGACTACCCTCTTGATCTATTTCTTTTGTATAGAAAGATTTAACCACGTAAATGTTGACATATTGGGTGGTTTGTTATAAGTGGGCAGAGTATAGATAATGAGAAGTTCAACTGTACTTAAAATCAATGAGCTTGTCTTTGTGATGAGCTGTAATGAGTCTGCTCCTATGTATTTTGGAAAATGCATGTTCTTTGTAGAAAACCTATCTCTACAACCTTTCCTGGATTTCAGCTTCTAGACAGAGATTTACCATTTCATAATCAAAATTATGTGCAGGTACCAGCTCTAAAAGGTTCACTATCACTATCCAAAGTGTCAATACATAGCTCTAGGGGACTGACAAATTCACCTACTCCAAGGAGGAACTGTCACTAAGACAGGCCATAATTAAGTATCGATAACCACAAGGTTTCCTCTAATAGCATTTCAAGTGAGAAATAAGAACGTAACCTGGTAGTAGTAATCATTCCAAAATGTCTACCTCTTTAATAATTTTAATCCTGAACCAACCCAGACCTCAAAATCTAGGGAATGGGACAGACCTCTGTGTTTAGAACAAGTGTCTGTGGCTAGTGATAGGACCAAAGTGGAAACCACATCTTCATCCAAGATAAAATCTAGGGACCAAAATCTGTGTCACAAGCCAAGTCAGTTGTGAGATGCCAGGGGTCATTGAGCCAACCTTAGGGCAAAGGTTGGTGTTAGGAAATTTTCTTCCTGGTTTATTTGGACAAAAAAGAGAAAACCTGCTCTTGAGACCTCGATCATCTGATTAATTTGTACGTTAATTGGGTTAACTATATAAGTGCTTCACCTGTCATGTTGCCTGTGTAGAATAATCCTGGGCATATGTACAGTTTCTCAAAATATGTTTGTTTTTTAAAAATGGGCTTTCTTGGGCTTCCCTGGTGGCGCAGTGGTTGAGAGTTTGCCTGCCGATGCAGGGGACACAGGTTCGTGCCCCGGTCCGGGAAGATCCCACATGCCGCGGAGCGGCTGGGCCCGTGAGCCATGGCCACTGAGCCTGCACGTCCAGAGCCTGTGCTCCGCAACGGGAGAGGCCACAACAGTGAAAGGCCCGCGTACCGATAGATAGATAGATAGATAGATAGATAGATAGATAGATAGATAGATAGATAGATAGATAAATAAATGGGCTTTTTATGATATAACATTGTTAAAATATAGTAAGCTGTCCTTTCTGGAGGTTACCTAGAGCCCTTCATCATTTTCTTTCATTTTCTCAAATTCACCTTCTGGCCAAATCCAGGGTGCACCTTGGAGTTTCACTTATGAAAGTGTTGAAAAGTCACATAAAGTCATTTTTGCATTAAGGCCCTGGCAAGATAGCTGGTTTTGTGTGTGTGTGTATATATATATATATATATATATATATATATATATATATACACACACACACACAGATTATTTATGGTGTAAATAGACATTGCCAGGGAGTTGCAGTTAAGAATTGGGGTGGCCTGCAGTGCTCAGTAAGAGGGATATCTGTGAGAATTTCAGTGTATCAAGCAAATTTTGAGGTAGAGGAGTGCCCTGGGGTCACATAGTTCCATCTTGGCCAAACAAGCTCACAGATCTGCAATTCACCATAGTGCAATTTTCTTTCCCTAGTAAAGCCTAATCTTTTAATGTTTGAAACCTGTGGTTTCTAAAATGAGCATCTAATATCCACCTCTTGGTTCTCTCATATTCCACTGCTGCAGTGGGTAAATTGGGCTAGTGCCCCTGCAGCACATCTGTTATAACCTTAAGGATGGCATTGCCTTATGAAAGTTTTTTTTTTTCCCCTTGTCAAGTTTAAGCAGAAACATTTCAGACATGGAGGCTCAAAAAATCATTTACAGTCTGGGAAATAGAATCCATCATATTTCTTCTCTGATGGAAAAGAATAACAGATTGTTTAATTCAGAAAAGGGAACAAGTGACATGTTGATGTGTTGCTTTAGTTCCAAACATTACTGGCAGAAGGCTGATAAAAATGTCTTTATATATAATCATTAACAGTAGGACTTTTCTAGGGGGTTGGTGACAGCCTGTGATTAAACAAAAGAACTAACTTACCTCATTCTAAGGCAGAATGCAAATCTATCTTTCATTCTTAAAGGGATCTTAAGAAAATTACCTATTTCTATGAATGATCTAGTTTGTAGCTTTTATCAGTAGATAGTTAATTTATGAATAGTGGACCTAAAAAATTCAATATTTTCTTCCCTGTGGTAACATGTTTGCAGTAAATGAGACATTAACCTTTTAAAATCTTTGCCTGAAACCAGGAGTCAAATGTTTTTTAACAGACGTTATTGGGGCCTTTTTTTTCTTCTGCTACAGCTTGATCACTGTGCTTCTACATTATGAGTCAGCCCAGAATTCCATAATGCAAACTAACCAGTTCTCTAATAATCCTCTATGTTCTAATTCTCATTGAAACATTGAATCTACTGGGCTCTACACTTGTTTTGATAGGTTAAGTAATCAGGTGTCTTGAAGGCTAATATTCAAACAACCTACACCCTTTTTATTTGCTTTTCAAAAATATTAAATAATTTTTTGCTATTTTTCAGATATTCTATAGTATTTATGTGTGAATTTTATACTGTGAAATTTTTAAAAATCCTTTTTTCCTTGAAGAATATCATGTTGGTATTGAAAATAATGTCAGACTCTAACAGGAGGTCATGGGAAAATTTATGAAGATTTACCAACTTGAGCAATTCTTAACCTTCTTTTTGTACTTTCTACAATAATTCCTATTTTTTTATCCCATTTAGAAAGCAAGATATAGAAGATAAAATTCTATTTTTAATGTATTTTATACACGTATATTAGAAAGTGGAAAGAAAATGTCTGAAAAACAAATACCCAATATTTGTTGTGGGATAAAACGGGGTGCGAGAGGATGGTCACGTCCCAGGAATTGGGCAAGTGCCTGGGATAGGCCGCCAAGTGATGGCTCTTGGCTTCATGCAGGAAAGAATTCAAGAGCAAGCCAAAGAAAAAAGAAAGCAGATTTATTCAGAGAGACACACTTTGCATAGAATGTGGACCATCTCAGAAGTCAAGAGCAGCTCCAAGGTGTGGGGGTGGTTAGTTTTTATAGGCTGGCTAATGTCGAAGGCTAAGGAGCGGGAGGATTGTCCTTGCTATTTCGGGGAAGGGGCAGGGATTTCCAGGAACTGGGTCACTGCCCAGTTCTTGACCTTTTATGGTCATCTCAGAACTGTCATGGTGCCTGTGAGAGTGTCATTTAGCATATGCTAATGTATTACAATGAGCATATAATGAGGATCAAGGTCTACTGGAAGTCGAATCTTCTGCCATCCTCCTGGGTCTAGTAGGTTCTAACTGGGTTTTGTCATGTCCTGTTTTTCGTAATGGTTGTGTCATTCTTTTAATGGTTGTGTCCTGCCCCCTTCCTTCCTGTCTCATATTGACATCGATAACTATCTCCTGTTTATTAGCATATGAGTTTTTGCTTTTCTTTTTATCTTGTTTATATTTCTAACTTTTAAAAATAGTAGATACATGTTACTTCTGTAGAGAAAAAAAAAAAATGTTTAAAAAATATTCTTAAGCAGTTTTCCTCTGAGGATATATGTCTAGATATGTTAGAAGGGGAGCCCAGATTTTGACAGAACTGGTAATTGGCAATTAACTTATTTCTTTCAGTACTTTATCTTTTGGGAGACACAATCAACATAGGTTAAAATATTGCAAAGCTTCAATATAATTTTTATTTTCAGAAATATTTAATGTATACAAAAGATCTTCTAAGAATTCAAAAGATAATTAAACATCAAGGATATTTTTAATTAATTATGAGAACATCAATATCCATTTCCAAGACATTTCTTAGTAAGCTAAAAATAAATGTGCTTTTTCTTGAAATTGTAATCTCTCAGAAACTGAGAACCAGGGAAATGTTGAAACCATGTTCACTAAAGGCAAGGATAAGGCCAAACTGCCACTAACACTATTATCATTCTATATTTTCCTACAGGTTCTAGCAAATGAAATAAAACAGCAATAGATAAATGTATGTGTTGGAAAAGAAGAGACAAGATTGTGAAAATTATTATTATTTATAGATGATACAGTTATCCAGTAAGGAAAACATAAGAAAATCAGCAGATACTTTATAAAATAATTTAGTAAGTGGCTATCCTTGATAACACAAAAATTCAGTGCCTCTCTGTATGTGTCATTCATAATATCAGTATAAAAGAGAATAGGGACTTCCCTGGCAGTCCAGTGGTTAAGACTGTGCACTTCCAGTGCAGGGGGTGTGGGTTCGATCCCTGATCGGGGAACTAAGATCCCACAGCTGTGCATCTCACATGCCGAACAGGGCAGCTAAAAAAAAAAAGAGAGAGAGAATGAAAAAAAGTTCTCGCATTTAAAATAACTACTATACATATGAAAACTCTAGACTTGAAAGAGGCAAAGCCTCTGTGAAGAAAATGACAAAATCTGGAGGGCAGACATTAAAAAACAAAACTAGATGGAAAATCTAAATATGTAAGAGTTATCAGTTCTCCCTGAATCTATTTGTGAATGTAAAAGTCTTCATGGACATCTAGTAGGATTGCGGGGATATGCAGAGTTCTTAGAAAAAAATGTGAATCTAAAATCTATCCAGCAAAATAAATATTAAAATAGTTTAAAATTTTAAAAAGATTAATGCATATGGGCTTGTTAAAATGTGTTCTAGAACTATAATAATTAAAACGGTGTGGAAATGATAAGTATTCAGGGAATTCGTATAGTTCATTGGGGCATAATGCAATGTCCAAAAGCTGAATGAAGTTCAAATGCAGACTGACAATGTGATAAACATATTTTAAATGTATCAGAAAAGGATGAAATATTTAGTATATCAAACTGATACAATTGGCCAACAATTGATAGGTAGGTAGGTGATGGATGGATGGATGGATAGATAGATAGTTATAGATATAGTTTTACCCACAAATTACTCCTAAATAAGTTCCAGATTAAGTTGAATACGAAAAGTAAGAACATATACATACATACATACATACATATGTGTGTGTATATATATATATATACTAAAGAAAACATAAGAGTTTTAAAATAAGTATTGGACTAAGAATGAACTTCCTAAGCATTGTATCAAAGCCAGAGATGATAAATGAAAAGATTGTTGATTTACCCACCCAAAACCGTAAAATTTTGTGAGTCACATATGACACCATTTAAAGAGTTGAAAAAACAATAAAAGTAAGATTTAGGACAGAATACTAATATCTTTAATAATTATAATAATACCTAGCACTTATGTAGTGCTTATCATGTCAGGGCCTATTCTAAGTGCTTTAAATGTATTAACTAGTAATTCTAAGAGCTCCATGAGAAAGGTACTTTATTATCCTTTTATAAGCAATGAAACTGAAGCAATAAAACTGAAGTATAGAAAGATTTTTAGTAGCCCAAAGTTAGACAATTAGTAAATAGAACCAGAATTTGGAGCCAGGTCACCTGGATATCGAGACTGTGCTCTTCCTGCTCTGATGTATGCCACTAAACACTTGACTTACTAACAATTAGTAAGGTAAACATTCAAATGGAATAATGGACAGAAAGGTTATTTACCAAAGAAAGAAACACTATAGTCAATAAACACTTGAAAGTAGTAGACAATAATGATAACCAAAGAATGAAAAATAAAAGGGGACTGATTATTTAGTTTTTCATACTAGTAATGATTTACAATGTTGATTAAATATCCTGAGGAGTTACGTGTGTGGGGAAACAGGACCTCTTATGTGTGACATTTCTAAAGGGCAATTTTGCAATCTGTATCAAAAAAAATTTTGATCACATACTTTGACCCAGTAATTATTGTCCTAAGGGAACTATTAAGCAACTGTTTGCTTGTGTGTGTGTGTGTGTGTGTGTGTGTGTGTGTGTGTGTGTGTACATCAACAAAATGAGTTGGAATTATCTAGGCTGAGTGGCTTGTAACCATAAGAAATTCATTTCTCCTAATGCTGGAGGCTAGGAAGTCCAAGAACAAGGCACTGGCAGATTTGGTGTCTGGTGAGAGCTTTCTTCTTGCTTCATAGGTGGCTGTCTTCTTGCTAAGTCATTACGCAGCAGAAGAGGAAGAGAGCTCTCTGCGGTTCTTTTAATAAATACACTAATTCCATTCATTATGGTCCCACCCTCATAATCTAATCACCTCCTAATACCATCATATTGGGGGTTAGAATTTCAACATATAAATCTTGTGAGGACACAAAGATTCAATCCATAATACCAGGCATTTTCTATCACTCACTCTCAGCATGTTGGCTTTTCCATTTTAAACTTAACGCCTCATGGTCATAAGATGGTTGCCTCAGCTCTAACCATCACATTCATCACACAACCACATCAAAGGCAGGAAAAATAATGGGGAGGGGACATGAGCGTTTCCACCTTGTGTGTTTCCCTCTTTTTATCTGGAAAGAAAATATTTCTCAGTGTCTCCCTGTCTCAGCAAACTTCCTTTATTGTCTTGGGAAAACTGGCATGTCCACCCTTAAACCTATCATTGGGAGACAGGCATGGGATTCCCATTGTTTGCTTAGAACAATTATGAGTCACCCCTGGGGCTGGATGAGAATCCACTCTCACTGTAAGAAAGGGATAGCCCTTTACTCCACCCTCAGTTATACAGAATTAGGGTTCTGTTAGTAGTAAAAAAAAGGGGTGAAGGCTGTTAGGTAGGCCACAAGTAGTGTCTGCCATAAAAACTGAATCTTGTTGACACAGTAAAACAAAACACAGCAAAACCTTTGTCAGACTTTTATTGGAAAAATAGGCTAGCCCACATTTCAAATTAACCATTCTTTTATCATTTATAATTTGGGAGATACAAAATCATAGAAATTTAGAACTAGAAGGGAACATAAAAATTACCCAGCCTAATTTGCTTAATTAATAAGGGAAGTGGGGTCCAGCAGGTTATAATCTACTTCACATCACTTGGCTTTGTAATTAAGGAGCCAGCCCAGCCTGTTGATTTCCTCCTCAACACAGGACCATCCGTGTGTTTGCCCCTAGCATGCTTGAATCTGGATAATACAAAGCAATGTTATAATGGACTTCTCTTCATTTATTGTGTTTTGTCTGATTTTCTGCTGTTGGATTAAGATTTTTTTATTTACTATTTCATGGCTTTCTCTTATTTAGTCCTTACTAAATCCAAATGAAAACCTGTCACATTTTACCATGGCAAAAAACAAACAAAAACAAACTGAAACAAAGGTATAAAATACTTTGGAACTTCCTTTTTCTTCTTGATACCTGTCCCACCATGAAAACCTCTTCTTTGAAACCCTTTTCCACCTTTTTGCTTGAAATATTTCCTCAGTTTCAGATTCCTAATAGTTGACACTTCCATAATTTTCTCCAACACAAAATTTCCAAAAACATATTGGATTACAGCACATTTTTTCAAAGTTTTTATTAAATTCAAACTTGCAGAAAGATTGCAAAAGTAGCACAAGGAATTCCCATGTATACTACATCCGTATTACCAAAATATTAACATTTAAACACCTTTGCTATATGTATGTATGTGTGTGTATATGTAAACTTTTCTGAGCCTTTTGAGAGTAAGTTATAGACATGATACCCCTTTATTCCAAAATACTCCAGTATGTGTTTCCTAAAACAAGGACATTGTCTTACATAAACACAAACAAAAAAATAATCAATATCAGGAAAATAACAGTGGTACAATGTCATTATCTAACCTACAGATCTTTTTAAAATTTCACCAATTCTTCCACAAATGTTCTTCATAACAAAAGAAAAGAAATTTTCCTACTCTAGATCACTGCAGAATCACGTGCTGTATTTGGTTGTCATGTCTTTTGAATCTTCTTTTCTCCAAAGCAATTCCTTATGGCTTTGTTTTGAAGCATATAGGTCCTTTGTTTTGTAGAATCTCTCTCAATTTGCTTTGCTTATGTTACTCATGATTAGATTCAAGGTGAGCATTCTGAGTGCTTCAGGAAGCAAATTATGTCAGCTTTTTCCTTTATAGATGATAATGTTGATCTTTGATTAAGGAGGTGTCATGCCAGACTTCTCTACTTTAAAGTTACTTTCTTTTTTCTTTGTAATTAATATCTTCTGGGGAGGTACTTTGAGACTATGTAAATATTCTCTGTCTCATCTATGACACCCACTACTTTTGCCTGAAGCATTTATTACTTACAAGAGTGGTTGTCAAATGATTTTCTAACTCCATTCTTCCTAGTACACTTATTAGTTGGCATTCCACTGGAAGAAACAGTTTTCCCTTCTCTCCCATTTATTTATTTACTTATTTATATCACTATGGATTCATGGATTTTTGTTTTTATAGTTTATATTGTCGTTATTCGATACTCAAATTGTCCCGGGTTTTACCAGTTGAAACCCCTTCAAGCTGGCTTCTATATCCTTTCTATATGTCTTAATCATTCTTTGAGCACTTTACCTCCCAAGCCCCAGCTCTGAAATCAGCCATTTTTCAAGGTTCCTCGTCCTTTTCAGTAGAGAATAGTATTTAGACCAATATCCGGTCACTAGGTGTGTTCATTGTTACTTGGGTGTTATTGCTCATGGTATAATTTTAAAGTATAATATACCAATGGAAAACCAACTGGGGTTCTTAAAATAGTATACATGCTTGGATTAAAGTGCACAAGAAAAAATCCTTACTGAATTAATTGAGGAAAGTAATGTTCAGAGATTTATTCATACAAGTTTTTATGGCATGACAATGAGAATTCCACAAATTCTGTAGAATCAAATCATGGGATAGAGGATGGAAGGATTGAAGGATAAATGGGTGGATGGATGGATGGATGGATGGACGGAAGGATGGATGATAGACATGTTTTATAGAATATAGTTTTGAAACTTTATTACCACTTCAGTCTCAAGCACTAAACCATTAATTATTAATACCATTATTAATACTTTTCAGTTCTTCAACAGCATGTGAGGACAAAACTCATAAAACTTTCTGTCCTAATAGCCCTCTTTTTTTTTTTCCTACTCCCCCAGTGTTGGTTTAGAATTCATTGCTTCTTTTCACTACTAAAAATTGAATAAGGAAAGTTGTTTTTAAAGCTGTAATGTTAAAATGCATCAGTGATTCAGATGAAAAATCTCTCTGTGCTTTGCATTATGATAAATGATCCAGCAATTATTTCAAATATAGTAGGCTCTAAATTCGAAGCTAGTAGAAATGCATCTGTGTTTTAATTAGCTATTTATTGTTTAATGTCAGGGAAAATAAAATTTTTTGAATAGTTAAAATACTTGTATATGTGTCAGGAAAAAACCTTATATAGATGCCCTCTCTCTAGAAGTAATTTTACAGTATCTTTTAGATCTAATTTTGGGATTCTCAACATTGCAATTTTGTTTAAATCCTATACCTTAGAGCTACTGAACTGTAGCTTTATACGTGTGATTCCTTTATAATGCTTTATATTAAAACCTCAATTTCATAACACTTGATGACATGTTGACAGATGTAATTCAGCACATATGCACTGTCTCTCTCTCTCTCTCTCTCTCTCTCTCTCTCTCTCTCTCACACACACACACACACACACACACATGCACACACACACACACACACACACACACCAACAAGAAAATAGCAGAAAAATCTCAGCTTTCAGGTGATTTATGATTTATTGCAAGTACTGAAGATTATGGGTTGTGGAATCTGCAGGAGTTAGATTCTCATCCCAGCTCTACCCTTTACTGGCTGTGTGACCTGGGGGTAAATTACTTTACTTTTCTAAACTTCAGAGTCCTTATCCAAATGGTAAAATGATTCAAATGTGGATACCGCCTAACACTATCTCAAAATATCTCACCAAAATAGTACAACCACATGAGATAATGCATATGAAGGGTTGGTGCTAAACCTGATTGATTGCAAATGTTCAACAATCTCCATTGTTAGTATTTACTAAGGATATTTCTCTAGAAAGATTAATGAAAATTCAGCTTGAAGGTGAGCAGTCTGATTTTTGTTCTTCTTCTGCAGGTGCTGTATGTTTTCAGAGTTTTAGAACAAGATAATATTAGAATACTGTTTCAGTTCTGGATGTCTGAGTACTTGTGCAAATTTTTTGCCTGAGTTCTGTTTTGTCCTACCTATATTTATTGAGAACCTACCCTCCCCTATGGCTTTAAAATGCACATGGATTTTGATGATTCTTACAAGTACCACTCTGACTCAGAAATATTTTTGGTTTCCTCTGCTCCCTTCCCACTGACTCTTAGAACTTTGACTTCACTCCCTAGCACTTATCACAGTTTGTAATTATAAATTTATATATAAACATTTGTTTAATAGCTGCACCCATCCTTACACTAGATACTAAGTTGCATGAGGGCAGGAACCAGATCTATTTCAACCATGGAACATCCAGTGGAGTGCCTAATCATCATAGTTGTATTTTAGGACATTTCTGTCCTTGAAACTATTTTAAGGAGTTAAACCCACATGTACAATTGCACTGTGCCTTTTTTTTCCTGACATGAACGTTGAGAAAATATAACTTGAAGGATAAAGAAACAAATTAAGAGGTAATATTAATTAACCGGATCCATCGTCATGAAAAGGCGGAATCTTCCAGATACTTTGTGGCAGTTCTGCCAGGTATGTTTATGTGTGGAGATCCCAATATAAAGAAATAACAACATTGTTTCTTGTGATATTGCACCATGATATTAGTGACTTATTTATATTGTGTTCTATCCTCAGTGCTTAGCTCAGGGTCTAGAGATGGACTGTGCTCAGTAAATATTTGTTAAATGACTCAGTTTGCACATGAAGCTGATAAACATTTTGGATAAATGGCAAGGGCAGGCAAATATGTGTGTCTTCCTTTAAAATAAGTATTTGGTATCAGGTAATTTTCGTCTGTCATGTTATGTCTGTGCACCTTATTCCCCAGCTTGTAGCAGTGATGGTCTTTACCATTTGTAACCGTAGTGGAGTGCAAACTAGCTGCCTGTATGGTGGCATCCTTCTGCCAACAGTACTTGTGTCATACTGTTATAAGTTGCAGACAAGTGTCACCAGCTCAAAATTCTGGAGTAAGTGTAGGATTGATGAATGGTTTAAGTCTTACGAAAGTGAGTTTTGCCCAGCCACTAGTTGTCAGTTGCCAGATTTTTGTGTAGTGAAAAGTTGTTGATCCTTTAAAGTGCTATTCATTCAATGAGTCAGTCAGTTGGTAGCTAATATTTATTCAGGGATTTCAGCGGCCAGACACAATGTTAGGCATAGTTATATACCAGTCATCAAATAGGCTGCCTTTAAGGAGCTTGCAGTCCAATAAGAATGATAGGCATTAAGCAAGTAGATTCCTAACTACTAATTGTACTAAGCTAATAAAAAGCACAAAAAGAATGTTATAAGGAACAGTAACAGGAGGGACCTACTTTAAATTGGATGGTTAAGAAAATCCTTTCTGAGGAGAAGCTATGTTAGCTGAGATCTGATGGACAGGAAAAAAACAAATGTGGAAGGAAAGAAAGGGGTGTGTGTGTGTGTGTGTGTGTGTGTGTGTGTGTGTGTGTGTGTGTGTAGGAGAAGGAGAGGAAGAAAAGGAGAGCATTCCAGTGAGGAGGTGAAAATGTAGAAGTATGTGCGAGACTCAGCTGGGGAAATATTGGGATGTCCAAAGAACTGATAAATAACCCTGTGGCTGAACTCCAGTATGCAAGAAGGAAGGTGGCTGGAGAAATTGGACAGAGAGGCTGGAGTCAAGCTAGCAGGTCCTTGTAGGCAGTGGCAAGGATTTGGGATTGTATTTTTTTTTTTTTCCTGAGTCAAATGAGAAGTCATTAAAGGTTTCAAGTAGGGCATCACCTGATTCAAAGTACAGTCAATCCTCATCATTCACAGACTCTGTATTTGCAAATTCACTTACCTCCTAATAACATTTGTACCACAAAATCAATATATGAGGAGCTTTCATGGTTTTTAGCAGGAATGTGCAGAGTGGTGAAAAATTCAGCTCACTCTGCACACAGGTTCTCAGCTGAGGTCAAACAAGTTGACACTGCCTTCTCGTTGCAGCTCTCATACTATAACAAGTGTCTTTTTCACAGTGTATTTAGAACCACATTTTGTTCATTTTTGTTCTCTTCCTTGGTGATTTTGCTGTTTAAAATGGCTTCTAAGCAAAGTGCTGAACTGCTGTCTAGTGTTTCCAAGTGCAAGAAGGCTGTGATGCGCCTTATGGAGAAAATAGATATGTTAAATAAGCTTCATTCAGGTGTAAGTTATAGTGCTGTAGCCATGAGTTCAATATTAGTGAACCAACAGCATATATTATATAAGGGGTCTTTAAACATAAACACACAGAAAACAAGGTTATGTACTGATCAGTTGACCAGAGGCTCACAGGAACCTAACCCTCTGTGTCCTCTAAGAGCAGTTGTTCAGTATTTGTTAATTCCATGTTTGCAGTAACTTTAGAGACTTTAACTACTATGAATATCATGAATCTACTATATCGGTTTAGAAGATTACACTCTGCAGGAAAGAGGGTAAAGAATAGACAGGAGTGGAAGTAGGAAGCCCTATAGAAATATTTCAGTGGAAATGTGAGAGATCTAGCAGCCTATACTGGGAATATGGAGGGTATGGCTATGAGGAAACAAATTTGAGAGACTAGGATTGACTGCAGGTAAAGATCCAGCGTAAGGTCTCTGGCGCCCTTTCTGACCTTGTCTGTTTCTCTGCTGCAGATGCCCAGAGCACTTACGATTCTACCAGCCCATTCTCTCAGGGAAGTTCTCCATTATATAATAGTATCTGTTATGTTATAAGCTAAGGAGATTGATGCTTATAATTGGATTAAATATTTAACTTAGTATTTAAATATGATTCTTTAAAAAAAATCTTTCAAAGAATGATACTGATGTTGACCATATCATACAGACTATGATTGATATTATTTTTTAATTAGTGTGGACTTAATTAATGTATCCTTTTGACATATATTTAATAGGCTCTCAAGGGCTCTCAACTCATTCTCTGTGAGGAAATGTCTTCTTCACCAACTTGTAATACTGATACTAATCAGCCTGTGAAAACCAATTTGTTACCTTATCATCTAGAGAGCCCTCACCATCAAGTCGAAGGGAATTTTCTTTCCATAGTGAGTGGATTGGCATATTAAGGAAACTGGTTAATGCTAGCTGCAACTGTGATATTTATGAAGTGTCTTTTACATTTTTATAAAGTATCAATCAATTTTCTTAACTTTTAAATTTAATTTACGTGACCAGAGGAGTTTCTAGGAAGAAAGCAGTCATGGATGAGGCTCTCTGCTACAAATCATGAGACTTCTTTTTTTTTATTTGAAGTATAGTTGATTTACAATATTGTATTAGTTTCAGATGTGCATGGTGATTCAGTTACTTTTTTCTGATTGAATTCCAATATAGGTTATTACAAGACATTAAATATAATTCCCTGTGCTATGCAGTAAATTCTTGTTGCTTGTCTGTTTTACTTATATAGTATTGTAGTTTGTATCTGTTAATCCCATACTCCTAATTTGTCCTTCCTCGCATGAGACTTCTCTTTTTATTTCAAATAAAATCCAAGAGCTTCCAGTTATAAAGGTAAACAACTCAAGCAAACACATTATCAATACTTTAGCAAACAATTGGCTTTAGAAATAGATACGTAAGCAGAGACATAAATAAACAAATTGCAGTGAACACGTTGGTATCTATTCAAATAAATATTCCCTCCATTCTTGTTAGCAACACCTCGATATTGTGCACATGATCTTCTCATCAGGTCCATGTTCTTGAAAAAGAGGGTCTTATCATCAGCCCCAGAGGTTTAGAACTTGAACCTCTTTAGCCTATGGTGACAGTATCATCCGCTCTTCCAGGGACTGACTTGGGGAAAATCATGTGATTCAACTCTGCCCAAAGAACTATGAGAAGTAACTTCTGAGAAAGGATAGCAGCTCAAGCATGAGGACAAAAGCTACGGCCCTGGGGAAATATATTAAAAACCTGGGTATGTGATGTCACGGCTGAGCCTTTTAATTAACCAAACCTACAGGAAATTTTGGAAATTTTGTTATCTGTACTTTATTATTATCAGTGTTTAAGGCATTATGATTTGAATCTTCTATAACTTGCAACCAAAAGCATCCTAATATGGACCACCATTAAGGAGTTTATTGTTTCATACTTCATAGATTGGAAGATGCACATATTTGCACACTTCAGTATCTCTGAAAAGAGATTGTATCTTACAGTTGATAGTATCCTAAATTCAGTGAACTAAAGGAATTTTTTTGCTAAATTTAATATTCAACATGAAAATATACAACAGCACTATGTTAAGGAAAAGTGCCCTGGTGACATTTTAAGTTATCTAGGCATTGATAGAACCTAGGGCAGTCATTATTAACCTGATCCAAAATGAAATAACGCATCACCCATTACATTAGTTACAAAATATGACTATAGAGCATGAACTATAATAGTGGACTGAAGATAAAACAGTCAAGACTATAACATCTTTTGATTCTTCCCAAATATATGTTTTATATTTAAGTAACATTACTTTTACTGAAAAAAATATATAGCTATTTGGTTTGAAAATACAAAGTCATTTCTGATTAATTGATCATAAATTAATAAATGCCAACTATGACTATTGTGTGACAAGAAGTTTTTACCTTGCACAGGGGATGAAATCTAACTCACAACATTTTAGGGAAGATAAGACATGCACAAAAGTTAGCTGTAACACACAGCAGTGTTTCAGTGATGATATTAACTACTGTCAGAACACCTGTGATGTAAAAATGGATACTCTACAAGGATATTGGGAGGTATTCATGCAGAAGAATCATGTGAGCTTCACTCTGAAGTATGCTTCAGACACGTCAATGCAGTAGGGTAAGCATTACGCCAGAGAGACCTGTCCAAACAAAATCATAAAACCTGTAATTGCTAGTTTTTCCAGGAAAAGTGAGGCCTAACACTAAAATGTTAAAATGAATAGAATAATCGGCAACAGGGTAGGCCGAGGATAATTGTATGCTCACCACCACGTTATTTCTCCTAGGTCTACTAAAAAGATGTAGTCCTGTAGTATGTAGTAATGAAGTTCTAATCTTTGACCCCTGACCATTGCTACCTTCCCCAAAGCAAAAACTGGACCTTCAACTTCCTTTAACATGCTTCCTTACGGTTTTCACAAGAAACAGGACAGGACAGTGCAGAACTAGAAAGGAAACTGCAACTAAACATTCATACTAATTATAAGTAAAATGAAAATCAAAGCAACAGTTCTCTTGTGTTCTGTGCCAGCACTGTGCTAACATTTTACATATAATTTTATTTAAAATGTCCAAAACAACCTTATGACTTAGATATGATCTTCATTTTATTTGTGAGAAAATTGAGTTTCAGTACCTTGCCAAGGTCAAACAACTAGTAAATAAGAGCTGGAATTTGACTGTGGGTCAGTCTAACCCTAAAATTTAAATTTACATTAACTGGGGGTAGGGATAAATTGGGAGATTGGGATTGACATATACACACTACTGTTAATATGTGTAAAGTAGATAACTAATAAGAATAATAAGAATGTACTGTATAGCTCAGGGAACTCTACTCAATACTGTAATGGCCTATATGGAGAAAGAATCTAAAAAAAGTGTGGATATATGTATATGTGTAACTGATTCACTTTGCTATACACCTGAAACTAGCACAACATTGTAAATCAGTTATACTCCAATAAAAATTTTAAAAAAACTAAAAATAAAAATGAATTTACATTTACTATTTCCATATATTATACTGTCTTCTAATCTCTTTTTTAAGCATGGCTTTAAATAAGTGGACTTCACTCTTTGGTTTGCCATGTTGAAAAAGGGATTTGGAAGAATTTTTCTCTTTTAGTTAGGTGTTTGGAGGTATTTTTCTATTTCTTTTAGTTTATTTGTTCTTCTTGCAGAGTCCTATTTGCTTTTGTTTTCTATTTGCATTAAACTGTATGAAGAATGTTCATGAAGAACATCTAGTATTTTTTACTAGGAAATAACCTATAATTACCTATTTCATTAAAAAATTACTGAATAGCTGTCTAAAGATTGGTCAATCCCAACTGATCAACCAGCTAATGATTTTCTATCAGCGTAAAGTATTTACCATTCCCTTGGGCCGAATTTCCTTCCATAAGGAACAGAGAGCCAAGCCTAATTGGAGAATAAATCTCAGACATACATCATGAGGAATATAGATTTTATTTTCTTTTCTACAAATAACTTGTCTTGGAGGTGCCTTGAACTTCAGAAATATTTTGGAGTTCTGCAGACTAAAGTACAAATAAAACAGAAAAGTATGAACCCTTCCATCTTTTTATTTTAATCAATTTAAAGTCCAAGGCATGTGCTTTAAGTATACACCAGTCTGGAACTCCAAAGGCCACAAAATGCCATAGAAATAAAAATGGATGGCTAACCTTTGAGGCAGTGCCAACCTGGCCACAATCATTCTGACTTTGACTGGTTTAATCCTTTTATAACAGCTTTGTAACTCCTTTGTTTGAAGTGTTTTGTTTTTTTGGGTGTGTGTGTGTGTGTGTGTGTGTGTGTGTGTGTGTGTGCGTGCGTGTGTGATTTTTTTTTTTAAACATCTTTATTGGAGTATAATTGCTTTACAATGGTGTATTAGTTTCTGCCGTATAACAAAGTGAATCAGCTATACCTATACATAATACGCTAAAACATTTGTTTTAACCAAACATCAGTATTTAACAGGGCAGTACAAAGCAGATATCTGTGCTTATATAATATGATTATTTGATCAGTAAGATAAAGATATAAAAAGGCTAAATCTCAGACAAAGAAATTGGATATTAAGCATTAAACCACCCCGCAACGCACACACTGATTTATATTTTCACATTCAGAAGGAAAAATCCACTAACACCCATCTATTTTCCATGTCAAAGGAGAGCTTTAGATTAGTGTTATAATTAACTGTATGGCATGATTCATTCCAAACTATAGTTTCTCTGCACTTTGCTTGTAATTAATTTTCCTCTTTTTAATCTTTGGAAACTGGCTTTGTTTCCTTCCCCCATTTAATTTCTCTGTGTTACATAAAGACTGCCTGTTGACTTCAAAATTATCTCTGGGTGTGACAAATTAAGGTGAGGCTGTAGAAATCAGTGAGTATAGAGATATTTGTAATGTTTGCTTTCTGCTTGAAGCCAGCTCATATAAATTAGAAACCACCCAGGGCTTCCCTGGTGGCGCAGTGGTTGAGAGTCCGCCTGCCGATGCAGGGGATGGGGGTTCATGCCCCTGTCCGGGAGGATCCAGCATGCCGCGGAGCGGCTGGGCCTGCGCGTCCGGAGCCTGTGCTCCGCGGTGGGAGAGTCCGCGTCAGTGAGAGGCCCGCGTACCGCAAAAAAAAAAAAAAATTAGAAACCACCCAGATGACAGAAAAGTCAACTTCTAGGCTCTTTATACTTTTTTTTTTTTCTTCATATCAGGAATTTCAAAATCTAAGCCACAGCAATGGTTGCTGAAAACTCCAAACAATTTCCCTCTGAAGGGAACAATTTTCAGCTCAACCAAAACTACAGCAATGAGGCTGGGAAAAAGAAAAAGAAAAGAAGCATAAAGTTGGTCATGAGTAGAATAAAAAATATTTTACTAAATACCGTATTTTTCCTCATTTTTTAAAGTGACAGTGAGTGGCCTATAGCCATATCGAATTTTTTTTTAATTATAAATTCATAATGACATTATACACTGCTGTATTTAAAATGGATAACCAGCAAATTCCTACTGTATAGCACCAGGAACTCTGCTCAATATTCTGTAATAACCTAAATGGGAAAAGAATTTGAAAAAGAATAGATACATGTATACGTACAACTGAATCACTTTGCTGTACACCTGAAACTAACACAACATTGTTAATCAACTATACTCCAATATAAATTTTTTTTAAATTCATAATTATAGCTCTAATTTGAATCCAGCCCCCCTCATGGATCTTTTCTGCCTTCCTCCATTAAGTATTTGTATCTTCTTTATCCCACAGTAATAACCTTTGCATTCAACAATGTCAACATGTTAACTCATTTTTTCCATCCTTCAATATACCATAACAACAACCCTATATTAAGTACAAGTCAAGATTTCTTTACGGTTCTGTGTCAAGAAGTTTGGTGTCTGGAAATTATATTTTGAAGCTGAAAATGTTGGCAAACGTTTGACAGATTTCATCAAAAATAGATCCAGAGAAAGCACACAGTTCTTTTAATTTCCTGATTCATTCTCTTATTCAAAGACCAAAACATAGAAACATTGAACAAAACTGTATTTTTTCTTCCCTGTTAGTTTTGGCTTGCCTGTTATCTTTCTGTTAATATTAATTTAGTAATGAAAATTAGAATAATTGGAAAAAATATGTGCATCTCCTTACGTATAATATTCTGTGAGAGGCTAATAGACAAATTATTCCACAGCCAAATACATTCAGTAAATATTCAAGTAAATGTATTTATAGTCACTGTAGAGACTCTTGGGGTTCTTAATGTGTTCATGTATTAATAAGGGGGAGCAGAAAGGTGGGCATATAGTGTACAAGGTCCCCCAGACTTATCTGATCATAGGACCCTTTCCTCATACAATTTTCTTTAAACCACAAAGCAACAAAGCAGTTATTACGGTTTGTGGTTTCACATTTATACAGTTATTTAATTAATATCTCCCCTCCACTGGGCGAATGATCCAGGAGGGCCAGAACCATGTCTGTTGTTCCTTGTCATCTTCTCTCCAGTTCCTTGCCATTTTCTCTCACATGTACTTTTGATGACTTAATGATAGAGCTTTATAATTACAACCCAGCTCCACACCGCTGGCTCGCCTTACCCCTATTCTCTGCTTTTTCTGTTTCCTCCATTGCACTTAAGACCATCTGACATAAAATACATCTTATCTGGGTCATTATTTATTTTCATGTTCTCTAACTAAAATCTGTGCCCGCGAGAGCAGAGGTTTTTGTCTGCGGAGTTCCTTCTGCCAGCTAGCATTAAATCAGAGCTTGGCACGCACTAGGTCTTCAGTAAATATTTATTTAACTAATAGTACACCTTCAGTTTTCATCCATCTGGCCAGAAAAAGAACCTTAAAAGTTAGTAATTTTATTTCAGTTCCTTTCCTAACATTAAACCATAGCTCTTCCATTGATCAGAAAACATTCCAATCTCATGCAAAACGAATTCTGTAGATGCTGTTGGTTTAGTTTGGGGTCAATAAGGCTAAGACCTCAATAATGCAAGTATATTTGTCTGTAATGTGTGTGTATTTGTCTGTGTGTTTGTCAGGGTTTTGAGGTATAATTTATCTATGATGCTACAGTTCACACTTGAACAACATGGGTTTGAACTTCATGGGTCCCCTTATACACAGAATTTTTTTCACTAAATACATCTATACGATCCAAAGTTGGTTGAATCCCCAGATATGGAGGAACTGCAGATATGGAGGGCTGCCTCTAAAGTTATATGTAGATTTTTGACAGCGTGGAGGTTTGGTGCCCCTAATCCCTTCATTGTTCAAGGTTCACCTACAGTTGCCTTCTTGTAATGTATACTTCTCCGAGTTTTGACAAACCTATACAGGTATGTAGTTGTCACCACAATCAAGCTATGGGCCATTGCCTTCACCCACAAAAGTTCCCTCATCCTCCTTTATCATCAGTCTCTTCCTCCCCTCTCCAATGTCTCTTGCAGACAAACAACCACTAATTGATTTCTGCCCCATGTGTTATTTTTTTGTTTTTTGGTGTGTTTTTTTTTAACATCTTTATTGGAGTATAATTGCTTTACAATGCTGTGTTAGTTTCTGCTGCATAACAAAGTGAATCAGCTATACACAAACATATATCCCCATATCTCCTCCCTCTTACATCTCCCTCCCACCCTCGCTATCCCACCCCTCTAGGTAGACATAAAGCACCGAGTTGATCTCCCTGTGCTATGCGGCTGCTTCCCACTAGCTATCCATTTGGTAGTGTATATGTCCATGCCACTCTCTCACTTAGTCCCAGCTTACCCTTGCCCCTCCCCGTGTCCTCAAGTCCATTCCCTACGTCTTCGTCTTTATTCCGGTCCTGCCCCAAGGTTCATCAGAACCTATTCTATTTCTTCCCTGTTCAATCTTGGAAGGTTGTGCATTTCTAAGAATTTGTCCATTTCTTCCAGATTGTCCATTTTATTGGCATAGAGTAGCTTGTAGTAATCTCTCATGATCCTTTGTATTTCTGCAGTGTCAGTTGTTACTTCTCCTTTTTCATTTCTAATTCTATTGATTTGAGTCCTCTCCCTTTTTGCCTTGATGAGTCTGGCTAATGGTTTATCAATTTTGTTTATCCGCTCAGAGAACCAGCTTTTAGTTGTATTGATCTTTGCTATTGTTTCCTTCATTGCTTTCTCATTTATTTGTGATCTGATCTTTATGATTTCTTTCCTTCTGCTAACTTCGAGGTTGTTTTGTTCCTCTTTCTCTAATTGCTTTAGGTGTAAGGTTAGATTGTTTATTTGACATGTTTCTTGTTTCTTGAGGTAGGATTGTATTGCTATAAACTTTTCTATTAGAACTGCTTTTGCTGCATCCCATAGGTTTGGGGTCGTCATGTTTTCATTGTCATTTGTTACTAGGTATTTTTTGATTTCCTCTTTCATTTCTGCAGTGATCTCTTGGTTATTTGGTAGTGTATTGTTTAGCCTCCATGTGTTTCTACTTTTCACAGTTTTTTTCCTGTAATTGATATCTAGGCTCATAGCATTGTGGTCAGAAAAGATACTTGATACGATTTCAATTTTCTTCAATTTATCAAGGCTTGATTTGTGACCCAAGATATGATCTGTCCTGGAGAATGTTCCATAAGCACTTAAGAAGAAAGTGTATTCTGTTGTTTTTGGATGGAATGTCCTATAAATATCAATTAAGTCCATTTTGTTTAATGTATCATTTAAAGCTTGTGTTTCCTTATTTATTTTCATTTTGGGTGATCTGTCCATTGGTGAAAGTGGGGTGTTAAAGTCCCCTACTATGATTGTGTTACTGTTGATTTCCCCTTTTATGGCTGTTAGCATTTACCTTATGTACTGAGGTGCTCCTGTGCTGGGTGCATAAATATTTACAATTGTTATATCTTCCTCTTGAATTGATCCCTTGATCATTATGTAGTGACCTTCTTTGTCTCTTGTAATAGTCTTTATTTTAAAGTCTATTTTGTCTGATCTGAGAATTGCTACTGCAGCTTTCTTTTGATTTCCATTTGCATGGAATATCTTTTTCCATCCCCTCACTTTCTGTCTGTATGTGTCCCTAGGTCTGAAGTGGGTCTCTTGTAGACAACATATATACGGGTCTTATTTTTGTATCCATTCAGCCAGTCTGTGTCTTTTGGTTCGAGCCTTTAATCCATTTACATTTAAGGTAGTTATCTATATGTTTGTTCCTATTACCATTTTCTCTATATGTGTGTTCCTATTACCATTTTCTTAACTGTTTTGGGTTTGTTATTGTAGGTCTTTTCCTTCTCTTGTTTTTCCTGCCTAGAGAAGTTCCTTTAGCATTTGTTGTATAGCTGGTTTGGTGATCCTGAATTCTCTTACGTTTGCTTGTCTGTAAAGGTTTAATTTCTCCATCGAATCTGAATGAGATCCTTGCTGGGTAGAGTAATCTTGGTTGTAGGTTCTCTTTCATCACTTTAAATATGTCCTGCCAGTCCCTTCTGGCTTGCAGAGTTTCTGCTGAAACATCAGCTGTTAATCTTATGGGGATTCTCTTGTATGTTATTTGTTTCTTTTCCCTTGCTGCTTTTAATATTTTTTCTTTGCATTTAATTTTTGATAGTTTGATTAATATGTGTCTTGGTGTGTTTCTCCTTGGATTTATCCTGTATGGGACCCTCTGTGCTTCCTGGACTTGATTATTCCCTTTCCCATGTTAGGGAAGTTTTGAACTATAATCTCTTCAAGTATTTTCTCAGTCCCTTTCTTTTTCTCTTCTTCTGGGATCCCTATAATTCGAATGTTGGTGCGTTTAATGTTGTCCCAGAGGTCTCTGAGACTGTCCTCAATTCTTTTCATTCTTTTTTCTTTATTCTGCTCTGCAGTAGTTATTTCCACTATTTTATCTTCCAGGTCACTTATCCGTTCTTCTGCCTCAGTTATTCTGCTATTGATTCCTTCTAGAGAATTTTTAATTTCATTTATTGTGTTGTTCATCATTGTTTGTTTGTCTTTAGTTCTTCTAGGTCCTTGTTAAACGTTTCTTGTATTTTCTCCATTGTATTTCCAAGATTTTGGATCATCTTTACTATCATTACGCTGAATTCTTTTTCAGGTAGACTGCCTATTTCCTCTTCATTTATTTCGTCTGGTGGGTTTTTACCTTGCTCCTTCATTTGCTGTGTATTTCTCTGTCTTCTCATTTTGCTTACCTTACTGTGTTTGGGGTCTCCTTTCTGCAGACTGCATATTTGTAGCTCCTGTTGTTTTTGGTGTCTGCCCCCAGTGGGTAACATTGGTTTAGTGGCTTGTGTAGGCTTCCTGGTGGAGGGGACTTGTGCTTGTGTTCTGGTGGATGAGGCTGGATCTTATCTTTCTGGTGGGCAGGACCATGTCCGGTGTTGTGTTTTGGGGTGTCTGTGAACTTATGATTTTAGGCAGCCTCTCTTCTAATGGGTGGGGTTGTGTTCCTGTCTTGCTAGTTGTTTAGCACCACGTGTCCAGCTTTCTGTAGCTTTCTGGTCATTGAGTGGAGCTGGGTCTTAATGTTGAGATGGAGATCTCTGAGAGAGTTCTCGCCATTTGATACTACATGGAGCCAGGAGGTCTCTGGTGGACCAGTGTCCTCAGCTGAGCTCTCCCACCTCAGAGGCTCAGGCCTGACTCCAGTCAGAGCACCAACAGTGTGTCGGCCACCTGGCTGTGTCAGGCATCTGACACTTGAGAGAGCAGAGGGTTTAAAATCAGAAGAACTGGATGAAGTGATGCCTCAGTCACTTGCTGTTTGTGGAACCTAGGCACAGCCCAAAGCTCCCTGAGCCTGTTTCTCACCTCCACTCAGCCCCAGGGCTGTTCCAACATCGTTGGGGCTCCACCTGTCACTCGTGGCTGGTGCACTTCCTCCCCTGTCTGGACTGATATTTTTTCTTTTTCTTTTTCTTTTTTTTTGCGGTATGCGGGCCTCTCACTGTTGTGGCTTCTCCCGTTGTGGAGCACAGGCTCCGGACGCGCAGGCCCAGCGGCCATGGCTCACGGGCCCAGCCACTCCACGGCATGTGGGATCCTCCTGGACCGGGGCACGAACCCACGTCCCCTGCATCGGCAGGCAGACTCTCAACCACTACGCCACCAGGGAAGCCCCCGGACTGATATTTTTTAAGTGGTAATAAGCAAGGTCATTTTTCATGAGTTTTCAAAATAAGTCTGTGTGTGGTTAGTTAGAGGAGAGGAAAAGAGCTAGAACTTATGGATATATAGCAGGCAGCAAGATCAAAGCATTCCCAAATTATTTTCTGCCCCATTTAATTATTTATTCATTCGTTTAACAAATACTTATTGATGATGCACCTGATAGAAGAAGCCTGTGGAATGCACTGGTGTTGGCTGGAAGTTTCAGGAGTTCCTCTGGCTGAAAGTTGAAACTGACCACCTGTATACTGAGGGTGAGGAGAGGTGCCCCTATGTTTTGTCTTTTCCAAAATGACCATCTAAATGGAGTCATGCAGTATGTAGCCTTTTGAGTTTAGCTTCTTTCTTCTAGCATGATGTTCTTTTTTCTTTTTTAAATTATAAACCATTTTCAGGTTCTTTTTTTTTTTTAATAGTTATTGATTTGGGCTGTGCCAGCTCTTAGTTGCAGCATGTGGGATCTTTAGTTGCGGCATGCAGGTTCATTAGTTGCAGCACGTGAACTCTTTAGTTGCGGCATACATGCGGGATCTAGTTCCCCGGCCAGGGATTGAACCCGGCCCCCCAGCCCTGCAATGGGAGCACAGAGTCTTACCCATTGGACCACCAGGGAAGTCCCTAGCATGATGCTCTTGAGATTGATTCATGTGACTGCGCGTATCAGCATTTTATCCTTTTTGTCACTGAGCAGTATACCATCATATGAATATACCACAAGTTGTTTATCCCTTCACCAGCTGATGGCATTTGAACTGTTTCCAGTTTGGGGCAATTATGATTAAATCTACTGTAAACATTTTTGTACAGGTTTTTGAGGATGTATATCTTGGTTTCTCTTGCATAAAAACCTGGGAGGGAATGGTTGGGTCTTATGATAAGTGTGTGCTTAGCTTTTAAAATAAACTACCAAACCATTTTCCAGTATGACTGTACCACTTTGTATTCCCACCACTAGAAATGCAAAGTTCGAGTTGTTCTGCATCCTTGTCAGCATTTCGTATTGTCAGAATTTTTAACTTGAGACTTTCTAATAGGTGTATGGTATTACTTTGTGATTTGAATTTACATTCCTCTAGTGACTGATAATTTTGAGTAACCTTTCATGTGCTTATTTTCCATCTTCATCTATTCTTTTTTTTTTTTTCTTTTTTTCTGGCTGCATTGGGTCTTTTTTTCTTTTTTCTTTTGGAGTAAAATTGCTTTACGATGTTGTGTTAGTTTCTGCCATACAATGAAGTGCATCAGCTATATGCATACTTATATCCCCTCCCTCTTGGACCTCCCTCCCCCCCTCCCCCCCACATCTAGGTCATCACAGAGCACCAAGCTGAGCTCCCTGTGCTATATAGCAGCTTCCTACTAGCTATTTTACACATTGTAGTGTATTTATATCAAACCTAATCTCCCAATTCGTCCCACCCTCCCCTTCCCCCCATATCCACATGTCCGTTCTCTACATCTACGTCTCTATTCCTGCTCTACAAGTAGGTTCATCTGTACCATTTTTCTAGATTTCACATATATGAATTAATATATGATGTTTGTTTTTCTCTTTCTGGCTTACTTCACTCTGTTTGACAGACTCTAGGTCCATACACATCTCTACAAATGACCCAGTTTCGTTCCTTTTTATGGCTGAGTAGTATTCCATTGTATATATGTACCACATCTTCTTTATCCATTCATCCATCATGCTGGATCTTCGTTGCTGCGCACAGGCTTTCTCTAGCTGTGGCCAGCAGGGCCTACTCTTCGCTGCAGTGCACAGGCTTCTCATTGCGGTGGCTTCTCTTGTTGCAGAGCACGGGCTCTAGGGTGCGTGGGCTTCAGTAGTTGTGGCTCACCAGCTATAGAGTGCAGGCTCAGTATTTATGGCACATGGGCTTAGTTGCTCCGCAGCATGTGGGATCTTCCCAGACCAGGGATCGAACCCGTGTCCCCTGTATTGGCAGGCGGATTCTTAACCACTGCACCACTAGGGAAGTCCCACCTGCATCTTCTCTTTAGTGAAGTTTCTTTTTAACTGTTTTTCCCATTTTCTAAAAATTGGGATGGTTGTTTTCTTATTATTGAGATTTGAGAGTCCTTTACATATTCTGGTGAGCAGTCCTTTATCATATATGCAATTTCCAAATATTTTCTCCCAGTCTGTGGGTTGTCTTTTCATTCTCTTAACAGTATACATTGTGTTTGACCTCAAATGATTTTTCTCACATGCTATTCTGTTGTGAATTGGAGATGATAAACAAAAACTCTTTTAGTGGAGGTGGCCCTTTGTACATCAGTACTCATATTGATTCCACTTTAACTCCATTTAAGTCTGTGAGAGCAAACTTTTGGGGGACAGAGTTGAGACAGTTGCTTTTACAGTCATCCCCCTTATTTGGAAATTTGGCTTGCTATACCATTCAGTCAAATCTCAGATTGTATCTTTAAGCCCTACCCTAAACATAGGTGGATGTGTGGCCAAATTTGAAGATGCAAACTTTGAAGATGGACATACCTGGCCTCCAGGTTTCCTCTGGAGCCACAGCTACCAGCAGGATATATCTAGAATGGTACAAATAAAAGACAAGCTAGCTAGTGGATTTAGCAATCCTCACTTTTAGAGCCACTGAATGAGCATAAATAGTTGTAAGAATTCACTCAAAATCCTCTTGTATCTCTAATATCACTGAACCAGGTAAATGCAACAAAAAAAGTGGAAGAAGGAAAGAGTACTGGGGAAAAGTTATTTGAACTTTGTGGGACTTCGGTAGCAAAATACCACGTTTTCATTTCATTGTGTTAACTATAAGTAGTAAAGGCCTATATTTTACTTATTATATATTTTTTTGTTATAAACATGTTCAAAGGAATGAAGTGTAATCTATCATATCAGGGATTTTATAGGTTTTAAATCCCTTAGTGTGGGAAATTTTATTTATTCTGAGAAAATTACTTGGATGGTGCTAAGTGATATAGAAGAAAATGCACAGGGTAAGGAGACAAGAAGCCAACAACCGAAGCCAAGATCAGTAGTAATGATTGCTAGTGTTTGGAGACTACCATGAATTGACATAAAAGAAGTAAAAACAACCTCTCTGAGTTATATCACATATACAACAGATGGTGCATTGGAGCAGAGATATGTTATGATTCCTTAAAAAGGCAAACTGTCTTCCCAGGCACTACTTTCCAGTAACCATATTGGATGTGAGCATATCTAATCCACCAGAAGAGAGACTTGGTCATCTTATAATGTCTAAGTGATAGGAAATTTTGGACAGTGAGGCTTTGATGTAAAGGTACCATTGGCAAGGCCAGCAGTGTTCTGAAGATGGGTGAACTGGGCATACTTGACCTGAAGTTATTACACCTAAGGATCATTCAAATAGCTTTTCTTGTTTTTATTTTGAGGTCTGCCTACAGGCAGATAATTGCACGTCGCATAGATGAGAGTTACAGTGCACACAACAGTTTTATTTCTCATCATGAATTAATAAATGTACACGCTGGTTTCTTACATGAGTTAGGTTAATATGAGCTCACCCTAGAAGACAGAGCTCCTCTGTGGAGGCATTTCCTTCCATCATCATGATTTTTTTTTGCTCTAACGATATGCCCTCTAGCCCATTATTCTCTTAACATTTCTCTGTAACTTTCAAGTAACTCATCTTTGTTTTTAACTGAGCCGCAGGCTAAAGAAAACTATCTGGGGTTAGCTATATTATTTCTCTAAGACAAATTAAAATAAGTAACTACAAAAAATAAAAATTGTTTGTACATGAACCTAAAATTACCTTGCACATCACACTGATCTTGGCAGTAAGTAAACCTTGGCAGATTTACAAATGTGAATGCCACCCTGTGAGAAGCCAGCTGACCTTCCCCGGTGACACCAGCTCATTAAGTGCTTTTTACACTTGAAAATGATGTGCTAAATAATTACGTGACTAGGCATATCACGCAACTGGTATATCTGGGCCTCTTTTTCTTCTATGTAAAAATAATACTTTTCCAACCCTTAATGTTACAGTATTCGACGAAATTATGTGAGACATACATGAGACACCTATGCAGAACAGGGAAGAAAACACAGACTTGTGACCATAGAGAATTGAGTTTACCTCTCTCCCTTCCATTTTCTTATCGGTCAAATAGATACATTAGTGTTATTAATGTCTTAGGGTTGTTGTAAGAATCACATAAGATTAAAAGCATGAAATGCACTTGCAGCATTTCTTGTAATGCAGGCACCTTGGTCATGAAGAAAATGAGTGATTAGAGAAACAAGATAAATATCACCCTGAGGAAACAACCAATTTGATCTCTTCATGAAGTCAGTGTAATTTTTTTTTTAAAGGGTAGAAGGGAGCACTGTTCTAGATTATAAGCAATTTAAAAGAGTTTACATCCAAATTCAAGGTGTGATTCTTTTTTTTCTTTATTTTTTATTTTATATTGGAGTCCAGTTGATTAACAAATTCAAGATATGTTCCCATATCTCTTCCCGCTTGCGTCTCCCTCCCTCCCATCCTCCCTATCCCACCCCTCCAGGCGATCACAGAGCACCGAGCTGATCTCCCTGTGCTATGTGGCTGCTTCCCACTAGCTATCTACCTTACGTTTGGTAGTGTATATATGTCCGTGCCTCTCTCTCGCTTTGTCAAGGTGTGATTCTTAATTGAATACAAGTCCCCTCACCAAAAAATCTATTAATGATATTTGGAAAATAATTGGAGGCATTTAATAGTTGTGGATATTAGAATATATTTAAGAATCATTATTGAATTTGTTAAATACAAAAATGGCTATCCCGGATAATGTTCTTAGCCTGTAAGCATTCAGGAATGAAGTGTCGTGATACCTGGAGTTTACTTTGAAATGATTCAGTAAAAAAAAAAAAAAGACGAGATAGATAGATAATTGAAAGGTACAGTAAGTGAATTAGGCAAAGAATTAGCAATCTTAATCAAGATGGAGATGTTGGGTTGGCCAAAAAGTTCCTTTGGTTTTTAAGTAAAAATATCAATAAAAGACACATTTTTCATTTTCACCAAGAACTTTATTGAACGACTTATTCACCCTTTTGTTCCACTACCTTCTGCCATTTTTCAGGTAACTTCATAATTCCATCTTCCCAAAACTTTTTATCTTTTTGAGCTAAGAACCGTTCCAGGTGCCTTTTACAGTCTTCCAGGGCATTGAAATTTTTTCCATTAAGAGAATTTGTAAAGACCTATATAAATGGAGATCCAAAGGTGCAATGTCTGGTGAATATGGCAGATGAATCAGAACTTCCCAGCCAAGCTATAACAGTTTTTTCCTGGTCATCAAAGAAACATGCAGTCTTGCGTTACCCTGATGAAAGATTATGTGTTTTCTGTTGACTCATTTTGGATGCTTTTCGTCAAGCGCTGCTTTCAGTTGGTCTAACTGGGAGCAGTACTTGTTGGAATTAATTGTTTGGTTTTCCAGAGGAGCTCATAATAGAGGACTCCCTTCCAATCCCACCATATACACAACATCACCTTCTTTGGATGAAGACCAGCCTTTGGTGTGGTGGGTGGAGGTTCATTTCGCTTGCCCCACGATCTCTTCCATTCCACATTATTGTTCAGTACTTTAAATTGCCCGTCACAATTTTGTTTTAAAAAATGGAACGTTTTCGTTACGTCCAAATAGAGAATTGCATGCAGAAATATGGTCAAGAAGGTTTTTTTCACCTAACTTATGTGGAACCCAAACGTCAAAGCGATTCACATAACCAAGCTGGTGCAAATGATTTTCATTGCTTGATTTGGATATTTTGAGTATGTCAGTTATCTCCTGTGTGGTATAACATTGGTTGTTCTCAATTATTGTTTCGATTTGATCGCTATCAACTTCAACTGGTCTACCCGACCGTGGAGCATTGTCCAGTGAGAAATCTCCAGCATAAAACTTCGCAAACCACTTTTGACACGTTCAAACAGTCACAGCACCTTCTCCATACACTGCACAAATCTTTTTTTGCATTTCAGTTGCGTTTTTACCTCTCTTGGAATAATAAAGCATAATATGCCGAAAATGTTGCTTTTTTCTTCTATCTTCAGTATTCAAATGGCTACACAAAAACTCACCAATTTTGATAAGTCTTTTTTTAAATGCACGCTGACATGACAGCTGTCACATACATTCTAACAAAATTGTTTTGAATGAAGTTAAACACAAGTGCTACTAGAGCCACCTTACAGAAGAAACAAACGACGGTTTTGGCCAACACCACGTATGGGTGCTTACTGTACCAATCTTACTGCATATTTGAGAATTCTCATAATAAAAACTTTGAAAAAATCATCTAAATAGAGTAAGGGTTCCAAGATGTACTATAGAGCAGATAAAGCCCAAAGCTAAGGATTGTACAGAATAATTCGATTTTACACAATCTTTCTTCTTTCCTTCCTTCCTTCTTTCCATTTTTAATTCCTTATGCTGGAAGAATAAACAAGAAACTTTAAATCGTGATACATTTTTTCAGAAGAGAACTGGAATTGGGGAAAGGAGATTTTACTTTTTATTTTATTTCTTTCAGTATTATTTGAATTTTTAGTATATTCTTATAGTAACTACTTAAAATATTTAAATAAAGTAAAGTCATAGCCAAAAGTTTATGTTAATTATCATTCACTGTTTAACCAAAATTATTAGTGTTTCTCTGAACTTGAATCTTCTCTAGAGTATATCAGGGCACCATATTCTGAAACCAGCACTTTTATGCAAAGTATCGTCTGAGGTACTGATTTGACTATAAAAACAAATGGAGGTTTATTCAGGACACAAATACCCGAAGAAGAGGAGTTGTTGGTGCCGCAACACTTGTCATTTATGTGGATAGAAGAAATATCCAGATACTTGCTCTTTATTTTCTACAATTTGCCTTTAAAAAATACAGATTGTTTTGAATGATTATTTTCACTGTTGAAATGTAATTTTTGAAATTTCCCTTGGTATGTAGTTTCTTGATTTCCTGATCTAATAATTCTGTTCTAACATTCTATGGTAATATTTTTTAATTCCATCCACCTGCCTGTAGTGAGCGCAAGAAGCTATGCTTAGTTAATATTCTCACAAGTCTAAACTTCTGAATAAGACATAAGTTCTACACATGCTTAAAAATGATTTCAGGTAAGAAGTATCCACAGGAACCCAAATAAGAAGTCTGCATGTATTATCTCCTTCCAGGACATATATTGTCTATGGGAGAGATAAAGATAGAAAGTTACACATTGTAAACCTCGATGGGTCATTGTATATAATATTAGGCCCAAGAAATGTCATGTTGCAAATTTGTTTTCACAGTGCTATACTAGATGTCTAATACTTGGTTTATCTATGATTTGAGAATTAATCTGCATTTTAGCAATCAGTTTGCATTCTTACTTTGAATTTTGAGGCTTATTGAAATTACTTTTAAATATCAAGTAACAAACCTGTAAACATTACTCAGTCAAAACAGAAACACATTAAAGAAAGAAAGCCTGTTCTTTGGGGATCTTCTTCACATTGCTTGTTCATAATAAAGTTGTAAGCAAGTTGAGATTCTGTGTTTATTTGTTCATGTACTGTTATTGGCTCAATTTAATCCAAGAACAGTATATTAAGCAGTTACTGTAGACGTAGATAGACAGACAGAGGGATAAATAGATAATAGTATGGTTAATCAGCTTCTTACAAGCTTACTCTCATGCTAATGAAGTAACCTTGTAGCCCCAATACACTTTAAAAATTCAATACTGCTATTTTTTTTAAGGATATATAATCTTTCTTTGGTCTGTGTATAAATGACATATAATTCTATGGATCCAGATAACAAAGCACTACCTTATCGATCAAAAGAAATAATTTAGCTGACACCCAGATCATTGAAGAATTAGCTGGTCCCTGCATATAACACTTCAGTTCCATACTTCCTTGATGTCAAACGCCAAAGACCCCACAGGAAAAATGGAGTGACACATGAAAGTGGATGAAAGAAAACTTTTTTTTGAGGCTACCTGGGAGACATTGTAATTTATAATAAGGTGCTAAAAAAATTCATTTAAGACTAAATGATAGATTAGAATATTATTTGTCAGCGTTACAACAGACAATAGTTTTGTGTAATATGATGTCCCAAATGAATCTCTGAAGATATATTCTTTTGATCTAGGCATTCATTATGCTGTGAGAGGTGCCAAGCAGTTATAAAATATTTACCTGACTGTAGAAGATATTTTTCCCTTACAAAAAGTTGACCTCACACCCTCCACTTCTGTCAATGCTGCCTAAGGCTGTCACCTCAACTGGAGAGAGGTATAATACATTGTACACCACACACTGATCCTCAGAGCCATGCCCATGCATTGGGTTTTCCTTGGGTTACATGGCTTTTCAGACAGATCTGTTTTAGATAGTAATTATGACCTATGCTTTTCTTTTTTATTCTCATTGAAGGCCTTGAAATATATATTCTCCCCTATGGCTTTTACTTTTAAACATTCAGCCGTCCCGCTATCTAAAATTATGGTAAATGTCAAAAAGTTCAATTTACTTGTTTTACTGTAAGTTTGACTGATTTTCCCCTAGAATGAACTGTCTTCATTAACAGGGTTGACAGACCAGAAGCCATAAATTAGTGCCCCTTGGGCTAGTATATTCCACAAGTGTGTTCTATTTACACTGAACAGTATTATCAAAAAATTGAATTAAATGCTAGCTTTTAAAACTAGGGGATATTTCATTTAAAAATTCCTGATTTCTGGCTTCTCTCCAGTATGCCCCCGTTGTCTTATTCCAAAACTTACAACTGGCTCATTTCCATTGCAGCCTGGTCTATGTAGGCCTTTTAGCTTTGGAACTCTGATCTAGACAGACAGACCTATCATCCCATAAGTGAACATTTTGGGCAACTTATTGACTTAACATTTCATAAAATTTTACATACTGAGCTCCGCAGTGGTCTGAGCTTCTTTGATGATATTATACTTGACCTTTTCAAACTTTGCGTATCTGTAAGTCCATCACAAAATGAATTTCTTCCATTAACCTCTTCCTTATCCTCACCCTGATCAACACTAATTGAACACTGAACAGATGAGAGAAATCGCGGTAAAAGCTGAAATAACAGAGATAAAAAATATGAAGAGTGCTTAGTTCAGCAGCAAAGACAGTTATCTGAAAGAATAATTGCAATAAAATATCAGGGCTGTTTTAATAATAGCCATCAATTATTGAATATTCTAGGTGCCGGGCCTAGTAACTGTGTGCATGTCTATACCCACGATCTTTACTGTCTCATTTCCCATTTATTCTGCCAACCACTCCAGGTTCTGTACTGCTTTACGGAACAGCTCTGTTTAAGGTCATCAACTGTCTTCATCTTCCTAAATCCATTACTGAGACTGCATGACCAAGTTGTTAATCATCTATTCCATAGTCTCCTCATCTGTAAAATTATGACAATAACAGTACCTACTACACACGACTATCGTGAGGATTATATGGGATAATCCATGTAAACCTTCAAAACGATGTTTGGCAGATAATAAGGGTATACTGCATGTTAACTATTCTTATGTTATCATCATTAGTACACTACTATGATGACTACTGATTTTGGCAGCAGCACTTTGCCACAAATGGGCATTCTCTTCTTGTAACATTTTCTTCCCTCGGTTTGCCTTTCCTGGCGTCACACTCTCCTGGTTTCCCTGTAATGTGACTGGCCTTGGTTTTCTTTGCCACCTCCTTCTCCTTGTCAAACCTGCAAATATTGGAGTACTCCAGAGCATGGCAGTGGGCCTCCCTTTTCTATCTACTCTCTACCCATAGTAATCATATCTAAGCTGGGCCATTTATGCCCTCATGACTATAATATTTTTATTTCCGATCTGACATTTTCCATAAACTTTAGTCTTGCATATCCAAGTGCCTTCCCAACATATTTTTCAGGCATCTGCAGCTTGAACTCCTGACTCCCTTCATACATCTGGTCATCCTGTTTTTACTCTTTCTCCAGAGGGTCCATTCTGCATAAAGCAGCAGAATGATTTATTTTTAAGTTTTGAATCACTCAGTGCATCTCTGTGGATTGATGAGTGCTGTGAGCAATATCTGGTTTGCTGACATCCCTGCTGGTGTGTGACAGCTACTTCTTCTCACTGCGGACTTGGGGAGATAGAATTCAACAGCAGTCACTGTTTCCAACTACACCCTGCGCTTATCACTTGCTGCCAGAATTCTAGAATAAAAAAGGGTGATAATCACTAAAGATGATTTACCGTTAGTGGTTCCAGCCAGGAATTTTATTTTTCCCTGAGAGCCAGTGAATCTAAAGCTGTATCGTACTTTGTATTCACGTACCACAAAAATAGCTGGTGCAAAGAGTGAAAAATTCAGACCACAAACCACTTGTTTTGTCCATGTTTATTAGACCAAACAGTTGATTTAATCGTATTTTCTGATCGCCTTGTTGTTGGATTAGTGCTGTGTAAATACAACCCATCAGAAGATAAACCTTCTTTCCCTGATTATCAGACGTTTCCTTCCTGAGAGCTTCATACAAGTCTACTCAAACATCACCCTATTAGGTAAGCTGTCCCTGACAACCTGATCAGCAATGGCACCGATCTCTCTGTGCTCACTCTCCCTATTCTATTTGTCTTCTAGTATATTATATATTTACTTGTTGAGTTGTTTGTCACTGCTGTGGTTGTTGTTGTTATCTGTCTCTTTCCTCAAGAACAGAAGCTTCACAAGAGGAAGGGCTTCATATTTTATGTTCCTATTGTATTCCCAGTACCTAAAATATTGGCTCATATTAGGCATGCAATAAATAGGTATGAAATGTACAAATGAATGATTACTAGTAATGTGCAAAATGTATAACCAAATGCATGCTCTCAGAGGGCTCATCCTGTATCATTTCACCACATAAGAATTTAACGCTATAGTTATGTGTAAGGATGTAAGGAACCTACCCATTATACAGTTGGTTGGAGTTGCAGTTTACTTTACAGTATTTTTTTTATTGAAATATAATTAATTTACAATGTTGTATTAGTTTCAAGTATACAGCAAAATGATTCAGTTTTTTAAAAATATATATATACTTTATATATAAAACTTTATCTATACACACATAGTTTTATATATATATATATGTACACCTTTTTCAGATTCTTTTCCACTATAGATTACAAGATATTGAGTATAGATCCCTGTGCTGTAAGTAAGTCCTTGTTATTATCAATTTTATATATAGTAGTTTGTATCTGCTAATCCCAAACTCCTCATTTATCCCTACCCACTTCCCCCCTTGGTAACCATAAATTTTTTTCCTATGTCTGTGAGTCTAGTTCTGTTTTGTAAATAAGTTCATTTGTATCATTTTTTTTAGATTCCACATATAAGTGATATCATATGATATTTGTCTTTCTCTGTCTGACTTACTTCACTTAGTATGATAGCCTCTAGGTATATCCATGTTGCTCCAGATGGCTTTTTATGGCTGAGTAGTATTCCGTTGTATATATATGCCACATCTTCTTTATCCATTCATCTGTTGATGGACATTTAGGTTGTTTCCATGTCTTGGCTGTTTACTTTACAGCATTTTTAAGGCATATCTTATAGAATGGGTTAGGTTACATGAAGATAATTCTTCATATAGTAAGCTTTGTGCACATACCTTTTCTAAAATCCTCAGTTACAAACACACACACACACACACACATATGCACTAATGTACGTTAAATCTTTCTTTGAGATTTAGGGGGAAATGATTTAGCTACATTAAGAATGAGAAATTCAAAGCCTCACCTTTACTTCCTTGTTAATGACTCAAGTATTATTGGTATTTTATCTCTGCTGCCACTAATCACACTTGTTAGTGGTATGTAATACAGATTGGGATTGGCTCAAAATTTATGACATCCATGGTTTACATCATTGACCATTTATTGGCATTGCTGGCCGTGGAGATGCGCTGGCATGACTTGCAACTTCACGCCCAAGAAAAGAAAAGGCACGATGTTAAAGTTGTCTGTGGAGAATTGTGGTGATCATACCGAAACCCAAATTTGGATTGCTGACCCAGGCAGCTGATGACAGAAACAGAGAGAGGAAGAAAAAGGCAATAATGCCAGATTTCTCAAGACTTAAACAAACATGCCGTAACCCCTTTCCCTACAGTCATCACGCTAAATGGAAGAGATTACCCACACATACCTAATTCTTCCAAATGTAACACGTTTTCCCTTTCATGAGGTTCATTTGAATTGAACTTTGTTTACAAATGTATAAGGTGCAGGTATCTGGCAATATGATTAACATAGGTCTGAGAACCTCAGGTACCATATGCAGACTTCTCTGTTTTTTCATAGAAATTATTTATGGTTATAGCTCTTTGTGCAAAGTGAATTAGAGGACTGAAGCGGTTGTTTTGAACTGTTTTGCCATTAACTCCATGTCTCTTTTATGTATAGACATTGTCAATGTCTGTAAAGTGGGTGGGATTATCTATTCAGAAAGAAGAGAAGAAAGGAGCAAAATACAAGGTAAAGGCAACGTGTAAATTAAGATAAAAGTACACAAAATAACCACTAGAGTCCAGTGTTCATAATTCTGAAGGTGGTGTTTAAAACAGTTAATAATTATTTTATATCATGTTGATTATTTGTTTTGATACTGGCAGAAGTGGGCAGTCATTGGCACGTCAATTTTTGATTGGTCAAAAGTCAGATACTAGTTGGATCTAAAGTAAAAACGTTTATGAATGAATTTAATTGAGATGTTTCGGATGAGAGGGGACAAGTTCTTACTGGTAGAATACAAGCAAACAAAACCCCTTATTATCTGGTTTAAAAAGGGGGGAAGGCTGTTTTCTAGAGGACTTGAAGAGGAGTGCCTTCACTGATTTCATTTACATCAATCTCCAATGAAAAGCCCTGAAAACCCTGTACACAGCATAACTAAAAGAAATATCTTTCAAGATCACCTATTGAACTGATCTTAAAAACATTTTACCAGCTTTTATTCTGAGTAATATATTCTTAATAGATTTTCTTTTGCACTTCCAAACAGGAGTCTTCTTTCCCGAAGGTACCATATCGATTTTGTTATCTAAGCTTTAGCACCATTCAGACTCAGAGCCAAGTTTACCTGAAGTGCCTAATTGCCGCTGAATATTTACTGGAGAAAGGTTGAAACTTCACTTTCAGAATATTTTCTAATATGTTTCCCGTTTATTCTGAGTACAGCACTACAGAAAGCACTAGGCCTAGAGCTTTCTTTATCTTCCACCATAATCCTCTCCTCTTGTTATCTTTAAGCAAGACTCCTATTGAAGCAGGTGAGACTTAAGGGGCTGACTTGAATGGGATTCAGCCATCCACGGTTATTTAAGAAAGGCTGCCTGCTGAACTGGCCACCATATCCTCATCACTCTGATTTATTTTTCAAAGCTCTTCCAGATCTTTTCTATTTCTAATTTTTTTTAAGGAATTACTATAATGAAACATAATGTTGAAAATTCTTGGTAATATTTTGCTTAAATGCTTCTCTAAAAAGTCACTAACAGCTTTTTGGAGAAGCAGGGTGGTGCAAACAAGATACAAAATTTAAAGATCCACTGATGAATTCAGGAAAAAACCGTGGACGTTATCAGAAATAAGAGGCACTGCTTCACTGAGAACTAAGTTGTTAACAGGTTTCACGATGCTTCTGTGGTTTTGGAAGAGTTTGCACTTGTTCTATCCTTGGCCGCTACCCATAAAAATGTATAACTGGGGGCTTGTAGCAGCTGTGGAATATCTATGTGAGCTCACTATCAGGAGAATGGCTTCAAAAACTATGAATGAAACCGTAGAAGTGATTTATAGGTAAATTACACCTGGTTTTCTTCGTGAACAGTTTTCTGTATCTTTTCTGAAACCATGGAAGGTTGTGGTTGGAAGAAAGCTTAGAGGTTATCTCTTTGGATCCCTTATTTTTATAGAAAGGCACCTAAGGCTTGGTGAAAAGAAATGGTTTGATAAAAAAAGTGAATTAAATTTCTCAAAGATATATTGTGAAAGGTTACCACAACCTAAATGAGAGTCACCCCAGGCTTAATAAAGATCTGGGTGCAGTTTTAAGTAGACCAGACAGGTTGGGTAAAGAAATAGAAGGCCTCCTTGCTGTAGACTCTTTGGTCTCTCATGGGCAGGACCTAAGTCTTCCTGATCAGAAAGGAGGTCTTCCCTGGGATGAAGGGAGCAAAGGGGAACTATTTTTTTTTTTTATCACTCTGTTCCTCCCTGTCTCCTGCCTTCTCCTAGTTCCCGCCTACCCGGCACTCTCTTTGTCTAACGCCCCCAGTGAAGCTGCTGACACAGCTGAAGCTACCTTTTTGTGAGTTTCTGGTTGCTGTTTTTTGCTTTGTTTTCCACTTTGACCTCATCCACCATTACGTGATCCACTGAAACCTGTAGCCACAGCAGTGGGAAATCAGATACTTATAAAAATACATTCAGCAAACAAATCTGAATTGGCACAGTTCTGAAGCCATCCATTCACTGAGGGTGAGTGAGGACCCCCTCAGCCTTGTGAGGAGAAGAAAGAAAGAAAAATGGCAAGGAAAGAAGGGAATAGCTTTAGACTGGTCAGCAATCATTTGTTAGCTAAATGTATGTAACGTTTTTCTGGCAGTGACTTTTGAAAGCCAAGGGATTTTATTAACAGATTTGTGTGGGTTTGTTTTGCATCATTTCTAAGATCTTAATCTAAAAGTTTGAGTTTTTGTCTTCTCATTCACTCAATAGACGTTGTTGTGTCATTGGATCTTCAGAAGTATTCTAGGGATCTCTTCTTTGAAAGCATAAGTGTAAAGTTTATTTATCCTAGTTTAGTGTTTGCCTTATTGTTTTTGCTTTTGACACTCAGTGTCTTCACTTACCTTCTAAAGCAGAAAACTGCTTTTATTAGAACAGATTTTTCTCAAGACTCCTTCCAGATAAACCAGTTTACAACTAGATGTGAACCTTCTCAGCTACATGCCATGTGTATCTCAGAGAGGAAGTGGCAACGTTCCCCATGAATACATCCCACGCAGCTGGCATGCTGGGCCAAGTGGGACCCCAAACACCCTCACAAATTTTCCTGAAAATCCAAGTAGATTGTTACACATTTGCATTTATATTTGCTACTTAGTTTGCTTTTCTTACATTACCAGGCACCATCTTACACAAAAGCCTTCTCCCAGGTCTTCAAACCGAGCCAAGCACAAACAGCAAAGAAAGGAAGCCCACGAAAATAATCCTTCAGGAGAGAAGCAGTTTACTCACGTGGTTATACTCAATGGCCACACTTCTCTTCATCTCATAACACATCTCTTTTTCTTCCTCATTCTAGATGGAATACACAAAAGCAAGAGGCAAGGCAAAGAGTCCCTTCGTTAAATAATGATGCAATATGCTATTTAAATTATTTATCCAGAGTAACTCTAAAATTTGAGAACCCTTGAGAGAGTAGTAGAAGTGTCCAAACAATGGCTTTCAACTCTCTATCTCCTGACCTGGATTCTCTCTTTACTTCCTGTTGGGAATGTTTGCCCTACAGGAATCTCCACCCTGGAATGTTCCTGGGATTTCAAACTCTCAGTGTCCGTTTGGACTCATTGTTCATGCCCCCAGATCTAGCTCTTCTTTCCAGTCACTCCATTCTTGATAGTGTTTCCACTGTCCTTCTAGTTTTTCATCTTACAAACCTTGGAATCATCTAAGAATTTTTAAGTGTAATTCATCTCTTATAGTTATTGGTCGCTAAATTTCATGTCCATATAATCCTTTCTTTCAATCTCAGTGTAATCATCGTAGCTCCATGAGAATCCTGCCTGGGTTACCATCAAAACCTCCTAACCAGTCATCTCCCTCTTGTGATCGCCCGTATTTTCAATTCATCCTGAATACAATTAAATTTACCTTCTAAAATTCTGCTTTTATAATACCATAGCCTTGCTCAAAATCCTCTAATAGACCCCATCTGCATGTAGGATAATGCCAAACTCTTCACATCAGCATTTAAGGACTTCATTTGTCTGGTCTTACAATAAATATCCAATCTTAATTTCTTTCCCTGTACAGTATTACACTTAACAAAGTCCTCACTGTCTCGTCTATCTTCCCTGCCATGTCCATCTCATTCTGATCCTTACTTACAAGTAATGTCTCTACCCCTTCCATCTGTGACCAACTCCTACCCATTCTTTAGGGTACAATATAAATCCTATTTATCATACGAAAAATTCTCACCTATCTTTATTCCACACTAATCTATACATCCCTCTTCTATTCACCAATGAAGACATCTGGTCTTGGACTTTTCTTTGTTGGGAAGTTTTTGAAAACTGATTCAATCTGTTTACTTGTGATGGATCTTCTCAGATGTTTTATTTCTCCTTAAGCCCATTTGGTAGTTCCCATGTTTCTTGGATCTCTTACTTTCCTTAAGCACATTTTATTTTTCTCTCCATTCAAGCTTAAGCCAGTAGAAAGATGTTCTTCCTCTGAAAGTAACTCTAAATGAAAATATGTTAACTAGAGTAAAGCCAGTTTCCTACCAAACTAACTAAATGAGACAAGAAAATGTCTCATTATGTTTTCCATGTTTTGAAACAAAATTTCTAAGGAAAACAGGTGGTAGGCTTGACCTCTCAAAGCCTTTTTTAGACCTAAATTTTTTCTAGAAAGGGGAATTGTTCTGAGATTCTAAGTGAGAACAGTAGTCTAGTATTTTATGCAGTGAACTTTTGCAAGGGAACTCACAATACAATTCTCCAAGTCTTTCTCTTGTTGTGTTGCTTCTCCTACAAATTGCATGTCAGCTTTATATGCATATCCAAACATATTCCTGGAGGAGCAGGAAAAGTGTGTGCATGTGTGTGTGTGTATGTGTGTGTGTGTGTGTGTGTGTGTGTGTGTGTGTAAAAAAGAGGGTAAAGTAGCCACTTCATGATTATTAGTCGCTCTGAAAGGAGGTAGACTTCAGTCAGGATAGTGTTACCCACACCACAAAATGTCTTCTGATTTAACCTACATCTTCATTACTTTCCCTATGCATTTAATACCTCTTTTAATCTGACTCACTTAAATTATCTTTTAGTCTATGCAGTCAGCATAAATAATTATGCTTATTCATTCAGAGGAAAAAGGAGATATCTGCTGAGACACACACACACACACATAAATATACACCAGCTGCTTCTCCAAGTTTATTTATTCAGGAAATATTGATTGAACACCTACTATGTGTCATGTACGTATCATGTTGGACTTCGAAAACATAGTATGAACGAAACAGATATGTTTGTCAAAGATTCAGGTCATGATTCCTTTTGTTAAAGATCCAGTTCATAAGAATCCTGCTTTTATCATGTGCAGAGTTCAATAGTGCAGTTGAAGAAAACAGTTGAGGGCTCACGTACCAGTGGAAGTTAAATGGTAATTCAGAAATGACCCCCAAGCTTCTGCTGCCCAGGAAACAGTTAATGGCGTTACCCAGGAAGTATCATGACACCATACAAAGGGGCATCTGTTTGCAACTCTAACCTGGACAAAGAAGCAATTCTTCTTGCCAAAGGGAGTAGAATAAATTCCCTTCCTTTTGCCCCAGGGTGCCCCACACCACTGATCCGGCAGAGAACGCTGAATGCTCACAATAGACAGAAGGCTGCAGGGTCAACCAAACCAACAAGAGCCACAACAGGGGTTAACGAGGAAAGCAGGAAGCCAACACTTTGCTGAGCATATTGGGGGGGAGCAAAACCTTGAAGCCATTGATCGAAGCTGTATCCAGCACAGTCGCAACAGCCGAGAGTGAGATAATCTACCAACACCTCAGAGTTCAGAAATGAGGAAGCAGCCAATCTCAGGACAGACAGCCTGGGGGAAGAAAAGAGGCCCTGGCTCCAGAAAAGAGGCTCAGGAGAGCCAGGGCCGGACAAGCCTGTTCTTACTTTAGCAGTGTGGAATTGTGGCTAGACCTGGGATTGAATTCCAGCTCTGTTGCTATCCTGCTGTGACATTGTGTAAGTCCCTGAACCTCTCTGAAGCTTAGCTTTTTTGCCTGGAAAACAAGTTTCCAAGATTGCAAGAATTAGAGAAACTGAACGTAAAGTAGGCATTCAGTCAATGGCAGCGACTTTTATTTTGAAGTGTGTATTCAGTCATTACACATGAATCCCTTGATAGTCTTCTTGAAGTTCCAACATGTCCTTTGCTGTTAAAAGTTTGGTGTCAGAGGAGGATTCCTGCCTTAGAGATGACTCTTCAACGGCTTATCTGTCCTAAATGTGGTACGCCTGATGATGCCCTTAGTCCATAGTACTTACATATTTCTCTGTCTCCCTCACATCTCTTGCCTTCTGTCCTCTCCATACTAGACACTGTTTGGAGTCAGACCCATGCCTCGTTCCTGTTTGTCCCTAGTGACTGTCATAGTTTTTATACATGGTAGGTACGCAGTAAAATTTAACCCTATGTATGGCTCTTTTTCATCACTTCGTACCACATTTTCATGCATTTTTGGCTTGAAAAGTCAGATCATAAGAAAAGTGAAGTACTGTAGAGGTGCATGAATATGGATATTTCTGTGCATATGTCTGTGTCTGTGTGTAGAAAATGAGACACCACCTCACCTTCATTAATAGCTAGATGTCTACACATGCCAAGGATTTGTGGGAAATGCCTTGCCTATTTATTGAAGGGAATACTTACAAATGGGACTTTTAAAAATGTTTATATATATAGATGTTAACAATAGTAAAATTATATGAAGAAGACTCCCCTGCTGGGCTTCAAAAATAAAATCCAGTCAATTTGATCTGTGTAGCTATTTGCGTATTTATGTCTTGAGAAGTATTTAATACAAGAAGGTCTAAAAACATGAGGATTCAAAACAGCAGGCAGTTGTGTGTCCAGTTGTCCAACTGTGGCCAGTGTGGACATTAACCAAAGTGCCTCATTTGCTATTCATTGTTGCTAATTTTAGTCTTCAGGTTCACATATAGCAGTTTTTAAACCCTGAAAATTCCATGAGCTCTTTTGTTAAAACCCAGCCTCGCCCATATGAGCTCACTGTTAATTATTTTTTAATAAGTAGCTTCATTCCAGCATCCCAGAACCTGTTTGAGCTGGCCAACATTAAAAGATAGAAACTGTGGAAAGAGCAGCAACATCTCCCTGGAATCACAGAATCGTCAAGCCTCTGAAATGAAAGAGCTTTAGAAGTCTGCAGGCTCAGCTTCCCTCCCCATGCTCCAACATCCTACCAGGTTATTTACAGGAGATGCTGCAGGCCCAAACTCCTTATTGGTATTCCCATTTGCTGAGCTGAGCCTGTGTCCAGTGTTGGGGGTCTATGCTTGAGTCTCCTTGAAACCATAAGAATTAAAGTATCAACACTGTTTTAGTAACCAAAAGCTATGTGTGCCACTGCTGCCATTGCCCTGGTGGGAGTTCATCGGTTGATTCCATCTAGTCCCTCCTTATCCAGGTAATGAACTGGGTAATGACCACTCGCAGCTATCCAAAGTCCAAACATGCATTCTTGGGGGCTAATGAGTGATTACCCTGGGTCACTGAAATGGGTGCTGTCTGCACCCAGGACATCTTTGGGGCTGATGGGCAAAGTCTTGGGTATCACTCCTGCTGGATGGTAAACCGGTGACACATGGGCTGGTTACTTGAATGCCCTCCTGAAAGGGCAGTAGAGTGTTGGTCAAGAGTGTGACCTCTGAAGTCAGGTTGGCTGGTTGACATCCTGGCTTCAGCACTTTTTAGTTGTGTGATCTTGGACCTGTCACTTTTTGTCCCTCTGTTTCCCCTTTCATAAAATAGAAATAATAATAATAATAGTACTTATTATAGGATTCCTGTGAGGATTAAGTGAATGCATACTCATCACGCACTTAGACTGAATGGCATTCAGGGGATACTTAATAAGAGTATTGGCTGTATTAACCTCATCAAATGGAACCGAACAGAACAAACTTTATAGCTCCTTATTACCAACTTCTGCTCTGCTGATCAGCTCTGATGCTGGCTGGTCAAGCTGAACTCTGAGATCAGACCCTGTGAAATCTTTTCCAGTCTTTCTGTTTCCCACCTCTCCCAGCCCAGGAATGAGTTAAAAGTGGGAGCTAAAAACTTAACTCCGCAAGGCTGCATCAGAATTTTCTCTCTTCTATCTAGACCCTAGACCAACTCCTTTTTTTTTTTTTTTTTTAAACTTATGACTTTGTCATTTTGACTCTCAGGTTCTGTAATGACCCCTTTAATATTCTTCCTACCCCAAGTAACTACCTACTAAATTAGCAATCAGTGCCTCTGTCTAATTGGGCAAGATAGAGAAGGCCTCTGTAATAGAATTAGTGAACAAATTCCGTGAGTAAAGGGAGTCAAAGGCAATTGATTAATATGCTTGGAAACAGTATTCTGTCATGTAAGTCTGGAACTATACTTCTTACCCAGAGATTTATACTAATATTGTGTTCAAGCCTACTTAATACTAAACAATTTTTATCACTCAAAGAGATACACAAATCCCATTTGAATGCTGGCAAAAATGATTGGCCATACATGTTTTTAAGTTAGAGCAAGAAGGTTAATAAGGCGTCTTAGCTCTGTAATCTAGACTCTCAACTTAACATTCAAGCCTAAGGCAAGCTGGTGCATATTGTGATCCATAATATAACTGAGGAGAGTAGAAATTATAAACGCAATGAAAGAAGGTGAGCGTTCAAGAATTCAGAAAAAAAATAAAAATAAAGAAATATTCCGTGCATGTGACCTGACCAAATCACTGTCTTTTGTTTCTTAACCACAAACAACACTGACTAAATTTGATTATGCAGTCTTAAAAAACAATAACTTAGGTCTTGAAAATCAACATATTGTGACGTATATAGAAATTATGGAATCACATGGAAATAAAATACCACCTTAGCAAGGGAGCTTAGAAAATATATTTTGGATACTGGAAATTTTATTTTGGGATGAGAACAGGAGAATACACTTAAAATTGTTTATTGACAGTTGATAAATCATTTTTTTTCCCATTTTTCTCTGTGTGGTACAGATGGGAAACTAACATCTTCCAAATTCTTTTCTCAGTTATACATATGTGTAAATTAGCCTGTGCAAATTACACATTTTTGTGTGTGTGCTTTATTAAATCCTGTCAAAGCTGTTATTAGGACTGATTTTATATTGTCTAGTACTTATGAAAATTGACAGTGTAGTTTGTTAGTCGCTCCAAAAGACTTTTAAATATCTGAGCAAATGCTAGCAAGCTAATAAAAATATGTGAGTGCATAAATATCCATGCCCATACTTCATGAACATTTTCTTTCATATAAATACAGTACTCAACTTAAAAGAGTCAAAATGTTCTCTCTATTGGGCCAGCCACACTGGAGCTCCTCTTGCCCTGATAACACAATGGTCTCACCATTAGTTTATATGTTAGACAGTCTAGTGAATTCAAATAACCCTACTTTCGTCTTCACTTCTCATTCCATGGACACCGTATAGATTTATGTGAGGGAAGAATGTTAGGCTCCCCAGGACAGTAAAGGTATCCAGACTGAAAACCACTTCATACTCTTCCTCCTGCCCATAATTTCCGCATTCAAATGGTGTCTTCTCACCGTCTCCAGGTTAGACTAGAGCCCAGTTTCAATCTGAGAAGTTAATCCTTCAGAGGTCTTCCCCATGGTTCAATGCTTGGGTCTAATCCCACAATGGATCCACGGAGGCTTTATGACAAAGAGCAAAAACAAGCAAAGTAACCACAACAAATTTAAGTATAAAGCTCATTGTTGAATAGAGAAATTTCCAGGGTCTGACTTTTTTCGTTTAGAATTGCATTTTTCGTGTGAAGTATTAACAACTTTTTCAATCCTCTTTTGTACGCATTTCCCTTAAAATTCTAAAGAATCTAAATTTAAACCACTATGGTATTAAGGAAGAAGAATTATACTTCAGTGTATTGTGCTTCAAGCATGTAATTGGAAAGAAAAAGGCATCAGAAATGAGAAGAAGGACAAGGCATTGAGACATTGAATTGGTATATTTAAAGGTTGTGATTTATACTGGATTAGCCATCTTAAGGCTTACTGTTGGTGCCACAAAGGGAAATTGATTATAGTGTATTATCTATACAGAACTTAACCGCATTCACTTAATAAATACTCAATTTGGCACTTCCCTAATAGATGTGTCTGGATTTTAGAGAGGGATGAAAACCTAAAGGGACCCATGGGTCTCTTCTCTAATACCTTAGAGAAAAATAAGTTTCAATAAATACTTACTGAGAACTTAACGTTTGATAAGTATGCCGCTGGGTGCCGGAGATACTTTGGTGAAGATAGGGCTCACTCTCTAGTGAGGGAGACAATAAGGAAAGAGGCAACTCAGAATGAGTGTAATAAAGGTTTATGATAGAGGAGAAAATAGTTTTTCAACTGGATGGAACGTGGTACCATTCTCTGAGATAGGCAAAGTTGGAAGACAGAAGAGGGCTGAGAGGGTGTTGGAGGAAGTTATGTTCAGTTTGGAACCTGTCCTTTGAGATACTTGTGTTATATTCGAATGGAGAAATCCGGTGGACAGCTGAGTTTGTGAATTTTGAAGCTCAAGAGAGAGATTTGGGCTGGAGAATAAAATCTGGGGAATTGTCCGCTTTTGATCATTGAAACATCAGGACTGGCTGAGATCAACAGGGGAGAGTATGCAGAGAGGAAAAAGCAGAGAGCCCAGGGAAGAAAACTTAAGGGTCACGAATATTTAAGGAGTGGGCTGGGGTATAGAAGCCTGCACAACAGCCTGAGAGGGGGCAGTATCAATGCTGAAAGATGTATGTGTCCACAGAAAAAGGGAGCAGGGGTCATTTTGATGAGTTATTTAGTCATCCATTACCAAAATGTTTAAGAAAGACCATATTCTTGGAATTCAGATAAAATCTTATCAGTTAACTTTATTTTCTAATGTGAAAATATATGACATTATAATTCATTTACCAGGAGTTATAACCAAGGAACAAATAACAAGGTTTTTTGATCCTTCCTGAATATTAATGGTCAGGGCATTTATCAATGAACAGCAAATTAAATTAGTGTGGTATACTTTATAAGAATGTGTAATATAAGGATAGGTAAGCATGTATTTGATTACTTTCAAACTGGTATGATTCCCTCAGCTAATTGGTTAAGGTATTTGATGATTCATCCATGCCCTATCCTTTCCTTGTTCTTTAAAGAATCAGCACACGAACTCTATTCATTTATCTTAATTAGCATATCTGAAACCAGTAGAATTAGAAGGTTCATTCCTACCAACATAAAGAAGCGATTTCTAACAATAAGTTCTATCGAAACAAAAAAGCTGTACTATGAAGTTTCCTATTCTTTCCATAAACTGGTGACTACTTATTGGGTACGTACTGTGTGCCTGGAACTATTGTAGCTTCTGGAGATAAGGCTGTGAGCAAGCCAAAGAATGCCTCTGAACATGTAAGACTTACATTCTAACTGAGGAGACAGAATTTGAATACATTTTAAGAATTAAACATACAAGAACTATCAAGTACTAATGAATGCTATTTAAAGACTAAAAGAGAATGCTGTGATCATACATATCATGATAGATGATGGTAGGAAAATTCCTCCAGAAGTAGATAAATTGATGATTTAGGAGAGAGGAAGTTTATCTGTGAGTGAAGTTTTGAGAAAATTAGAGGGGGTTGGATCGAGAACTAAAATTGAGGGATTGGCCTTTGACAGACCATCCTTATCACAGTAACAAAAGGGAAGGATTGTTCATGAGAAGAGATAATGTGCATCTCTTCTGAACTTCGCTGTCAGAGAACCTGACCTAGGTATTTTCACCAGGGGAATCAGCAAATGATACAAATCAAGGCTTTTATTTTTCATGGACTCCTGTTTGGGAAACATTTACCAGCACATCACTGGCAAAGTGTATGACTGGGCTGATGTATTTCATGTTAGGAAGATAAGCCATTTCCTGGCTGACGATAGCTATTTACTCCTAAGAAATATGAAGTAAGGTCATCACCTGAATGTTATATAGATTTGAGGCATTTAAATAAAATCTGAATGGCTGCTGCCACAGGATGCTATATAGATTTAGGTATCTGATCGGAGTTTGAACTAGATGATCCCAAAAGTCCTACCCAACGCTAAGAACATATGATAATATTACAAAACTGATTGCTAAGGAGCAACAAATTCTAATTTACTTTTATCTTTTTAAACTAGTTTTCCCAGATTTTTGCCCAGAGTTGTAGATGTAAATATAAGAATCACTTGTCATTTTTCTTTTTGAGTTAATTTTTATCACTACTATTCAGTTGTTAACGTTTCACTTTAAAAAGTCCATAATTCTGTGATTTAGAAATTGATTGCACTTTGGAAAAACAAAAGAACTAAATCAGAGATGGAGACAAAAGGTAGATCTGAATAGATGAAATTGTGGAACTGGTATAAAAGCTTTAATTAGAAAATATCCTGGGCTATTTCCTGTATTATTTGTTTCTAATTTTTAAAGGTATTTTAATTTTTGGCCTTTCTCAACAGTTGTTCTGTTATGCTTCTTTGACTCAAGGTTGCAATACAAGTACTACAAGGTAGTTCAATATGTGTAGTTATACGGAAGCCTTTTGGCAAGTGACCAGTCAGATGAAAACTTCAACTTTGAAATCTTACTAGATAAAAGCATTGAAAAAAATCTTTTTAATTTAATTTTATTGAGGTATAGTTGATGTATAATATTATATGTCTCAGGTGTACAACACAGTGATTCACAATTTTTTAGTTATACTCCATTTATAGTTATTACAAAATATTGGCTATATTCCCTGTGCTGTATGATATATCCTTGTAGCTTATTTATTTGATACATAGAAGTTTGTACTTCTTGATCCCCTATCCCTATCTTGCTACTTCCACTTTCCATCTTCCCCCTGGTAACCACTAGTTTGTTCTTTATATCTGTGACTCTATTTCTGTTTTGTTGTATTTACTAGTCTGTTTTATTTTTTAGATTCCACATATAAGTGATATCATACAGTGTTTGTCTGTCTCTGTCTGACTTATTTCACTTAGCAAAGTGCCCTCCAAGTCCATCCATGTTGTTGCAAATGGCAAAATATTGTTCTTTTTTATAGCCAAGTAGTAGTCCATTGTGTATATATACCACATGTACTTTATCCATTCATCTGTCAATAGACATATAGGTTGCTTCCAAGTCCTGGCTCTTATAAATAGTGCTGCAATGAACATTGGGGTGCATGTGTCTTCTTGAATTATAGTTTTCTCCGGGTATATGCCCAGGAGTGGGATTGCTGGGTCATGTGGTAGTTCTATTTTTAGTTTTTTAAGGAACCCCCATACTGCTCTGCATAGTGGCTGTATCAATTTACATTCCCACCAATAGGGCAAGAGGGTTCCCTTTTCTCCACACCCTCTCTAGAATTTATTGTTTATAGATTTTTTTGATGATGGCCATTCTGACGGTTGTGATGTGATACCTCATTGTAGTTTTGATTTACATTTCTCTAATAATTAGTGATGTTGAGCATCTTTTCGTGTGCCTGTTGGCTATCTATATGTCTTCTTTGGAGAAATGTCTATTTAGGTCTTCTGCCCATTTTTTGATTGGGTTTTTTGTTTTTTTGTTATTGAGTTGTATGGGCATTTGTATATTTTAGAAATTAATCCCTTGTCAGTCACATCATTTGCAGATATTTTCTCCAGGTCCGTATGTGGTCTTTTCATTTTGTTTATGGCTTTCTTTGCTCTGCAAAAGCTTATAAGTTTGATTAAGCCCCATTTGTTTATTTTTGCTTTCATTTCTATTGCCTTGGGAGACTGACCTATGAAAACACTGGTACGATTTATGTCAAGAGAATGTTTTGCCTGTGTTCTCTTCTAGGAGTTTTACAGTGTCATGTCTTATATTTAAGTCTTTAAGCCATATAGAGTTGATTGTTGTGTATGGTGTGAGGGAGTGTTCTAACTTCATTGATTTACATGCAGCTGTCCAGCTTTCCCAACATCACTTGCTAAAGAGACTGTCTTTTCACCAATGTATACTCTTGCCTCCTTTGTCAAAGATTAATTGACCATAGGTGTGTGGCAACATTTGTTATTTGTATTCTTTTTTTTTTATAGCCATTCTGACAGACGTGAGGTGATATCTCATTGTGGTTTTAATTTGCATTTCTCTGATGATTAAAAATGTTGAGCATTTTTTTCTTGTGCCTATTGACCATGTGTATATCTTCCAATAGATATTTGGAAAAATGTCTATTCAGGTGTTCTGCCCATTTGTTTGTTTTTTTGTTTTTTGTTTTTGGTATTGACTTATATGAGCTGTTTATATATTTTGGATATTAACCATTTATTGGTCATGTCATTTGCAAATATTTTCTCCCATTTAGTAGCTTTGTTTTTTTGTTTTGTTGATAGTTTCCTTTGCTGTGCAAAAGCTTTTAAGTTTAGGTCCCATTTGTTTATTTTTGCTTTTGTTTCCTTTGCTTTAAGAGACAGATCCAAAAAAATTGCTACAATTTATGTCAGTGTTCCATCTATGTTTTCTTCTATGCATTTTATGCTTTCTGTTCTTACATTTAGGTCTTTAATACATTTTTAGTTTATTTTTGTATATGGTATTAGAGAATATTCTAATTTCATTCCTTTACCTGTAGCTGTCCAGTTTTCCCAGCACCACTTATTGAAGAGGCTGTCTTTTCTCCAGTGTATATTCTTGCCTCCTTTGTCATAGATTAACTGAACATAAGTTCATGGGTTTATTTCCAGGCTTTCTATCCTATTCCATTGATGTGTGTGTGTGTGTGTGTGTGTGTGTGTGTGTGTGTGTGTGTGTGTGTGTGTATGTGTGCGTGCGTGCCAGTACCATACTCTTTTGATGACTGTAGCTTTGTAGTACAGTCTGAAGTCAGGGAGCATGATTCCTCCAGCTCCATTTTTCTTTCTCAAGATTGATTTGGCTATTCAGGGTCTTTGTGTTTCCAAACAAATTTTTAAATTTTTTTGTTCCAGTTCTGTGAAAATTGCCATTGGTAATTTGATAGGGACTGCATTGAATCTGTAGAGTGCTTGGGTAGTATGGTCATTTTAAAAGTACTAAGTCTTCCAATCCATAAACATGGTATGTTTCCATCTGTTTGTGTCCTCTTCAATTTCTTTCATCAGGGTCTTAATAGTTTTCAGAGTACCGGGGTTTTACTTCTTTAGGTAGGTTTATTCCTAGGTATTTTATTCTTTTTGGTGTGATTGTAAATAGGATTGTTTCCTTAATTACTCTTTCTGATAGTTCATAGTTAGTATACAGAATTGGTACAGATTTCTGTATATTAATTTTGTATGCTGCAACTTTACCAAATTCATTAATGAACTCTAGTAATTTTTTCGTGGCATCTTTAGGATTTTCTATGTATAGTATCATGTCACCTACCAACAGTGACAGTTTTACTTCCTTTCCTATTTGGATTCCTTTTATTTCTTTGTCTTTTCTGATTGCTGTGGCTAGGACTTACAATACTATGTTGAATAAAAATGGTGAGAGTGGACATCCTTGTCTTGTTCCTGATCTTAGAGGAAATGCTTTCAGCTTTTCACTGTTGAGTATGGTGTTAGTTGTGGGCTCATCATATATGGCCTTTATTATGTTGAGATATGTTCCCTCTATGCCCACTTTCTGGAAAATTTTTATCATAAATGGATGTTGAATTTTGACAGAAGCTTTTTCTGCATCTATTGAGATGATCATATGATTTATATTCTTTAATTTGTTAATGTGGTATATCACATTGATTTCCAGATATTAAAAATCTTTCATCCCTGCAATAAATCCCACTTGATCAAGATGTATGATCCTTTTAACGTATTGTTGGATTCAGTTTGCTAATATTTTTTGAGGATTTTTGCATCTATGTTCAATATCAGTGATACCTGCAATTTTCCTTATTGGTAATATCTTTGTCTGGTTTTGGAATCAGGGTGATGGTGGCCTTATACAATGAATTCAGAAGCATTCCTTTCTCTCTAATTTTTTGGAATAGTTTGAGAAGAACAGATGTTAACTCTTCTCCAAATGTTTGATAGAATTTACCTTGGAAGCCATCTGGTCCTGAACTTTTTTTTGTTGGGAAGTTTTTTTTTTATTATTGATTCAATTTCATTACTGGTAATTGGTCTGTTCATATTTTCTATTTCTTCCTGGTTCAGTCTTGGGAGATTGTAGTTCTAGAAATTTGTCCATTTCTTCATTGACCAGTCAGATGAAAACTTCAATTTCGAAATCTTACTAGATAAAGGCATTGAAATTTCTTCAAAATAAACCATAAGGGAAACTTTAAAAATTGACACTACGTATATTCAAAATTTTATTCTACTACATTGTGGAATACTTATTTTACATATTTCTTCATTACTTTCTAGATGTCTTTGGTTCCTCAGACATTTGCATAAATTGTACAGATGCAGGAGAAAAAAAATGTAAAGTAAAATATTATTTTTAGCGGATTGTAGGCAGTGATCCAGTTACTGGAAAGTCTGCCTGTGTTGGCTTCTCTCTTCTTGCCCCACTACCAGCCTATGGTAAAGCCAGAGAAACATCTCTGAAGAGGTTATATTAACTACTCTGTGGTGAAATATTTCTGTAGTCTGATGTGGATTACTTCTGTGAGGGCACTTTTGCAGGGAGACACTAGTGAGTTGATATCTCTCTCAGATCAGCAATAGTTGAGTCTTAGGGCATTTCAGAGATAGGAAATCTCCTCCCTTCTTCTTACAGTGGAGGAAAAATCTTCACTTCTACCCTGGAACCAGAGCCTCAGCTGCTCCTGCTTGTGAATGATGACTAGTAATGATGGTTCCCCAATTCCAGAAGTGAGTAGTACCCAATTCCAATTTTTATCCCAGTTTCAGGAAGCCTGTTTCTCTTGCTCTGAGTCTGGTCTTCCCCAAGAAGGTTATTTTCTGGAAAGAGCCTGTCCGAGAGGGGGAAATTTCCCCCTCTACCCCTTGAGTTCTTGTGGTTGGACTAATAATAAACTGACACAAGACAGGTTAACTGGAGAAAAAGAAACAAATTTTAATTCATGTGCAAGGAAATCTCATGGAAATGGGACCTAAGAAGTGACCTAAGCAGGCAGATTTTATATTTTTTAAGACGAAGAAACAGTAAGTAACTGAGGAATTAACAAGACAAAGAAATAGGCTTTGGGTGCTTAATTAGTGAAGAATCTAAACAGAGTTTGGGCTTGGATTTGGACTTTGAGTAGTAAATTAAAGAAGTAATAAGGTTTGTTTACACAGGCTTCTTGGCCCCAAATTTCCTATCTCTGGTGATAAGGGTATCCTTCTACCTCTAGATGCAGGGGGTATACCTTTCACATGAGAGATTTATTCCCTGCCTTCAGGGAGACGGCGGGGGTGGGGGTGGGGTCCAAGTGTCCCTCTTGCATCAGCTGCTTCTTAAGTAACTTTAATTCAAAATAATCAATATGCCATTGAGGCATATTTTGGGGGAAGCCTGCTCTAGGCCCCAACAAGCCCTTGGGATACAGCTGCCCTACATATCATTTGCCCAGCTCCAGATAGAAGGTCTTTTTATTTTGTAAACTAACTGACATTTCATAAACATAGCAATACTCTTTGGCAGGGAAATTTTAAGTTTGTGCAGCATATTTGGGAAGTGGATTTTGTCACTTGAGCACTTGGAGCTCTCTCTCCTCATAGCTGTTCCTAACTCAACGATGCAAACCTCGGAAGTTATTACAAGAAACTAACTGTAGCTGTTTGTCTTCCCTCCTACTGTGTGGTTCTCTACTTTATGGAAATGTGAATAATGATGGGTACTGTGGTGTGTAGCTGGTCTGTGTTTTAAGGGACCCATAACAGCCCGGTAGGTCAGGGAAGAATATTAGTGCAGTTCAGATAAGTTCAAGTGATACTTAGTAGAAAGAACAGCTTGCTGTTCTCTGCTGTGATGGCAAAGGTATCTTGAGAGAAGATTCTATTATTGTGATTTGGCTTTTCAGGCCACAGGGACCTGAATACTTTCCATATTCTAATTGCTTGCATACTATTTCTAGAATAATTCATGAAGGGAGTGTGTGAATTAATATCTATAAAGGATCTTTCAAAACACAATTTGTGAGGGTCTGGATTCTCCTTTCAGTACCCATTTTTGTCTTACTGTGGCCAGAAAATGTTGGCTTATGCCTCTGTTTACCAACTTCTAGGGAACCACCTTTGTTTTATCAAATGAAGGATACACTGATGGTGACATTTTCTTTATCTTATCAGAAGGCTTTCACATAACTACAGCATGACTGCTCCCTGGCTGACAGTGATTGCATGAGGCGTTGTGTTGTAAGATAAACCTTGTTTCAGAAAGGTTAAAAGGTGAAAATATGCTGTTTCTGAGAATTGATGAAATAGGTAGCAAGGGGGAATTTTCTGGACTGCCTCATCACATTTACAAATTTGATAAATAGCCTTTGAAAAATTGTTCCTGATAGTTTGTCATTGTTAATGCAATTTGTAGTTTTCAGATGTATGTTTGATCAACTGGAATGAAAAGAGAGAAGGATATGTTATAATCTTTGGGTTTTCTTCATCGTGCATTGGGGCTTAAATCCTCCACGTAGGGTGCACACTTACCATCATCACTGAGGTTACAAAAGAAATTAATTGAGTAAGTGGGAAAATATTCCTTTAAATCTGGGAAGCGATGTTGTCACCCTCTTGTCCCTCAATTACAGTGTGCAAAATCTCATTAGTATTTTATAGAAGATGCTTTTATAGCCCTTTGTATTTCATTAAAGCCCAAAGCAACTTCTGTAATATACTATGGCAGGTCCTGAACTGCTGCTTGAGTTACTCTATGGAAAAGACTGTTGTGGAGGAGCATTAACTCACTGTAGCCCCAGGGGGACCAGTCTGTACAGTTTGATGTCTTCAAACTGATGAAAAGTTCTGTCTGCTTGGAATGTCATCCACCTCATTCAAGTGCTTCTCAGCTCTTGTTCTAGAACAGGGTTTCTCAATCTCACTACTACCGACATTTGGGATTAGATGATTCTGTGTCCATGGGAGCTGTCCAGTGCCCTGTAGGATGTTTGGCAGAATTCCTAGCCACCAAATGCCAGAAACTTCCTCTCCCCAAAACTGATAATTTAAAATGTCTTCAGGCATTGCCAAATGTCCCCTGGGGTACCAAATCACCCTGGTAGAGAACCATCGTTCTCGAATTCTCTCTTTCAAGGTACAGAGGCCCTGAAAAGACAGGGATCACATGCTTCAAGAATTAGTTCTCATCCATGTTATTATGATGATCAAATGTGAAACCAAAGGATGAATTAGCCAGAGGTTATATAAAAGCCATAAAAGCAGTAGAGCAGATGCTTTCAGCGTATGGACTCAGTATTGTAACATGCAGCTACACTATGAGATAATTTAGTATCGGGGGTGAGTTTGAAGACGGCAAGGATGACATATACCTCTCTTCCTCTCACACATTTTCTGTAAAAGAAAATCTCAGACTTTCAGAAGTGTAAAGAAAACTGCCAAAAGCACACAAAATCAACTCTATTCAGTGTAGACCTGGTCCTATATTGATTGGAGAGACAGTCAAAAACGTTGAGTTTTTCATAAAGATAAGTAATGAAAACAAAGAAAAATAACAAACTCTGTGGTATGATTCAAATGAAAATGTTATGATAGTAACACTCCTCCACCTCGTTAGTGCTTGGCCCATCCACTTGAAAATATTTGTCACCTAGATGCTTGCCCAGGAGTATATAAATGGCTTATTTTTTAGTATTCTTTAGTATTTCAACAGTTCAGTATCATAGCCATGGTTGGTTGTGGTTTCCTTTTAAAACAATTATTTTTAAAGTATGTCAAAACAAAAACTGTACTCTTATTTTGCACATTCAGAAAAGAATCTCCAAGAGTTTGCCTCAGAAAAGTAGGCAATGCTCTCCCCAGTGCTGTAGTAGAAAAAACCAAGTACGTCATCTGCAAAGATTAGGGCTCAATTGGCACCAGTGTGGAAAGGCATCCTGTCTCACATAGCTTATTGCAATAGCCCACTTATTAGTCTCCTTGCTTCCACCGTACTTCTTAGTGTCTCTTCTCTCCACTGTAACAAACAGAGCAGTCCTGTTGAACATCATGAGATGGTGTAAATCCTTTGCTCAAAGCCCTTCAGTGGCTCCCAGTATTACTTAGAGTAAAAGCTAACGACTGGAGAATGGTCTGCAAGACCCCACCTCTCTGGTTCCATCTCCTATTGTTCTCCCCCTTGTGCACCCCATCCCAGCTACCTTGGCCTCCTCAGTGCTCTGAGAACACACCAGCTCTATCTCAGAAATTTTGTGCCTGCTGTTCCTTTGCCTGTGATGCTCTTCCGAGGATATATACATGCATCTCTCCCTCATCTCCTTAAGTCTGCTTTAATGTCACCTCTTCAATGAGGCCTCCTCTGACTATCTAAATTTGCTATCTCACCCCCATCCCCACTCCACTGCCTCTCTCCTTCTTCTCTTTATGTATTGTCATGACATGTATCTTTCTAATATATTCATTCCTTTTTGTTTTGGTCTGTATTCTCCACTCCTCTAAAGAACAAAAATTCAATGAGGCAAGGAATTTTTACTGTTTGATCCTCTGTTACGTCACAAGGTTCTAATAAGGGCTGGTGGTATATGTGTTTATTGAATGGATCTGTAATCATGGACGCAAGGAATAGATATCATAAGCAAAATTTATTTTCAAAGTATAAATTCAAAGATCATGAAGTTCCAAGATTAGCCTGGTGCTGAGTTTTTCTGAAAAATGAAGTTTCAAATTATATTGGATGTAGTCTTATGTTTTTTTACCATTCTTTTTTAAAAATATTTTTGAAGTATAGTTGATTTACAGATTATATTAGTTTCAGCTATTACATAGTGATCCAATATTATTATGGATTATACTCCATTTAAAGTTATTACTTTAAAATAATGGCTATATTCCCCTGTGCTGTACAATATATCCTTTTGCTTATTTATTTCATACATAGTAGTTTGTATTTCTTAATTCCATACCCCTATCTTGCCACCTTGCTTCCCTCTCCCCACTAGTAACCAATAGTTTGTTCTCTGTATCTGTGAGTCTGTTTCTGTTTTATTATATACGTTCCTTTGTTTTATTTTTTAGATTCCACATATAAGTGATTACATAGAGTATTTGTCTTTTTCTGTCTGACTTATTTCACTAAGCATACTATCCTCTGAGTCTATCCACACTATTGCAAATGGCAGAATTTCGTTCTTTTTTTATGGCTGAGTAATATTCCATTGTATGTACTTATAGGATGTGGTCTTTTTAAAATCCCTATTGCCTGAAAATACAAAGCAATTAGTTGTGGAAAGGATTAATTTACAAGTCAAAGAATTTCTTATTATGAAATATGAAATTTATTAACTGTTTTTTAAATCATCCTGATTTTGAAGTGGATATAAATTTTGTGGGGAACTGTCAATGATTAGATTATTATAATTTGCCTTGAGTCAAATTGAGGAAAAAGGGATGGATCTATAATTTGTTTTAACTATTTTAGTTTTTGAAAAATACATTATGAGGATGAGCAACAATATTTCGTCTAGGAAATAAATATACATATTATAATCAAAAGATTTTTTTAAACATCAAGTTAGATAGTAACTCAAGGGATTTTCTGTCAGTGTTTCCAAGTTTTAATTTACATTGTGTGTATTAATCAAGGTTCTTCAGAGAAACAGAACCAACAGGGCGTGTACATATGTATATGTCCCCCCATAGTGATATTTATGTTTACATTTATAAAGAGATTTATCTTAGAGAATTGGCTCACGCAATTATGGAGGCTGCGAAATCTCATGAGCTGCAGTCAGCAACTGGAAACCCAGGAGAACCAATGGTACATCTTCCAGTTAGAAAGCCAGCAGGCTGAAAACAAAAGAAAAATCAGTATCACACAATGGAATATTAGTCAGCCATAATAAAGAACAAAATAATGCCATTGCAGCAACATGGATGGGCCTAGAGATTGTCATACTGAGTGAAGTAAATCAGACACAGGAAGACAAATATCATATGATATCGCTTATATGTGGAATCTAAAAATAGGGTACAAATGAACTTATTTGCAAAACAGAAGTAGAGTCATGGATATAGAAAACAAACTTATAGTTATCAGGGGGTAAGGGGAGGAAGGATAAATTGGGAGATTGGGATTGACATATACACACTACTATATATAAAATAGATAACTAATAAGAACCTGCTGTATAGCACATGGAACTCTACTCAATAATGTGTAATAGCCTATATGGGGAAATAATCTAAAAAAATAAAAGTGTATATATGTATAACTGATTCACTTTGCTGTACACCTGAAACTAACACAACATTGTAAATCAACTATACTCCAATAAAAATTTTTTAAAAAAGAAAAGAAAAACAAACCAGAGTACTAAAAATGAAGAAAAGAGAAAATCAGTTTCAGTTCGAATCCAAAAGCAGGAAAAGATAAAGATCAATGTATCAGCTATAGTCAGGCAGGAGGAATTCCCTGCTACTTGAGAGACAGCCAGACTTTTTGTTTCATTCAGGCCTTCAGCTGATTGGATGAGGCCCACCCACATTAGGGAGGGCAATCTGCTTTACTCAGTCTGCAGATTCATTGTTATTCTCATCCAAAAACACCATCACAGACACACCCACAATGCTTTACTAAATATCTGAGCACACTGTAGTCCAGTCAATTTGACATATAAAATGTACCATCACAGTGTGTTCCAAATTTCCTAAGTATTAAAGATTTTTTCTAATAATGATTCTAGAATAAAACTATATATCTTCATTGTCTTCCAAAGGAAAGGTAATACATAGGTTTTCTTTTTTATTGAAGTATAGTTGATTTACAATGTTGTGTTAGTTTCTGCTGTACAGCAAAGTGATTCAGTTATACATATATATATTCTTTTTCATATTCTTTTCCACTGTGGTTTATTACAGGATATTGAATATAGTTTCCTGTGCTATACAGTAGTACCTTGTCATTTATTTTATATGTAGTAGTTTAATATATTGTTTATTATGTGAGAGAAATGATGAATATTTCAAAAACTATCTGAGATAATGTCAGAAACTTATATTTTTTTAAATCTCTGTTTTTCTATTGAAACCTTCCATTTAAAGAAGATTGCAAATTCTGAAATACAACTTTAAGAGTGTATTTCTATTTCATTGTGAAAGCAGTATAAGTGTAACATTTCTTATGGGAGGGAGCTTCTTTGTTACTAACTTTCATTTCATGTTTTATACAATAATCAAAAGAAAATGAAACAAACTTCAGAACTACTTTTTTAGAGTAGTGACAGTGAAATATGTGAATAATTACAATGGCCCCAAAACAAATATTTTCCCACAACTTTGATTTTCTCAGAACTACACAAAGCTCAGCTTCATCTATGAGCATATTATCTTCAGTGTTTATTCTGTTTGTTCAGTTGATAGAGGTTTTTTCTCATGAAATGCCTTGATCGTAGAGTCACTATAAGCTCAGTTAACTTTGCAGAGAAAACTGGGTGCTCATTTTCTTCTCTGTATTGCCCAATAACATACTCAAACAAACATTATAGTGGGGAGAAGAGAGCCCATGACTTGACACTGAAGAGTTCACGTATATGGAGTGGTATTCAAAATACTTAACAAATGGTAAGACATAAGTACCAATCAATAAGAACACAAGACATAAATGTCACTAAATGGAACCTACCTAAAGTTCTCAGTGGAATTTTGGAAACTATTGTCACATAAGAAAGCAATGATGTTTACTAACTTAATCATGCCTATACAGATGTTACACTTTCTTTGGTATGTTGTCCCATTTTTGCATTTCAAACTCTAATTTTTAGGTCCTAAAGCTTTCTGAGGATGTAATAGTTTGAGTATGATGCTGGCATTGTTATCATGGAAATTGGGATTTTATGAAAATATCCCATACTAAATAATACATCTGAAAATTAAATTTCTCAGAAAGCTTCATTAAAGCATCAATAGATTTTATTGAGAATGGGTCAGGGGAGAGAGAGAGAGAGAGAGAGAGAGAGAGAGAGAGTGTGTGTGTGTGTGTGTGTGTGTGTTTGGGGCGGGGTGTCTAATAAGGGTACACACGGAAAAAGCACAGCCCTCAGAAACAGAACAACTAGGAAGTAGGAAATATATATACATGAAGAATTAGAAAATTAGATCAAATATGGTGGTTCCCAAGAAGAGGCATAGGAGAATGTTATAGAGCATTGAGGGGAGAAGATCCCTTTGTACTAAGAGACCTCAGAGAAGGCTTCATGGAGAAGGTGGTGGCATAGAATATGAGAGAGGAACAGGGAAAATGAATGACTGATTTGGGATCATCTCATTGTAAGCCATAAATGGTAAACTAAGGCACCTTGCTTGTTAATGTGGGGTATAAAGAAAGTTGAAAGACAGAAAGAGTGCTCTCCCAGGTAGAAAATAATTACATATTGATATAAGAGAAGGTAACGCTTATAAAAGATCGAGGTGATGCTTGTTGGAATCAGTCATCTTCTGAAAGAGTAAGTGCTGTTATCAGATTACATTTTTTTCTTTTTTTAAATATTAACACACACTTCTTTTTATTATATTAAAATCAGGCAATGGTCTGACAATAAAAAGTCTACTTATGGAATACTGTTATGTTAAACTTTACTTACAGGATGTTAAATCCTTAGAACTAAGGTTTTCCCCAGAAAAAGATTAATGGAAACATCAGTTGCTTTGCAGACTTGATAGTTGCTGCTTTAAAAGGTGGTTTTACACCACAAACACTAAATTTAAAAAAAAAAAAAAAATCTTAGAACACAATGAATTGCTCTTATTTCGGTATGCGTCCAACATCTCAGCATTTAGTGGTCCTGAACAGAAAAGTGGAAAACGCAGCCACTGGCCAGGAATTCCGGGGATCTGCCGTGCACGCCAAGTTCTTTCTTATACCTGCTGAGGACTCAGAGAAGCAGCAGCACTGAAACCAAAGTATGCACTGAGTTCAAGGTTCTTTATGTTCCAGTTGTCAGATTCCAAACTAGACCCAAATGGATTGCAAGGATGACCAAATGAGAGCCCTGTTTAAAACGTCTTCAATTTTTAAAAGCAAAAGCAATTACAGGAAAAGAAAACAATTCATTCAGAAGAATCGTGTGTGCTTACCAGTGTCTTCTGTGGCCTTTCTCCAAGTTTAACGACCAAGGACTTTGAGAGCTGGCAGGTCTGAGTGACCTTGGGGACTGTTCTTTTCACCTTATCAAAACCTGAGCTAGGGCTTCCCTTGTGGCGCAGTGGTTGAGAGTCTGCCTGCCGATGCAGGGGACGTGGGTTCGTGCCCCGGTCCGGGAAGATCCCGCATGCCGTGGAGCGGCTGGGCCCGTGAGCCATGGCCACTGAGCCTGCGCGTCCGGAGCCTGTGCTCCACAACGGGAGAGGCCACAACAGTGAGAGGCCCGCGTACCGCAAAAAAAAAAAACAAACCTGAGCTAAAAAAACGTATCAGCTGATGATGACAGCAGAGGGTGGCAGGGCTGAGAACCCAATATTCATTTCCCAGGCTGGTGGAGAGTAAATAAGTGTGGTTCCAAAACTAAATGAGGGAGGTCAGAGATGCTCTCCAACCTTACCTTATGGCTTCTGGCCAAAGCAAGGAAGTGTCCTGGAAGGTGTTGGGTGGTGATGGTGCAAAAAGGGACTTGAGTAGGAAGAAGGAAAAAGCAGCACCCCTCGATTAAGGTGAGGGGAGAAGATATGGGGAAATCCCTGAATTCCTTACCAAAGGCCAATTTCAGAGGGGAGCCAAGGGGGTTACAATCTATGCTTTGGGCAAGGGTGGTAGTGGAGACTGGGAAGAGGATGATGGCTTGGAAGGGAGGCGGCATTTAAGAGTTAAAGAAAGAAACCAGGGGTGCAGACAAAGCACCCCCCACACACCCAGGAGTAGTCCCACAGGCTGTGACCTGAAACCTTCACATCTACTCTAAGAAGCCACCCCCAGCTGGAGGGCTGTTGCAGGGAGGGAGGAGGCAGGGGGAGGGGAAGGGGGAGAAGGCAGAGACCCCAGGCCATGTAATCAGCAGCAAGGTGATTGCATGGTGTGTCTTTTGACAGTTGAGTTAGATGTGCCCCGCCGGTTATGATGGGAATCGATTTAAATACACTTTCTTGATCCCAGAAGTTCAGCTATGTGGACAGTGGTTACACTTGACAGGATGATTTGTTATTGCACAACTTATATATTTCAAATGGAAATAGTATCAAAAAATTAGTATCATTTACAGTATCTTACGATAAACTGCCTTTGAATGGGAGTTTCCTTTCCAGTACTTTGAGGTCTACAAGACGTATCTAGAAATTTTACTACTGTGGGAGATGAAGACGACTTCTTAAGTTGAATGGGGGCTAAGGGCGGGCCTGTGGTTTTTCTTTTTGATTAATTGCTGTAACACTGTCCTTCAGGAGGCTGAGGGAGTTTCATATTTTCTGTAGACATCATTAGGCGCCAAAGCTCTTGCAGGACAACTTTGATGCTATATGAGTTCTGCCATTCTGCTAGCACTGACATGGCTCTTGGGTCCACCACTCCATTAGAACTATTAACTCCATTCATATTAATTTTTGTTACAACTCTTACAAAGGGGGGTGCTTCTGGGTATTTAAGTCCACATTCTATTTTAAGGCTGTGTATTCAGTTTTCATAAACTGTTCTTGGAGGCCCAATTATCATCCCTGTCCATCTTGTGGACAAGTGTCATGTCTTTGTCATCTTCTAGACCCCAGCTAACTGTGCCATCTCCTATTCCTTTCTGGCCTACTTCGAGTTCTTCCAACAGTGGGCAATTGCAAGGGACTTTTACTCCCTAGCCCGTGGTGGCTACCATCTTGTGTCGCTGTTGCTAAAGGTCGGCCCCTTCTTCACCCCGAGATTACGTTCTTTAGTTCTTCCCAGTGACTCCCAGTAAGCCCAACACTGAGAGATACACATGAACAAGATTAGCACCTTGCACAATACCTTGCTCAGGGTGAATAAATATTTTTCAAATACCTATTTTAAGATTAAGACCAAAATCCTTATATTAAGAGCTCAAAAAGGGTCTAATAAATATCTTTCTTTCAAGATACCTAATTGCCTAATTAGTATTCTTAAAAGTCACAAGAATTATCTACTTCAGAATTGTTTCATTAGATATTTGGGTTGTAATTAGAATATAGTTAGATATTATGATCTAGTTAGTTATCTAGAAAAGCCTTTGGGGTGAATCATTTTTTTTTAACATCTTTATTGGAGTATAATTGCTTTACAATGTTGTGGTAGTCCCTGCTGTATAACAAAGTGAATCAGCTATATGTATATGTATATCCCCATATCTCCTCCCTCTTGCATCTCCCTCCCACCCTCCCTATCCCACCCTTCTAGGTGGTCACAAAGCACCGAGCTGATCTCCCTGTGCTATGCGGCTGCTTCCCACTAGCTATCTATTTTACATTTGGTAGTGTATATATGTCCATGCCACAAGGACCTCTGATTAATCAGAAAAATTGTTCCCCTCATTACATTGCTGAAGAAAGATAAAAAATAATGACTGATTATTATTATAACATTTACTTTTTGCCATTAATCCTAATAGTTAGATAAATTGGAAGTAGGGTATTAACTAGTTCTGAATTAAGCTTTGCTATTTTATTTATCCATGGAAATTATTGTTTTAATTAAAGATACAACCACAGTAAATAGCAATAAGTGGTCTCAAGACCTACGTAAACTACCAGTTACTAGGATTGCATATATATTAGATACAACTAACATTGGTATTAAAAGAGGAAGGCCTCTAGGACTGTGAATCAAATATTTTTACTTGTTATTAAGATGGTGCCTGCCAACAGGCTGCTCACAGATATCCATTAGAGTTATAAAGCAAGAATTTATCTTAGTTTATTAATGGAAAGTTAATGAGTAGAAAGCATGGCCTCTCTCTCTCCTTCTCCCTGCTTCCTATCCCATTATAAATCCACACCTTTTCTTCATTTTCTTTGGAAAAAATTTTAGTGTTCCAGTTTATCTTCCGTAAGCAGAAGATAACACTTAGAAATGTACTTGTAACATAAAATGGCCAGTTAGTAAGCATGGGGCCACGTCTGGACTAAAAAGCATTTTGATGCAGCCTCCAGAGAAGCTTTTGTCAAAGAATAACAAACATATGAAGTGACCAAAGAGTCCATCCTGAGGTCAATTTGTTGAGAGGTCTATAGACCCAGGATGTCTCAAAGGAGTTGACAGCATCCTGCTTTGGACATACATAAATAACATGCTGACAAAAGCATTATTGATGAACTGGCACAATTTGATGAAAATATCAGACCAAAGTGATGAAAGACCAAAGAAGAAAATTAAGATTTGCCTGTTTTTTAAAACATGGTAATTTTTAAAAAGAATTTATATTTTGACTCTTTTTAAAGGCTGGGCAATTTGACCTGTAATGAATAGTCGCATATTTGTGATTATAGGTCTACAATATGTATTAACAAATTATTAAAAACTGTTTGTCCCCAATACAAAAAAGGGAAAGTTGTAATATATCACTTCCTGAAATTACTTTTGACTGGGTGTCAAGACAAGCAGCTGGAATAGGACCTGATGCTGGAAGTGCATTTTCCCAAGTTGTAGACATACAATAACGTGTAGCATCCTGCCCAGGACTGTGGTCTGGACCTGCCAGATGAACCCCTCTGCACCTTAATGGCCCAGCCCTTGTGTTGAATGCACACAACGGTCTTCTTGCCTTTGGAGTGCTTTATCACCCTCCATCATTTTCTACAACATGTGAATAAAAATGGCCTCTGTTTGGAAAAGTTAAAGTCAAACTGAGAAATGAACTTGATTCCCAATCCGCCATAGTATAAGAGAAACTGAGTGGTTTGAAAATACCTTTGTGTTACTTTGACACACTGGCTCACAACCCTGTCATACTCCAAGCCCCATTTTTATAGCAAATATTTTATGAGATATCTTTATTTGCCTCAGAGAAATTCCAAGATAAACTACCTGCACCGACTATTTAAAGAAATAAATATAATGCTCTGCCTGTAATATAAGGGAAAAATACATAAATGCCCTGGAGTACAACTGCATTGGTGACATAATGAAGTAATCAGACACCTGCATCTATCCAGAGGTAGACTCACTGGAGACTCAATAGTGAATGTGGCAGCTACAAAGGCTGACTGATATGGGTGAGAGTATTGGGAACTCATATGCCTTGTGATGTTTGTTACTTTTCAAAATAGTGAACACTCCTGGCAAATTAAAAAAAAAATTGAACAAAATACAGCATTTCCTCCATTCACACAGCACTTCCATTCCTGATAAATTCAGTATACACTAGAACCATACTAAAAATACTTTGTGTTTTACTCTGTGTAAAAAAGTTAGGTTACAGGCTTCTGTAATTATACCCAGGTGTTTTACCTTCATGCATATGTGAAAACCAGGTAGAATGGGGACTACTCTGTACATTGCAGAGTGTCTAGCGTCCCTGGCCTCCACCTACTAAATGCCGGAGCACCCTCTCCATTTTTATGGCAACCAAAACCATCTGCAGAGATTCACAAGACACCCGCAAGGGGTGGTACCAATGCCACTGAGAGCTTTGCCTGGTTCTCAGCATGGCACGTGATCACTCATCACTTCTACCCTACCCCAGTCCTGTTAAAGTCTGAAGTATAGCAATACTGTTAAAGCCTGAAGTATAGCGATACTGACTTCCTATCTATCAGAAAAATTCATACCAAGGGATTTTATAACCTTTGCTAAAAAAAATAAGGAATCACAAAATTATTTTAAAATTCAAGCCTGATCATGTTTCTTCCTTGATCAAAACTTGAGTGGATATTTATTTATTTATTTAATAGTTGATTTACAATATTGTGTTAATTTCTGCAGTACAGCAAAGTGACTCAGTTATACATATATATATATACGTATTCTTTTTCATATTCTTTTCCATTATGGTTCATCACAGGATGTTGAATATAGTTCCCTGTGCTATAGAGTAGGCCCTTGTTGTTTATCCATCCTTGATCATTTTTTAAATTCAAATAGTTTTTAAGGAGCAGATCCTTTTATTCAAACAAAAATCTTACATGAAAACACAATATATAAAAGAGATAGAAGCAGTTCTGCTCTGCTTAGAACTAGGGAGGGGACCTGGCACCTTACCCACCCATGCCTCTCCTTAGCAGTGTCTGAGGCAATCCCACAAAACCTTTCATCTAGGGCTCTAAGGAACACTGTTTGGAAGGCACTGACTTATAGGATTCAGGCTACCAGGCTCTAGCCCCAGAACCCCTCCCTCACAGTTGACGCTCACACTATAGCATCCAACCATACCTGCTAGGGGCCATTTACCTCCAAATGTCTGCTGCCCTTTACCTTTGTTTTCACTGCTTCTTCTCCCCTGAACTCATCTTAATCACCAAGCCTACCCATGTTTTATCAGCTCTCTGGGATGTTTTCCTTCACATCTCTAGGTAGTCAGGCTCTTTATTCTCTGTGTTTCCATCTGCTCTGCCATCCATCATGGGTCTAATAATGACAGCTGGCATTGGTTGATTGCTTGCAATGTACCAGGGCATTTTATAACCTCTTTCTTGTTTTAACACGTCTTCCTCATAGTAATCCAATGATATAGGTACTAACGGTGTCCCCATTTTACAGATGAGGAAACTAAGGCCCAGAAAAGCTAAACAACTTTCCCAAGGTTGTTTGTAACTTGGAAGTGCAGGAACCACAATCTGAATTTAGGCAACCTATGTGATCTGATTATCATGCCTTTTTTCCCACTGTCTTCTTCTACGCTGGGAATTCCTTGAAACATCAGTCACATCTTGCTCATCTTCCTGTACCCAGCACTCAATAAGCCTCAAAAAATGCTATTAAAAGAATCAAAATGAGTGCTTCCTTCATAGACTCAGCCCAGTGAGATACTTTAACTCAAAAATTCATAAAATGTTTACTGGCCTTCTTACAATGATTTCTCCTTTTCCCGCTTTCATTACTTTATTAAAAGCTGATAAAACTAACAATGTTAGATCACAGTGCAGCAAGCAGTGTGCAGCTCAGATGGTCATAGAAATTGAAAATATTTAAAAGAAAATTCAGTTAATAGATGTATAATTGTTTTCTGAACAAACTTCCAGTTAATATATTAAATGTGCTTATTCAATAGGGAATCCGTTTCATGTAATACATAGTTTTCGTGTTGCTATATTAAATAGGTGTGTTTCCTGTACTAAAATAAGGAATAAATATATTTCTTTTCAGGGGGGGCTTTATATCTTTTTTTCATTTTTTAAATTGAGATATAATTGACATATTATATTAGTTTCAGATGTACAACATAATGGTTCAATATTATGTGTTGTAAAATGATCGCCACAATAAGTCTACTGAACGTCCATCACCACATACAGTTACAGTTTTTTTCCTGTGATGAGAACTTCTAAGATGTCCTCTCTTAGCAACTTTCAAATGTGCAACACCTTGTTGTTAACTATAGTCACCATGCTGTATATCACATCCCCAGGACTTAGTTATTTTAGAACTGGAAGTTTGTACCTTTTGATCACCTTAGTCCGTAATAATTCATAGGAGTATATTCATAGGAGTGAATATATTTCTATTTCAACTTTTCCAAAGACTCAGTTTTATTTTTATTAATTATATGTAATTTCTAACCTTTATTATACCTATTCTTTTACTCACCCACTTACGCAGTTACATTTCTTTTTCCCCGGCATATCTTCTTAATTCAGGCCTTTTGTAGAACTCTCTAAGAATTTTCCAGATCTTGAGATTTCAGAGCTTCCAGTAATTAAGACTGTGGGTCTCAGAATCTGTCAGCCTTGGCTCTGCCTTTTACTAGCTGGATGACACTGAGCAAAGTTACTCATCATCTCTGAGCATCAGCTTTCTCATCGGTAAAACTGGATTATACTTGTTCCTGTCTCAGTGTCTTTAAAATGCTTACCTCAATGAGTAGCTCATACTACGTGCTCAGTAAATGTTAGTTATTTGTAACTTTCATGTTTATCTTTGGGGGAGAGGCTGCTTTTTTAAAATAAGTGTCTCAACTTTCTCTTAGACTGAGTACCGGTTGTTACTTCCCTTCTGGCAAGTAGCATAGACTTCATTTTTAGCTCCCCTTTATTGATAGAATGTGTTATCTGATATTGGTCTTGCTAACTCATAAACATATGAGTTCTTTCTACTTAATAAACCATGTTAGTGCCTAAATTACTTTTTTTTTTTTTTTTTAACTGCTCTTTGGTGAAACCTTGGAGCCTGGCATTTTCTAAATGCTAATTGCTTTCTTTTCTCACTCTGGTAATTCATCCCAAACACATACTTTTGATTAAGGATTAGTTCTATATAAATATTTTGTGAATGAAAAATATCACATACAAAGTTAAACCTTTGTTCTGAATGTAGGGAAGATTTATAAATACACATCACATTAGAGTTGCCATATTGTCAAAAACCCAGGAAGAGGACGTTTTTGTTTCTCCAGTTCAGTAAGCTGATATGTAAAAAGTCATTCACAAGTCAGTCTGTTTAGATGTTTTGTGTTAAAATCCAGAATGGGAATAAAGATTTAATCTCTCTCTCTCTCTCTCTCTCTCTCTCTCTCTCTCTCTCTCTCTCTCTCTCTCTCTCTCTCTCTCTCTCACACACACACACACACACACACACACACACAGAAGATAGTGCTTTGCCTGCCCTCGTAAGCACACATCAAAATCTGCTAGTGGTTTGCATGAGGCACAGGGGCAGGTGGGCAGGCAACCTTTCTAATGACTAAATAACTAAATAACCGGGTTTCCAAAGCATTCAGATCCTGGATGAGGATTTTTTTAAGGGGATGGGGAATTAAACCTATCCCTCCATATTTGTCCTATGTTATTATGTAGTTAAAATGTTTTTCCAATATCTTCTAAGTTCACAGATTCTGAAAGAGCTAGGTATTTAGGATTCATGTGGTTTTTAGTGAGTGAAATATATATCTCAAGAGATTCAGATTTGTCTCAGCCAAGGCCGCAGACAATGCCAGGGGCAGAGCTAGAATGTGGACTTGGAGACATTTCTTACATCTTCCCTGATTCCTGATGCAGAATTTACTTTTTTTTTCAAAAAACTGAAACCATTAAGAAATCTTTCTCATTATACTTCTGGTGAAATAAAATATATAAAATAAAAATGAAATATAATACAAACTAAGATGCACATAGTTGCAGAAGTTTGATCTAATATATAGAAGTAAAGTACTTGTATGATTTTTCTATGAATGTGTTCAACCATTTAAAAATTTTGAAGCTAAATCATTAATTTTTAAAATTTATAATTGCAAGGTTGCTGTTATTGGCAACAAAGGCTGTGGCAAGGAGCCCTGTACTACCAGAAAGGTAGGGGATGGAATGGAATGAAAGTAAGGGGAGGAGGTCCAGTGGACTACACTGTGGTGAGCGCACAGCTTAGGAGAGGGCCACGTAATGTGGAAGTATTAACCCGATCATAGCGTTTTGCTTTCAAGGAGTGATGCAGCCTCCAGATACAATATTTTTCCATACATCCCCCAAATCTGCTTTACATAAGCATTTTCTGCTGGATCAAGCTAAGAGTTAGAGAGTCCAATTATTTTTTCCTCTTTTGGTTTTAATGACCCCATAGTCTATGAAACCATTGCCATTGTGAAATACCTCGCAACCTTCTTACTCTCCATGAATCTTGTTGACCCTCTGAGAAGAAATTCACATGGCAGCCCATGGGCTTCTTAGGAGTTTCCACGATGGGTAAGGCTGGAGTCTACAAAGTCACAAAGATTTGGGTCCCAGATCATCAGCTCTTTGAGTGTTTAATGGTGTGACCTTGGCAAGTTAAATTTCTGAGCCTTAGTTTATTAATTTGTAAAGAGAGGATAATGTTACCTCATAGGCTCACCATAAGGATTAAATATGAAGATATATGTGAAAGGCTTAAGCACAGTCCTGACATTTAAATAACTGGTAGTTACAAATGCTTTCCACTAACTCAAGATCAGACCCACTGAGTAGACATTTTTGTTGAACCATAGAAGTTTCTTTCTCATTTCACTATACATCACAGACATGATTGATTTGCATAGAGATGGACTTGGTGTTCACCAAATAACCAATAATGATATTGGCTGGTTTATATTAGAGTCATCCCATTTGACTGAACTTTATTAACCGCAAATCACAGAGAAAATAAACATGAGCACCAAAGAAATAGAAGGAATTTAACAAGAAATGTACAATAGGTGTAAATGAGAAAGTAAAATAAGCACTTAATCAAAATAAGCCTAAAGCAGAATCCTTGTGCATTAGACAAACTGCTGCAAGAACTAAATTCTAAACCTCTGCACACACAGACCTTACACACCTCACCTAGCTTGCGTGGGACTGAGTTTCCTCATTTATAAGACAGGGACTGAATTAAATCATCTTCCGGGCCCCATTCAGTTCTAATATTCTAGACTTGTCTTGAACTGGAGAATGTTAGCAACTTACGTCTTAAAAGCAAATCCAGTGCTTTAAAAAAAATCCTATGAAGCAAGTATAACTGTAATCTTTCCAACTAGCAGTCCTTTCACTCATTTATGCAAGCTTTGCAGAATTCAGTCTGAAAGACCGTGGGCAAATCCAGGTCATATCTCCAAAGTCAAACCAATGGTGGCTGTTGACCACGAAAAACATCTGGAAAGCCATCTGCTACAGTTCACACAGGGCCTCTCACATTCAGACTATTCCCCGATAGGACCTTCAGTGTCCTAAGTAACCGTGTGACTGCCTGGAGTGCCTTTCATGTGGATTTTCCAGGACAAGGATACTGCCAGAGGACAGTGTATTTAGGGATAGCCTTAGAGCAAGCAGAGGCATGCAGTAGGGGTTTTCTGGAAGTTATTTTAAGCCAGAAAGTGCTACTTCCAATCAGCACCGCAATTAATTAATCAGTTTGTGTATTCTAAAACCAAGATTGGAAGGCCTGTCTGTGTGCATCACAGTAGCAACAGAACAGCGAGCTTGGGTCCTACTGCTAAGGTGCTCATGGCGCAGTGCAAGAAGCAAGCGCACAAGCATACAATTGTTGCACAGTGTGGTGAGGCCCAAAGCAGAGGAGCCAGGCCTGAATCCAAGGCTGATGCATAAACTCTGTCATCAGTGCAGTTTGTTTTCGGAACAGTGAAGGGTGATGCTGAACTGTACTTTCTTTTGTTCTGTTTTCCATTGAACCATTCTGTAAAGTGATCTCATTTAAGATAAAGCATATTGAATCAGTTCCATTTGCAAATAATTCCAGAATAATGAATTTTTATGTAAAAAAAGTCACAGCTATTTTGCTTCCTGTCTTTTCCCTCCAATTGGGGACCAAGTCCTTTAATGTTTCCCTTGTTATTATGTGACTCCCTTCTTCCCATCCTGTCCCTGTTGCCCTAGATTTCATCCTCTTTGTCTCTTGCTTTGACTCTTGTGCCCTCCCTGTCTGTGCTTGCCTAGTTCCAATTCATTATCACCTTTGTGACCTGATATTTTAACTAAACTATTTTGATCCAATGGAATAAGCTTTCTCAAAAAGACAAAATAAATAAAATATTAAACTTTCAACCAGTTAAAATATCAAATAAGGTGTGAAACTAATTCTTCATCTGAATCCTAAGTGTTATTTCATCTCACCCCATCCTTCATCCTATAATTGATGCCATGTCAAAAAACTGCATTGGAAAATTCCAGTTTGCATTGGAAAATTAAAATCTCCTGCCCCTCCTCACATGGCTACCAGAGCACTTCTCCTAAAACATTTAACCCCTCACCCTGCTTGTTTGCTTAAGACTCTTCAGTGACCTCTGATATTGCCAAAGAAAATGGTTTCAAACTTGAACATGTGTGGGAATAATGTAAGCATTTTTTGTTGTTGTTGCTTTTTAAAGCAGAGTCTCAAGGCTAAACCCTCCCAAGATTCCGATTTAGTAGTTCTGGGGTGTAGGGCCTAAAGGATCCAGCCCACTATGGCATGGGTGCCCTTTTTCCTGGCATCTCCTCCAGTTCTACTCTTCCCTTGCTGTAAATTCCTTGCAGATAAGAACCTACTATGTCCCCGTACCTAGCAAAAAATGGATGGCTCAGGAAATTGATGGCTTTCCATAATTACCTTTTTTTTTTTTTTTTTTCTTTTTGCGGTACGCGGGCCTCTCACTGCTGTGGCCCCTCCCGCCGCAGAGCACAGGCTCCGGATGTGCAGGCCCAGCAGCCATGGCTCACGGACCCAGCCGCTCCGTGGCATGCAGGATTCTCCTGGACCGGGGCACGAACCCGCGTCCCTGCGTCGGCAGGTGGACCCCCAACCACTGCGCCACCAGGGAAGCCCCATAATTACCTTTAAATGAAAGAAGGAAGCAATGTGTATACTCAAAATTATTCTGGCTGATTTGATAAAACTAGAAACGAAACGTGAGATTTTGACAAATATCTGAAATGAATGCATCAATTGGTCGAAGATTGAAAGAAAACATATGGAGCATTCAGCTTTGGTTGTGATTAACATCTATTTCTGATTATCCTTAGGGAAGAAAATTCTAATTTATGATGATTGTGATTATTGTGAAGATGATTTATAAACATATAGGTTTTGAGAAAAACAATTCACTTGCTTTTCATTTTCAGCGTTGTTAATTTACAAAGATTCCCTAAACGCTTTAAGGCAGTTAGAGCAAGAATAAAATTATGTTGCTCATTTGTGACAGGGTATTAAGGTTATCAGGCACAGTGCCTTCTTAACGGGCTTATTTTTAATTACATAGTGGTGATAGGCACCAAAGACTTCCTGAGGAAGGTGTGGAGGTGATCCAGATGAATGTGAACCTGGCCTTCTTCAAAGTTCATAAAGCCCTGCCCCGTACAGTTCCAGCCAGGGGAATCTTGCTGGAGCCCACTTTGCCAGGAGGTTGAATCTGTTATAAAGTGATAGCGCTGACACAGATACATCTAAGGCGATCCAGGTACTGAAGTGCTATGTGTGATTCCATGCAAGGAACTGTGGTTCACAAGATCCTAGAAGAATAAAAATTATTGTTATTTTATTTTTGTGTTTTGGCCATAGTGAATGGGAAGATACGTTAATGCATCCACACTGACATGCGCATTCTTCTATCTGGAACATTTTCCCTCTTCTCACAACTATTTCTTGCTTATCCTTTAGATCTCATCTTGGAATCAGGATTCTGGGAACCCTTCCTGGGCACCACCACTGGGGTTGATAACCCTTCCTGAATGTCATCTCTCTTCATTCCCTCGTTCTGGTCTTTATCACAGCACCTAGTGCGACCCATTGGTATTACACATTTACTTGTTGGCCTCCCCATTTGACCATGAGAAGGAAATGCTATCATATTCTCCATTGTACCTGCAGTGTCTAGAATAAAGCCTACAATAAGGCAGATATAGAATAAACATTTGTCAAGTGAATCAATGATTTATGTGTATTTATTAGATCCAAATCACTTAGTATCATCGCAGCCTAAAAATTACTTCAATTTTTATCTTGTTCTCCTTGTTTTTGTACTTCCGGCCCTAAAAAATTACCCAGTGTCTGATTTAACTTCTAAAGAGGCGTAAATTGTATAGATTGGAAGGTCTAGGAGGGCAACAATCTGCCTTCAGTCCTGGCTCTACCACCAACTAGCTAAGTGATTTTTACAGATCACTATGCCTTTCTGTTGTTTATGTTCCTCACTTAGAAGAGCGGATTTCCGACCCAAAGATTCCATAAGTCCAAAAAAGAAAATCTTCATATTTCAGGCAAAATACCTACTCCAGTGATAAGTCTAAGCCTTGATTGTTCTCCAGCCATGTGATAGAAGTTTTCTTGGTGATATTTTGTGACACTAACAAATATCCAGTGGCTTTAAGCGTATAGCATTTTTTCTGTATTCTAAGCAGAATTAACATGAAAAGGTAAAGGTGACTTTGTGCCTAGTGGTGATGGCAGCAGCTCCGTGGTCAGATCAGGTAGCACTGATGCCAAATGTGGGCGGATTTGTTAACAGAGTTCACACAGCCATCTGTGGTACATATGTTGCTGTCCCGTCAGTTAATCATCGCCAGCTGGGGCTCATGAAAAGTGGACAAATGACAGTGAAAGGTATAAAATCGACATCAACCACACCACTGGATAGGAGTTACAACATGACCCCTTCCTTATCTAAACTGTAGAAATTGGGCAGCAAAACATTACCTTCATTTCCTCTCAGTTTATATAAGCGTCTAAGAATATAACAAGATGTTGTACATGGAAATCTTGGTAAGTTGTGAAATGATTATGCAAATGTTAGTTCTTACACCAAAATCAGACTGTCACAGAGCCATCCGTGAAACACCCTGAGAGTCAGTCAGTCTATAAATATTTATTGAGCACATAATATGTGTCAGATACAGTTCTAGGCATGGTGCTAAAAGAAGCTTGTCCATTATTCTAGGTAGGGTAAACAGAAAACAAACACAGGAAAATAAATAAGCAGACAAACAGATGAACAAATTATCTTGAGAGGGCTATTTTAGCGAGGCTCTCAAGGAAAGACCTAAAAGGTATCCTTTGAATTGAGAGCTGTTTAGATCTGAGGAAGTTCGTCCTAAGCAGGTACAAAGGCCCTGTGGTAGGAATGAGCTTGGCATGTTTAAAGAATGGAAATAGGCTGCTGAGGCTAGGAAACAGGCTGCTGAGGCTAGAAAATAGAGAAGGATGCACAAGAGGTAGAATATGAGACAGAGACAGAGGAAGGGGCCAAGGGAGGGAGTTTGGATTTTATTCTATGCAGTGGAACACCACTGGAAAATCTAGAGCACTGTGGCCATACACCTAGTGGCCCCAGACTACTGCTCTCTGAGCTACTTTTTCCCTCCAGAGGAAAGGGCTAGACAGACAAGCAGTCTCTCCAGCAAATTTAAACCAACTAAGACCACACAATGTTTTGTTTGCTTTCTAAAACCTATTAAATATTTTATTCTACCTGCTTCACTTAAATGAAAAGGTCACTTTCAATTATTTTATTATTGGTTTGCTTTCCTGAAAATCAAAATAAGATCAGGAGTCATTTGCAATAAGTAGTGACTATCAGTTTGTGATCCTGGAATTCAAAGTGATGGATTATTAGAATTCTTTCCCTGCTTTGACTTGTTAATTATTTTTAATATTCTGTTTTGAGAGAAATTCGAGGTAGGAAGATTAGTGCATTAGGATTTATGAACAGCCCATTTTAATAAAAACTTTTAAGACTATGCAAAATTAGGTTTACTAATAAAAACATATGCTGCATGCCATCCTGATATTCTCATACATTTATCTACAATTATTTACTGGGCCTTCTAGTCTTACTTTTTTTTTTTTTTTTTTTGCGTTACGCGAGCCTCTCACTGTTGTGGCCTCTCCCGTTGCGGAGCACAGGCTCCGGACGCGCAGGCTCAGCAGCCATGGCTCACAGGCCCAGCCGCTCTGCGGCATGTGGGATCTTCCCAGAGCAGGGCACGAACCCATGTCCTCTGCATCGGCAGGCGGACTCTCAACCACTGCACCACCAGGGAAGCCCTAGTCTTACATTTTATTTAGACTCTGATCTCATAGTTTTCATCTGAGCAAAAATCTCATCTATTTAAATTTAAATTTTTAAATTTTAAAAATTTTTTATTGAAGTATAGTATGTTGTGTTAATTTCTGCTGTACAGCAAAGTGACTCAGTCACACACATATATACATTTTTTTATATTCTTTTCTATTATGATTTATCCCATGGTATTGAATATAGTTCCCTGTGCTATACAGTAGGACCTTTTTGTTAAATTTAAATAATCAGAAGTAAAACACAGTATTAGAAAATTCAGTGATGCTTTATTAATTCATGTGTATTTCTATCTGATTAGCCATTAGAAGAATCTTTATACATTTTTTGTGTTTTAATTCCATGAAATTTTTAAAGAGTATGATTTTAAAGGTCAAACCTGAGTTACCAGGATCAAACCAATTCTTTCTCCGTGCTAGATTGTTACTTATTTAAAGATTTTGTTTTTGTTTTTAATTGGAAAGAACAATATTTGAATGAAATTAAACTCCTCAAAGCTAGTCAGGTCTTTAAAAAATAGTATTTAAGCAATCTGGAGTGTGCAAAATCATATGTTGGTCCCATACCGGCTCGTTCCAACATGGCTGCATGCACTCAGGCATGCACACACAGAGTAAATTAATATCTTCGTTCCCTAATATACAAGGCTCCTAGAAAAGTGATGACCAAATATAAATTTTTGGGTGCTGACTTCTTCATTTAGGGCCACTGCTTCCTCTCTGCAAAGTTCACCTCTGAGCAAGTCAGTGTGGGCTCCCTGTAATGTGCAACAATCACAACTTCACACAGAGAGAAGCTGAAGGGGTGCCATGTCTAGGCAGACATTTTTAAATAAGCCAGAAAGAGGTGTTTGTTACCATTTGAGCATTTTTCAATATTCTGATGTGGGTGTGCTTAAGAGGTCTCAATATCAATTCAGACATCTTATAATTTGGAAAAAGCTTTCCGATTTATTTAATGATATTCATAAATTTTGCTCTGTATCTGAGTTACAAATTCCTATACAGAACTTGAAAAACTCTATTAGATGAGTGTTGGCCTTTTTTTTTTTCTTTCCAAACTGCCTTTAGAAGAATTAGGAAACAGAATAGATGTTCTATAGCCAGCAACGATCTTGTGTTATTCTTTTTTTTTTACATCTTTATTGGAGTATAATTGCTTTACAATGGTATGTTAGTTTCAGCTTCACAACAAAATGAATCAGTTATATATATACATATATTCCCATATCTCTTCCCGCTTGCATCTCCCTCCCTCCCACCCTCCCTATCCCACCCCTCCAGGCGGTCACAAAGCACCGAGCTGATCTCCCTGTGCTATGCGGCTGCTTCCCACTAGCTATCTACCTTACGTTTGGTAGTGTATATATGTCCATGCCTCTTTATCGCTTTGTCACCGTTTACCCTTCCCCCTCCCCATAGCCTCAAGTCCATTCTCTAGTAAGTCTGTGTCTTTATTCCTGTTTCACCCCTAGGTTTTTCATGACATTTTTTTTTTAAAATTCCATATATATGTGTTAGCATACGGTATTTGTCTCTCTCTTTCTGACTTACTTCACTCTGTATGACAGACTCTAGGTCTATCCACCTCATTACAAATAGCTCAATTTCGTCTCTTTTTATGGCTGAGTAATATTCCATTGTATATATGTGCCACATCTTCTTTATCCATTCATCCGATGATGGACACTTAGGTTGTTTCCATCTCTGGGCTATTGTAAATAGAGCTGCAATGAACATTTTGGTACATGACTCTTTTTGAATTATGGTTTTCTCAGGGTATATGACCAGTAGTGGGATTGCTGGGTCATATGGTAGTTCTATTTGTAGCTTTTTAAGGAACCTCCATACTGTTCTCCATAGTGGCTGTATCAATTTACATTCCCACCAACAGTGTAAGAGGGTTCCCTTTTCTCCACACCCTCTCCAGCATTTATTGTTTCTAGATTTTTTGATGATGGCCATTCTGACTGGTGTGAGATGATATCTCATTGTAGTTTTGATTTGCATTTCTCTCATGATTAGTGATGTTGAGCATTCTTTCATGTGTTTGTTGGCACTGTGTATATCTTCTTTGGAGAAATGTCTATTTAGGTCTTCTGCCCATTTTTGGATTGGGTTGTTTGTTTTTTTGTTATTAAGCTGCATGAGCTGCTTATAAATTTTGGAGATCAATCCTTTGTCAGTTGCTTCATTTGCAAATATTTTCTCCCATTCTGAGGGTTGTCTTTTGGTCTTCTTTATGGTTTCCTTTGCTGCGCAAAAGCTTTTAAGTTTCATTAGGTCCCATTTGTTTACTCTTGTTTTTATTTCCATTTCTCTAGGAGGTGGGTCAAAAAGGACCTTGCTGTGATTTATGTCATAGAGTGTTCTGTCTATGTTTTCCTCTAAGAGTTTGATAGTTTCTGGCCTTACATTTAGGTCTTTAATCCATTTTGAGCTTATTTTTGTGTACGGTGTTAGGGAGTGATCTAATTTCATACTTTTACATGTAGCTGTCCAGTTTTCCCAGCACCACTTATTGAATAGGCTGTCCTTTCTCCACTGTACATTTCTGCCTCCTTTGTCAAAGATAAGGTGACCATATGTGCGTGGGTTTATCTCTGGGCTTTCTATCCTGTTCCATTGATCTATCTTTCTGTTTTTGTGCCAGTACCATACCGTCTTGATAACTGTAGCTTTGTAGTATAGTCTGAAGTCTGGGAGCCTGATTCCTCCAGTTCCTTCTTTCGTTCTCAAGATTGCTTTGGCTATTCGGGGTCTTTTGTGTTTCCATACAAATTGCAAAATTTTTTGTTCTAGTTCTGTGAAAAATGCCAGTGGTAGTTTGATAGGGATTGCATTGAATCTATAGATTGCTTTCGGTAGTAGAGTCATTTTCACAATGTTGATTCTTCCAATCCAAGAACATGGTATATCTCTCCATCTATTTGTATCATCTTTAATTTCTTTCATCAGTGTCTTATAATTTTCTGCATACAGATCTTTTGTCTCCTTAGGTAGGTTTATTCCTAGATATTTTATTCTTTTTGTTGCAATGGTAAATGGGAGTGTTTTCTTGATTTCACTTTCAGATTTTTCATCATTAGTATATAGGAATGCCAGAGATTTCTGTGCATTAATTTTGTATCCTGCCACTTTACCAAATTCATTGATTAGCTCTATTAGTTTTCTGGTAGCATCTTTAGGGTTCTCTATGTATAGGATCATGTCATCTGCAAACAGTGACAGCTTTACTTCTTCTTTTCCGATTTGGATTCCTTTTATTTCCTTTTCTTCTCTGATTGCTGTGGCTAAAACTTCCAAAACTATGTTGAATAAGAGTGGTGAGAGTGGGCAACCTTGTCTTGTTCCTGATCTTAGTGGAAATGCTTTCAGTTTTTCACCATTGAGGATGATGTTTGCTGTGGGCTTGTCATATATGGCCTTTATTATGTTGAGGAAAGTTCCCTCTATGCCTACTTTCTGCAGGGTTTTTATCATAAATGGGTGTTGAATTTTGTCAAAAGCTTTCTCTGCATCTATTGAGATGATCATATGGTTTTTCTCCTTCAGTTTGTTAATATGGTTTATCACATTGATAGATTTGCGTATATTGAAGAATCCTTGCATTCCTGGAATAAACCCCACTTGATCATGGTGTATGATCTTTTTAATGTGCTGTTGGATTCTGTTTGCTAGTATTTTGTTGAGGATTTTTGCATCTATGTTCATCAGTGATATTGGCCTGTAGTTTTCTTTCTGTGTGACATCCTTGTCTGGTTTTGGTATCAAGGTGATGGTGGCCTCGTAGAAGGAGTTTGGGAGTGTTCCTCCCTCTGCTATATTTTGGAAGAGTTTGAGAAGGATAGGTGTTAGCTCTTCTCTAAATGTTTGATAGAATTCGCCTGTGAAGCCATCTGGTCCTGGGCTTTTCTTTGTTGGAAGATTTTTAATCACAGTTTCAATTTCAGTGCTTGTGATTGGTCTGTTCATATTTTCTATTTCTTCCTGATTCAGTCTTGGCAGGTTGTGCCTCTCTAAGAATTTGTCCATTTCTTCCAGATTGTCCATTTTATTGGCATAGAGTTGCTTGTAGTAATCTCTCATGATCTCTTTTATTTCTGCAGTGTCAGTTGTTACCTCTCCTTTTTCATTTCTAATTCTATTGATTTGGGTCTTCTCCCTTTTTTTCTTGATGAGTCTGGCTAGTGGTTTATCTATTTTGTTTATCTTCTCAAAGAACCAGCTTTTAGTTTTATTGATCTTTGCTATTGTTTCCTTCATTTCTTTTTCATTTATTTCTGATCTGATTTTTATGATTTCTTTCCTTCTGCTAGCTTTGGGGTTTTTTTGTTCTTCTTTCTCTAATTGCTTGAGGTGCAAGGTTAGGTTGTTTATTCGAGATGCTTCCTGCTTCTTAAGGTGGGCTTGTATTGCTATAAACTTCCCCCTTAGAACTGCTTTTGCTGCATCCCACAGGTTTTGGGTCGTTGTGTCTCCATTGTCATTTGTTTCTAGGTATTTTTTGATTTCCTCTTTGATTTCTTCAGTGATATCTTCATTATTAAGTAGTGTATTGTTTAGCCTCCATGTGTTTGTATTTTTTACAGATCTTTTCCTGTAATTGATATCTAGTCTCATGGCGTTGTGGTCAGAAAAGATACTTGATACAATTTCAATTTTCTTAAATTTACCAAGGCTTGATTTGTGACCCAAGATATGATCTATCCTGGAGAATGTTCCATGAGCACTTGAGAAAAATGTGTATTCTGTTGTTTTTGGATGGAATGTCCTATAAATATCAATTAACTCCATCTCGTTTAATGTATCATTTAAAGCTTGTGTTTCCTTATTTATTTTCATTTTGGATGATCTGTCCATTGGTGAAAGTGGGGTGTTAAAGTCCCCTACTATGAATGTGTTACTGTCGATTTCCCCTTTTATGGTTGTCAGTATTTGCCTTATGTATTGAGGTGCACCTATGTTGGGTGCATAAATATTTACAATTGTTCTATCTTCCTCTTGGATTGATCCCTTGATCATTATGTAGTGTCCTTCTTTGTCTCTTCTAATAGTCTTTGTTTTAAAGTCTATTTTGTCTGATATGAGAATTGCTACTCCAGCTTTCTTTTGGTTTCCACTTGCATGAAATACCTTTTTCCATCCCCTTACTTTCAGTCTGTATGTGTCTCTAGGTCTGAAGTGGGTCTCTTGTAGACAGCAAATATATGGGCCTTGTTTTTGTATCCATTCAGCCAATCTGTGTCTTTTGGTGGGAGCATTTAGTCCATTTACATTTAAGGTAATTATCGATATGTGTGTTCCTATTCCCATTTTCTTCATTGTTTTGGGTTTGTTATTGTAGGTCCTTTCCTTCTTTTGTGTTTCTTGCCTAGAGAAGTTCCTTTAGCAGTTGTTGTGGAGCTGGTTTGGTGGTGCTGAACTCTCTCAGCTTTTCCTTGTCTGGAAAGGTTTTAATTTCTCCATCAAATCTGAATGAGATCCTTGCTGGGTAGAGTAATCTTGGTTGCAGGTTTTTCTCCTTCAACACTTTCAATATGTCCTGCCACTCCCTTCTGGCTTGCAGAGTTTCTGCTGAAAGATCAGCTGTTAACCTTATGGGGATTCCCTTGTGTGTTATTTGTTGTTTTTCCCTTGCTGCTTTTAATATGTTTTCTTTGTATTTAATTTTTGACAGTTTGATTAATATGTGTCTTGGCGTGTTTCTCCTTGGATTTATCCTGTATGGGACTCTCTGTGCTTCCTGGACTTGATTAACTATTTCCTTTCCCATATTAGGGAAGTTTTCAACTATAATCTCTTCAAATATTTTCTCAGTCCCTTTCTTTTTCTCTTCTTCTTCTGGAACCCCTATAATTCGAATGTTGGTGCATTTAATGTTGTCCCAGAGGTCTCTGAGACTGTCCTCAGTTCTTTTCATTCTTTTTTCTTTATTCTGCTCTGCAGTAGTTATTTCCACTATTTTATCTTCCAGGTCACTTATCCGTTTTTCTGCCTCAGTTATTCTGTTATTGATCCCATCTAGAGTACTTTTAATTTCATTTATTGTGTTGTTCATCGTTGCTTGTTTCATCTTTAGTTCTTCTAGGTCCTTGTTAACTGATTCTTGCAATTTGTCCATTCTATTGTCCATTCTATCTCCAAGATTTCGGATCAACCTTACTATCATTATTCTGAATTCTTTTTCAGGTAGACTGCCTATTTCCTCTTCATTTGTTAGGTCTGGTGGGTTTTTATCTTGCTCCTTCATCTGCTGTGTGTTTTTCTGTCTTCTCATTTTGCTTATCTTACTGTGTTTGGGGTCTCCTTTTTTTTTTTTTGGCAGGCTGAAGGTTCGTAGTTCCTGTTGTTTTTTGAGTCTGTCCCCAGTGGCTAAGGTTGGTTCAGTGGGTTGTGTAGGCTTCCTGGTGGAGGGTACTAGTGCCTGTGTTCTGGTGTATGAGGCTGGATCTTGTCTTTCTGGTGGGCAGGTCCACGTCTGGTGGTGTGTTTTGGGGTGTCTGTAGACTTATTATGATTTTGGGCAGCCTCTCTGCTAATGGGTGGGGTTGTGTTCCTGTCTTGCTAGTTGTTTGGCATAGGATGTCCAGCACTGTAGCTTGCTGGTCGTTGAGTGAAGCTGGGTGCTGGCGTTGAGATGGAGATCTCTCGGAGATTTTTGCTGTTTGATATTATGTGCAGCTGGGAGGCCTCTTGTGGACCAGTGTCCTGAAGTTGGCTCTCCCACCTCAGAGGCACAGCACTGAGTCCTGGCTGCAGCACCAAGAGCCTTTCATCCACAGGGCTCCTTAATTTGGGATGATTCGTTGTCTATTCAGGTATTCCACAGATGCAGGGTATATCAAGTTGATTGTGGAGCTTTAATCCGCTGCTTCTGAGGCTGCTGGAAGAGATTTCCCTTTCTCTTCTTTGTTCTCACAGCTCCCAGGGGCTCAGCTTTGGATTTGGCCCCGCCTGTGCGTGTAGGTCGCCGGAGGGCGTCTGTTCTTTGCTCAGACAGGACGGGGTTAAAGGAGCCGCTGATTCGGAGGCTCTGGCTCACCCAGGCCGGGGGGTAGGGAGTGCAGGGCGAGCCTGCAGCGGCAGAGGCCGGCGTGACGCTGCAGCCTGAGGCGCGCCGTGCGCTCTCCCGGGGGAGCCGTCCCCGGATCCCGGGACCCCGGCAGCGGCGGGCTGCACAGGCTCCCCGGAAGGGCGTGTGGCTAGTGACCTGCGCTCGCACACACGCCTCCTGGCGGCGGCAGCAGCGGCCTTAGCGTCCCATGTCCGTCTCTGGGCTCCGCACTCTTAGCCGCGGCTCGCGCCCGTCTCCGGAGCTCTCCCAAGCAGCGTTCCCAATCCCCCCTCCTCGTGCACGAGGAAACAAAGAGGGACGTAAAAGTCTCTTGCCTCTTCGGCAGGTCCAGACCCCTCCCCAGACTCTCTCCCGGCCAGCCGCGGCGCACCAACGCCCTGCAGGCTGTGTTCACGCCGCCAACCTCAGTCCTCTCCCGGCGCTCCGACAAAAGCCGGAGCCTCAGCTCCCAGTCCCGCCCGCCCCGGCGGGCGAGCAGACAAGCCTCTCAGCTGGTGAGTGCCGGTCGGCCCGATCCTCTGCGCTGGAATCTCTCCGCTTTGCCCTCCGCACCCCTGTTGCTGTGCTCTCCTCCGCGGCTCCCAAGCTCCCCCACTCCGCCTCCCGAAGTCTCCACCCGCGAAGGGGCTCCTAGTGTGTGGACACTTTTCCTCCTTCACAGCTCTCTCCCGCTGGTGCAGGACCCGTCCCTATTCTTTTGTCTCTGTTTAGTTTTTTCTTTTGCCCTAACCAGGAACGTGGGGGGTTCCTTGCCTTTTGGGAGGTCTGAGGTCTTCTGCCAGCGTTCAGTAGGTGCTCCGTAGGAGTTGTTCCACGCGTAGATGTATTTCTGGTGTATCTGTGGAGAGGAAGGTGATCTCCGCGTCTTACTCTTCCGCCATCTTCCCGGAACTCGTGTTATTCTTTTGAAAGAGTGAACTTGAGACTTATCATATAACCAGTGTTTTAAACAAAAATTATAGAGTATCCTGAATTGCTTAAGCTACATCTCTAATTTAACAGTGAATATATTTAAATGAAGATGAGCTAAAGGGTTTGGTAGTCATGGCAACATGATATGAAAATATACCATGTCATTCAAGTCTATTAGAAAAAAATATATTATCATTCCAAAGGTTTCTGTTGCTACTTTAAATACTGACTGTAGAAGAGAAAAGAAAAGAAGAGGATGAGAGAATAGATGAGGCATGAAATATTCTAATTTTTTTATTACAAAAATGCTGGTTTGAAAATAATGTGATCTAAATTCTAAATAAATTTAACTACAAACAAAATTGATATTAAAAATAAGAATATGAGAAAATAAACAGATAGCAGATTTGCTGCTTGACAAAAATGTGTTAAATCTACTTCCTGCAAGTAAGCTTCTAGAAGTGAAGAGTAATTTCATATTTTTAAGATTTAAATAAGTTGCTTTTAGAGCACATAATTTGTGACTATTCATATGAGAAACAAAACCTCAAAAACACAACTTTAACTAAGTTTAAACAAACATGTGAGATATTCAGAGCTTTATTCAAAATCAGATGATTAAATAGTGATTATTGTAGATAATTTAAAGCACAGAAAGACAAAAATGTGAATCATCCAGATATCATATTCATAAAAAATACCCGCTAACATTTTGAGGTCTATTCTTAAATTTTTTCTGTGCTAGAAATATTTGGCTGTACATTTTTTCTCATAAAAATAGAACCACACTATACTTTTTGTCTATAATTTGAAAGCCTGAGAGCCTGGCTTTTATGTCAGACACACTTGGATTCTAGTTTCACCTCTCATTTCCCACTCCCAAAGGTGTGTTTTGAAGGGAGCCTCCACTCCCTTATGTGAAAAAAAAATAGAATAAAAGCACCTCTAGCAAAGGACCATTTTCAGACCAGGAGATATCTAAAAAAAGACAGTCAATAGATGCTGTAACAGATCTGACAGAATATTAGAATTTTCTGCCAAAGATTTTAATGCAGTCATGATAAAAATGCTTCAACAAGCAATTATGAACACACTTAAAACAAATGAAAAAAGTGGAATCTCAGTAAAGAAATAGAAAATGTAAAGAACCACCTGATGGAAATTTTAGAACTGAAACATACAATAACTGAAAATGTTAAAACTAAGTAGATGGACCCAACAATAGAATGGAGGGGAGGGGGTTGCGGGGGTGGGAAATCAGTGAACTGAAAGATAGAACAACAGAAATTACTCAGTCTGAACAATTGAGAAGAAATTGACTTAAAAAAAAAAATCAACAGAGCCTCAGGGACCTGTAGTTAATACAAAAGGTCTAATATCCATATCATCAGATTCCTGAAAGGAGAGGAGAAAGAAGGCAGTACTGAAAAAATATTCAAAGAAATAATGGCTGAAAATTTCCCAAATTTGACCCCAAAAAAGTAAACCTATAGATTCAAGAAGCTGAACAAACCCCAAATAGAATAAGTCTAAAGAAATCAACACCAAGAAACATTATAGTCAAACTTCTCAAATGTAAAGACAAAAAAAAAAATATTGAAAGCAGTAAGGAGAAACACCTCATTTATAAGGGGAAAACAATTTGAATGACAATGGATTTCTCATCAGAAACCATGAAGGCCAGAAGTGGCACAACATTTTTAAATGCTGGAAAAAAAGAAAGAAAGAAAAGAGCTATTAACCCAGAATCCTACATTCAGCAAAACATATCCTTCAGGAATGAAGGGGAAATCAAGACATTCTCAGATGAGGGAAAACTAAGAAAACTTGTGACCACAGACCTACCTTAAAAGAATGGCTTCAGAAAATTCTCTAATCAGAAAGGAAACAATAAAAGGAGAAATTGTAGAGCAGCAGGAAGTAAGAAAGAGCATAGTAAACAAAAATATGGGTTAATACAGTAGACTTTCCTTTTCTTCCTGAGTCTTCAGCAAAGGGTGAAGGCTAGTCTACTTATAAGGATTTCTGGACTCCAAAAGACATGAAGACTCATTGGAGGTCAGGTACAGAGGAGTGATGTGATCTGATCTGACATTTAAGAGGATCTTTCTGGCTGCTGTAGGGACACCAGAGTGAAAGCAGGGAGAAAGCAGAGTGAAGTGATGGAGACCTAGACCAGGGTGTCTGCAGAGAAGGTGATAAGAAGTGATCTATTTCTGGGTGCAGCAGGATTTGCTGTTGATGATCGTATAGCAAGAGAAAAGGAGCAGCTTCATCAAGGACAATGATAAGATTTTTGTTTACAACAACTGGAAGAATTGCTAGCAGCTAATGGAAGAGGCTGCTGGTGGAGCAGACAATGGGGGAAGATCATGAGTTTAGTAAATAAGCCTATGAGAATTAAAATTTCAGAATATTTGAATTCCCTGATTATCTTCTCATACAAACATCCAAAGAGCCACATTTATCTATTTGTGTATTAGCGCCACTCTCAAATTTGGCAATTTGGAAATATTCAAGGCCATTAACTAAGATTTGACTGATATATACCCAGTGATGCAATACAAGAGAAAAATGACAAAAACTGTAACTGAATGTTCAGATTCCATGATTTTAAAAAAACAGTGAAAGTAAATATTTAATACATAAAAATATGAAAATTTATAAGCATGATAAAATGCCAAATAAAAATTAACTATAAAATATGAATAGGCATACCTTAATATTCCAATGAAAATAATTATTAGGTAAAATTAATTACAATAAAATGTTCAAGTGTAACAAAATATTTATAGTGTAAAAATGAATAAAATTCAACCCGTAATATTTTAAAAGAAAGTGAATTAACATTTTTCAAAAAGTGAAATCTTTAAAAAGCAAAGAGTATTAATGATGTCATTGTAGAGTTTCAAGTATATTTTTGGTGCACATTTTCTAGCTCTTGCATAAAAGTCTTTGAGTCAAAAAGGGTTTGAGGAAGAGTGAGAACATAATTATAAACCAAGTCCAAATACTTTCCTTTGACTCTTTCATTTTCAAACAATTTTGTGCATTATTTGATACCTTTGGAGATTTTTTTTAACAACTTTTTGTTATTTGCAAGAGCTGAAATGTTTTTATTGAGTGAAAGCTGCAATTTGTGTTTCAAAGAATATATTACCACCTTATCTTTGTTTAGATCCATCATTTACAGATGGAGATCTCACTTTTCAGAAAGGCTTTGAACTAAAGTAAGAATTATTTGTGCACTAGAAGCTTTGCTCTGTTGATTTTCATTGTTTTCTTCCTTTAGGAAATGGTTTACATACGGAAGAATGCTTCCTCAGCATAGGTACCTTTGTTCATATAAAATTTTATCATTTTAAAACTGACTAAATTATAAGATGAAAATAATTCAAGTATCAGATTTTTTCAAAGGTCTGAAATAACAATAAGAAGACGAACCAAAATATCAATATTTTAATTCTTCCAAATGGCACAAAATGCCAGAACAGCTGAATATGGAAAAATTTTTATCTAAATTCACGAATAAATACCTTTTTGTTCTAGTGTCTTTTTAAGTAATTACAGCTAAATTCTAAAAAACCTAAAATCCTCACAAGTAGTTTAAGGTCTTGTTCTGTTGCATTTTTTCCCTCTTCAGAGCTAGTCAGAACTTATCTTTATATTTGCATCAGTATCACTTTTGTTCCAAAGTGCACTGAATTTAAACTGGCTTTGACCTACTTAATCCTTCCCACACGGGATGGGGACTCTTCTAACCACAGCTAAACATCCCATCTGCAAGTGTGACATTTATCTATATTGCCTACAGGTCCCATTGAAAAGTTATATTTTCTTTTAACTGTGCAACCACTTTGTTTTTGCCATGAAAACATACTCAAAATAAGCTAACTTGTATTTTTTCACATTCAGTAAAATTAATACCAACAAAATAAAGATCATTACATGAAAATATTTTTTAAAACAGATTGTAGCATCACCATAAATAAAAAGGTTTAACCACTCAGAATTCATTAGAAGATTTTGTTTCTTTGTACTCTGTTGAACAAGCAGAATTTTTTGTTTTAGGGAAATGTAAATTTTTAAAATAATTTTTATTGGAGTACAGTTGATTTACAATGTTGTGTTAGTTTCAGGTGTACAGCAAAGTGAATCAATACATATATCCACTCTTTTTTAGATTCCTAAATACATATATCCACTCTTTTTTAGATTCCTTTCCCATATAGGTCATTAGAGAGTATTGAGTAGAATTCCCTGTGCTATACAGTAGGTCCTTATTAGTTATCTATTTTATATATAGTAGTGTGTATATATCAATCCCAATCTTCCAATTTATCCCTCTGCCTCCTTTTCCCCTGGTAACCATGAGTTTGCTTTCTACATCTGTGACTCTATTTCTGTTTTATAATAAGTTCATTTGTACCATTTTTTTTAGATTCCACATATAAGCGATATCATATGATTTTTGTCTTTGTTTGGCTTACTTCACTCAGAATGACAATCTCTAGGTGTATCTGTGTTGCTGTATCTATAATGCTATGTCATTATTTCATTCTTTTTTATGGCTGTGTAATGTTCCATTGTATATATGTACCACATCTTCTTTATCCACTCTTCTCTCAATGGTCATTTAGGTTGCTTCCGTGTCTTGGCTATTGTAAATAGTGCTACAATGAACATTAGGGTACATGTATCTTTTCAAATTATGCTTTTCTCCAGATATATGCCCAGGAATGGGATTGCTGGGTCATATGGTAGTTCTATGTTCAGTTTTTTAAGAAACCTCCATACTATTTTCCATAATGGTTGTACCAATTTACATTCCTACCAACAGTGCATAAGGGTTCCCTTTTCTCCACACCCTCTCCAGCATTTATTGTTTGTAGTTTTTTGATGATGGCCATTCTGACCAGTGTGAGGTGATACCTCACTGTAGTTTTGATTTGCATTTCCCTAATAATTGGTGATGTTGAGCATCTTTTCATGTGCTTTTTGGCCATCTGTATGTCTTCTTTTGAGAACTATTTCATTCTCTGCTGTATCATCAGCACTTGAATTTTGCCTAGTACATAGTCGGATGTTCAATACACATTTGCTAAATAAATGTGTAATATGAGTTTCATGTATTTGAGAATATTTAATTCTGCTATGGAAGACAATGGTACATTTATGAGTAACTTAGTGTCTTATAAGGCGTAGGCAAAATTCATAGACTGTGTTAGGTATAAAGATAATGAATAAGCAAGTAGTGTGCAAAACATAGGCAGAACTATAAGACCTACAGGTATGGATATAGGTATAGATGTTAGTTACCTATGAGACAAATTGGTCATGGATAAAGTAAGTAAAGCATGTATAACTAAGCATCTCTTATGCATCACATGCTAAGTACATGTGAGGCATATGGGATGTTCCACATGCAGACTATTAAGTTGACCACCTTTTAATGACATACATCCTGGCAAATGAAACATATTGCTGCTCATCAGGCTAAACCTTTAACTGTGGCCAGGAATACTTGCCTCTTTTTTTTTTTTTTTTTTTTTTTTACTTGCCTCTTTTGTAAAGTATGTGTGTGTTGGTCTAAGTGCCTTCCATCTGCCAAGCCCCTTTGCTCAAACATCACCCTTGGTCCTCGTAACCACACCATCAGCAGCAAGATGGAGATAGGATGTATAACATTGCATAATACAGAATTCAGGTGGAAGACTGCTTCTTAGCTTGCACTTTTGCTGTCACAGCTTTTGCCTCTTTCTTCTTGCTATGTGTTTAAATTGATTTAATGAACCGAGTAATTCAAGTATCTTAATTTGGTCTGTGAGCTTTTCTGTTCCCTGGCCTTTGGGGTAATTTGCTTAATTGTGCACTTAGAGTCTACTTTGCATCATATCCATATGACATAACTCTCATAATATCAGTATATATGTGAATATGTTTTACTTTGTAAAAAAAAAGAGCATGAATACTCATTTTTTTAAAATTTAGAGCTCAGCACAATTCCCACTTTTTCTTTCCTTTGAGTTGGTTTGAGAACCAAAGTTTGCTTGTTATTAACATAGTTGGTATAAGCTTTGTAAATGCCCCATAGTTTAAATTTTATGTCTTTCTTTGCACTTAAACAGACATTTTCACTTTAATAGATTTGGATATATTTCTGATTAATAAGAATTTTAAAATAATAGAACTTTGTCAAGAGTTTTTAAATTATCCCAAATCATAAAAATCAAATGCCAAGTGTCATCTAGTTGATAACTATAAATAAATGATTCTAAAAGAAAATAATATCTTAATTTTTTTAAATCATTGAATACTGCTATTTTAACTCAGTAAAGACATTATAGCCCGAGGGTAATCCAGGAGAAAACTGATGAGATGGGCTCTTCTTTCAAGTTCCCTAGATATGCCATTCAGGCCAATTTCCAACAAGTTTTATGAGCCATAAAAAGGAAGGAAGTCTGCAAGAGTGCAGACTGACAGCATGATAAGTAAAATTATAGCTCTTAAGGAAGCAAGAGCAACATAAGGGGTTGCTGAACTTGTGATTGAATCATCTGAGGCTATCAGTGGGAGATGTTGGTAAGCTAAATGAGAATTCACAGTCCAAGAATGTCCAAGGTCCTGGTGCAAAACCCTGTAGAGAGTTTGGCTGAATGGTTATCTAATCTCAGTCATTTCAAAAGCCTTTATTTTTAAAGAGCCAGACTCCCAATTGAATACCAACTTGAAAATCAGTGAAAGATAGAAACAAAAAAAGATATTAGCAGATGTTGAACCAGATGCTAATGAGTGTGGTAGTCTCTCTAAGCATAAGAAGCAGAAACGTAACATTTAAAAGGCACAAACCCTTGGGTTCATCCCTTCTTAAAGCCCCTTAGTGGAAAATTATGAGTGACCTTGAAAAGGCAAGGAAATCAATAGGACTTTAGGCTTCATCCAGCTTTATGAAGAGTGGCAAATAATGTCAGAAAGAGAAAGACAAATACCATATGATATCACTTATATGTGGAATCTGAAATATGACACAAATGAACTTGTGTATGAAACAGAAACAGACTCATAGACATAGAGAACAGACATGTGGTTGCCAAGGGGGAGGGAGAGGGGGGGAGGGAGAGGGAGGGAGGGAGGGACTGGGAGTTTGGGATTAGCAGATGCAAACTATTATATATAGAATGGATAAACAACAAAGTCCTACTGTATAGCATAGGGAACTATATTCAGTATCCTGTCATAAACCATAATGTCCAAGAATATGAAAAATAATATATATGTATAAATGAATCACTTTGCTCTACAGAAGAAATTAACACAACGTTGTAAATCAACTATACTTCAATAGTAAAATAAATTTTTTTTAAGTGGCAAATAATGAAAAAGACTGTCTTCTTTAGTGTGCTCTGTCAACATATATTCTGCTGTGAAAGCAGCGGCATAATTTGGAGGAAAGGAATTCTCCCAGTGATTCAGTAGGTGACAAAAAGAAATACCCCTTTTATAGACTAAGTACACTAATGACAAATTCAGATATTTCACTATGCTAATTGGCACTACAGATAATGCCTGTACTTTCTAAATGTAAGCTGCTATCTGATTTCTTTACAATGTTTGATACTGTAGATTGTCCTCTACTTGAAATATCTCTTTCCCCTGCTTTCATAGTACTACATGCTTCCGATCTATTTCCAGCCCTCCTAGATTTCTGTTTCTTCTACTGTATTAGTTAGCTATTGCTGTATAACAAACCACCATAAAACATAGAGGCTTAAAACAACAATTTATTCACAATACTATTGGTCAGCTGGTCTAAGCTGGGTGATTCATTTTTTCCATGTGATATTGGCTGGGGTTCCTTATGCAGCTGTATTTACTAGGAGCTCAGCAGGGACTGGAACTTCCAAGTTGGCCTCACTCATATCTTTACAGTCTCACCTACGGTGATAAGAACTGGTTAAGGTTGGCTGGGCCTTTCTTTCCATCAGGGTATCAGGAATGGTGGTGCAAGCCTCTAAATGGAAGCTGTAAGACCTTCCAAGATCTAGGTCTGAAAATGCTCCAGTGTCGTTTCTACCACGTTCTATCAGTAAAAGCAAGTCACCAGTGTCAGGGGGGCAGCCAAGATGCAGGGTAAGGGGCCATAGACTATACCATATAATGAGAAGAATGGCAAAGAATTTGTAGCCCTCATTAATACAGCACATCCATTTTTCCTCTATGTCTTCCCAACCAATTAGTATTTCTGTTGCTGAAGATTTGGACCTTAACTCTCTACTTCTCTCCTTTAAAATTTCCTCATTTAGAGAACTTCATCCGAAAGCTCTTCAGTATCCTCTGACACTTTCTGTATTTTGACCCTACTGATTGCTTTCGTCCCCAGAATGAGCCATGCTGTCTGACATGACCTTTGCTCAAAACACTCCCTACCTTATCACTCTTCTCTCCACATCTGATTTACTCCTACTCTCTCTGTAGATCTCAAATTACACATCACTTCTAGAATATGTTCTCTAATCATCCAAGTCAGAGTTAAGTTGTATCCTATGCACTCCAATAAACTTTCATCTTCCCTCTTATTCCTGAATTCAATTCACTCTGCGGTGACGGTGAAAGTTTCTAATTTGTAGACCAGAATTACCTAGTAGATACCCTTTGTATTCAGATTATTAAATATTCTCATAACCTTCTTTCCTATTTCCTGGCTATTTCTTACAAGTTATCCCCAAATGATTAATTCTTGGTTATCTTTAATCAATGGTTAATCTTTAAAAACAGTTCTTATGGGCTTCCCTGGTGGCACAGTGGTTGAGAGTCCGCCTGCCGATACAGGGGACACGGGTTCGTGCCCCGGTCCGGGAAGATCCCACATGCCGCGGAGCGGCTGGGTCCGTGAGCCATGGCCGCTGAGCCTGCGCGTCTGGAGCCTGTGCTCCGCAACGGGAGAGGCCACAACAGTGAGAGGCCCGTGTACCGCAATGGGAGAGGCCACAACAGTGAGAGGCCCGTGTACCGCAAAAAACAAAAACAAAGAAAAACAGTTCTTATTATATCACACAGGATAGATAATCAACCTCTATTTGCTGAATGGAGGAGGCAGTGAATCAATCAGTTTACAAACCCTTGCTCAAAACCTTCAATTGCTCTTGTTTATGAAAAGGTACATCCTCAGCCTGAGCAAGGAAACCCCTTTACAACCTGATCTTTCTGTATATCCAAGAATATTTCCTGCTGTTTATCAAATATACCTTGGCCTTAATTTTTTTTTTTACCAAACACAATTATGTTTATTACTGCTTCTGCCTCTTTTTTTTTTAAACATCTTTATTGGAGTATAATTGCTTTACAATGTTGTTAGATTCTGCTGTATAACAAAGTGAATCAGCTAGACGTATACATATATCACCATATCCCCTCCATATTGCGTCTCCCTCTCACCCTCCCTATCCCACCCCTCTAGGTGGTCACGAAACACCGAACTGATTGCCCTGTGCTATGCTGCTGCTTCCCACTAGCTATCTATTTTACATTTGGTAGTATATATATGTACATGCCACTCTCTCACTTCATCGCAGCTTACACAACCCCTCCCTGTGTCCTCAAGTCCATTCTGTACATCTGCATCTTTATTCCTGTCCTGCCCCTAGTTCTTTAGAACCATTATTTTTTTAATTCCATATATATGTGTTAGCATATGGTATTTTTTATTCTCTTTCTGACTTCACTATTTTCAACAGAATCTACGTCCATCCCCCTCACTACAAATAACTCAATTTCGTTTCTTTTTATGGCTGAGTAATATTCCATTCTATATATGTGCCACATCTTCTTTATCCATTCATCTGTTGATGGACACTTAGGTTGCTTCCATGTCCTGGGTAGTGTAAATAGTGCTACAATGAATACTGTGGTACATGACTCTTTTTGAATTATGGTTTTCTCAGGGTATATGCCCAGTAGTGGGATTGCTGGGTCACATGGTAGCTCTAGTTTTACTTTTATAAGGAACCTCCATACTGTTCTCCATAGTGCCTGTATCAATTTACATTCCTACCAACAGTGCACGAGGGTTCCCTTTTCTCCACACCCTCTCCAGCATTTACTGTGTGTAGATTTTTAGATGATGGCCATTCTGACTGATGTGAGGTGATGCCTCATTATAGTTTTGATTTGCATTTCTCTAATGATTAATGATGTTGAACATCCTTTCATGTGTCTGTTACCATTCTATATATCTTCTTTGGAGAAATGTCTATTTAGCTTTTCTGCCCATGTTTGGATTGCGCTGTTTCTTTTTTTAATATTGAGCTGCATGAGCTGCTTGTATATTTTGCAGATTAATCCTTTGTCAGTTACTTCATTTTCAAATGTTTTCTCTCATTCTGAGGGTTATCTTTTCGTCTTGTTTATGGTTTCCTTTGCTGTGCAAAAGCTTTTAAGTTTTGTTAGGTCCCATTTGTTTATTTTTGTTTTTATTTCCACTTCTCTAGGAGGTGGGTCAAAAATGACATTGCTCTGATTTATGTCATGGAGTGTTCTGCCTGTGTTTTCCTCTAAGAGTTTTATAGTGTCCAGTCTTACATTTAGGTCTTTAATCCATTTTGAGTTTATTTTTGTGTATGCTGTTAGGGAGTGTTCTAATTTCATTCTTTTACATGTAGCTGTCCAGTTTTCCCAGCACCACTTATTGAAGAGGCTGTCTTTTCTCCATTGTATATTCTTGACTCCTTTATCAAAGATAAGGTGAGCATATGGGCATGGGTTTATCTCTGGGCTTTCTCTCCTGTTCCATTTTTCTATATTTCTGTTTTTGTGCCAGCACCATATTGTCTTGATTACTGTAGCTCGGTAGTATAGTCTGAAGTCTGGGAGCCTGATTCCTCCAGCTCCATTTTTCTTTCTCAAGATTGCTGTGGCTATTTGGGGTTTTTTGTGTTTCCATACAAATTGTGAAAAATTTTTTTCTAGTTCTGTGAAAAAAGCCATTGGTATTTGATAAGGATTGCGTTGAATCTGTAGATTGCTTTGGGTAGTAGAGTCATTTTCACAATGTTGATTCTTCCAATCCAAGAATATGGTATATCTCTCCATCTGTTTGTATCGTCTTTAATTTCTTTCATCAGTATCTTATAGTTTCCTGTATACACGTCTTCTGTTTCCTTAGGTAGGTTCATGCCTAGGTATTTTATTCCTTTTGTTGCAGTGGTAAATGGGAGTGTTTCCTTAATTTCTCTTTGAGATTCTTCATCATTAGTGTATAGGAATGCAAGAGATTTCTGTGCATTAATTTTGTATCCTGCTACTTTACCAAATTCATTGATTAGCTCTAGTAGTTTTCTGGTGGCATCTTTAGGATTCTCTATGAGGAGTATCATGTCATCTGCAAACAGTGACAGTTTTACTTCTTTTCCAATTTGGAGTCCTTTTATTTCTTTTTCTTCTCTGATTGCTGAGGCTAAAACTTCCAAAACTATGTTGAATAATAGTGGTGAGAGTGGGAACCTTGTCTTGTTCCTGATCTTAGAGGAAATGGTTTCAGTTTTTCACCATTGAGAATGATGTTGGCTGTGGGTTTGTCAGATATGGCCTTTATTATGTTGAGGTAGGTTCCCTCTATGCCTACTTTCTGGAGAGTTTTTATCATAAATGGTGTTGAATTTTGTCATAAACTTTTTCTGCATCTATTGAGATTATCATATGGTTTTTCTCCTTCAATTTGTTAGTATGTTTTATCACATTGATTGATTTGTGTATATTGAAGAATCCTTGCATTCCTGGGATAAACCCCACTTCATCATGGTGTATGATCCTTTTAATGTGCTGTTGGATTCTGTTTGCTAATATTTTGTTGAGGATTTTTGCATCTATGTTCATCAGTGATATTGGCCTGTAGTTTTCTTTTTTTGTGGCATCTTTGTCTGGTTTTGGTATCAGGGTGATGGTGGCCTCGTAGAATGAGTTTGGGAATGTTCCTCCCTCTGCTATATTTTGGAAGAGTTTGAGAGGGATAGGTGTTAGCTCTTCTCTAAATGTTTGATAGAATTCACCTGTGAAGCCATCTGTCCTGGGCTTTTGTTTGTTGGAAGCTTATTAATCAGAGTTTCAATTTCAGTGCTTGTGATTGGTCTGTTCATATTTTCTATTTCTGCCTGGTTCAGTCTCGGAAGGCTGTGCTTTTCTAAGAATTTGTCCGTTTCTTTCAGGTTGTCCATTTTATTGGCATATAGTTGCTTGTAGTAATCTCTCATGATCGTTTGTATTTCTTCAGTGTCATTTTTTACTTCCCCTTTTTCACTTCTAATCCTGTATATTTGAGTCTTCTCCCTTTTTTCTTAATGAGTCTGGCTAATGGTTTGTCAATTTTGTTTATCTTCTCAAAGAACTAGCTTTTAGTTTTATTGATCTTTGCTATTGTTTTCTTTGTTTCTATTTCATTTATTTCTGCTCTGATCTTTATGATTTCTTTCCTTCTGCTAACTTTGGGTTTTTGTTGTTCTTCTTTCTCTACTTCCTTTAGGTGTAAGGTTAGATTGTTTATTTGAGATTTTTCTTGTTTCTTGAGGTAGGCTTGTATAGCTATAAACTTCCCTCTTAGAACTGCTTTTGCTGCATCCCATAGGTTTTGGATCATCATGTTTTCTTTACATTTGTCTCTAGGTATTTTTTGATTTCCTCTTTGATTTCTTCAGTGATCTCTTGGTTATTTGGTAACATATTGTTTAGCCTCCATGTGTTTGTGTTTTTTACGTCTTTTTCCCAGTAATTGATTTCTAATCTCATAGTGTTGTGGTCAGAAAAGATGCTTGATATGATTTCAATTTTCTTAAATTCACCAAGGCTTGATTTGTGACCCAAGATGTGATCTATCCTGGAGAATGTTCCGTGCGCGCACGGATGGATGGAATGTCCTATAAATATCAATTAAATCTATTTGGTCTATTGTGTCATTTAAAGCTTGTGTTTCCTTATTAATTTTCTGTTTGGATGATCTGTCCATTGGTGTAAGTGAGGAGTTAAAGTACCCCACTATTATTGTTTTACTGTTGATATCCTCTTTTAGAGCTGTTAGCAGTTGCCTTATGTATAGAGGTGCTCCCATGTTGAGTGCATATATATTTATAATTGTTATATCTTCTTCTTGGATTGATCCCTTGATCATTATGTAGTGTCCTTCCTTGTCTCTTGTAACATTGTTTATTTTAAAGTCTATTTTATCTGATATGAGTATTGCTACTCCAGCCTTCTTTTGATTTCCATTTTCTGGAATATCTTTTTCCATCCCCTCACCTTCAGTCTTAATGTGTCCCAAGGTTTGAAGTGGGTCTGTTTTAGACAGCTTATATATGGGTCTTGTTTTTCTATCCATTCAGCGATCCTGTGTCTTTTGGTTGGAGCATTTAATCCATTCACGTTTAGGGTAATTATTGATATGTATGTTCCTATTACCATTTCCTTAACTGTTTGGGGTTTGTTTTTGTAGGTCCTTTTCTTCTCTTGTGCTTCCCACTTAGAGAAGTTCCTTTAGCATTTGTTGTAGAGCTGGTTTGGTGGTGCTGAATTCTCTTAGCTTTTGCTTCTCTGTAAAGCTTTTGATTTCTCCGTCAAATCTGAATGTGATCCTTGCTGGCTAGCGTAATCTTGGTTGTAGGTACTTCCTTTTCATCATTTTAAGTATATCATACCATTCCCCTCTGGCTTGTAGAGTTTCTGCTGAGAAATCAGCTGTTAACCTTATGGGAGTTCCTTTGTATGTTACATGTTGTTTTTCCCATGCTGCTTTCAATAATTTTTATTTGTCTTTAATTTTTGCCAATTTGATTACTATGTGTCTCAGCGTGTTTCTCCTTGAGTTTATCCTGTATGGTACTCTCTGCACTTCCTGGACTTGGGTGGCTATTTCCTTTCCCATGTTAGGGAAGTTTTCAACTATAATCTCTTCAAATATTTTCTCGGGTCCTTTCTCTCTCTTTTCTCCTTCTGGGACCCCTATAATGCAAATGTTGTTGCTTTTAATGTTGTCCCAGAGGTCTTAGGCTGTCTTCATTTCTTTTCATTCTTTTTTCTTTATTCTGTTCCACAGCAGTGAATTCCACCATTCTGTCTTCCAGGTCACTTATCCATTCTTCTGCCTCAATTATTCTGCTATTGACTCCTTCTAGTTTATTTTCCATCTCAATTATTGTGTTGTTCATCTCTGTTTTTTTTTTTCTTAATTCTTCTATATCCTTGTTAAACAGTTCTTGCATTTTCTCAATCTTTGCCTCCATTCTTTTTCCGTGGTCCTGGATCATCTTCACTATCATTATTCTGATTCTTTTTTCTGGAAGATTGCCTATCTCTATTTCATTTAGTTGTTTTTCTGGGGTTGTATCTTGTTCCTTCATCTGGTACATAGCCTTCTGCCTTTTCATGTTCTCTATCTTTCTGTGAATGTGGTTTTTGTTCCACAGGCTGCAGGATTGTACTTCCTCTTGTTCTGCTCTCTGCCCTCTGTATGAGGCTATCTAAGAGGCTTGTGGAAGTTTCCTGATGGGAGGGACTTGTGGTGTGTAGAGCTGCCTGTTGCTCAGGTGGGCAGAGCTCAGTAAAACTTTAATCAGCTTGACTGCTGATGGGTGGGGCTGAGTTCTCTCCCTGTTGGTTGTTTGGCCTGAGGGGACCCAAACTGGAGCCTACCTGGGCTCTTTGGTGGGGTAATGGCAGACTCTGGGAGGGTTCACGCCAAGGTGTACTTCCCAGAACTTCTGCTGCCAGTGTCCTTGTCCCTTAGTGAGCCACGGCTGCCCCGCGCCTCTGCAGGAGACCCTCCAACACTAGCAGGTAGGTCTGGTTCTGTCTCCTATGGCATCACTGCTCCTTCCCTTGGGTCCCGATGTGCACACTACTTTGCATGTGCCCTCCAAGAGTGGAATCTCTGTTTCCCCCAGTCCTGCTGAAGTCCTGCAGTCAAATCCCACTAGCCTTCAAAGTCTGATTCTCTAGGAATTCCTCCTCCCGTTGCCAGACCCCCAGGTTGGGAAGCCTGACGTGGGGCTCAGAACCTTCACTCCAGTGGGTGGACTTCTGTGGTGTAAGTGCTCTCCAGTCTGTGAGTCACCCACCCAGCAGTTATGGGATCTGATTTTATTGTGATTGCGCCCCTCCTACCGTCTCATTGTGGCTTCTACTTTGTCTTTGGGGTATCTTTTTTGGTGAGTTCCAACTGTCTTCCTGTCGATGACTGTTCAGCAGTTAGTTGTGATTCCAGTGCTCTCGCAAGAGGGAGTGCATGCACGTCCTTCTACTCCGCCATCTTGAACCAATCTCTGTTTATTCCTGCTTTGTTTTTCCTGGGCTGGTCTTAGAAAGTGTCACAGTTTTATAGGGATTTAGTGATGTTACTTAATCACGTGGTTTTGTAAATTAGTACTTTTTATGAAAATAAGGAAAATGCTTTGAACCATCTTGGTCATTGTGGATGTTTTGTTTATAAGCAACACGAAGTTTTTTGGTTTGAATTTTATTTATGGCTCATTAAGCCATACTTTCAGGTTCAAGAAATTCTGAGAAATAAACTTAATGAGGAAAATAGAGAAAATGATTTTTAAAGCACTTACTTCAGGTCATCTGCTTCCTATTCTGCAATCCATTAGTGTGTAAATGGATTTAGATTTTATAAAGTAATTTTAAAAATGGGGCATTAGAGATTATGTCCCTCTAAGTCCTTCGTTTTACAAATATCTCAGCAATTCAAAGTCAATCCAGGCACAGGCAGGAGCTGAGCCACCAAGATCACCACCTCTCTGTATTAGGGAGGACAGAAAAGTAAAATGAACTCATTGGCTTTTATTTTAGAGCTTCTGAAAGTAATAAGAAGGACAGGACTTTGACAAGTTCGTTCAAGGGTAAACTACTCCTAGAAAATCTTATTGAGACAAAGTTTAGAGGATGATTATTCACCCACATAAAAAAACTAATAGAACTTTTGTTCAGTGAATCTTTGGCCTTTGGAGGGTTAGCATTTGTGTTTTTGACCCTGTAGGCTCATAACATGATCTAAGGCAGGAATTGGGGTCTATTCAGTATGGCTATATTTTTCTCTCCTTATCTTTGAATACACAATAAGTCTTCTAAGGATATTGTTCATGGAATTTTAAACACCAAAGAAAATCCATCTTTAACGTTAAGAATGAAAATGAAGAGAGACTAAAGAGATCTAAAAACATGATTCTTCTTAGCTTTAAAATAATTTTAAAATTATTTTATTCTGTATTTAAGTATTCATCAGAAGCCAAATGGTATTTCTAGCATTTTTAGCTATAGGGGAAATAATATGCTGTAGAGTTATTGTGAATTTGCCAAGATCTGGGTTTTGGTTTTTTTTTTCCTTTTAGATGTAAGCATTCACTGTGTTTATAACAGTAATAAGATTTTTTTGCTTGTTTTTCACACAATTAAAAAATAATGACTGTTTAGTAGAGGCAGATCTATATAAGGATAGATCTGTAAAGCATCATTTATAGAATATCATCTTACTGAAGTTGTTGCCCCGATAGACATAAAACATAAGTATTTTGTTGTTGATTTTCTTTTACCATTGTTCCTAATTTAAAAAAATCTTTTAACTGAAACTAGAACCACAATTAACCAGAATATGATCCACTCTGCTTTTAGTTGAAAGGATAAATGACCAAAAAAAAGTGAATAGGCAACATTTGCAAAAATTGAAGTAAATTTCTCAAATATACCATTACAAGGACATACTTAATCTGCTATAACTTCTATGCCCAAATCTTTAAAAGTAAGTTTAAATTCACACAAAAAAATTACTTTTAATCACTGTAACATCTTGATTATCAATAAAATATTAGGGAACATTCAGTATACTTAATTTAGAAAGGCAAGCTATAAACCAATATATTTTAGACAAAATTTTAATTAGAGTTTAGTATAGAGTTTTGTCATATAATGTTCTATCAAATATAACATTAGCCAGTATAAAAATCAATATGGGAAGTTAGCTTTTCTTGATCATCTAGTTTTTTTGTAAGGTTTGTCATCACTATAGAAATAATCTAGAAAAATAACTCATCTTCATTCAAAAGGAAAAGTATTATCTTTATTGTAATTCATGTAAAAAAATCTTTTTGAAATTATAATTTTGAGAACTGATATACCTAGGAAAAATGTATTTTTTCTGAGATTTAATGCTTAATTCTCAGTAGGTGAGTTTCTTAACTTTATTTTGGTCATAAAAATGTGTCTATTCAAAGAGAAACAGAAGAAATAACTTAATAAATTAATGGAACATTTGTTTACTGTTATCACTCACGTGGATTCAAAAAGCATGTTGGATTTTCAGTAGAGAGTAGAAAAGGACAGTGACCCATGGGCTAAATCAGGAACCAAGCCTGGGTCCAGGTTGGCATTGACATCCCAAAGTGGTAGGGGTAAAAACGAAGAGGGTTTCAGAAGAAAGTATCTCTAAGAAAGCATGGCATTTGTACTCACATAGGCCATGCTTGTTCATTTGCGTTTTCAGTGTAAAAATTCTTTATTGGTAAGCAGACACTTAAAACTTTTTGATTACATACATCATGCAAAACAATTGACCTCCTATATGGTTGTCTAACTGCTCATTATAACAATCTTTTTTTAAGATGATGATAAATATTAAAAGTTACAGTGACTACAGTAGTAAAAAGAATTCAGGAGAATGACTCTAACAGAAGCAAAACACTGTGTAGCACTATGTTTCCACAGATTGTCCTCTCTCAGAATCAAGATCCTATTATCTGCCTTCATCATCATTATAATTTGGTGAATGTTTACCGTGTACCATGGATTGTGCCTATGGATTGTATGAATTTAATAGTCACAACTTTATGAGACAAGCACTATTATTGTCTTTATCTTATAGATGACAGAAAACAAACCAAAAAGACAAGGAAGCACCATTAGTAAGAGGAGCAAGCAAAGGTCACACAGCTTGGCAAGGTCCCCCTAGTGCAATGAGTCCTCCCAGGACTGAGGCTAGACGGAGATTCACAGGTCCCTGGGGGTGGGTGGAGCATTGAGGTACCAGACGCTAAAGTACTAATTCCTCACCCTTGCTGTAGGAGGGTGAGGAGTGGGCCCACCAGAGATGGTGGGTGGAAGGGAATTCATCAGGGATAGGCTTGGCACTGCGTGTGGTAGAGGGGCTAACTGAAGGTTTCCAGTGCGGCAGCCTGTAGAGGAAGAGACCACAGGCACTCATGCTTGTAGTAGCCAAAACAGTCAACATTTTAAGAAAATGAAGTTTCCTATGAAGATACCTATGATAGTCATAAAGTTTCTAAGTGCATTGACAGAGTAATGAATGCTGGGTTTCATAACAATAAACATAAGTTAGTTCGTGAATCTGACTTTTTCCCCTAAGAGTTGTTAAATTGAAAAAAAGTTTTAAGATCTTCTTACTTCTTTATGTTCCTTTGTTTTTACTGCAGCAGGTATCCTTGATCAAAAATTAATTAGTTACAATATAAATCTGTGAGTTTCGATAATTGCAAATATCAGGCAGTATACAAGGCTCTTTTTCTTGGACTCAATTCAGATATGCTTTTAATTTCACGTAAAAGTTTTCCAGCCGGGCATTTGAGGACAGATGCTATTTGGCAGGCACGAACACAGCATATCAAGCCTCTTTCGAGTCCTTTGTGGGAGCTTTGGTGCTTTAGTGTTGTATCGCATTTGGACCTGTTAACACCTGTGATAATTTCTCATCCATTTCAAATTATGCCCACTGAAATCTGGCATGTCACCTTCCAGCCTGAGTTATGATTGAGTTTTAAAGGAGTTCAGGCTTTTTGAAATCCTTTGCCGAATAAAAATTATACATTCGTAACATTCGGACCTGCAGTTCTTTGAACTAAACCTCGTAGCGGTGACTTGTAAGAATCACTATGTGATGTAGTCCTCTCTTTACCAGAAGTTCCCTTTTCGTGGCTCCCTGAGAACTCTTGGGCCACCTACTACCCAAGCATGCCACAAGCCAAAAATCTTCCCTTGGTCATTCACGAGCGACTCTGTGAAAAAGCAACAAGAGCAGAAGAGAAAAGATTTCAGTTGTTATGCTTAAGTCAGATCCATTCCTGTATCCACCAAATACTGTATATTATATCTCTGCATTATATTACTTTTTCTGAGAAATGTTCTACTCAGTGAACCAATATTCTTCTATCTTCAGTTTCCGGGAGAGTGTGATTAAAATAATGTGCATATATGTTGAAGGGCAAAGGAAGGTATTGCATAATATAGATGAAATCGCCTTTGGTTTGTTTTACATTCTATTCATTTTTAATGAGCAAATTCCCATTTATAGGAATTAAATGTTCCAGATACTGATTTCAGAGGGATAATATATAATATGAAAATAAAATTTGGTAGCCTTATGTGATGATGTGTAATTCAGTATAGCTAGAACCCTGGAAAGTGAAAAATGACGCTATTCCTATCGAAATATTTCAGAAAATCAAATTAATTCCCTGAAGTACATTATAATAAAATTGAAACAATGTTACATGATTTATAGTCTTTTAAATCTGGTTTTTAAAGGCGATTTTCATGTCAGAAACAAAGGGATTGGGCTTCCCTGGTGGTGCAGTGGTTCAGAGTCTGCCTGCCAAGGCAGGGGACATGGGTTCAAGCCCTGGTCTGGAAAGATCCCACATGCCGCGAAGCAACTAAGCCCATGGGCCACAACTACTGAGCCTGCACTCTAGAGCCCGCAAGCTACAGCTACTGAGCCCACGAGCCACAACTACTGAAGCCCACGTGCCTAGAGCCGGTGCACCACAACAAAAGAAGCCACCACAATGAGAAGCCCACGCACTGCAATGAAGAGTAGCCCCTGCTCGCCGCAACTAAAGAAAGCCCGCTCACAACAAAGACCCAACGCAGCCAAAAATAAAATATAAATACATAAATAAATTTATTTTTTTAAAAAAACAAAGTGATCCTTAACCCCCTGTTACTCAACCATGTATATATTCTATAATGACCTCTGAAAGATCTACAAAAGAAGCGTTATAAAGCAGATGTGGCCCCAGGTTTGCTCCTGCTTCACTCCTGTGGATGTGGAATACTCGAATTATGTAAGTGGATCTGGATTAGATCCCAGTCACTCGTAGGTTTTCTCACAAAGTAAAATACTATACTTCCTTCTATCCATTTTTAGAGAGTGAAGATTCACCTGGTAAGATTTGTACTAATCCTTTCAGAGTATCAGAGGGACAGTTAATTAGTGGAGAAACATTAGAAAGTAAATATTTATTGGGGGCCTTTACCAGCCAGGCATTGTTCTAAGTGCTTTCACATGCCCTCTTATTTCACCCTCACAGGACCCGATGAGCTAAGTGTCATTTTTATCTGCACTTTGCAAGAAGGGAAAATGAAGCTCAGTAAGGCTTTAGTTACTTGCCAGAGGTTGTACAACATCATAATGTAGACGCCAAGTTTCAAATTCAGAAATCAAAGGGCCCGCTCTAACCTCTGGACCACTCTCCTTAATGTAAAATGCCCAGAAAGGATGCAAATGGCTAGAATGAGGGGACCGACTTCTGTGAATGGTCATGAACTTGATTTCTGAAAGCTTGACACATCCTAAAGTGACCCAGGAGGAGCCTGGTCCTGGGATATTTATGTTTTGTAATATTTTCTCTTCTAGAGTTGGTCCTGAAGGTTGAGATTGTGTTAAGGTAAAAACACGACCGTTTGAGTGATGCAAATAGAAGCTTTTGCTGTTAGAATAGATGACATCTGTTGCCTGGCTACAATTCATTTTACAATGACACAAAATGATGCTACCAGAGACCACGGTGCTTTCATAAGAAAACAGAAACTCTTGGTCACTTTTCCTCTAAGTGACTTCCTGTATGGGAAGCTGATCTCAATCTGGAGTGCTTAGAAATGGTTGCCAGAACGGATCACTTTAGAGGAAGAGATATTTATAAATCAAGGACTAAAGATAAACTCAATTGGAACTAGAGCAAAACAAAATTAAAACTCCGACTGAACTCTAAAATACTCCTGTCCCCTCAAAAGCACACTTCTTTCTCTCCTCTAAGAAGCTTATAAATCATGGAAATATGAAGCTTATTTCTATCCTGCCAACTATGACAGCCTGTCAAAATATTCGAGGTATAATGATATGGTTTTTATTTTTAACAACCTTTTGTCATAAAAAATAATACTTGCTTACTGAATAATGATCTAATGGTATGATAGTATATGAAGGGTACAGTGAAAATGAGATATCAATACCTCTCCCCAGAAGCAACCTAGCCTTCCTAATCCCTTCTAAGCAGGTATAAACACAAACATTTACTTATATAAATAGTACATTCTATCTATCATCTATCTTATTTTCTAACCTACTTTTAAAAATAACAATATTTCATTAATATTAAGGAGTTGTCTTCTAAAAATTTTGAATGGTTTAGACTAAGCTGGAATTATTTTAGACAGATGCCATAGAGCTCCAAATGGGATGGCTCCAGAGAGACTGGGTACTAAATTAGTCATTGGTTTTTAACTAAATGAATATCAAAGGCTTTAAGGAAAAGAGAAAAGGTAACAAAATTGATGCACTGGGCTTCCCTGGTGGCGCAGTGGTTAAGAATCTGCCTGCCAGTGCAGGGGACACGGGTTCAAGCCCTGGTCCGGGAAGATCCCACATGCCGTGGAGCAGCTAAGCCAGTGCGCCACAACTACTGAGCCTGCACTCTAGAGCCCGCGAGCCACAACTACTAAGCCCATGTGCCACAACTACTGAAGCCTGTGTGCCTGGAGTCCGTGCTCTGCAACAAGAGAAGCCACTGCAATGAGAAGCCCATGCACCGCAACAAAGAGTAACCCCCGCTCGCCACAACTAGAGAAAGCCGGCATGCAGCAACAAAGACCCAACACAGCCAAGAAGAACAAAACAAAACAAAAAACACACACACACACACAAATTGATGCATTAAGACTAATTTTTCTATCACATCACATTTAGACTATCAAAAAGTTATTAAAGATCACAATTAGTAAACTAGTTTCCAGATAACTAAATTTGCTGATGTATTTGCTATAAAAGAATGTGATTTTTAAAAAGTTCCCCAAAGATGGAAGTAAAAAAGAGAGGAGTCAAAGCATTGTCTTTCCAGGTATAGAAAGGTTTTTTTGTTTTTCTTTTAAAAGCATTGATGTTGTTATCACAACCAGAAAAGTGTGTGTGTGTGTGTGTGTGTGTGTGTGTGTGTGTGAGAGAGAGAGACAGAGATAGACAGACAGACAGAGAGGCAGGCAGACAGAAACAGAGTAAGGAGAGAGAAAGATTGAGTCTGATGTAGGTATGGTAAATTAAATTGCGGGTCCTAATTCTTCACTCTCTCACAGTAGTGTTGTACATCCAAACTTTCTCCAGGGCCGCATAATGGGAAGAGTGGATCTCCCACCCTTTGACTCTTGGCTTGCCTGTGTGACTTGCTTTGGCCAATGGGATGTTAGCCTGTGTGATTTGAGCAAAGCCTTGAAATGTGCTTGCAAGACTAGCTTTTCTCTCCTGAGCTTCTGCCATCTCTGTGAGAACATGTCTGAAATACATAGAGCAGACCTGAACCTATCCTGTAGCCCGGAGGCACACTCAGCTGTACTCAGCCTAGATCAATTGAACCTACCCAACCTGTACTTGTTTAGTTTGTAAGCCACTGAGTTTTTGGGGGATGATTTGTTACACAGCATTGTTATTGCAATTACTGACTTATTGGTAGTTGTAACTGACCCAAAATAAAAACTTGTCTCAGCTTCAAACCCTGAAGAACTCTTCTTTTGGACTCTGCTGTTTATCATGTTTGAAAAATTGGGAGAAGGGTGATTCAGGCCTGAGGCAGACTTTGCCAGTATCAAAGCAAGATTTGGGGAGCCTTAGGACAGGAATCAAGGTGCTCTTTCTAGTAAAAGCATCCATGAGATCCATGAATACAAGATAATTGGCATCGTTATGTCTTTGTTTTCTCACAAAATAAAACTGTTCAAGGTAAAGCCAGAGTCCAGTTGAACTCCTCATGCCTTGAAATCCAGTGGTACAACTAGAATTATATCCATATATAAAAGCCTTATATTCTCCCAATCTCATGGAGCTCTGATTGCTTTAGACCTCCTTCCTTGACTATGAAGGAGCTTTCAGAAACTGAGGACCCAGAAGTCACACTAAGATTTCATCATTTAGAGTCATGCTCTCCAGTGTGGTAGCTACTTACCACATGTGGCTATTTACTTTTAAATTCAATGAAATTGACTTAAAAATTCAGTTACTCAGGGCTTCCCTGGTGGCGCAGTGGTTAAGATTCCGCCTGTCAATGCAGGGGACACAGGTTCGATGTCTGGTCCAGGAAGATCCCACATGCCACAGTGCAGCTAACCCCATGCGCCACGGCTACTGAGCCTGTGCTCTGGAGCCCATGAGCCACAACTACTGAGCCCGTGGCCAACAACTGCTGAGCCCGTGGGCCACAACTACTGAAGCCCATGTGCCTAGAGCCCGTGCTCCATAACAAGAGAAGCCACCACAATGAGAAGTCTGCGCACCACAACGAAGAGTAGCCCCCGTTCACCGAACTAGAGAAAGCCCGTGCACGGCAACAAAGATCCAACACAGCCAAAAATAAATAAATGAAATAAATTAAAAAATAAATTTAAAAAAAATTCAATTAGTCACACTAGCTACATTCCAAATGCCTAATAGCCACACATTGATAGTGGCTACCATATTGGACAACTCAGATATGGAGCACATTCATCATTGAAAAAAGTTTCTATTGGACAGTATTGACTACAGGCAAGAGGACCCTTTCATTAGTCATCTCCTACAGGAGGCTCAAGCCATTTGGGATTGGGACCAAAATTGTATAGGCCCTTATTTGAAAAAGAAAAAGCCCAAAAGAAGGGGACAGTTATGAATTATGGGATCTCCAAATGGAAGCTACTTTAATTGATAGAAAATTTAACGTATGTCATTTTACCTGTTTTATCATTCAACCAAGCCTATTCTTCTAGATAAGAAAGACAGAAATAAAGATATTGTGGCAAAGAAGGCAGAGGAAATCTTAATTACTGTAATTGCCAGTCAACTAAGACTACATGGGATTATGTACCTTGAGCAATTAAAATTTTCAAAGGCAATCTCAATTCTGTTATTGTGAGTCTGAACCTAATATACTTACTTTGGAGTTCAGTTAGATCTTAACTTGCTAGATTCCGTTTGCATAAGGGACTGAGCAGCTTCTTAAAGAAATAGTGTCCTGGGTTTCCTGGTGGCGCAGTGGTTGGGAGTCCGCCTGCCGATGCGGGGGACACGGGTTCGTGCCCCTGTCCGGGAGGATCCCACATGCCGTGGAGCGGCTAGGCCCGTGAGCCATGGCCGCTGAGCCTGCGCGTCCAAAAAAATAGAAATAGTGTCCTATGTGGGTATTCCTTAACAGTGTAACACCAAAAGCAGAGGGAGCAAAAGCTGCCATTCCTCTTCTGTACAGCCTAACATATGCATTTGGTTCCTAAGGGTGATAGTGCAGTGGGAAAAACAACAAACCTTCCATTATCCAGAAGACACAGCTGTACTCAGAAACAGCAGTTGGAAGCAAGAGCAAAGAAATAAAACTGCATATATTAGGTGGTAAATACGTGGCTTATTTTTAAACACACATGAGAAAACACACTGTGGGCTTCCAGAAATAATTTTGGAAGGTAGTGCACAAAGCGTTGAGATTTCACGTGTGAGGTTTGCAGATTGTATCTTTCAAAGATGGCCTCACCGTCTCCATGCTCTACTAGAAATGTGCCACTTCCTCTCAAGAGGTGAATCTATGTCCCCTCCCCTTGAGCCTGAGCAGGCCAGTAGAATATGGCAGAAGTAAAGTTATGTTACTTCCCAAGCTCAGTCATGAAGATATCATGCTCTTCTCCCTTGTTCTTCTCCCTTGTTTCCTTGGGCTGCTTGATCTTGCAGTCATCTTGCATCATGCTGTGAGGAAGCCCAGACAGCCTGTGGTGAGACACATGTGGGAAGGGAATGAGTTCCCAAGCCCACAGCCCCGCCTGAGCTCCCAGCCAAGCTCCCAGCTAACAGCTAATCCTTATTCAGCCATGGGAGTGAGCCATCTTGAGAGTAGACTCCCCACCCCCCAAAAGAAGCACCACGTTTATGGTGTGTAGAACTGAGCCAAACTGCCCTACTGAGTCCTGGCCAAACTGCGGGTTCACAAGCAAAATAAATGATTATCGTTCTTTAGATCACTGCATTTTCAGGTGGTTTATTACGTGGCAATAGATAACCGATACAGCTCTATCTTTGCTGCCATAGCAAACTTTGTGGCTTAAAATAACACAGATCTGTTATCTTACCTTTTGGTAGGTTAGAAATTCAACATTGAGTCTCATTAGGCTAAAATCAAGATGTTGGCAGAGCTGATTTCCTTTCTGGAAGCTCCAGAGGAGACTCCATTTCCTTGCTTTTTCCAGCTTCTAGAGGCCACCTGCATCCCTTAGCTCATGTGTCCCTTTCTCCTCCTCGGAAACCAGAAAAAGTGTGGAGTCCTTCTCTCACAGCATCACTCTGACCCTTGCTTCTGCCTTTCTCTCCCACTCTTAAGGACCCTTGTGATTACACTGGGCCCACCCAGATAATCCAGGATAATTTTCCTATTTTAAAGTCAGGTCAGTTGATTAGCAACCTTAATTCCACCTGCAACTTGAAATCTCCTTTGTCATCTAACCCCACATATCCACAGGTTCCAGGGTTTAGGATGTGGGCGTCTTCGGGAGGCTATTACTCTGCTACCACAACAAGTATGGACATGAATCAATGAAATCTCAATCATAGTTTTAAAATAGTAGTTGCATTGGTTAATGGCCTCTAGATATCAGCTGAGCACCCCATCCATTGAGATTTAAGTGCAGTTGATTCAAACATCATGTTTAGTGAAGGCTTCATATTCTTTCCAATCATACCAAGAACTCTGGTGGAGAAGAGAATGGCTTACATTGTTCGTAGTCACCTTTATTTTTATACTCCCACATCTCCTAAATTTGTTAGGTTTATGAATTTTCTCACCATCCCACACATGGTATCCCCACTCTGTACTATATCTCACTTAGATATAATATCCTTCCTTTCCTGGATTGCCACAAAAGAGCAAATCAAATCAAACCAAATATAATCAAAAAGAAAACACATAGAAATACTTTACTAAAAGTGTGAGGAGATGGAAAGGGTGCATATCACAAGAGAACTTTAAAGTTATACTTCAGATGTTTTGGTCAAATGCCAGTTCTGCCAACTCAGGTCAGCCTCCCCACAAGGCCTAGCTCTCTCTTCTGGAGGAAAACAGAAGAACATGGAATCATCTTATTGCTTCATGCACAACAAGGCAACTCCTTCCAGCCTCTGACCCCAAGCTAGGTTCCAGGCCTTCCATTATATACACAAAGTTCATTGATGTGCCCCACTCAACATTTCTCCTTCCCTCATCGGTGTCTGGGAGAAAAAGAAAGAGAATGAGGGATCTATATCCAGAGTAATGTAAACAATATCACCACTTCCGTCTACCCCCATAGAAGGCAGCGCAAAGGTAACTCTTCGTTTCACTTTAACATGTATTTTCTCCTCCATTCAGTTATATGAACCTTAAAGACATATTTATGTAACACTGATATTTAGTAAATCCTATGAAGTCAGGGATCTAGGGACCTCCGGATAAACGTTTTTCTGGGTTTTTTCCTCCTGACCCTCATACCCTTCTGTGACCTGGAGACCAAAAATCAGACAAAGCAGACCAAGCAAGGAGGCTGCTCGTCAACACAGCAAAGTATCTGGTAAGGTGTGTTTGAGAAACAAAAGGAGGCATTCTTGCCAGGAGCTGGCTTCAGCCCAGAGCAGCGTAGTGCTACCGGCAGGAAGGATAACAAGGCCAGATGTAACCCAGAGTCTGCTGGGGCACTTCAGACCTTCCAAGGAAAATTAAAAACTAATAACCAGATAATACATTCTGAACTCTATGCCCTGTGGACTTCTGCTGAATTTTGGATATGGTGAGAAAAAGAGGGAAGGAAGGGTGACTAGGGAAAGAAACCAACCTTTCACAAAGGCCACGGGTAGAGTGGAAAGTGCTCTTGTAACTGGTGCCCAAGGGCTCAGGAAGTCACTGGGGGTTGGGCATGCTAAAATTGTGTTAATATTTATTTAGGAAGAGATACTCAGCTTTGATAGCAAATTTCAGTGGGGCAGAGTTGTGAATAATTTGAAAAATTTAGAAAGACTGCAGCCTCCAATAGCGTAAAAAGCTTAGTGATAGCTGCGCATCAGGACGCTGCTGGGGGAGTCTGCCTCGGGGGTTGGGAGTGAGCCTGGGCCAAGGAGGGACCTGAACTGGCCTGAAACCCTAGCTCTGTCACCCTCTAAGGTTCAGTTACCTCATTTGTGAAGTGGGACAAATATACCAACTGCTTCTAGTTCTGAGAATTAAATACATTTATATGTGAAGATCATTTATCATAATGCAATGTGTGACCCACAGCACATGCTCTGTAATGGCCAATATATGTTACATGTCTATGTGAGTAAGTATAGATAGTACGTATTTTCCACTAAGGGGGGTGATCCTGCAAGAAAAAAAAAATTTGCTTATTAGAATAAAGGGAAACGGGCTTCCCTGGTGGTTCAGTGGTTGAGAGTCCGCCTGCCGATGCAGGGGATGTGGGTTCGTGCCCCAGTCCGGGAAGACCCCACATGCCGCGGAGCGGCTGGGCCCGTGAGCCATGGCTGCTGAGCCTGTGCGTCCGGAGCCTGTGCTCCGCAACGGGAGAGGCCACAACAGTGAGAGGCCCGCGTACCGAAAAAAAAAAAAAAAAAAAGAATACAGGGAAACATTCCAACTAGGGTTTATGTACCTCTAAAGAAAATCGTTTTGTCCCAGGTGTAAAGGTAGACTTAATGTTCAAGAAAAAGGACTTTACTTGCTCTCACTTCGGAAGAACTGTAAATACTAAACCAAAAAAACCCACATTTTTAAAAATCCAGAATTAAGTGTAGGAATGTAACAATAAAAAACACCTGAAGGGCTTCCCTGGTGGCGCAGTGGTTGAGAGTCTGCCTGCCGATGCAGGGGACACGGGTTCGAGCCCTGGTCTGGGAAGATCCCACATACCGTGGAGCGACTAGCCCCGTGAGCCATAATTACTGAGCCTGCGCGTCTGGAGCCTGTGCTCCGCAACGAGAGGCCGCGATAGTGAGAGGCCCGCGCACCGCGATGAGGAGTGGGCCCCACTTGCCGCAACTGGAGAAAGCCTCGCACAGAAGAACCAACACAGCCATAAATAAATAAATAAATAAAATAAATAAATAAATAAATAAATAAATAAAATTAAATAAATAAAATTAAATAAATTTAAAAAAAAAAACACCTGAAGAATCTTTATTACTGTAACTTACTTATGTGTATGACTTATATATTCAGGATCCCTAGAATAGACCCAGTGGGGTTTTTAAAACAGAGAATTTTAAAATTGGAAGTGGCCACAGAGAGCATCTAATTTAAAACTTCTTACTTTACTGACAGAGATACCATGGCTCTTCAACACTGAAACTCCTAGCTGTGCTGCAGAGCTACCCACAGGGTGGCAAAGCTGCTGAGGAAGTTTGCAGTAGGTGGTCCTGCCTGCCTCTTAGGATTGGCTGTGCTGCTCAAAGCTTTGTCTGCAGGTTCTTCTCAGGGGACAACAGACCAACCTCCTGGGCATTAATGTGCAAAATGAAATGCATGTACCTAATGCAATCCAGATATCACTTCATTGGAATTCCAGAAGGTGCAGCTCTCTGTTTCCCATTAGTTTTGGAAAGTTGGGAATATTTTTGCTGACTTTTTAATGTTTATTTAACATGATTATCTCTTTTTAAAAATTTTTCTTGGGGTATACTTACTTTACAATGTTGTGTTAATTTCTACCGTACAGCAAGGTGAATCAGCTATACGTATACATATATCCCCTGTTTTTTTGGATTTCCTTCCCATTTGGGTCACCACAGAGCATTGAGTAGAGTTCCCTGTGCTATACAGTAGGTTCTCTCATTAGTTATCTATTTTATACATAGTATCAGTAGTGTATATATGTCAATCCCCATCTCCCAATTCATCCCACCACCCCCTTTCCCCCCTTGGTGTCTATATGTTTGTTCTCTACGTCTGTGTCTCTATTTCTGCTTTGCCAATAAGATCATCTATGCCATTTTTCTAGATCCCATGTGTATGCATTAATCTACGATATTTGTTTTTCTCTTTCTGACTTACTTCACTCTGTATGACAGACTCTAGGTCCATCCACGTCTCTACAAATGACACAATATTGTTCCTTTTTATGGCTGGGTAATATTCCAGCCATAAAATGTGATATATATGTACCACATCTTCTTTATCCATTCCTCTGTTGATGGACATTTAGGTTGCTTCCATGTCCTGGCTATTGTAAATAGTGCTGCAATGAATATTGGGGTGCATGTGTCTCTTTTTTTTTTTTTTTTTTTTTTTTTTTGCAGTACGCGGGCCTCTCACCGCTGTGGCCTCTCCCACTGTGGAGCACAGGCTCCAGACGCGCAGGCTCAGCGGCCATGGCCCACGGGCCCAGCCGCTCCACAACATGTGGGATCTTCCCAGACCGGGGCACGAACCCATGTCCCCTGCATCGGCAGGCAGACTCCCAACCACTGCGCCACCAGGGAAGCCCCGCATGTGTCTCTTTGAATTATGGTTTTCTCTGTGTATATGCCCAGTAGTGGGATTGCTGGGTCATATGGTAGTTCTATTTTTAGTTTTTTGAGGAACCTCCATACTGTTCTCCACAGTGGCTGTATCAATTTACATTCCCAACAACAGCGCAAGAGGATCCCCTTTTCTCCACACCCTCTCCAGCTTTCATCGTTTGTAGATTTTTTGATGATGGCCTTTCTGACCAGTGTGATACCTCATTGTAGTTTCGATTTGCATTTCTCTAATAATTAGTGATGTCTAGCATCTTTTCATTTGTTTGTTGGTCATATGTATATCTTCTTTGGATAACATGATTATCCTTGATTCCTCTCTTCCTTTTACCCCTCATGCCATCAAATCAACGATCAAGCCCCACTGAATCTGTCTTTAAAACACGCAGCAAATCCATCCACTCCATACCCATTTGCCCAGGCATCAACAGCCCAAGTCAAAGATACCATCATCTTCCTCACCTGGACTAAGGCAATAGCCCTCCAGCTGCTCTCCTTACTTGCATTTCATCTCCACAGTGCCAACAGTCTTCTAAGTGCAGATCGGAGTGTAGTAGTCCTGCTGAATGAAGCCCTCTGTGGTTTCCCACAGCCTTTAGAATAATATCCAAATGCCTCACACTGCCTACGACACCCTATGTGATGTGGCCCCTGTCTCCATCATCAGACTCATCTCTTACCCATCTTCCACTTGGTTCTACACTCTAGCCAGGCTTGCTAGATGTTCTCTTCCTTGAACATCCCCTGTTTGTTCCCACCTTATAGCCCTAGCACTGTGTTGCTTCTCTTTGGGATGCTGTTCCACCCAAGTCTCCCATAACTAAATACTTGTCAATCACATCTCCACTTACATGTCATCTCCTCAAAGATGCCTTCCCCAACTATCCAGTCCAAACAAGACCCTAGTCACACTCTGTCACATCCCTCTGTTTTATTTTCATTGTAGCATTTGATATCTTGATGTTTTCTTTCTGTTTGGATTATCATTGTAATCCCAGCACCTACTTCAGTGTCTGACAATAGCAGATGTTCAGTGAATGTCTGTAATGAGAGAATGAATGAGTGAATGAATGAATGGCAGTATAAGTAGAAAAGGTGATATAGGAAAGTCCTCTTAGTAACTGAAGGGGTTTGCAGACTGACAAGAATGTGTGAGAAAGAGACTTGGAGTACTAAATGGTATTTTGATTTAAGGGCCAAAAAAATTTCTTAGTTTTTCTTCCTAAGCCTAAACCTACTGACAGTTTCCAAGTGGTAAGAAATTTCATCACCACCAGTTCTAGATAAGTAGCCTAAACCTTGTTAATAAAAATAATTTTAAAAAACATTCAACATTTCCTTGGAAATGTAACGGAAAGCTTATTAGCACGTCCATACAGAACTTTTAACCAGTGCTTATTTTATGTTTTGGGCTTTCATCTCTTACTTCTTTTAAGCCTTTCAGAAGCATTCCTTTCTAAATATTTATGGCTTTTAATTGTGTCAATTTCCATCTTTTAATCCAAACTTTTAATCATCGGTCAGTGGGAAAACAGAAAGAGATCAAGGAAGTTAGAATCCCAAACCTGGATTCACCTCCTTGATTTGATCTATTATTTGTATTTTAAGCCTCCAAATATGCCGCAGAATAAAATAATATCTATCAGATGGTTTCCAAAGTACAAACTAACACATGATTAAGAAATGAGATGAAGAAATGAGAATCAAAATAATGTGGAATACAGTGAGCCCACCTGCCTACAAATAGCACCTCACACTCAGAATTTCACAATAACCAGCCCTATCATAGACTACAGCCAGCCAACAGCCTTGGAAGCACTTTCTCTTAGAAGCCTAAACTTCTGCTTGACTGGTGCTTGAATAATACTTCCTTAGTCTTAAGTTCTGTGAGTTTTCTTTCTGCTTTTTTGTAAAAACATTGACTTTATTTTTAAGAGCAGTTTTAGGTGAACAGCAAAATTGAGAGGAGGGTACAGAGATTTCCCACATATTCCCCACCCCCATACATGCATAGCCCCATCAGACATCCCCCATCAGAGTGATATATTTGTTATAATTGATGAACCTAGATTGATACATCATAATCAAAATCCATAGTTTACATTATGGTTCACTCTTGTCGTTGTACCTTCTTTGGGTTTAAACAAGTGTATAATGCCATGTGTCCACCATGACAGTATCATACAGAGTAGTTTCACTGCGCTAAAAATCCTCTGTGCTCTGCCTGTTCATCCCTATCACTAACCCCACTTCTGGTAACCACTGATCTTTTTTTTTTTTTTTTTAATTTATTTATTTTATTTATTTATTTTTGGCTGCATTGGGTCTTCATTGCTGTGCGTGGGCTTTCTCTAGTTGCGGTGAGCGGGGGCTGCTCTTCGTTGCAGTGCGCGGCTTCTCATTGCGGTGGCTTCTCTTGTTGTGGAGCACGGGCTCTAGGCACATGGGCCTCGGTAGTTGTGGCATGTGGGCTTCAGTAGTGGTGGCTCACATGCTCTAGAGTGCAGGCTCAGTAGTTGTGGCGCATGGGCTTAGTTGCTCCGCGGCATGTGGGATCTTCCCGGACCAGGGCTCGAACCCGTGTCCCCTGCATTGGCAGGCGGATTCTTATCTACTGCACCACCAGAGAAGCCCAACCAACGACCTTTTTATTGTCTTCATAGTTTTGCCTTTTCCAGAATGTCATATAGTTGGAATCTTACAGCATGTAGCCTTTTCAGATTGGCTTCTTTGTCTTAGTAATGTGCATTAAATGTTCCTTTATGTCTTTTCATTGCTTGATAGCTAATTTTTTTTTAGTGCTGAATAGCTTTCTATTGTCTGGATGTACCGTAGTTTATTGATCCATTCACCTAACTGAAGGACATCCTGGTTGCTCCCCAGTTTGGACAACTATGAATAAAGCTGCTGTAAACATCTTTGTGCAGGTTTTTGCATGCACACAGCTCCTTTCCGTAAATACCAAGAAGTGTGATTGCTGGACCATAAGGTAAGAGTTTGTTTGGAAATTGCCAGGTTGTCTTCCAAAGTGGCTGTACCATTTTGCATTTCCATCAGCAGTTAATGAGTGTTACTGTTGCTCCACATCTTCACCAGTATTAGATGTTGTCAGTGTTCTGGATTTTGGCCATTCTAATAGGTGTTAGTGATATCTGACTGTTGTTTTAATTTGCATTCCCCTGATGACATATGATGTGGAGCATCTTTTCATATGCTTATTTTCCATCTGTATTTCTTCTCTGATGAGTGTCTGTTAAGGTCTTTGGCCCATTTTTTTTTAAGTCAGGATGTTTATTCTTATTATAGAGTTTCAATACTTCTTTGTGTATTTCATCTGATGTCTTTTGCAAATATTTTCTCACAGTCTGTGGCTTGTCTTCTCAGTCTCCTGACAGTGTCATTTGCAGAGCAGAAGTTTCTAGTTTTTATGAAGCCCAGTTTATCAATTGTTTCTTTCATGGATCGTACCTCTGGTGTTGTATCTAAAAAGTCATCAGTAGACCCAAGGTCATTTAGATTTTCTCCTATGTTACCTTCTAAGAGTTTTATAATTTTGCATATTACATTTAGGTCTGTGATCTATTTTGAGCTAATATTTGTGAAGGGTATAAGGTCTGTGTCTAGATTTGTATTTTTGCGTGTGGATGTCCAGTTCTTCGATCAGCTTTTGTTGACGGAACTATCTTAGCACCATTGTTTTACCTTTGCTTCTTTATCAGAGATCAGCTGACTGTGTATATGGGTCTATTTCTGGGCTCTCCGTTCTGTTCCATGTATCTATTTGTCTATTCTTTTGCTAACACCACACTGTCTTGATGATTGCAGCTTTATAGTAAGTCTTGAAATCAGGTAATGTCAGCCCTCTGACTTAGTTCTTCCCTTAGATATTGTGTTAGCTATTCTAGGTCTTCTGGCTCTCACATAAACTTTAGAATCAGTTTGTCAATACCCACAGAATAATTTGCTGGGATTTTGATTGGGATTGCATTGAATCTATAGATCAAGTTGGGAAGAACTGATATTTTGATGATATTAATCTTCCTGTCCATGAACATGTATTATCTCTCCATTAGTTCTTTGATTTTGTTCATCAATTATAGTTTTCCTCGTATAGATCTTGTATATATTTTGTTAAATTTATACCTAAGTATTTCATTTTTGTACTGCTAATGTAAATAGTATTGTGTTTTTAATTTCAAATTCCACTTGTTCATCGTTGGTATATAGTAAGGAAATTGACTTTTATATAATTACCTCATAGCCTACAGCGTGCTATAATCACTTATTAGTTCTAGATTTTTTTGTCAGTTCCTTCAGATTTTTCTATACAGATGATCATGTCATCTGACAACAAAGACAGTTTTATTTCTTCTGTTCAAGTATGTATACCTTTTATTTCCTTTACTTGTCTTATTGCATTAGCTAGAACTTCCAGTACAGTGTTGAAAAGGAAAGGTGAAAGGGCACATCCTTGTCTTGCACGTGATCTTAGTGAGAAACCTTCAAGTTTCTCACCGTTAAATGTGATGTGAGCTGTAGATTTTTTTGTGGATATTGTTTATCAAGTTGAAGAAGTTCCCCTCTATTCCTAGTTTCCCAAGAGTTTTTATCATGAATGGGGAGCTGGATTTTATCAAATTTTTTTCTGTATCTATTGACCTGATGTGATTTTCTTTTTAGGCTGTTGGTATGAATTATATTAACTGATTTTAACATGTTGAACCACTTGGTCATTGTGTACAACTTTTACTCCGAATGTGGCTGAATACAAACTCACTAGCTATGTAAAACTCATCTCTAACAAATTAGATTACTCTGTGCTTACTTGGGAAAACTTGGACTTGAATCAAGGCCCTTTCCCTTTTATTCTTCTTCCAGGTCCTTGTTGTAGTTTCTTTTGCACATGTGTTTCTTTGAGGGGTGGGGTTGTCCCCATTTCAAACTCTAGAAAAAAGTATTATGTCCTGTTGGGAGTGACCCCATCTCTAGTAGCAAAGATTTAGGAAAATACTAGGCTCAAAGTTAAATTTGTTTAAATAACAAATGAATAATTTATCTGCTATCAATAGAAAAAATACCACATCAAAGGGTGAAATTAGTGACCATTTAGAATAAAGGATGTCCATATGGAAATATTAGATAAAAGTTAGCGATTGGAGAAGGAAGCCCCATGATTTTTGCAGGTGTACACATGGCGATTGTTGTCCCTTCTGAGCAGAATAGAAAAACAAGTATATGCATCCCCAAATTTTAGTTGTAATACTTACTATTAATGACACCCAGAATCGGTTTACAAATTCTTATGCTCATTCCCAAAATCTGGAACCAAATTAATGCACAGTTTATTTAACTTGTTACAAGCAAACTGATAACTGTAATGCTAGAACATATATAAATTCAAAAAATAAGATATAAGTAAGGTATTATGAAAGTTTTCTTGGAAGGGGGGCTATTTGAAATGGGAATTTAAAAATGAATTCCAATTCATTTTATAATTAATTATTGTTACTGTAAAATGACATAAAAATAGTATAGAGTGTTTGGAAAGTACATTGGAAAACAGGTAATTTCACCATCCTAACAAACCTATTATCTGTGCTATATGTCTTTCAAGCATGTTTTCACATGTATATATTTTTGATAGATTTTATATTGATGCTACCAAAGCATCCCTACTCAGAGGAAGTCTGAAATTATCCCAGGCTCCAAGACTTTCATTTAACTTGATTTTACTCATTTTCTGTGTTTTTTGTTCAGTGTGTGTGTGTTGGCTTTGAGATTTTTCTTCATTTTTTTTATTGAAGTGTAGTTGATTTACAATGTTGTGTTAATTTCTGCTGTACAGTAAAGTGATTCAGCTATATATATATATATATATATATATATATATATATATATATATACATTCTTTTTTTATATTCTTTTCCATTATGGTTTATCATAGGATATTGAATATAGTTCCCTGTGCTATACAGAAGGATCTTGTTGTTTATCTATTCTATATATAGTGGTTTGCATCTGCTAACCCAACCTCCCACTTCATCCCTCCCCTAACCCCCTCCCCCTTGGCAACCACAAGTCTGTTCTCTACGTCCATGAGTCTGTTTCTCTTTCATTGATGGGTTTATTTGTGTCATATTTTAGATTCCACATATAAGTGATATCATATGGTATTTGTCTTTCTCTTTCTGACTTACTTCACTTAGTATGATAATCCCTATTTGCATGGTTTTGAGATATTTTTTAAATGACATGTTTTGCTACTTTAGTTATTATTTTATCAAATAATATAATGTTTGATGTACAGGCAGATTCAGTGAATTTGTTCTTGTTGTGCTGTAGCAGTAATAATAAACTCTACATGATTACAAGTATGTTTTTGCACCAAAGTTCATATCACATAATTTAACATAAACTTATCAAATCTAAAGAAAATAGGATTCATTTCTGTGATTGCCATGTATTATAGCAGAATCCTAGTCCTTAACGCTTACCTACAGAGGAACAATGTACAAATCCGCTCTGTTTGAGAGGCCTGATTCTTATCAGAACAATGAGTGATAAAGGTGGTAAGAAAGTGTAAGAAGCCTGGCTTGGTTTCCAGACTTCACTAAGTTTCCTTAGTGAATGGAAAGAAGTAGCCACAGTTCTTGACCAAAGGGAGCTGTACTTCTGCTCTTGCTTTGCCCAATGAATTGTGCCATCCATACAACTGCATTCCTGAAACTCATGCAGGAAAACCAACAATGTTACTCCATGCCTAAACTTCTAGCACCTATTTCCCTTCTCCATCTGAGGTTATGATTAAAATGTGATTTTTTTAATGGGTTTTCTTGGTAGTGCAACTCTGGAGATACAGCAGGATAGACCATTTTGATAAAAATAATGCTTGTTTTATCTCAACATTTGCTACTTAGTAATTGGCTTTTTATGGTAAAATCACTTTTTGTTTGTTTATTTTTGTGGTTTTATATTGGCTACTTATTAATTTACTCACTCTTTGTTTTTTGCTGGTAGAGGGTATATTATGGAAATACCAGCTAAAACATCTGGGTGGAAGTTAAACATTCAATTGTCTGAATGTTTTGCGTACATCATGCCCAACATCTGGACCCTGGAAATTATTCTCAATTTCTATTCTGATGACTATAAATGATACTAAACTCAATCGCTCTCAGACACCTCTTGCATTAAAACACTGGGGTCATTCAACTTGCAAGGCATCCATGAAGTGAATCCCAGTTGGGGAGTTCAACAAAAAGAAGCCTGTTATACACAGTGGCATAGTCACCAAGGAAGAATTCCAGGGACAGGACTTGGAATTCCTGGGAATTCTTGGCTGTCACCCCATTCACTCCCTCCCTCCCTCCCTCACTTGCTCACTTACCCAATAAGTATATGCAGTGCTGTTGAAACCAGACTTTGGTCTTGGAAATGATGCATTGGAGTGACATTATTTAAATTTCCTCCTAGAGAAAATTCCTCTGCTGACCATTTACCCTCCTTATTACCATTCTTGGACTTTTGGTTTGGTTAATTTTTGACTGAATATATTATATGGGGCTTTCTGACTGGCAGGTTCCTGCCCTTTATGCACTAAGAGTACATTATTCTAGAAGTTACCCTAGAGAGAAGCGAAGGATGCACCATGCACTTGGAGGATGTATTGAGGACATCACAGGAGGCATGCTGTGGGATTAACTTTCTGTTTGTACCCTGTTATTATTATTCTTGGGCATTCTCTGTCTCTGTCTCTCTTCCCTCCTCTCCCTCCCACTCCTTCCCCTTCTCTCCCTCTTCCTCTCTCTCACATTTCAGCCACAAAATGCTCTGCAGGTGTGATTCATCATTGACAACACACTCTGTTACAGACAATCTCGTTTATGTGCTAGAGCAAATACACAGTTACAGAAAATTTATTTCATGCAACCAGGAAGTTTTGGTATCTGATCATAGCTCCTGCTTGGAGGAGCTAAGGAGAACAGGAAAGGATTTAGCAGGTTTACATACAGTTAAAGCAGAGGAAAGGGTAACTGAAGCGTTGCAGAAAAGGGAGAGTTTGTGTTTCTCACTGTCTGTACTGCCTTTGATGATTTTCCGTTGTAGAAATTCCTTTTGTGGACAGACAAGGGCAGAAGCAGAAAATAACAGCATAAATTAGAATCTTTCCCTTGTCAGAAAACAGCAGGTACGTCTTAAGAGAAGTATAACTGTGTGTGTTTTCTGGATGAGTGGCAGCCTATAGGAACTAGAATCCAGGAAGCAGCTGGGACTTGGTAGGACAAGATCAGACCTCAAAATGAGGAAGGGAGGAGAAAATTGGGGAAAGCTTTGCAGAGTGTCGGGGCCCAAGCCAAGGTTTCAAGACAGGAAAGATCCTACTCAGGACAGAAGAGGAAATCACAGTACATTCTCAGGGATCCACCTGTGGCTGACACATCTCAAGACTTATAGCTGCCAGGGCTGCACATACAGCGTGGCCATCAGGCAGCAGTGGCTTTGAACCTGGGCAGGGCTGGTCCTGTAGGCAGATGAAATCCAGTCCTGTAGTAAAATAGAGGTTGAGAGCAGGCAGGGATAGCATTTGTCATATTATTTGCATTATTTTCAACTTATCTCTTTTGGGGTAGGCTTATGTGTCCCCATTCTTTCACTAAGGATAAATTCTTTTTTGTTATTTTGATTGTTTTCTTCACAAATATTCCCATTGGATGTAGTATTCTTTCTATGTTGCTTTTGTTGAAAAAAAGAAATCTGTTTTGTGTAAAAAGGATAAAGGAGTTAACTAATTACTCTTCTCAAATGTTAATTGTAGTACTAATACTTGTTTACTTGGAATCTTTGCATAATAATTATAGGCTTTGATGTAGGCTACAGTACTGATGTACTATAATGTAAATATAAATTCCATTTGTATTAGAGAATTCCCTGCACAGCTACTTTGAAGTTAATGAATCTATACAATACATTACAGACTGAGTATTCCTTCCTCCTTTTCATATGATGTGAGTGGATTATGTTATATAAACAATTGACCCTTTTTCTCAAAGTCAGTAGACTTAAATTACCCCAAGAGGATGACTTTAGTGTCTTTTACTTGACATTGATCAGTTTTCAACTTTCCAAATGTACTGAATAAGTAGAGAATATCAGATATTAGAAAATTTTCATTCCTTTTAATTAGCTTTTAATTAACTTTCTGTGTCCTTTAATGAGAATTCAAGTTCTTTGTAATCATACAGAGTTCATGACTCCTACATTTTCTTAATGCTGCTGAAGCCAGAATTTTAAATAATAATTGGTTACTTAAAATGCAGTAGCATGGTCGACAAGCTATAAGCTGATGGCTTTGAATTAGCATGGTCTTTGATAAGATTTTTATTCCACTGGTTTGGGAACAAAAAAATTTAAGAAAGAGTTGTTTAAAATTGGATGAAACCCAGAAGTAGTGAAAACTGAAATTCCTAAATCACATGACACAAATTTCAGTAAACCAGATAAATAAAAATTGAATTGGCCCAAGAATTATTCCTTTCCCTCACCTCTATCTCTACTCCACTCCCACCACCCCCAAGATAGCCCAGCAAAATGTGGGAAAAAAATACTCAATGATCAAGTGAGTCCAAATATTTTTTATTGAAAAAATCTAAATTCTTTAAAGGGTAAAAATTCTACTTTTGCCTGAAATACTGTTATTTTCTGTAAAGATATTCTTGAGATCTTCTATAAAATGTCACTGAACTGATGTCACCATTCGCTATTTTGTGATGATTGATCTAAGATTGTGATGAATCTTGCCTTTGAACCTTGTAGTAAAAATAGTTTAAAGGGTAAACAAAAAAAATTATAGACAGCAGGTGACATGTTTTACTACCTGAGAGAACAAAATATACTTAAGAAACCTACTTGTCCTACATATGAATGAATGTAGAGCTGATGATTATTGGTGCATTCTCTTTATTTAGTAGATGTGATAACGGGGAAACCAAATAACTTGTTCAAAATTGCAAAGCAAGAGTTTTGCTTTCATTAAGTTAAGTCCAGTAATATATATATACTATATATATATATATAGAATTCCATTGTGTATTAGCTGGAAATATGAAGTATATTCCAAAGCATTAAAATTTCATCTGTTAACATTTTATTTGAAAGTATTTCCATTCTGAATTTATTTTCATATATTTAGTTTGGACTTCATCTCAGTTAGTCAGTTTATACTGAGATTTGCCCATAGTCATAAATCTTTTTGCTCCAAAGATAAAGCTTAACAATATTGTTTACTGTTTCCCGTAAACTACACACGAGTGAAATATTGAGAGAGAATTTTACATTTGATACATTTAAGTGATAAAACTTCAACCAGTTACCTAAAGATAATATTTTAAAATGTAATATTTCTCACTAGCATCAGTAGAGAGATTTTCCTTGCATTTATCCTAAGTTTGTCTTCATTTAATCCAATCATGCCTGGTTGCAAGACATTTTCATCACTGGGTTATTCTAGAGGCAGAAATATAGGTGAATAGTGTGAGGCCCACTAATACTGTCTCTCAGGATTCACTCCCAAGCTCAAAGCCAGTCCATGGTGGAGAGAGTCCAAACCCTGAAGGGAGACCCTCATGTGCCTGATGGGTCAGCCCCCATCAAACCAAATATCTGAATACCCATATCTCGCAGACAACTTAACATCGCATAGAAACTTAGAAACCAAGAATCTTTGCTCGCTTTTACTGTTATTAAAAGACTGATTACCTATTCAGAAACACTTGAATTCCGATGCCTCTGAAACAGGGCTTCAGACATTTTTATCTCTTTACCCTCTTAAAAACTATTGAAGCCTCCCAAAGGGCTTTTTATTATGTAGGTTATATTTATCAACATTTACCATATTAGATATTAAAATTGAAAGATGTATATAACATTCTTGTTTAATTTTAAGGAGCAATAAAGTCATTACATATTAAAAATAAATAGCATCTTTTTAAAAGAAAATAACTAAATTTTTCAAAACAAATTAGGGAGGAGATGGTACAGTTTAATATTTTAGCAAATCTCAATACTGTCTGGCCCAATAGAAAACAACTGGATTCTCATATCTGCTCTTGCAGTCAATTTATTGTGATCTGTTATTTTGGTTGAAGTTTAAGAAGAAAATCAGGCCGCATAGAAATATGTAGTTGGAAAAGGACAGATCTTATTGACCTCCTAAAATGGTGTCAGAGACACATGGAGATCCAAGGACCACACTTTGAGAACCTCTGCTCCAGAAAATACAAGGCCTTATTTCATCCAATTGTTGGAGAACCTGACAACAGAGGAGCCCCAGTTTCATTATTCAGAAATCACAATGAGAATCCTTTCTCCGAGAAATCATAAAAACCCATCAGCCAGACACTGCTTTGTCAGAGGGGTTCCTATAATTCAAAGCCTGTGTGTCCCAGCAGGGTCATTTGAGCCCACAGCCTGCTCCTGGGTTCTGATGTACTGCCCTTTGGACATTATAAAACCCAACATTCTGTCATCTAGAAGCCTTGAAACTTGGAGGACAATAGTCAGTTCAAACCTCTAACGTAAAGCCTTGGTATTTCTACCAGTTCCTGGTGTAGAAGATCTGAGAAGACCTTGTCCCAGTTCTAAGACACCATAGTACTTTGCAGCCAAACACATTATGGTTCTTTCATCCCCTTGCCAATGATACTTTAATTTTTTGTGTCCTGGACGTGCTTGGTTGAATTCTGATTCTATATATATACTTTTGCAGCTCTTGTCTTTTTCCTCAGGGATATATTTTGCATCTCTGGAGTCTCTGAATGAATAATTTTAAACTAAATTACTTCATCATAATGGAACTTCTTATCTCCCTTAAGATGTTATAGTTCAGGGCTTCCCTTGTGGCGCAGTGGTTGAGAGTCCGCCTGCCGATGCAGGGGACACGGGTTCGTGCCCGGGTCTGGGAAGATCCCACATGCCGCGGAGCGGCTGGGCCCATGAGCCATGGCTGCTGAGCCTGTGCGTCCGGAGCCTGTGCTCCGCAATGTGAGAGGCCACAACAGTGAGAGGCCCATGTACCGCAAAAAAAAAAAAAAGATGTTATAGTTCAATTCCTTTATCTTTCAGATGACAGTAAGAAGGACCAAATGACTTTCCCATGGGTACACAGAAAGTAGAGCAGAATTTATATCCACCCCTTTATGAACCCTTAGCAATAGTGTAGCTAGACTTTCTAATGGACTGGAATAAATATGGCCCCAGAATGGGAGCCCTCTCCCACACTCATGATCTCACAGAGTTGAAACATTCTACAGTTGACCTACCACCAACCCTAAATGTCAACATTGTGTTAGTGTTAAGGGAGGTGGGGAACTTCCTGATAAAACCTTGAATAGTTCAGGATCTCCAAGAATGAAGAGCAACCCTAAATCAAACCAATTAAGGTCACAGTAGATCTACTTCTCTCCAAGAGAGAACCAATTCTCAACAGTTCTGTTCACATATTATGCTGTTACTGACATATTTAGAAATATTGAATAGATATCTGGTGTTAGGGATCAAATATGCCTTAATAGATCTTGGTCCTTTAAGGAAGAGAGTTGTTGGCTTCTCCATAAAATTGGTTTGAACAATCCTGAGTTGCCACCTTTTCAGGGAGGAAGAAACGGCTTCCCCTGGAGCTATCCATGGTGCTCATCTCAGGGCATCATTCTTCAGACTGCTTTGCGAGCTTAGGTCTGTCCTACTTCCAAGTATTTCTAGAATATCAAGCTTCTGTGTGAGTCTTGTGATTATTTCTTGACATGATGCTTATGTTTTTCATACCCAGAAGCCTTACAGTGCAAGTTAATATTGCCAGCTCGACTCCCTACCTGCTTCTCTCTTTCTTTGCAGCCTTATCTTCTCATGAATCTGCACACCCGCCTCTGCTCCTGGCTTGGCCTTCACTAGTCCAGGCACATTGCCCTGCCTGAGACAGCAGCAGCCTTACTCACCTTAAGAGTAAACAGTAAGTGAGCCTTATTCACCTTAAGAGTAAACAGTAAGCATGATTTAATGATGACAGGAGAAGCCACCTTGCCCCATAGTATTTTTCCCTTGTAGACTTGCAATTTGACAACTCTCACATTTGGTGATGTAGCATCAAAGAACAATAGTGACTGGATTTAGGAAGTGCGCTGGGTTAAATACTTTAGATACTTTGTCTAATTAACATTCACAACATCCCCATAGGATAGATATCATTATCCTCCAATTTATAGTCAAGAGAACCAAGACTCCAAGAAGTTAATAACATGTCCAACTTAGCATAATGAGTATGTGGCAGAGGCAGTTTCATCTTTAGATCTATCTGACTCTATACCTAGTGCCTTGCAGAATGCAGTCTAAAAGAATTTCAGGCATCAGCTTTTGTTGGCACTTTTAGAGCTCATTTTCTAGTTTCTCTTAATCTTCAACCTCTTCTAATTTTAAAGTCCCAGGGCTCAGAGAACCGACTCTGGGCTAAGCACTTACTTGACTAGCCAGCTAGCCTTTTACCAATAATGTGATGCCATTGATGAGGAGTTTTCCTCATCCTTCTTTTAAAATATTCAACAAATGGCCTGTGGTAGATATATAGATTCCTCTTTTACCTCATTTTATAGGGCTTTTCTTTTCTTTTTGTACTGTTTTTCTTATTTTTAAAGTAGTGTATATCCACTTTTTAAAAAAAAATGTGAAAGAGAACATCCATCCTGCTCTATCCCAAGTTGGTGACTTCATTTTAACTGCAAGGTACAGCCGTCAAAGGTTGTCCTTACTATCCCCCCAATACCCAAAGGTTCTTTTTACTTTTAAAGTACCTGGGCATGTCCTAAGGTCACTGGATGGTGGTGGGACAGGGACTTTCAGAATCTGCCAGGCACGGCTTCCACTCCTGTGGTCAAGTACCCACCCAAAGACCTGGTAGCCTGATCTCTAGACCCGCTCCAAAGTGTTCCTGGGACCCTAAAACAGTGCCCCTTTGTAAGTATTGGTCATGCCTTTAGCATACTGGTTCAGCATTGTCCCCTAGCAGTGGCCATTGTCACACCACTTGCCCAGCTGGGACTCCCTCTCCCTTTACCCTTCTTCCTCAGCCTCCCTTTTCTTCATACTTTCATCCCTTTATTCTCTTCCCATCAAAGCCCTATTCCCTTATCATTAGTGATTCTTGGGTTATCTGGAAATATTTGAAAATCTACTAAATCCAGAGTTGACACCATTAATAAAAGAAAAAAAATATTTTCTCCTCAAGGGCAATAAATTCTTTCCTTTAGAACATACCCTTTAATCCCTGTGAAGTAAGAGAGTTGCCTGTGTTCTTTCCTGGAGAGCACTGTATTCCCCACTCTGAATGGGTCTAATGATCAATTCAAGGTTACGACGAGCTACTTTCATATCAACAAAGGATTAAATGTTTATATCCCATTATATAAATATGAAAAATGTGATTAAATATCACCTAAACTGTCAGTTTTCAGAAACACCATGTTATATCGTATTGTAGACTGAATGTTTACACTCCCCAAAATTCATGTGTTGAAGCTCTAGCCATCCCCCACCCCCAGTGTGAAGGTGTTAGGAGGTGGGGCCTTTGGGAGGTAATTAGGTTTAGATGAGGTCATGAGGGTGGGGCTCTCCTAATGAGATTAGTGTCTTTTTAAAAAGAGGAAGAAATCCGGGCTCTCTCTTTCCCTCTTTCCCATGTGAAGACACAGTAAGAAAACTGCAGGTCAGAAGGAGAGCTCTCACCAGAAACCAACCATGCTCTACCCTGATTTCAAACTTCATGTCTCCAGAGCTATGAGTAAAAAATTCTGTTGTTTCAGCTACCCAAGCAACCAAGACATATTGTCTTCCACATGCATTTCTTAATTTATTTATTTATTTTTGCTGTGTTGGGTCTTCGTTTCTGTGCGAGGGCTTTCTCTAGTTGTGGCAAGCGGGGGCCACTCTTCTTCACGGTGTGCGGGCCTCTCACTATCGCGGCCTCTCTTGTTGCGGAGCACAGGCTCAGCAGTTGTGGCGCATGGGCCCAGTTGCTCCGCGGCATGTGGGATCTTCCCAGACCGGGGCTCGAACCTGTGTCCCCTGCATTAGCAGGCAGATTCTCAACGCTGCACCACCAGGGAAGCCCCCAACATGCATTTCTTTTATTTATTCATTCATTCATTCATTCTACTTTTAAATTAACATTTATAGTACAGTGTATTTTTAATTTTTATTTTTTTTTTACTTCATAAGTCCTGATAATGCCATACTGTACTATTATATGTCCCTGTCTTCTGCATTAGTTTCCTGGGGCTGCTGAAACAAATTACCACAAACTTGATAATTTAAAACACCAGAAATGTATTACCTCACAGTTCTGGAGGCCAGAAGTCTAAAATCACGGTTTTTGACGGGACTGAACTTTCTCCAGAGGTTCTAGGCAGAAACCGTTCCTTGCCTCTTCTAGCTTGTGGTGGTTGCAGGTGTTCTTTGGACTGTAGCTACGTCATTTCAGTCTTCATAATGCCTTCTCCGCTGTATGTGTGTGTGTGTATCTCAAAATTCCCTTTGCCCTTCTCGAGTAAGCATACTTGTGAAATTTTTAGAGGTCCTGTCACATAACCCAAGTTAGACACCTAGTCTCAAGATCCTTAATTTAATCATATTGTTTGCTGTATGAGGTAATAATCACTGTTTTGTCATATAAGATAATATTCACAGGTTCTGAGGATTAGAAAGAAAATACGTATTTGGGGGCAGTGGTGGCTTTTTTCAGCTCACCATAGTCCATCCTCTGATCCCCAGAGATTCCCATCCATCCTACATGCAAATACATCCTACCCCAGCGTCCTCGCAAGTCTCAACCCAGCACAGCATTGATGTAAGCCTAAAATCTCATCTAAATCACATTGGCTGAAAAGTCCTAAATCTCATTGTGTAGGTCACCTAAGTCAAGTAGATGTGAGGCTGGGTATGTTCCATCATAGAGCAAATTTCCTCTTCACCTATGGACCTGCTAAACTAGAAAAAAGGTTATCTGTTTCCAAATTACAGTGGTGGGACAGGCATAGGATAACCCTTACAGACATTCCCATTCCAAATGGGAAAAAGAAATGAAAGAATGTGGTCTCCATCGTTCATGGTCATAAGTTTGTTTGCCACACTGGCCACCAACAGTTCTGCATTGCTTCCCAGTGACATAGCACTTCTCATAACACAGAATCTTCATCTTGACGTTTCCCAGTCTTAGGGTTGATATTAAAATTTTGAGGCAAATCACAGGACCCCAAAAGCCACATACGCTTTTTTTTTTGGCTCTATTTAGTTTTGTTTTTTGCTCACTTGTGTTGTAAATGGATGAAAGTTAAACAGCTCTTCTTGAAAGTTAGCCAGAAGCTTTTGATAAGTTAGTGCCTGAGTGAGAGTCCTTCATGATGTGTGAATCAGCCACACTAGCTTCTCCTGGCTTTGAAAATCCTATAATCTATTCCTGAGACTTAGCTATTTCTAGTGCCTTTAATTGCATTGTCTGGTATGCAGCAGACACAGTCTTCTGCATACACAATATTTTTCATGTCAAAGCTGTATCTAAGCATATTTTAAGACAAGTAAAATAACAACTAAAATGACAATTAGAAGTACAAACTTAAGTGAAAATTCAGCATATATGGTGATGCCGTTACAAATAGCTCGACTGAGGTGGCATGCAGATAAACAGAAACCCCTCTCTTTATATGTACTGCATTTGCACACACAGGCAACATAAGTCACAACTTAGACATCTGCTTAGTAACTGTTGAATTGTTTCGAGGATGGTGTCTTAATATATACTAGGGATTTCGCCGATCAGCACACATAATCTAACACCCTCACCACTACCCTTTCTCTGCTGTAAAATGGCAGGTGCAAATCGTGAACACAAGGATGATGCCGTAGAGGTAGGGAAGAGATCTGGAAAGTGGAGGGAGTGTGTGGGCCCCTGAAGCACCGGCTCAGTGATTGTATTCATTAGTATAAGAGGAGGGTGACAGCCTGCAATTGTGTACAGGGACACACCTCACCAGGGGCAGACATGGAACCTTCTGCTGAGAGTAACAATCGTCTGATCCATGTATCTTTCCCTCTCCCCGTATCTGAGGCTTTTCTTTAAATCCTCTTTTAAGTTTTTTTTTTTTTGAAGTATAGTTGATTTTCAGAGTTGTGTTAACTTCTGTACAGCAAAGTGATTCATTTATATGTATATTTACATTCTTTTTCATATTCTCTTCCATTCTGGTTTATCACAGGATATTGAATATAGTTCCCTGTGCTATACACTAGGACCTTGTTGTTTATGCATCCTATATATAATAATTTGCATCAACTACTAACCCCAAACTTTCAATTCTTCCCTCCCCTGTACCCTCCGCCTTGGCAACCACGAGTCTGGGTTTATTTTTCAACATGTTGCCTTACCGAATACTATGATTCATTTTCATCAATCAACGTATCCCTCCATCTTCTCTAACGTATTCTCAATGGTCTCTCCTTCCGACCTGCTTACTGTATACTGAGATTCAGATCAGGTTCAAGCAAATCCAAAAGAATCACGTACAGAGGTAAAGTGGGCAAAATCCCTTTGAGAAAAAGCATGAAAAGAGTGAAAAGAGCTAAGGGGCATTCCACTGACCTGCAGAGCTGTGGGCTGTGGCCAAGCGCACACCACACCAGCCCCAGGTCTCCAATTAGACCCTATTTCTTCTTCATAGACAGACTCCCGAGGGTGTGTGTATGTGTGTGCATGTGTGTGTGGTGAATGAGGCATCCTGGCCTTATAGCTGACCTGCAGTGCCCGGAAGGGTACTAGATCAGCATTGTCTAGGCTCTAAAAGGAAGAAAGGAGCCCACTGTCTCTTGAGAAAAGCCTAAAATAGAACTGCGCTTTTAACCGCTGTATGACATTGGGAAAGCTCAACTCTATTTTCTGTTTTACTATAACCACTGGGTTGCCCACCCACAATGTTACTGTCTAGGTTTCTGTAACTCTATTTCAGAGTCCTTTCTTCATGCATAACGAGATACGTCTTTTTCGAGGTTGAATCACATTTCATTTCTTGTTTGTTTTAAGCTAAATTTAGTACAGTGTGTCTCGGTTCTTAATGGTGTTGGCAACGACTCCCAAATTAGAAAGCTCCTGAAACTTCACGAGCAATGTGTTGTTTTCTCCTTCTCACGGTGTGAACATAATTACTAATATTTGTACAATGCTTTACAGTTTACAAAATACTTTCAAACCTATCATCACCTGACAGGGGTATTATTCGGAACTCTTTTACCAAGGTGGAGCCTTAAAGATATAACTGGTTTGTCGAAGGCTACACAGCCACTCACAGAGTCGAGATTGAAGCAGGTCTTCTGGCTCCAAATGTCATGTCCTTCATGTCACACAGCACTGCCTGTGTCTGTCCATGGGTTCCACACAAGACATTGTGGATAGAAAATATAAGTGTTATTATTTAACATGTAAGAGAATAAATCTCAACATCTGGAAAGATGTTCCAACTGTCAGTTTTTCGTCAAAAATGTGTCATTTTGCTCCTGTTCACATGAAAGGAATACACATGAAAACAGTAGCTGGTGCTTTTAAAGATATCAATAGCTCACATTTATTGAGTACTTACAATACACCATACTTTCTACTCAGTGCTTTCCAAATACTATCTCAAATAATCTTCATACAAACCCATGAAAGAAAGTACTAGGGTCTTAGCTCAGGCTGTTCTAATGGAATCCTGTAGACCAATGAGATGGTTTAAACAGCAATTTTTTTTTCACAGTTCTGGAGGCAGGTGCGAGGATGATTGAGTTCTTGGTGGGAGCCCTCTTCCTGGTTCACAGACAGCTGCCTTCTCTCTATATTCTCACATGGCAGAAAGAGGTCCCTTCCTCTTCTTATAAGGCCACTAATCCTATCAGTGGGGCTCCACCTTAATGACCTCATTATCTAATTATCTCCCAAAGGTTGCATCTCTAAATACATTGGGGATTAGGGCCTCAACATATGAATTTGGAGGAAGAATGCAAACAGCCCGCAGCAACCAACCAGTATTATCCCCATTTTGTAGATGAACAAACAGTTGTAAGAGAGCATGTCAGTCATTCAAGCTAGTAAGTAGTAGGGTGGGGACTTGAACCCAGGAAAAATGGCTCCAGTGAACACAGTCTTCACCACTAAACCATGAGGATTAAGATGTTCTGTAATCAACCTTAGGTTAGAATTTCAGCTGCACTGGTGACGAGCTGCATTAAATCGGGCAAATATTTAATCTCTCTGAAGCTGTTTTTTCATCTGTCAAATGACTAAAATAAGTTAACCAAAATTTGCACCTAATTAGTAGTCAATAAATGTGAGCTCATATATGTGGAATCTAGAAAAATGGTACAAGGTTTGTAAGGCAGAAATAGAGACACAGATGTAGAGAACAAACGTATGGACACCAAGGGGGGAAAGCAGGGGGTGATGGTGGTGTGATGAATTGGGAGATTGGGATTGACATATATACACTAATATGTGTAAAATAGATAACTAATAAGAACTGCTGTATAAAAAAAATAAATGTGAGCTAGTATTATTCTACTGATGCTACACACAAGCTTCATTTATTTATTCTGAACTATATACTGAACGCCTGCTGTGTGTGCTGGACTCTTTCTCTGCAGACTCAGTTTTTAGAAGCTCCATCTCCTCATACTCCCAAGATCAGCAATGTCCACGGCTAACCAGACACTTTCCCTTCTTTCCTGCACTTGAACGATTTTCTCACCATATGGAGTCAGGATTACTCACTTTTAGCTTGCTGTCGTTGCAGATGAGTTGGTAACTCCAGCATCTTTTGTTTTGCACCATTGTATCTCCTCCTAATACCTCCTTCTTAAAAATGTCAGGATTCATGTGACAGTCCTCTAGGGCTATTGGAGGTCACCCTCCCTGTGCATGAAGGAAACCAGTCTGTTTCACTATGGACATCTCCCATTTGCACAACATGATTGAAAACCAAAGGCTTCCATCCTGAGGCCCCCTCTCTTTTTCTGTTCTTTCTTTTCTGCTTATAGAAAATCATGGGCTAATGCCTCTGAGTCAGAATGGTGGTGCTTCTCTCCCCTTAAGTGGTTTTGTTCCCGGGCCCCTTCGCCCTGACTGTCAACTGTCTTTTCCCAAGACTTTTGTTTTCCCCATTCCTCAGCCGTTAAAACTTACTCAAACTTTCATTTTCCTTTTGACCTACAGTGATTTGGTAAAACACTTGTTCAGCCTTGCAGTGCTCACTTGGAAGGGCAGTGTTTTATACATAGAATTGCAACCTATATAATGCTTTTCTATATGAATATGGCCAAGAACAAACACTCTAAGTTCAATGTCAAACCTGACACCATTGTGATAAAACCAATGCAAAACACCTTTAATTGGAACAGACGTTTTATGATCGGAGTATTTCTGTAAGTTTAGTCCACACAGCCCATGTAGCCAAAAGTAGGATACATTGAGGCATAAAATTGTAAACTGGACACGTGGACGAGCTTTATTGATATTGTAAATTATTACGGTAAAAACTTTCTGTCACATCTCCTCATTTGGGAGCACCACATAAAAAAATAAAACAGTGAGAGTTGTGAGTAGTACTGACGTAATTAGACGTGGAACCTATTTGGATTCACAGCACTCACTCCAGACAATTACAGTGTTAAACTTTCAGCAGATGGCCGGAATTAAGTCCTGGTGAGCCTTCACACAGCAGTGAAGCTGACACGCAGTAAGATCTACCATTGGCAAGGATTTAACTTCACCTGGAGATAAGCTGCTGGGCTGGAAACTGCTGAACCTGATAGTGGTGTGGCTGTAACTTCAGCAGAATAGCTGCTTCCATTGTAAATCCCTACTGTTTCTGCGTAGAACTAAAATGTGGTCAGTTTGGTGGGAAACCCATAATTGAATGAAGTAGGGGGAAAGAGAGAGAAAAGGGAGGCAAATGAATCAGTTGAATTTGGTCATTTACATAAGCAAAACCTAATGTTCTTTAATAGAAGGTATTGCTCCTATTCATGTAGTGTTGGTACTCAGTTGACATAGCAATGATCTATCATGGCCCTACATTGAAGATAATTAAATGAAAGGATAAAGAGGAAGAAAAGAATATTCTCTGAGAGATTCATGAAAACTCTGCTGATACTTTTTGAGTGTTTACTATGCATTGGGTATGGTATGCTCTTTACTGTATGTTGGGTATGCTATAACTCTTTAAATATAAATTTTTTAATCCTCATAACACCCTGTGAGATAGATACTGTTTTTCTTTTATTTTTTAGACCAGTTTTAGGTTCACAGAAAAATTGAGCAGAAAGTATAGACATTTCCCACATACCCCCTGCCTCTACATATGCATGGCCTCTCCTGCTATCAGTGTCCCCTGCCAAAGTGGTACGTGTGTTACAATTGATGAACCTACAGTGACATAACGTTATCACCCAAAATCCATGGTTTACATTAGGGTTCACTATTGGTGTGGTGCATTCCATGGGTCTGGACAAATGTATAAAGGCTTGCACCCAGCATTATTAGAAACTATTTGTATTCCCATTTTATACCAGAAAAGAGGAAGGCAAAGAGAAGTCACATAAGCTGGTAAATGACTGAAAAGAGTCTGCTGGATCTAGCCATAAGGAGGCTTATCTGTGACCCCAGTGAGGGCAGTTTTTAGGGAGTCGTTGGGTGGGGTGGGAAGAGAACCTGATTTTCTTATTAGTAGGTCCCTGGAGGCAGGCACAGGAGGGGAGCCTGTGGGCATCTACACATTCACGTACAGAGATGCCACCCTGCATGTTTCTCATCCAGGAATTTTGGCTCCAGTGTGCTCTTAACCATCATGGTAACCTACCTCTTGGTGTCTCATTTGTTTAAATAGTTTCTGACTTTCTAAAACCCTTTCAATCCAATACAGTTTGATTGCCACAATCCTGTAATGATTGCTTCATTGTACAGACTAACAGCAGAGGTACAGAGAGATTTCAAATGATTTGCCAAGAGTGCAAAGCTTGTTGCTGGTAAAGTCAATGTGAGAATGGAGGAACAGCATCCTACTCTTGAGCTCAACATTCTTTAGAGCCGATAGTCTTTGACTCAGGTCCCACAAACACAGCTAATAGGGATGCTTCATCTTGTGTCTGATGGGCTTAAAGAGAGCTTCTGTAGTGATTGATAGGATCCAGGAGACCCTGTCATTCCTTCTTCTCCCCCAGTGTGCTGGGCAAAGGCCACTGACATGGTGATGTTACTGGACTAAATTCACTTGAGAGCACCAGGCATTTTGCCATTTCCTGGTTTATCCTAAGTCATATTACTCAGCTTGCCAGGCCAGGAAAGTAAAAAGCAGGCAGCGTAAGTTCAAGGTCACAGAATGAGTCAGAGAAGGGCACAGGCTGCTCAAGTCCTTAAGCAACGTCGCTCCCACTTGTGCATAGGCAGGACATTTCACTCATTGTTTTATTGACATCTAAGAGTCATGTTTGTGGGTCTATAAAAATTATTGTTGACTGCAAAGATTCAGAAACATGAATCCAGGGAGTGTTCTGCAGAATAAACTCCCGTGTGATATTTTCTAGAGCCAGTCAGTAAAGAAGTAAACATATGTTGGTCCAGTCATTATTCACCCAAGCAGGGATGTAAAATTTTTTAAAAAGGCACAGTGGTCTTTGATCTCATTTTCTACCCATTTACAAGTTTATTTGCTTGTGGCTGCTACTATAACATCAAGTTAACACAATTTCCAGCCCGTTATTGCTCTAAGGCAATAGCAACTTTTCAGTTGCTGTCGACATGGCCTATATGTGTGGGAAAACTTCAGAGATTACCCAGACATCAGCAAAACGCGAATTATTTGAGTGAGGGTCTGTGTGAGTCCTTGGTCAGGAAATGAACAGTACAATCCGTTTATTCCTGAGGGCACTAAAAGTTATGCATGTCATCCTAACAGCCACAGTGATCCCTCCTTAAAAGTATTCACATATGGATCTTAGAGAACTGAGTATGAATTATGAAAGGCTATCTTTTAAAATTTCCTTCATAAGCCATTTCCTCCAGTTTCACTGCTGGACCTCTTTGCTATTAAATCAAGCAGATAATATAAAGAGGAGACAGATGATGTATTCAGAGTTAGTTGACTTCTTTTTATTTATTTACTTATTCATTCATTTGTTCATTTATGGCCACACAGCTTGCAGGGTCTTAGTTCTCTGACCAGGGATCAAGCTGGTGGCCCCTGCAGTGAGGGCACCAGGTCCTAACCACTAGACCACCCAGGAGTTCCCAGTTGACTTCTTTTTATTATGTTGTTTCTGCATCTTTAATTCTTCTGATTTTTCTTTTTTGTATGTGTTTTCCATCCATCTTTCTTTACTCGATTTTCAGGTATTTTCAAATACCTCATTAGCAATTGCCGTTTTCCTGCCCTTCTATTTTCAGTATGTGAAGTATTTTATTTCTCTTCCCTTTCTGTTTATGCTGCCATCATCTTCTCACTCTCCAAGTAACTGAGTTTACACATGGTTTTAGATTTTTGAACACTCATTCTAACAATGTTCCAACTGTCTCTGAAGAAAGATACAACCTTAATTATAAATAAGCCTGAGTCAAGTGAAAGCATGCTCAAGCAAGGCATTAAATCCCCCCTTCCGATTTCCAAAACCATACTGAGAAATAGCTTAGGTCAGCTAGAGAGGATGTGGTAAAGATGAAAAATGATAGTATGAAGAGCCTGTGGTTATATCACATTTTCCTTTTTTATTACTTTGGATTTGCCAATAAATTCTGGGAGCCATGCCTTTTTAATATATTTTCTTGGTCTCTGCTAACTCCAGCATTTGGCAGGTGAAATTCCGATAGACTAGAGACCTCTTGCCGCAATAGCAGCTAAACATCTCAGTGGGCCAACCACAGAGCAAGAGTAATGAGAGCATGAATTTCGATCTTTTCTACCCTTGCTGTCTTAGCACTGACTGCTTATATTTGATCATATGTAGCATAATATTTGAGACACATTTTTACTGGCTCGAACTAGCTGTGCAAAAACAAAGAAACGAATACATCTCTCCTACTTATAGTTCAACAGGTATATGTAGATATAGATATATACCAGTGAAGAATGAAAAAAGCCTTGAGGACAGGAAGGGAAAGAAGTAATGTATGATGATTCACTGAGCCTCTACTCTGTCCCAAGTGCTTTAGCTATATTATTTCATTTAATCTTACAATTATCCTATGACGTATTTACAACTATACCTTTTGCAAAAGTAAGAAAATGGAGGAATAGGATGGTTAAGGAAATTGCCAGTGGTCACCTGGTAAATGTTAAAGTCATCTATGAATCTGGATGATGATGATAATGATAAAGTAGAAGGAGGAGGAGAAGAAACATTTATTGAGCCAGACCCTGTACTAAGCATTTCATACACATTATTTCATTTACAGCAGCTCTCTGAAGTAGGTAATATTATTACTTCCATTTTATTTATGAGAGACCAAACAGTAGCATCAGTAAAATAATTTGTCCGAGTCATGGAACTAGTGGGTAGAAGATCCAGGATTCGAACCACAGCCGACTGACTTCATATCCCACACAGGAAACTCCAAATTCACAGGCTTTCCACTATATAACCATGCCTCTTGAGACATTTCAAATGGATATTCAACACCAAAAATATTTTTTAGTGCCATATTTAAGAAAAATAAAAATTCTATATCATCCAAGATGTGAGTAGCATCCCAATGTAGCCCAAGTACTGAAAGAGTTATGTCAAAAGATAATTCATCAAGCGTGGAAAATGTTCGTCAATATCCTGTCATCCCATGGATAAAGATGTGGCACATATATACAACGGAATATTACTCAGCAATAAAAAGGAACGAAATTGAGTTATTTGTAGTGAGGTGGATGGACCTAGAGACTGTCGCACAGAGTGAAGTAAGTCAGAAAGAGAAAAACAAATACCGTATCCTAACGCATATATATGGAATTTTAAAAAGCGGTACTGATGAACCTAGTAGCAGAGCAAGAATAATGATGCAGACGTAGAGAATGGACTTGAGGACATGGGGGGAAGGGGAAGCTGGGATGAAGTGAAGGAGCGGCATTGACATATATACACTACCAAATGTAAAATGGATGGCTAGTGGGAAGCTGCTGCGTAGCACAAGGAGATCAACTCAGATGCTTTGTGATGACCTAGAGGGGTGGGATAGGGAGGGTGGGAGGGAGGCGCAAGAGGGAGGGAATATGGGGATATATGTATACATATAGCTGATTCACTCTGTTGTACAGCAGAAACTAACACACCATTGTAAAGCATTTATGCTCCAATAAAGATGTGAACTATATATATATATATATATATATCTTGTCATCCCTGCAGTACATGTAGGACTCCTTCTTCAGAATGCATTAGGGTTTCAAGGTGGTATTGATAGGAGAAGGAGAGAGCAGTGTAGAATCTAGTTAACTCTATTGCTCATGCAGTATTAGCAGGTTGTTTCCGAACTGGAGTAATATATTCAAAGAATTGCATGAACTCAACTAGAATAAATTCCAAATGTTAGGACTCCAAACTGAACAAAACCAAGTAACTCATTCTAACAAATCCCTTTTGACAGGGTTAAAGCAATTAATGATGTCCACTCTTTCCTTTGATAAAAGTATCCTTATAAGCAATGCAGATAAAAAGCTATATTATTCCATAATTATTTTCTCCTTTAACTCTTTGGATCTCCTTGTCTCTCACTGTGGCAACTTTGAATACGTGGGAAAGTATGGACTTACAGGAACTTACTTCAGCATTTACTGTGTGCCAGGCATTGTGCTGTGTACTTTATTTGCATTCTGTTATGTGAGGTAGGTGCTATATAATCTCTGTTAAATGGATGAGGAAACAGTGGCTTAAGGAGATGAGTTAATTTCCCTGTGTCACATAACTAAAAGGAGCTTGGCTTTAAATCCAGGTCTTCCTTGACCACAGAGCTCAAGCTCTTCATCAGTATTCATTGAATTCATAGCTGATCAAATGTTCATGTTCAAAAGGTGTGGATGAACAGATCATTGTCAGCATGAAGGGCTGTGCATTGTCCAGTCTTACAGTCTTACAGTTTAAAAGAAATACAGGTCACTTGCAGTGTGCTTAGAAGAGAGCAACTCGAGGGGCAAAGGGCCCACAACCACTTCAGCTGAAAAGGGATCTTAGGAGCCAGCAGCGTTTAGCCAGGGGAAGGGAAGACGTAATACGGCCCTGTCTTCGGAGATTTGAAGAGCTGCCCGGAAGGAAGTGAAATGAGCCTCTATTTAGAGGGGCCTGGAAGAGACCATTTCCAGGGTTGTTAGCCATTCTGTAATTCTATGATACATTCCTCATAAATCCAGAGAGTATGTCTTAGTTAAGGCAGCTATAACGAGACACCACAGACTAGGTGGCTTAAAGAACAAGCATTTATTTCTCATGGTTCTGGAGGCTGGAAAGTCCAAGATCAAGGTGCCAGCAGATCTGGTGTTTGGTGAAGACACTCTTCTTGGTTTGCTGTTGGCCATCTTCTCCTTGTATCCTCACAGGGCAGAGAGCAGAGAGGGCTCTCTTCTTCTTATGAGGACTCTAGTCCCACCATGAGAATTCCACCTTCATGATCTAATCGCCTCCCAAAGTTCCCATCTCTGAATGCCATCTCATTAGAGTCTCAACATATGAATTTGCGGTGGTGGGGGGAGACACAAACACTCATTACATAGCAGAGTAGAGCCTGTCGAAATTGCATGTCAGCTTAGCTTGAAGAAGAGTTCTCTGCTAGAGCAATCGAATGGTGGCAGTTGTGCTTCAGACTTAATCCATCACTGCAATTACCAGCATGGTCAGAAAAACGCTCGGCAGGAATTTTGGAAAGGAAATTTAAATATAGGTTGATTGATTAAACGAAATGCCTTTCTCAGACTGGAGAGTCCACGAATTGACACATAAAATCTTCGTGATTACAAACCCCCAAAGCATTGTGCTAAGATTCCTGAGCCTGGGATCCCATGTTTCCTCTGCTCATCTCAAGAAGCCTTCAGTAGAAAGGGAAGACTAGAGAGAAGAATTTATAATGACAGTAGCGTCAGCTCTCAGCTCTTGCACTTGAGTTCTAAAATGACATAGACAGAGAGGTAAGAAAATCTATGTGATTATTCACAATAGTCAAGGGCTGAAAGCATCCTACGTGTCCATAGACAGATGAATGGATAAACAAAACATGGTGCATGTACAATGAAATATTATTCAGCATTGATAAAGAATGGAATCTTGGGCTTCCCTGGTGGCGCAGTGGTTGGGAGTCCGCCTGCCAATGCAGGGGACACGGGTTCGTGCCACGGTCCGGGAGGATCCCACGTGCCGTGGAGCGGCTGGGCCCGTGAGCCATGGCCGCTGAGCCTGCGCGTCCGGAGCCTGTGCTCCGCAACGGGAGAGGCCACAACAGTGAGAGGCCCGCGTACCACAAAAAAAAAAAAAAAAAAAAAAAAAGAATGGAATCTTTACGTATGCTACAGCATGAATGAACCTTGAGACATTATGCTAAATGAAATAAGCCAGTCACAAAAAGACAAATATTGCACGATTCCACTCAAATGCTTCATCTAAAGTAGCCAAACTTTTATTTTTATTTATTTATTTTACGGTACGCGGACCTCTCACTGCTGTGGCCTCTCCCATTGCGGAGCACAGGCTCCGGACGCACAGGCTCAGCGGCCATGGCTCACGGGCCCAGCCGCTCCGCGGCACGTGGGATCTTCCCGGACCAGGGCACGAACCCGTGTCACCTGAATCGGCAGGCAGACTGTCAACCACTGCGCCACCAGGGAAGCCCCTAAAGTAGCCAGACTTTTAGAAACAGAAACTAGAATGGTGATTGGCAGAGTTTGAGGGGAGAAAGAAGGGGGAAGTTGTTATTCAGTGGGCATAGCGTTTCAGTTTTGCAAGATATAAAGTTCTAGAGATGTTACACAACAATATGAATGTTCTTAACAGTACTGAACTGTTCACTTAAAAATGGTTAAGATGGTACATTTTATGTTATGTGGGGGTTTTTTTACCACAATAAAAAAATAAGAGAAAAACCATGCAGGAACTAATGAGATAATTCATAAGTGTTTTAAAAAGAACAAAACTCCATTCATTTTAGGAAATATAAATAATATCAACAAGTTAGAGAGGCAACATTTCTAACTGATAGAGAATCTTCCTTGGTTAAATGCAACTATATATGGATGTGGGTTAATGAGTGAAAAATTCAAATTAGGTGATAAGATCAAATTCGTTTTTAAAATGCAGTATAATCAGACATCATGATGAACACAATGAGGATGACAGGACCGACTCAGCAGATACCCTGAAGATGGGGTCAGTTTCATCTTTAGCTTTTCTCAAGTGATTTTCCTAAAACAGAAGTTACTTCAGTGATGTTCTTTTTTTTTGCTTCTTTCAACCTCAAATACCCCTAATATCTTCTATATGAAACACACATACATGGATACACAAACAAAAAATAGTTAAGAACCCCTGTCTAGACAGACAGGGTTACAATTTAGACCTCTGAAAAGAGAGATTTCAAATAAAACCTCGAGATTTCTCAGCCTTTCAGACTAGCTAGAAGTTTCAGAGAAAAGTCAAACTCTCCTTTCTGATTGCTTGTTGTTTGTGTATTTTCCGTTGTGGGACCAACTCTTGTCTATATTTGAAACCAAGAAACAATTGCCTTTGAACCCCATGTATCCTTGACATTTTCCATTTTCTGACATTCACTGTCTTTCCAGGTTTCCCTTGATAGCTCTTGGATTGAAACATAGAACTGTTAAGACAGCATTATAAGCAGTCCTTCCTTTTTGGTTAGACATGAAATTGTCTGTCACCCTAAGCTCAACCTACCCTATTTTTTAAGTTTCTTGCTGGTTAATTCTACTCCAGGTTTCATTCCCCCCTGCCCTCCTTACTCAAGTTTGGATTGATTTTTTTCTTTCAGCTGCCGCAGCTGTAACAATTGGGGGCGTGTGATAAAGGATAAACTAGCTATGATTCTAAATTGCACCTAGCGAATGGGGACATTTTTTAATTAAGTTGTTGTTCCTAACTTTATCTAAACAACTGTAATTTCTAAATTTATGACTCACGTATAGCTCTGATGTAACTTATAGGGCAGCTTGGTGTAGTGATGAAAAATTTAAATAATTCCCTAAGATAAAAGATCAGAGAGCTATCCATAACATGTAGTAGCTTCCTTGGTCCAAAGAAGGAAAGCATGGGGGAAAATGGTAGAGATGGGAATCAGGAAACATTTGTCCATGGTTCCAAAGCTACGGATTCTTCCTGAAAGCTAGTGTCAAAAGGATTGTGGTCCAGTTGGCTTTATTTCCCATGTTAAGTGTGGGGAAGTGATTTGTGTTCCCTTCACTCACATACTTTCCAGGTATTTAGCATTTTCTCCCTCCTTTCTGGTTCTTACCCTACTTTATTTTCTCCATATATATAACATGTTAAGTGCTTTTCTCCACTTAACATATTACTGGGTTGGCCAAAAAGTTCATTCGGGTTTTCCATGGTACGGAAAAACCCGAACGAACTTTTTGGCTAACGCTAAATATATATTTGTGTTTCGTATCAGCCTCCATATCACTAGACTGTAAGCTCCCCGTCATTCCAAAGATAAGCCCATAGCAAGAGTTCAAGAAATATTTGTGAAATGAAGGAATGACTGAACGGTGAAACAAGCTTTTTTTTTATAGTCCACATTGCATTAAAAGCAGTTCTGTTGGGGAAACTTACAAAGCAGTGTGTTTGGGGCTACTCAGATTAGGGTAAATGGAACACATTTAATAGCGGCTCTGAGGAGTCCACTTTTTGCAACAGTAAAGATGGATGGTATACACAGTCTCCCTATCTTCATGCTTAAAAGGGAAACATGTATAAATATAGAATTTTCAGAGTTCTTTGGCCTATTTTTTTTTCCAAGAATGTTAATACATACTACCCTTGAACACCAGTGAAAGCACCTTATAGTGAGATGTCTTTGGCCTCTCCGGCATTCTTAACTCGTGTCAACAAAAATAATCAATAAACAATCTATAATAAGAATAGAAAAGTGTTTTATTTGAGCCAAGCTGAGGACTATAGCCCAGAAGACAGCTTTTCAGATTGCTCTGAGAAACTGCTCCAGAGAAGCATGGCTTTCAGTACAATTTTCTATCTCGCCAGAACAAAGAACATTAAACAAGTCAGGGATACATTTCTTCAAGGTTTCAACAAAAACAGACCAACCAGCACATACCCAGTGAGTCAGTAGGGCCTTGGCACCTGGGAAGGAAGCCTTATCATCAAAGGAGTACCAGCATTGGCATTCCAGGGAGGGAGGCATTTAATCTTTATTTTTAACATGGACATTCTTTACTTCTGGTCAGTGTGCCCTTTTCTTTAATAATTAAAGCAGATGTACAATGTATGTTTGATAGGCCACAAACAGGCTATTGTAGCATAAAATTAGCATAAAATTCAAGTTAACCCATGTATAAAGCAGAATGACTTCCCTATACCTCAATATATGAAAATTTGTGACTTGGATGCAAAATAATACTGAATAAAACTCTTGTGGACTTTCTTTTTTTTTTTTTTTTTTGCGGTACGTGGGCCTCTCACTGTTGTGGCCTCTCCCGTTGCGGAGCACAGGCTCCGGACGCACAGGCTCAGCGGCCATGGCTCACGGGCCTAGCTGCTCCGCGGCATGTGGGATCTTCCCGGACTGGGGCATGAACCCACGTCCCCTGCATCGGCAGGCGGACTCTCAACCACTGCGCCACCAGGGAAGCTCTTGTGGACTTTCTTTTAATCAAACATGGCAGGAAAGACAATATTACCATAGCATGATAATAAATAACTTTATTATTTTTTTAGGTACTTTGCAAATGCATTACAGGAATAGCCCACATAGTAATTTGGAATAAAAAGGATACAGAATAGAAATATCTTGCCTGACTACCCCTCTGAATGAGATAACAAGGAACAGATAAGATCATCTTTTTGCAAATACTCTGAAAAGTAAAATATTAGCAATACAAATAATCAAATATGTAAATAATGAAAAATTTTCTAGGAATGGTTCATATATAGTTGATTATTTTTAGATTTTGCCCAGTATCATAAGCTCTGTTCCAAGCAAAAAGCTGCTTTCACACTCCACTATACAACCAATCATCCTTTATTTCTTTGGTGGGCACTGTGGTAGCCTCTCAACTTCCATCCCCACTTCACCTGGTAAAAACTCCAGTTTTCCTTCCAGTTTCCGGGAGGGGCTCCCTTCTTCCCTGGTTCTAGGAGCCATTGATTCAGGGGTAAGCTCATGACCCAGGCCAGGGCAATGAGAATGGAGAGCAAGATTCGGAAAACAAGCTTCCTTGCCCTTGTGGGGATGTTTCTGGAATTACTCTTTGATTTCTCCAGTCATGAATGAAGACTTTTGTAGCCTTTGGAGTTACTGGAAGCCAGTTTGTGTCTGTATGGGTGATGTGACACCCCAGAAAGTAGAATGGAGAGGCAAAAGAAAGTGGGTATTTGATAGCATTGTTGGGTCACTGAACCAAGTTTCTCTCCTGATTCAATGTATCTGCTTTGTTGTCAGTATCAGTGCAAATTGGATGCTTGGTTACTTGTCCCCAAGCACATCCTAACAAATGAAATTCCTTTCTTCAACAAGCATACATTAAGAATCCACTAAATGTTAGGCTTTGTGATCCGAAGGTAATTTAGGTCTCTTTCATGCCCTCAAAGAAGTTATAATGTGGTAAGAGAAACAAAAAGTAAACACCCAGGTGGGCTGATGATGTGGTGAGAATGTCCATCAGAGATGTGGGCAGTAAGAGGGTGTATTGTTTAAAGAGAATTTTAAGAATTACAAAATTGACTAAAAGTCTTCTTTTTATCATCACCACACACTGTAATTTTAAATAATGCCAGTGTAGTGATAGGATACTCCTCCCTGCCAGGATGGACCATTCCCACTGCCTCAGGTCCCCACATCTGATGTATCGTTGTTAAATGACTACCTCTGAATCACAGTAAATCATCTTTGTAGCTTGAAGCTCACCATTTCAGAAATAAGGCTTCTAAAAAAAGCTGCTCTTTGATCATACGGCAACCACAATCTTGATTGCAATACGGAGTAGAGTTATCAAACTATAACGAGGTTGGCGACAGGGAGTATTTAATTTAGTATTGTGTGAAGGCAACTTGGGGACTTATTGAAAGTGTATGAAGGTTCACAATGGGATAAGGAAAATTATATGCCACAAAATGTTAATGCTAAAGAGGGGAGGGCTGATATATACTTGCAGTTTGTCCTTACTGAGAAACTGATAATATCTCTCAGCCAGGTGAGGCTAAGAGAACAGACTCCGTAATGACTCTAAAAGTTCCTACTAAGGTAATTTAATCCATCGATGCTGTTCTGTGCATCTCCCATTCTGGCTATGTTCTAGCCCTCGTCAGGAGGTCACTTCATCAGTGCTCTGTACTCTCACTTTCTGATGAATGGTTACTCCAGTATTGCTTTAAGTGGAGTCTTTACCCATTGTAGTATGAAAGACAGTTGCTTCGACATTATGGCTTGGCTATTTCCTACCTGATGGATGCAGATTGCACTGTGTTGACCTAAAACAAACAGACTGCCAGTTACTTCTCCCACAGAAATGGGTTTATTCGGGATAAGCAAAAAATCACAGTTTGGAGTATGCAACCACGGCTAGCCATGTGGAAGTGCCCGCACAGCACGGAGAGGAAAACTCTTTTAAAGAGGGGAAAAGGAAGTTGGGAGGGCTGTAGTAAACAGAGAGTCCGTTGGAAGAACTGAAATTTGAAGTATAGTGGCTTTTCATTGGCTGAGTTGTGACCGTCTCTCACTGGCTGAGGCCTTGCCCAGCAAGAAGAGGAAGTTTTCTTCTTGCCCTTGGGCTGTGCTAGTGTTGTAGGGTGTGAGCGCTCTCCCTTATGGCCTCCCAACTGTTTTCTTTGAGCTTTTTGTTTATTAACTTTTACAACTGCAGTAGAGGTGCAGATAATATGGAGTGGGAGAACTGACTCTGCTGAAGTCATTCCTCACTGGGGACATGAGGAAGTCCTGGGCCCTGACAGATGAGAATGGTTTGTATGAGCAGAGGCAGAAACTGAAGGCATTGAAAGCTGAGGAAATAGTTTAAGATGCAAGAGTATAGAACCATGTTGTATATTCATTAAAGAACTGTAAAGCAGCAAGACGAAACTGTGAGTATGTGGCAGTATGTGCGAGGGAGAGAAATCTGTTCTAACATTACAGAAAGGAGACTAAAAGTATTTAGCAGAATGACGTTGCATCTAGAACATTATGCTAATTACTTAGAACTTCATTTGGTAAATAATAAGGAGCTATTAAAAAAGTTTACCCACAGAAATGATAGAATTCTGTTTTTCAATTTTATATTATGTAATATTTGAACATTCAAAAATACATTTGAAGGGACTCCCCTGGCGGTCCAGTGGTTAAGATTTCACCTTCCAATGCAGGGGTGAAGGTTCGATCCTTGGTCAGGGAGCTAAGATCCTACATGCCTCGCGGCCAAAAAACCAAAACTTAAACCAGAAGCAGTATTGTAACAAATTCAATAAAGACTTTAAAAATGGTCCACATCAAAAAAATCTTTAAAAGAAATATGTTTGAAATATATGTTATGAATAATATTATGATTAATATCTATGAAACTATCACCCAACTTAGAAAATTAAAATAATTCTAACACCACTGCATATCTACTTTGTTTCTTCTCTACTCTGCTTTTTACTTCCTGCTCAGTTATCAGATCATTAATCTTGTTTTATCATTTCTTTGCTATTTAAAAAGAAAAAGATTTGGCATGTATATATCCCTAAACAATGTATTGCTTGGTTTTCCTTGTTTTTAAAAATTATATGCTACATGTAGTTTTCATTATTTGCTTTTTTCTGTGAATACTATTTTTAAAACTTATCAATACATGGTTGTTATTTTAACTTTAATTCACTCATTTTCATCACTAACATGCCAATGTGAATATGCCACATTTATTTATCTATACTCCTGCTAATGAACATTTCAGATTTTTTTTTATTATTATAAGCAGTGTCTTCTGTGCACATGAGCAAGAGTTTCCCAGGTATATACCTTGGAAGGGAATTGCTGAAGGTTACGTTTAGGAAGGTTCAGTTTTACAAAACAGTGCCATTATTTTTTCTAAAGCAGTTAAAACAATTTAAACATTGGCCAGCATCAAACCACAGCAGCCTCAACAAGGGTGTAGAGTCAAACTTCTTGTCTTTCTGCCAGACAAGGAAACAACAAAATGTATATCATTTTTGTATTGCATTTTCCTGATTACTAAGGAAATTGAGCATTTTTAGGATATTTATTTGCGGTTATGTCTCTTTTAAGACATGTCTGTTCTTATCTTTTGCCATTTTTCAATTGAAATATTTTCGTAGTTATAGGACTATTTCAATTTTCTATATTTTAAACCAGTTTTGGTAAGAACGTTCCCTATTTTGTCTGAGTTTTCAGATCATTACATTTCTCTGAATGTCTTTTTATTATTTTTAAAATCACCAATGTATCTATAGTTATGTTCTCATTTATATTCCAAATATTTTAAATTTATATCTTCTCTCTTTTTCTTTTCATCAGTCTGGCCACCAGCTTATCTATTTTAACAGCTCCTCAAAGAAACAACTTTGCTTTTGTTGAATATCTGTGTTAATCTGTTTCATATTTTGCTTGTTTTTAAAAAACTCATCTTTATTATCTCTGTTATTCTGCTTGCTTGGTACTTATTCTGTTTTTCTAACTTCTTAATTTGATGGCTTATCTATAAGCACACAACGTTGCGATGGTTTGTTGAGCACTATTTCAATATAACATTATCATTCCATTTAGATATTTTAATTTCCATTAAAAATGTTTTGACTTATGAGTTATTCAGAAGTGTGTGTGTTTAATTTCAAACTACATGGAGATTTGTATCGATCCTTTGGTTATGCTCTTCTAATGTATTTGAACTGTGGTTAGAGGAACTGGTCTATGTGTACTGACTTTTCAACACCGAGACTTGCCTAATGGCCTAATATGTGAAAGATTTTTTTAAAGTCCCGTGTTTTGTTTTTCTTTCTCTGTCTGACTTACTTCACTTAGTATGATAATCTAAGACAAATATCATATGATATTGCTTATATGGCTATATATCACTTACGGATATGATATCACTTATAGTGGAATCTAAAAAAAGTGATATGAATGAACTTATTTACAAAACAGAAATAGACTCACGGACATAGAAAACAAACTTATGGTTGCTAAAGGAGAAAGGGGGGGTGGGAGGGATAAATTAGGAATTTGGGATTAAAATATACACAGTAATATATATATAAGATAGATAAACGACAAGGACCTACTGTATAGCACAGGGAACTGTACTCAATATCTTGTAATAACCTATAACGGAAAAGAACCAGAAAAAGAATATATATATACACATACATATATATATATATGTATGTGTATATATATATGTATATATACACATACAGATGTATACACGTAATGATATATGTATGATTTTAGTGGTTTAGTGCCCTAGGATTTTTACCGTGCATACTTAATAAAGTCTAATGTTAATCAATGTATTAATTCTATCCTAAAACTATACAAGGATCTTGGAATATTTATTGTTTACCCTCTCTCCTAACTTTCACACTATGGTTTATCTTTTTTTTCCTCCCTGCATTATAGATGATTATGCTTATTTATATAGACAGTATTGGTTTAGATGTATCTGCTTATTTACAGTTTCTTCTCACCATTCTGCTTGCATTTCAGACTGTCTTTTTGAGACCATTTTCCTTCAATACATAATGTCAATATTCTTTTAGTGATTGCCTATTATTAGAAAACTCTATTTTGTTGGTTATTTTTTTTTTAATGAAAATGTCTCTATTTTATTCTCATTCTTAAAAGGTAGTTTTGATATTTATGTTGAAAATTCTTTTCCTTCAACACTTTGAAGATTTTATTCTGTTGGCTTTTGGGTTCCATTATTGTTGTTGAGAATCTTTTTTTAAATTGCAGTATATTCTTGTTACAATATTATATTATTTTCAGGTGCAGTGATTCAATATTTTTACAACTCATACTCGATTAAAAAAGTTGTTACAAGATAATGGCTTGTTCCTTATCTGTTTTACACATAGTAGTTTGTATCTCTTAATCCCATACCCCTATCTTCCCTCTCCCCAATTCCCGTTCCCCACTGCGAACCAATAGCTTATTTTCTATATTTTTAACTCTGTTTCTGTTTTCCTGTATACATTCATTTATTTTTTTAATTTCCACATATAAGTGATATCATATAGTATTTGTCTTTCTTTGACTTATTTCACTAAGCATCTTATTCTCTAGGTCCAACCACATCACTGCAAATAGCAGAATTTTATTCTTTTTATGGCTTATATTCCGTTGTATATATATATATATATATATATATATATAATGTATGTGTGTGTGTGTGTGTGTATATATATATATATATATATATATACACACACACACACACACGCATATATATACACACCCCACATCTTTTTTTATCCGTTCCTCTGTTGATTAACACTTGGGTTGCTTCCATATTTTGGCTACTGTAAATAGTGCTGCTATGAACATGTATCTTTTCAAATTAGTGTTATCATTTTCTCCAGATATATACCCAGAAGTGGAATTGCTGGATCACATGGTAGTTCTCTTTTCAGTTTTTTGAGGAACCTGAATACTGTTTTCCATAGTGGCTGCACCAATTTACATTCCCGCCAACAGTGTATGAGGTTTCCTTTTCCTCCCCATCCTTGAGAACATTTGTTATTTGTAGATTTTTTGATGACAGCCATTCTGACAAGTGTGAGGTAATCTCTCATTGTGGTTTTGATTTGCATTTCTCTAATGATTAGCAATGTTGAGCATCCTTTCATGTGCCTGTTAGCCATCTGTATGTCTTCTTAGGGTACATATCTATTCAGGTATTCTGCCCATTTTTTGATTGAGTTGTTTGGTTTATTTTTATATATATTTAGTTGTATGAGCTATTTATATATTTTAGATATTAACCTCTTGTCAGTTATATCGTTTGCAAATATTTCCTCCTATCCTGTAGGTTATCTTTTTTGTTTTCTCAGTGGTTTCCTTTGCTGTGTAAAAGCTTTTAAGTTTAATTAGGCCCCATTTGTTTATTTATTTATTTATTTTTGCCTTAGGCGACAGATCCAAAAAATAATTGCTACAATTTATGTCAAAGAGTGTTCTGCCTGTTCTCTTCTAGAAGTTCTGTGGTTTCAGGTCTCACATTTAGGTCTTTAATCCATTTTGAATTTATCTTTGTATATAGTGTGAAGGAATGTTCTAATCTCATTGTTTTACATGTAACTGTCCAGTTTTCCCAGTGCTACTTATTGAAGAGACTGTCTTTTCTGCATTGTATATTCTTGCCTCCTTTGTCAAAGATTAACTGAACATAAGTGTGTGGGTTTATTTCTGGCTTTCTGTTCTGTTCCATTGATCTATGTGTTTTGATTACTGTAACTTCATAGTATAGTCTGAAGTCTGAGAGTTTGATACCTCCAGCTTTGTTCTTTTTTCTCAAGATTGCTTTGGCAATTCAGAGTCATATGTGGTTCCGTATGAATTTTATTTGTTCTAGTTCTGTGAAGAAGTGTCATGGGTATTTTGATAAGGATTGGATTAAATCTGTAGATTGCTTTGGGTGTTATGGCCATTTTAACGATATTAATTCTTCCAATGCAAGAGCACAGAATATCATTCCATTTCTTTGTCTCACCTTCAGTCTCCTTCAGCAGTGGTTCATAGTTTTCAAAGTATACGTCTGTCACTTCCTTGGTTAAGTTTACTCCTAGGTATTTTATTCTTTTTGATGTGATTGTAAATGGGATTTTTTTTTTTACTTTCTCTTTTGGAGAGTTCACTATTGGTGTATAGAAAAGCAACAGATTTCTGTATAATAATCTTTTAACCTGCAACTTTACTGAATTCATTTATTAGTTCTAATAGTTTTTTGGTGGAGACTTTAGGGTTTTCTATATAAAATATCATGTCAGGCCTTACCTGGTGGCGCAGTGGTTAAGAATCTGCCTGCCAATGCAGGGGACACGGGTTCAAGCCCTGGTCCAGAAAGATCCCGCATGCCACGGAGCAACTAAGCCCGTGCACCACAACTACTGAGCCTGCACTCTAGGGCCCATGAGCCACAACTAATTTACATGTGCCACAACTACTGAAGCCCACACGCCTAGAGCCTGTGCTCCACAACAAGAGAAACCACCTCAATGAGAAGCCCGTGCACCACAACAAAGAGTAGCCCCCCACTCCCCACAACTAGAGAAAGCCCACACTCAGCAATGAGGACCCAACGCAGCCAAAAATAAATAAATAAATTTATTTAAAAAAAAGGAATCTGCCTGCCAATGCAGGGAACACAGGTTCGAGCCCTGATCTGGGAAGATCCCACATGCCACGGAGCAGCTAAGCCTGTTCACCACAACTACTGACCCTGCACTCTAGAGCCCATGAGCCACAACTGCTGAGCCTGTGTGCCACAGCTACTGAAGCCCCGGCTCCACAACAAGAGAAGCAACTGCAATGAGGAGCGCACCACAACGAAGAGCAGCCTCCGCTCACTGCAACTAGAGGAAGCCCATGCGCAGCAATGAACACCCAATGAAGCCAAAAATAAATAAATAAATTTTTTAAAAAGTATCATGTCATATGCAAATGGTGACAGTTTTACTTCTTCCCTTCCAATTTGGTTGCCTTTTATTTCTTTTTTCATGTCTAATTGCTGTGGCTATGACTCCAATATTATGTTAAATAGAAATGACAAGAGTGGGCATCCTTGCCTCGTTCCTGATTTTAGAAGAAAGGCTTTCAGCTTGTCACCATTGAGTATGATGTTAGCTGTGGGTTTGTTGTAAATTTCCTTTATTATGTTCCCTGTATACCATCTTTGAGAGTTTTTATCATGAATGGATATTGAATTGTGTCAAATGTTTCTTCTGAGGTGATCAGGTGATTTTTATCCCTCCTTTTGTTAATGTGGAATATCACATTGATTGATTTGTGAACATTGAACCAATCTTGCATCCCTGGAATAAACCCAACTTGATCAGGGTGTATGATCCTTTTTGTATATTGTTGGATTTGGTTTGCTAATTTTTTTTTTTTTTTTTTTCTGATACACGGGCCTCTCACTGTTGTGGCCTCTCCCGTTGTGGAGCACAGGCTCTGGACGTGCAGGCTCAGCAGCCATGGCTCACGGGCCTAGGTGCTCCACGGCATGTGGGATCTTCCCAGACTGGGGCACGAACCTCTGTCCCCTGCATCAGCAGGCGGACTCAACCACTGCGCCACCAGGGAAGCCCTGATTTGCTAATATTTTGTTGAGGAGTTTTGCATCTGTATTCATCAAAGCTATTGGCCTGTAATTTTTTTTTTTTTTTTTGGTAGTGTCTTTGTCTGCTTTTAGTGTCAGGGTGATGGGGGCCTTGTAAAATGAATCTGGGAGTGTTTTGTCCTTTTCAGTTTTTTGGAATAGTTTGAGATAGATAGGTATTAGCTCTTCTTTAAATGTTTGGTAGAATTCTCCTGTGATGCAGTCTGCTCCTAAACTTTTGTTTGCTGGGAGTTTTTGTATTACAGATTCAATTTCACTTCTAGTCATCAGTCTGTTCAAATTATCTGTTTCTTCTTCATTCAGTCTTGGCAGGTTGTGTGTTTCTAGAAATTTGTTCATTTCTTCTAGGTTGTCCAATTTGCTGACATATTACTGCTCATAGCATTCTGTTAGAATTTTTTGTATCTCTATGGTATTACTTTTTATTTCTCCTCTTTCATTTCTTATTTTGTTTATTTGTACCCTCTCTCTTTTCTTCTTGGTGAACCTGGCTAATGATTTATCAACTTGCTTATCTTTTTAAAAAACCAACTCTTGCTGTCATTGATATTTTCTATTGTTTCTTTTATCTCCATTTTATTTATTTCCTTTCTGATCTTTATTATTTCCTTCCTTCTGCTGATTTGGGGCTTTGTTTACTTCTTCTTTTTCTAATTACTTTAGGTGGTAGGTTAGATTGTTCATTTGAGTTTTTTTCCTTTCTTGAGGAAGGCCTGTATTGCTATAAACTTCCCTCTTAGAACTGCTTTTGCTGCATCCCATAGATTTTGGAGTGTCTCAAGGTGTTTTCTAATTTCCTCTTTGTTTTCATCATTGACCCATAGTTTTTTTGGGTTTTTTTAGTAGTATGTTGTTTAGTCTCCATGTGTTTGTTATTTTCCCATTTTTATTTCTGTAATTTGTTTTTTCTTTTACATCATAGAGGTTGGGAAAAATGCTTGCTGTAAATTCTGTCCTCTTAAATTTGTTGAGACTTGTTTTTGTGTCCTTGCATGTGTACTATCCTGGAGAACATTTCATGTTTAGTTGAAAAGAATGTGTATTCTGCTATTTTTGGATGTAGTGTCCTGTAGATGTCTATTAAGTTCAACTGGTCTGTTGCATCATTTAATCCACTGTTGCCTCATTGATTTTCTGTCTGGATGATCTGTCCATTGATGAAAGTAGAGTGTTAAAGTCCTCTATTATTGGGAATTCCCTGGAAGTCCAGTGGTTAGGACTCCACACTTCCACTACAGGGACCATGGGTTCGATCCCTGGTTGGTGAACTAGGATCCTGCATGCCACATGTATGTTCCTATTCCCATTTTCTTAATTGTTTGGGGTTTGTTTTTGTAGGTCTTTTCCTTCTCTTGCCTAGAGAAGTTCCTTTAGCATTTGTTGTAAAGCTGGTTTGGTGGTGCTGAACTCTCTCAGCTTTTCCTTGTCTGGAAAGGTTTTAATTTCTCCACCAAATCTGAATGAGATCCTTGCTGGGTAGAGTAATTTTGGTTGTAGGTTTTTCTCCTTCATCACTTTAAATATGTCCTGCCACTCCCTTCTGGATTGCAGAGTTTCTGATGAAAGATCAGCTGTTAACCTTATGGGGATTCCCTTGTGTGTTATTTGTTGTTTTTCCCTTGCTGCTTTTAATATGTTTTCTTTGCATTTAATTTTTGATAGTTTGATTAATATGTGTCTTGGCGTGTTTCTCCTTGGATTTATCCTGTATGGGACTCTATGTGCTTCCTGGACTTGATTAACTATTTCCTTTCCCATATTAGGGAAGTTTTCAACTATAATCTTTTCAAATATTTTCTCAGTCCCTTTCTTTTTCTCTTCTTCTTCTGAGACCCCTATAATTCAAATGTTGGTGCGTTTAATGTTGTCCCAGAGGTCTCTGAGACTGTCCTCAGTTCTTTTCATTCTTTTTTCTTTATTCTGCTCTGCAGTAGTTATTTCCATTATTTTATCTTCCAGGTCACTTATCCATTCTTCTGCTTCAGTTATTCTGCTATTGATCCCTTCTAGAGTATTTTTAATTTCATTTATTGTGTTGTTCATCATTGCTTGTTTCCTCTTTAGTTCTTCTAGGTCCTTGTTAAATGTTTCTTGCATTTTCTCTATTCTATTTCCAAGATTTTGTATCATCTTTCCTATCATTTTTCTGAATTCTTTTTCAGATAGACTGCCTATTTCCTCTTCATTTGTTAGGTCTGGTGGGTTTTTAATCCTGCTCCTTCATCTGCTGTGTGTTTCTCTGTCTTCTCATTTTGCTTATCTTACCATGTTTGGGGTCTCCTTTTTGTAGGCTGCAGGTTCGTAGTTCCCGTTGTTTTTGGTGTCTGTCCCCCAGTGGCTAAGGTTGGTTCAGTGGGTTGTGTAGGCTTCCTGGTGGAGGGGACTAGTGCCTGTGTTCTGGTGGATCAGGCTGGATCTTGTCTTTCTGGTGGGCAGGTCCATGTCCGGTGGTGTGTTTTGGGTTGTCTGTGGACTTATTATGATTTTAGGCAGCCTCTGTGCTAATGGATGGGGTTGTGTTCCTGTCTTGCTAGTTGTTTGGCATAGGGTGTCCAGCACTGTAGCTTGCTGGTCATTGAGTGAAGCTGGGTGCTGGTGTTGAGATGGAGATCTCTGGGAGATTTTCGCCGTCTGATATTATGTGGAGCTGGGAGGTCTCTTGTGGACCATGAAGTTGGCTCTCCCACCTCAGAGGCACAGCACTGACTCCTGGCTGGAGCACCAAGAGCCTTTCATCCACACAGCTCAGAATAAAAGGAAGAGAGAGAAAGAGAGAAAGAGAGAGAGAGAGAGGGAGGGAGGGAGGGAGGGAGGGGATAAAGTAAAATAAAGTTATTAAAATAATAATTATTAAGAAAAAAAATTTTTAAGTAAAAAAAAAAAAGACGAATGGACAAAACCCCAGGACAAATGGTGAAAGCAAAGCTATACAGACAAAAATCTCACACAGAAGCATACACATACACACTCACAAAAAGAGGAAAAGGGGAAACAATCATAAATCTTGCTCTCAAAGTCCACCTCCTCAATTTGGGATGATTCGTTGTCTATTCAGGTATTCCACAGATGCAGGGTACATCAAGTTGATTGTGGAGATTTAATCCGCTGCTCCTGAGGCTGCTGGGAGAGATTTCCCTTTCTCTTCTTTGTCCGCACAGCTCCTGGGGTTCAGCTTTGGATTTGGCCCCACCTCTGCGTGTAGGTCGCCTGAGGGCGTCTGTTCTTCGCTCAGACAGGACGGGGTCAAAGGAGCAGCTGATTGGGTGGCTCTGGCTCACTCAGGCCGTGGGGGTGGGGGAGGGAGGGGCACGTAGTGCGGGGCGAGCCTGCGGCGGCAGAGGCCAGCATGACGTTGCACCAGCCTGAGGCGCGCCATGCGTTCTCCTGGGGAAAGTTGTCCCTGGATCCCGGGACCCTGGCAGTGGCAGGCTGCACAGGCTCCCCGGAAGGGAGGTGTGGAGAGTGACCTGTGCTCGCACACAGGCTTCTTAGTGGCGGCAGCAGCAGCCTTAGCGTCTCATGCCCGTCTCTGGGGTCCACGCTGATCGCGGCTCACGCCCATCTCTGGAGCTCCTTTAATCGGTGCTCTTAATCCCCTCTCCTCACTCACCAGGAAACAAAGAGGGAAGAAAAAGTCTCTTGCCTCTTAGGCAGGTCCAGACTTTTTCCCAGACTCCCTCCCGGCTAGCCGTGGCGCACTAACCCCTGCAGGCTGTGTTCACGCAGCCAACCCCAGTCCTCTCCCTGGGATCTAAGCTCCGAAGCCCGAGCCTCAGCTCCCAGCCCTGCCCACCCCGGCAGGTGAGCAGACAAGCCTCTCGGGCTGGTGAGTGCTGGTCGGCCCTGATCCTCTGTGCGGGAATCTCTCCACTGTTCCCTCCGCACCCCTGTGGCTGCACTCTCCTCTGCGGCTTGGAAGCTTCCCCACTCAGCCACCCGCAGTCTCCGCCCGCGAAGGGGCTTCCTAGTGTGTGGAAACCTTTCCTCCTTCACAGCTCCCTCCCACTGGTGCAGGTCCCATCCCTATTCTTTTGTCTCTGTTTATTCTTTTTTCTTTTGCCCTACCCAGGTACGTGGGGAGTTTCTTGCCTTTTGGGAGGTGAGGCCTTCTGCCAGCGCTCAGTGGGTGTTCTATAGGAGCAGTTCCACGTGTAGATGTATTTCTGATGTATCTGTGGGGAGGAAGGTGATCTCCGCGTCATACTCTTCCGCCATCTTCCTCAACTCCCGCATGCCACATGGTGTGGCCAAAATTAAAAAAAGAAAAAAAAGTCCCTTGCTATTATTGTATTATTGTCAATTTCTCCCTTTATGTTTTTTGTTGATAATAGTACTGTCAGATTTTCATCCTTTGTAGCTGGTTTGTGTTCTCCCTCTGGCCATCTCTTTATTTTTGGTGTTCTGCAGTTTTCCACATGTCTAGGTGTGGATCTCTAAAAATCTATTCTGTTGGCATATGGTGTGCTTCTATTTTATGTGGAGTCATGTTTTTCATCAGTTCTGAAAATTTTTCAACCAAATATTGAATTTAAATATTGTGTCTCCTCTATTATTTCTAGTCTCTCTCACTGGACAACAATTGTGCATATGTATATTCTCATTATCTGCTATGTCTCTTCTCTCTAATAACGTATCTTCTTATATCTACATAATTGTATCACATCTAAGTCTTAACCTGTGTCTAATCTGCTAAATCTCATAAATTGGTTGAGGATGGAAATAGAGAAGTAGAGTAAAGGATGATTTAGGAAGTGGTAGAGTCATTTCAAAGATAGAGGGGGCAGATTAATTTCTTTCCTAAGTAACTCACATTAATAAACATTATCTTTCTTGTTCTGTTTTATTTAGAATATCTGTAAAATTCATGCTGTACAATTAACTGAAATTTTCACTTTAAAAGAAATTTTAGCTCATCTTTCTGATTGTTAACATTAATTTTTCTTTTTAAAAGATAAATAAAATGACATTTTTTTAATTTATTTTATTTATTGTTTATTTTTGGCTACATTCCTGTGCGAGGGATTTCTCTAGTTGCGGTGAGCAGGGGGCTACTCTTTGTTGTGGTGCACTTGCTTTTCATTGCGGTAACTTCTCTTGTTGCGGGGCATGGGCTCTAGGTGCGTGGGAGTCAGTGGTTGCAGCACGTGGGCTCAGTAGTTGTGGCTCTTGGGCTCTAGAGCGCAGGCTCAGTAGTTGTGGCACATGGGCTTAGTTGCTCTGCAGCATGTGGGATCTTCCTGGACCAGGGCTCGAACCAGTGTCCCCTGCATTGGCAGGTAGGTTCTTAACCACTGCACCACCAGGGAAGTCCAAAATGAGATCTTTATTAAGTTTCAAAGTTCAGCTAAGAAACTTAAGAGTCAGTGCAGTAACATGCATTTGAAAACTCACCCTAGTGATTTATTTGATGTGGGATCATCTCCTAAGCCCTCTCAAGTTTTTTTACCATATCTCTAAGAGGGTATACATGACCTAACCCAAGGACAGCACCATATTCTATGAGTGTGTGATTTATTGTTTTCCAAAAAGATCAAAAAAAAAAATCATGAGTTCAACAAATGCAGCTAAATTCTCCTGCAGTTGAGCAAATTCATTTCTTATTGACTTTCTTCAAAAATACGTGACTACAGAACTGCTTTTCCACTATTCTTAGCAATGACAGATTGCTCATACACTTCAATTAATAATAATTTGGTAAATAGCCTTGTTGTATCTGTTTGCCAAAGTCAGTATTCCTTGTTGTATATTAATTTAAGATACAGAACTTCAATTATGAAATTTGTTTTTCAGCTTTTACATATTACATTTAATAGCCCCCAAATTTGTTGTGTCTCTTAAGTCCCCCTTCCCCACAGACTGTAAATCAATTTCATTTTTATTTTATGAAAAAAATTAGATTAACACATACAATCGATCTCTGAGGTGGCATTAAAATGCATGCATTCTCTATATCTAATAATATAATAGCATTCAGATTAAAGAGATATTTCTTTCATTCCCTATGTTGACAGTCCTCCTTTCCTGTCTTTACCCCTTCCTTCCTGCTTTCTTTTCTTCTCATTTCCGCTCTCACCAAATCCAAAATTATTTGGAGCCACCGTGTTGACATTTTTCCCTTCTATACTGAGTTCAGCAGTGTCAGTGTTAGCATTTGGACTTATATAGAAAATAACTTCTTCATTATTTATGGTCATAATGGGGGACAGCTTTGTGGGAGTGGATGTTCTCTGCACTTGTAGAGCTGGCAGCTAATATGATGGGATTGGAAGGCTTTCTAACCCTTGATGCCATTCCCAAACTATTAAATTCTACCATTAGCAATTTGATCCTAGGGGTTAGGGCATTGACCCTTATCAAAATGCGAATCCCTCTGAGCCAGAAAATGCCTTAAGCTGCTATCATTGATTAACATCATGTGACTAATTCATATATTGGAATCTCCCCAACAGAAGTAGGCTGAGAGCAGATTTTGTAAGGAGAGCTAGAGAGGTTCAGTTTGAGAGAGGGTCAGAATGAGATGAGGTCACAGAACATCCAAAGAACAGTAGGAAGCCATTTCAGGCAGAGAGAAAGAACAACTAGAGGTTGAAGAGGCTGAAGAGAAACTCACCTAGTTCCCATTTTTGCCCATCCTTACTCCTAAGTGTGAATATTTTTTTAATGAAGAAAAAAAAATCCCCATAAACTTAGAGCAGGGGACACAGTCTCCTGCATAATTTCATTTGGGATTACATTAGGCAAGAATCATGGAGAGTGGGAAGCATCAATAGAAAATAACTTGTAGGTGATCAAAGCATGAAGAAGTGAGGGGTAGGGAGTAGAAAGAGGTTATTTATTGCATTTGCAGGATTTTAGAACACGTATGTAATTCTGATAATGACTATTAAAACTAGACACAAAAACTCGTCAAAAGTCTCATTTTAATCCAATAGTTTAATACTCGTTTCACCAAACTGGAATTTGATATGTTTGCATATGCTTCTTTTTTCTCTTCTCACATTTAGTAAGCATTTCTAGTATCTTTGTTTTTACAAGTTTTATTGCTAGTGTTCTGGGGAATACAATGAAAAACAGAAGAGCTGTCCCCAAGTAGCTACCAAAGCATTACAAAAAAGAAAATTAAGCAATAAATATAGTACAAGGTAGACTATGATGTGAGCTCCTTGGGAAGAACAGAGGAAGCACAATGTGGTATACAGAGGGTGTTAAATAATACTCAACACTTTGGTTATAAATAACCTATTCAGCCTTTGCTATAAAGATTGGCAGTTGCGGGGTGAGAGTTACTTTCATGCAGATCACCTAAGGCAAGCCACCAGTTATCCATTGAGATGAGGGTTAAAATCCTGGGAATTCATCATTGATGAAAAGAGCTTCTGCTCCCACCTTTGCTAGAAATTCTCAAAGATCCATAAGACTTCAAGGAAGGAAACAAAAATTAAAATATCTCCCTGAAGCTTTTTCTTAGATTATTCCTTCTGGGTCAGAATCCCTCCTTGTCATAGTAGAGTAGCGTTAGGGGTTGGGAAATGCCAAAGTGTTAGAAGTTAGAGCAGGGACTTCTTAAGTTGAGGTAGCAGAAGGCACCACAACTAAAGGAAGTTTAAAAGTGGACAGCTGGGCTTCCCTGGTGGCGCAGTGGTTGAGAGTCCGCCTGCCGATGCAGGGGACACGTGTTCGTGCCCCAGTCCGGGAGGATCCCACGTGCCGCGGAGCGGCTGGGCCCCTGGCGTGAGCCATGGCCGCTGGGCCTGTGCGTCCGGAGCCTGTGCTCCACAGCAGGAGAGGCCACAACAGTGAGAGGCCCGCGTACCGCAAAAAATTTTTTTTAAAAATTTTAAAAAATGTGGATAGCTATGTGGAAGTTGAACAACTATGATCCAGAATTTCAGAAGGAGAAACTTAACGGACCACAAATTTGAAGGAGCCAGAGGCAGGTATTGAAGTCAGGCTGTGCGGCCAGAGTTCTATAAGTTAGTCACACTGGACCCCACAATAAGTGGCAGTGTTTGTGGCTTACTTTTGTGGAATATGTGGTCAAAAGGCCTGAGGTCAAACTTATTGGGCCAGGGGCTGAGTAGATATTGCCAGCCAAAGCCAGTCTTCCTTGGACAGCACCTCTATCTTGGTGTTCTCACACTGCTTAATAATAAGTGATGAGAATCATTCTTGCTGTCATTTATGCCTCATGCATTTAGTAAGCAACAGCTGTGTTCCAGGTTCCATGCTAAGCGTGCATGGAGAGGCGAGTGAAAAAGTAGGTGATGCTTCCGAACCTGGAGTCCAAAGGGCACGTGTAAACCACCAAGAAGCCAGACAGAGCTACGTTGCATGTATTTTTGTGAGGCTGGCCAAGGGCTGGTCTTAGAAGTCTAGCTTCAACATGTAAATAGTCATGATTAAGCTTCCCGCAGAACTCACATGATTAATCATAAAAGTCCTTTGATCACAACCTTCTCGTAGACTGATGTACTGTAACATTGACCTTGAAGACACATGCCTTTAAAGGACTGATGAGGGACTTCCCTGGCAGTCCAATGGTTAAGACTTTGTGCTTCCACTTCAAGGAGCCTGGGTTCTACCCCTGGTCAGGGAGCTAAGATCCCACATGCCACGCGGTGCGGCCCAAAATAAATAAATTTTAAAAAAATAAAGGACTGATGAGCAGAAAATAGGTAGGCTCTACTCAAGCAACACTCAGGAAACTTTGGGACTGTCATATTTGTTCTCTTGGACCTACATGTCCCACTGTCCTGCCCATCTGTTCCTTTCACTCAAGATGCCGGAATCCTACACCATGGGCAGGATTTTCACTTCTCAATATAGAACATGCACCTTACCTCATGGTCCAACTGACTTCCTGAGAATAAATCATTGTCCTTGTACTTTGTAAAAGACAGCAAACAACGATTTTGTTGTTGATGTATTTGAGGCTGCATTCATTCGACGACGACATATTTTAATCACCAACAAGTATCCTAAAATTTTGGATTTTAATGCCCTGAAAGATCAACTTTTAATCAGTTATTGATTACAATTTGAGGAGCCTTGTGTCCAGGCTAAATGTAGTGTGACTTATTCTATGGTGAGTAACTCCTGTTCATTTGAAGTCTTGAAGTTGTTTTAAATGCCTTAAACCAAGTTTCTCCAACAGCAGTGTCAGAATTGTGACATTTTATGCTAGTTTTACAGTGAAAAGGATTCTTTAGCAATGTGTTGAAAGGCACTGTGAGTTCACTCTGAGTCTTTGATTATGTTTAATAGCTTCGCTGTCAGACAGTGAGTCATGATCTTTCTCTTTACAGTTTGTATTTACACCTCCTGGCGTTTGATAAAAGCAATGTAGCAGGCTCTGCCTGTTGACAGTGATGAGTCCTTTATTGTAATCAGTACAGCAGAAAAAATAAAACTTGGCACAATAGGGTGTAAAACCCCTTCCTTCTGCCATTTTAAATGTTAGTAGTTATGTGTGTTACCTTGTAGAAAGACTGCTTTGTGAAACAAAATGTCAGCATATCCAGTCATTCGATTTACATGAGAAATTTTGCTTTCTCTCTATCAGGTTCAGTTTAGCAAATGAAGTTAAGAAAAAAAATTTTTTTATCTTCTCTATTTGCAAACCTTGGTGATGTAACCATTTATAAGCATGCCTATGTAGTATTTAATGGGAGAAAATCAACGCTAATTCCCTCTCCAATCCAGTGAGGCTGAATTTGTCTAGCAGTAGGGAGTGATCAGAGTAAATGAACTGCAAACAGAACGCTGACGAAGGAGTGGGATTGCTATTTCTGAATTCCTATTGGGCTACAATAATTGTTAATAATTTATCTCAAGTTTGCCTCACTCTAGGCTGCATTTTTTAAAGTAATTTCCTCTAGAAGTCTTTGAGTTGAGCTTTGCAGGTTTTCCCCCCACATATGCTAATATCTTTAGTCAGATGTCACTAATTTGAAATAGGTTTTGTCCCTTTTGGTGAAAATAGCTTAGAATTCAACAAAGTAGGTATCTGGGTACCTGGGTTCTAGCCCCTCACGTAGGAGTCTATTTAGGATCCAAACAGAGAGATGAAGTAATGGATGAGTATAAGGTGGAGTTTGGTAAACTTTTTCTATAAAGGGTCAGATAGTAATTATTTTTCGCTTTGTGAGCTATGCAGTCTCTGTCGCAACTACTCAAGTCTGCCAACGTAGCGTGAAAACAGACATAAACAACACATAAATGAATGAGCAATGATCATGGTTGTGTTCAAATATAACTTTATTTAAAACAACAGGGAGCAGCATGGTTTTGGTCTGTGCACCATAGTTTGCTAATCCCTGCTATAAGATTTCAGCCCTCCAGAACCGTATTTTGGCACATTACTAAAAATAGCGATCACATAGTTTTCTTTACATGTTCATGTAGAGAAAGTGTTGGGGTTCCTTTAGACACTGCTGAGTTATTTAGAATGTGTCCTAACACCAGCAAACCCTTGCTCTAGGCTTGCAAAACCCAAGGCAACAAGTGCTTGAGTAAAGGGCAGAAAAGGACCAGAAAAGACCTGGGCCAAAGAAGCAGCCATACCCACCCAGCATGTTCTCCTGGTTATTAATAATGTTGGGTGGAATGCATTGACGTGGGAGTAGAGGAGGGAGTCTGGTCATGCGAGAAGCTTGGACCAGGGACTGTTCTTGCCAGTATGATCATTCCAAATCAGAATCCATCCAAGGCCTTAAGGAAGTAGGAGTTATCAAGATAATGGGACCTTAGCCTAGCAGACAATTCAGAGAGAGTCCATCCCAGTAGGGAGAATAGACCACTTGGCAGGCACCACGTTGGACTGGTAGAAGGTATCTGTGTTGGGGGAGCTGATAGAGGTGAAGACGTGGGAGGAAGCAAGGAGTGGTTGATGAGATGTTCAGAAAGTGGAAACTTGTGTTTTCAGCAGCCAACTTAGACACCCAAGTTTTTCTCGGACAACCTAATGCCCGGAATATCACAAGGTTTAATTAAGGCACCGCTGGAATGTGTGACCGAGTTTCTGACCCACAGGTTGGGTAGATGTCTGCAGATACTACAGCAAAGGCTGGGAAAGGGGATGATCAAGACCCAGGAACTAGGCAGCAGCTGACAGTATGTATGTATGTATGTATGTATTGTGCTCACATAGGACAAAAGCTACGAGGGCCAGAACTGAACTCTTTCATTATAAAGTCTGATTTATACCTCTGTGGGAAAATCAGCCACTATGCCTAACACTGCATTGTTTCATGAGAGTCTTAGCTACTGAAAGTCATATTGTCTAACCCTTTTTTTTTTTTTTTTTTTTGCGCTACGCGGGCCTCTCATTGTTGTAGCCTCTCCCGTTGCGGAGCACAGGCTCCGGACGTGCAGGCTCAGCGGCCATGGCTCACGGGCCCAGCCGCTCCATGGCATGTGGGATCTTCCCAGACTGGGGCACGAACCCGTGTCCCCTGCATTGGCAGGTGGACTCTCAACCACTGCGCCACCAGGGAAGCTCTGTCTAACCCCTTTTTTGTGACTCATAAAGAAGTTCTACCTTGTAAAAAGATTTTTAAAGATGCAGTGATAATTTCACTTGAATATGGAAGCATTTTCAAGATGAAAAGCGGAAACAAAGAACAGCATAATAGGTATTATGTTCCGTAGACATTTCAAGATGAGTTATTGTACTGTAGGCATTTTTTTAAATACAGAGAACAATGCTTTTAACCTTTATGTGTATATTTAAACACTCATAAAACATTTCTACTTTTTATGACAAAAATTTCAATGTACTAATGTACTTACAAATGAAAGTAAAGAAGAATACCTGATGTTAATTGTATAAACATAAATACATAAAGCACATTGCTTTTATAGCCATGAGGAGACCCGTGTATACCATTTGGGTAGGTTTATTCTAAATTTCCCATAAAGCAATATTCTATTTGTTCTTTAATAAAGTGCGGGCTTTGCCATCAGTGGAAAATAATAACCACCGTTTAATTTCGCAATTAGTGGCTTCTCCCTAGATAAGATTTGCCTGAGAGGGTAAGTGCATTCCAGTTTTGAGAAATTAACATCTCCTAGGTGAACAAACCTCTAAAAAGAAAGTCAAACAAACCTCATCTCAGAACCTCACAAGAGTTGGAAACAACAGGCCTGATACCTCAGTCCCACAGCTCTTTGCCAACCACGTTTGGGGAATTGCTGTGACTGACAGAAGTAGAGAAGCTGAATTTGAGATAAACAGAAGTGAGATGCTTCCTAAGTGAGCCAGGAGAGATGAGATAGCTAAATGCAAGCAGCACTAACTATACTCTGCACCATTGATTCCCGGTATAAATCTACATGTGAAAAGTGGGGGCTGGATTGGAGCCATGTTAGAAAATCTACCTACTGGTGGCTCCAGGGCTGATTCTGGAAAAGAACCTTATTCCAGGCAGCCCACTGGCATCAGTGGAGGTCCTACTGCATGCAGAGCATTAGAGAGAGGGGCCATTTCATGGAACCTGAGAACCCAAATGCAACTAGATACTTGAGTTTGAAACTCAGAAATGTGAGTAACACTTCTTTTGTAATTTAATTTAATATTATTTTATTTTATTTTATCTTGAAGTTGATTCATTTATTTCTTTATGAAATTTACATTCTCATGAAAAAGAAAGAGTAAAACTCTTTTTTTTTTTTTTTTTTTGCGGTACACGGGCCTCTCACTGTTGTGGCCTCTCCCGTCGCGGAGCACAGGCTCCGGACGCGCAGGCTCAGCAGCCATGGCTCACGGGCCCAGCCACTTCACGGCATGTGGGATCTTCCCGGACCGGGGCACGAACCCGTGTCCCCTGCATCAGCAGGCGGACTCTCAACCACTGCGCCACCAGGGAAGCCCCGAGTAGCACTCATTTTAAGTAAGGGGAAAAAAAATAGGGCAACTACAGTGATAGCAAAGGCCACTCACAGTTGTCCAGCCTTGAGGAATACCTAGAGCCATGTCCCTCTGCAGAAACAGCTGATGAGCCCCAAGTCCTTCATTGTGCTCCAGCTGTTGGTCTGAAGCCATGTGAGGCTAAGAGGGTCACTGCCAGCAGGGGAAACCCAACCACACAATCTGCTGTCCGTAAGCCACTCATGTAACCTCCCATTTTCCATGCAGAGAGTTGAGTTCAGACACCAAAAATGGTCTCGTGAAGCTTTTTTCATTTCCAGGAGCACCTGTGTCTCTACAGAGCCAGCTCTCCTGAGGAGGTTCTGAAATGCACTCTGTCCCCACGGTCTCCCTCTGCCCTTCCCAGGAAAATGTGGAAAAGTTCCTTACTCACCAAGTGGTTTGCCTTGATGCCAAACAACTCGCTTGGTAATTGGTTCAATTGTAATAAATTAGCTTAGCCATGATTTTGGAAGCGTTGTAGCTCCATGTTGCAGACCTTCTTCACTCAAACTGCTTCCCACAGACCAACCGGGGGCTCTTAGAGAAGATGAACTCTTCTGGTTGCTAATCTGAGGGGGAAACCTAGCAGATCGCGTTTACTTAGCCTCTCCATTCAATTTGCCTGTGATAAACTGGGCTCTGCTAGATCTGTGCCTGTTTTATACAATAGGGATAATGGAAATAAAATGAATACTTCAGAACAGAGGCAATAAGGTATTATTATGGCTAATGAAGGAATGATTTGTTTTGAATGTCAACTGCTTAGAGGCAAGGATTTTATAAAAATCAAATAATAAATGGTCACCATATCGGCAATATAAATATTCCCTTATTGATCTTACATGGAAATCAGATTTCAGAGAGAAAAATGCCCAACACACTTCAGAATAGATTCTAGAGCAAGTATCTATGATGAATTATCAAGTTCCTAACTTGCTTGCATTACATTTTTCGAAGCACCCTGATATTTGATTTATAACTGTTCTTACATTACTTAGATTTCTAGATTCTATAGGTTACTAAAATTGAAGTGAAAGTTTCCTGAGTCGAAACAATCAGAATAAGGCATTATATAATGCAGTAGTTCTCTTAAGCTTGCACTAGACATACATGGAGAGTTTACTTAAAAGACAGATTCCCAGGACATATCCTCCAGAGACTTTGAGTCAGAAGATCAAGCAGGACCTAGGAATCAGCATTCACACTAAACAGCCAGCGAGTTTCTCTGCTTGTGGCCCTTGATCGTATTTTGAGAAAAACTGCAATAGAGTACATCCTGCTTTTGAATCAGGTTTCACAGGACACCCATAAGAGGACAGAAAGTTAAGAGGCTTAAGATAGCTGAAATGGAGCTGAGATCAAGCCTCTGGTTCAGAGTAGAGTGCCAAAGGGAGGAAGAAGATAAAAAGGAATTTTTATAGACGGGCCACTCACCTTGCTCCCCTTTTCCTGATCCACACCAAGTCTGCATCTTACAAGAGAACCCAGAATTAATCCCCGCACAGTGCCTAATGCACCCACTGAGTTCAGTAAGCCCTGTCTCTCTGGAATAAAGGCAGGTTTTAGTAAGGAACGTTGCAGGTATAAAGACTAGGGCTACTCAATACAAAAAAAAAAGGTAAAAATGTCAATGATAGAAAAGTACTGCCTGCCCTACTAATTATTTTAAAACATCTGGATAGCATAGTTAGTCTACAGTTCATCCAGATGTTTCAGCTTTGTGTACAGAGCCATGCTATGCCTTCCAGCTGTCTGTTTTGACATGCATTTCCATGCTTGAACAGTCAGTGTCTGATGAGTATATTGTGGGGTGGAGGGGGAAGAGACAGCCTGAAGCCACGCACACACAGTCCCCAGCTTCAAACAGGTCTGTGCCAAATATTGGTTTATTAGATGTTCAGTATTCAGAGCGTGGTTTCCTCTGGAAACCATGTTTCACACAGTGGTTAACTACTCAAGCCAGTCCTCAGAAGCCTCTTTAATCCATAACATAGCTAAAGTAGGGAATGGATAAAATTACCCAGTTGAGTTGTAGAAGTTGGATGTCCCCATGAAGCCCTCTGGAAGAGGAGTGGGAGAAGAAGAATTTTTTCTCTTTCCTGGAGTCAAGGATGAGCCTGGGCTACAAGACGTACTGCCTCCCTCCCCAACACTCAGGCAAAACTCACATTCCTAAATGCAGTTTGTCTGAAATAAATGGGCTAAAAAGAAATTTGGACAAATTTGATTGACCGATAGCCCCCTAACTTTCGAGGAGATATTTGTCTTTTAAAAGAGGCTGTTTATTTTTTATTGAATTTCTAATTGTTGAAATGGCAGGCAGTGTAGCATATTAGCTTGCATGAAAATAAAAGAGAAATACTCAGATTCTTTTGGAGAAAGGGAGATTATAGGCAGGTTGAACTTGCCTAGGACTCCTTCTCTAGTCGGTTCCCCAGGGTGCTGCTTCATTTATGCCAACATTTTCTATTTCTTGGCTTCCAAATATTCATATGTTCCAAATGCTATACAATGTGTTTTGAAATAGCCAATATGGAGGCAGTTAGGCCACGCCACTGTGTGTGTGTGTGTGTGTGTGTGTGTGGTGGGCAGGGTTTGGGTAGAGGCAGAGGGACAAGCATTTGAATCTGTGGATCATTTCTGAGGTGAGTTCTGCCACCACTAAAAAATATATTGGTCTATGTAGACAAATACCTGTGTTGATTGTATATAAATATACTGAGTGTTGATGGTGAATCATGTTAATTAACACAGACCAACACTTCTTCGTGATATGCTATGATCAATACTGTTCTATTATGATATTCATCTCTAATTAATTTTGGCTCAGCAGGATGAAGCTGCAGACTCTGGTTACTCAGGGGATGGCATTTAAAATATGCACTGCTTTACTTGTGGACTAAACTAGTGAATAGCTAATCTTGGGTAGTGGAAGAAATTATTTCACATCACTGCTCTCTGCTGATGTGTTTCCACCAGAGAACCTCTGCAAAGATAGGAAAAAAAAAAAAAATCACTACAAGAGAATTCCAGAGGTGGAAAAAGAAAGAAACCATGTAGATATCTAAGAAAATCTTGGTGCTTGAGTAGAAATCATCCACAAGGACTGACCAATTTACTGGCATTATTGCAGAAGCTGGACACTCATTGCTTTCACTCTATTCTCTTTGTAAGAGAGTATAATCCTTCCTTGAGATGTTTGGAAAGCAGTGTATTGGGGTAATAAATAGAGGGACTTCTCAAGTCCAAAAGAGTGGGTTCAAATTCCATGTCTTCACCTCTAACCGGCCATGTTATTTGGGTCAAGTTACTTATTTTCTTTAGTATCCCTCTCCTCATCTACAGTGTCAGACTGATAACAGTAATTGTTGTCCACTACCTCAGAGGAAATGGTAAAGAAGACATAGCTTCAAGGGGCCTGACACTCCATTAGCATTCACAAAATGTGAGCTGTGATTAGGTTGAGGGACATATTTGCTCTCGTGGCCGTTCAGTTCAGTGTAACAATGGGCTGTGTGTAATAGCGTCCTAGTGTACCCATCCAGACAACATAGGCCAACTCTACGACCCCCATGACCTCAGGAGACTAGAGAAGCAAGATCCACTATTTCTCAGAGCCGCCCTTCAGCAACCTCAAATTTCTGACTGTATAGGTAGCTAGGTCACAGGCTTAGAAAAGAATGACCAGTTAAGTTTCGGGAAGGATGTGGCCTTCTCCATCGTAATCTTAGGACTGGACTGATCGCAATCTGAACAAAAAGAGAGGGGTCCCCTTTCTTACCCAGGCCTTGAACATACAAAGGTCAGCCTGTGGATGACTTGATTTGATTCCCTATTCACTTTGTAACTGTGGGGCAGGTCCAGGACCGGGATATCCAGGGTGCACGTTATAAAGCCAGCTTGTAATTCAGGCTGTGATTTCAGTCCCCTCAGATGAAGGGGAGGAGTAAATGCCCCAGCTCAGGCTTGAACAAGTCATGGCAGGTTCCGTCTTCATGATGCAGTGGTGTAACTCATCTGCTATTTGTCCCTCACCCTAATGAACACCAAACTCACTCAGAATATACTAAGAGAGAGTTTTTATTAAAGATAACATTAACAAAAAGGTTAGGCTCTCTTTCAGCACTGCAGGCAATTACTGAAGTATATGAATTCAAATAGGAGCAGAATTATAATGGGTTTTTGCTTTCTTCGTCTTCCCAGTTTCCACCCTTTCCCTCCATTCCCAGCTCTGTCAAATAGGCCTGTAATGAGAGCGTGTAGCGATGTCCCAGGAGCCGCTTTTAGAGAGCCCTTCGATGTATAGTCCAGTCCATCCAAGCATATCTAGTCTTGGATTATAATCACCTATGAACATCTCTGTCTGCCTCATTAGATCATAGCTCCTTAAAGATTGGGATCGTGTGTTTTCATCATTTTTTTTTAGCCTGGGCCCCACCCCTCCCTGCCTCAGCAACTGGCTCTGAGACATTCTGAGATGATCTCAGTGATAAGGATACAAAGGAAGGAAGGAAGCTGGGGAGGTGGGCTCAGCAGCCTGCAGCCTAGCGCTCCCTGGAGAGCAGGCTCATTGTTGGGGACACACCAGCAGCTCTGGTGAGCCAAGCAGTGACTCCAGTCCCCTGGGTGCCTTTGCTGCCTCTGTTCCTGTCCCCCAACACTGCTCTGCCCTCTCCCCAAACTCCAGCTCCGTCAGGTCTTCTGTCATCTCCTAACCTCTGTATAGTGGATTTTTTTCTGTGTGTCTCTTGGCATTAGTGCCTTCTTTGTGTGTCTCACATCTAACCTCTTCGGGAGAGGATTTGATTCGTTTCATTATTACGCAGGTCTCACAGCAACTTAGCTCAGATGCCACAGGCCGGTCTAAAGATGCCCCGGCCCAGATCTCTGACCCAGTCAGCTGTGGTCCAGGAGAACTGTGTTACCTGAGACAAACATGTCCACCTGGGCCCAGTGCACTTGTGGGTACTCTGTACAGAGAGAAGTGTTAGGTGTGGTAGGTTCTCAGCCTTGCAGCACCTTTCCTCCAGAAAAGAAGCCCTCCAAAAATGTTTCCTGAATGGCCAACTGGCTCTGGGGGCTGGGCCTTTGCTTTAGGCAGAGCAAATAATAGCTTTTTTGAAAAGATGAGCACAAGAATTGCTAAATTCCAACATTGTGCAAGACACAAAGGAGAGAACAGTTGACTAAAATGTTGTCCCTATTCTCAAGGTGCCAGCAGACTAGTAGCAAAAGACAGATATGTAAGCCTCTAAGAGCAGCAGCAGATGACCATGGCTAAGAGTATGGGCTTTGGATATCAGTTCAAATCATAGGTCGTCTATTTACTAGCTGAGTGACCTTAACTTCCCTGCGTTTCAGTTTCCTCAGTTTCCTCATTTACAAAGTACAGCCTTGTACTGGGAATATACAGGGAGGGAAGAACGCCCAGCACACAGCCTAGTGCTTTGTGTAAAACTGGAATATGAGGATAGTATTACTAACTTGCATGAGGTTATAATACATAAATTTGGACGTAAATCACTTAGCTTGGCACACAGGGAAATCTTACTGAAGGATAGCCATCTATTTTTCTAATGCAATGTAAATGTGAAAATCAAAGTATCCATAAAGTATCACGGAAAGGAAAAAAAGGAGAAAACAGAGGTCAAAGAAGCCCCTACTGAGAGCTGGCTGTTTGGAGCAAGCCAGTAGTTGGCAGGGTCAAGGCTCAACCCCAGGAGCACAGTGGTGGTTTTTTTCCACTGTGCTATCTGGAGCTGCTGGCTTTTCTCCCCAAGCTGCCAGAAAGCAAGGAGCAACCACGTGGGGGAAACTGAGGCATGCCAGCATCCTCAGGACAACGGCAGCCCCATCTGTAATAAGCAACTCTGTTATCCTGCAGAATGCATATCCTGTTATAATGGGAGAGCTCAAAATGTCTAGAGATTTGCATTGATTTTGTGTCCATCTAGGGCTATTAGGGTGTTATTACAGCTGAGGCACCGTTTTGAGGGTTTGTTTACTTAAGTTGAACCGCTCCTAGGAAAGCACAGTATGAAAAATACATGACTGTGCTCTTGGATTTATTCAGCTCAACTTTTTCTCTCGTCGCTGGACTCTGAACTCAAGTACTAGTTTGAAAGTCTAATTAATAGCCAAGAAGGTCATTAGAGAAGGACTTGAGAGTTCATTGAAGGATACAGCCATACTTAGTTTATGTCACACGAAAAATTAAACACAAAAGTAATAGCCACAAAGATTTGTTTTTGCTATGTGATAGTCTTAGACCAGAGTGGGGAGACTTATACTTGTTTAAGCTTCTGATGAAAGTAGAAGATCCCCTTTCATAATAAATGAAGATAACTATTTTTGGACTAGAGGTCACAATTTATAATATTAACATGCCTGGCATTATGATGACAGTGGCACTTTTGTGAGTCACTGAGAGGATACGGACCCTGGGTATGGGAACGAGAATTGCGATGAATGCGGGAAGCTGGCTATCACGGCGGCACTTGTCCTCTGCAATCATCAGGCCAACCTGCTACCCTGCAATATGATGAACAACGAGGTAATCAGGACATTGCTGTGCATTAACAGGACAAGATGCTCCTGCTAAACATCAGGCCCGCACCACCACAGTCACCCTTTTTTTCTGAGATTAAAATGAAATGCTGAATTTCAGTTCTTGTCATCTTCCTTTTCAGACATTTGGAAATTATCTTCTACTAGCAGACTTGTGCCTTTGGCTTCTCCAGTAGTTTCTTAAGCTACCTAATAAGTATAACTCTTATTTCTTATCATCTGTAAATTGGGATGCTTAATAAACTCCATATGATGATCATTTAACATTCTACAAAAGAAAAAAAAAAAAGGTGTCACCGTTGTCTTTGGCATTCATGGTACAGTGTCTTTAACTGTATAAACGCTGTCTAAAGAGTTCATTCCACGCACTGGAGGCAGGACTTAGGGTGCACATATTTGAACCTGGAGTGCAGCAGGGTGCTTCACAATTCAATATTATGTGTGCCTATTTGACCTTGAGTCCCCTGAGAACAGCCTCGGGTTGGTGGTGCATTCCTCAGCGACATTGTTCCAAGGCTCTAGATAACTTTTCCAAATGAAAAAGTAGTAGAAAATAACGTAAAATAGTAAAACAGTGGTCATCTAGTGCTCGTTTAGCCTGTTTTCAGCACCCTCTCTGTAATAAAAAGAAAGTTCCAGTTAAAAGTTCAGTAGCAGTTTTTTCTTCTGCAGCAAAAGATAGATTTTCAAACGATAGTTCTGGATTGATATAAAGCACCACTTCCCTCAGAACATTGTTGCTACGGTCATTATCAGGTCCTCCTGCCTTGGGGAAGCAGCATATGTAAATTTTAAAAGGAGCACATTTATCAAACTTAGAAATACAATGACAGGTTGAAGGTGTGTTGCTTGGAAGAATGCATTTCAGGGGGGCCGCGGGCGCAGCCTCCTCGTCTCTCCCCCGCCACGGCGGCGTTCTGCGGGCTCTTCAGTCGCCTCCCCCCTGGGCGGCGGCTCGGACTTCCTGCAGCCGCCGCCGGCTTTCCTAAGCCGGGCCTTCCCGCTGGGACCGGACGCGCCGGGCTGGCCCCGCAGTCGGGGCCCCAAGCAGCCCGGGCGGGAGCGGGGCGAGCCGATGTGTTTCAGTTCACCGCAGTTCACCGTAGAAAGAAACACAGGCGAGAGGAGGATTGTCCAGTAAGAAAGAAGAGGCTATAACTGAAGCAGAGCTCTGTGCTGGTCCTAATGACTGGATTCTTTGTGCACATCAGGATATGGAGGGTCATGGAGTAAATCCGTGCACTAGTGGCCTTTCTGCACCTGGCATGTTAGTTGTTATTTGTGAAGAGATGAATCAGACAACAGGAGAACCACAGTGTGAAGTTGCCCGAAGGAGGCTTCAGGAAATTGAGGACAGAATAACTGATGAAGATGAACTTGAAGCTGACAGAAATATTAACCGTCTTCCCAGGCTTGTCCTTCCTGATACCATGAAAACAGGTTTGAAGAGGGAATTTGATGAAGTCTTTACAAAGAAAATGATTGAGTCCGTGAGCCGTCCTTCAGGGAGCTTGTGCTCTGGAAGCTTCTCCCTGAACTCCTTTCTGCTAAAGCCGTCATCTAATGCTAAGAACTACGCAGGAGAGAGCCAAACTAAGTGTGCAGCTGCTGGCACTGTCTTCCCTCGAACTGAACTGTTCTTAGAACCTCGCAGACAGGGTTGCCTGTTTACAATAGTTTGGAGACAGCTGCTTGCACAGAAGAGATGGAACTCTAGAAGCCAGTTTCTACACTAAAGTTGTCAAATTTAGAAGGCTTATGTGTTCAGTCATGAGCCTGCTTGTACAGTATAGGGACTTGAAAGTTTTGAAATGGGTGTCGTATCTCCACCTGTGATTTGGGATGGGACTCTCATTTGGGGTAGCCATTTCTTGAATTCAACTTTTTGCCAAGGAAACTTGTCTCAAGGGAAAAGCAGTTTTCTAGGGGGCTTATTAAAGGAATAAGGAGTACATTCTGCAAAGTCAAGTGTAGAAGCTATATGTGTAAGCATGACTTCTAAGTCATCTGTCACATTGTCTAAATCATTCAGATACTTGAGTTGAAAAAGATGCATTAAGAAAGTAGGATGCTCTCCTACTACGGGTACCCTGGCAGTCGAGCCCCAGCTTCATCTGTAGACGTGAGCTCTGTTTACAGTGGTGACTATATATCATTGGGGGGAAGGAGGAAGAAGGCAGTAGTTTAAGCCTATGCTGGGGAATTTAACAGAGGCTCTGAAACCTGTATATCAGTTGTCAATTCAGTGTAGCTGTATTGATTAAATAGCCAGTAGCATTGTGGCTCCCCTCTTTGCCTCTGAAAATGCAACGAAAAATACAAAGAAAAGGTTTTTCCTTCGAGGCTTTTTTGCCTTGTGCTACCATCGCTCCTTGGTTTCCCTTCCAAAATCGATAAGCCCAGCTATTCAGTAATGTTTACAGCTTAATTAACCTTGAGTGATAGTTGAAAAGATTGTGAGGTAAACCATGTGCGAATGGGCTCTGGGAGAAGCATCCCTCAGGTAATCCTGGGGCGGTGCTGTATCAGCTAAGCCCAGCATATAAATTCTGTAGTTAAAAAAAAGCAAGTTGAGTTGTTTAATGTTAATTTAGAAAACACTGACTGAATAATTAGCTGAGCACATATGGGCAAGTGACATTGAGATTTACTGAGATAGCCAACTTGCCTGTTGTTTCAACTGTTGTGCAGTAAGCCTAAAAGTTAGCAGAGGGCTTCCCTGGTGGTGCAGTGGTCGAGGGTCCGCCTGCTGTTGCAGGGGACATGGGTTCGTGCCCCGGTCCGGGAAGATCCCACATGCCGCGGAGCGGCTGGGTCCGTGAGCCATGGCCGCTGAGCCTGCGTGTCCGGAGCCTGTGCTCTGCAACGGGAGAGGCCACAACAGTGAGAGGCCCGCGTACCACAAAAAAAAAAAAAAAATGTTAGTAGAAAATACCTTCCTGCTAGCAGGAAATCTTCATCTTGAGGACCTTACCCAGGCTCAAGGTGTCCTCTGAGGGTAACCAGGATTGAAGTTCTTTATTTCTCAGGAAGAGCTCTTCTGCGTGGCAAGGACTCGGTAGTACAAAGTAAAATGGCAGTTCCTTTAGTGCTACAGAATATCCACTATAACTTGTTAAATGAGTGTAATATTAGCCCTTTTATCAGACAACGGGAGACCACCCCAGTTCCTTCCGTTTTGCTTTCTGGGTTTCTTTTGCCTTTGTAGGAATCAGACACCTTGTGTAGAAAACATGGTTTGTGCCCAGCAGAGGTGACTTTAGGCGACAGCTCCCAGGCAATTTTGAAACCCATGCCGAAGTCCCTCCCCTTGTTACAGATGGCATAGAAGTCACAAGTCTGTTAACTGGACTGTTTCTTCTCCTGCCTGTTGTTCCTGCTTTCTCTATTTCTGTCTTGATAGTCAGGAAAAGATTTGATGTTTCATATTTAAACAAAATAATGTCTGCACAGTAAAATTATTCCAACTGCAGACCAGTATTGAAACCAGTTGGAAACCAGCTAATAGTTTCTTAATCTCAGATTTAGAGATGAATGTAAACTGTATTCTGTGGAAATGTGCAAGTGTTTGATTCATGCTGTTTAAAAAACTCCTGCCCCTAGGTCCTTGTTAATGGGACCAACTTGTCAAGTTTGTAGCCTTAAAGAAATCTCTACTCTAAAATGTTTATTCTGCTACAGCTCAAAAGCATGGAGTGACTGCCTGGAATTTGGAGTTAATCCCAGTGTTCAGGTGAAGGAGAGGTGACAGCTTTCCAAAGAAGGACCCAAACACACTAACACTGTCTTCTACAGAGATTGTTGGGCAGGCCTGGGATCCAGGTCAGTGAACAGGAGGAAGGAAGAGCTCTGAAAGAAGGCTCTGAAACCATGGGTATATGTAGGAGAGAACTAACAAGATTCTGTTAATTAAGAGCTAAGCAGAACTTGTTTCACGAGTCCTTTTATCTGACATGATCATTATTTCTGCAGGAAACATGGATGGTCAATGCTCCTTTTTAAACTTTATCTTGCATATGTTTGTACAGAAATTGTCTTCTTCATCCTTGTGATGCTTATTCATCTGAGCTGTCTCCACAGTCCCCATGCCTCTGCTTTGTTTTTCTTTTGTAGAGGAAGGGTTTTGCTTTTGCCGTAAGGTTTCCCTAGGGAATTGACAGGTCTGGTCATTTCGTACAGCGTTTGCGCATGGATCAAACAGTGGCTTACTATGCTAACATGTGAAAAGAAAAAATTATCTAAGGCAGGTGAGCTTTAATGAACAAATGTATATTTTCTCTGGGCTTGATTAGGGTGCGTGTGGTTTTGTTTTGTTTTTTAAATTAATACGAAGAAAGTTAAGTCCAGTTCGCACAGATATTAATCGAATAAAAATTGCTACTCATTCTTGAAAAGGTGCAATTGTAAAATTTTAAAAATAAGTGGAGTGGAGGCTAGAACCATGAGAAAACTGTTTACCAGCAGGTTCGTTAATTATTTTGGATCCGGAACTTGGTTTTGTTTTTTAATAGTAATAAGAATGGTGGAGTACTAGGAAAGTTGCAGAAGATGCTGTTTTACGTTAAAATGAGAATCTGGTGTTTCTGTATTTTATTGTTTTCAGTAAAATTTCTTAAGTGTTTTGGAAAAAAAAGAATGCATTTCAAGTCAGTGGATTCACATTTACCTTTTCTCTGTATATGTATTTATTTAATTTTACCCATTCTTATGGTGTTGTTTTGTGATACTATACATCAAGGTGTTTTTTCCATCGTCCACCAGATGTTTAAGGGGAAGTAGAAGCAACAGAAAGGAGAGATGTTTGAAAGAGGTCTTGTATGGTTACCCAAGGCAGTGAACCAGTACTTCATAGATTTGTAACGAGCCAAGGCAAGCGAAACCCCTGCTATTTCACAAGCATCCTTCTGGTTCTTTCATCAGAGGTTCAAGTCTTTTCGAAGCAGTGAAGTTCAACATCTGGAAATAAAGATAAGAAATTGATTCACCCACCTTCACACGTTCAAAAGTCTCTGACTCCTACACATGCATTCAACCAAGACATTTAATCTACAGGTATTTAAGAATGGGGTCAGATCTCATGGTCCCTCATGTCTATTAAATATCCAAGTTCTAAACAGGCTGCCTCTTGTCCATTGATGCCTCCCCACCACAATGTCCAGCACATAATAGGTACAAAATACATGTTAGTTGAATCAACTTGGAATTTTGAGGCAGTGAGGAAGTCCAGATTTGAAAGGAAAATTATCAGCATTTGTTGTTTGTAGATTTTCTGATGATGGCCATTCTAACTGGTGTGAGGCAATACCTCATTGTAGTTTTGATTTGCATTTCTCTAATAATTAGTGATGTTGAGCAGTTCATGTGCTTCCTGGCCATCTGTATGTCCTCTTTGGAGGAATGTCTGTTTAGGTCTTCTGCCCATTTTTTAATTGGGTTGTTTGTTTTTTAAATATTGAGCTGCATAAGCTGTTTATATATTTTGGAGATTAATCCTTTGTCCGTTGATTTGTTTGCAAATATTTTCGCCCATTCTGAGGATTGTGTTTTATTTTCTTTATGGTTTCCTTTGCTGTGCAAAAGCTTTTAAGTTTCATTAGGTCCCATTTGTTTATTTTTGTTGTTATTTCCATTACTCTAGGAGGTGGATCAAAAAAGATCTTGCTGTAATTTATGTCAAAGAGTGTTCTTGGGCTTCCCTGGTGGCGCAGTGGTTGAGAGTCCGCCTGCCGATGCAGGGGACACAGGTTCGTGCCCCGGTCCGGAAAGATCCCACATGCCGTGGAGCGGCTGGGCCTGTGAGCCATGGCCACTGAGCCTGCACGTCCGGAGCCTGTGCTCTACAACGGGAGAGGCCACAACAGTGAGAGGCCCGCGTACCGCAAAAAAAAAAAAAGTGTTCTTCCTATGTTTTCCTCTAAGAGTTTAATAGTGTCTGGCCTTACATTTAGGTCTCTAATCCATTTTCAGTTTATTTTTGTGTATGGTGTTAGGGAGTGTTCTGATTTCATTCTTTTACATGTAGCTGTCCAGTTTTCCCAGCACCACTTATTGAAGAGACTTTCTTTTCTCCATTGTGTATCCTTGCCTCCTTTGTAATAGATTAGTTGACCATAGATGCGTGGGCTTTCTGTCTCTGGGCTTTCTATCTTGTTTCATTGATCTATATTTCTGTTTTTGTGCCAGTACCATATTGTCTTGATTACTGTAGCTTTGTAGTATAGTCTGAAATCAGGGCGTCTGATTCCTCCAACTCTGTTTTTTTCCCCTCAAGACTGCTATGGCTATTTGGGGTCTTTTGTGTCTCCATCCAAATTTTAAGATTTTTTGTTCTACTTCTGTAAAAAATGCCATTGATAGTTTGATAGGGATTGCATTGAATCTGTAGATTGCTTTGGGTAGTATAGTCATTTTCACAGTGATGATTCTTCCAATCCAAGAACATGGTATATCTCTCCTTCTGTTTCTATCATCTTTAATTTCTTTCATCAGTGTCTTATAGTTTTCTGCATACAGGTTTTTTGTCTTCCTAGGTATTTTCTTCTTTTTGTTGCAGTGGTAAATGGGAGTGTTTCCTTAATTCCTCTTTCAGATTTTTCATCATTAGTTTATAGGAATCCAAGAGATTTCTGTGCATTAATTTTGTATCCTGCAACTTTACCAAATTCATTGATTAGCTCTAGTAGTTTTCTGGTGGCATCTTTAGGATGCTCTGTGTATAGATTCATGTCATCTGCAAACAGTGACACTTTTACTTCTTCTTTTCCGATTTGTATTCCTTTTATTTCTTTTTCTTCTCTGATTGCCATGGCTAGGACTTCCAAAACTATGTTGAGTAATAGTGGCGAGCATGGACATCCTTGTCTTATTCCTAATCTTAGAGGAAATGCTTTCAGTTTTTCACCATTGAGAATGATGTTTGCTGTGGGTTTGTCATATATGACCTTTATTATGTTGAGGTAGGTTCCCTCTATGCCCATTTTCTGGAGAGTTTTTATCATAAATGGGTGTTGAATTTTGTCAAAAGCTTTTTCTGCAGTATTGAGATGATCATATGGTTTTTCTTCTTCAATTTGTTAATATGGTGTATCACATTGATTGATTTGCGTATATTGAAGAATCCTTGCATCCCTGGGATAAATCCCACTTAATCATGGTGTATTATCCTTTTAATGTGTTGTTGGATTCTGTTTGCTAATATTTTGTTGAGAATTTTTGCATCCATATTCATCAGTGATATTGGTCTGTAATTTTCTTTTTTTGTAGTATCTTTGTCTGGTTTTGGTATCAGGGTGACCGTGGCCTCATAGAATGAGTTTGGGAGTGTTCCTCCCTCTGCTATATTTTGGAGGAGTTTGAGAAGGATAGGTGTTAGCTCTTCTCTAAATGTTTGATAGAATTCACTTGTGAAGCCATCTGGTCCTGGACTTTTCTTTGTTGGAAGGTTTTTAATCACAGTTTCAATTTCATTACTTGTGATTGGTCTGTTTATATTTTCTATTTCTTCCTGGTTTAGTCTTGGAAGGTTATACCTATCTAAGAATTTGTCCATTTCTTCCAGGTTGTCCATTTTATTGGCATAGAGTTGCTTGTAGTAGTCTCTTAGGATGCTTTGTATTTCTGCGGTGTCTGTTGTAACTTCTTTTTCATTTCTAATTTTATTGATTTGAGTCCTTTCCCTCTTTTTATTGATGAGTCTGGCTAATGCTTTATCATTTTGTTTATCTTCTCAAAGAACCAGCTTTTAGTTTTATTGATCTTTGCTATTGTTTTCTTTGTTTCTATTTCATTGATTTCTGCTCTGATCTTTATGATTTCTTTCATTCTACTAACTTTGGGTTTTGTTTGTTTTTCTTTATGTAGCTCCTTAAGGTGTAAGGTTAGATCGTTTATTTGACATTTTTCTTGTTTCTTGAGGTAGGACTGTATTGCTATAAACTTCCCTCTTAGAACTAGGTTTTGGATCGTTGTGTTTTCATTGTCATTTGTCTCTAGGTATTTTTTGATTTCCTCTTTGATTTCTTCAGTGTTCTCTTGGTTATTTAGTAACGTATTATTTAGCCTCCATGTGTTTGTGTTTTTTATTTTTTTCCCTGTAATTCAGTTCTAATCTCATAGTATTGTGGTCAGAGAAGATGCTTGATATGATTTCAATTTTCTTAAATTTACTGAGGCTTGATTTGGGACCCAAGGTATGGTCTATACTGGAGAATGTTCCATGCGCACTTGAGAAGAAAGTGTAATCTGCGGGTTTTGGATGGAATGTCGTATACATATCAATTAAACCTATCTGGTCTATTGTGTCATTTAGAGCTTGTTTTTCCTTATTAGTTTTCTGTTTGGATGATCTGTCTATTGGTGGAAGTGAGGTGTTAAAGTCCCCCACTATTATTGTGTTACTGTCGATTTCCTCTTTTATAGCTGTTAGCAGTTGCCTTATGTTTTGAGGTGCTCCTATGTTGGGTGCATATATAATTGTTATATCTTTTTCTTGGATTGATCCCTTGATCATTATGTAGTGTTCTTCCTTGTCTCTTGTAACATTCTTTATTTTCAAGTCTATTTTATCTGATATGAGTATTGCTACTCCAGCCTTCTTTTGATTTCTATTTGCGTGGAATATCTTTTTCCATCCCCTCACTTTCAGTCTGTATGTGTCCCTAGGTTTGAAATCAGTCTCTTGTAGACAGCATATATATGGGTCTTGTTCTTGTGTCCATTCAGCGATCCTGTGTCTTTTGGTTGGAGCATTTAATCCATTCACGTTTAAGGTAATTACTGGTATGTGTGTTCCTATTACCATTTTATTAATTTTCTTGGTTTTTTTTTTTTTTTTTTTTTTGGTAAGTCCTTTTCTTCTCTTGTGTATCCGACTTAGAGAAGTTCCTTTAGCATTTTTTCTTTTTTTTTTTCTTCTTTTGCGGCACACAGTCCTCTCACTGCAGTGGCCCCTCCCACCATGGAATACAGGCCCCGGACGCGCAGGCCCAGCGGCCACGGCCCACACGCCCAGCCGCTCCGCGGCACACAGGATCCTCCCGGACTGGGGCACAAACCCACGTCCCCCACATTGGCGGGCGGACCCCCAACCACTGCACCACCAGGGAAGCCCCTAGCATTTTTTGTAGAGCTGGTTTGGTGGTGCTGAATTCTCTTAGCTTTTGCTTGTCTGTAAAGCTTTGGATTTCTCTGTCGAATCTGAATGAGATCCTTGCTGGGTAGAGTAATCTTGGTTGTAGGTTCTTCGCTTTCATCACTTTAAACATGTCATGCCACTCCCTTCTGGCTTGTAGCATTTCTGCTGAGAAATCAGCTGTTAACCTTATGGGAGTTCCCTTGTATGTTACATGTTGTTTTTCCCTTGTTGCTTTCAATAATTTTTCCTTGTCTTTAATTTTTGCCAATTTGATTACTGTGCGTCTCGGCGTGTTTCTTCTTGTGTTTATCCTGCCTGGGACTCTCTGCACTTCCTGTACTTGGGTGGTTATTTCCTTTCCCATGTTAGGGAAGTTTTCAACTATAATCTCTTCGAATATTTTCTCGGGTTGTTTCTCTCTCTCTTCTCCTTCTGGGACCCATATAATGCGAATGTTGTTGTGGTTAATGTTTTCCCAGAGGTCTCTTAGGCTGTCTTCATTTCTTTTCATTCTTTTTTCTTTATTCTGTTCCACGGCAGTGAATTCCACCATTTTGTCTTCCAGGTCACTTATCTGTTCTTCTGCCTCAGTTATTCTGCTGTTGATTCCTTCTAGTGTATTTTTCATTTCAGTTATTGTATTGTTCATCTCTGTTTATTTGTTCTTTAATTCTTCTAGGTATTTGTTAGACATTTCTTGCATCTTCTCTATCTTTGCCTCCATTCTTTTTCTGAGGTCCTGGATCATCTTCACTCTCATTTTTCTGAATTCTTTTTCTGGAAGGTTGCCGATCTACAATTCATTTAGTTGTTTTTCTGGGGTTTTATCTTTTTCCTTCATCTCGTACATAGCCCTCTACCTTTTCATCTGGTCTGTCTTTCTGTGAATGTGGTTTTTGTTCCATAGCCTACAGGATTGTAGTTCTTCTTGCTTCTGCTGTCTGCCCTCTGGTGGAAGAGGCTATCTAAGAGGCTTGTGCAAGTTTTCTGATGGGAGGGACTGGTGGTGGGTAGAGCTGGGTGTTGTTCTGGTGGGCAGAGCTAAGTAAAACTTTGTTTGCCTGCTGATGGGTGGGGCTGGGTTCCTTCCCTGTTGGTTGTTTGGCCTGAGGTGACCCAACACTGGAGCCTTCCCGGATCTTTGGTGGGGCTAATGGCGAACTCTGGTAGGGTTCACACTAAGGAGTACTTCCCAGAACTTCTGCTGCCAGTGTCCTTGTCCCCACGGTGAGCCACAACCACCCCCTGCCTCTGCAGGAGACCCTCCAACACTAGCACGTAGGCCTGTCTCCTATGGGGTCACTGCTCCTTCCCCTGGGTCCCGATGCGCACACTACTTCGTGTGTGCCCTCCAAGAGTGGAATCTCTGTTTCCCCCAGTCCTGTCAAAGTCCTGCGGTCAAATCCCACTAGCCTTCAAAGTCTGATTCTCTAGGAATTCCTCCTCCCGTTGCTGGACCCCCAGGTTGGGAAGCCTGACGTGGGGCTCAGAACCTTCACTCCAGTGGGTGGACTTCTGTGGTATAAGTGTTCTCCAGTTTGTGAGTCACCCACCCAGCAGTTATGGGATTTGATTTTATTGTGATTTCGCCCCTCCTGCCATCTCATTGTGGCTTCTCCTTTGTGGGGTATCTTTTTTGATGAGTTCCAGTGTCTTCCTGTCGATGATTGTTCAGCAGTTAGTTGTGATTCCAGTGCTCTCGCAAGAGGGAGTGCATGCATGTCCTTCTACTCTGCCATCTTGAACCAATCTCAGCGGCATGAAGGCTTCTGTTGTTGTGGCACATGGGCTCAGTAGTTGTGGCTCACAGGCTCTAGAGCGCAGGCTCAGTAGTTGTGGCGCACAGGCTTAGTTGCTCCACAGCATGTGGGATCTTCCTAGACCAGAGCTGAATCCGTGTCCCCTGCACTGGCAGGTGGATTCTTAACCACTTTGCCCCCAGGGAAGCCCCCAAAATGTTTTCTTTTTATTCTCTACAGTTCTTAGCGTAACATGTCACTTGATATTTAATTGAAATGAAAATTATGATTTAAAATATCTTCATGTAAATCCATTAAAACAGTATCAATACTTATCAGTACATGAAATTCACATTACTAGATCATGAATATGGCATTTGAGATGAGAACACTTCCTTCTTCCACTCCATTCCTTTGTAGTTGCAATTATCTTTTGAGAGGAAATATACCATCCCCTTGACAATGCTGAGATTATAACTTCAGAAATTTCCAAAGGAATGAAAATGGATCTTTTTCCTCTGGAGCAGGCCACTTCTTCTGCCTCTCAGGTCAACCCAATGCCCTAGGAGTCTTAAGACATTTTTAAAGAAAGAAATGGCTTTGCGAATATAAAGGAAGTCTGAACTGAAAAAAACCTAATGAAGAGGTAAAATTTAATAAGACAGCTATTTCTTGCTAAATGATTTATGTGCTGACTGGGCTGATGCCCCTTCACAAGTAGAGTGTGGGATGTGTCCAGGCTCCTTTGTGAAGAATGAACTCCACCACATTTTCCTTGAGAGGCAAGCGAGGAACTTAGGTTGAGCATTTGGTGTGAAGGATTTCAGAAGTGGCTCAATTTAGCTAACTTAAGATTGAAATAGTGAGAAAACCAGTAAGATCCCAAAGGGAAAATTCTTTCTTCTGTAAAAACTCATCTTTTGCCCCCAAAATGCTTGCTTTGTAGTACAGAAGGAACTCTTGGAGCTGTGATTTTAAATCAGTTGCTATCGTTCTTGCCCAAAGGGCAAGAATAAACCTGAAACTCATCAGCCATGTAGTAAAATTATATCTGTTAATAAAATGCATTTTTTCTTCGTAGAAAGTACTACTATATGTTCTGTAAGTGATCTCTAGGTTTCATAATAATTATTCTGCATTTATGGTTAAAACAATTAAAAACACTTATCAAGTACCTAGGATGTATACAGAATGATACTAGGTATTATGAAAATATCATACGTGGACAACCCTACAGACTCTTGTCTTGAAATATAACATAAATGCTGAAAATATTCATGAAAGTAAAGATTGGGGAAACTAATATCTTCTTTCTACTTTTGGTTGCCTTTTTCTATTATTAGTGATAGGAAGGGCATAAAGGAACAACTTTGGTTTAATAAGCTTATCAATAAAAAAATAAGTAAACATTTTGGAATGTACATAACAGCTGCATGTTTTAAACAAAGTAGACAGCATCTGTTGAGACAAGAGAGAAGCCAAATTATGATCTGTTCTTCCTTCTCAATGGTCTATGTCCAACAGAGGCATTTTGAGAACTCTAGTAAACTATTCAGGTATGAAAATAGAAGCTAGTGTATTTGTGTTAATGGAAAAAAAAAAAGAAAAGAAAGAAAAGCTTTTGATCATTGGATTCGTCTCTAGCCCCTAAAGAAAGGTACTAAACAGTGTTAAGAGAAACAAAGGAAAATATGAGCTGCAAGCACATCCTTGAAGACAAAGTCCTGATGAGTTTTCATACAAGACCAAAGGTTTGGGATAGAACGCAGCCAAGAGTCATTTACATGGGAGTGGAAGAGATGCTTTTGAAATGAAATCGCTCTAGCTTAAAAGTTATAGAATATAAAAGACTCAGTTTTTAAGTGTGATGAGAAGAGATACTTTGCATTTATACGTACAATTACCTCAGTTTTCAACAGCAAGGGAAAAGTTTCCTTTTTTAGGTGTAAGAGCTCCAAATAGCCTTGTAGTCTACATTAAATGTCCAGTGCCCCCTTCCTTCACAAAACTCCTCTGGTTCCTTTAAGTCACTGAATTCCAAATATTCATTGGGGTACCAGAATTAGTCCCCATTATTATATTCATAAATTAATCCTAAATAGATTATAATACTTCAAAGTTGGCTTCTCATTTTCCCTTTTAATTCTACAGTATAGTTTATACTTTTCACTAGAGTTATTAATAATATTAAAATATTGGGTAGCAGTTGCCTGCACAGCTGAGGAGGAAGTGCATACCCAGGCATAGGCATGCAGATGCATAGTGAAACCCAAATACATGATTGGGTTAGTCTCAGAAATAATCCTACCCTGTTATTGTTTTATAAAGGCCTAAATTAGGTTGGCATAAATACAAAAATAGCATTCATTTTTATTTATGCATCTTGAATATGCTTTTATAAATATGTCAAATGAACATATTTTGAGAGTTTAATGTATTCTATAATTCTATTCCTAGATAAACATACTCTTGAGAAAAAAAAAAAAAGAGAAATAATTATTCCTTGATTCATTCCAAATTAGCTGAAGGACCCAAAACATAACAAAGCAAATGATGAATGCAAATAAGGAAAGACTCCCCGTATTGCTTTCCTTCAGCCCCAGATTTATTAGACAATGAATATATGAAAATAAGTAATGGCTTTCTACACAGATCTTTTTTTTTTTTTTTTTTGCGGTACGCGGGCCTCTCACTGTTGTGGCCTCTCCTGTTGCGGAGCACAGGCTCCGGACGCGCAGGCTCAGCAGCCATGGCTCACGGGCCCAGCCGCTCCGCAGCATGTGGGATCTTCCCGGACCGGGGCACAAAGCCGTGTCCCCTGAATTGGCAGGCGGACTCTCAACCACTGTGCCACCAGGGAAGCCCTCTATACAGATCTTGATCCATGCTGGTGGACTGACTGCTTGGGTGTCCCCAAGGGAAGCATTGGTAGCCTGAGCTTTACAAAGACCAGAAAAAGCAAGTAGGGATATTATAGTCGTTTGGGCTGTCTTTTTAGATAGCTGCTAACTTGCCAGGTTAAGGAGAAAAATGAACAATTCACTTAAAGGTGGCCTTAATTAGGTAAATTTCATTTAAAGTATCTTTTCAAAAGATACTTTTTTGTATGAGAGAAGTTTATTAATCTTTATGGCTCTAACGAGGAAGGTCTTTGTTAAATATATGAAGAAACTTGTAGACACTGTAGTAATATATTCACTCCATGTCTTCCAGAAACCAAAATCTTTATTCTGAATAGTAGGATTGGGTTTCTTTGCATCTGGCTGGAGGTGTTTTGTTTTGTTTTGTTTTGTTTTCCTTAAATGAAATCGTCATCATGGTCTGAAAACTGGTGGGCAAAGGACCTCCCCACTCAGGATTTACGACGTTACCCTCTGATGAAAACCTACTAACTTGCGTGGCATATCCACTCTAGGTTAGAGGATATGGAATGATGGTGCGATTACAAATTCCACTCATAGGAAAGGCAATTATTTTGATGACCGGAACATGTTTATTCTCAAAGATATCAGAACATAAATTAAAATGTTAGATACTCAAGCTGACACCTGGAAAAATAAAGGTTTTTCCCAGTGTGTATGGTAGATATTTGCCGCTGATAAATTCATAAAATGCATCTTTTTCTTAGTGTTGTCACCAGCAACTCTCCCAGACACCTGAAATTTCCCTGCTTTTAAAATGCACTTAAGGTTACGTGAGGTATAAGAGAGACATTTGGAAATTGCAACGTTTGGAAGTAGTTGATAGCGATTGTGTGGAGATTCTAACAATAGCCAAGGTGCCTTTGGATCCTATTTGCTTTTACTAATGCCTTGATCATAAATTAGAGTCTTGTTACATTTGCTATTCCATTTAGGAAATTGTTGCTTAACAGGACCCTAGTCAGCTTAGAAAGGTAATATACTTCCAGAATTGCCTAATTTTCTCACCTTCAAAGGATTAGCTAATATAAGAACTTTTTCTGTTGACTCTATCTTTAAAGAGCTAGGTGGCAGTAGAGAAAAAAAACTGTATCTGGAATTGCACTGAGTTAGTTGGATTCTCCTGAGGGTGTGCCCATTGGATAGGCAGTCTAGCAGCTCTGGGGATCCCAGGTCAGCCCCAGTAGAGGCAAAAAAAAGCCTCTGAGCTCCAAGACCTTGTAAATTGTCACTTTAGCCTGAACAAATCCTGGAGAGTACAGATGTGATATACTTCAAGAAATAAGTCTAGCTCGAGACCCCAGCCCCTGCAGGTACCTTCCGCTCTCCTCCAAGACTAAGTAAGAAAGAATAGAATCGGTTGCTGAATTTCCTAAATCTCAGTGCCTTCTTTTTTCTCTGTTTTGAATTTAATTTTCATCTTTTAAAACGTTATATGCAGTAAGATTCACTCTCTGGCATATATTTTTATGAGTTTTAACAAACGCAGAGTCATATAACCACCACCACGATTAAGATACAGAATAGTTCCATCATTCTACCCCCATTATGCTACCCCTTTGTAGTTGAACTCGTTCCCCATCCTTAATAGAGAACAGAATTATTCTCTGTAGTTTTGTCATTTCCAGAATATTGCATGAGTGGAATCATACAGTATACAGCCTTTGAGTCCGTCTTCTTTTGCTTACCGTAATGCATTTGAGGTTCATTCAAATGCAGTATATATGATGGATAGATAGATGTTCTTGCATGTATCAATAGCTTATTCCTTTGTATTGCTGAGTAGTATTCCACTATATGGATGTACCACAGTTCATCTATTCCTCAGCTGAGGGACATTGGGTTCTTGCCAGATTTGGGCAAATATGAACAGTACATTCAGGGTTTTGTGTGAACATGGATTTTCATTTCATCTGAAATACCTAGGAGTAGAATTCTGGGGGTCATATGACAAGTATATGTTTAACTTTGTGGGAAACTGCTAAGCTGTTTTGCAGAATGGCTGTACGATTTGGCTTTTACACCAGCAGTTCATGAAAGTTCCACTTGATCTACATCCTCCTTTGCACATGGTATTGTCAGCCTTTTTTTTTTTTTTTACTTGTTTGTTTAGTTTAGTTTTTATTTTAGCCATTCTAATAGGGATACAGTGATATCTCATGGTGGGTTTAATTTGCATTTCCCTAAAGACTAATGAGATTGTGTATTTTTTCATGTACTTATTTTCCATTTATATATCCTCTTTAGCCAAATGTCCATTCAAATCCTCTGTTCATTTTTAATTGAGTTGTTTATTGTTGAGTTTTGAGAGTTCTTTAGATATTCTGGATATCAGTTGTTTGTTAGGTTTGTGGTTTGGAGATGTTTCCTCCCCATGTATGGCTGGTCTTTTCATCCTCTTAGTGTCTTTCTCAGAGCAAAAATTTTATCTTGATAAAATCCAATTTATCAGCTTTTGTCTTTCATTGATCATGCTATTAGTACTAAATCTAAGAAATCTTTACCTAATCCAAGGTCACAAAGATTTTCTATTACGTTTTAAACGAAAAAGTGTATCATTTTTTATATCAGTGCCCCTTTTAATTAGGCCATTAAGTACTCTGTGAATTCTGAGTATTGTAAATGGACATAGAAAATTTAAGATGTCAGAGAAATTTTTAAATGCCCAATTAGATTTTTAGCTCCTTGAGTCAAAGGCTACATCTCCCAGTGACATCACTGTGCCTCACCCTAACCCCATCCTTGTCAGCAGCTAGGTGTCCAATAAACACTTATTAAGAACTGATATATCCTCTTGGAGAAGCAAACCTATTATTTCAGCATTGTGTAGTACAAGAAGGATAGGCTTTCAATCAGTTCTAAGTTCAAATTACAGCCCCATGCCTTTCTGGCTCCATGATCTTGGGAAAGAATTTACTTTAGTTCTTTGTGATGAGTTTTCTGACTTAAAAATATGGACTGATGGGCGTCCCTGGTGGCGCAGTGGTTGAGAGCCCACCTGCCAATGCAGGGGACACGGGTTCGTGCCCCAGTCCGGGAAGATCCCACATGCCGCGGAGCAGCTGGGCCCGTGAACCATGGCCGCTGAGCCTGCGCGTCCGGAGCCTGTGCTCCGCAACGGGAGAGGCCACAACAGTGAGAGGCCCGCATACCGCAAAAAAAAAAAAAAAAAAAAATATGGACTGATAATGCATTCCAAGGTCTTTGTGAGAATTAAATGTGGTAACATATGAAAGTGTCTTCGTAGTGCGTGGCATATACTGGAAACTCCATAAAAAGTTATTTTCTCCCTTTTTTCTTTTTCCATCCAGTCCTAAATATGTCTATGTTTACAGTCAAATAGCTCTGGTTCTGAATAACTGAAATCTCCAACATGCTATGAATCAATATATTCCACATCTGCAGTTTGAATATATTCTTTCATGTACGCATGATTTTTTAGCAAAGATGACTAAGATGGTTCCACGTGGCCATTTTCAACAGGTTTTCTTAGAATAACTGTTTTACTGTACACAAGTAGAGGGAATGAAAAGGGGCCACGTTAAAATGGGGAGTAGTCAGAAGGAAAACCCAGGAGTGTAGCATTCATGGGAGAGTCCCCGTCTCACTCATGTTTGGAATTTGGCTGGGCAGTTTTAATCAGCACCTGGCAATCCATAAGTTAACTAATAATTAAATACAAATGGGAGAAAAATGGTTCTGCTTAGGATTTGCTTATCAGATCATTACCAATAACTTAGTGTATGTAAGTTATACTACCTTTTATTAATATCTCAACTCTTTATTAAACTAAAAGGGTTTTTCTATGTAAAATAGCTCATTAGTGGATGACTGAGGGGATCAAAAAGGCTAGCATAGTTTCTAGTCCCAGATATCAGGTTGGTAAACTGGATAATCAAAATCATTTTGCTTGATTGGCAGGCTACAAAGTAAGCCCCCAGATTAGTTAGTTTAAAAGCACAGACCAACACAATATCTTTAAGTGCTCTTGAAATTGGTTACTTTGAGAATTGACCTGAAAAGAAGATCATGATGACATTTTGTCTAATAATAGTGCTATGCCTTAAGCATTTGCTCAATGCCAGGAAGTGTCACTGAAGCTTTTTGTACATTATCTCACTTAATTATTATAACAACCCTGTGAAATGGCTATTATTTTATGAACAAGCAAATTGCAGGCTGAGGTTAAATATCTGCTGTAGGTCACACTAATAAATGACTAACTCAGAATTTGAACTCAAGTCTGTGTAACTGGAAAGCCTCTTTTTAACTGCTATCCATTATCACCTTATCCTGCATGGCTTACAACTTGTGGAAGTATGGATAGAAATGCTCTCTAAAACATAGAATCTCAATTTTGAAGACCCAGTGAATCAGGAATGTACCTAAGTTTTAGATACGCACAAGGCCTTTGGATTAGGCGCATATGTATTTCCATTTGCAATTACAAGATTAAAGGTCACTCTAGTTTTATGTTTCCTTATTAACATCCTAAACATTTTAGCACTTACAAATGCATATCATACCAAGTATGTTACTCTTCTCAAACTCATCTAAACATATTCAGTGTTACTGATTAAATTTTATCAATATCTGTCAAGAGGTAATTGTCATTTAATAGAGCTGTCCAAATGTTTCCTAATTTCCTAAATGCAGAATTTCCCCAGCCAGAAGAAAACATTCCCTTAACCCCTTAGGCAGAGACAATATGAAGCCTCTACTATCACTTTTAGCAAAAATTCCTCTGAGTTTCTTCGTGAAAGGACAATATCCTATTCACTGTGGTATAGTGCATTGATTTAAGGAAAGAATCAATTAATGATTGTTGGGTTGAGGTATGAATGAATGAATGAATGAGTGAATGAATGTGGCAGTTGGCAAATTTTAACTCAGTAAATATTTTTAGGATGAACAAATCAATTAATGAATTCATCTATTTACAAATTTTAGCTCATAGAGCAATAACTTTACCCACTTAGAATGAATTTTAGAACAAGATCATTTAGAAGCAACTTTTGATACTGTATATATTATGTTTGAAGGTATAAACACAAATATATAATATTTGCATATATGTATTTATGGTACATATATATATTTTTAAGGAAAACATTAGTATCAAACTTACCTTGCCCTAATTTACTATGCATTTTCGTGATTTTAAATTTATAGCTCATGGATATGTCTCCATGACTGGCACTTTAAAATGGTTTACTATAAACTAGATCAGCTCTGCAAAGAACTGCATAAAAGATGCATGAAATAATAGAAGTCACAAGCAGCAGACATATGTTAGGTTTGGGGCCTTATATAGGCCAAATGATAAGTGAAAAATAGGAGGAAGAAATTAACTGCAGAAAAGCAAGACATTGCCTATATGGTAGCAGTCGGACTCTCCAATTCTACATGAACTTCCCTAAGTGAAAGTTACAAAATTCAGTGAGCACAAAATTCTAGACTCCTTTGGCAGATTTCTCGCTCCACATAGGCTGCTAAACTACTGTACTTCAGGATTTCTGGAAAGAATTTCAAAGGCAGTGGGAACCACATCCAATCATATATATTTTTTTGATTTTTCATCACTCTTTTGCATACTTATTAGCTGATTCCAAAGTAAAACAACTTGGGGGAAACCATAACCAAGTCCAAGTGGTCGTTTATTCTTGCCAATCTACTAATCTGGAGGAGACTTATTCTTCTGACCTAAAAAGGTCCAAACCCACGCCTGGAAGTATGGCTCATCAGCTTATTGAAAGGTTAAACTGATAGCTAGCTATTCTGAATACTCAATACTCATTTGTTTATTTGTTGAACCATCATGTGGCTGTTAAGCAGGTGATAATAAAATCACTGAAAAAGTAATTTCTCATTTGTTCAAGAATCCCATGTTACAGTCAACCAACTATGTGACCTAGTATGTTCAAATTTTCTAACAATCATCATTTGAATATTTACTGTTAACATTACAATAAACATGGATTAAAGAGCCAAAGTCCCCTACCTTTCTTATACCTTGATCCCAGCAAGCACCTATCAAAATGAGAATATTACTGAAAAGATTGAAGAACGATTTTCCTTGCCGTTGTCATTCCCAGAGTTTTATTTTTCTATATGAAAATGGAGAAACCATTATCCTTTCGATATTTGCTTCTGTAGCTCCCCTGTGTTTATTCTTAAAACTTGAACTGAAGCTAATGAACTGGGTTTTCTTAATTACATTAATAAACTTATTAAAAATCAAACTCACTAACAATCAAAAGAATGCAAATTAAAGTAGCAATAGGATATTATCATTTGCCTTTCAGAGCAGAAGCACTAATTTTTTTTCATTTATTTATTTTCTGTGCGACCTCTATAGATACGACTTTTTTTCAACTCTTAATATTATTTATTTGTGCTTACCTTATATTTTTTTCTTATTGACATTGACAGAGATATGTCAATTTTACCTGTATTTTCTTTTTTTTTTCTTTATTGGAGTATAATTGCTTTACAATGGTATGTTAGTTTCAGCTTCACAACAAAATGAATCAGTTATACATATACACATGTTCCCATATCTCTTCCCTCTTGCATCTCCCTCCCTCCCACCCTCCCTATCCCACCCCTCCTGGCGGTCACAAAGCACCGAGCTGATCTCCTTGCGAAGCACTAATTTTTAAATGATACTGTTTAATGCTGATGAGGTTACTTTAGGTAATCCTTCCCATGTGCAATTTGTAGTAGGAAATTTAACCTTCCTGGAAAACCTAATGTTTCTGCCTTTTTAACCAATAATGTGAGTTCTAGAACTCTATAAGAAGGAAGATAAATATAAATGCAGATAAAGATTTGGGAATAAGGAAATTCTTTATGCTGTTATTTGAGACAAAAATTTTAAACCAGTTAAATGTTCGCAGTATGAAATTAGTTAAATTATACTATATACAAATGATGGCATATTTTCTATCCAGTAAAAGGTGTATTTACAAAAAATGATGAAACGCTCATAATATAATGTTACATAAAAATATAAACTGTTGGGCTTCCCTGGTGGCACAGTGGTTGGGAGCCCGCCTGCCGATGCAGGGGACACGGGTTCGTGCCCCGGTCCGGGAAGATCCCACATGCCGCGGAGCAGCTGGGCCCGTGAGCCATGGCCGCTGAGCCTGCACGTCCAGAGCCTGTGCTCCGCAACGGGAGAGGCCACAACAGTGAGAGGCCTGCGTACAGCAAAAACAAAAACAAACAAACAAAAAACAACAACAACAACAAAATATATATATATATAAACTGTAAAGAGTATAATTCCAGTTTACTTTTTAAAGTATACACACATAGAGAGAGACAAAGACACACACACACACACACACACACACACATATACACATGGGGGAGGGGAGAGGGGTTGTATATGCATGTGTATATGGAAACCAGACTCAAAGGCAGACCATCCAAAACCAGAGATATAGTGGTTATCCCTGAGCTATAGATGATACTCTTTTCTTTCTTACACTTTTCTGTAATTTCTGGATTTTGTACCCTCAACTTATAATACATATACTTGGAAAATAATTATTTTTAATTAGCTCATGAGACCCCAGCATTATATAAATGAGTGACATGGAATATAAGATTACCAAACCACGAAAGTAGGAGGATAATCAATTTCAAAGGAAGACTGTGAGATACAGTATTAAGCACGATTATTTTATAATTTTTAAGGGCTCCTCTCCTAGTGAGTGATTTTAACTCTGGTTAAAGTGCTGTTTAACAAAAGGAATTTTTAAATAGTGTATTTCGAGCATTCCCCAAGGTTCCTGCTGTTTAGACTATAAATAAGATTATGCAACATTGGATTTTTTTTTAATTTAATAGTATTCACAGGGATCTTAGGAAACTTAAACAGAGATGCTTCCATACCCAAATACATGAAGAAATAACACTACGTGTGTTACCAATTTCTACACATCTGATTACTTTGTGTAACCAGCAGTGTCTTCTATAAATCGGACAATAATAGGAAATGTGCTTTTATTACAGGCAGAGCTCTGCTCTAGGTACGGTTGAAAGACCCAAGAGAAACAATCAATAGGGTCCTTACCCTTCAGGGGTCTGTAACCAAATGAAAGAAACCAGAGTACAAAAAGAACATCAGAAAATGTGTTAGGCAACTGTACAAAGAGATGGTTATGTAAATATGGGCACACACACACACACACACACACACACACACACAATGACAGGTATCTAGGATGCTTTCCCACCTCCACAGAGATGTTTCTGACTTTTGTAGTCATGCTCAGCACCTCCAGACCTGGATGTTCTCTCTCCCATCTTAGGGATTATGTCATTCACATGCCTAGAACATAGATGTGAAAGATGAGGGATTCTGGCCATGTAAGCCATGTGAGGGGGTGTTTTGTGGGGAAAATTCCACCCCATTTTCCCCCAACCATCCCTTCATGGAAATTAGCATGGTTTAGAGGAAAATCCGTAACCTTGGAATTAGAAGACCCCGTCCACATCCCAGTTCTGACACTTACTGAGTTTCTTGAACATGGGAAAATTACATTACCTTACTAAACCTGTCTCCTCTTCTTTAAAGTGTGAATGACAGAACTGATGACACACGGTTTTCTGAGCAGTAAATTAGAGAACACAGGTGAATGAGGTGGTGCAGCAATGACCCCATCAAAGGCACTCGGTAAGCTTAGTTGAAATTGGATTCAGAGCCTGGATGTGGATTAACCAGCAGTGCTTCTCTGTATCTGACATACTCTTTGACAAACATGTCACAAGAATCTATTTTATTTTCATCGGCTCCCTGCCTTGGTTTCCTAGTCTGTGAAATGGGACATTGTATAACTTCAATTTCTGCTTTCTAAACATCTGAGGGTCTACAGTGAGAAATATGATTTAGATCATAAGACAATTGGGAGTAACATTTAGAAAAACTTTCTGAATTCCTCTTGCCATTGTGCACCTTGAGTTTGGTATTATTTGGCTTTGTTTTGTCTTTGAAAAAAAATGCTTAGAATTCTGTCTTTCAGTTCTGGTCTCCACTTATATGTGTTTCTTCTCTGTGTACGTGCTAAGGTTTTTTTGTTTTGTTTTTGGTTTGTTTTGTTTTTTAAGGTCAAGTAATGATCTTCTCATATGGAGTAAAAGTAGATTGTAGTAACTTCCCAGTGACTACTGGAGAGAAGAGTAAGAGACAATTAAAATCACATTGAATTTTTCTGAGTATCAGGCACATATCAGATTTAACTTGGAACTAAAAATATATAATCCCACTGTTCAGTAGAGTTTGGGGAAAATAGAGTTTATAATAGAGTTTTTGTAATAACAGAGATGTAAAATGAACAAGTAAACAAACTACATATATGGACATGACACTTGATGACATTTATTAGTATACCAATTGCTAATGATCATTATGAATCATCGTATCTACCAACTAAACACTTTAGGAAAAACAAAACCTCCTATGATATTGTTATAGCGTTCCTCCAAAGGAGGACATTTACAGTCTCCTGAGAACAATTAAAACAATATGACGTATTTGTACCTTGATGTCTCTAACAGTGTATTGTCATTAATTACCAAGTATATTTCAAGCACTGAGTGGATTTACTCCATTGGGTCCATAAGCCTAGAACAATGGTTCTCAACCAGGGGTGATTTTGCCCTCAGGGGATACTTGGCAATGACAGAAGACATTTTCCTCTGTCACAACTGACTGGGAACATGTAGTGGCTAGAGACCAGAGATGCTGCTAAACATCCTACAATGCACAAGTCAGTCCCCACAACAAAGAATTATCTAGCCCAAATTGTCAATAGTTCCGAAGTTGAAAACCACCGGCCTAGAACAAGCATGAATTTAGGGATGATCTGTAACATATCCGTTCATCCAATCCATGTGTTTTGAATACCAATGCTAGGTACGACAAAAAGTGTAGACGTTTGGTGGATGTACATTTGTGGTTGAATAATAAACTAGGAAACAGCTTTTCCTCCTTAACTCTGAATCAGTTCACCATTTACTTGCTTCACCTCTCTTGTATTCTACTTTACTTCTATTGTCACCTCTGCATTTTTTTCTCCTTTTCCTTTCCCTGCTTCTCCCTTCCATCAACTCCGTGTCCATTTTCTTCTTCTGTTTCCCTATGACCCACGCTACACCTTTCCTCTCCTATACTTTTCATCTTCCTGTCCTTTTTTTCCTTTCCTCTAGGATTGAAGTGCTTGAACATTCTTCCTCATCAGTGCATAAATTGTGTGGAAACACAGAACTAAGTTTTATGTATAGTGGACACAAAGAGAAGAGTCTGTATGCTTCTTCCATTAGCAGGTAAAATAGAGACCCAACAGCTACTTCGATATTTTGTTTCTTCCCTCCTTAGGATTTGGAGACAACCTTGGCATTGAAAGTAACTTATGTATTTATGTCCTTTCAATAAGCAGAACCTTGTGGTTTCTTGTGGACCACATTTTCACAGGAAAAGAGAACTTATAAAGGAGTATCAACCTGCACAAATGGGAGGGATGGCAAATCCTTTGGAGTGAAATTCTTAGGGATTGATTAAAATGTTAAAGCAAACCATTTTCTCTGACTTATCCCATTCTGCTAGAATGAGGGGTGGGCCAGTCAGAGCGACTCCCTAGTACCTCCTTGGAAAGTCAGGGTACCTGGGCTGATTCTTACACCCATCTTTATCTCCTGATGGGACACCTATCAATTAACAAAGACATCAAATGCAAAGATTTTGGTCACAGAATTGGGAGGAGGCTAGATCTCTGCAGGTGTACTATCACCTGAGAGTCCAGAAGAGCCTTAAGAGGGACTTACCCAAGCAGAAATGCATCTTTTTTCATTCATTCACATTTTTCATCCCTTCATTGAATGTAACTAGATGCCAGACATAGGTGAAGTATTTGGACAACAATGTCCAGGTTATTTTTTTTTTTTCTCTTTCTCTCCACACATTTCTTCAGTCTTTTTAAACAGGCCACGTAGCAGAAGAAGGACATTTGGAGCCACTTGGAATTGCTTGTCGTGTGTAGATTATCAGAATTTAGTGGTTTGCATGATGAGAAGGGAATGGCAGACTCATCAGGAAGGTAGTAGAAGTATTTCAGGTTGGTAGATATTTTAAGACCAACAGATTTCTTTAAGTTACCTGCTGTGATAGGTCCATTTTCTTTCTATTGTGGAAAGGCTCTGACTTGCATAAAATATATCCACAGTGATTTCCTGTTTTTCTGATGCAGTTAGCCCTGATCAATATGCTTTTTTTCCGTCGGTTAGTATTTACTGATCATAGCTACTACATCGAGAATGACTGTTGAAATACAAATTCCTTGGTATGCACGCTCAGAGAAGCTATTAGTGCCTCTCACTAATTTGTAGGTACTGGTCATTTCATGTGTCCACGGGCTCTGTGCTTCAGTGCCCAGCAGGCAAGGCCAAATATGAATGTCAGTTTATGAAAACAGCCGTCAAAAAGAACAGTAAGAACCAGAGCATCACATATTGTATTGTTCTCACAGTGCCACTCAAACTCATAACTTATTAATTTCAGAGTAATCACTGGATGAGAGAGTTTGGTCCATCTGTTCAGAGAATTGTGGAAAACTATTAAAAGAATTTACCACATATGTAATCCCTTCCACTTAATATCACACATCCTAAAAACATTCAGCTTTTTAAAATGTATATCAAAATGTCAATGTGAAAGTGAGGACCATTATTTGCTGGCTAACTGCCAAGGTCTGTCTCACTGAATGGATCACAGATCTCAAGGAAGTTTCAAAGAGACTCAAGAAAACATCACACAAGAGTTCATTTTTTATCTTTGCTGTGTTACATCCACCATATTCAAGACAGTACCTCAAGACAGAGAATCAAGTTTGCAAAGCAGCTTTTGCAAACAGAGACTTCCTGTGACGGAAGAGTCTCGAATGACAAATGTTTATGGATAATATTGCATTGCACACAATGGTTTAGATCAGCGCCTCCAAGCTGGTGTGCTGCAATACTGAACTCTGAGCCCTAGGGATGGCTCATGGGGCCCGGAGTGACCAGAACCCCTGGTCCAGTCATCTCCAGACATGATCAGCTTTGACCATTGACCCCGATGTGCTGCTCTAATAGCTTTTCCTGTATGTGTATTGGCATAGAAAAGGTTGAGAGCTCTGCTTTCAACGATCAACTTTAGTAATCGTGATCTAAGGAAGACAGACATTCTGTACTCTGAAAGGCCCACTAAAATTGTAAGAACTCACAAAGAGAAGACATCTATTATGATGACATCTCTACACAGCTGTCTGTTGTTAAGCACTTTCAATAAATAGTCAATTCCCACAGTAGTTCTCTGCCCATAAAGCTCCCAGGGACTCTCACATCTTTTTGTTAGTACATCTTGACACACTCTTACAGATGCACACTTTGTCGATAAAGCCTGACTTATTGACTAAATTGCTATACTTTAGAAGCATAGCTGTCCCCTGGAATTGTTTCCTGCCACTACCAAAATGCCACTTTTCTGAAAGCAGAGAAGTGATCCCTGCTGAAGTTTCAGTGATGGACTTCAACTCTATTTCAGCTCTGCAGGTGTTATCATACCTGACAGGCAGCCTGAGTTAGTGTGGAGGTGTCACTCTATGGTCATTGACAGAATGCACCAAAAGGGACCAGGGAAAGGCTTTTCAGAGTTAACTACAAAAGCTGTGATGTTCTTGTATGTAAATCACATGGCTGAAGACTGTGGAAGAAAGTTCTTTCAAATAAAAAAAAATTTTTTTTAAGGCATTTCAAAGTTGAAGATCTCCAACAGGCTATAGGCTATTCATTTCTTTCAGTAACACTAGGAATGGCCCAATAAATGGGGATGCCACGTTGTGGAGGGAGGCATCCTGCAGTTCTTGGGTAAATCTGTGTGTTCCACAATACTTTGGCTTTCTAGAAGTTGAATATGAAATATAACCCCATGGATTTGTTATCTTTGCTTTTATTTTTCAAGCCAACATTAGCTTGAAAGCACTAGAGACTGGAAAGTGTTAGAGTCGCATGCTGTTAAAAACACATGGGAATGAAGTACTGATACATGCTACAACACGGACCAACCTTGACATCACTATGCTAAGTGAAAGAAGCCAGACACAGACGGTCACATATAATTCCACTTATATGTAATTTCTAGAATAGGTAAATCCATAGAAACAGAAAGTTCTTGGTGGTTCCAAGGGCTGGAGGGTGGGGAGCATGGAGAGTGACTGCTTAGTGGGTACAGGGTTTCTTTTTGGGGTGATGATGAAAAGATTTTGGAAGTTAGCAGAGGTGGTGGTGCACAACGTGGTAAATGTACTGAATGCCACTGCATTGTTCACTTAAAATGGTTAATTTTCTCTTATGTGAATTTCACCCCAGTTAAGAAAAATTAAAAATACACATTCAGAATCAGAGAACTGCAATATTAGATAAAACAACAACACAATGAAAGAATCTCCTCCTCTGAGTGAATGTAGTATGTTATCTCAATTATTCCATAAATAAAATAAGTAATTATACACCATTCCTGACTCCTGGAAGGAAAGTTATTTGAACAGAGTATGTGCTTTAAGATTCTCAGTAGAGGGCTTCCCTGGTGCAGAAGTTAAGAATCAGCCTGCCAATGCAGGGGACGTGGGTTCAAGCCCTGGTCTGGGAAGATCCCACATGCCACGGAGCAACTAAGCCCGTGCGCCACAACTGCTGAGCCCCACATGCTGCAACTACTGAAGCCCATGCGCCTAGAGCCCGTGCTCTGCAACAAGAGAAGCCACTGCAATGAGAAGCCCACGCAACCCAACGAAGAGTAGCCCCTGTTCGCCGCAACTAGAGAAAACCCGTGCAGCAACGAAGACCCAGTGTAGCCAAAAATAAATTAAATTAAATAAAATTTTTTAAATCCATATCAGAAAATAAGAAAGACCTAAAATCAATATATATATAAAAAAGATTCTTAGTAGAGAAGTATGCAAGTATTTTTCTAAATATAATTTCTAAAAGCTGGAATCATTTGTGAAACCTTCCTAAATAGGTGAGTCTAATTATATTATCTTTCCAAGTCCCTTCAAAAGCTATGTTTACAAGATAATGAAATTGTCTTATTAGTAAGAATAAAGAGAATAACAAGAATACATTCAAGAAAGAAACATTTTAGATTAAATAATAGAGCTTCTGACTATATGATTCTTTTGTTACTGGAGAGTTCTCCCTCATGTATGGGCGTGGAGTCTGGTGGGACATTTGATTTGTGGTGGCTGGCAGAGAACACGAAACAGGCTGTGTGCTGCAGGTCGGCACTCACGGGGAATAAGGTAGACAATTTTAAAGTTACTATTTCTGCCTTCTGTTATGCCCCCCCCCCAATCTCATACGAAACAAGTAAAGTTTGAAAGAAAAGGAAAAGTGATTAGAAAGAATAAAGAGGGTCCAAAAAACGTAATACCTTTTTCAGTGAGGTTTAATCACTGAACTCAACTACACAGAGGAAAACAATGCCAAATGTTAGTGGCCCACCAGGGGATATTGTTCTATGTATCTTCGTGTTAACTACATCTGATCATGATGAGAAAAGGTGGTAGAAGCTGAGAGTCCATGCCATTATTATTTCCTTGAGGCAAGTGAGGTGCGAGAGCCATCATACTCCCTTCACGCCTCCCCCTAACGCCTGACTCGGAGGCACCATGTGATGCTTCCACCAGCAGAGTGGGAGTTATTTTTCTGGAATCTGAAAGAAAAAAAAAAAAGTTTAATCATTTTCCACACATTTTCTTACCATGAAGCTAGTTGGGAATTTATTTCCTTATCCCCAACAGAGCTGATGCCTTTAAGAGCAAATACTAAGGAAGGGTGAGGTGACTGCTTAGCATGAGGTGGAGCAGATGGGGAAGAAACCTTCTGATCCCGTCTAGGTAGCTCCCCAGAGATTCCCGGGAGGGCAGGTCAAAGAAACAATGTTCCCTTCTAGCTAATCTTGGTTTCAAATGCCAAGTCCTGCAGGCAGGTGAAATGAAATTCAGCAAAGTTTCTGCGGTCATTAACTTCCTCTGTCTTAAGGACACCCCCCATCTCATTTGATTTAAAAGCAGTTTTTCCAGGCCAGTAACCTCTGGCAGAAGCCAGGGCTGGTGATTGCATAGAGCAGAAATAACATGACCATTAGCCATGGCAACAGGGGAGGGTCGGCCTGGGGAGTAACCACCAATAGTAAATGGGTATGACAGAGATGGCATGAGGAATTCCAAGCTGGGACTAATGGCAGAATTCCAAGCCACCTTATCTAGCCTGTTTCCTTCTCAAACTCCAACTTATTGCTCCCTGACTCTGTTCCCCAAGCTGTCCCCAGAGTACTGAATTCCAGCAGACCAGCTCAACTGCACCCAGTGCACAGGCTGAGTGATTAGCATACACGGTGGCCCCTGTCACTGGGCCGGCAGGTTGGTGGCCAACCACAGGGAGATTTATGCACCTCTGAGGAGTCCTGTGGGCACACTTAGTTGCAGACAGTGTTCATAGCCTATTGCTTTTGCAGAGCTTTGAAGCCACATCGTTTTTTTTCATGACAGTATAAACATTCATGGAGGTAAAAAAGGATAGAGTTGTCCACGTACTGCTAATTAGCATGTTATTTTTAGAAAGCGTTCAGGCACTGCAAGAGCTAAATGAAATGATCATGACCTTTGAGCTAGTATTCCCCACCTTGGAGAATTATCTAAAGAAAGTAGCTTTTAAGCTTACTTGTTCAAAAATGTTTATAACCCCGTTATTTGTAATAGCACATAACTGGAAACAACCCAAATGCTCAACAATTAGGAGTGATGAAACAAACTTTGGAACTTTAATATGATAAACTCTGTGACAGTGAAAATTATGACTATCTGAATTGTGGAAATATTTAGAAAGCCTACGTAAAATGCATGCATATTTAAAAGGAGAGCACACAGTATTCCAAGCACAGTAGGACAAAATGTTACTACGACAATGTGAAAACCACATGTGAACAATGATAACAAGAGAAGAGGCCACCCTCTCATATCTAACTAGTGCTTGGAGTGAATGAGGACTTTGTGTTTTTATGGTAGTTTAGGGTTCGTTTTTTTTTTAAAAAAAAACAACATAAAACTGTAAAGCTGTTTTAAAGTACAACACTTAAAGATAGTATTTATTACTGTTGTGTAAAAAGCATTGAAACGAACCACATGTGTTAGTCTGCCCGTTCATTTGATGTGCACTTCCAACTTATACCACAAGATCAACGTAAATCTGTGGCCCTGGGGAAGTCAATGCATTAAAATAGTATATAATTGGCCTTACCTAAAAGCAAGTGCTAACTTTGCTTTGAGTAATGATCACCACTTGGTATAAGGCAAGGTCAAGAATTCCATAGCTGAATAATAAAACAAAGGAAGAATCTGAGCCAGAAGACCAGATCTGTAAAAAGCAGATGTGAGGGTCCTGTGGGAAAATGGTCAGGATCAATGGAGCATAGAACAGAGTGAAAACCACCAGATGCACAGCCTGGCATAGAGAATCAACAGAGAAGCTGATTCCAAAAAGGGCTTTATGTTCCAGGTTATCATCCCAGTGCAGCTTTTATTCTCCTTAGTCCTCGTTTTCAGATTTCAGTTGATAGTGACACAGCTCCCCCCTTGGACAGGACTTCTCTTAGGTTTTCTAGAAAGAGTTCACGTGCCATTCCAATCAGGTTCTCAACTGTGTTGCAGTTAAGAAGTCATGTGAATGCTGACTTTCAAATAAATAGTATAATTTTCATTGATGAACACTACAGAGCACTCGTTTATGTAATATTATTAGAAATATTTTATTTCCTATTGCTGAAATAAATCAACTAGCTAATTGGAACAAAATGCATGAGATCCTTGAATGTCATGCTTCACTGAGCATTTAACAGGAGTGCTTGGATCTAGAATTATTCATGTAAAGATTTCCTTATGAATTCAGGGGCCAAACCTCAGAATTCATCTTGCTGCTGAGTTCTCATTTAGGGGACAACATCCATTTTCACTCTGCTCGCTGCTCATGAAGTCAAATGAGAAGATAAAAGCCCTCTGTGAAAGCTGACAAAGCTCTGTTCAGCCCTAGGGCTTTTCTACAACTGCTTTTCCAATTTCATATCAGTAAACTTTTTCCAACTGTTCAAATCAGCAAGAACCATTGATTCATGAGTGATACATTGAAAGCAATTTCCACTGCTCATTTCCAGTCATTCCCACTAGTCAGCTTTTCTGAATCACTATAGCTATTAAGTCAACGCAGATGCAAATGGCAGGTCTGCCTCTTACTCTGAATGAATCTAGATCATTCCTGTTAGTGCACGCTAGTGGGAAGAGGACAATTTTCAGCCGGGAAACCTAGCTGTCAATTCCACCTTGAGTTAGTTGTTCACACACAGAATCTCGGGTTCCTCATCTGTTACACAGGAGTTACAACATCCCTTGCCTTACAGAAAGGTTATAAGGATCAAGTTAAATAAATATGGGGAAATGGTAATGAAGTTCTACAGCATTATTTGATTCTCTTTAAAGGAATGGTGCTTTGGTAGTTAATGTGTTTATTTGGTAGTTGGCTGCATTCTTACTACCCTTGTTCAGGTCTTATTTAATAATGTGACCTTAGGTTGTTGCCAGAAAGAACTTCCTTCTGTTTTTAATCTTCTCTCTATGTTATAATATTTTAGTAAGTTACATGGTAACTTGAAGTAAGTTAAGTGGCAGGTGATAATAAATATAATAATTAAATGTGTATCTTCATTCCTTTATCACATATATGAGCACAGAGCGGCATTTAGGAATATGGAATATTTATAACAAATATCAAGGATGTACTGTTTTATAACTTCCCTTTTGGTTATATATAAGTATCTGCTAGTATTTCTTTTTTTTTTAATGATTGAGTATGAGAAGTGATGTATTGGAGGAGTATACAAAATTATGTGTATATATATGCATATATATACAAAATAACTTCATATTCTCTGCTGGTATTTCTTTGTCAAAACCTCCTGTCTGTTTCTTAGAGACCATGATTCTCACCTACAACCCAGCAAGTACTTAAAGTAAGCATTATCTCTTTGTAGAAATGAGTGGTTCTCAGCCCTGGCTGCAATTAGAAACACCTGGAGAGCTTGGGCCCCATACATATATAAGCTCCTTCCTGGTCCCAGAGATTCTGACTTCATTGGTTTGGGGTGGGTCTCAAGCATGTCTTTTTTTTTTTTTTTTTTTAAGATTCCCACATGATTATATGTACAATCAAGGCTGAGAATCACTGCTGTACCTTCAGTTAGCTAGAAGTAAGAAACCCTTGACCCGTGATTATGATCTGGCCAGTCTGTGTTTTGGCCAGCTGCGAGACCATCAGCGGCCACAGCATGCCTTCGACATGCAATATGAAATATCAACAAAACCACAGACTTCGGAGCCAGCATGGGGAGAAGTCTGGCTTTGCCCCATTCTCACTGTTCCCTTTGGTGAGTGATCTGGCATTCATGTCCTCATCTGTCACATGGAGATAAGAGCACACGTCTTATAGGGCTGCTGTGGGGTTTATATGAAGTATATATACTAGCAAGTACTCAAACGTGATAGCTATAATATTTAAAATAGATAACCAACAAGCACAGGTTATCTCTGCTCAACACTCTGTAATAGCCTAAATGGGAAAAGAATTTCAAAAAGAATAGGTACATGTATATGTATAACTGAATCACTTTGCTATACACCTGAAACTAACACAACATTGTTAATCAGCTATGCTCCAAAAAAAAATTAATTAAAAACCACCATTTATCTCTTAAAAAAATAAATTGTAAAAAGAGAAAAAAAAGATAGCTGTATTGATAATTAGTACAACAAATGAGGTCCCTATTTCCTCATCAGAAGTAAACAAACTGAAAAAAGGAGGTCAAAAAAATTACCTGACACTAAAGCTGGAGAGTTAGGTCTACCATCTCAATCAAATGAAAACTTTCTGGTTCTACGTATCTGATCACATTCCTCTTGAAGAAATTAATTTTTCTCACTGTCTTAAGTCTCTGCTGAGGCCTCAAACCTGACCCATTAAGAATCATGGACCATCCCAATGACAGGTACTTCTCCATCCAAGCGAGGCATGCCAAAGTTTACTGAACTTAGCTCTGTGACCCCCTTAATCACCCTTTCCTGAACAGGGCATGTTGCTAAATGTTGCTGAGCTAGAGCCATCTTTTTTTTTTTTTTTTTTTTAAAGCATTGACTAATTTAATCCTCACATCCACGGTGGCATTGGTACTTTTGTTTTTAATTAATTTATTTATTTTTGCTGTGTTGGGTCTTTGTTTCTGTGCGAGGGCTTTCTCTAGTCGTGGCAAGCAGGGGCCACTCTTCATCGCGGTGCGCGGGCCTCTCACTATCACGGCCTCTCTTGTTGCGGAGCACAGGCTCCAGACGCGCAGGCTCAGTAGTTGTGGCTCACGGGCCTAGTTGCTCCGCAGCATGTGGGATCCTCCCAGACCAGGGCTCGAACCCGTGTCCCCTGCATTAGCAGGCAGATTCTCAACCACTGCGCCACCAGGGAAGCCCCTAGAGCCATCTTTAAAGGACCTTTCCCAAGAGGTTCCCTCGAGCCCAAAGATCGGGAGCTGAGAGGAGATCAGTAGAGAGTACGTTACCTGTGTCAGTGCTGAGTTGTGCCGGGGGTGCTGGTGGTGAGGACTGAGGTGATGGGCGGACACCTGAAGAAATCGTGAATCTGCCCCATGAGCCAGAGCCAGCATTTGGGTATCTGCCATCACAAAGAATATCGATGCCAGATTACAGGAGCCCCATTCAGGTGAGACCTTGCGGTCTTCCTCTCATCCCTCCCCTCCTTCCTGCAGAGCCAGGGGCAACATAGTGATGGGGTGCAGAGGAGAGGAGAGAGTAGAAAAGGAAAGTGGAGTAGTAATGCAGAAGCCCATGTCCCCAGTCCTGCCATGTGGCCCGCCAGGTCTGAGCTGGGAAATAGTTTCTTTAAATTGGATGAGAGATTAGAGTTTTGATTTAGATGACACTTGACTTCTCTGTAACTTGAAAATGAAACTCTTCTAATGTCCCCACCATGACCAAAAGATCTATGAAATGAACCCAAGAAAATGATCAAGGGAGGGAAGGGGGAAATCAACAAAACAGAATTGGGGAAGTGATGTGAGAAAAATTAATGATATTTCATGACTGCATCGTACCCAGTCCAGCCCATATCATATTCCCATGTACATTTCCTCCCAGCCAGAGGGTCCAATGCTCCCTTGCCAGTGCAGAGTCTAAGCGCAAAGATGACTTGAAATGATATCAGGGCTCTTCTGACACAGATCATTCTAGCCCTGTAACAGCTCCCTTGATTTCTTTCAAGCCAAAGAGTTTCCTGACATTTTTAAAATTGGTACCAGCCATTAAGCTCACGTGTCATATAATTTATTCAATTCTTATGATGCATCAGGAGACAGATCATTGGATAACTTCTAGTTCTTTCTCAGCCTCAAGAAGATATCACCATGTCTTTGTGGCTGGGTTGTATAGTGCATTCCTTCTGATGGGCCTGATACCCTAACATATATATGGATGTAGAGAATGTTAAGAGCACAGGCTTGGGGGTCAGACTGATGTGCATTTTAATCCTGGCTCTGTCAGTAACTATACAACACTAGTATGTTTCTTAACCTCTCTGGTCTTGATTTTCTGACCAACAAAATGGGCATAATATTTTAAGGATTAAATGAAAGTGTAAATAAAGCCTTGGCACAGTTCCTGGCACATAAGTGCTCACTAATGGCAGATTCCAAATAATAATGATGGTGATGATTATAATAATAACAATTATTATTGAAAAGATCTTTTCAAAGAAAACTGTTAGTTTATTATTGGATAATAATACATATTATTACCCCAACATCAAAAAGACCCTTTCCTCTAGTATATATTGAGGAAGGTGAATGTCATTGTAGATCCCTCCAGAGTTTTCCATCCCTGCCTCTCTGCATTCCCTCTCCTCCCGTAACTCCCAGCTCCGCCATGGACCAAGAATGAGAACCTACTGTATAGCACAGGGAACTCTCCTCAATGCTCTGTGGTGACCTAAATGGGAAAGAAATCCAAAAACGAGGGGATATTTGTATGTGCACAGCTGATTCACTTTGCTGTGCAGCAGAAACTAACACAACACTGTAAAGCCATTATACTCCAATAAAAATTAAAAAAAAAAAATCACTCTGTGCCCAGTGGTTAACAGCGTGGAGATCATAGACACAGATGTTACCAGATCTGCACAGATGCAAACAGAAGGGCCAAGGTGGGGCGGGCCCACCTCCCTGTGCCTTTTACTCCTTCGTTTTCTTCACAGCCACCACCATGCAAGAGTGGACAAGTGGTTCAGACTTCTCTGGCGTCAGCAATACTTAAAGAGAATTCCAGAAGAGGTGGGGATTCCTTCTTAACTGTATACTTCATCAGACTGTCTCCTAGTACAATAAAAAGCGCTGGAAGAAAGCAGTTCTTTCACAGCTGTCCCCTTGGAGGCACACTCAAGTTCCCAGGCTTGTCCCCTGGCACTCAGGTCTGCCCCCCTTTCCTTTTGCACATCTACTAAGACCGTTTCAACCCACCAAACGGGAAATCGAATTCTCCCCAGTGAGTTGGTCTCAACTGAGATTTTAGCACCTAATTTTCTGAAGGAATATTTCTTCTAAGCTGAGTTGTTCGGTCTAGACTAACACTCCACTGGGGCTCAACTAGGGCAATGGGAGTGGACTGAGATGCCTCCGTCCACTCGTACTATTAGGCTGGGATGAGTGCTGTGAGTCTGGTTCCATTTGAGATGTCTCCACTGGATAAGCTATGGCCAAGCTTTCCTATTCTTGAGTCTCTAACAGATAACTGTTGGACCACCCATCCCTACCCCCATCCCCTCCCCACCCTAACCCATACAATCACACACTTTTCAAGCACAAATTCAGAGGCAAGGATTTAAAACTGATGCAGAGGAAGAAAAGCATTTTTCCAGTGGAAAGACCCCCATCTCTCTCACCTCCTCCTTCTTGTGCAAAGCCTGGTTGGCTCCTTCCATCAACCCTCTGTTCCTCCTTTTCCTGTCAAATTGTGCAAGTCCCTATTCTATCAGGAGTTGTTTAAAATAGCAATTTTTCTACCTTTTAATGGCTGTTCCCATTACAAAAATGCCTAGCCAAAGGTTTGAGATTACCATTTGTATTGACCTAAGTAAGTTCTTGAGCAAAGTGCCTCCTTTTTTCCTAGATACATTATTACATTATTTTCTTCTAGTTGCCCTTTCGTGTAGATGTGGCATAAATGCAAAGCTCTCCACTTTAGACTTTTATTTGCTGGAACTGTGTCAGGAGATGAATACAAATTACTGTTTACCCAGCAAACACTTGCATAGCACTTCCTATGTGCCAGGCAGTGTTCTAAGTGTTTTACAAACATTAACACATTTAAATCCTCATGACAGCCCTATAGATAGGCATTATTGTCTCCCCCACTTACACTTGGGGAAACAAAAGCACAGAGAGGGTAAGGAACTCAACCAAGGACACACAGCTAGTGAGTAGTAGGATTCCTATCTGGGCAGCCTTACTCTGGGGGCCATGCTTTAACCAGTAGGCTTTTCCAAGTCAAAATTAGGCAGATCCCAAATTCAGAGCAGTCTTGTACATCCAAAATCTGGCTTCAGTATACTGCCTTCTCCTTGAACAGGGTCTACTTGGGCAGTCTCTGAAGGATAATAATGAGGAATTTTTGCTATAGAATTTTATTTCCTCACTTGACTTTGCTGTCAATATGATCATTTGATCAGGCCTCTAATATAGAGCACATGTGCCCAGAGGGTCATGTAATGAATCCATTTCATGCATTTTGTGAAGAAAGCCATAAATTTTCTCCACATAAAGTAAGCGTGGATCAAGGCTGCCATGTTTCTGTGAACATTATGATACACCCTTAGTCAAAATTGTATTTTCTCCTTGTAAATGGGGATAAAAATTACATTGTTTTGATCTTTGGGTCATTGGATCTTGTACATGCAGTAACTACTTCTTTATAGATTGATCTGTTGAACAATTCATACTTTGATCATTATTTAACGCAACTTATGACTTCTGAGAGGCTTCTGAATAGCTTCTGAGTGATTTTCCAAAACAAATGCAAATCAAAAAATAATAATTTAATCTCTTTGATGGGATCCTGGTTATTATGACATTGATCTCCCCCATATCACGACATAGGCATTATTAGCTCAAGGTAAAGGTAGAAGAGATGTTATATACATTTCTCACCCTGAAAATTAAGCTCTCTTGAGTTAAAATGTCACACCTTTGCACTGTAGACCTCCCTCTAGAATCAATCACAATATATTTATTAAACACCTAGTATAAGCACATCACTAGATTGAGCACTAAAGATTCAGAATTAAATAAGGCATAGCCCCTGGCTTCAAGGAGTTTGTTGTTTATTGAAGAAGGCAGACTTACAAACAAATACAAGAGATTTGTATACAAATACAAAGAATATTGTGAGACAAGTATTAAGTTACCTGCAAGATACTGAGGTGGCACAAAGAGGGAGTGATCAATGAGCTGAATGGGTCAGCAGTACCGCAGAGGGGACTTCTTGCTTTTTAGCTGCGTCTTGAAGGATGAATAGGAGCCAGTTAAACAATACCTAATAAAGATTATTTCAGGATAGAAAGCTTGGCAAGAACCAGATTATAGAATACCTTGTAAACATGAAAATAATTTGGACTCTTATTCACCATTCCCAATAGTAAGACACTGTTAAAGAATTTAAGTGAAAGAATAATGTGATTCAGTTTCCCTTCTAGAAAAGGCAGGATGGTTGCAGTCTGCTGGAAGTATCCAGAGACCAGTGCTACAGACAGGGAGGTCAATTAGCAATTATTGTAAGAGCCCAAAAGAAAGACTTTCAGGAACAAAACCAAGACAGGAGGACAGAATTATAGATAGATGATAGGTAGGTAGGTAGGTAGATGATAGATAGATAGATAGATAATAGTAGGTAGATAGGTAGGTAATTGGGTAGGTAGGTAGAAAGATAGATAGATAGATAGATAGAAGGTTAGATAAATAGGGTAAATAGGGTTGGAGGATGAAGAGGAAAAAGAAATGGAAGGTGTAGTTGAGGGGACTAGAAATTGATCAGTTAAGGTGCCTTCAGGGAATTTATCTCTAATAACCACAAGCATGTGGAAGTCAGGTAAGCCCAGGATTGGTTAATTCAACCACGTCCTTTGGAACCCAGATTCCCATTCCCTCCATCTTTCCACTCTCCTTGCTCACAGTGTAGACACATTAACGTGTGGCAGCATAAAAGGGAGGATGTATGCCTTTTTCTCAGAGTGAAGGAAACCATTCCCAGAAGCCCTCAGCAAATCTCCTTTCACGTCTCACTGAATTGAATCAAATGTGCCCGCATAACGCAATCACTGACAGAGGAAATGAGGCCACCATGGAGTGGCTTAGATCAGTGACTCATTTGGAGCTGGAGTCTGCCTTTCCTGGAGTATAGGAAGGGTACAGATGGGAGCAAAATCCTGTTACTAAGGAAGAGTCCAAAAAGGATGGGGACCAGGTAGGAACTAACCTTTCCCCAGTATAAATAACCCAAATGATTGATGTTTTGGAGACTCAAAGGATAAAGCAGGCACCATCCATCATTTTTTATTTTTAGAACTGAAAAATGCAGCTCCCAACCTGATGTTCGACCTGCATGGCATCTAGTTAACAAACATCTGAATGATGGATATTCATTCATTTTTTTTCAAATGTTAGGATGTTATAGGATACAGACTGTCTCTCTCTCTCAATTCCTTGAACTCCTTTCCTCTTTTAAGCACAGCTCCTTCACTCTCATCCCACGGGGGAAAGGATGAAGAAATCAGCCTGAGACTCTACCTCTCAGCTGATTCACTTTTTACTTCAAAACTGGCTCATTTTTCAAACGAGATTTCCCCCAAATAGAGGAATTTGGGAGTTTCCACCAGCAGATATTTCAGTAGGAAGACGGAGCCTCAGTGGGCGTATTATGCAATTTTTGCTACTTCAAGTGCTCTTCTCTGAGTCCTCCTCATATTCTGGAGGTCTGTCTCTAACTGCTGAGAAATATTGCTAATGTTTCTTGAAACAGAAGTTTGTTCTTCTGTGTTTAACACTCGTCCAACTCAATTATTTTTTCAGCTGTATTATCACTGAATAAACTAAAACCTTACAGTGAGCCTAATGAACGTATGTCTCACTCAGATAAGTCTGGTTAAATTTGATGTTTTTAATAAAGAAATACACACTAGAATACATTGCCTTAGTCAATAAAGTAAAAGAAAACTTTTTTTTTTTCTGTTGATTCACCTTTGCATTAAAAAACCTAGTAGGAGTACCAGCATTTAATAAACAAACTGTATGTTGCAAATTCCCTCATTTAGCAGGCACCCAATTTAATTGGCAGTTTAAAATTTTGAGCCTTCTCTAAATAAGCCAACAGGGAAAAAAAAAAAAGAACAAAAACCAAAAGCTTTGCTGTGTAGCAGTTATTTTCCTCAACCTTGAAATTTATCCATAAGGCACTTAGTAAGGCCCCTTTGATGTAACAGAAAGGTCAGCTTCATTGTCACTGTTTTTCTAACATGCTATTTGTTGAACAAATCCTTTTCATTTACCTCTTTTAAAAAGTTTAAGAGGGGATGCACATATGTGATAAACTGTTAACTTTCATCTGGGCCACCCAGTTCCACAAAGTCAAAATGATCAAAGACTGTGCTGTTTCTCACCTTGCTTTCATCTCATGGCCTCCGTGGAAGATGGAAGGTAAATAGTCTCACAGAGCTCCGATTACCAATATCAAGATGAAGAAGAAATGGCTTTCCTTTTCTACGTTTGAAATTATATATGGATTGGTGTAAAATAGACTTCAGAGCCTCAAGTACTTGCTTGCTTTCTGATTGCAAACAATGGGTTCTGAACAAGAACAAATAAATGGGGGAAGTGGGAGAGGTAACTTGGTTAAGAGGCAGTCTTGGTGAGCACTGTGGTCGCACAGCCAGGTTTCCACCACCAAACTCAGCTTTCCTTTGCTTTTCTGAGTATTTGGATTAAAATTCTACTGGGAAACTATAATTTGCATTTTCCCAAGAACCTGTGTAGCAGATATATGGTTAAGAGGGTTCAAAGATTATTAAAAGAGATTCAAAATTATAAGGAAAGGAAGAAACAATTCGATATTATTTCTCTAGAACAGAAATCTAAGGGGAAGAATATTCTGGGACCCTATGAAACCAGTGCTCCCTTTTGAAAATTTTAATTAGAGGGGGAAAAAAAAGCCTCTGAAGAACTCTATTTTGCATGTGGGTTGCTTTCTTTTTGTCCTGCTTAGAGTCATTATTGATTTTTTTTGGCCCAATGGCCCATTTATTTGCCTGAATTAACTAAAATAATTTGTTATATCTGTCTTAAAAGTAATTCCCCCATAAAACCAGCTTTTGTCTGTTCTATGTTAATGTTTGGGATATTTATTAAAGTCTTAGAATCAGTCCAATCATGTGTCTCTGGAGAATCCTGATTCCGTTAGCTCATTTCTGTGTTAAGATGGAATGTCTTCCACATCCTGTACAAGCAAGGATCCAGGCTGGTTTGTTTTCTCATCTTTTCACCGTAAACTAGCAGTCCTACCACTGGTTGATTTACATTTCAAAGCTTATAGACCATCCATCCACCATCAAGCAGAATTATAGAAAACCAGCTCTCCAAGGTTTTTTCCAAAGAATTAACCTTGACTTGTCAGCAATGCAGATACTTCTAATGCCCGATGAAGGAGTGCTTTGAGGGAAAATGGAGGGCAATTGATTTATCCATGTATCCATATCCTGAGCCATGTGTTTATATCACAGTGATCTTCTTCCTTCTGGAACTGCCTTCACTAAATTTGCTTTAATATTTGTCCTTGGATTTTATTGGACTGGTTGTGTGAAATATGCTTCAATATGTGGATAGTGGCCATTATATAATTTAATCTTCTCTCTCCATGTAAAAGCTGTTCTAGAGTTTAATGTCAAAATAACTTGATCTCCCCTGAAAAACTGGCATATTTATACTTGTCATTATATTTCTAATTATGTAACTAACTTGTCACATTTCTCATCTTTGCACTGGCTGCCGGGAAGCTCAAATTCAAATCTAAAAAAGCCCCCAGCTATTGGTAACAATAACTCTTACAGTTAACTTATCTGACTGCTTATAACTTGGGTCTATTTTCTATTTCTTTTTTATTTGCCTTATGATTATATCTTCTGCTTTCTGCCCCTGAAACCTTTGTTGGAAAGAGATGATATTTAAGTAAATTCAACAGTTAAAATATTTTTTTTGTGTTGCAATAATTTTCTGATTTTAAAACAAAGGGTTTTATAAAGAAATTGTAAACAGATATTTTATCTTTTTCTCTGAGAACAGGGTAAAACAGAAATGAACCTGATGGATTGTGCCAGACATTAAACAGAAATTAGTAAAAATGAAGCTGTTTTTCTAGTGAGCAGGCTTGATAAGGGAGATTGCGGGAACATTTTCGAGAGGCCATGGAATAGAGGACGGTCTTGGCCATTTTTGTACATCACCTTAAATATGCCATCATTATAACACTGATTTATAGTTATATTGTCTATAATTATGACTCCCCTATTTGCTGTTGGCTTCTTGAGAATATGACCCATGACTTAGCCTTTCCCAGTGTATATTACAATATCTGATCCATGGTAGGGCTTCAGTAGATATTTTGAATGCCAAATGAGTTTTCATCTATTTAGAGGCACTCTTGCGTGAAGAAATATTGCAAGGGGTTGAAATTCTATGATTTCAGTGAACGCACTCCACTTGACGTTGCCGTAGATATCATTTCCCTCACATGGTACTAGATGCAGCCTCTTGATTCTGTAATAATTTTCTCTGTGAATGGAACATCTAAGCATTTGTCTCAGTGTTGATGAAATGTATCAAAACTCTCAAAAAGAGACCATCATTTTCAGAAACCAAGAAAAATTACCATAATATGTTGGGAAGAGTTTTTTAAATTTACTAACTTTTGCTAAAAGTGATTGTCCAGCTAATGTAAAGAGAGAGTTCGAACAATTGTTTCCATCCAAATCATTAAACCTGATTTTAAGTTTTGAGAAGTCGCACTTTCTAGAACACTCTAAATGACTCTTCATAGCTTTATTCCTTGTGCCTGTTCCTGCTCTTGTCGAACTGTGAAGAGATTGTAATCTCATTAAGAATTGAGGGGGAAAGTTTAAGCAAATGTTAAAGGGCAATTTAATTACTTTATGAAATCTGAAATGTGTACATGACCCCGCAGACAGAGACTCTTAGTTTTAATGCAATTTCTGTCTGCCTTCAATGAAAGCTCTATTAATGCATTATGTATATACACAAGGTGGGCATGCATATAGTTTCTTCCCCTAGAACATAAGCTTCACCAGAGCAGGGGTGTTTTTCTGTTTTGTGCACTAATGTGTTTCCGAGTGCCTAGAATAGGGCCCGATACAAATCTTTTCTCATCAGACATTTGTTGAATATAAAAAGTTCATGCTGAGGAAATGATAGCATTTCAATATTAACTCTATTTCCATCCTGCTGAATTTTTTCCCATTATTTTATTTCACGGACATAAAATCATTGAGACAGGAAGCCCAGAAGGAAAAACATGGGACATATAAGCAGCTCCCAGGATCGTCAGTGCTAGGCATCCTTGTGTGATGCCTTTTAAAATTTGGAACCTCAAGATTAATTATTCCCATGATCAAACAACCTCTGGAGTCTTTCCTACCATTAAATCAGATGTTTAGGAAGGGACAACTGCCACCTGTACCTTCCTGAGCGTGACTCATATCACCGCACCCTATTCACAACCCTCCTGATATCAATAAATCCTCCTCCTCAACAGAGCAAAATCAAAACGAAACATAAAAATATGTAAGTACAAGTTCCAAACTAAAATGCAAGTAGTAAATATGCTAAAAATAGCGGCAACTCAGCTTTCCTGCCTAACCGTAGATCTTTGAGGCTCCGGAATTATTCCTTAGTATTGAAAATTTTTCTGGAAATAACTTGGCCTCACACTCTATTTAAGCTTATTTTTTCACTCTTATAAAAGAGAAGTTTCTGTTGAGGTCCCAAAAGGAAGGATTCTGTTGATCCTTGTTTTTGTGCCTGGGGATAGACAGTTCTGTAAAGGAGACCTGACCTTGATCAGTTCTCCTAGATCATGAAGAGTTTAGATGCACAGCTTTTATGCCCTAAGCTCACTTAGCTTTGAGAGGTGTAGTCTAGAGAAAGCATTTGTAGAAAGGAAGCATTCTCTGGACCTGAATTTAGAAACCATACATGAAAAACTATTTCAAAAGAGCCACTCACTGAATGTATTCATTGAGGGTTGTTTCTATGTGACAAAAATCCATCAAGGTGAAAGGTGAAAAAAGGTGAAAGAGCCAATCAACCATATGAATAATGAGTTGATGCACTGGCTACTTGACAATGTATGTGTTGACTTAAAAAAAAATGCACAACCTAAAAGTTGAGAATTATGTTTTATTCGAGGACCTTACAGAGGACTAAAAGAGATAGTCCTGCGATACACCTCTCAGGTAGTTCGACTGTTCTGAACAGGTTAGGGAGGAACCAAGATATATAGGAGTTTTTTACAGGAAAAAACAGGTAGTCGAACATCAAAAGATTACTGCTAACTAAAAAAAACCCAGACATCTCACATTAATGAATTTAGTGATATTGTATGCATGGGAAGATGTAAGAGCCTGGGCTTAATGAAATCATTCCTTTGATATGCACCTTAACTATCTAGGGCCAATATCCTGTTTATCTCCATCCTCACTTCCCCTCAGGGTGTACCATCAGGGGTGGCTGCAGTGGCTGAAGCCTTGATGGCCTCAACATCCTTTGTTCACTGAAATGGCAGGTGACATTCTTTGTCCGCACAAGCTTGGCTAGATTATATAGTCATATTCTGATCTGAATATATAAGTGTGTGTGTGTGTGTGTGTGTGTGTGTGTGTGTGTGTGTATGTGTGTGGAAAGACAGAGAGAATTGAAAGAGTAAAGTAATAAAAACTGTGTGTGTGTGTGTATATATATATATATTTCTCATATATAGTATATAGTGTGTGTATATATATACATATACACCATAGTGAAAACAAAGCCAGTTAGTGTATATTGGTCCTAAATCAAAAAAGCCATCCATCAGGAAAGTCACCCCATCTTATTTGTCCTTCCTTTGAATGAATAAGGAAAATCTATATAGATATGACAGACAGAAATGAAAATGTGAACCTTAGATTTAAATAATTCATTTCCCTTGTACTATACTTAAAATAACAAGGTCTAGTTTATGCATAAAATAAAAACCAGAATCTTTTATTTGTAGTGTTTTATCCACCTCACATATGCATTACTAAAATTGGACTAAATTCCTTAGAAAAAAAAAAAATACAGTGCATCTGCTTTCCATGAAATCTCCCTAAAGGATATAAATGTTTTTATTGGCTACAATGAGCTACCTGAATGTCATGCCATAATACAACATGACATTACTTAACTTGGGGTAATTTAGCATGGCAGCATTTTTTTGGGACAGAATTTAAAGTATTTTAGATTAACTTACCACATTAGCAAGTGTTGCATGGAATTTGCTACAGCTTTTTGAATCTAAACACATTAAATATCACATGATTTGTATACATCCCTAACACTGAATATCAGCTCTCATAGAGTTATCGTGGAAAGAAGCCACCATGGACCAGCCAGCTCTAATCTCCTCCTGGTGCAGGACACAGTAGGATTTCACACATGCTCCCTGGGGTGTGCCAACACATGTTTGGTGGCAGGAGGCGAGAATCATTCTTTCTCTCTGCATCCGTAGGCATCTGCACAACAAAACACAGTTGGGTGGGAATATACCGCAGTCCTGTAGACCCCAAGCACATGGACGTGGTGATACGGAGCTTGCTCTGCAGTCCTCCCTGGGAGCTCAGACCTCATGGGAAGTGTGCAGCCCAGGTCCCAGCATGTGGTGAAAATGATTGTCAAGTTGGGAGCAGGCTCCAAAGTTATAAAGAATGAGAAGCAATTCTCAGGCTCCTAATCCAAGCCTAGTAGAAGAGAATAAATACACAGAAGAGGGAGCCAGCACCTCACTGGGCTCCAGAGAGACCGTGGATCTTATTTTGTGTGGTTGCTTTTCTTGAAATTATTTTTGTTTTTTCTAATTTATTATCTTTTTTATTGAAATATATTCATTTACAATGCTGTGTTAACTTCTGCTATACCACAAAGTGATTCAGTTATATCCTTTAAAATATAAAAGCAAGGTTTGAATTCATGGTTGTTATAAACAATTCAAACAATATAGTTGTATGGAGAGTAAAAAGAAGGGCCTCTGCACTGACTGCTCACATGAGTCCACTCCTATCCCCAGAGGCAACAGCTGTTAATTGTTTTCTAAGTGTTTTATTTCAGGGCTAGGCCCAAACATCTAGACTTAATATAACCAAATGGCTTAGTGCTTCTTATAATGTGACTCATTCATAATTGAAAATCCATTATATCTATCATATCACCATTACTTGTGTATCTCTAGTAAGTCCCTGTACAAGCACTTTATCAGTAGCTCTTGAAAGACATTATCTCAGCTCATCTACTCCAGAAGAAGAACTCCTTCTTAACATTTAAAATGTTACAGTTGCCCGTAGGTAATTGCTATGTTTTTTATTCCATGGAATTAAAAAACAGTAATAACAAAAATCTGCAATGAAGTCGACAGCACTTTAAAATGAATTAGCATTTTTCTTATGAGAGCATTTACATACGTTTGAAACAATAATAGTGCCTATATGTACAAGACATTATTTATTTAGGCTGCAAATGATTGCCGATGGGTTTTCAGATCAGATCACTTGAGGAAATTAACTCATCACTGCTGACCACATCCACCCACCCCCCAACACAGCCACAAACACACACATGCAGAGAGACACACACATCCCAGGCTGGGAAATATCAGTATTAAACTATAGAAACTTTTCATCAAGCAGGGAAGTTCACTTAAAAGGTACCCTTAAAAAATTGCAGTGAAGCAATTCTGTTCTAAATGGGTCATTGTTTAATTTTTAGCTATTTATATGTTTTAAGGAGCAAATAGGCTTTCTATTCTGAAATAGCTCAATTATGTTTTGATTGCAACGTCAGATTTTTCCAAACATCTTGGAACTCAGATACTGTAATCATTTATACATAAGTTGATAATTGCTTTACAAAAATTAAAAACTGTTGCCGTGGCGGTGGTACGGTGTGGGCATATGTGGTGTCTTCTCTCATCCTAGAGATTTCACAGTGTGCTCAGCTCTATCGATCTGGGAACATACATTGTTGGATTCTGCGTGATTCCGGGTATCTGCAGTCTTCCAGGTAACAATGCGGAGGAAACGAGCTGGTGCCTGCGGCTTTGGCGGGGGCTCGTGCAGGGGGAGCGTCTTGCAGCAGCTCGCCCATCTTTGACCTTGTGCAGATGGTTTCGCTCTGCACACTTGGCTTCCTGAGCAAAGACCTCAGAAATGAAATGACATTCAGTCATTTATCTAAAACTCCCCCAAGGAATACATTTTTTTCAAAATAAAGTACATTCTGCGTGACCCATTTCCACTCTCACTCCATCACATGTATCACAGTTCCATGGAGGAGTAGGTAGTTACAGGTGTGCATTTAGCCCAGTGAAAGAGTTGTATTTTACTCTAATTGAGGCATATTTCTCAGGTCCTTTTGTATTTATTACAATTTTTTTCCAGGGGAAAATGTATTACAAAGAGTATACACACAGTGGCCCTGATTTGTGGCTTTTCTCAAAATGTCTTATTTTCCCTCAGAGAGAAAAGTGGACTGATTGGTTTTTAGAAGCTGGACCAAGAAGGGTTGTTTTTTTTTAATTTATTTATATATTTATTTATTTATTTTTGGCTGCGTTGGGTCTTTGTTGCTGCGCGCTGGCTTTCTCTAGTTGCGGCGAGGGGGGCCTATTCTTGGTTGTGGTGCACAGGCTTTTTATTGCGGTGGCTTCTCTTGTTGCGGAGCACGGGCTCTAGGAGCGTGGGCTTCAGTAGTTGTGGCATGAGGGCTCAGTAGTTGTGGCTCGCGGGCTCTAGAGCACAGTCTCAGTAGTTGTGGCGCACTGGCTTAGTTGCTCTGCGGCATGTGGGATCCTCCCTGGACCTGGGCTCAAACCCGTGTCCCCTGCATTGACAGGCGGATTCTTAACCACTGTGCCACCAGGGAAGTCTGACCAATAAGATTTTAATAGAACAGATGGACTGCTTAAGGTACCACATCTTTGGGGCTACTATTGTTCCAAGTTTAATGAATATAGGCAGAACCGGGTAATTCTTAATGTAACTTTCCACTCTGAAATTGATCATTCCAGCCATCTGTGCACTACAGAGCACATCTTTGTTTACTGCCTAAAGTTTAAGTAACATCCAGCTAAGCTTGCTAAGCCTAGTAGGTCCCACTTCTCGCCCTGTACAGAGAAAACAGCACGGAAACCCAAAGGCAGTTTATCAGATAATTTTTAATAGAATTCCAGAAAACTCTGCACATATTGCCCAAGGTCATCGATACTTATCTGGGGAGAAAAATAGTTTCTTTTCCTCATGTCTATCTGGTTAAAATGTACGGCTTCCTCCTGGGAAGAAGTCAGGCACAAATAAGAACACAAGAAGAAAACATGAAAATGTAGCTCACTCATCGTATTCTCAGTGCCAGAGAGGGCTACCTAAACATCAGAGAAGTTCAAGGCAACAAAGAAGGGCCACCAAGCAGCCCAGGTGATACTGTTGTCAAAGGAGCGAGGCGTAAGTGGCTTCCATGACCCTTAGTGAGCAGGGGAGTCTAGATCTCAAAACTTGAAAAATAATAGCATTAATCAAAGTACTAGAGTAAAGGTATAAAGTTGTATTCACGTAGCGTAATTGTAGTAAAAAATTGTAAGCTGTTACCGAACCAGTCTTGGGCCCGTTCACCGGCACACAGTAAAGCCAATCTACTGACACCAGATTGTGGTGAAGGAAAGTGCCGCGTTTACTGTAGGGTGCCGTACAAGGAGTCTGGGACAGCTATTGCTCAAAAACCCTGAGCTCTCCTATTAGTTTCGGCAAAGCATTTTTTTCTTACTGAAGTATAGTTGATTTACAAGGTTGTGTTAGTTTCAGGTGTACAGCAAAATGATTCAGTTACGTATATACATATATATTCTTTTTCAGATTCTTTTCCCTTATAGGTTATTACAAAATACTGAGTATAGTTCCCTGGGCTATACAGGAGGTCCTTGTTGGTTACCTGTTTTATGTGTAGTAGTGTATATACGTTAATTCAAAACTCCTAATTTATCCCTCCCCCGCTTATCCCCTTTGGTAGCCATAGATTTGTTTTCTATGTCTGTGGGTCTATTTCTGTTTCATATATAAGTTCATTTGTATCATTTTTTTAGATTCCACATATAAGCAATATCATATGATGTTTGTCTCTCTCTGTCTGGCTTACTTCACTTAGTCAAAACTACAATGAGGTATCACCTCACACTGGTCAGAATGGCCATCATCAAAAAGTCTACAAATAATAAATGCTGGAGAGGGTGTGGAGAAAGAGGAACCCTCCTACACTGTTTGTAGGAATGTAAATTGGCACAGCTAGTATGGAGAACAGTATGGAGGTTCATTAAAAAACTAAAAATAGAGCTACCGTATGATCCTGCAAACCCAATCCTGGGCATATATCCGGAGAAAACCATAATTCAAAAAGATACATACACCCCTATGTTCATAGCAGCACTACTTACAATAGCCAAGACATGGAACCAACCTAAATGTCCATCGACAGATGAATGGATAAAGAAGATGTGGTATGTATGGAATATTACTCAGCCATAAAAAATGCAATAATGCCATTTGCAGCAGTATGGATGGACCTAGAGATTATCATACTGAGTGAAGTAAGCCAGACAGAGGAAGACAAATATCATACGGTATCGCTTATATGTGGAATTTAAAAAAACAAAAGGCAAAGTGTTATAAAGGCCGGGTGAGGGAGGGGTGTCCCAGGGTATGTGATTAGCTCACGCACAATTCTAATTGGTTGATGGTGAGGTAACAGGACAGTGTCACAGGGGTTAACATTATCAAGGCACCAGTAGCCACCAGGTCTGGGGGCTACATGCTCATAGTCATCAAGTAATTTCTTCTACTTGGTGGGAGTTTTAGCATCTGTAAAACAATTCAGGAAATGTGCACCACATACTGTTATCCAAGGACTTCAGAGAGGAGCTAAAGCAGAGGGTATGCAGGAGGAGTGTTTCCCAGGAAGGCCCCATAGAGTCCTGCTCAATTAAAAAGCCATGGGACTTCCCTGGCAGTCCAGTGTTTAAGACTCCACACTTCCAGTGCAGGGGGCACGGGTTTGATCCCCAGTCGGGGAACTAAGATCTCACATGCTGCATAGTGTGGCCAAAAAAATTTTTTTTTAATTTTTTAAAAATTACAAAAAAAAATTATTTCTTGAGTGTCTGATGTTCAGATTTAGTCCTTCTATGAGATCATTGGTCTACAGGCTTCCCCTATCTTTGTTTTCCAAATGAAAGGACTTGTGGGGTGTTTTTTTGTTTTGTTTTGGGTTTTGGGGTTTTTTTGCGGTACACGGGCCTCTCACTGTTGTGGCCTCTCCCTTTGCGGAGCACAGGCTCCGGACGCGCAGGCTCAGCGGCCATGGCTCATGGGCCCAGCCGCTCCACGGCATGTGGGATCTTCCCGAACCGGGGCACGAACCCATGTCCCCTGCATCGGCAGGCAGACTCTCAACCACTGCACCACCAGGGAAGCCCCTTGTGGGTTTTTTTTTTTAACATGAGTACTAACTGATTCCCTGTTTACTCAAGACATTTCTGAACTGATTTCTTTCACAACTTAACCAAGATGTGGAAAACACTTTCACAGTGTCAGGTTTAACTCCCCATTCTTTTGGAAGGTCTGTTGAGGAAAATGTGCCCAATTTGGAAGTAACAGATGTGCATTTTCTTTTCACATCTAAGTATCCATCAGTTAAAACCTAGTGTGAAAACCTGGGGTGAAGCTTTGTACTTCAGAGGAAAAGATGCACTGTTCCCCTACTGGGCCTGTTGGCTGGCCAGGCCACTTCAACAAGTCGTATTGATCTTGGAATATAGAAATCCCCATTCAGCATGATCCATTTAGGGCAAAGGGGGCTTCTCTGTGAGTGCCCACCTCCCAACCTCCCACCCTCTACAGACGCTGCAGCAGCATCTCTGTCATGCCTCTTTCTGGTCCATATGGCTGTGAGCATCTGCCCCAAATGTGCCTGGGTATGAAGGAGAACCACTTAAGTGAGGAGGAGAATCATTCTCCAGGTACATGTCAGGTCAAGATGCTACCCTTTGAATTAAGGGATGCTATTGCTCCTTCAGCCGTCTATAGGGCGTACATTTTAAGCTGTTGGTTTTGTTTTGCTGTTTTTTAACGGTGGTGATATATTTGTGCAGATGCTGGCCTGTTCTCTCACCCATTGTCTCTAGTGGCAGATGCCATACCCATTTCTAAAAATGCTGATCTAGAATAAAATGCCTGTAGAAAAAGAAAAGAAAAAAAAAATCAAAGCAATTGCCCACACATGGGTCACATTCAAGTCTCATTGTTGCTTACTGGCTATAGACAATCTATGTCAAAATCAGAAGACATGTTCAAATTCCACGAGCTTATATGGAATGATTTACCATAACAGTGTTTGCAAGATATGCTGTGCATGACCTGAAATGTCCAGCTAAGGCAACAGTTGGCTCAGTCAATATGCAAACTTCGCAGAATTCCTTTGCACATATGCCCAGGAATGGTCTTAATTTTCAGAATCAGCTTCTGCCATCCAAACATCCATTTAACTGTAGCTAAAATGTTTGACAGCCAAACACAAACAAGGATCTATTCCATTGTTCTGTTTTTGCTTGTTGTAAAGATAAATTCATTTTCTACCAAAATCATTAGCAAAACAACTCACTTTTACAGGCTAAAATTTCATAAATAGACATAAATTAGAACATTTGTATTCTTGAAAAGTGTCATGAAATTATACCAAACTTTTAAAAGGGTCATAACATATCAGATATTTGAAAAGCCACTTGAATTTTCTTCATTGTTCTTTCAATCCCCAGGACCTAGTATGTGAATTGTACATAAGAGGAAAATGAAAATATTGTTGAACTGTTGAAAGACTAGCTCAGATGTATTCTAGCTTAAAATCAGGAAAACTAGGCCAGATTATTTTTCAGGCTCCATACTACATCCCTTTAGCCTCACAATATCACCTGTTTGTTTACAGAAACATTAGCTGCATTCATATATTTTAGTCAGAACAACTGAAGCTGTTGCTCTTAATTTTTAATACCCTGAACACCTCATTTAAGAGGAAAATGCATTTGGTCACACACAAGACACAGACACACACACACAGTTCCAGTTCAGGGTCTCTCCTCTGTGCTTCAGTATCTCCATTACTTGCTGGAGAGGGTGTGGAGAAAAGGGAACCCTCTTGCACTGTTGGTGGGAATGTAAATTGATAGAGCCACTATGGAGAACAGTATGGAGGTTCCTCAGAAAACTAAAAATAGAACTACCATACGACCCAGCAATCCCACTACTGGGCGTATAGCCTGAGAAAACCATAATTCAGAAAGAGACATGTACCACAATGTTCATTGCAGCTCTATTTACAATAGCCAGGACATGGAAGCAACCTAAGTGTCCATTGTCAGATGAATGGATAAAGAAGATGTGGCACATATATACAATGGAATATTACTCAGCCCTAAAAAGAAACAAAATTGACTTATTTGTAGCGAGGTGGATGGAGCTAGAGACTGTCATACAGAGTGAAGTAAGTCAGAAAGAGGAAATCAAATACCGTATGCTAACACATATATATGGAATCTAAAGAAAAAAAAATGGTCTGAAGAGCCTCGTGGCAAGACAGGAAAAAAGACACAGACGTATGGACTTGAGGAGACGGGGAGGGGGAAGGGTAAGCTGGGATGAAGTGAGAGAGTGGCATGGACATATATACACTACCAAATGTAAAATAGCTAGCTAGTGGGAAGCAGCCCCATAGCACAGGGAGATCAGCTCGGTCCTTTGTGTCCACCTAGAGGGGTGGGATAGGGAAGGTGGGAGGGAGACGCAAGAGGGAGGAGATATCGGGATGTATGAATATGTATAGCTGATTCACTTTGTTATACAGCAGAAACTAACACACCATTGTAAAGCAATTATACTCCAATAAAGATGTTAAAAATATATATCTACATTACTATATTGGCTGAATTTGTCTGTCTCAAGAATTATATGAGTTCCTTTATATTTTCAGCTTCTCCTAGAATACTACAATATAGAAGACATTCAACATAGTTTTGTTGGGTGAAATAATAGATATTATAGGAGAGGAATTAAGTAGCTGATTAGAGAATCAAAATGTGGCCCAAGCTATCTTTCATCAGTTCACCTAAGAGTGAGGTTTGAGAGAGACTAGGCTCCTACCTTGTGCCACGCCCTGTGCTATGTTGTGATATGTAAGACAGAGTTTGTGCCCAGTGATTTTAGGCCATGAAAGGCCATTTGTTGGAAACCTCACTTCCTATCTGCTTTGATGCCTGTTACAGAAATGCGGTAGATGATATAATAGAGATAGTCAATACTGAATTACTTTTTAATCATTGAATTGCAGAATCATCCACACTTTTCTTACTGAGTTTCCTAATTCTAGCCTCATATGCTAAAATCATGACAAGTTCCACTCCTTTTGATGGCTGCTGGTTTTTTTTCCAGAATTGGATGCCTAAGTGGTGTTTTTGCAGTTGCTAGATTGCCAAAAGTTAACGTGGATGTAGGATGTAAGGGGCAAAGCTGAGAAAGGTTTCTGTATAATCTGTCTCTGTCAAATTTTGAATCTCCCCTTATGGTCTTTTTCTGTGGAGTAAAGGACTCAAAAGAAGAAATAACTTTTTTTTTTTTATTTTTTTATTTTTTATTGTGGTACGGGGGCATCTCACTGTTGTGGCCTCTCCCGTTGTGGAGCACAGGCTCCGGACGCGCAGGCTCAGCGGCCATGGCTCACGGGCCCAGCCGCTCCGCGGCATGTGGGATCTTCCCGGACCGGGGCACGAACCCGCATCCCCTGCTTCGGCAGGTGGACTCTCAACCACTGCGCCACCAGGGAAGCCCAGAAGAAATAACTTTGATAGATGTGTAGCTTTGTTCAGAATGTTTCCTCTGAATTTTTCTGCCACCCCAGCTAATGGTGAATTCTCTCATACTAACTCTCTGAGTTTCCGAAAAATATTGGTATTGACGAACAGAAATTGGCTTAGTTCATCTTCTTTGGAATTTAGTTTTTAGAAAACTGGAATGATTTTTAACCCAAAGTCTTTGTGTGGCTTGGTTAATGTTTTTAAAATCTTCTCCCACCTTATGGTGTACATGCTAAATTGGCTCTAGAAATATTTTATGATTTCATTAAACAAAGACATGCTGTAGTGATTATCACTCTACTGTTAGGACTGACCATATTTACAAGTAAAGAAAATGGCAGTACTTTTAAATAAAATCATTTCAGTTGATTATAATACTCTTAAGTATTATACCCAGGATGTTCTTTGATCACTGTCAGAGCTTACTCCTTTGATAACTTTGTCATTTGGACATTGGCAGTTGTATCACTGCGTTCTGTCTCATGGGGATGGTTCCGTTTCCATGGGAGCTGGTTGCCTCTTTCAAAAAGGCAACAATAAAGATGACTGACAACACAGCAGGGCTAGAAATCCTAGGATTAGAATAATATTCTGTGTAAAACAGAAGAAACCTGGCCTTGAGAAGTTACAGCCATCCAAGACCTAGGAGTATAGTATATCATTCCCTCTGAGTAGCACTGTGTGCAGTTAAGAACTTATCACATGGATTTGGGCACAGAGATGTGCAAATCAGTCTTTCTTAAGTGGCGGTTTGCTGGCCAACAAGCTGTCTATAGGTTGAGGACTTGGGAGTGGGTAGTGACAGAAGCTCTATTTCTAGCGCTAGCCAGTTACTGTGTTGTAAATAGATCACACACATGCCTCCAATTTCAAAGTATCAATATAATGCCACTGACCACGCAGTTGGGAAGAGATGTGCAAAGCCAGCTCTGCCCAAGCCCAGGTGAGCAGCTCCAGCACACAGTGGCCCCGTGCAGGCCCACCCAACTCCAGAGCCCCCTGTGAGCTGGGCTCAGGCCTCTGCTGTGACTGCATCACAGTTCAATCTCTCCCTCCCCTTCCCTCTTCTCCTCTCATCCCAAAACAGGTGTTGCTCCTGAGAACACGCTCCGATCAGCTTTCTGCCTGTGTGTCTCAGGGTCTCAAAGTCTGTTTCCCAGGGACTCCACCTATGACAAGAGAAATGGAAAATTAAGCTCATTTTCATTGAAACTTAGAGAATGAAAACCCTCTGTTCTCCCTTCTAAATTCATCAACAAAGCTATTACCTCTACCTGGTTTCCTAATGAATCACAGAACTTATATTGATAAGCTAATAAATGGTGCTTTCTGTTTTGCTCTGTAGGTCTTTATTCAAGTCCTTGACTGCAGACAGACCATACACACACCAGGACCAAATGTAGCCAGCTGCTGACATCAGAGATTCACACTGCAAATTCCTTTGTTGCCATTAAGAGGGCTGTAGCAAAACTGGAGAAACTACATCTCATGTCCAAATATTTTACTATCTTATTTGTCCTATTCTGTTACTAAAGTACTTCACAGCTACCTCTTGTGTGGAGGCAAAACGAAATGAATGGACTCCTCGGAATAAATGGCACTAGCAAAATTTCTTTTTGCCACATGAATCAAAAAAGAAGAAAAGATATTTATGAGGTGTAATAGGAAAATGTACTAGAGCCACTATAATTTTTAGGCCTGGTAAAATTATAACTTAGATTAAAATGTAGGTGACAAATTTTGAATCTAGGCTCTTTTCCCAGAAAAACACAACAATTTATATAGTCAATTTTCAGTTATCTGCCCAAGGAGAAATAGCAATAATGGCAGTTACCCAAAAGAGTAGATAATGAACAAATTCATTTCTATTTGACTCTGAAATATTGCTTCATATTCTAAAACCAACATTTGGATGTGGATGCATTTTATATTCTGGAAAGCTGTGATGACTCTAGCTTAAATACTGAAACTGTGCTTTAGAAATCAGACTAAAGAAAGGGGCTTATGTTTTCCATCTGGTCTAGTACAGTACGTTCCTATTTTCTATATTATTGCTGAGAATAGCTATCATTAACTCTTAGGATAATGTCAAGTTTATCTGAAAGCAGAGAAGAATTGCATCTATGTTTCCTAGTTTATATTTTCCCAGAACTGATTTTGATTGAAAAGACACCTTCCTTCCCTGCCCTGGTTTGGCTAAAATTACTTTTAAAATATTTTGTGTTAAAAAAGTTAAACAGAATGAGTGGTAAAGGTAAGGAGTTATACCTAAATAAGATTTAAGGTTTAAACTGAAATAGCTGCCCCTGAAAAATTGAGTTAGCTGTATAGACATTTTCCATTTGTATTTTGGCCCTACTTTGATTATTTTTCATTCGGTAAATACTAATATGTAAATAACAGTACCTGGTATCGGATCCGGCTCACGTTAGCAGCCCGTAACTGCTCATTTCCTCTATTCCTTGCTTCCTTCCTTTTCTTCACTCAATAATATTTTATATAAGATGCTTCATACACTTTAATAAATGTTTATGTCTTATTCTACTCTTTCTTTGTATAGACAATTCTATAAAAGCAAGGACTTTAAAAAAATATATGCTAGAATGAAACCTTCCAGGTCTTATTTTCCCTGTGTTGACATTCAATACATGTTTCCTAAAAGCTACCTCCATGGAAATTGATTTATCAACATTAAGCAAATAATCTGTTAAGAGCCACAGTATTTTAAAGGGTAAGAAGGAGGGTTGATGCAGTCTAAAAATGGACCACGTGCTCTCTTGTCTTATTCATGGTCGTGCGGCACCCTCCTATTCTAGAACAATATATTTTTACATAAGGCAGAAGTATACCCAGCATTGCAGTGTTTTGATTGTTTGCTTTGAGGCGCCTTTGCTTTCGTATTTGACTTAATAAGTATTTGGTGTTTGAGCAGAGTTGATTATCTCTCCCTTTAAAGATCTGAATAGTATCTTCAATGGAACACTGAGAAAGCGCTAGTGAAGTGGGTTAAGAAAATAGCTAAGCTAATTAGGCCTGTGTTCAAACACTTGGCTCCGCTCATACCAGAGTGACATTAGTCAAGAAGCTGGCTCTCCCAAGGTCATGGTTTTCTTATTATGAAAATGAAGGTAATAACATAAAACAAAGTGGGTTTTGACTATGATTATAGATAATAAATGCAAGAAAATTAGCATACAGTAGGCATTCAATAAATGTTGGCATTTGTGACAAATTGTAGCGAACACTTACTGAGTGCCTACCTTTTAAGTACCATTCTAAGCACTTTCTATGCACTGATTCATTTAAACCTCAGTACAATTCTGTGATTCAGGTACTGTTGTTGTCACCGTTTTGCACATGGAACTTAGCTTACGTCACAGCAAGCAGCTGAGTCAGTATTTAAACCCGTCCCATGCACTTAAACCATCACACAATACCACCTGTCATATAAACAGAGCAGACTTTTAGCAGACACTAGAACCAGCAGGTGGATCCAGTGGGACCCACTCATGCCTCTGCCCATATCCCTCACTCCCACTTTTCACATCTGGCCATGCTGAGGGGCCATCATATTTTAGTCACTTGGCTTTACCTAGAAATCCCTCCATAATATGAATAGTGAGAAGAGAGAATTATACCCCTCATTACGAAGGGTTATATAAATACAGCTTGGGACCCAAGGGTCAGATCAACTGGAAACAGCTTCTGATTGGCTTCTAGTCTGTTATGCAGACAGGTCTGATCAGATCCAGCCAGTCTTAGAGTGGTCACGAGTCGTAAATGAAAGGGATGAGGCTCATGTCTAGAAAGCCCAGCTCTGCCACTAATTAGCTGAGTGTCTTTGCACCGCGGCTTCAGTCCTCTGGATCCTTCTTCATCCTTGGAAAGTAAAGATGTTGCCCTACATCTTAGATCTCATGGCTACTCAGGAGCTAAACCTAACCCTCAGGTGGGCTTTGGCTTTAGCTGTTTGACCTGCACAAAGTTTTGTTTTGTTTAATTGAATTCTATAATATAAATTCAAAAGGTTTCACCTAAAAATCTGTGTTTCTGTCTTCCCTTGAGAACCTGAAGTCATGGCATTTTTGAGCCTGTTTTTCCTTATGGCATCATTGGAAGCTCACGTCTGTGGGGCAGACGTGAGCTGTGGCTGCCCGCTTCAGATGGAACATGTACTCACCAGTTGAGCATGGCTCTACCACTCCCTGCTGTGTCACACCCAGTCTGCTTCCTCTCTTACCCTACTTGCCTAGTCTTGTAGGAATATAGGTTTGCAATCCTAGGACCAGCTCTGATGTTTATTTGTTCATTCATTTATTACTTTTTTATTTGATCAATGTCTGTTCAATGCTTACTTACTTGCCATTCTGTGTATTGTGCTTATAGCCTAAATACAAAGTTTTCTTTCTAAATGACAGCATTTCTGCCTACATTTCTCAGAGTCTGATTAATTTCCATTGTTTCTAAAGTGTTCTTTCTTCTTCTTATCCACCTAGGAGCCTGCAGTTTGCTAAGCAGCAGCTTCTCCTGGCATGAGACACTGCACATCTCCTCACCAGACAGGCTGAGACTATGCTCTGTGCCCTGCACCTGGAGTAAGAAGAAGAACAAGCAAGTTTGGTCCAACAGGTGGGAGAAGGACGCACTGCTCAGTTAGGTAGGCCACCACACCATCACTGTGGAAAAATAATAGCAATTCTGTAAAATCAGACATCAACATCTAAGAACTCATGAGTAGAGAAAAAAATTTATTTTTCTTTTATTAATATTTAGCTACTATGATTTATAAAATAACCTTACCATAAATGCATTGTTCCTGAATGACACAGGAGGAAAACACTGATAGCTAAAAAAGGTGTCTTTTTAAAAAAATTCATATTCACAAGTGTCTATGAAACCTTTGACTGATTTTAGTGATAGCCTCTTTTAAAATGAAATATTAAGGAACTAAAGTATGCCTTAGGTGACCTGAGACAATGCCTATTTAAAAACCCATTTCTCCAAGGTCATAGCTAATGGATTCTTGAATTTGCTGAAATAACCTTGTCCCACAGGCAATTGTCCTTCAATTATTTCTCATTTTGCTTGAAAATAGTAGTATGTCATATAGGAAATGATGGTATAGTTATAAAAAGTGTCTAAAATAACAATCATTAAAACGTTTTTATTTAAAATGGTAAAAGACAAACACTCAGAATATTCCTCTATACACCAACTCTTTGCTCTAAACGATACACTAAGTTTATAAAAATGATTGCAGCCTTCCTGGAGTGTGGCTCGGGAAATGAAGCACCACACTGACAAGAGGTAACTTGAACCACTTCTATCTTTCCCACCATCACCTCTGTGATTTGGGCCAATAACTTAATCCCTCTAAACTACAGTTTCCTGGCCCACGAAGTGGACAGTTAAGGGCCTTCTAAATACCAGGTTCATTGGGTAGTAGAGTCATAATAAATAAATAAATACCAGGTTCAGTTTGACAATGAAGCACAACTGTGAGTGGAGGGCAAGGAGGTAGCTCTGAGCTAATTCCCTGCAAGGTAATTTGTCAAAAGTAAATTCAACGAAATGCCCATTCACCAGATTCCTCTCTTCTGTTCAATATTTACAAAGTTTACAGCACTGTGCATTGGATATGTTGGTTTTCGCCACCTTTGGAGATTCCTGTGAGGCTTTAGTTGAGAGTTTCCCAATTGCTAACAGCATTGGAAAGAATACCCAGTTCATCTTTGCCTTGCCGCCCCTCCCCATTGTGTGGAGAGAGGATCCCCTGATAAGGAGCGAGGGAGAGGCGTCAGCACCCAGCCAAAAAGGGCCTCGGCAGAGACATGACATTATCACCATAAGGATTCTCCAAATTCAAGACACATAGATTCAGTATTTAACTATATTAGGTTGATTAACCATTTTTGAGAGCTGTTTCATGGAATTAGCCTGCTGACATGGTCCTTCCTCTTAGGGATCTTATAGTTCAATGGAGGAAAACAACTAAAACCAAAACAGAAAATAAGTAAATAATATAATTAAGAATTGGGATAAGCACTATGGAAAACAAAAGGGATGCTAAGGCAGTGGAGAGCTAGAACTTGCTTCCTAAAGGGTGACTATGGGAGGTGTGAGAGTCAAGGGTTCCATTCCCTTCCCTTTCCTGGTATGTGATAGGATTGCATTGCCTTGGTCTCCGTGGGGTTCCATGGGGTATAGGATCTGACCTGGCTCATCAGTTGTGTCTAGAAATGATATGTGTCACATCCACACTGGAGCATCTAAGTGTCGTTGCTCTTCCTTGTGGCAATCTGACAAGTGTTGTGGTCCGAGACGTGGTTGCTCCCTTAACCTGGAACTTGTGTGAGTTCAAAGAACAGAGTGCCTTCAACCAACCTACAATATGGCTGGATTATAGTAAATCAGGAAAAAGTAGTGAAGAATCTTTCGAGTTCCTTCTGCTCTCTCAACTCTTGCCTGTTCTGGCTCTGAGGCTATTCTCATATTTATATTCCTGGCAATGCTTTAAGATAGATTAAGTAGCTTGACTCTAAATGCCTTTGATTTGTTTATACAAATCAAACTCTCATGTTTTATCTCTCGCCTCTGGATTATGACCATTTTTATCAAGAACTTGGCATGTGGGTTATTGATATGATAATGCAATCCTAATGCTGTCTCAGAAGGTGAGGGCCTCTATCCTTTCAGTCAACACTGAGGTGCACTTGTTTATATAGGCCATTCATAGCGGAGCTGAGACTTGGGATGAGAAGCCCACAGCATTTTGCATTTGAATAATATGTAATATTGTGCAATTTTTAAGCTCTCAGCTTTTCATATCAATTTCTAATATTCCAGCAACAGAATCTAAGGAAAAACCCACATTTTCACAGGACTCGTCACAGCCCATTTAATGTATATGTAAGAGAGATTGTCTTTTGCACTGAAGATCTTTTTTGAAACCAAAATGAGAACCCCTTAGCGAAAAACAAATTGCATGAGATGCAGTTTATCTTCTTTGGAAGCAAAAAGGAGCTGAGTCAACCCTCCTGGGATTTGACAATTTAGGTATTTCTTTATCCCTGACACTGCTCAGATAGATAGATCTATCTGATATTATAACTGCCTTTACTGAAGTTTGGTGGACTTAGAGGAAGTACATCCATCTGATATTACAGTCATTCTTGTACAGTGTTTAAAGTCTTAAGGATTTTTATTGAGGTGAGTGAAATCCTGCCTAAGAAAAAGTTGAAGAAGGGAAGGGAAGTGGATCTAGAATAAAAACGGGGTCCTTAATATAGTTCAGGCTCAGTGCTAAGTGCTTTCATTTGTATTATTACCCCCATACCAGGGAGGCAGTAGCCCAGAAAGGTTATGATCACCCAGCCAATGACTGGCAGACCAGAGAAGGAACAGAGGTCTTCTCCCTCTCAAGACCCTTCTCTTTCCTCTCGACCGCTAGAGAGGAAAAAGTCTAGAGTGTGAAAGTCTACCTTTGCCATCACCATAATTAAATGTAAAATGGCCATGTCCTGCATTTCTGTAATCTCCAGAGTTGTCCTCTAAAAGGTAAACACTAGATGACTCCTGATTTATTACATTTATTACATATCTAGGTTCAGAAGAGCTTTTAAACAGAGCTGGTTGTAATAAGCTGTGCTCCACTAATTGCACATCTTCCCTTTGTTCGGCCTCATCCTGTATAATTAGCACCGTCTTAAAAATAGAAGTTTTCTGTGACATTAAAATTCTTACACAGCACACCCTCTAATTATTTCATATCTTCACATTACGGACTAAGATACTCATGATGGAGGGGGTAATTCTGTTTGTTATTTAATTAGTTATGGAGGAGTTCAGGAAAACCAAGAAAAAAAAAGATTATTGAAATAATTTCTACTTGGCTCTCAGATTTTTTCTCACAGCCTTACTCCCTCCTGGCTTCAGACCTCATCATTTTTGGTACCAGTGTTAGTTATGCCTAGGATCTCTTTCTATTAAAAACTTACCTATCCTTCAAGATCTACTCAAAATCCCCTCCTCTGCAGGCCTTTCCAGATGTCCACCATTAAAATTAAGCTCCATCTTCCATACCACAGGGCACTAATCTTATAGCATCTCGCTGCTTTGTATTATAGGGATGGGAAGTAGGGCAGACATGGCTGGTGACTTACTCAGGTTTCTTCCTGGGCATATAACTAGACAGCGTGTCCTTGCCTACCTTAAGAGCTGGGTGTGATCAGATGATGAATTTCTAGTAATGGAATACAAGTGGAAGTGACATGTTTCCTTTTGGGGCCAGGAGTTTTAGGAGGTAGGTTGCTCCATGCTTGCTGTCCCCTGTTGACATCTGCATGAGAGAAGCCTGATGCCCTCAGAGATGGAGGGAGCTGGGGCTCCTGGGTCACCAGGTGGAAAGCTTTCTGACCAAACAGGAACAGCCTCATTAGGTTGAACAAGAAATAACCACCTGTAAGGTTAAGCTTGGAAATTTAGGGCTTATTTGTTACATCAGCTAGTGTGGACATTCCTACCACCGCGTGTGCGTGTTTCTAAGTGTGTGTCTGTGTGTGTGTGACTCCCTCTATTTCAGAAGCCTCAAAAGGACTGGAACAACAACAACGAAAAAAATCACCCTTCGCTGTGAGCAAAGTTAAACTAAATAGATGCCTTATTTGGAAATGGAGCAGATGGTCATCAAAATGAAGAGTGGAGGGGTCTCTAAAACATCTCTAGTCTCGGGAATGCCATTTTCTCCTTTACAAGAAGCTGTCTAGAATTTTGAAAATAATCTCATAGGCGACCAATGTAGGGTGAAGAATGAAAGGGATACCCAGGTAGTTCCTATATTAAAATGTGTCCTAGTTCATTACTCATTCAAACATTCATCATTCTTTCAATCAACAAGTAGGTTATTCAACACATTCTATATGCCAGGCAGTCCTCTAACAGTTCTGATCAATGACAGGCTTGCCCCCAGCTCGCTCCAAATACACAGTCCACATAGCCAGCAAGTCATCACACTACTGAAGTTGGACTCAGCTTCCCACCCAGGTTTTCAGGTTCCTCGTCTATAAGAGAGAATTATAATATTATCTACTTCTCAGATTGTGTTGTAGTTTTAATTAGACAAATATTTAAATATAATGACTGTAAAATTTTTAGCACTGTGCTTCACACTTGAACTTGATAAGCATTCAATAAATCCTAGCTGCTATTATTCCTGTTAATTTAGATTAATACTATAAGGTTGTGTAACAAAAAGTTCTGACCAGACAGAGAGGGTGTGTGGAATACAATTTCCCCTTCGAAGTGATCCCTGATACGAGAGTTGAGAAGTTGGGAATAATGTTCCACATTTTAAAAAATAAAAACAGTATGTGCAAAGGACCAGTGATGAAGCATTTCTGAGGAACTGAAAAAAGTAAGAGTAACGGAGTACAGAGAGCAAGGAGGAAAGTGCTGCAGGATGAGACCGTGCAGAGCCTTGGGAACCACCGTGTAGCCACGCTAAGAACTTGGCCTTCTTCCTAGCACAAGAGAAGGTCATTGAATGGTTTCAAACGGGTAGTGGCCAAGAATGATAAGATCATCTTTATTTTTTAGAAAGATCATTGTGGCTGGAATGCAGAGGTAGACCACTTGATAAGTTACCATTGGAGTCAAGATAAGGAATGCCCATAGGTTGGACATGGCAGTGGCAGTGGAGATGGAGAGAGGTTATAAGGTATGAAAAATTTCTGAAGCGATTGACAGGACATGGTGATGGATGAAGTATAGAACTGAGGGGGAGAGAACTGTTAAGAATGGCTCCTGGTCTTTCAGATAGATACGGGCACATTTCACAGAGATAGAGAACCCTAAAAGAGGATCAGCGTTGAAAGATCATGAACTTACCTTTGTTCATGCTGCATTCAGGTGCCCCTCAGATATCCAAGAATACACACCAAGTACACAGTTGGATGTGTGGGTCTGGAGCTCCTTAGGTACGTCTGAGCTAGAGTGTGAATTTAAGAATTATTGGCATATAGATAACAACTGAGGCCAAGAGCAGGAGAAATTTGCTTAGAAAATGGGCAAAACTTAAACTGAGAAGAAAAGAGGGCCTAGGACCCAGCCTGGAGGAACTTGTTAGCAAAGGAGGCTATATTAAGCAGGGTTCTCAAGACAAACAGAACAATAGGATGTGTGTGTATTAGAAGAGTGTTATAAGGAATTGGCTTAAGTGATTGCGGAAGCTTTGTAAGTCCAAAATCTGATAGGGGAAGCCAGCAGGATGGAGACTCAGGAAAGAGTTGCAGTTTGAGTCTGAAGACAGTCTGCTGAAAAACAAGGATCAGTCTACATTGTAGATCAAGTCCAAAAGCAAGTCTGCTGGAGAATTCCCTCTGGCTCGAGGAAGATCAGCCTTTTGTCCTATTCAGGACTTCATCTAATTGAATGAGCCCCACCCCTCCATACACACACACACACACACACACACACACACACACACACACACACACACACACTATGGGCAACAATCTGCTTTACTCAAAGTCCACTGATTTAAATGTAAGTCACATCCAAAACACCCTCACAGGAACATCCAGAATAATGTTTCACCAAATATCTGGGCACCATGGTCCAGCCGCGTTGACCCATAAAATTAATCATCACAGAGATATACAAGAAAAGCAGACATAGTGGTTGTTTCTCGGGCTCTGTAGTAGTTGCTAGGAACACAGCCTACATCATGGTTTACAGTCTGAATCCAGGGGCCAGACAGCTGGGTTTAAATCCTAACTTTGCTTTTTACTTACCCTGTGGCCTTAGGCAAGTTATTCAAGGACTCCATGACTTATCTTTAAAATGGGCACAGAATTACCCACCTCTGATGGTTGTAAAAACTGAATCAGTTAAAAAACATAAAGGGCTTAGAAAACTGACTGAATATAGTAAGTGCTCAATAAGCATTTGCTCTTATTTTTAAGGCAGACATGGTCTTTTTCCCATGAAGTGACAGGAAGCATCACAAGCAGACAACAGTGTAAGGAAGGCAAATGCAGCAGAAACACCTGACCTCATCTCAGATGAGGGCCTGATCTATAGAAGGAGGAGATGGCTGTCCCACTTCAGTGCTTTAGAGAATTCTGGAACTTGCCCGTCCTTTTTTCTCCATGTGAAGATACCTGCCACGTGAATGGCTTGTGAACTTGTGGAATAAGCCCCTCCTTCACTCTTTCCTGCTAAGGCCCTAAAGGACTCCGTGTTAAAATACAGATGTTACCTAAAGCTCTGTCAGTATCAGCCTCAATAGCTTGAGGTGGATTCCTTCCTGGATAAACTACTCAGGTTCTAATGGAACATTGTCTTTGTTCAACTGAGGCAGGACTGAGGAGGCTCTTGGAAGCTAGGAAGTAGCTGGGGAGGCAGAAGAAGACAGATGGGAAGGAAAGGGGAGGGAAGGAACAAGGAGGGTGTTAAGAGAGAGTCAGAGGACGGCAGAACCCTTCTTGTTACCCACACCTGGAATTTCCCCTGGTGTTCACTCTCCTCCAGGCCTTGTGCCCGTTCATGCCTGGGGCCCCTTGAAATATTTTCCCAAATCCTTTACCTCCTTGCTTTAAATAAGTATTAATCTTAAGGTTTGGGTTTTATTTTTTCCCTACTATGGGCCAAAGTAGTTTTCCAGAGAGAGGCTACCAGTAGAAGACAAGCGTGTTGCTAATTCCACGTTATCATATTGAGTACAATGTAAATACTTGTTCCCTTAGGACACGCTTTTTATTTCCACTTCTGAACGGCAGTCACCCCTTTTCTCTGCCCTACCCAGGGCGGTTGTTCAGGAAGCAGAGCCCCCTTGACCCCAGCCCCTGTAGCAACTGGAGAAATGGTGACTGTGCATTTGCCCCTCCGTCTTAGTCCCGGGCTTGGGCAGAGGGTCTGTGCAATAGCACTTGGATCCACTCTCTAATCTCTTTAGACAGTGCTGAGGTGTTCGATGTATTACCCGGCTTGTAATTCAGTATCCACTGTGAGGGAGCATGTTGTTTTATTTTTCTTTCTAAATGAAATACTGATAAAGATCTTGTGCCATGACTAATTCAGAGCTCATTTCCTACCTTTTGCCTGTGATTCCTTCTGTTTCAGTCCTGCAAGCTAAGGCTTAATTTAGGCACTTCTCTCTCTCTCTTTTATTTTCCTATTTATTTATTTATTTTTGGCTGTGTTGGGTCTTGGTTGCTGGACACGGACTTTCTCCAGTTGTGGTGAACAGGGGCTACTCACTGCAGTGGCTTCTCTTGCTGCGAAGCACGGGCTCTAGGCACGCGGGCTTCAGGAGTTATGGCACGTGGGCTTCAGTAGTTGTGGCTCACAGGCTCTAGAGTGAAGGCTCGGTAGTTGTGGCGCACGGGCTTAGTTGCTCCGCGGCATGTGGGATCTTCCTGGACCAGGGCTCAAACCCATGTCCCCTGCATTGGCCGGCGGATTCTTAACCACTGCGCCACCAGGGAAGCAAGCCCCTAGGCACTTCTTTTTATTTAGACAGGGGCTGGGGCCCTGCAGTTTCCCTCAAGATGGGCTTTTCTGAACGTTCTTCAGCTGGGCAGAGTTGCAGGCCCACCTGCATTTGGTTCCTACATTTCTCAGTCACATTCCCTGAGTGGCATGGCCTCAGTCACACAGCTGGGAATGGGTCGTCCCTTGACTCCCAGGCTTGTGCTCTGCCCACTCTACCAGTCTGCCCTCCAGGGCTCACAACACACTCCTCTCATGCCTGAAAACCAGTGAGGTTTTCCCTTAGGGCCCCAGAGCCCTGGGAAAAGGAACTGGCAGGAAGGGCAGGAGCCAGTGTCCTACGGTCATTGATGGTTCTCTTCCAGAACAGCTCCCCAGGCAGCTGAGCCAGAGCTGAGGAAGAGGAGACCCAGGAGATACCGGGGTATCTACATTCTAGCTCAGGGGCCTGTTGCTTCTCTCTGCCCCTGTGGAGGTCTCTGAGTCCCAAACCCTCAAAGAACCTCAAGGAAACTGATTAGGAGATGCCCTGTCAGGAATGAGGTGAGGGGAAGGAAGGAGGTGCTGGTCTGGTACAAAGTGAGGCTCAGAGAAGGGATGAAGTTCAGGGACGGGGTGAGAGTCAGGGATGCCGGTAGCACACAGAAATATTGGTCAGTAAAGCACATGGTTTTACACTGTCGTCTACCAAGTGTCCTCCACACCAAAACGACCATGCTAGACATTCAGAGGCACAACCCCAGGCCCCGAGGACACTGAACTGACAAAATATACAGAAGTCAAGATTCGGACACCAACACAATTTGTGCCTCTTTCCTGTGCCCGGTGCCTCACAGGTCATCTCATTTATTGCTCAAGACAGCCCTGCAAGTAGGTGTTTGCTCATTCACCTGACAATTGAGGACAGCTGAGGAAACGAGGCTCCCGAGAGTGAGGTACGCGGAACGACACAGATGATGCTTTCAGGAAGCAGGATGCAAGATGGTCCATTTAGTCACAAAGAACAAAACAGGCTGTACTGCTTCTGCTCCTAAAGGCTGAGCCCATGGTCAGCTGGGAATCTGATGAGCTCCTCAGCCACTGGGTTCCTGGCCACAGGTGCCCTCAGTGCCCCCCGGACTAGGGGGCTGGATTGGCCTAGACTGGCACCCAGGGGAGACTGAGTGCGCGACAAGAAGCAAGCAACGCCTGCCACGCGCAGATGGCGGCTGAGGAGCCGGGAGCAGGCATATGTTCTGTAAATAGCGCTCACCCTGCCCTCTCTCTGGCTACAGACCTGGCCCTTCCCCTTCACTGCAGGGCTGCTGCCCAGGAGTTGGCTTTTCTGATGCTGTGTTTGTTTATGGCCTTGGATGCACTGTAACCAAAGTCCGTCTCAAGCTGAGCCTCAGGCACTGAGCAGACTGGAATGGAAACTGGGACATTATACAATTCCTAGGTTAAAAAAAAGAGAAGTCCCCAAGGGCAGAAGTTGGGTCAGGGCTGGCCATATCACGGGGTTGCCCTGTCTGTGGCAGGGATTCTCAGTGGATTTCACTTAGCCCTGGAGAGACAGCACAAACGGATCCTTGAGCACAGAAAAGGCATCTCCAGGAAGCAAAGGTGTCACAGCCCAGAGTGGTTGCTCTCTCCCCTGCCCTCCTAGAGTAGCTTTGCTCTTAGCTCTCTACTGCATTTATGATGAAGGACTGATTTCCTGGTCACCTCAACACTTATTCAGCTATGTGCAGGGCCCCATACTTACTCACAGCCTGTGACATGTCCGATGCACCTTTGGTTCCCTGGCACCCAGCCCAGAGCCAGAAAGTAGTGGGTGCTCTATAGATGTTGGTCAGATAAATTAGCATAAACCATGTAGTTCCAGGATTTGTAAAATGCCCTATGATATGAAATGGTCAACAAATCCTCCTTCGCCAATAAAATCTACCTGAGATCACATAAATGGCTTCTCCTAACTTCCTAATAGCACAGGATATCCCTTGGACCCTAGTGAAGTAAGTCCAGTGTATGATGAACTGCCTTATAAATTAATGAACACCACCCTTTAGAAAAATGGTCTATTTCATTTGAAATGGCCAGAAATATGAAAGGCAGTGGTCACATAGTTGATGTGAAAGTTACCGTAGTGGTTCCTGATATCTTTTCTGTTACAGTCCACATAGGAGATGAATTTCTCATGGGTCATGCACCCCCAACAGGAGAGCCAAACCACACCCCTTCTTTGTCTTGCAGGAAAGTAAATCCAAAGGCAAGTGAGTAAAATCAGTGTCTTTATGAGAATAAACTTGAATCTGCTCTAATTTTATAAATTGAACCCCAATTATGGACAGCCTTTATTGCGTGCTTACTACATGCTAAGCATTGTGCCATGAGCTTTGCATATACGATCCTATTTGAGTTAGGAACAACGCTGCACAGTTGGTTCTATAGAATCTTTAGCTTGCAGATTAGAAAACAGAGGCTGATGGAGTTTACACAATAATATATGACTAAGGCTAATATATGACTAGGACTGAAATCCAAGTCTTTACATTTACACTCACCTGTCTCCAAAATCATCATACTCAAATTTCAGCACTTGGTGACTATTATTATAAATTTCCTGTGACATCCCTCACAAGTGACTGCCACAATCTGTGTATTATAACATAGAGAACCTTTTACCAAGAATACAGTGCTGGGCTTCCCTGGTGGTGCAGTGGTTGAGAGTCCGCCTGCCGATGCAGGGGACACAGGTTCGTGCCCCAGTCCGGGAGGATCCCACATGCCGCGGAGCGGCTGGGCCCGTGAGCCATGGCCGCTGAGCCTGTGCGTCCGGAGCCTGTGCTCCGCAACGGGAGAGGCCACAACAGTGAGAGGCCCGCGTAATGCAAAACAAAAAAAAAAAAGAATACAGTGCTGCTTCTATCAAAACTGGATTTTGCTCCCTGATTTGAACCCAATTCAATTATTGGAGTCACTTTGGGTCTTAAAAAGCAATAAGGTAATAACCATCCTTTACCGAGTGTCTGTTATGTTTTACTCACAAAGTCAGAGATGTTGCAGAAATTATTTCTAATATTATATTCATTATTTCTAATATATTAATCTATGTATATTGTACTATATTAATATTAGATTTCTAATATAACATATGTAGAAAGTGTTATATATAAAGTTGGAGCAGGAGAGAAAAGCCAGGTCCCCACTTGGTCTCATTTCCAGACTCCCAGGGCCTCTGATCTCCCCTTTCCCCACTCTCCGCAAGTCTCATTGGGTGCCTTTCCTCCCCCTGTGTTTCTGTCTTCACTGGCCCATCTCCACCTCTGCTCTCAGCTGAGACTCAGGCCTTGGCATGTTAATGGGCCATGATGAGAGTCTGGGGAAACAGTCCTCAGACGTGTAGGAGTGATGCTGAAAACTTGGCCTCTGTGCACTGGTGCTGAATTGAATCTCGGAGACAGGGTTTTCGGTGAAGTACAATAGAGAAGAATACCTTTATTGCTTTGCCAGGCAAAGGGGGACACAGTGGGCTCGTGCCCTGAAGAACTGTGTGTCCCAGCCTGGGGGATTTGAGGAGGAGCTTTCTAGCAGTGATTCAAGGGCAGGGTTGCTGATAAGGATCAGGGTGTGTGCAGGGCCTGCACTCCTTTCATCTGGCCTCGGGTGGTCTTCTGATGCATTTCTGTGGTTCCTGTAATCTGGCCCCGGGTGGTCTCTTGAACAGCTTCTCTGGTTCCTTTAATCTGGCCTTAGGTGGTCTCCTGATGAGCTTCTCGAGGTTAACAAACTGTGATCTTCTCTGGAATGAAGAATGCTAACACCTTCCATTTGTTGGGGGTTTTAGTTCTGTGAAGAGCTCAAAGGTATTGTTATGTGTATCCCTTGAGGAGGAACCAGAACCCTGCCCCAAGGCTGTACTATTGTTTCTTGACTGCTCCTCCCTTGTCTCTGCATCCCCTCCCTTCCCTCATTAGCAACTGTTCCAATCCACCCTTCGGGACTCAGGGAAGGTCATGGAGGCTGGAGTCTATTCCCTACAAGTAAGAAATGGGAGGCCCACAGGGTCCTGCTTGGTTTCAGGAGGAGGGTGGGAGGATAGGACAGGAAATGTTGGAAAGAGGAGCCCTAGGAGGGGAAGTGTTCCAAAGAGAGGTATAAGTCCCCAGTGGGAGAGGGGAGAGTGGAGTGAGAGGTGATGGGCAGGGAGAGAGCGCAGTGGGGGTGAGGCAGCCATCATTCAGGTGAAAATATGGAGGAGGCAGGAGAAGGGGCTACAAGCACCCCAGAGTCTTTGGGGAGGAGAGGAAAAGGGAGAGGAATCTCCAGAGAGCACTGATGATCTTCCATGAAGGAGAAACTGTACAGAAAGAGAAAAGGCAGCTTTTCCCAGCCCAGGGCTAACATTTGTGTGGGAGCCCTACTGTCAGACAACCCTATCACTCTCGCCAATCACCACTAGTGTCTGGAATTCATGCCCCAGGGAAATGCCTTCAAGGACTCAGCAACAGTGAATTCTCTGGAGCCCTCCCTCCTTGAGCAACCTCCTGAATTACGAGTCTCACTAAGGTCAGGCCTTTCTCACAGACCAGGGAGCAGGGGTCAGCAGTGGGCAGGCTGTTGGGCAAACATTCCATTGTCCAGATTTGGATGAGGAAAGACATTAAGCTGGAATGAGATGGAATAGGGATCAATTCATGCTTCAAAAACAGGAAAGCATTGGTCAGGGAGGAAAATCAAGGACGTGTGCGAGTTTTTCCAAGCCACCAGCAAAATGCTACCACAAATTCAATGAAGGAGTTTGTACATCCTTTTATTTCAAACTTGCCCATAATTTGAAACCATCAATATCGATATGGGTACCTTGTTCTACATATTTGAAGATGATGCTACCAGTGGTGATTTTCCTGTGTGTGCATAAAATTGGCAGAAAAGAGTGGTGCATGTCTGGCAGTCTCCTATGTTGTATAAAGAATTGATTTCAAACTGTAGCTGTTTGAAAATAGATACTACAGAAACCAGGAGTTTGATGTAAAAATAAACAAGTGTTTCTTAATCTGTATTTTCACAAGCAATGATTTAATCTCTTTGATTTTAAACTCACAAGTCAAAAGATCGGTCAGTTTGATTAAAAACACATGCACAGTCCAACTGATTTATTGACTGAACTATTCGCTTGAAGGAGCAGTGGTGCAATGGTAAGAGACGTGGCTTGGAAATCAGGTAGCCTGGGCTCTGGTTTGGGCTCCATCACACACCCCTTGTAAGAACCTGGGTGACCTCTGAGCCTCAGGACACTCGTACCTGCATCCTGGATTCTGGTGATCATCAAATAGGTGAAATAATTTTATACACTGGGAAGTTCTCTCCAAAATTCTGTCACTACTATCGATAACTGTCACATAACCCCAAAGCCAAGTATTCATCAATCCTTTGAAATGCTGATACTATATTTGATACACTTACTCATGGGAACTTTCCCATGTTTGACAACTTCTCTCCCTCTCCTGTCTGAATCATACTTCCTAACAGTGCCCTCTATTACCAATTTAATGCAGCACCCCTGAAGATAATAAGCCTAACTACTGCTTCAGTTAATAGATATTCTTCTTTCAGTACCTGAAACAGGTACTGTTTCTGCTTTCAGTACCTGAAACAGGTACTGTCATCTGCTATGACATCTGTTTAAAACCCATGGAGAGGATTCAGTGTTCAGAAGCAAATTAAGTAATTACTATGTAATTACACTATAAATTGTGCAGTCATTGATTTGCTCTCAGAATTCATCTTTCGGACATACTCACTATGACAGCCACCTGCGTTCTTCTAAGATGTGCAGATCTGTTCTTCAAATGGTCAATATAAGGATTTGAGCTAAATACCTGTGGGTGAAAGATTAGAGTATTATCTCTAGAAAAGAGAACGTGTCGGAGATGGAAGAAATGAAACTGCGGAAATGAGATGTTAATAGAGTGAGAAAGAAGGAGGAGGGATATTTTGAAGGTGGATTATCTAAGTACTTTCTCAGTCATTTCATAAAACCTGTGAAATTGCTAAGCCTTGCCGGTAGGAGAAAACACAAAAGGAAGAGAGATCAGAGATGTAGGATTTCACCCGCTCCATGAAGAGCCCCTCACTAGCGATAAACTGTACCATATATAGAGGGTAGAGGATTAATGACTTGAGATAGTATCTAGTAGTCCATGATAACCACCCAGCGTTACGGTGGTTAAAAACTGAGACCTAACACTTGCTAAATGGTTACAAAACATAGACCTTTGGTGCTTCCTCTAAATCCACTTTTTAAAAGCCAATCAACAAATATTTATCATCCACATGTTATATGGAGTATGTATTAGGCTACATTCTTGAAACAGCCTGGAATATAAATAAATAAAGCAGCAGCATGGCATGGTGGAAGAAAGGCTAGCTTTAGATCCTTCCTGACTTGAGTTTGAATCCTGGCTCTCCTAAACAGCTGTTGGGTTGAGCCATATGAAACTGCTGAGGATCAACCTTTTGTAAGCTACATACGTGGCGATTTTGTATGATTCGACCAAAAGGAAGTGGAAATGCCTCTTAAATGTTTGAGAATTAGAAAAAGTGTTTATAAAATGTTCATAATAAATGTTTGTATAAATGTTTAGAAGTTGTTCATGGTGGAAGGGATGTAGAAATATCCTACCCTTGGTCCCCATCATAAACAACATCATTCCTGTACAGTGGAAATAAGACAAGACAATGTTGTGAAAGTCAAAGCTGTGAAAGCCTCCCTTTTGACCACTGTATATTTAAAAGTACAAGTCTCGATAAATATTTAATGAAAGAAGTTTTATTAAAATGAGAGGACTCGTTTGTTAAAACAAAGGCATTTGCCACTGTACAAGCATGCAAATATATATATCCAGTCTCTGAAACCAAAATTCTATGCCAAATGCCCACCTTCAACAACCAGCCTATTAAAATCAGTTACTCTGCAATTCTGTTAACATCAAATGGTTCAATTTTAACAGGACTGCACTTTCTGAACATGTACATTTCTCCACAATTTTCAGAAGGTAAGTCCCATTTAAGGATGGGATGCAATTTTACAGAATACAGTATTATTAAAAAAAATGCACACCAAACAACCAGTTACGCTGATGACGGTTCCTGTTCCTTTCCTTTGGGTGGAGGGAGCAGCGGCCCTCAGCAGCATGGGGCCGCACATCAGAAGCAGCGGCAGGGGAAGAGCTAGCACCATCAGTCAGTTTGCTAAGTAGAGACAAGAAGCAAGTTCAATGGAGCAGAAAGGTCCCTGCCTCTGTGGAACTGATGGAAAGAAGGAATGTGATTGGTTTCCTAAAGGGCAGGCAGAGGGGTGATGGGTAATTTTACCTCCCCTCGCTAAACATGCCTGTCTATCAGAGATGAATCAACACCTTAGATTACACATTATGCAAATGACAGTGGCAGTTTGGCACCTAATGGTCTCCTGCCAGAGTTTAGATTCATTCCCACTGTTGTCTGTGAAAAGTGAAAATAAACATGTTCCCCCTTCCCCTCCCTGGCCTCCTTGTCCTTGAAATACAGCTTCCTCCTAGCCCGCGGCTCAGAGGCTGTGTCTCCTTGCAGAGGTTATGAGCTCAAAAGTCCCAGACTAGGAAATTAACTTAACAAAAACAAAAATAGAAGCACCAATGACTCTTGGAGATCATACAGTGAAGCTCTCAAGGAAATTCAGTTCCTTAAATGAAATTCAGAAAGATCCTGAAAGTGTTTCAATGCCAATGAGTCAGAAAAAAAACACTATCCAAAGAGAGCTACTTCCTGATTTGCTCATTGAAAACTAATTCTGGGCAACAATGGAACAACTGTGTGTGGTGTAAACTCTTCTTTTCCCCCCAAATTGAAAAGAGCATGTCTTAATCTGGGGAAAGAAGAGCCAGAAGGTACTGATCTACCCTCACATAAGTACTCTAAAAGAGAATTGATTTGGGGCTTCCCTGGTGGCGCAGTGGTTGAGACTCCGCCTGCCGATGCAGGGGACACGGGTTCGTGCCCCGGTCCAGGAAGATCCCACATGCCACGGAGCAGCTGGACCCGTGAGCCATGGCCGCTGAGCCTGCACGTCCGGAGCCTGTGCTCCGCAATGGGAGAGGCCACAGTAGTGAGAGGTCCGCGTACGGCAAAAAAAAAAAAAAAAAAAAAAGAGAGAATTGATTTGACTATCCCCCACCAAGTCTCAGGGTAGAACTGGAAGATAGACACTGAAATTATAGGAATAGCTAGTCTGTACATGAAATATGGCATCTTTAAGTGAACATGATCAGATTCTAGTACAAATTCCCAAGGGATTCTGGAAACTTTTCCTGTACCTCCTCAGATACATTCATATCTAAGATGTGATTTATCCCTGAGGTAGATGATTGTCTTAAAGCACCTTTTAAGACTATTTCCAACATTGAAATTTGGACTGTAAGGATGAAATCAGAATTTTTAACAAAACAAGCTCAACGTTGAACTTCTGTATCTGTGAAGATTTGAACTCTTGTGGAGTGGATTATTAACTAAAAAGAACTTTGCTGAACAAAATAGGGTGTGCTGGTCGCCATTTCAAAAACAGTCTCTAACACAGGTAAGAACTATTAAAAAAAAAAAGAGAGAGAGAGAATGAGTTCAGGGCAATGGTGTTCTTGTGGGTCATAGGATCATTATACCTACTCAGACTAAAAGGAAGACTCCATTTTGTTTAATGAAGACGTAGTGGGTGTAACAGTCTTCCTTGTAAACACTGGTACCCACAGTGGAAAACTTAAGCTTTAAGTCAATAAATAGACACCACTCAAATGGAGCCTAGATTTTTCTTTATAGAGAGTCAGCCCTGTCTGAACAATGATCTTCTCAGTGAGCATCCTTTGTTAGTGCACAAGGTGGGAAGATAAAGAAAGACTGACTTACCCTGGCTTGTCCATCCTTGAAAGGCACCATGTGGCCTCTTTTCCAGAAGATAACAAGGCTCTTAAAAGAATCAGAGACCCGAGTTCTAGCTTTAGATACCACCGGTTCTTTTACTTATGTCACAGATGGTTCATGTCTCTACAGACTTTCTCCTCGTAAAATGAAGCGACTAAATGTTGAAATCCTTTTTATGCAAGAAACTCCACTGCTGCCTTACATTCTGTCATTCATTCACCGAGAATGACAACTTGATAAATACAGTTGACCCGTGAGCAACACAGGTTTGAACTGCACAGGTCCACTCTTACATGTGGGTATTTTTCAATAAATATAGTGTATTTTCTACATTAAATGTGTGGAAGCGTTTGTGTTCAATTAGAGATCGTGATATGTGAAATCACAAGAACGAGGGTTTGAGTCCTGATTCTATCCGAACTGTTTATCAGTTCCTTTGTTTTGGAGGCAGAGCTAGCAGTACGTGGATTTGGATTTTGCCCGGGGGTCAGCACCCCTCACCCTTGAATTGTTCAAAGGTCAACTCTATACTTATGTGATACTCAGAACCTCCTTGAACAGCTTTTTAAAAAAGCTTTTCAAAAAAGCTACTCCAGAGCGATCTCCTCTGTCCAGTGTTAGAACACAATATGGATCAGCGCAAGGTCTTCACCCTTAAGACGAGGTCGGCTTTTGTAGTTCATTCGCATCTGACATTTGATCGTTGTAAGCCACATTGGTGTCCGAATGGAGACCAAAAATTGGAGATAGTGTCTTTCTATGCCTTTAGGATAAGAAACACAATGATGGGATTAAACTTCCAGTTTGGCAAATTCCCCGGAGACCCTGAGATTATATGGCTACTCTCTCACATTCTCCAATTAGCAAATCTGGCCACAGTGGCACTGCCACACTCGCTGAGCCGCTTCTGCAAATGTACAAATAAAATGTATCAGGCATCTATTGAGGACCAAAGGCCCGTTCCAGCCTCCCGCTTTTCCTAATAGTGGGTGAGAAGCTACATCAGGCTTGATTTTTAGCCAGTAGCCACTGAAGCCCCATTCCTAATTAGGAAAGTAAAATGCCCCTGACAAAGACACAAGAAATCCAAATGTCTACAGTAGTACAGATCTTGAGATTCTGTATTTGCTGCCAAGAGAATATCTCAGGGAGAAGGAAAAATACGGGAAACCACAGGAAATAAGGATGAAAGGCTAATGTATTTAAGTAATTTTCCCTACCCTAATGTTTCCTTTAAAATATAACTGTCTTTTGTAGGGGGCGGGGGGGGGGGTTGGCTTGTTTTTGCTTAATTAAACACCAGAAACCAGGCTTCCCTGGTGGCGCAGTGGTTGAGAGTCCGCCTGCCAATGCAGGGGACACGGGTTCGAGCCCTGGTCCGGGAGGATCCCACATGCTGCAGAGCAACTGACCCCGTGCGCCACAACTACTGAGCCCGCGCACCTAGAGCCCATGTTCTACAATAAGAGGAGCCACCGCAATGAAAGCCCGCGCACCGCAACAAAGAGTAGCCCCTGCTCGCCGCAACCAGAGAAGAGCCCGCACGCAGCAATGAAGACCCAACACAGCCAAAAATAAAATAATTAAACACCAGAAACTATTACCTTGATTTGGTCTAGGTTTTTAAACACTTGAATAGAATGTGGTTTGGTGTACATATTAAAGAAGCTGAAAAAAAACCCAAATGAATTAAAATGTATTCCCTGTACTAGGCTATATAAAGATATATGATATTTCAAAAGTTATTTTGTACAGAGAATAGCAGGGACTTGTTTTCTCACATCTTCTGTAAGACAGTAAAAGCCAATCGTTAAAACAAAACAAAACAAAAACACTTGAGGTTTCTTCAGTTCTTTGGATTTAAGCTCAGGTTGAAAGCACCAGAGGGAAGCAGCAACCACAGCATTTCAGTAACTCATGCTGATGCCCTGCAAGTAAAATTCCACTGCCCACGCCATGTGGCTCCACTAAGTCTCCCCTATATCCATCTACACTGAGCAATGCATCTCCACATCTCATACGTACTTGTATACCATTTATTTCATCACTTACAGCACTATATTGAAATAAACTGCAGGTGACTACTCTCTAGACTTCAACTCCTTAGAGGAAAGTATGTTAATCAACTTTTTACCCCCAGGAACAAGCACAGCACTCACACATAGTAGAGACAATTAATAATAGCATCCTTATTGATAATAAATTGTATTAAAATATTTAAATATATTTATAATTTTCTTTCAATATTAAAACTAATCATAATAGTATTTATTAAGCATCTCTGTGTGCAAGATGGATATTGAGTGCTTTCCTGATATTTATTTCATTTAATTTTCATGAATCTGAAATAGACACACTTTTCCTGTATTCCAGCTGAGGAGATGATTGTAGAACGGTGATACAGCTAGTAAATGGCAGAATTTGAACTCAGGTTATCTCAATATACTGTCTATAGTTTTAACACTTCACAATACTGCCTCCTGGTACAAATCCCTTAACAAATGTTTTTCAAAATTACTGACAAAATCCAAACTCCTGGGAATTAAATACTAAAAGTTTGTAGCTGCAAATTTTCATAAAGATTTGACTTGTAGAGAGAGCCAAGATATTTCTAGTCCAATTTGACCTCCTTTGTATGAAAGACTACTTCAAGGTGCTTCAAGGTGCTTCACAGTTAAGGAAACAAGGATGAGAGGCAATCAAGATCTCATCCTAAAATAACATGCATGGAGTAAGAGTTCCATTTAGACCAGCGAAATCCAGCCCACCAGCCTCCCTCACGTCACGCCTGTCAACGCCAGGAAGAACTTCTGTGGTCAGCCTACAGATATGAATTCTCAGCACTTGACACTCATTACTGGAGTTGGCTCATTGAAGAGACTACTGGGCTATGATGTTATCGGCCTTTTCATAACTGTTCCTATGGTGCTGAAGGAATTATCTTTGATGTAAGTGATGTGGGCATTCATTCCAGGTCAAGCTCTGAGATAAATAGCCTGGAAGACTTCAAACAAAACAGGGAACTGTCTCATGCTGCCATCCTAAAGATCCCCACATCCCATACTGTCCACATCCCAAGAGCCAGAAGGGTTAACTTCGTGCCCTTCTGTGGATTTGACCCATAAGTTGCTTGCATTGTCCCTCTGAAGTATTAGTGGCCTGGGAATAAGTTGTAGCTGCAGATTGATGAGTCGGGCTGGGGCCTTATCACCGTCTGTAGCACCATGAGTATAATTTCAGGGACTCCAGGTGGCAGGTCATTGTCAATGCCTTTGTTCTCTGATACAGCAACTGAGACGTGAAGTTCCTAGGACAAGGCTTTATAGAACCGAGAACACTGTCATCTGTTCTGATATTCACATCACTGAAATCTCTGAGAATGCTAACAGAGTAAACTTGGGAAGAGCAGGAAGCCTGTTAAGACTAAACATCCAACAGTGGAAGAATGATTACATAAGTGAAATATGGCAGTGATTGAAAATGAAGTGGCGTGAGAGTAGGTAATAGCATGCAAAAGTGTTGATCCTGCTTGCTAAGTGGAAAAAAAGCATATTAAAATGTCCACACCGGGCTTCCCTGGTGGCGCAGTGGTTGAGAGTCCGCCTGCCGATGCAGGGGACACGGGTTCGTGCCCCGGTCCGGGAAGATCCTACATGCCGCGGAGCGGCTGGGCCCGTGAGCCATGGCTGCTGAGCCTGCGCGTCTGGAGCCCGTGCTCCGCAATGGGAGAGGGCACGACAGTGAGAGGCCCGCGTACTGCAAAAAAAAAAAAAAGTCCACACAACATGTTCCTATATTTATAAATGAAAATATCTAAAATGCAAATAAAAGATCTACATCTACTTGTCAACAATGCTCATATCTGCTTGATAGGATTATGGGTGATTTTTATTTTCTTCTTTTTGTTTATTTTGATCCTCTACGTTTTCTGTCTTGAGTATGCATCCTTTGTGTACTACTAAAACAAAAGCTTTCTCCAAAGCAAGAGGGCCTTAAAATACACTGTTAGAAAGAGAAAAGTTAAGAAAATTAAAAGTAATAAGGCACTAGGCTAACGAGAAGTTTTTTAAAATAGATACTCTAATAGGATTATGTTCACCCCATGAAGTAGCCAAAGGGCTGTGACCAGTCTGCCTTTTTTTAGACCTTTTTTTTTAAGAAACAAGAGATACTATAACAAAAAAGTGGTGATAGTCATTCATAATTCCAAAAGGGAAGTTATGGAGCATCTTAACTGTCCAATAGGCCACAGCATCCCAGACTGTGTACCCAAGAAGCTCCTGGTAATAACAGAATTCAGTGAGCCTTGTTATATCTGTGTATTGAGTTTCCCAAAGGAAAGGATCGTAGTAAAGGCTCTGAGCCATCCTGCAGTGAGTAAATCTGAAGAATCTCATTTAACCCAGTGTTCCCACCCTTCAGCATCTCACAACTCAAAATAATAAGGATGCTGGAATCACTCTGCCTATAAGACAGCACTTTGAAAAACCTCCTCCTTCCTCTTAGAAGAATATGTTACTCCTATTGGGAATTTACTTATTTGCTTATTAGCTCTCTGACCCAAGTGGAAAATAAATAATAATCTTGATTTCTGACAACTGCCACAGAAACCATGCCCTAGAGCTCCCCAGAGACCCAGAAGCATGAACACTTCTCTGCTAGTTTTCTGGGACTGACCAATGCCCAGGGAACCACGGAGCCCATGATTGCTGTTGCATGTGCTTCATGCCTTGAAAACTTTCCAGTTATTAGAGGGTTATTCTTCACCCCATTCCTATTACCCAGGATGCAAATTATCCTCTTGAATCCGGCAACATATGGTCTCTATAAATAAAGAATTTGCAAGCATATTAAAATCAACCTAACAATAGCTCTGAAGATAATTTTTTGGAAGGGCAATTTTGGCAGTGAAATGATGTCAGCTCCAAACTTTTCAATGAATGTATTCTTATCAGTAGTTTGGATGTGACATGAGGTGAAGCATCTTGTTAGGGGATTTCATAGAAGAACACAGCACAGAAGCTGGTGCAAATAATCACTGTGGCTATGGTAACCCAAGGTAAAAAGCACTATTTGCATCACTTTATCACTCCTTAGAGATCCAGGTTACACATATTACCGCTGTAACTGGACAAGATGGATGTGATCACAAGTGACCCACCACAACAGCAAGCAAGATAATTTATTAAAAATCGGTTCAGAAAGACATTCAGGAAATAATAATTCAAGGATGTGACAGTTGACAACTCGTGAAAAACTTTGAAAAATATTCACCCAGAAAAGCTTCAAATTCTGTGTTTCCTGAATTTCTCTCTTATTAATGCTGAGTTACTGTGTGTATGTGTGTTTTATTGTCACCTACGGAAACTTTATCTTTCATCCAGAAAATGTATTTTTAATCTAGAATCATTATAACTAAGTCAAGAATTCAGGAATTAAATCAGAGGCAAAAATTTGCCTTGAATAGCATTGTGAAAAGGGCCCGGCATAGGAGAAGTTATCATACACCCAGACTACAAAAAGCACCTTCTGGTGTATCTTTCCAGCACATCACATAAATACTTGCTGTAGAATATGGCCCACTTATCTATGATATCTCAGCAAAGGGCTCTTGTTGATGCTACTGTTGGATGATGGATTGCTGTTTATGGCTATCTAGAAGCCATTTACTCAGCAATTATTTATTTATTAACTACAGTATTTCTCGCACTATGCTATTAGGCTTAGACATAGTGATAAAGATAGACATAATAATGAGAGTAATAAAATAGTGATAAAGCCAGATAAAATCTTTGCCCTTACAGAAGTTACCGTTTATCAAAGAGATGCAGTTAAAAAGTAGTTGAGGAGGGGCTTCTCTGGTGGCGCAGTGGTTGAGAGTCCGCCTGCTGATGCAGGGGACACGGGTTTGTGCCCCGGTCTGGGAGGATCCCACGTGCCGCGGAGCAGCTGGGCCCGTGAGCCATGGCCGATGGGCCTGTGCGTCCGGAGCCTGTGCTCCGCAACGGGAGAGGCCACAACAGTGAGAGGCCCGTGTACCGCCAAAAAAAAAAAAAAAAGCAGTTGAGGAAACTAGCCTATGGATTGAGGGGTTTTTCCATATGACATAAAGAAACAGTCAACCTAAAATACAATCAATGGTAAAGTTATGAAAGTATATTGAAGATGAAGAAATGATAAAAGGTATGGTGGAGAAGAAATATACTCATGAGCAAGGACTCCCTCTGCATTCTTAATTTTAACTACACTCTGTCATGAATCCAAGAATTTGCTATACGGGACAACTCCCAATTCTCCAAATAAATCAAACAATTTAACACCTTTGTTTCTTTGCAAGTACTTTCATCTTATCATTGAATGTCTCTCCCCGACAACCAATTTTTCTCCTATTGAGATTTCATTTTAAAAAAATTTTTAACCTAAGTCGTGTTGTCTCTTCTATGAATTTAACCCAGTCATCCTCATCAATAATAAACTGTTTCAGTTATAGTGGCATAACTAATTATTTCTTCTAGATTATAGTTACTATAAGCTCCTTTAAAGTAGGGGATTTTCATTTCAGTTTGTATATTTAATGTAACATTTATAAATTTTAATCATGGGATTGTCAAATATAATGAGTAAATACGTGCAAATAAAACTATAGTGGTCCTTTTGAGGACCAAAAAAAAGAACAGAGGATAAGTTGTCAGCATGTCTCCAGACTCAAGAGTGGGTACATGTATGATGCCATGTATACTTATATAAGTAAAATTAACACATCACAAAGAACCAAATGAATTTTCAGCAATTTTTGAGAGTGTATTTTTGGAGTTCTGTTTTTATTTTTTATTTATTTATTTTTTAAAATTTATTTATTTTTGGCTGTGTTGGGTCTGCGTTTCTGTGCGAGGGCTTTCTCCAGTTACGGCAAGCGGGGGCCACTCTTCATCGCGGTGCGCGGGCCTCTCAGTATCGCGGCCTCTCCTGTTGCGGAGCACAAGCTCCAGACGCGCAGGCTCAGTAGTTGTGGGTCATGGGCCCAGTTGCTCCGTCACATGTGAGATCTTCCCAGACCAGGGCTTGAACCCGTGTCCCCCGCACTGGCAGGCAGATTCTCAACCACTGCGCCACCAGGGAAGCCCTGGAGTCCTGTTTTTAAATGAAGGCTGTGTGGTTTTCAGTGAATTCATCTTGGAGAAAGGGGCACAACAGTTCCCCGAAAGAAATAATCAGTTGTCATACAGGGTATTTTGCCCTAAGCAAGATCACAACAAATGGGCCAAGTGACATCTAGTCCAAAGACATATGCTATACATTCTTAGACAGCACGGAGAGAGAATAATAGAGTTTTCAAATATAATCCTTAATTCAAAAGGCTGCATCTCACATGGGCAATACTATGCAGCATTTTCCAAGGTGAGTATAGCAGGAACTTATTTATTTTGTGGTGGTTGGTAGTTCTCTCCAGCAAAGCTTAAGTGGCCAGCAATTAATAATAACAAAAATTAAAATTTCTATGCCATTTTATTTTATTTTTTAAAACATCTGATTCAATTATTTATTTATTTATTTATTTATGGCTGCATTGGGTCTTCATTGCTGTGCGCGGGCTTTCTCTAGTTGTGGCGAGCAGGGGCTACTCTTCGTTGAGGTGAGCGGGCTTCTCATTGCGGTGGCTTCTCTTGTTGCAGAGCACGGGCTCTAGGGCACATGGGCTTCAGTAATTGTGGCACGCAGGCTCAGTAGTTGTGGCTCACGGGCTCTAGAGCGCAGGCTCAGTAGTTGTGGCTCATGGGCTTAGTTGCTCTGCGGCATGTGGGATCTTCCTGGACCAGGGATCGAACCCGTGTCCCCTGCATTAGCAGGCAGATTCTTAACCACTGCACCACCAGGGAAGCCCCTATGTGCCATTTTAAAGCTTACCATGTACCTCACAACCAGCCTAAAAATTAGATTACCATCTCATCTTATCCTTAAAGAAGTAGAATGGTGTATGGCTTGGGGTTCTTAGTTACAAACAATAGAATCCACTCTCCCAGGTTAAGGAGAAAGGAACTTGTCAAAGGGTATTAGGTAGTTCATGGAATCTCTGGGATGGCAAGACCCAGGTTTGGTTACTAACCAGCCAGACAGCAGCGTCATGAACAATACAGCCTAAACAGTGCCTGACAATTATTTGGAGCTCTTTTAGAGGATGCATCATTGCTTCCACTGCCTCTATTCACCCCTACGATGTTCACATTTGGAGGCTGGAAATTTCAACACAGCAGTTCCAGAAGAACCAGATACCTTTGTCACTCCGTGTGCTCTCCAGTCAATCCAAATAACCAGAAAGCCGCTGCTGTCTTCTGTTGCTCACTCCTGCATCTTTGTCTTGCCCAGAGGCTTCTGATTGGTGGAAATTAGGTCATATGCCTTTATCCTAGTTGTAAAGGGACCTGGGAAATTTAGTCTGGACTTCAACTTCTTTTACAACTGGCCCATTTCCTGGAAGAAAAGCTAAAGGGGGATTAGAATAGGAAATCAGTTAGCTAATCTACCAAATTTGCTGTAAGTGGAGAATTTACTTGATTACAGACACATAGCTAGTAAGTGACAGAGCCTCAGATGCCAAGTCTTACAGTCTCCACAAGATAAAAATGAGTGCTTCATTACGGTAGAGATGAGTAGCTCATCTGGCCTTCAGAGCTTAATTAAAATATCCCTTAAGAGCAACTGTTCCTTTTGACATAGAATTGCATGTGCTCCAAGCATCATTATTGGTTTGGTTTTCTACATATCTAAATATGGTGAAGGGAGTAGCCTTGTAAATGGGGATGAGTCCTTCATCCTTTCTCCAGTTCTCATTTAAAAATGATAACTACACATCTACATTATGAAACTAAGGCTCTCAGGGCCAGAAAGACCCATAAAGCCAGGGTAATATTTGCAGCAGCTGTGAGTCAGTTTTCCCTATTTCTCACATTACTCCATGGATAATTGTTTATTAAAGGAAATAAGAAACACACACTTTTAAAATCTGACTACCATGTAAAAAGTGAAATGCTGAATATAGTGTGTGGACCCACACATTACAGTTTAACAGACTTGGGTTTAAATCCAGGTTTAATCACTCACTAGCTATAAGATGCTGGTGGAGCAAGTTGCTTAATCTCTTTGGGTCTGTTTCCTCTTCTGTAAAATGGGAACAAGGGTGCCTATTTCTTATAATTGTTAGCAAGATTTTATGTAAACTGTAGAGAACATCACAGATGTGAGTAGAGGCAGGGAAAGCAATGGTGTGTCTTCTAAGTATGTAAATTGTATGAACAAATATTATTTGTTAAAGCACTTTATATAGTCCTAGCAAATAGTAAGCAATGATTAAATAGAAACTACTATTTAAAAATATTATTTCAAAATAATTATGATTTTAAAAATCTTAATAATGGTGTGCCATGATAATCTACCCAGTCGTGAAAATGGTTACAGTTTTGACTGAAGAAATATAATGTAGAATGGCAAGTGAGATTTTTTTCCAAGACTAGTTCCTTTCACAACTGACCTGTTTCCAATTATACTTAAAGACCTTTCCTAAATTCTACTTTTGCAAAACTTTAAAACTGTCTGATGGGTTTTCAAATTATATAATCAGGGAAAAGGAAAGCAAATAGCTTGAAATCTCTTAGAAAAGTCACCTGTACTATCTGTCTGTGACTTACTGAAAAATGACTGTTAAAATGCAGTCCTTAAACAAAAAATAGCCTCAGAATTTCATGGAAAGTCATCTCTAATGGGCCAAGTAAAAACACGCTCTGAATAGGACTTTACAACATTTTCACAGTTTCAGAAACTGCCTGACATCTCAAATATAATGAAAAGTAAAACCTCTCATATATGTAGGTGAACAGAAAGCACAGAATCAGTTTTTACTTTCTGTTGTCATTAGTAAAACCTGCCCTATATGTCTGTTGAGTTTGTCTGTGATGCAGACTTCCCTGTTTAAGAAATTGGACTCGGACACGTGTTCTGAAATATATTGTCTACAAGGGGAAAAGAAAGCAAAAAGCAGGAGGAAGGCAAATGTCTCCCTGCTTTGGTACAAGTTGACATTTATACCCTGTCTGAGAGAGAGAACAGGGTGCTGAAAATGGGAAGAGATGTAAAGTTTCTTGGTCTCTCTTCCATCTTTCCAGTGAACGCTGTTGGAAAGTTGACAGCGGAAGCCTTTTCTCAAAAGAATGAGCTCCCCGTGCTGATGAGACTGGAACAAGGGCCGAGTACTGGTTTGGAGAGTGTAAAGAGCAGGCAGAGGAGGGATGAAGAGAAGAGAATACAGAGGACCATGAAAAAGATGAGCAGAGAAACGTGAGTAGGAAGGAATCCTAGGTAAGAGTTGAAAGAAGAGAGGGACCAAGTGTATCAAAAGCAGCTGAGAGCAGGGAGGGCATCACGTAGCATGCTGATAAATTGCAAGTTAAGTAGGTGAGGAAATGAAGAAAAGCAGGAAAGGGCACTCATTTAGAGGCTCCGGTTATGAAATGAAGGAGAAAAATACCATGCTAATTGAGTGTGAGGCCAGGGTCAGGAGAAGGGTTTGTTGTTACTCCTGTCATTTTTCTAAGCAAGGGCAGATAAGCACTTCTAAAGACAAAAGAGGAGCCAGTGGGAATAGAGAGGCTGCAAACACCGAATCTAGAAGAGACCTTCACTGAGTGGGTTGAGAGTACGTGGACCAGTGGCAGAATTTCTGATCAGTGAGGATTAATGCAATTTTTAAACCAAGAGAGATTTGGTGGGGGCGTGGCATGGCGATGGCAGTACATTTCCAAAGAGATCTCATGGCAGAGCTACAACTAGAATCTTTTCCTGTCTACTGTCAATCCTGGAAGACAAACTGTCTCAGTCTCTTTGATAATGAGACCTTACCCCACAATATTTAAAGGCACAGGAGTAAGAAGAAAGATTACAGGCAACAGTGGGGGATTAATGAAGTGGGGAGAGTAAATGGAGAAATGACACACAAGTGAGAATCGAACCCAAAGCCCATGGGAGAGATTGATATTGTAATCCCTGCCCGTGGAATCCAACCTAGAGGAGTCCAGTGTAGCCTCAAACAGATTCAAGAGCTATGTAAGGTTGATTGTGGTGAAGAGTTCAAGGCAGCAGTAGAATGAAAATTGGCAGGCTGGGTGTCTAACCATTGGAGAAATTAGAATCTTTAGCAAAAAGGAAGTTGTAAACAGAAGGGAATGTGTAGAAATAGAAATCCCAGGCACAGGGCTTCCCTGGTGGCGCAGTGGTTGAGGGTCCGCCTGCCGATGCAGGGGACACGGGTTCATGCCGCGGTCCAGGAGGATCCCACATGCCGCGGAGCGGCTGGGCCCGTGAGCCATGGCCGCTGAGCCTGCGCGTCCGGAGCCTGTGCTCCGCAACGGGAGAGGCCACAGCAGTGAGAGGCCCGCGTACTACAAAAAAAAAAAAAAAAAAACAAATCCCAGGCACAAAGTAGTGTCTGATGAGGAGGAAGCCAAGCAAGTGTTTGGTCAACAACTTGTGGGGAGCAAGACTGGGGAAGAAGCAATGCAGCTGACTGAGAATGAGAATGAAACAAACAGCAGCATTTCCATCTGATGGACCAGTAGGTACTAATTTAAGAAAATTATGTACAAAACCAGAGATGTCAGAAACAAAAGGGCATGGTTAAAAAGCTACTCTGACAAACAAAACCATCATTGTCACCCGGGCATTCCTTCGGGTGCATTTCTAGAACAATTCATAAAGCCAATTCTAATGGTGAAAACTAGTAAGTCTCTTAGTTAAGTGTTGACATGGTGAGATACTTCGTAATAGTACATTTCTGATAGATTCTATTAAAAACCTTGACAATCCTACGAAGAAAAAAAATCATGAATCTTGTATTGGCTTTGTCTTAAGCATCTGTAAAAGAATCATGGCGTAGCCATTTCAGGCTGTCTTGGTGTACATAGAATGTTAATTATGGCTATGTAAATGCTACTCAAAGGGCTATTTAAATCTGGTAGATTTTTCATATTCTTAAGTCCTATTTGAGAAGACTTAATTCTACCTCACATCAGTGCTCATAATAATACTCATAATGACGTTTCCTCTAACTTGCATAAACCCCCCATTTTTTTGGCCAAAGTGCAAGACCTTTTTAATATAGACGATATAAAATGACCTTGAAATTTCTTATGAAAACATTCAACTGGAAATACTAAGCTTTTTGGAGCAACAGACAAGTAAGAACACTGCTTTTGTACTACATACTCAAGATGCATTGACTGATCATTGCTCAGGATACATTTTATAGGTGATCCTCTCAGGATTTGTCTTTATCATGTTTATATTAACCATGATAATACTTCTAATTCATGTCGCAGTGTTCAGCTTACAAATTACTTTCAAATAATTTTTGAAATTTGATCCTTACACTCAGTATGTCCAGATGTTACCATTCTCATTTGATAGATGAGGAAACAAGGCAGAGATGCACTGAGTTCAGAACCAATGACTAAAATCAGGAAGTTGAATCCAGTTCTCCCAGTGCCATAAGATTGACTGCCTACAGAATAATTTCCATTGAGAGCATCTACATGAAATTACTTTTGGCTATTACATATTCCAATTAAGTGATATTGTATAAAGGGGCGTTCAAATTAGAAAAGGGGGAAAAAAGAAAATAAAAATTGCAAATTCTCATCCCTATGTTATCAGTTGCTAAATGGTACTTACATCGTTCTTTGAAATTTGACCTAAAATAATATTATCTCTCTGTGGTGAGCCTGTCTAAGAAATAGCTCTCCTTAGACTTTGTAAATTTCAGACAGTAATACACTAACATCTTTCTGGTTTCTAAAAATAGCCATTTTTAATCAGTTTTCCCCCAAAATAATGGGCCAAGTGAAAACTCTTTTTGGTATCACATGGCTCATCATTTTTAAATTCTCCCAGCTGCTGTTTATATTAGCAGGATGTCTTTCCTCCCATGCTCTTCCAAATCTGTAATGAAACATCCTGGCATTTCCTTTCCCAGTAGAGAAGCCCTTATCCAAGGCCCGACCACATTACCAGGTTCCCAAGTCCTATGGTTGAACAAGTGATTGCTCTGCCCATCTTTAAAAACATCCTCATATAAGGCAGTCAAGACACAATATCGGGCTTCCCTGGTGGCGCAGTGGTTGAGAGTCCGCCTGCCGACGCAGGGGACACGCGTTCGTGCCCCAGTCCGGGAAAAGTCATATCCATCGCTGGAAAGGAAGCCAAGGATTTATTTAAAATAATGAGATATCCTCATTTTCAGTTTTTCCTGAGAGGATTGTAGCAATGTTTAAAAATTCCCTGAATTCTAGAACTAGGGCAACACATTGATTTGAAGAAAGCTATAATCTTCCCTTCTAATTCGAAGTGCTCTTTTTCTGCAGTGAAATAGAATGTAGCTTTCAGAATAGCAGGAGCCCTAAGCCCATACAAAGGCATCCTCATCCCAACCACTCCTCTTTCAAGCTGGCCCCATTCTTCTGAATGCAGGGATTTATAAAGGCCCTTTCAAGAAATTTCAAGGTATACTGAACTGAAGAAAGAAAGGTTCAAATAATTTCTTCCAGATTTGAGAAGGAAATGACTTCAACTGCCAAGTCATGACGAATATTACCTTTTGCTTTCTGCCGCTTCCTCGTTGCAAATGATCTGTTGGGTAAGTTCAATTATGGGGTCTCTTTGAAAGACTTCATAATTAATTTTTTTAAAAAAAACAGATTAGTTCTTTGTCTTTCTGAGGCAAAGGAGTCAGAACACTTAACTTCTACGAGCATTCAGGGATTTCGACTTCATGGGTATATGGTGCGTTCCACAGCCACAGAGGCCTTACTTCAAAGAAAGGCCAGCCCTCTGTGATTTGAAGAGATAATAAGTTAGCAAGCTGTATAATATAATGGTTTATGAAATTCTGCCTTCAAGGACCAGTGCTTTATTTCTTCCTCTCCTGTGCTTATTTAGAACATAATTACAAGAGCGAGAGGAAGGGAGCTAGTATGGCATCAGGATAACCATTCGCTAAATCAGTGCAGCTGAGTAGACTCTCTGGCCTTCGGGGCTCGTTTATCAATTAGTTCTGCTGCAGCCTGAGTTCCTGGATTTCCCCACAGAATGAAGATTCTTTGATTTCACTGATTGACCAGCTCTGAGGAAAGCCATCTGAGATCAAAACATTTTTCAGAACGAATCTCTTTTACCCTACACTACCACGATGGGTTGTACAGCCAGCTTCTCATTCATTTCAGGAGCATTTCATAAGCACTAGTATTTAGTTAGTCCTTTCTCTCTCTCTCTCTTTCTGAATTTCTGTCTTCTTTTCATTCCTCTCTTTTAACTGGTTAAAAATGGGCTTATTTTTTTCAACTGGTTTATGTTTCTACACCATGGTTTTAAAATTACTATGTGGATTTTAATGTTAAGACCATTTCTTTAGTGCCATGTGGTCTCTGAATATTCAAAATTGGCTCTAATAGAAATAGAATAATAGAAATGCTGGTAATTAGAGCTGACCAGGAGAACTGTCCTTATTCTCAAGAAACCAAGTCAGTATTTCAAGAACTGTTGGCCCCAACCTTTTGGAAAATTGGCCACATCCCTGACATAGCTTTCTCAACTAATTAGTGTTTTTAAGGGGGGGCCCAAAGGAAAGAGAAGTGGAAGGAACAAAGGACTGCTTAAATAAAATAAATAAACTGTCCCATATTCTTCACATGATCTTAAAAAATAATCTGAACTAGCTTTTTTAAATGTAAAAGCAAACCAAACTTTGTGTCCCGTTTCACACTTGTGTCTCATCCCCCTTTGAATGCTAGTTACAAATTGTTCATCCTTTCAAAGTTAATTTACCAAAACCCAAGGATTTACCTGTTTAAATCAAGAAAATAAAATGTGTGGAGGAGTGAAGTCTTGTCAAGCAAAGTATTTCATTTTGTTGCTACCCAGGAAAGTAGTTGATACAGGTGGAATTATGTCTCTCCGAAAAGATACACTGAAGTCCCAGCCCCAGTACCTCAGAATTTCTGTGACCTTATTTGGAAGCAGCGTTTTTAAATGAGGTCATTGGAGTGAGATCTAATATGACTGGTGTCCTTATAAAAAAGGGGAAATTTCGACACAGAGACACATACAGGGAGAACGCCAAGGAAAGATGAAGGCAGAGATCTGGGTGATGTATCTACAAGCCAGGAGCACCAGAGATGTCCAGCAGACCCTCAGAAGCTAGGAGAGAGTCATGGGACAGATTTCTCCCTCAGAGTCCTCAGAAGAAGCCAACCCTGCCAACATCTGTTCAGACTTCCAGCCTTTAGGACTGTGAAGCAATGCATTTATGTCATTTAAGCTTCCGCTCTGTGCTGCTTTGTCATGGCAGCCGTAGCAAACTAAGACAGTAGATAACCTACCTATCTAGAAGCTGAGGGCATTTGCAGGAGTGGGCGGAATGGCCACAGCCGAGAAACATGAAGCCAAGAAAATCCAAAAAACGAGGGAGGGGCAGAGGTCAAAAACCAGAAAGATGCTCCTGAGGAAGCATTAATTCCAAAGATCCAAGCTGAGAAACATAAACTTAGTGAAAGACTCAAGGACTGAACCAGAACTAGCAAGACCTTCTATTCTCAGATCCAGTGTCACCCCCTCAGAGAGACCAATTTACCTAAAGTAGCCCCTCCCCGTTCCACCTCTGTTCAGTCTCCATTCCATTGCTTCACTTTATTTACATCCCGGCACTTATCTCTACGTGAACGTATTTTTGCATTCATTTATCATGTGTTTAATTTCTGCCTCCCTCTCCTAGAAAGTAAGCTCCCCATCCATCTTAACCAGCTTGTAGAACAGTGCCTGGCGTCAACAGGTGTTCAGTGCATCTCTGATGAACCAATGAAGAAGCTATTATATTCCTTGAGACACCAGAGTGGAAACAGGCCGTTTGCTGGGGCCCCTGCAGCCTTGCCCGCGGGTGTAGGGCAGCTGATATAATTGTCAAGCCAACTCAGTGGTAACCGAGGCTTAGGAAATCAGACTTGACTTGTGCCTGCTTGAACTATGATGGAGAAGGACATGAACTTGGCACCCAGACTATGCACAGGTCACCCAAGGGACACTACCCACTTGCTCTTGGGACTGACCTCTGGCTCTACAACAGAACTTTTAGCAGATTCAGGGGCTTTTTAAAAAAATAAATTACTCAGAATAAGACTATCCAGGATGCGATTTCTAGGAGAAACATGTGCTTCTCAAATTGAAAATTCTGCCCCATTAACTTTCTGAAAGGTGAAGGTGCATGGTTACCGAAGGTGTTCTGTGAATGAGGTAATCTGCAATACAGTAAGGCCCCCGGGTGGAGGGGGTGGGTGGAATCTTTTAAATATTCTAGTTGAATGTTTCTTTCTTTTTTTTTTAACATGTTTATTGCAGTATAATTGCTTTACAATGGTGTGTTAGTTTCTGCTTTATAACAAAGTGAATCAGTTATACATATGTTCCCATATCTCTTTCCTCTTGCGGCTCCGTCCCTCCCACCCTCCCTATCCACCCCTCTAGGTGGTCACAAAGCACCAAGCTGATCTCCCTGTGCTATGCGGCTGCTTCCCACTAGCTATCTATTCTACGTTTGGTAGTGTATATATGTCCATGCCACTCTCTCACTTTGTCCCAGCTTACCCTTCCCCCTCCCCATATCCTCAAGTCCATTCTCTAGTAGGTCTGTGTCTTTATTCCCATCTTACCCCTAGGTTCTTCATGACCTTTTTTTTTCTTAGATTCCTTATATATGTGTTAGCATACGGTATTTGTTTTTCTCTTTCTGACTTAACTTCACTCTGTATGACAGTCTCTAGCTCCATCCACCTCACTACAAATATCTCAATTTCGTTTCTTTTTATGGCTGAGTAATATTCCATTGTATATCTGTGCCACATCTTCTTTATCCATTCATCCGATGATGGACACTTAGGTTGCTTCCATGTCCTGGCTATTGTAAACAGAGCTGCAATGAACATTTTGGTACATGACTCTTTTTGAATTATGGTTTTCTCAGGGTATATGCCCAGGAGTGGGATTGCTGGGTCATATAGTAATTCTATTTTCAGTTTTTTAAGGAACCTCCATACTGTTCTCCATAGTGGCTGTATCAATTTACATTCCCACCAACAGTGCAAGAGTGTGGAGGGATTTGTCTTTAATGGATGACAAGTTAATGTGTCATCAGCGTCTGCAGTTGTGGTAGGGCTGCTAAAAGGAATAACAAATGTTTTGTGTTTCACTTTCTACTTTACTGATACATTAACGTGTCTGTTAAACAGGGTTTTTTGTTTCAATCCTGTAAAACTAAACGAACCCTCTGGAGAATTCTGCTGTGTGACACTCAGCTTCTTCCCCAGAACTTTTCAGCTGATGAATTTTCTTAGATTTTCGGTGCACCTTTGTCTTTGAGTTTTCCAGGAAGAAGATAGAGTTCTCTAGCAAGAAAATCTGTACAGTGTAGTCACTAACCCAAAAAACTGACAGCAAGCCTATGTATCTAGAAGGATTGATCAATGTATGTGCCTGGATCCCAAATCATGAACTGATGGACTGACAGAATCCCCTCGCCACATTAGAACTTGCTCTTTGTATCCTAATACCATCTATCTGTATTACACTCTTTCCCCGGAAACTCGACCAATTAATACCTTTAACGTATTTGGAAGTAAAGCAGATGTTACTTTTGCCCTTATTTTATACCCAAGGCTGCTAAGGCACAGAAAGCCACACAGCAAGTTACTCAAGGAGTAAAACAAGGACATCTGGCCCATTACCATCTACTTAATCCAACATATATGAAATTACTCATTAGCATTAAGTGCACCAAGCTGCTCTCTCCTGTCTTGACTTATGTTACTGTTTCTGGTCCAGAGGTCTATTTTTGTGCTTGTTTGGCCACCTGAGAAGTTGGTTTGGTTGTGAGCAAAAAGGACGTTTCTGAGCACCCCGTGCTGCGGGTCCACATTATCCTTGGCCGCTCTTCAGATTCTGCCTGGTTCCTGTTCCCATTTCAAATCCTCTCTGTTATTGGTGACCAAGATGTAACACTGTGCCTACTTTTGTTCTCGTCTGAAAAATAAGTCAGTAGAGAGAGTGATTCTTTCAGTGTGTGACTGTGTGTGTGTGTGTGTGTGTGTGTGTGTGTTTTGCAGGACGTCAGAGAAAGGGAACTGCAGTGTTTCTGAACCATTTCAATTTCTAAAGCTCTCCCCCACCCCCGGCATCTTCAGGCTTTAATGTGCTCTTTGCAAATCATCATTTTTTGATGACCAAGGATCCCTTCAGAATTGGTGTAGTGCGGTGGGTAGCAAACCAAAAACTAGAAAAAAATTCAAGCGATGGACACACATCACTTGTGTGTCCTATGGATCCTGGGAGACTAGCAGCCTGAGATAATCCCTTCCACCCTGGGCTTTCTCATGCAAGATTTTGCCTGTTGTCCTAACAGGCCTTAGGAAACTTGGGATGATTACTTACCTGGTCACTCACCTGTTGTGTGATCTTGAACAAGCCACTTATTATCTCTAAGTTTCCATTCTCTCATCTGTAAAATGGAGAAAATATCTCCCTTGTAAAACCGTGAGGAACGAAACTCTGTAAAATCCATGGCGTTGAATACAGCGCATAGCACAGTGCCTGGTGCACTATACACATTTTTAAATGAGGCCTACAGTAACAATGGTACGAAGTATCATGTTTGTTAGCTGTCTAGGGAAGAATGCTCATTCTTCTGTGAAAAGGGTTTGTAAATACATATATTTTATTCATGCTCTCACCTATTCCTCTCATATTTCTCCCTCTTTTAGCTCTTTTTAAATTGCCCAGCTGCCTGTGTTTATGGAGTCCCTTCTCCTGGAAAACCATACAGAAAGTTATCAGATAAAACCAATTTTTGCTTATTCTTCTGGGGCACAGAGCTATGGGAGATAGATATCCTTAATATGGAAAAATGAACTGCTCTTGAAAATCAGTGGACAGGATTTGGGGAAGGTAGAATCCTCCCTTACGCCCTTTAGTTTGCAAAGATGGGTAACCAGCTCCTCGGCTAAGAAGAGTTTCTGAGCACCACTCACCATCTGACCCCCGCCTGTCTCCACAGCCACCACCCCATCGCCCTGTCTTCTTCCTTTACTCTACAGCCCTGGCACACACTAGGCTCTCTCATGTTATGCCTTTGCATATGCTGGTCCCTCTGCCTGGAATGCCCGACCCTCATCCCGATAATTCCTAGATGTCCTTGAAGATTCAGCTTAGATAACTTCTACGAACTTTCCATGGCATTGTCCCCAAGGCAACCTCATTGTTAGACTCTGGGAGCGGATGGAGCGTGGGACTCACACTGCAATTTAGGAGAATGGTCCCTTTGGAGAAGCACTCTGCACAGTCTGCAGGACCGTCCCTAGTTCTCCCATGCCCTGTCCACCAGCCCACCTCTCCTATGTACTCCATTAGCCTTATGATGAAAATGTCTATCCCACTGTTTTAATCATTCACTTGCCGTCTTTCCTCCTAGACTGTGAGTTCCTTGAGGAGGCGTATGCGTTCTGTTTCTGTTTTTCCAATACGTTGCAGCACGCCCTTAACCCCGGATTGATAGCCTGATTAGTGGCTCCAGAAGAGAACTTGGTAGAAGCCCCTTCCAGGTGCTGCTTTTGGGGAGCCCCTTCACAGTTCAGTGATGGGTGGCTCACAGTTTAGTAGGAAAGTGTGAAAGGTGACAAGGGCTATATGATGATAAAGGTAGGCTCATAAGAATCAGATCCTAGGCTAGGACAATGGTGGAGAAAGTTTGGTTTCTAGTACCATCTTGAGACTCACTCACGTCCCTTTGGCATTCAAATGGAGTCGACGTCTGTGTATCCCAAGGTGAGAAACCCTTTTCTAAACTCTCTGTTGCTGATTTCTCACACTTCCTTTGGCTTACTGCTTAAAGTTTCAAAGCTTGCTGCACAGCACATCCTTTTTATCTTTAGAGCAGAAATTCCCTCCAGAAGGCCAAGGATACTGGAGCCTATATTTAGAGAGTACTTAATATGGGTCGGATGAAGGCCTGACTATGCCTAGAGTCATGCTGCTTGAAGCCATTCTAATACTCATTTAGTTAGAACCATAACTGCGCTGAGTCACGGCTGGTCTCATACGGATCATATATTCACAGTCAGTGCTTGGCTTAGACAAGAAGATGTGTATTACCTCTGCTGTTGCCCATCATGTCTTTTCATTTCATTATGACTATTGTGCTTGGAAACATGATTTTCAATCTGTAATCCCAGTTAAATTCTTTCAACACAGTGTATACATTTAAGTGCCTAGTTTTCTTTAAAGCAGACTTTGGTGAAACTGATATCCATTATCGGCTATCTCTGTCCTCCAAGACACATTTTGCACATTTCGATCTAAGAAGGAAGAGATAATTTTTTACATGAATTGTTGTCGTAACCTGGCATATATTTTTGACTGACACGATAGCAGCAGAAGTTCTAGAAAGGATTACGGTTCTGAAGGACAACTTTTTAATTTGAACATCAGTTAAAGTGCTCTGTCACATCTCCATTGAATTTGTGGCCCCCCAACCTCAATGGTCTCCCTTATTATACTCCTGCCATGTTTACAGGCAAGTGTAACTAAGTAAAAAGAATTAAAAGAGGACAGTATAATTTCACCAAAGGAACATAAGGGTGAATTGCTGAAAACCACAAAAAGCGATACCATTTAGATCAGCTCCAAAATGAATGCTGCCCACTCTCTGAAGGACAGTAGGGCCATGGTCTCCATGCATGAGGGGTAAGGATATTCTCCATACGAAGCATTACAGAAAACTGAGAATGAGGGGCTAACATTTGTGAGAGCCAAAATAAGGAAAAAAGCGAGAAAAGTTGGGAATTACTTCTAAGTCAAAGCCAAGGAAGACAATTTCAGCAAAGATTTTCCAGTGGTGATCGACACATTTTCAAGAACGGGGCTAGAGAAAACAAGGAGATGTTGAGAACTGATGACTTCATCAGAATCAAGCAAACCCAAACTTAGACTTGAGAAAAATGGAAGATATGAGGCCATGGGTGACATTTTCCTGGTTGAAAGAAGACTTTAGCATCAGAAAGTATTGATATTTAACTGCAAAGAAGGCCTCTTGTGAAGAGGGGGAATCTTTTTTAAAATTACGAATATTCCGTTTCCTTCGTGGTTCATCTATAGTTTATAATGTATTTGCTAATACCATGGAGCTATGAATATCTGTAAACAACTCCTATCAAGGGAAGAAAGGTAGAATGCTTGTGTCAGGGAGTTGTCAATACTGATGGAAATGAATGCCTGTGTTTATTTTAATCAGCATGGGTAATCCTTATACCCTTATTATGTTTATTTGAGGATGTGAAATGACTAAGTAAATCTGAATGACAACTGTACTTTGATTTTGCAGAGTTAAGAGGAAGATTTATGAGACATGGACCCTTGTATCAGATTTGGAGAAAAGTAGAGTGAATACAGAGGTGCCAGACGGCCACTGAGACCCATGGACAGTCCTGCACTCACTCTTCTCTGTCGAACTTTAAGATTTACTAGTAATATGCTACCTTTGCCAAATGAAAAGAAACTAATGCCGAGAAGGCATACTCTTCAATATTGGGAATAGACGTGCTCTCAAGACAATGGCTTCAAAGGTCTCCTGTTTATACGTTTTGACAGTCGTGTGCTGGGCCAGCGCTCTCTGGTACTTGAGTGTCACTCGCCCTACTTCTTCCTACACTGGCTCCAAGCCGTTCAGCCATCTAACAGTTGCCAGGAAAAACTTCACCTTTGGCAACATAAGAACTCGACCTATAAACCCCCATTCTTTTGAATTTCTTATAAATGAGCCCAACAAGTGTGAGAAAAACATTCCTTTCCTCGTTATCCTCATCAGCACCACCCATAAGGAATTTGATGCCCGGCAGGCGATCCGAGAGACCTGGGGGGATGAGAACAACTTTAAAGGGATCAAGATAGCCACTCTCTTCCTCCTGGGCAAGAACGCTGATCCCGTTCTCAATCAGATGGTGGAGCAAGAAAGCCAGATCTTTCACGACATTATCGTGGAGGACTTCATTGATTCCTACCACAACCTTACCCTCAAAACCTTAATGGGGATGAGGTGGGTGGCCACTTTTTGTTCAAAAGCCAAGTATGTCATGAAAACAGACAGCGACATTTTTGTCAACATGGACAACCTTATTTATAAACTACTAAAACCGTCCACCAAGCCAAGAAGAAGGTATTTTACTGGCTATGTCATCAACGGAGGGCCAATCCGAGACGTCCGCAGTAAGTGGTATATGCCTAGGGATTTGTACCCTGACAGTAACTACCCACCCTTCTGCTCGGGGACCGGCTATATCTTTTCAGCTGATGTGGCTGAACTCATTTACAAGACCTCACTCCACACCAGGCTGCTTCACCTGGAAGATGTATATGTGGGACTGTGTCTTCGAAAGCTGGGCATCCATCCTTTCCAGAACAGTGGCTTCAATCACTGGAAAATGGCCTACAGTTTGTGTAGGTATCGCCGAGTTATCACCGTGCATCAGATCTCTCCAGAAGAAATGCACAGAATCTGGAATGACATGTCAAGCAAGAAACATCTCAGATGTTAGGATTTTTACCAATGTAAATACGTTTCTTTTCTTTTTTAAGAAATGAGGCCTAGGGTGTAGGTATTTTACAGGTGTCACCAGAGGAAATGAACTGGTGAAGGGGTTTTGTAAAAAGTGTTTTTCTTCCCACTCCTAGTTCCTTTCTTGGATTGCCAATTTACGCGTGTTAAGCTCTGCTCATAGAAATAATACATGCGTTAAAAGCACCAGATTTCATTCTCAGGTCCTGAAGTATTGCATTTATCTCAAAAAGCAACTTCCTAACAACTGCTAGGATTTACCATACTGTGCATCTGAGATAAAAATCTGGTTCTGGGAAACTAGAACTCACGGTAATGTCTTCATATCCTCTCTGCAAAAGTAAATAAGTAAATAACTCTTTTTCAAAAACAATTCAGAAATAATGCACAGTCAGGGAGACACACTGGATGTGATTATTAATATTGTGTGTGCTGTTACATTGAATTTTTACATATATTGCCACGTAATGTGTACAGTATTTGCAGTTCCACTAAGAAATGAACTTAGGACTGGCAGGGAGGCTGCAGTTAAATAAATGGGAATTTAAACTTGAGAATTAAATATTCTGTATGTTTGGAAGACAACTCTGCTTGCTCATCCAAGGATTAAACCTGGTCAGCGGGTAGAATGTATATAAAATGCTACGTAACAAAATAAACTGGAGAATTTTTTTTTCCTGCTCTTTCAGAACAAACATTACCTCCAAGGAGATTTTGCCAAATGTAATCTCACCTGCTTCCCTCCATACAATGTCACTAAATACATTTCACACTTTCTGGCTCAGGCAGATACGTGTATAGAAATAAGTTGGTAGGAGGCCAGAAGGACAGTATATCACATGGAGAAAAATATAAATTTACGTGTGCGTTACAATTAACAAAAGCTTGGCACTAGTGTCAGATGCCCCTTCCATACCTTTGCAAAGCACATGAGAAACTATTTGAACAGGGAGCAATGTTACTGAAGGATTTAGCCCTGCTGTTGATAGATGTAATCTCTCTCACATCTGAAACATCCAAGTACCTCTAACAGCAATGCTGTTTGGGGGTGTTCTGCAAGCTCTGTTATTGAGGTTTATAGGAAGGAAGGGTGGGGAAGCTTGGGTTCAGGTTCTATTGCTGCCATCGTGTGGGTCACTTAAGCAGGCATCCTCACTTTGCTGTGCTTCCGTTTGCTCATTTATAAAACGGCTGGAAAAAACACCTACCTCGCAGGTGCTGTGAGAGAAAATCACATTTGCTAAGTATTTTGGGATCCTTGGTTTAAAAGGTGCTACATAATGCAATGTATCATGCATTATGCTAAATGCTAAAATAATTACATAATTACAGTGATGGTCATCACTAGTAACATCATCTTAACATAATATCTGTCAAAATACAGATCAGATATGAGCTATCAGTGCACCTGATTCTTCTAAGATTTTGACTTTTCCTTCAATATCTTAGGTATTTGGAGAAGTTTCCATTTCTCTGTCATTTCTTCAGGTTTCAGTGAATAAGTTATTACTTCAGTGAATTGCCTTGATATCCCAGGCTGCTGAAAGGGAAGGCAGCTGCCTTTCTTTGGGGAGGAGCCTCTGGCTGGGGGTATATTACAGTCATTGAAGCACATGCTTTGCAAAATGTATCACATCAACTTAGATCTCAGGAAACATTTGATCTGAATTCTCAGTAAGAACTTTGAGGCCTGGTAGAGCTAGTCCACCTCTGGCAGAAGAAGAATAGACACTCAGCAAACCCACACATTGCACACTTCTACCATTCATTAGAAAACTTCTGTTTGTTTTCACTTCTCTAAGAAAGCTCCCCAACTAAAAGAGTGTACCTTTTTTTTTTTTTTAACCTGACCTTTGCAAGTCCCCCTAGGAGTTGATAGCAAACAAGTAGATGAAATGTACAAATGGAAGTCATGGCTTATATCTTGAAAACACCGGATCTCTTATCTCCAGCCCAAGAGAACCCAATAGGAGATAGGCCTTTCCTTCCCTTAATACATCGTCATCTCAAGTCAGCAGGACTGCTGAGTTAAATTAGAAAATAGCATTAGGTATCCTGGAGAAAGATGGATCAGCATAAGGTGAGCCACCCTCCAACCCCCAACTCTCAACTGCTGTGCATTCCAATCGCTGGAAAAGTTTCATGACTTTGAACTTGGTTTGCCTGTCAATCATGTAGTCGAATCAAGGCTCAGTGTCATACCAACATCTTGCGTCTACCTTATGCTCAGTCGAGCCACTTTCGGTGTCAAGGAATTGCACAGTATAAACATCATATGTGTACATCTGCGAGTCGTTTTATATGTCTGTGTGTGAGTAAATTATGAATAGAGCCCTCATCTTTAAAAGGGGCAAAAATCAGAGAATCATGTCTTACAGAACTATTTCCTAACTTTTTTATGCTAGATAGTACCCATGTGACAAACATACAAATATTCATCAAAGACCATATGTATATATTTTTAAAGGCATTTTTTTCCTTCTCCCCAGCTGTACGTATTGCTAGAATCGACTTGCTATGTACATTTTCTCCTGCATGGAGTTTGGTGAGGCAAGGCCACTTGTCCGGTGTTTCAATAGCCTAAAGCATGTTTGCCCTTCGTTTTTTGAATGTTCCAAAAACGTTTAAGTCAAGCAATGAGGAAAAAGCTCTAATTTTCTACTTTTGTTAATTTTATGACACTGGCCAAATAGTGATTTGTTAAGCCATTTTTTAATTGATTATCATTTCTTTGACATAAAATAGTGTTTCAGATAGCATTTTACCAGGAGTCATTCAGACAATTTTTACAAAAACCTGCTGACTGTCCCTCTGCCTGTTTTGTTCATTATGCCTTGGATAACAAAAGGTATCAATACTTCGTGTCTGTACTCTTAAATTTTCATTTAAAGTTTTATTTTGGGGGAAAAAAAAAAGCTTTTTATCTTTGGTGACTAGTTTGCGTGGCTTTGTGTCTCTTGTATTGGAGCAAATGCCAGTTTCAATATATATTATTGTATTTTTATTGTATTTTTAAATAACCAGAATAAAAAAATGAAGGTCATTTTCAATTTGGAATAAATTCAGAAGAACAAAACCCCTTTGTGTGATATGATATGGGGAAAAGAAACTCTTTACAGAGAAGCTAAGGAAGGAGTTTTTTCAATCAAAGCTCTTCTATCAAAAGACAATGGAATATTTACATAAAGCATCTGGGATTCATTTTCTACCTTTCCTAATATGTGGGTTTAGGGGGGATTGATTATGTCATTTCTTCTGTAAAGGTGAAGATAGTTTTTATAAGCAACAGAGGAACTTGTGAATGAAAGAAGTAATTTACTAGAAACGCTTGATGATAATTGAAATTTAGGCATATTGTTATATATGAATGATTGTATTTATGTATTTATTTGTCAAAATTGTACATACTATTTCATCCACCGTACTTGTCTGTAAAAGTGCACTCTCCAGGTTTGTAGTACTACTTAGGGTTACATGGGTTGCCAGTCAAGCTGCTAACCAGAATACTATTTTTTGTATCAATGTTATAAAACTGAAAAATGACAAATAGATGCTGAAAATGTCTTTACATTCAGTTTCTTCACCTTCCTCATGAAGTGTAAACTGTTGATTGAAAGCACGACGCTAATGTATAAGTCCATCTGTCATGAGGAAGATTATGGTTCCCTAAAGCTGATTTTTTAAACCACTGGGACAAATAAACAGAAGGAGAACATATTTTCCACTTGGCTCTTTTCTGAAAGGATCTCTTTGGTGAGATGTGATTACTGAAATTAGCTGATGCTCTGTCGTATTATTAACCTTCCCCATAACCTCAGTATAGGTGACAGTTCAAACCATTTGGAGCTCATCCGCAAGAGCCCAGGGCAACTTAACAGTCAACTCAGAGATGACATGGTTTAGTAGACTATGGGCTACTCCAGGATTTAGGAAACTATTATCTCCCTTGCCCTTTGGCGGCCTCGTGAAAGTCTCTGTGTTAAATTTTATGGGTGAACATGCCAAGAAATTCCAATCCAGAGAGCATTATACTGATAATGTATGGTGAATCTAAGGCAAAAGCGTCATTCTTATGTTTCACCCACATGTATCCTTTGGAATACTTCATACTCTTTTAAAAGTTTGATGGGACTGGAAAAGTGCTATTCAGGCATTCTTTACAGCTGACAAGTAGATGCTGATTGCTGATGCCTCACTTTGCAAGCAAGAGACTAATAGCTCTTTAAGAGACAAAAGTTCCTTTCATTATCAATCTGATCTAGCTAAATAGGTCTTCGCTTTTTAATGGATATTAAACTTTGGATCTACTAACCCTGTACCTCGGCGTTCAAAAGGTGAAGTCCATCAGGTAAGCTGAAACGTGAGTAGAACGATGAAAACATGAAATAGATTTGTATTCAATGTGACTTTTTAAAAGGACCGACATCAGGAGCAGTGTTCTAAAAGTATGGTCTCAGACGGGGAACATCAGTGTCAAGTGGGAATTTATTAGAAACGCAAATTCTTAGGCTCCACCAGAAACTTGGGGGGTGTGGCTCAGCATTCTATTTTAACAAGCCCTTTAGGTGATTTTCTTGCCCCTTAAAGTTGAGAACACTGATCAAGAGCAGGGGTCGGCAAACCACACTCTGAACCACATCTTTCTAAGAATGGATTCACAATGAACATTTGCAATGACTCAAAGATAGGAGACACTAACGTTGAATTCCGACTAAGCAAAATATTATCCCAACAGGAAGAATTCTGCTTTTCTCATTAGTAGATGTGTATTGCAAAAAACAAAATTGTACTTAATTATTATTTTATTATATTTTGAACCCATCAATACAGAAACTGCCAACATTTGTACTTTCCTATATCTTCAGCTTTGCCTGTTGGCCTGCAAAGCTTAAAATATTTATTATCTGGTCCTTTACAGGAAAAGTTTGCCAACCGCTGATTTAGAGAAACAGGAAAACATCTGAAGAAGCTGCTACATATGAAATTCCTCCACTTGTCAATGAAAAGTCACATCAATAAAGCATCCTGGAATTGTCTCCATGCAACCAGGGAGATGACAATAGAGTTATGATAATGAATTGCATTAAAAACCGACAGCTGCGTATATTTTTAAACTATTTCATTTGTCTCTCTCATAGTGATTTTTTTAAATGATAAAAGCTTGATTCTAATTGTAACAATTACCCAAAGCTTAATTAATATATTGCTTAAAGATGTGTGGGTAGTAGACCTAAGAGGGTGGGTTTCATATGTAGCTCGATTATCATAATTACAAGCATTCTATTTTCTCATTTACTTAATTGATTGTTATAGCTTTCCAGATGAATTCATGCTGCTGAAAGAGAATTGAATACATTGCTGAGAGGAAAAAAAACAGAAATGGGGCTGTTTAGAAAAGCAAAGTGTCCCAGAATATAATCCGTGTGAGCATGAAAAATTGCCCTCGATAATATTTCCTTACCTCTTTGGTTAAAAGAGGCGTTTTTGTGAAATGAAAAAGAAATGAATGAACAAGTATTACTGATTCAACTACATCTACAATAACAGAGGCTCCACTGTCTCTTCAGCCAGAGGTGCCTAGCACTCAAGAAGAATTTTCCATTTAGTTTTCCTTATAGAATCTATTAGTTTGGTACACTATGTCAACTGTGTGTTATGCCTCTTGCAATGACCTCAGTCCTCACCTGGAGGGAGCATGGCATGAGAGCTGATTTATTCTCTCTCTGAGGTTTATTCCAGAGCACTTCCTCAGCAGTGGCTGCCTGATATGGCAGGCTGGGAAGACTTACGTGTGGGCGTTTTGTGTTGAAGACTGTTTTTCAGCAGAGACAAGATGACCTCACCGGGCATGAGGTGAGGAAAAAGAAAACATCAGAGACTTTCTCCATTGCAAAGCCTTAAATTTTCAGTCCCCATTACCCTGTTTTGTCATTGTCTTTGTTGTTGTTTATTCCTAGCAATAGCCCCCATGAGGTAGGTGCTGCTGTTACCTCAATTGACAGATTAGGAAACTGAGGCAACAAAGAATTTCATAACTTCCAGGGCGAACTCAGGTCCTCTGGCTCTAAGAGCCATATTCTTAACCAATACAGCTGCATCTCAAAGGTAAGAACATATACACCCACACACACCCACGTCTTATGCAACACAGTGTAATTTTTTAAATTTGTTTTCAGATTGGAACTTCCCCCCCTTTCTTATTTTGTTATGATTTACATACTTTAAAATTTACCCTTTTGAAGTGTACAGTTAGTTTTAACAAATGCATATGTTCCAGTAACCACCATCATAGTCAAGACATAGAACAGTTCCATCACCTCCCCCACAAATTCTCTCACACCTCTTCATAACCAGCCCCCTTCTCTACCCTCTGGCTATCACTGATCTGTTTCCAAACTTCTGTTTTACATGAGATTTGCATTTTATTCAGTAGCCACCATATATATGTTTAACGTTTGTTGTCAATCGTGCTTTTTTCTAAGGTATGTGTTTGTCAGTTCACATTCTCTGTGTATCAACTTAATTTTTTTGCCTGTTTGTTTTGCTTTGCTTACTTTTGCTTTAAAAAAAGGTTTCGTTTAGAAAAAGTTTCTTCGGATAACCCATTATGACAACTTAGTACAAAGAAAAGGAAAAATCTGAAAAGGAAGACAATAGAAAAAGACAACACATCTTAAGATAATAGTTAAACAACATGAAAGTACAGGTAAAAGATTCAGGAATTTTAAAATAAACCACCATTGATTTGATAATATCCAAATCTAATGAATATTAATAAGAAGGTGCAAGTCAAAAATCTATAACCCCACTCACTCTGATCTAACCTAACTCACTGGGAACTTTAATAGAGCTTCTGTCCTTCAGAGCTCACACACACATTTCTGTGGAGTAGAAAGAACGATCTATAAGCTCAGTTATACTTTTTCCCCTCTTGGAAGCGAAGGACCCTCTGGAGAGGCATCCATCACTTGCGAGCTCATTAAGAAGGCAAGCGCTCTCTGCACTCGGGGATTTGTCTCAAACCACACTCAGACGAGCTCTGCTTCTGTACCTGCCTGTGCTTCCTTTCTAGGGGTTTTTTCAACGTATGCTAGTTCACATTTCCTTTAGGAAAAGGTAACTTCACCACTACAAGCTTCTCTTCAGACTTCCTCGGCAGAAGTATCTGAGTTAACTGGAAAGCGCGCCACTGGTAACAATGTGCCCCTCCGTCTGGGAGGCCATCCAAGCTACAGGCAGCACGGGTGTGGGAGAGAAACAGGAGACTGGAGCGCGCAGGCCAGCATGAAGGACATGTATGCTCTACAGCAATGCTTCTCAGACGGTAACGTGCCTAGTGATTACCTGGGAATCTTGCTAAAATGCAGATTAATAGTTCGTGGTATAACCCAAGGTTCTTATTTTCTTATAAGCTCTCAGACAATGCTGATACTATTCGTACACGGACTGCCCTTAGTAGCAAGACTCTAGGATACAAGGTACCAGCAGTCAGTAAGCATTTGTGGGGCTTCCCTGGTGGCGCAGTGGTTAAGAATCTGCTTGCCAATGCAGGGGACGTGGGTTCGAGCCCTGGTCCAGGAAGATACGACATGGCGTGGAGCAACTAAACCCGTGCGCCACAACTACTGAGCCTGCGCTCTAGAGCCCGCAAGCCACAACTACTGAAGCCCACGCGCCTAGAGCCCGTGCTCCACAACAAGAGAAGCCACTGCAATGAGAAACCCAAGCACCTCAACGAAGAGTAGCCCCCGCTCGATGCAACTAGAGAAAGCCCCTGTGCAGCAACGAATACCCAATGCAGCCAAAAAAAAAAAGAAAAAAAAATTTATTTTAAAAAAATAAGCCTCTGTTATGGACTGCACTAGGGGCCTTTGTGTATATTGCCTCTAAATCTTCACAAAAACTTGTTGGGAGGTGTTAAAGATTGAGTGAGGTTTGACTCTCTGGTATAGTCTTAGGTTAGAAACTCATTCTTTTTACTTCTTTTATATAGTTTTTCTCTAAGTCCTTATGGGAGAAGGTTGAGGTCCTAGAGGAAGCAATACACCCAAGAAACAAAAACAATGGGAAGCAAAATACCACACTATTATTTCGCTGATACAGTGCCCAGTAGCCCAATACAGGATTCTATCTTTTTTTTTTTTTTTTTTTTTTGCGGTACACGGACCTCTCACTATTGGGGCCTCTCCCGTCACGGAGCACAGGCTCCGGACGCGCAGGCTCAGCGGCCATGGCTCACGGGCCCAGCCGCTCCGCGGCATGTGGGATCTTCCAAGACCGGGGCACGAACCCGTGTCCCCTGCATCGGCAGGCGGACTCTCAACCACTGCGCCACCAGGGAAGCCCTACAGGATTCTATCTTAAAACCAAGTTGCAACTGATAACTTAGGTCCAGATCAAAGATGGCTTCATCTGCTCACCAACCACCAAACGCTTACCAAGCCTAAGGAGAAGGATACTATCCCGCAGGTAGACGAGAAAGAGGAAAGCACGTACGGCCAGGCTACAGGGCTCCTGGTACTGGAGCATAGAGACAACAGGAACAGAAGAAAAGCAGCAGAGAGAGAAACACACACATATGTCATCTGCCAACAAACAGTGACCCCCCAAACAGGCATAAATGTGGCCTAACCATCATCTTGGAATATGGCCATTCAGAGGAGTAATGTTTAGGGTGAGAGGAAGGAAGTTTTTCTAGCATGGAATCAGAAGCTAGGTGGTCCCTCTTAAGTAAGGAATTCAGCATTTATTATTGGTACCACTTTGGAGATGAGGAATCCAGGAGTCAAAGTAAGAGACTTCTCCTGGGTCCAAAATTGGTAACCAGAAAGATAGTATTCAAACTCTAGGTCTTTTGACTGGAGTCCAAATGCTTTTTTCCATTATATCATACTCTTTTCTATTCCATTTGCAATTTTGGAAACAAAAGAGGGGGAAACCCTGGTTTTAAAGGTTAGACGTAGCATTATATCCAAGACCAAAAGGGCAGTCAGTGCTTGAAGTGCTTGAAAGTCAGTATACCCAAAAGACCCAGAGTCCAGATATGCAGCCCAAAGAGTATGCAGATAGCTGAGAAAAGAGCCTCAGAATCTAGGCAAGAGTCAGAGAAATAGGTTCAGAACATCCATCAGAATTACTTAATATTAAGTGGCAAAAAACAGAGAAGCAGATTTTTCAGGCAGAAACTCTCATCCAGGAATACTTTTAACTGCCATGTCTTGGGTTGGCTACAGGTTTCTCAGAGGGAGGGCTGTAACTCTGCTTTGAATCTGGAGGCGACCTAGATCAGATGCAGCCACAAATCGCATAAATGTTTTCCAACAAGAACACCAAGCACACTTTGCAAAGGCTTTGCATGTGCTTTTTTATTTCCAAGTTAAACGGAGGGAGGAGAAAATGACTCTAAAGTGACAAAGGAGAAGTCAGCAACAGAGACAATGAGGACTTTGAAAGGAGACCAGGAGCAAAGAGCAGGAAGAAAGGGAAGAGAAGAGAAAGCAGTTAACTCAGGTGAGGTGGAAGGTTGGGGAAGGGTCACACCTGTTTTCATTTTATGTTGACCAATGCTTCTTTGCTTTCGCTTTCGCTTTCGCTTTTGCTTTTGTGAAAAGTATCTAAGTGTCATAGATTTCGATCCATCTTCCAGCAAATTCTCTTGCAGCTAGAGAAGTAAAGAAAAAGGAGGGGAGCAGGGAGCCTCCCTAGAGGCAGTTTTCAATCGTGCTTTTTTCTAAGGTAATGTGTTTGTCAGTTCGCATTCTCTTGTGTATCAGCTTGATTTTTTGCTTGTTTGTTTGTTTTGCTTTGCTTACTTTTGCTTTAAAATTATTCTCATTTCTGATGCCCATACCAGAAATGCTACATTCTTTTGCATTAAATTTTGTAGGATTGCTATGGACTGGATCACAGAAATTAGACCTGCTTGGATTTCCATGGGCCTGGATTAAATATTAAGTGAAATACCTAACATTTTAAGTAGAGAAAGAGATGGTTAGGTATTTTTTTCTCCACACTAGAAAGCAGGTATAACGTAGAGCAACCTAGGTTTAAAGTCAATGTAAAGAGATTCACATTAAGTTTCTGATAAACTATAAAACCAATTTTAGTTGAGAAAGCTGTCATTTTGCTTCCTTACCCTTGGGGAGAGGCAGAATGTTGATGGAAGTCCATGAAGGCATATTCATTGATTCAACCATTCACTCAATGTATATTCCTTGAAGGCTGACTAGGAACCAGATGCACTATTAGCACAAAGTGTTATACATTTTAGGAGCGGATTTTCCAATATTCTTTCAAAGCTAAAGCTTCTTTGTTACTCAGAATCAGAATATGCTTAGAATTCCTAATCCCTGGTTACCTTAGTAGGAGATCCTTCACTTTAGAAGGACTTGTGATCCCATGATCATCAAGGCAGAATTGTTTATAGCTTGGTTTGTGGATTCAGCATTATGAATAAACCTAATGCATTAGAATAAAGGTTAGTGTCTGTCAACCAGAAAAGAAATATAGCAATGCATATGCAGTCCTACATGTTTGTCTCTCAAATGCTAAATCCATTCTCATAGCAACAAATATTGTCTTCGAGCCCCAGTCCCAAACAGGAAACAGTAGGTTTAATTTACATTATGTGCTGATACTTTTGTTTCTTCAAACAAATGGAAGATTACCAGGACTTTAAACAGGTTTAATAATTGAAGATGAAAACGTACTTCTGTGAAATTAAGAGAAGCAGATTGCACAATGGGTAATAGAATTTGCTGAAAAGCTTTGAGGAAGCAGACCTGTCCCAGCTCCCTGTCCTGAGTCAACAGCCATGCCCAATGTGTATTCACAGCTATGCATGTGCAACTGGACATGGTTTGAAATCTCCAGACCATTCAGCAGTCGCCCCACCAGGGCTGAGGCACCTCTCAGCTTGACTGATCTCCACCTACATACAAAGTAAGTGCTTGTTTAAAGTCTCTCCTAAAGCGAGGTAGCCACTCCATGGTCTTGGATGATCTCCCCAGTGCAAACCTCTGTTTTACCCAAACTTCAAGACTCAGGTCAAATATTGCTCATTGATGTTCTTGATTGCCTTTCCATAATTCAAAGAAAGGTGCAGGTGTGGGCAATCATATATTATGAGAGCTGGGGGACTTCTCAAAATAAAAATCCTTCAGAAATGCATTTGATGATGCCATGTAATCTCCCTAAATATGAACTTCACCCAATATAATGCTATGGTCACAAATACCCTCTAGTATCAATCCACTGGGGTAAGGGGAAGATTCCCTGGATCATTGCCCTTCATGTTGAAAGAGCTGATGAGCTCCTTTAGAATGGATCAAACAATGATTGCCAACCTTAAACTTTGCAGACATTATTTATCTTCTCCCAAATTGTGTTGATCTTTCAAAGAACCAAGTTTGGGGTTCATTTATTTTTCTCTATTGCTTTTATTTTCCTATTTTATTGATTTCCACCCTGGTCTGTATTATTTCTATCCTTCTGCTTACTTTCGGTTTAATTTTTTGGTTTGTTTTTTGCTTCATTTTGTCTTTTTTTCTTTTAAGTTTCTTTTGGTGAAGTTTAGATTATTTATGTTAGACCTACCTTCTTTTCTGATATAGGCTTCTTTGGGTTATATGTTTCCCCTAGGCCATTGCATTAGCTGCATCCTATAAATTCTGATATGTTTTGGTTTTGTTTTCATTCAGTTCAAAATATTTTCTAATATCCCTTGTGATTTTTTGGACTCATATATTATTTAGAAGCGTATTGTTTAATTTTCAAATATTTAAAGATTTTCCAATGTCTTTCTAATTGTTGATCTCCAGTTAAGTTTCATCATGGTTGGCAAACATACTTTGAATGATTTCATTTATTTTAAATCTATTGTGATTTACTGTTTTGTAGCTGCATATATAGTCTGCCCTGGAAGATTTTCATATGCACTTGCAAATAATTTATATTTGGCTGTTATTTATAATTTTATTCTCTCTTTATTGATATTCTCTATTTATTAAACCATTGTTCTCATAGTTTACTTCTTTAGACGTAGCTTTCTTTGATTCTTTAAACATATTTATTATAGCTGATTTAAAGACTTTGTCTAGTATTCATCATCTGGGCTTCCTTAGGGACAATTTCTATTAAGTGTTTTGTTCCTCCAGATGGGTAATACTTTCCTGTTTCTTGGTATGTCTCATAATTTTTTGTTGAAAACTGGACATTTTAAATAATACAATATGCCAGTTCTGGAAATTAGATTTCTCTCCCCTCCTCAGGGTTTGTTATTATTGCTGTTTGTTGTGGTAGTTATTAACTATTTCTTTGTTTAGTGATCTTCCTGGACTAACTTTGTAAAGTCTATATTCTTTGTTGTATTGGCCACTGAAGTCTCTATTCAGTAAGGTTAGTGGCCAACTAGTGATTAGATAGAGACTTCTTTCTTTTGAAATTCTTGGGGTTCGCTTTTTTGGTTTTTATTTTTTTGGATAGAGGTTTCTTTAAATGCCTTGAACCAATATGTTTTCCAGCCTTTGCAAAGGGGCTGTATGTGTGCATGCTTGGCCATGCTTTCAGTGCTCTGGAAAGCTGTTTACAACTCTACCTTTGGCTTCACTTTCTGCTCGCACAGAGATTCTGAGTTAGCTAGAGTTATGACCATCAGGCCTTCTTAAGACTTTCCTGGGCAAATACATAGCCTGGTACATATTCGTGGCCTTTTTGACTCCCAGGAATATGCCAGAACTACTTTTCAAAGCCCCCTATGGACGTCTCATTCTCCAGGATTTCTTTGAAGAATTTGGTCAGCCTCTTGTTAGTCCTGCTGGTAACACTGTCTCAGGCAGCTATGATGTTAAACAATTGCCACTGATTGTATTTGACAAATGCTCTATGGGTAGGGCTGTTTTCACAGAGTGAGATCCATGTCAGTTGCAGTAAAGGCAAGCCCTGAGAATGGAGCCCATCAGCAAGTTGCCAGGCAGGTCAAATAGTGACAACTCTCTGGTTATGGGGTATTTGGGGAGTTCCAAACGCATCGTGGGTTTCTGGGCTGCTGGTCAAATAGTGACAACTCTCTGGTTATGGGGTATTTGGGGAGTTCCAAACGCATCGTGGGTTTCTGGGCTGCTGGTTTCCACAGCTACCATCGTTGTTTTCAAGACTATTGCAGAGCTAGGGAGAGGTGGATAAGACTGGCAAATTAATACCCCACAAAGCTTTCTGTTCTTATAAAGGTCCAGCCATATTTCTTAAATAAACACTCCTCAGATCGTTGCAAGGCTTTAGTTAATTTACAGAGCTCTGATACAGTTCATTTTGACAGTTGAGAGTTTTTTCTAATATTCTCACTGCTTTCATGGAGGAGCAGATTTTCAGAGGTCCTTATTCTGCTATTCTGGAAAATGATAGTTGACAGCTCTTTGATTCATTCTCTCATTCACACAGTAACTGATAAAGGAGTGCTTTTTCATTCAGCAAATATTTATTGTTATTTAGCGTATGCCAAAAATTATTGTGCTAGGTATAGCTGAAACACAGTGTTAGAAGGGGGCGGCTGTAGAACATAGGGAGTAACTTAAAGGTTTTAAAGCAGAATAGGTAGTGGTAGTGGGGTATTCAAGGTAGTGGCAGTGGAGCTTGGATTAGACGGAAGAGTCATGTTTGGATTCAAATAGAATAGGTATAGATGACCACTTAAGTGCAAGACGGAGGGAGCAGGTGGTGCAACATTTTCAGCATTCCTTTGTCAGTTCCCCCTTGTCAGTACGATTTGTCAGTATCCTTTGTAACATAGATGCTCTCATACACAATCCGATATGGGAACATATGTATATGTATAACTGATTCACTTTGTTATAAAGCAGAAACTAACACACCATTGTAAAGCAATTATACTCCAATTAAGATGTTAAAAAAACAATAAAATAAAATAAATGCATGCACACACACACACACACACACACACACACAAAATAGTCTAGGTGTGTTCAGTGGTCCATCATCCCTAAACCACCTAAGCTTGGGATAGCTAGACTCATATTAAGCCTGCAATCAACTCAAACCTCCAACTTTTTTTTCCCATAAATGAAATCTTGCCTCTTCCTTTGTTACTCTGACTGAAGGAATGTGTGAGGAAGGGGAAGACAGGGAGGTATAGGTGGCTGCTCAGATCATTAGATGATCTTCATTCAATAGTGTTTATTCTTAATTAGCCATAGTGAGATTTTAATGTTTTAAACCTTCTTACAGAAAGTATGAAAAAGAAAAAAATATCAGAATATCAACACCATTCTAATGCAATTATTATTATTCTATATGTTCCCTTTAAATAATTTTCCTGTGTCTATTTTACTTATTAGTAACATTTGCCATGCAATCTGGAATCTTATCTTTGTTACTTAGTTATAAACGTTTTTCGTGTGTGTTGTTCTGCTCTTTGTATATGTTATTTTTAGTGGATACATTACATTTCTGCTGGGGAACATATTTTAATTTAATTAAAATGTCTACTACTATCAGACATTTCTGTCAAAGTGGCTCATCATTCCAAGAAGACTGAGAATCACTGGGTTAGTAAATCGTATATGAAAATCGTTTATTATTTTCAGCTTTCTAAATAGAATTGCTACCTATCAGAAAAAGCACTAAGTTCACTAGCATCCATGAAGAGGGAAACATAGCCTGTGGTTCTCTTGCAGAACAGAGCACATCTCTGGTGCTTTGGGGGCAGCCGTTCTACCATGCACTTAGGCTTCTCCAGTGAAAGCCTAATTCAGCAAATATCAGGTTTTGGCATCTAGAGGAAGCACTGTTCTAGCAACAGAGAGCGCACCAGCATCTTCAGATCCTTACATTGATTTCAGCTTCCCTCTTAGGGACCTAGATGGGTCTTTATTTCTCACAGACAAAAAGGAATCAAACGCCTGCGTTTAAGCAGGAACATTTACACGGTCTAGGCAGCTATCTGCCACACTTTCCTCAAAGTTTATTTTATTCTATTCCCAGGAAAATAGACTGTGGAATTGGTTAAGAAGAGTCCTGTTCACAGTACCCAGCACACCCTCTGTACGCGCAAAGACTTATTCAGTTTATTTTGAAATAAGCTCATGCTGGGAAGGGCTCCTTTTCTAAAAGTTGGGAAATGAAAGAGACAGTAGCAGATGCTCACTTGCAGTTTCAAAAAGAATAAAGTGATCAAAATACCCTGCCAGCCTCGTTTATTAGATAATTAGCAGTTCTCCTCCTATATCAATTGTCATTCAGCCAAAAGAGGTGTAAGTTTCCTTTCCCCAAATCCCGTTTCACATGCACCCACGTTTTGTGTGACTATGCAGAAACAAGCCAGAAGCTGTCTTTTCTTTGGCCTAAATAAACTCCATCTTCAAAGACTTACCCTCCCACACAGAGGTTTGGGGTGACCCTGGGTGCATAACCCAAAGAGAGTTTCGCTTTTGTTGAGATAAATGGAAGCAAGTAAGTTCAGGACTGAAAGGGGCCGTTGAGCTCATCTAGTCCAGTGAGTCTCAAACACCATCCATTTGCCAGTCTAGCTGATTACAAAGAACTTACCACTGGAGCTTTTAATAATACAGGTGATCACACCTCAACTCCAAGGATTCTAACAATGGGACGACATTGATGGATGATTCTTCTGCTTGGCCATGTTTGCAAACCATTTTTAAATGGGAAAATGGAGGCCCAGAGAGAATGATATTCAATCCGTTATTCAATCTGTTATCAGGTATCTGTCAATCAGCTATTGACAGAGGTGAATCAAAATTCCCAGTCCTAGTTTTTCCATTCTATTGCCCTGTCTTCCTAAAATTATAACTACAGGCTAAGTGCCTTCAGATACATTGAGGATTCACAGAATAAAGCTCTAATGAGTTAAACGATCACTCATTTTGAGAGCAAAGCACTGTTTCCCTAAGTAAAGAAGACCCCCAGTGACTAAATATTTAACCATAGAATTCTAGTTAAAACGCTTTTTACATTTCCTAGGCTCTTCCCTATTACCTCAGCACAGCCTCACCTACGTGAGACGAGGAACAGGGTTGGGGAAATCTATTTGTTTACTTAGCAAATATTTAAAAGTAAGTCTAAGCACCTCCTAATAGATCAGATTGTGCTGGGTCCTAGGAATATAGGTAGTGAACAAAAGAGATATAGGCCCTACCATAATGAAGCTTACAGTTTAGAGGGGGTTAACGATAACCAAACAGACAATTTGCTCTTGAGTATGGTGAGTGTTTTATGACAAGTGGATTATTAGGGAGTTACCAAAATTTTAAAGCCTTTATACAATTACAAAGGAATGATTTTGACCAACAGATATTTCCTATTGATTCAAAATGGTCCAAGAAAATTAAGGATATGAATATATTCATAAGTGGGTAAAATTATAGTAGTTCAAATCACCCAACCAGAGCTTATGGTAGAGTGAAGAGATTGGCAAATCCTTTTCTAAAAAAACAGCTATAAAGCTCAATCAAATTCTCGTAAACATCCATTTCAGGGTTCTGGAAATTGACTAAAGGCAACCAACAAATTGAGGAATGCTGATTCACAAAAAGCTGCTAGAGCTCTATTACAAGAACAGAGGGAATCTTTGGCGTTCTTTTCTGGGATGGTTCAGTCAGTGTAGTAATTTTGCCAGGGTGAGGCTAGCCATGAAAAGCAAGAGCTTTGTTGCTGGAGGGGACTCACTTGATTTGGAGTAGAAAGTGAAAATCCATGTTTCACCAGGCTATTATAAAAGTAGCAGTATTGGTAATCAGCAACTCTGCTAAGTTAAGTTAGTTGCTCTGCTAGCCTAAAGTTGCAGTTCCGGTTGGGAAGGATAGTGTGACCAGAGACAATGCAGGACTTTAATGGAGAGATTTTGGAACAACACTATTATTAACAGCTGACTTCTCATCTGAAACAGTGGAGACCAAAAGACAGTGCAATGATGTTCAAAATTCTTTTTTAAAAAGTCAGTGAATATATCTATATCTAGCAAAACTATCCTTAAAAAATAAAGATGAAATAAAAACATGCCTAGATGAATAAAAACTGAGCTACTTTGCTGGCAGTCTTGCCTTACAAGAATACTCGAGTCCTTCTCAAGGACAGGAAATGGTACCAGATGTTAAGGAGGTTCTACAGAAAGAAATGAAAACTACTAACAGCCTGTACAAATATTTGTCCTTCTCTTAATTACTTTAAAAGATATAAGGTTTGAACAATTCAAAACTGGAATTAAGAAAACAATTCATTTACAATAGCATCAAAAAGAATACTTTGGGGACTTCCCTGGTGGTCCAGTGGTTAAGACTTCGCCTTCCAAAGCAGGGGGTGTGGATTCGATCCCTGGTTGGGGAGCTAAGATCCCACATGCCTCAGGGCCAAAAAACCAAAACATAAAACGGAGGCAATATTGTAACAAATTCAATAAAGACTTTAAAAATGAATGGTCCACATCAAAAAAAAATTTTTATTGGAATAAATTTAACAAAAGTAGTACAAGATCTGTATGCTGAGAACTACAATGAATTACTGAGATAAATCAAGAAGATCTTTAAAAACAGAGAGGCAGGGCTTCCCTGGTGGCGCAGTGGTTGAGAGTCCGCCTGCCGATGCAGGGGACACGGGTTCGTGCCCCAGTCTGGGAGGATCCCACATGACGCGGAGCGGCTGGGCCCGTGAGCCATGGCCACTGAGCCTGCGCGTCTGGAGCGTGTGCTCCGCAACGGGAGAGGCCACAACAGTGAGAGGCCCGCGTACCGCAAAACAAAAACAAAAACAAAAACAGGCATTCCATGTACATGGATTAGAAGATTCAATATTCAAAATCCCGGCAGGTTTTTAAATTTTTTTTCAATTGACAACCTGATCCTAAGATTTACATGGAAAAGCAAAGAACCCAGAATAGCCAAGACAGTTTTGAAGGGAAAAAAAACAGGAAAAATCTGAAGGATTTATATCACCCAATTCCAAAACTGATTACAAAGTAAATCAAGATGGTGGGGTACCTGTGTAAGGATAGAAATATAGATCAATGGAATAGAATTGAGGGTTCAGAAATAAATCCTTACATTTATGGTCTAATGTTGTTCAAAAAAGGTGCCAAGAGAATTCAATAGGGAAAGAATAATCTTTTTAAAAAATGATCTGCAACAGTAAGATATCCTCAGGCAACAAAAACGATTTTACCTCACTGATTCCTCACACCACACACAAAAATTAATTCAAAATGGATCATAGATCTTAATGTAAGAGCTAAATGTCTGGTCTGAGAAAAAATGAATCTAAGAATTACCAAATTGGAATGTCATTTTTGTTGTGTCCAGAAGATACTGTCACCAGGGAATCCAGGAACACTCAAACCCTGCCCCATTAACATTAGCTAGGGAAGATGAAAGCACAAGGAACAATAGCTGAAGAAAGTCACAGCACCATCTTACGATTAATGTGGGTATGAGCCCCAAATCTGAATGATGAAAAGTGTGGTAAACTGAATTGGAGAGCCTGGAATTGAACCCCCCTTCTTTAATTGGCATTTTCCCCCAGGTTAAGTGATCAATGATCTCATCCAAACTGGCTTAAGAAGAAAGAATTTATTGGGTTGTAAATGAGAAGTTCAGGGGTGGAGCTGGCTTCAAGGATGCTTTGTCCTGTCGCGCAGTCCCCAGGTCTCTTTCCATCCATATCATAACACACCACTGTGTATTGGCTCCATTCTCAGGCACGCTGTCCCTTCGTGACTGATGATGGCCACCAGAAGTTCCAACCTAACATCTTCCCATCTCAAGTTCAGTGGAAAAGAGCCTTTTCCTAACAGTCTCGTTGGTTTCTTCTCCCTGAAACAAACACTGCGGCCAGGGTGGTGCAATGCTGTGATCGCCCAGGCCTGAGCCACTTGCTCTAGGGGGTGGGAGCTCCACCCAACAAATATAAATGGACAGTGGGAAAGAGGGTAGCTTCCCAGAGATAAACTGGATAACTGTTTCCAGGAGAAGAGTGAATGCGTGCTAGGAAGTAAAAACAGCAGAGGCTTCCACTACCTTATTCTTCTAAGCTAATAATTTTCCCTTTGTTTCATGCAAGATATAACTAGAAAACATCCATCAGATCAGAAGGAGAGAGAAAAAGCAGTAAAAAGTACATTTGAAAATCAAACTTAAAAAAAAAACAAGAGATTGGTTCACGAAGGCTGAGTGGAAGGACATGCTCTCACTCCCTCCTGCGAGAACACCGGAATCACAACTAACTGCTGAACAATCATCGACAGGAAGACGGTGGAACTCACCAAAAAAGATACCCCACCTCCAAAGACAAAGGAGAAGCCACAATGAGACGGTAGGAGGGGCGAAATCACAATAAAATCAAATCCCATAACTGCTGGGTGGGTGACTCACAAACTGGAGAACACTTATACCACAGAAGTCCACCCACTGGAGTGAAGATTCTGAGCCCCACGTCAGGCTTCCCAAACTGGGGCTCCAGCAACGGGAGGAGGAATTCCAAGAGAATCAGACTTTGAAGGCTAGTGGGATTTGATTGCAGGACTTCAACAGGACTTGGGGAAACAGAGACTCCAATCTTGGAGGGGACACACAAAGTAGTGTGTGCATCGGGACCCAGGGGAAGGAGCAGTGACCCCATAGGAGACTGAACCAGACCACCCTGCTAGTGTTGGAGGGTCTCCTGCATGTGGGTGGGGGTGAGGGGGTGGAGGGGGTGGCTGTGGCTCACCGTGAGGACAAGGACACTGGCAGCAGAAGTTCTGGGAAGTACTCCTTGGCGGGAGCCCTCCCAGAGTCAGCCATTAGCCCCACCAAAGAGCCCTGGTAGCCTCCAGTGTTGGATCCCCTAAGGCAAAACAACCAACAAGGAGGGAACCCAGCTCCACCCATCAGCAGTCAAGGGGATTAAAGTTTTACTTAGCTCTGCCCACCAGAGCAACAGCCAGCTCTACGCACCACCAGTCCCTCCCATCAGGAAACTTGCACAAGCCACTTAGATAGCCTCATCCACCCCAGGGCAGACGGCAGAAGCAAGAACCACAATCCTGCAGCGTGTGGAACAAAAACCATGTTCACAGAAAAATAGACAAGATGAAAAGGCAGAGGGCTGTGTACCAGATGAAGGAACAAGATAAAACCCCAGAAAAACAGTTTATGAAGTCTAGATAGGCAACCTTCCAGAAAAAGAATTCAGAATAATGATAGTGAAGATGATCCAGGACCTCAAAAAAGAATGGAGGCAAAGATCAAGAGATGCAAGAAATGTTTAACAAAGACCTAGAAGAATTAAAGAACAAACAAACAAATGAACAATACAATAACTGAAATGAAAACTACACTAGAAGGAATCAATAGCAGAACAGCTGAGGCAGAAGAACGGATAAGTGACCTGGAAGACAGAATGGTGGAATTCACTGCTGAGGAACAGAATAAAGAAAAAAGAATGAAAAGAAATGAAGACAGCCTAAGAGACCTCTGGGACAACATTAAATGCAACAACATTTGCATTATATGGGTTTCAGAAGGAGAAGACAGAGAGAAAGGACCTGAGAAAACATTTGAAGAGATTATAGTTGAAAACTTCCCTAATATGGGAAAGGAAATAGCCACCCAAGTCCAGGAAGTCCAGAGAGCCCCATACAGGATAAACCCAAGGAGAAACACACTGAGACACATAGTAATCAAATTGGCAAAAATTAAAGACAAAGAAAAAATTATTGAAAGCAGCAAGGGAAAAAAGACAAATAACGTACAAGGGAAGTCCCATAAGGTTAAGAGCTGATTTCTCAGCAGTAACTCTACAAGCCAGAAGGGAGTGGCATGATATACTTAAAGTGATGAAAGGGAACAACCTACAACCAAGATTACTCTACGCGGTAAGGATCTCATTCAGATTCGATGGAGAAATCAAAAGCTTTACAGACAAGCAAAAGCTAAGAGAATTCAGCACCACCAAACCAGCTCTACAACAAATGCTAAAGGAACTTCTCTAAGTGGGAAACACAAGAGAAGAAAAGGACCTACAAAAACAAACCCAAAACAATTAGGAAAATGGTCATAGGAACGTACATATCGATAATTACCTTAAACGTGAGTGGATTAAATGCTCCAACCAAAAGATACAGGCTCACTGAATGGATACAAAAGCAAGACCCATCTGTATGCTGCCTGCAAGAGACCCACTTCAGACCTAGGGCCACATACAGACTGAAAGTCGGGGGATGGAAAAAGATATACCATGCAGATGGAAATCAAAAGAAAGCTGGAGTAGCAATACTCATATCAGATAAAATAGACTTTAAAATAAAGAATGTTACAAGAGACCAGGAAGGACACTACATAATGATCAAGGGATCAATCCAAGAAGAAGATATAACAATTATAAATATATATGCACCCAACATAGGAGCACCTCAATACATAAGGCAACTGCTAATAGCTATAAAAGAGGAAATCGACCATAACACAATAACAGTGGGGGACTTTAACACTTCACTTACACCAATGTACAGATCATCCTAACAGAAAATTAATAAGGAAACACAAGCTCTAAATGACACAATAGACCAGATAGATTTAATTGATATTTATAGGACATTCGATCCAAAACCTGCAGATTACACTTTCTTCTCAAGTGCTCACGGAACATTCTCCAGGATAGATCACATCTTGGGTCACAAATCAAGCCTCAGTAAATTTAAGAAAATTGAAATCATATCAAGCATCTTTTCTGACCACAACGCTATGAGATTAGAATTACAGGGAAAAAAACGTGAAAAACACAAACATATGGAGGCTAAATAATACGTTACTAAATAACCAAGAGATCACTGAAGAAATCAGAGATGAAATCAAAACATACCTAGAGACAAATGACAATGAAAACACAACAATCCAAAACCTATGGGATGCAGCAGAAGCAGTTCTAAGAGGGAAGTTTATAGCAATACAAGCTACCTCAAGAAACAAGAAAAATCTCAAATAAACAATCTAATGTTACACCTAAAGAAACTAGAGAAAGATGAACAAACAAAAGCCAAAGTTAGCAGAAGGAAAGAAATCATAAAGATCAGAGAAGAAATAAGTGAAATAGAAACAAAGAAACAATAGCAAAGATCAATAAAATAAAAGCTAGTTCTTTGAGAAGATAAAAAAAAATTGATAAACCATTAGCCAGACTCATCAATAAAAAGAGGGAGAGGACTCAAATCAATAAAATTAGAAATGAAAAAGAAGAAGTTACAACAGACACCGCAGAAATACAGGGCATCCTAAGAGACTACTACCAGCAGCTCTATGCCAATAAAATAGACAACCTGGAAGAAATGGACAAATTCTCAGAAAGATATAACCTTCCAAGACTGAACCAGGAAGAAATGGAAAATATGAACAGACCAATCACAAGTAATGAAGTTGAAACTGTGATTTAAAATCTTCCAACAAACAAAAGTCCAGGACCAGATGGCTTCACAAGTGAATTCTATCAAAGATTTAGAGAAGAGTTAACACCCATCCTTCTCAAACTCTTCCAAAAAATTGCAGAGGAAGGAACACTCCCAAACTCATTCTATGAGGCCACCATCATCCTGATACTAAAACCAGACAAAGATACTACAAAAAAAGAAAATTACAGACCAATATCACTGATGAATATAGATGCAAAAAGCCTCAACAAAATACCAGCACACGTAATCCAAGAACACATTAAAAGGATCATACACCATGATCAAGTGAGAATTATCCCAGGGATGCAGGGATTCTTCAATATAGGCCAATCAATCAATGTGATACACCATATTAACAAATTGAAGAAGAAAAACCATATGATCATCTCAATAGATGCAGAAAAAGCTTTTGACAAAATTCAACACCGATTTATGATAAAAACTCTCCAGAAAGTGGGCAAAGAGGGAACCTAACTCAATAAAGGCCATATACGACAAACCCACAGCAAGCATCATTCTCAATGGTGAAAAACTGAAAGCATTTCCTCTAAGATCAGGAACAAGACAAGGATGTCCACTCTCACCACTATCATTCAACATAGTTTTGGAAGTCCTATCCACGGCAGTCAGAGAAGAAAAAGAAATAAAAGGAATACAAATCGGAAAAGAAGAAGTAAGAGTGTCACTGTTTGCATATGACATGATACTATACATAGAGAATCCTAAAGAGGCCACCAGAAAATTACTAGAGCTAATGAATGAATTTGGTAAAGTTGCAGGATACAAAATTAATACACAGAAATCTCTTGCATTCCTATATACTAATGATGAAAAATCTGAAAGAGAAATTAAGGAAACACTCCCATTTACCACTGCAACAAAAATAATAAAATACCTAGGAATAAACCTACCTAGGGAGACCAAAGACCTGTATGCAGAAAACTATAAGACACTGATGAAAGAAATTAAAGATGATACCAACAGATGGAGAGATAGATATACCATGTTCTTGGATTGGAAGAATCAATATTGTAAAATGACTATACTACCCAAAGCAATCTACAGATTCAATGCAATCCTTATCAAATTACCAATGGCATTTTTTACGGAGCTAGAACAAAAAATCTTAAAATTTGTATGGAGACACAAAAGACCCCGAATTGCCAAAGCAGTCTTGAGGGAAAAAAGCAGAGCTGGAGTAATCAGACTCCCTGACTTCAGAGTATACTACAAAGCTACAGTAATCAAGACAATATGGTACTGGCACAAAAACAGAAATATAGATCAATGAAACAAGAGAGAAAGCCCAGAGATAACCCCCCCCCCCCACCTATGGTCACCTAGTCTATGACAAAGGAGGCAAGGACATACAATGGAGAAAAGACAGTCTCTTCAATAAGTGGTGTTGGGAAAACTGGACAGCTACATGTAGAAGAATGAAATTAGAACACTCCCTAACACCATACACAAAAATAAACTCAAAATATATTAGGGACCTAAATGTAAGACCGGACACTATAAAATTCCTTAGAGGAAAACATAGGAAGAACACTCTTCGACATAAATCACAGCAAGATCTTTTTTGATCCACCTCCTAGAGTAATTGTAATGAAAACAAAAATAAACAAATGGGACCTAATGAAACTTAAAAGCTTTTGCACAGCAAAGGAAACCATAAACAAACTGAAAAGACAACCCTCAAAATGGGAGAAAATATTTACAAATGAATCAGCGGACAGAGGATTGATCTCCAAAATATATAAACAGCTCATGCAGCTCAATATTAAAAAAAGAAACAACCCAATCCAAAAATCAGCAGAAGACCTAAATAGACATTTCTCCAAAGAAGACATACAGATGGCCAAGAAGCACATGAAAAGCTGCTCAACGTCACTAATTTTTTGAGAAATGAAAATCAAAACTGCAATGAGGTATCACCTCACACCAGTTAGAATGGGCATCATCAGAAAATCTACAAAAAACAAATGGTGGAGAGTATGTGGAGAAAAGGAAACCCTCTTGCACTGTTGGTGGGAATGTAAATTGATGCAGCCACTATGGAGAACAGTATAGAAGTTCCTTAAAAGACTAAAAATAGAACTACCATATGACCCAGCAATCCCACTACTGGGCATATACCCTGAGAAAACCATAATTCAAAAAGACACAGGCACTCCAATGTTCATTGCTGCAGTATTTACTATAGCCAGGTCATGGAAGCAACCTAAATGCCCATTGACAGACAACTGGATAAAGAAGTTGTGGTACATATATGCAATGGAATATTATGCAGCCATAAAAAGGAATGGAATTGGGTCATTTGTAGAGACGTGGATGGATCTAGAGACTGTCATACAGAGTGAAGTATGTCAGAAAGAGAAAAACAAATACCGTATATTAACACACGTATGTGGCACCTAGAAAAAGGTACAGATGAACCAGTTTGCAGGGCAGAAGTTGAAACACAGATGTAGAGAACAAACGTATGAATACCAAGGGGGGAAAGCAGCGGGGTGGGTGGTGGTTGTGTGATGAACTGGGCGATTGGGATTGCCATGTATACACTGATGTGTATAAAATTGATGACTAGTAAGAACCTACTGTGTAAAAAAAAATTCAAAAATTCAAAAAAAATTGTTTTAAAATGGACATTATTTCCCAAGTCCTGTTGCTTAACCAAACAAGGCCCCAACTACAGTAGCTACTATCTGGCAGAAAGAGAAAAAGGAGAGGGAGAGAGAGGCTGAGAGAGAAAGGGGTGATGGCTGAATCTCTACCCCACGCAAGCATGGTGAAGAGAAAGACGGAAGTCCAGGGAAAGTCAACAAGAGCAGCAGGGGGTGGCCAGGTCTACCTGGAAGCAGCAGACCCTGGGGCAGCCGAGCAGGGCAGCTGCACAGAGAGCAGAGACAGAGCAGGGTTCCAGAGCCTCCCCTCCTGAGTGATTGCGAATTCGTCTTTAATAGCCAAGCCAGGAGAAAGGAAGAAACCAGTGAAAGAGGCACCCCATGAAACTGGTCTTTGAAGACGCAGTGATTCTGCTTACTCTCGGAAGGGCGCAGTCGTCAGATGAGCATTCCTCCTCCTCGGAGAGGATGGAGAGGGTGGGGCTACCCCTCTCCCGGAGGTCTACACATTTAGAGATGGTTATTAAGCCGTGGATGTGTGTAAAGTGAGGAGAGAGGAGGAGAGGAAAGAGAAATGGAGGAAGATAGAGACACACCTAGGATAGATCCTGGGGTTGCCCCAATCTTTAAGGAAAAGGTAGGCTTTCTTTTCCTTCACAGGTTTTTCTGGTTTTGGTTTTCAGCGTCCTTGAAGGTTAAAAGCAGGCTGAACACAGGCTTGTCTCCTTATCCCTGATTAGTGAACCGCAGGGGACTCAGGCTTGCCCTGGACGTGCGTGGAGGAGGTTTGGTAAGTGGGGGAATTGTCCTTTGTGCTCAGGACTGGAGATACAGTAGCCCAGACAGCTGACATAGAGCATTAGTTGCATTTTCTGGGTTTGAGGGGAAGTATTTTCCTTTTGGAAACCTTGTTTGGCCATTAAGAACCTCTTAATAATGTATAACTTTGAGAAAGTTACCAATTAAACTTTCGCCGGAATCCTGACACAGATTTCTAAGTTAGCAGGTTTTGTGAGGTGCCAGGGGAGGAACAACTGTAGAAAGAGAAAGGCGCTCACTCTTGGACAGGAAAGAAGTGTCTGGAGTCTAAGCATTTAGCAGCAGCAGAGTCATGGAACTGCAGACGTGAGGCATCAGAGCTGAGTGCATTTCTATAGAGGACACAGTGTCTGATCAGGGAGAAGAGATTGGGAATGAAAACTGCTTATCGAATCCAGAGTCAGTTACATGGAGACAGGTCATACTGTGGGAATCTTTCGTTTGTAATCCTGGGACATATGATTTTGAGGCTAGGAAGACAGGTGAAAAGGAAGTTGGTAAACCCCCAAATCACCCACATGCTTTGCCAATAGTGCTTTACATACATGACCTCACTTAGTGCCCATTAAAATCCTACAAAGAAAGGGCTATTGTTATCATTCCTAAGTCAAGGCACAGAGAAATTACATAGGTTGTTCAGAGTCACAGAGCTCGGTGGAGATAGAGCTGAGATCAGAACCAAGGCAGTCCTGGTTTGCAGAGTTGAAACCTGAAACCACTGTGCTAACCAAACCTGAGGTTAGTTGAGGGCTTGTATCCAACCTAACATCAGAGAGACTGCACACCTGTCCACACCCAGCAAATCTCTCACAGCTGGACGCAGAGTTTGGGTACCTTGGAGCAGTTTGCCTGAGGGTGACAGACTGTTGGAGAAGGAATTTTGTGGAGTGGGGTGAGGTCGCGGGGTGAGGAGAAGAAGGAAGAGAATGACCCTCGCTTTGAAGGAGACGATGTATTTCACACAGGGCACCAGGAAATCAGACCTTCATCTTCCTTTCGCAATCCGTTTTCCCCTCACTGAGCACACTTAAGGAGGAGAAAATGAATTCTGCCCATTGAAAAAGGGCATTCTGTAATGAACAACAACTTTAAAGACACTTCAGCACGTCAAGTCTTTGAGCTACATCACTGACGATGGTTTACAAGTTTATTTTCCATTTGCGGTTACGCTGAGCAGACATTCTGCGAAGTGCGGCAGTAATTCAGGCTGCGAGCTGCAGCATCGTCTGCTGGGCATCCATCTATACAGGAGCGGGTTGTCATAGACAATCAGGTGCAGATTTATCCAGACACATCATCTGCAAAGTGGCCAGCCAGGAGAGATTTCAAAATTCTCTTCCTTACCATTTTTGCTAAGTATACAATTCTAAGAAAGTGGATTTCCTAGCAGAGACTTCTTTTCCAGAAGAAGAGGAAGAAGAGAGAAGAAGGAGAAGGAGAATGAGAAGGAGAAGAAGAAGAGAAAACTTTGAACAGAGGAAAGACAACACAGGCTTTAAGTCCTTGTTTCAATGTCAGCCCTGGCACTTGTTAATTGGCAACCTTAAGAAAGTTATGCAAACCCCCTGAACTTGACATCCTTATTTATTACAAGGAGAGAAGATTTCATTTATAAAATGGGGCTGTGGGGGGAAATTAAAGGAGATATTAACCATTGTTTTCTTATGCTACATAGAAAAAGATGATTTTTTGGTTGTCTATTCTAAGCAGCGCTTAGCATAGCAATGGCACATAATATATGCTTAGTAAATAGGTGCTGCGTGAGTGAATGTGTGAATAACTCTATACATTGAAAATGACATCTAGGGACATATCAGAGCTAATTTCTTCTTAATTATTTCTCCCAAAGGAAGAAATAAAAACAACAAGCTCTCCCATTCAGCCTCTTCTCCTTTCTAAGGTGATTTCTTTCCATGACTGTTTTCATGTCCACTTTCCTAGTTATTTCTTCAAAGATTTTTTGGTTTGGGTTTTTTGTTTCCTACATCCCATGTCTTCTGCTTCACTGGCTTATTCCCTTGTTTTGTAATAAATCATTTTCACTGAGCTTCCTAAAAGGACAAGTTGAAGATACATTTTTTAGTAGTTTCATGTCTAACATGTCTGCATTTCAGCATGCTATTGATAATTAATTGGATCGGTATAGAATTCTAGGCTGAAAAATTTTCCCCTTGGAATTTTAAAAGTGATTCTCCAGTGTTTCCTATAATCTGGTATTACTTATTAAAGAAAAGGTGAATAAGTGTAGGAAAGAAGACTAAAAGCAACAGTAATCCTACACCCAGAGAGAACCCTGTTAACATTGTGATGTCTACATTTTTCAGGACACACACACACACGTACACCACACATACACACACACAAGGTCATATTGTATATTTAGTTTCACATCATGACTGCTTAATTTTATGTCATGTTATCCCAATGTCATTATATATAGCTAAATTACTTTTAAGATCCTTTTCAACCCTAAGGATCAATGATTCTGTGACTTGTTAAGAAGCAGTTGTGACATATGGATGATTTCAGTAGAAGGAGCAAACAGTTTAGGAGTTGGTCTCGCTGACACAGGCATGAAATAGAACTGTGGCGAAGGAAGATAAGGTTAACTACCTGCCAAGTGCTTTTCATTTAGGGACACAGAGGGTTCTTAGTGAGTATATGGGAATCAAAGACATGTTACAGATGAGGCTCAATAAATCATCTGAGTATAACCTACAGTTGGGAAAGCATGTTCGGATGGAGGAAAGGTCACAGCAGGGCCTCCTGGGAAGAACATCGCAGGCATCCTTTGGGATGAAAGGGGGCTACATACAAGCAAAGTGCTCAAGGTCCTGACTGGGAGACAGGCAACCAGTGCCAGTTTCAAAGGCCTGCAATTAAAGATGACAAGCGATAGATAGCAGAACAGAGTTGCCACCTGAACACAGAAAATCTTTGGTGCTGTAAGAGGACAGAGCCTACATGGGCTTCAGAAAGAAATGGAAAGGAAGTAAAGAAGAGGAAGACAAAAGAAAATAGAGCAAGTCGCTAGGGATGGAAAAGTAGCATGCAGAGATGATGGCTCCTGCTGAGGATGAAAACAAGAAGCACTTAGGTAGCAAAAATGTCTTCCTGGAGCTGACTTCTGGGTTACGGGAGTGGTACCCATTCACTCTTCTCACCTTTCCCACTGGAATAACAATGAAAGGTTACAATGAGTTGCAAAGTTGCAACTGAAAAGCAAAAATGAATATCAACAATTTGATACTCTGAAAGGAATTTCTACTAGACAAAGCCCAGAGGAGGTCAGGTGAGAAAAATAACAGTGGCAAGAGAATGCTGTACGCTGTGAGTCATAACAGTAGGTTCCTGCAGAGAGAGGAGTGGAGGGGAGGAGAGGGAGTAAGAGACTCCTACACATGTCCTTTGTCCTACATGGATCCTTACCTCAGAGACGTAAGTCCTGCGCTTCCCTGGTGGTACAGTGGTTGAGAGTCCGCCTGCCAATGCAGGGGACACGGGTTCGTGCCCCAGTCCGGGAAGATCCCACATGCCGCAGAGCGGCTGGGCCCATGAGCCATGGCCGCTGAGCCTGCGTGTCCGGAGCAAAAAAAAGATGTAAGTGCTAAGACAAACAGAGTGAAGCATGCACACACAATGTGCGTCCACTTATAGAAACTTCATCAGTCCCTCTTTCTCCATGTCCCTAAAGATGTCCTATTGGGCATTTAGGCAATGGTAAAAGCAGACAGGCAATCAATGACATTGTAGCATGTGAAGGAGGCTTCAAGAAGGGATATAAACAGGAAGCTTCAGGGATTAATGCACTCTGGGGATTGTATTTTTCATGCTTCTGCTTAAGTGTTTGAGAAAATTCCAGAGAAGAATTTCAAACAACTTCTAATATGAAAAGACAAATTGCTTTGCACTGAACCAGAAGAGCAGGAAGCAGTAAACAATGCTTCCTTAGTTCAGGAAAGCTGCATTAGATCACGTTGGTCAGAATCAGCACTGGGTGGTCCCTGCAAGTAAAGGTCCACCAGAGGGATGCCACCAGTTTCCACGTGGAAGGTGGGGGAATGGTTAGTTCTTAACATTTTGTACTTGTAGGGCTATCTTCTTTTCTGTGGAATATAGAAGCCAAGAGAAGTGAAAAGATGCCATAGATTTGAAGAGGGGAGGGGAATCTGTCATAGAAAACAGAGGAAAAAATTAGAAAGCACTTACTTTGTGTTTTCACTTTGTATTTTCCTGTGTTTCTATGAATCAAGAGATGAAAGAGCAAATAAGTGTCAGTATAGAATTATTTTAAATGATCAGCCTCAAAAAAAGCCAAACTTGCACACACACACAAGGACACTAAAAGTACAATAGTATACTAAAATCTGTGTTGAAAGTAGTAAAGAGTAGAGGTAATATTAGAAAAATAGGGATCAATGATTTGAAAGACCAAATGTGAGGGAAAAAGATAACATGATAAAGTCTGTGGATGAGAAATATATCATAGGGAGAGGCCAGGGGCCACAGAAGCAAGATATAAAGGGCAATGCTTCTGAAGAACAGCCAGGAGGAATGGAAGTAGGACGTGAGAGCAGGGAACTTTGGTGCGTAAGAACGTGGGCCCTTGAGTCAACAGATGTGGGTTCAAAACTGATTAGCTAGGGAAAATTACTCAACTGTTTTAAGCTTTGGTTTTATCATCAATAAAATGGGGATACTGATCATTCCTACTTGATGTGGTTTTCAGAATTAAAGCATTGTGCTTGACACCAAGGAAAAACTGCAAAATACCTCAGTGCAAAAAAAGATCCCACCTAGGCTTGTCCTGATTTGTGTTTAATTTCAAGAGCGATGTTTTGTTCTTTTGTATTTTCTATTTGCTGATTGGGTAGTGACCGTTTGGGGTTTGTTTTTTTTTTTTTTTTTCCCAAGGATTAAGGGAGAGGGAAAAATCACACAATTAGAAAAATAGAAAAATATGTTACTTTTAAAGGAAGAGTATCGCTCTGATTTCAGTCTTCTTTCCTACATTGAAGAATAGATGATGATGTGCCAATATCTGTGGGGGGTTTTTCTTATTCATCTTTATCCCAATTTAATTCATAAAATGAATAAACACTTAGGTTTTTAGAGAGACTAGTTGGAGTTGGATTATTTTGTTTCCTCAGCCCACTCCATAGTCACTGTATCCTATGAGTGCTGTAACAAAAGACTACAGACTTAGTGGCCTAAAAGTAACATATACACACTACTATATATAAAATAGACAAACAACAAGGAACTACGGTTTAGCACAGGGAGCTATACTCAGTATTTTGTAATAACCTATATGGGAAAAGAACCTGAAAAAGAATAGATTTATCTCTGAATCACTTTGCTCTACACCTGAAACTAACACAACATTGTAAATCAACTATACTTCAATAATTAATTAATTTTTAAAAGTTCAAACTTGAAAAAAAATACAAATTTATTATCTTACACTCCTGTAGGTCAGAAGTCCTACCCAGGTCTCATTGGGCTAAAATCACGGTGTTGGCAGGTCTGTATTCCTTCTGGAAACTCTAGAGTAGAATCCATTTCCTCACCTTTTCCAGCTTCTGGAGGCCTCCCACACTCTTTGGATTGTGGCCTCCTTCTTCAATCTTCGAAACCAGCAACAGCAGATAGAGTCTCACATCATGTCTCTCTGACTCCCTCTCCTGCCTCTCTTCCCCTTTTAAGAAGCCCTTATGATATTAAGCCCACTGGATACTCCAGAATAACCCCTTATCTTAAGTCAGCTGATGAGTACCTTAATTCCATCCACAACTTAATTCCCCCTTGCCATGGAAAGTCACAGTTTCCAGAGAGTAGGATGAGGACATCTTTGCAGGAGGAAGGGGGTGATTACTGTGCTTACTACAGTCAGTTCACAGGTTTTATCAGTAAAAAGAAACATTTTGGGCCCTGGGAATGGAGGCTTCAAGAAGCATTACCTCCTATCAGTTACATAACTTCTCTTACTATGAAGTAGGAGATGGATTTGGGGGAACATAAACACCAACACTATCTACTCACTGTTTGGGTTTGTTCGTTATATTTTTAATGAATTAGTAATACATTCTTATGATTAAAAAAAATAGAATATAAAAACAACTATCCAGTGAAAAATCTCCCTCCCAATGCTTATGCACACATCTGCGTGTTCTAAACTTCTACCCACTTATAACTATTGATATATTCCTTTGAATGTTATACTGTTTGTGCGTATTCAAGTAATTACAAATATATCTATGTTTTGAACCCATTTTTTTTTACCTTGAAGTTTTCATACCCTGTACCATGATCTTTATATGGTGGTAAAAAACGCATGACATGACATTTACCATCTTAACCATTTCTAAGTGTACAGTTTAGTAGTGTTAGGTAAAATTTACATTATTGTGGAACCAATCTCCAGAATATTTTCGTCTTACAAAACTGAACTCTATACCCATTAAATAACTCCCCACTCTCTTCACCCCCCACCCAGTGCCAGGCAACTACCATTCTACTTTCTGTTTATATGAATTTGACTACCTTAGATACCTCATATAAGTAGAATCGTACAGTGTCATTTTGTGACTAGCTAATATCATCAAGATTCATCTGTGTTGCAGCATAGAAGAATTTCCTTCCTTTAAAGGCTGAATAATATTCCACTGTATGTATATACCACATTTCATTTATCTATTAATCCATGGGTGGATTTTTGGGTTGCTCCCACCTCTTAATTGTTGTGAATAGTGCTGCTCTGAACATGGATGTGCAGTGTGCCATGATGTTTTCGTTTCATCAGTGTTATAAATTGGAGATCTTTCCATATTATGTATAGAGAGCTTTTTGTTTCTTTTCTAAAAAAATAGTATCATAGCATTTTGTTGTATTGATGGACCAGTATATAGTTAACTAACTCCATGTCGATGAATATCTGTGCTCTTTCCACCTAGTACAGATTTCGAGGTGAAAAAGCTATTCCTGTGTAAGTTGTCTTTCTTAGGAGAAGTTAACAGTAAGAGATTCCCAGGTATTTTGACTGAACTTCTTTGATAAAATTTAAAATATATTCTGTTTGTTCTTGAGATGAATAAAAATATTGAACACACGATTAAAAAGTCTTGATAGTTAGCACTGAACATGTTAAAAAAAGGTTAAATAAAATAATTGTTATTATATGGCTACATAACTAAATACATATTTCAAAAATAGAAATTAAGAGAAGACAGACGATACTAAATAGTGATTTGAATATAATCTAAATGAAAGAGTTCAGATATTATAACAAACACAAGAATGCATTTTTAAAAAGATGAGGAAAAATAAGAATTTGCTAAATTCCTTAGTCTATGAAGACAAGAGTCAGAAGTCTTTATGTTTTTCATGTTTTTGACAATTTAAGAAATATGAATCAAAACATGTCAACATAAAGATTAGCAGTAACAGGGACTTCCCTGGTGACGCAGTGGTTGAGAGTCCGCCTGCCGATGTAGGGGACACAGGTTCGTGCCCCAGTCCAGGAAGATCCCACATGCCGCGGAGCGGCTGGGCCCGTGAGCCATGGCTGCTGAGCCTGCGCGTCTGGAGCCTGTGCTCCGCAACGGGAGAGGCCACAACAGTGAGAGGCCCGTGTATTGAAAGAAAAAGATTAGCAGTAATAGGGACTTCCCTGGTGGCACAGTGGTTAAGAATACACCTGCCAATGCAGGGGACACGGGTTCAATCCCTAGTCCAGGAAGATCCCACATGCCACAGAGCAACTAAGCCCATGTGCCACAACTACTGAACCTGTGCTCTAGAGCCCGCAAGCCACAACTACTGAACCCACATGCCCCAACTACTGAAGCCTGCATGCCTAGAGCCCATGCTCCACAACAAGAGAAGCCACTGCAATGAGAAGCCTGCACACTGCAACAAATAATAGCCCCCACTCGCCACAGCTAGAGAAAGCCCATGCGCAGCAATGAAGACCCAATGCAGCCAAAAATAATTAATTATTTAATTATTTTAAATCACTTAAAAAAAAGTAATAGAATTTAAGATTATATGAATGCATTGCAAGTTATCAGAGAATAATGACACATCTCCACTCAAAATTTGTGGGGGAGAAAGAAAAGGCAAGAACATTGAGAAAACTATCATAGAAAATGGAGATAATAGGGCAGACTATAAATGAAATTCAAACACAGGAGAAGGGAATAACACTGTATTTTCAATAAGGCAAAGAGTTAGAACTCAAGGAGTCAAAAGAGTGAGGTTAAAGAAAATCTTAACCGAATAAATAAAAATTACCTAAATTGGAAAATAATACAAACAAGGAAACAAAACTCAAAACTGTCAGTGCTATCAGACCTTGAGAAGAGAAAATGGCAAATGTCATATTTGAGAAAAGAGACAGAAAATTTTACTGGATACAAGAGGACTAGGGACTGGGATTTGCACCTCCTCCAGAACCAAGGAAGCTTATTTCTGGATGAAGTTTTGGATTATAAGTCAAATACTGGAAGATCCATGAGATCTGTATTGGAAAGAGAATGCATGGATATGAATTGGGAAGGGCACAAGTTTAGATGTGTAAAATGCATGTACTCCCAAAAGAAGTGTGAGAAGAAAATTATTTAAGGACCTGCTATGCTTTCTGCATAAAAGAAAAATGGCACAAGGATTCCACCACCTTGGGAAAAATCTGTAACCTCCAAAGTTAAATATTTAAAATCAGTGTGTAAGATACACTTTTAGAAAAGGAACCATTTTTAGGTATTTAGAATCCAGAAGAAAATCACATAAAAAGAAGTTGGCCAAGAGCATTGGTCCAATTAATTTGAAAGGAGAAGAGAAATTGTAAAATGTAAAGTGAAAGACGTGTCTGTTTTTGTTTTGTTTTGTTTTGTTTTTGATGATGCTATGAGAACAACCACAATTAGTTTATTAAAACCTGGGGATTCAATAAAAATTTATATGGAAGAAGAGCAGATTTATTATATTTCAGAACTAAAGACAGCCTTAAAAATCATTCCACGTGACTGCTATATTAGAAAATTAAGACATAAGATAATCTATGAGGAATAATGAAGGGGCAGAAAACAAATCAGCCTCCAAAAGAGCCAACAGTGGTTGACCATGTCAAAACCATTCCATTCGCTCAAAGAGTAAAAACAAAGGCTTGGAGATCTGAATTGGATATTCCTATTTGCAAATAAATTTTATGTGTATAAATAGAATAAATGGATGAAGAAACTTGAGAAGAAATATAGAAAAATATTTTTGAAGTAGAAGGTATTCTTGTTTATAGATGGTGGCAAAAAGAGAAAAGGAAATAGAAGGCAGACAAAAACAAAGCGTTTTATATTTAGACATCTGAGAATAAGATAAAAGAGCTATGAGACAATACATACATACATACATACATACTTTCAGATGGCACAGGAGGAGAATCCACAGATGATGTGGGAGGCCTAGGCATAGGTGAGAGGAAGGAGATGAGATTGGAGATGTGAGGAGAAACTGGCATCCAAGGCTTATGTGATGAGCCAGGGCAGAGGCTCAGGTGAGCTGAGCCTGAAATTTTAATGATCTGATCTTGCAATTTGCTCTTTTTTTTTTTTTTCCTGGCAATGCTCAGAGGCCTAGAAACTGGAGTAGAGAAAAACTGGGATGAGTTGCCAACATGCCACTGAGATTTCCCCCATAACAGGAGGATCTCAAAATAACTTTTGCCACTGTTCCCTTGTGTAGACCACTACGTTAGGACTGATGGATCAGGTCGCCAGGACCGACAATTCCTTCTCTCCTGGCTCCGTTCCCTGCAATTTTAGAAACAATCAGCCTCAGAAGTCATCAGAATAGGCACCTGGCTCCTTGGAATGATGACTGGGCAGTATCCCAACCTGAAATATCTCCCATAGTCTCTCAAATCCCCAACAGAGATTCATCATTTAGATCTGGGAGGCTGCTTTGGCTAGCTTCACAGACATTCTTCCTATGACCTAAAAAGGTCCCCTCTCCTCCCTAATCTGACCAAGCCCTACTTAGGACTAGATCCATAGATTAGCTTAATGTTATTCTTCAAAGAAGCCATACTGAATACTCTTCACAACACTGTAACAGCTGTAATTATATATATATAATTATAAAGTTTAAAATTTTGCCTGATTATCAATTAAGAACCATATATATTTGATCAGTAATGAATCTTCAATGTAGAGTGAAGTACTTTGTAGTAAAAATTGAGTATATGAATGGATGAATGAATGAAAATCTAAATAACCCTCAGAGGAATAATACCTTGAAGCAGTGGTTCTCAAAAGTGTGGCTCCTGGAACAGAAGTATCTGGATCATCTCAGAATTTGTCAGAATGCAGATTCGATGTTGTGGACCCCAGCTGTCTGAGCCAACAAGACACTATACCCCCCCAGACCCACAGCCACCACTCATACCCATACTTGGCACCCTTCACAGCTAGGCCCAGGGCCGCAGCACATTCCAGCATGGCCCCACACACCAGGGAAGGTTTTTCCTTACCAAAGGCAGTCCCTAAAGTCTAGAAGAGGTGACTGCTCCCTCAAATGTGCAAACACCCACGCAAGGCTACAGAGATCATGAAGAGCTGGGAAAATAACACCACCAAACAATACATTTTCAATAACGGACCACAAAAAATAGAGATCCACAAATTGTCCAACAAAGATTTCAAAATAATTGTCCAAAAGAAGCTCAGAGAGCTACAAGAGAACACAGATAAACAATTTAACAAAATTAGGAAAGCAATATCAGAACAAATTAGAAGTTCAACAAAGAGACAGAAAACATAAAAAATAACAAAACAGAAATTTTGGAGCTGAAGAATATAATGACTGAACTAAAAAAAAAAATGCAATAGAGAGCTTCAGTAGGAGACTCAAGCAGAAGAAGAATCAGTGAGCTTGAAAACAGGTAATTTGAGATTATGCAGTCAGAGGAATAAAAAGAAAAAAGAATGAAAAAGACTGAAGAAGGACCATAGAACTTATGGGACACAATCAAGCAAAACAATGTTCCCATTATAGAAGTCCCAGATAGTGGAGAGAGAGGAAGGGTTAGAGAGGTAATGGCCAAAAGCTTCCCAAATCTGGGGAATGATACCAACATCCAGGTGTATGAAGCTCAAAAGTGTCTAATCAAGTTCAACCTAAAGAAGACTTCACTGAGGCACTTTATTATAAAACTGTCAAAAATAAAGACAGAATCTTGAAAGCAGAGAAAGGAAAGAAGCTCATCACATACAGGAGAACACCCCATGAGGCTATCAGCTGATTTCTCAACACATACCTTGCAGGCCAGCAGCAGAATACACATTCTTCTCAAGTGAACATGAAACACTCTCCAGGATAAATAATATGTTAGGCTACAAAACAAGTTAACAAATTTAAGAAAATTGATTGAAATCGTATTATGTATCTTTTCCCACCACAATGGTATGAAACTAGAAGTCAATAACAGGAGAAAACATGGAAAATTCACAAATATATGGAGACTGAACAACACGCTTCTAAACAATGAGTCAAAGAAGATGTCGAAAGTGACAAATAAATAAATATCTTGAGACAAACAAAAATGGAAACACAACATACCAAAACTTAATTGAGATGCAACAAAAGCAGTTCCGAGAGGAAAGTTTATAGTGAGTGATAAATGCTTACATTAAGAAAAAATGAAGTAGATCTCAAGTGTTCTTACCACACACACACACAAAAGTAACTATGGGGGATGATGGGTATTATAATTAGTTTCATGGTGGTAATCATTTTACAACATAGGCATGTATCAAACATCACATTGTATAGCTTAAATATATACGATTTTTATTTGTCCAAAATAAATAAATAAAAATAAATCAAAAAGAAGAAGTGAGCTGCTTTTCTGCAAGACTCTAGGTTCTGTAGGCCAAATTTTTTAGTTTTCTAAGAGATTCTGATACTTGAATTTTGATGTGACATTTACCAATTATTAACTCTGTACAGGCCTCATAAAGTATATCTGCCAGGCAAATGCAACCTGTGGTCAATGTTTTCTTTAGGGGGTCATCCATGGCAACACAGACACTTGGAGTTTATTGCTGGGGACCCCAAGGAAGGACCCAAACAGGAGGAGAGACAGTGACACTCTGTGCCTACTTGACATTTTTTCCTAGGATTGACCCTGGTTATGAGGAAAAAAAAAAAGAAGGAAGTCTTTGGTTTTATCAGCTAGGTCAGTTTTATCTCAGTCTAGCAGTAGATTTGATATAAAAACCTAATCAATACACTACTTGCTTTAAGAACTCACTGAGGAATTGGATATAGAAATTTAACGAGAGGAAGGAGTATAATACACTTAAAACAAAATTATAGGTTTTTACTCTGAATATCACCTCAGCCCCAAATTATACTGTGAGAAGTTGAAATTGATAGTTTGAGAGACTGCATTTTGTTTTGCCCAGTTTTGTTTTTAGATAGTTCTTCTCCTTCAGTGGTTATGTAATTGCCCAAACCTTTGTGGAAATAGCCACATCTTTAAAAACAACAATAACAACAAAGCAAAAGAGAAGCAAAAATCAAACTAAAAAAACAAAAACCATACACTGCAAGTGCTTTCATGACACCCCTCTCCAAGTTGGACACATAACCAAGGCTCTAAGAAGCTTCATTTCAACCTCAGAAGCTTACAAATGAAGAATCTAATCAGAGAGAAGTCCTGCCTGAGATGTGAAACACAAATCCTGGGAGTTCGTTATGGAGATTGTTTCAGAGAAATGGTTTTAATTTCTTAAGAGGCTTTATAATGACAGCTTGTCTCTCCACATCAACTGGGACAACAAAAACTCCAAGGGATTCTAGTAAAAATCCACACATTAAAAACACTAATGAGCCAGTTAAATTAGCCATTGAAGGAGCTGAAAAGCAAAATTGACAGGTTTTTAGTCAAAGGAGTGTTCATGTTGCCTAAGTAAACAAAGACTAGTGAGTGAATAAAAGGAAGAAAAAGAACATGCTGTTCCTCTGGGAGCTAGTCTGTGAGGAATTCTTAAGAGCTACAGAAACCTGTAGGTAAAAGAAAGCTACATGCCCTGGGCCTGAAGGCAAACGGGGACCCTAGGAGAGGATTAAGGCAGCCCTCCCCCTTCCAGGCAGGCAGAGGGAAGCCTGAGACAGAGAGAGAGAGAACAGTGATTGAGTTTCCTTTACATGCCAAAGTCTTAAGGAATCAGCTAATGGAAAACTAGATACTTTCTAGAACTCTACTCAGAATGCTGGGGGAGTAAGGCAGGTAATAAGGAGACCTATCATTAACTGTTGCCAGGATTTTAGTGTCAAATTATTAGACAATAAGCTTTTTTTTCCTTCATTTTTAGGGAAAAAAATCACATATTTTGAGATTATAAAAAATATGTAAATGTTAAAACTTCAGAAAATATAGAAAAGCACAAAGAAGAAAATTAAAACCATCTGTACTACTACTCCTACTTAGATATAATAACTTAGTATTTTATACACACTTGTCCAATTTTTATAGAGCTATATTGTATAGATACATAGGTATGATTAAAGATATGGGAATGGATACTTATGTTGGGATCAAACTACACAATCTATTTGGTAACTGGCTTTATCAGAAAGTATTTTATAAAGCATATAAAATATCTTTATGTTTTAAACATCATTGTCATTAAGTATTTTTATTCAATCTGCTTTTAGCACATATGTTATTACACATTGTGAGTATAGAATAATTTATTTAATCAACCTCCTTTTAATGATTATTCTTATACATGAATCTTTGTAAATAACTGATTTTTAAAATTTTTTAATTTAATTTAATTTTTTTATACAGCAGGTTCTTATTAGTCATCAATTTTAGACACATCAGTGTATACATGTCAATCCCAATCGCCCAATTCATCACACCACCATCCACCCCCCAACAGCTTTGCCCCCTTGGTGTCCATATCTTTGTTCTCTACATCTGTGTCTCAACTTCTGCCCTGCAAACCGGTTCATCTGTACCATTTTTCTAGGTTACATATACATGCATTAATATACGATATTTGATTGTCTTTTTCTGACTTACTTCACGCTGTATGACAGTCTCTAGATCCATCCATGTCCCAACAAATGACCCAATTTCGTTCCTTTTTATGGCTGAGTAATAATCCATTGTATATATGTGCCACATCTTCTTTATCCATTCGTCTATCGATGGGCATTTAGGTTGCTTCCATGACCTGGCTATTGTAAATAGTGCTGCAGTGAACATTGGGGTTCATGTGTCTTTTGGAATTATGTTTTTCTCTGGGTATATGCCCAGTAGTGGGATTGCTGGATCATATGGTAATTCTATTTTTAGTTTTTTAAGGAACCTCCATAGTGTTCTCCATAGTGGCTGCATGAATTTACATTCCCACCAACAATGCAAGAGGGTTCCCTTTTCTCCACACCCTCTCCAGCATTTGTTGTTGTAGATTTTCTGATGATGCCCATTCTAACTGGTGTGAGGTGATACCTCATTGTAGTTTTGATTTGCAGTTCTCTAATAACTAGTGATGTTGAGCAGCTTTTCGTGTGCTTCTTGCCCATCTGTATGTCTTCTTTGGAGAAATGTCTATTTAGGTCTTCTGCCCATTTTTGGATTGGGTTGTTTGTTTCTTTAATATTGAGCTGCATGAGCTGTTTATATATTTTGGAGATTAATCCTTTGTCCGTTGATTCGTTTGCAAATATTTTCCCCCATTCTGAGGGTTGTCTTTTCGTTTTGTTTATGGTTTCCTTTGCTGTGCAAAAGCTTTGAAGTTACATTAGGTCCCATTTGTTTATTTTTGTTTTTATTTCCATTACTCTAGGAAGTGGATTTTTTAATTGGCTGAATCATTGAATTGGAATTGCTAAACCAAGTTGAAAATGAAAGAAGAGTTTAGGGCACCACAGGAGAGCAAACAAAAGGAAAGCAGGGGTCACAATCTCAATATCAAAAAAGGTATCATTCAGGACCAAAAGCAATAAACAGGGCACAAAGCAGACAGGTATTTATAATACTAAAGGCGCATAATAGGGTTGTAATAAGTATGAATATCTATGAAGCAAGTAACTTGGCAGCAATATTCATAAATCATAAACTTCAGGAATTAAAAAAGATAAAGGCAGAAGTATATTAATAAGAGAAAACTTTAATATATTTCTCTCAGACCACGACTGAGCAAATGATAAAACAATAAAAATGGACATCAATGCTGTATTCAAGAAACATAACATTTCTACTTTTCAAGAATCTATGGAATGGTTATAAAAACTTATTAAGTCATAAAAAACCCTCTTTATGGTCTAAAGTTTTTAGAAATAGTATAATCACTGGCCATAGTGTATTAAAACTTGAAACAAACACCAAAACCAGAAAACAACATGGAAATTCAAACACTTTCTCTTAACCAACTGTTGGGAAAAAGAAAAACTCCAAAACAAGTTTTAGGGTATCTGGGGGAAAAAAATAAAAAGACTACATGTCAGAATCTGTGATTGCGTAGAGCAGCACTCAAAAGAAAATGCAAAAACTTCAATAACCATTAATAGAAATATCCACTAAATATCCAACATAAGAATTTAGAAAAGGAGCAACAAAATAAAATAAATCAAAGGAAAGCAGAACAAAATCAATAAACACAGAAAATAATAAATTAAGAAACAAATAATAAAATTAATAAATAAATACAGAATCTAGTTTTTGGAAATATAAAATAGGTAAGCTCATAACAAATTAATCAAAAAAATAGGAGGAAGTACAAATACACAAAGTAAGGAATAATAAGGGGGAAAGAATTATATTTACAGAAATAGTTAAAGTAATCATAAAACATAGTATTACTTAATTACAGTCAACTAAATTAAAAAACCAGATAAACTAAATAATTTTCTAAGTAAATATAATTTTTGTCTCAAAACATATTTAAGTAAAGATAAAATATGTAAACATATCAATTAAATAAAAGAAATAGAGAACATTTTCAAAGAGCTATCCCTACCTTACTCCCCCAAAAACACAAAGGTCAAATGGTTTTGTGGTGGATTTCTTATAAATTTTGAAATAACAAATAACTATATAGCATAGAAAAAGAAGAAAAGTTTCAGTGGTTTCTTTTATGATGCAATAATTAATATCGACATTCAACAAAAATTTCCAAAATGAAAATCTTTGTAGGTCAATCTCTCTTATGATTATCAATGCAAAATACTTCTAAATAAAATATTAGCAGACCTAAACACCACATTATAAGAAAATGACATACTAGCCAAGTAAGATTTTTCCAGTAATGTAAGAAATTTTAGTTTTGGGAAAGCTATTTATGTAATTCACTACAGCAATAAATCTAAGAGTGGATAAATCATATAAAATCACCTCTAGAGTTTCTGGAAATGCATTTGGTAAGTTTCAAAGCCCATTTGTGATGCTGAAGAATCTTAATCAACTAGAAATAGATGAATATTTCCTTAACTAGTTAAAATACATCTATCATTAGGCCAATAGAGAAATGCTAAAATCATCCCCATTAAATTTAGAGATAAAACAAATGTCTTCACTATCAACACTAAAATTTAAGAGTTTTTGCATGTATTAGACAATGAAATTAGAGATGAAAAATAAATTAGGTGTATGAAAACTGGACAGTAAGAGAATAAACTAAATATAAATGATATAATTTATACCTGGAATATACAAGAGAATAATCTGAAAATTGCCTACAAACAATAGAGGATTCAGTAAAAGTTCTGACCATAAAATTAACAGACAGAAATTAACAGCCTTTATATAATAAAGAAGAACTAGGTACAAAATATAATGGAAGTAAAGATCCCATTTATAATTTCAACTGAAAATTGAAAATTAAACACAAAAATTAAAGTTAAAAATAAAATAATTAGAAGTGAAGTTAACAATTAATGTATAAAATCTCTATTAATAAAACTTAAGAATTCTCTTAAGAGAAGCAAATAAATTTTTTTGACCTAATAAAAAAGTATAAATTGTTTTTTAATAGAAGATTCAACATCATAACTAAAGATATCGATTCTCCCTAAATTAATAAATAAATTTAATATGACTTTTTTAATGGAAGCATAGTTGATTTACAATATTGTGTTAGTTTCAGGTATACAGCAAAATGATTTGGTTATATATATATATGTATATATCTGTATTCTTCATTTTTCGATTCAATTCCATCATAGTTTATTACAAAATATTGAATATAGTTCCCTACAGTAAATCCTTATTGTTTATCAGTTTTAAACATCTGTTAATTCCCTACTCCCAGTTAATCCCTCCCCCACATTCCCCTTTGGTAACCATAAATTTGTTTTCTTTACCTGTGAGCCTGTTTCTGTTTTGTAAATAAGTTCATTTGTACTATTTATTAGATTCCACATGTAAGTGAAATCATATAATATTTGTTTTTGTCTCCTTCACTTAGTATGATAATCTCTAGGTCCACCTGTGTTGCTGCAAATGGCATTATTTCATTCTTTTTTATGGCTGTGTAGTATTCCATTGTGTATATGTGTGCATGTGTGTGTGTATGCCACATCTTCTTTATCCATTCATCTGTTGATGGACATTTAGGTTGCTTCCATGTCTTGGCTATTGTAAATAGTACTGCTATGAACATTGGAGTGCATGTATCTTTTCAAATTAGAACTTTTGTCTTTTCTGGATATATGCCCAGGAGTGGGACTGCTGGATCATATGGTAACTCTATTTTTAGTTTTTTGAGGAATTTCCATACTGTCTTCCAAAGTGGCTGCACCAACTTACATTCCCACCAGCAGTGTAGGAGGGCTCCCTTTTCTCCATACCCTCTCCAGCACTTATTATTTATAGATGTTTTGATGATAGCCATTCAGACTGGTGTCTGATTGAGGTTTTGATTTGCATTTCTCTAATAATTAGCAATGTTGAGCATCCTTTCATGTGCCTGTTGGCCATCTATATGTCTTCTTTGGAGAAATGTCTATTTAGGTCTTCTGCCCATTTTTTGATTGGGTTGTTTGGTTTTTTTGTTATTAAGTTGTATGAGCTATTTGTATATTTTGGAAATTAATCCCTTGTCAGCTGCATCATTTGCAAATATTTTCTCCCACTCTGTGGGTTGTCTTTTTGCTTTGTTTATGGTTCCTTTAGCTGTGCAAAAGCTTATAAGTTTGATTAGTTCCCATTTGTTTATTTTTGTTTTTATTTCTATTGCCTTGGGAGACTGACATAAGATAACATTGCTACAATATATGTCAGAGAATGTTTTGCCTATATTCTCCTCTAGGAGTTTTATGGTGTCATGTCATAGTTAAGTCTTTAAGCCATTTTGAGTTTATTTTTGTGTATGGTGTGAGGGTGTGTTCTAAAATCATTGATTTACATGTGGCTGTCCAGCTTCCCCAACACGACTTGCTAAAGAGATTGTCATTTCTCCATTGCATATTCTTGCCTCCTTTGTCAAAGATTAATTGACTGTAGGTATGTGGGTTTATTTCTGGGCTCTCTATTCTGTTCCATTGATCTATATGTCTGGGGGTTTTTTTGTTTTTGTTTTTGTTTTTACATCTTTATTGGAGTATAATTGCTTTACAATGGTGTGTTAGTTTCTGCTTTATAACAAAGTGAATCAGTTATACGTATACATATGTTCCCATATCTCTTCCCTCTTACGTCTCCCTCCCTCCCGCCCTCCCTATCCCACCCATCTAGGTGGTCACAGAGCACTGAGCTGATCTCCCTGTACTATGCAGCTGCTTCCCACTAGCTATCTATTTTACATTTGGTAGTATATATATATGTCCATGCCACTCTCTCACTTTGTCACAGCTTACCGTTCCCTCTCCCCATATCCTCAAGTCCATTCTCTAGTAGGTCTGTGTCTTTATTTCCATCTTACCCCTAGGTTCCTTCATGACATTCTTTTTCTTAGATTCCATATATATGTGTTAGCATATGGTATTTGTCTTTCTCTTTCTGACTTACTTCACTCTGTATGACAGACTCCAGGTCCATCCACCTCACTACAAATAACTCAATTTCGTTACTTTTTATGGCTAAGTAATATTCCATTGTATATATGTGCCACATCTTCTTTATCCATTCATCCGATGATGGACACTTAGGTTGCTTCCATGTCCTGGCTATTGTAAATAGAGCTGCAATGAACATTTTGGGACATGACTCTTTTTGAATTATGGTTTTCTCAGGGTATATGCCCAGTAGTGGGCTTGCTGGTTCATATGGTAGTTCTATTTGCAGTTTTTTAAGGAACCTCCATACTTGTCTCCATAGTGGCTGTACCAATTCACATTCCCACAGCAGTGCAAGAGTGTTCCATTTTCTCCACACCCTCTCCAGCATTTATTGTTTCTAGATTTTTTGATGATGGCCATTCTGACTCGTGTGAGATGATATCTCATTGTAGTTTTGATTTGCATTTCTCTAATGATTAATGATGTTGAGCATTCTTTCATGTGTTCTTTGGCACTCTGTATATCTACTTTGGAGAAATGTCTGTTTAGGTCTTCTGCCCATTTTTGGATTGTGTTGTTTGTTTTTTTGTTATTGAGCTGCATGTAAATTTTAGAGATTAATCCTTTGTCAGTTGCTTCATTAGCAAATATTTTCTCCCATTCTGAGGATGGTATTTTGATCTTGTTTATGGTTTCCTTTGCTGTGCAAAAGCTTTGAAGTTTCATTAGGTTCCATTTGTTTCTTTTTGTTTTTATTTCCATTTCTCTAGGAGGTGGGTCAAAAAGGATCTTGCTGTGATTTATGTCACACTGTGTTCTGCCTATGTTTTCCCCTAAGAGTTTGATAGTTTCTGGCCTTACATTTAGGTCTTTAATTCATTTTGAGCTTATTTTTGTGTATGGTGTTAGGGAGTGTTCTAATCTCATACTTTTACATGTACCTGTCCAGTTTTCCCAGCACCACTTATTGAAGAGGCTGTCCTTTCTCCACTGTACATTCCTGCCTCCTTTATCAAAAATAAGGTGACCATATGTGCGTGGGTTTATCTCTGGGCTTTCTATCCTGTTCCATTGATCTATCTTTCTGCTTTTGTGCCAGTACCATACTGTCTTGATTACTGTAGCTTTGTAGTATAGTCTGAAGTCAGGAAGCCTGATTCTTCCAGCTCCATTTTTCGTTCTCAAGATTGCTTTGGCTATTCGGGGTCTTTTGTGTTTCCATAAAAATTGTGAAATTTTTGGTTGTAGTTCTGTGAAGAACGCCAGTGGTAGTTTGATAGGGATTGCATTGAATCTGTAGATTGCTTTGGGTAATAGAGTCAATTTCACAATGTTGATTCTTCCAATCAAAGAACATGGTATATCTCTCCATCTATTTGTATCATCTTTAATTTCTTTCATCAGTGTCTTATAATTTTCTGCGTACAGGTCTTTTGTCTCATTAGGTAGGTTTATTCCTAGATATTTTATTCTTTTTGTTGCGGTGGTAAATGGGAGTGTTTTCTTAATTGCACTTTCAGATTTTTCATCATTAGTGTATAGGAATGCAAGAGATTTCTGTGCATTAATTTTGTATCCTGCTACTTTACCAAATTCATTGATTAGCTCTAGTAGTTTTCTGGTAGCAGCTTTAGGATTCTCTATGAATAGTATCATGTCATCTGCAAAGAGTGACACCTTTACTTCTTCTTTTCCAATTTGGATTCCTTTTATTTCTTTTTCTTCTCTGATTGCTGTGGCTAAAACTTCCAAAACTATGTTGAATAAGACTGGAGTGGGCAACCTTGTCTTGTTCTTAATCTTAGTGGAAATGGTTTCAGGTTTTCACCATTGAGGACAATGTTGGCTGTGGGTTTGTCATATATGGCCTTTATTATGTTGAGGAAAGTTCCCTCTATGCCTACTTTCTGCAGGGTTTTTATCATAAATGGGTGTTGAATTTTGTGAGAAGCTTTCTCTGCATCTGTTGAGATGATCATATGGTTTTTCTCCTTCAATTTGTTAATATGGTGTGTCACGTTGATTGATTTGCGTATATTGAAGAATCCTTGCATTCCTGGAATAAACCCCACTTGATCATGGTGTATGATCCTTTTAATGTGCTGTTGGATTCTGTTTGCTAGTATTTTGTTGAGGATATTTGCATCTATGTTCATCAGTGATATTGGCCTGTAGTTTTCTTTCTTTGTGACATCCTTGTCCGGTTTGGGTATCAGGGTGATGGTGGTATCGTAGAATGAGTTTGGGGGCTTCCCTGGTGGTGCAGTGGTTAGGAATCTGCCTGCCAATGCAGGGGACATGGGTTCAAGTCCTGGTCTGGGAAGATCCCACATGCCACGGAGCAACTAAGCCTCTGAGCCACAACTACTAAGCCTGCGCGTCTGGAGCCTGTGCTCCACAACGGGAGAGGCCGCAGCAGCGAGAGGCCTGTGCACTGCATTGAAGAGTGGCCCCCACTCGCTGCAACTGAAGAAAGCCATCACACAGAAATGAAGACCCAACATAGCCAAAAGTAAATTAATTAATTACTTTTTTAAAAAAATAATGAGTTTGGGAGTGTTCCTCCCTCTGCTATATTTTGGAAGAGTTTGAGAAGGATAGGTGTTAGCTCTTCTCTAAATGTCCTGGGCTTTTGCTTGTTGGAAGATTTTTAATCACAGTTTCAATTTCAGTGCTTGTGATTGGTTTGTTCATATTTTCTATTTCTTCAGTCTTGACAGGTTGTGCGTTTCTAAGAATTTGTCCATTTCTTCTAGGTTGTGCGTTTTATTGGCATAGAGTTGCTTGTAGTAATCTCTCATGATCTTTTGTATTTCTGCAGTGTCAGTTGTTACTTCTTCTTTTTCATTCCTAATTCTATTGATTTGAGTCTTCTACCTTTTTTTCTTGATGAGTCTGGCTAATGGTTTATCAATTTTGTTTATCTTCTTAAAGAACCAGCTTTTAGTTTTATTGATCTTTGCTATTGTTTCCTTCATTTCTTTTTCATTTATTTCTGATCTGATTTTTATGATTTCTTTCTTTCTGCTAACTTTGGGGTTTTTTTGTTCTTCTTTCTCTAATTGCTTTAGGTGCAAGGTTAGGTTGTCTATTCGAGTTTTTTCCTGTTTCTTAAGGTAGGATTGTATTGCTATAAACTTCCCTCTTAGAACTGCTTTTGCTGCATCCCATAGGTTTTGCGTCATAGTGTCTCCATTGTCATTTGTTTCTAGGGTTTTTTTCTTTTTTTTTTCTTTTTTTTTTTTTGTGGTACCTGGGCCTCTCACTGTTGTGGCCTCTCGCGTTGCAGAACACAGGCTCCGGACGCACAGGCTCAGCGGCCATGGCTCACAGGCCCAGCCACTCCGCGACATGTGGGATCTTCCCGGACCAGGGCACGTATCCGTGTCCCCTGCATCAGCAGGCGGACTCTCAACCACTGCACCACCAGGGAAGCCCTCTAGGTATTTTTTGATTAAATGCTCCCACCAAAAGACACAGACTGGCTTACTGGATACAAAAACAAGACCCATATATATGCTGTCTACAAGAGACCCACTTCAGGCCTAGGGACGCATACAGACTGAAAGGGAGGGGATGGAAAAAGATATTCCATGCAAATGGAAATCAAAAGAAACCTAGAGTAGCAATTCTCATATCAGACAAAATAGACTTTAAAATAAAGACTATTACAAGAGACAAAGAAGGACACTACATTATGATCAAGGGATCGATCCAAGAAGAAGATATAACAGTTGTAAATATTTATGCACCCAACATAGGAGCACCTCAATACATAAGGCAAATACTAACAGCCATAAAAGGGGAAATCGACAGTAACACATTCATAGTAGGGGACTTTAACACCCCACTTTCACCAATGGACAGATCATCCAAAATGAAAATAAATAAGGAAACACAAGCTTTAAATGATACATTAAACAAGATGGACTTAATTGATATTTATAGGACATTCCATCCGAAAACAACAGAATACACATTTTTCTCAAGTGCTCATGGAACATTCTCCAGGGTAGATCATATCTTGGGTCACAAATCAAGCCTTGGTAAATTTAAGAAAATTGAAATTGTATCAAGTATCTTTTCTGACCACAATGCTATGAGACTAGATATCAATTACAGGTAAAAATCTGTAAAACATACAAACACATGGAGGCTAAACAATACACTACTTAATAACGAAGTAATCACTGAAGAAATCAAAGAGGAAATCAAAAAATACCTATATGTCTGTTTTTGTACCAATACCATGCTGTTTTGATTACTGTAGCTTTGTCGTATTGTCTGAAGTCTGGAAGGGTCGTGCCTCCAGCTTTGTTCTTTTTCCTGAGGATTGCTTTGGCAATTCTGTTTTGTTGTTCCATATAAACTTTAGTATTATTTGTTCTAGTTGTGTGAAAAATGTCATGTAATTTGATAGGGATCACATTAAATCTGTAGATTGCTTCGGGTAGTATGGCCATTTTAGCTATATTAATTCTTCTAATCCAAGAGCATGGGATATCTTTCCATTTCCTTGAATAACATTCGATTTCCTTTATCAGTGTTTTATAGTTCTCAGCATATGTCTTTAACCTCCTTGGTTAGGTTTATTCCCAGGTATTTTATTTTTGAATGTGATTTTTAAAGGGATTTTTTTTAACTTTCTCTTTCTGATATCTCATTATTAGTGTAAAGAAATGCAACAGATTTCTGTATATTTATCTCATATCCTGCTACCTTGCTGAATTCATTTATCAGTTCTAATAGTTTATTTGTGTGTGGAATCTTTAGGGTTTTCTACATTGAGTACTGGTCATCTGCATATAATGACAAGTTTACCTCTTCCCTTTTGATTTGGCTACCTTTTAATTCTTTTTCTTGTCTGATTACCATGGCTAGGACTTCCAATACTCTGTTCAATAGAAGTGGTGAGAGTGGGCATCCTTGTCTTGTTCCAGATTTTAGTGGGAAAGCTTTCAGCTTTTCACCATTGAGTATTATTTCAGCTGTGGGTTTTTCATAAATGGCTTTTATTATGTTGAGATATGTTCCCTCTATACTCACTTCGGTAAGAGTTTTTATCATGAATGGATGTTGAATTTTATCAAATGTTTTTTCTGCATCTATTGAGATGATCATGTGGTTTTTGTCTGCTTTTGTTGTTGTGGTATATCACATTGATTGATTTGAGTACACTGTACCATCCTTCTGATCCTGGAATAAACCTAACTTGATCATGGTGTATGATCCTTTTTATGTATTGTTAGATTCAGTTTGCTAATATTTTGCTGAGGATTTTTGCATCTATATTCATCAGTGATATTGGCCTGTAATCTTCTTTTTTGGTATTATCTGTGTCTGGGTTTGGTGTAAGGGTGATGGTGGCTTCATAGAATGACTTTGAGAGTGTTCCTTCCTCTTCAATCTTTTGCAAGAGTTTGAGGAGAGTTATAAGTTGTTCTTTGTATGTTTGATAGAATTCCCCAGTGAAGCCATCCAGTCCTGGACTTTTGTTTACAAGGAGGTTTTTTTGTTTGTTTGTTTTTTAATTACAGATTCCGTTTTTTTAATAATTTTTAAAAATTTATTTATTTATTTTTTGGCTGCAGTGGGTCTTCGTTGCTGCACACGGGCTTTCTCTAGTTGCAGCAAGCAGGGGCTGTTCTTCGTTGTGGTGTACAGGCTTCTCATTGTGGTGGATTCTCTTGTTGTGGAGCATAGGCTCTAGGTGTGTGGGCTTCAGTAGTTGTGGTGCATGGGCTTAGTTGCTCCATGGCATGTGGGATATTCCCAGACCAGGGCTTGAACCTGTGTCCCCTGCATTGGCAGGTGGATTAACCACTGCACCACCAAGGAAGCCCACAGATTCTATTTTACTTCTAGGGTTCAGTCTGTTCACATTGTTCTTTCTTGATTCAGTTTTGGCAGGTTGTATGTTTCTAGAAACTTATCCATTTCTTCTAGGTTGTCCATTTTGTTGGCATATAAACTGTTCATAATATTTTCTTATGGTATGTTATATTTCTGCAGAAACAGTTGTTATTTCTCCTCTTTTATTTCTTGTTTTGTTTATTTCAGTCCAGTTTCTTTTGTTCTTAATGAGCCTGGCCAGAGGTTTGTCAAATTTTTTAATCCTTTCAAAAAACCAGCTCTTAGTTGTATTGATTTTTTCTATTTTTTTAATCTCTACTTTATGTCCTCTACAATCTTTATTATTTCCTTCTGCTGATGTTAAGCTTTATTTGTTCTTCTTTTTCTAATTCTTTTAGGTGGTTGGTTAGATTGTTTATTTGAGATTTTTCTTGTTTTTTGAGAAAGGCCTGTATTGCTATGAACTTCCCTTTTAGAACTGCTTTTGCTGCATCCCATAGATTTTGTATGGCTGTGTTTTCATTGTCATTTGTCTCGAAGTTTTTTTTTAACTTCCTCTTTGATTTCATCATTGACTCATTGGTTTTTTTAGTAGCATGTTGTTTAGTCTCCATGTAATCATTTTTTCTCGTTTCTCTTTCTATGGTTGATTTCTAGTGTCATGCTATTTTGGTCAGAAAAGACACTGGAAATAATTTCTATCATCTTAAATTTGTTGAGGCATGTTTTGTGACCTGTGTGGTCTATCCTAAAGAATGTTCCATGTGTGCTTGAAAAGAATGTGTATTCTGGGTTTTTTTGGATGTAGTTTTCTATAGATATTAATTAAGTCTAACTGTTCTATTATGTCATTCAGGATCTCTGTTGCCTTATTGATTTTCTGTCTGGAAGATCTGTCCATTAATGTCAGTGGGGTGTTAAAGTCTCCTACTATTATTGTATTCCAATCGATTTATCCCTTTATATCTGTTAGTATTTGTTTTATGTATTTAGGTGCCACTATATTGGGTGCATATATGTTAACAAGTGCGATATCCTCTTCTTGTATTGATCCTTTTATCATGATATAGTGTCCTTCTTTGTCTTTCTTTATGGCCTTTGTTTTAAAGTCTATTTTGTCTGATATGAGTAGTTCTACCCCTACTTTCTTGTCATTTCCATTTGTGTGAAATAACTTTGTCCATCCCCTCACTTTCAATCTGTGTGTCCTTGCCCTAAAGTGGGTCTCCTGTAGGCAGCATATTGTAGATTCTTGTTTCATTATCCAATCTGCCACTCTGAGTCATTTGATGGGAGCATTTAATCCATTGACATTTAAGTAATTTTTAAAAATATTTATTTATTTTTGGCTGCGTTGGGTCTTCGTTGCTGCGTGTGGGCTTTCTCTAGTTGCAGTGAGTGGGGGCTACTCTTTGTTGTGGTGTGTGGGCTTCTCTTGTTGCAGAGCATGGGCTCTAGGTGAGCAGGCCTCAGTAGTTGTGGCACATGGGCTCAGTAGTTATGACTCTCAGGCTTAGTTGCTCTGCAGCATATGGGATCTTCCTGGACCAGGGATTGAACCTGTGTCCCCTGCATTGGCAGGCGGATTCTTAACCACTGCACCACCAGGGAAGTCCCAACATTTAAGTAATTATTGATAAGTATGTACTTATTGCCACTTTAGACCTTGTTTTCCAGTTGATTTTATATTTCTTCTTTGTTCCTTTCTTCTTTTCATTTTTCCTTTTGTGGTTTGATGGTTTTCTTTTGTATTATGTCTGAGTTCCTTTCTTTTTGCTTTTTGTGAATCTATTGTATGTTTTTGATTTGTGGTTACCCTGATTTTCAAGTATGTTAACACATAACTATATCTATTTGCTTTAGACTGGTAGTCGTATAAGCTCAAACACATTCTGAAAGATCTATATATTCTTACTTCCCTCCCCGACATTTTGTGATTTTGAGGTCCTCTTTTATATCTTCATGTTTATCCTTTTACTGCTCATTGTAATTATAATTACTTTCACAGAATTTTTTGATTGTTTTTTAATCTATGTACCAGCTTTTTAAAGTAATCTTCAATCCTTTTACATATTTACCTTTCCAGTTTTGATTTTCCCTTTCCTATAGATTCTTGCTTCTTTTGTCTCTAGAGAAGACCTTTCAATATTTCTTTTAAGATAGGTTTAGTACTGCTATATTCTTTTAGTTTTTAACTCGTCTGAGAAGTTCTTTCTCTCTCGTATTCTAAATGATAATCTTGCTGGGTAGTGTATCCTAGGTGGCAGGTTTTTCCCTCTCAGGACTTTGAATGTATCTTGCCACTTCTTTCTGGCCTGCAAAGTTTCTGTAGAGAAATCAGCTGATAGCCTTATGGAGGTACCCTTATAACTGACTTTTTCTTTTTCCCTTGCTGCCTTTAGAATTCTCTCTTTAACTTTTGCCATCTTAATTATAATATGTCTTGGTTTGGGTTCATCTTGTTTGGGACCCTCTGTGCTTCCTATACCTTGATGTCTGTTTTCTCTTTTAAGTTTGGGAAGTTTTTAACCATAATTTCTTCAAATACATTTTTGACCCCCTTTTCTCTTTCTTCTCCTTCTGGGATTCCTATTATGTATAGATTGTCATGCATTGTATTATCCTATAGATCTCATATGGTGCTTTCATTTTTTTTCTTTTGTTTTTCTGTCTGCTGTTCTGATTGGGTGATTTGTTATTCGTCTTCCAGATCACTCATTCATCCTTCTGCATTATTTAGTTTGCTATTTCTTGTCGTTAACTCGGTTTTCATTTCAGCAATTGAGTTGTCTGATTTTGATTGGCTTTTCCTTATAGTTTCTAGTTCCTTGTTAGTGATCCCCATTTCCATTGATAGCCTTTCTTAATTCTTTCAGCATTTCAGACTGGAGCATTGTTTGTCCTTTCAGGGGATTTCTCTTGTTCTTTTAGTTGGGAATAGTTCCTTTGCTTTTTCATTTTTCTTATATTTCTCTGACTCTATAAATCTAGGAGAAACAGCTATCAACCGTGGTTTTGAAGGGCTGTTTTTTATGTTGGGCTGTCCCTGTGTAGCCTGCTTGAGTCCAGTATTTTTGGTGTGAGGGCTGTTTTTGGTATGGATTCTTGCCACATCTTTCCTTAGTGTGTGCTGGCCCTTGTCCCCTTGATAGGGGGTATGTTTGGTGTTGTGGTGACCAGAGCCTGCACTGGATGTTGGGCAGGGCTTCCTCTCTGCTCTGTGGTTGTCACAGCCCTGTTGGGGTCAGGGTCTGCTCTCCAGCTGTTGGAATAGAAGCCCCCAGGTCTGGTTCTAAGCTGCATTGTGAGGTAGGCAGAACTAGAGCATTCTCGCTGGGAAAGGAGCGACTGTGTGTGTTCTTCCCCAGGAGATGTCTACCAGGACGTCTGATTCTGTGATGCCACCTGCCACCTGGTGTGTGTGCCCACAAAGATCACTGTTGCTGGTGCTGTCCTCGGGAGCCACCTCCACTTGTGGACTCCAGTCATTGGCTCAGAAGTCTCTTAGGTACACATGCACACTCATAAAACCATCAGCACATAAACCCTCGGGAGCTGCGTCCCCTGAACCCACAGATAATCAACTCAGGAATACGTACACAGTCCTGGTTCCAAAATCCACCAGAGTGAGAACCCAACAGGGCTGCCTCCCCAGGCCCACAGTGGATTGCCAGTAACGGGCTCATACTTCAGCCCCACCTCTGCATGTTCATGCCCACAGAGTTCACAGAACCCACTGTGGCTGCAGCTCCACCCCACTGACAATGAGGCTGTTATGGCAGACTGACGCCCCTCCTTTCCCATGTTGACAATGGGCTCCTATGGAGGACCCGGGCTTTTTATGTTAGGAAATTTTAATTTTTTGGCAGCACCATCTTTCACACAGCAACAGTTTTGAGCAGTATGTTCAAGAGCTGTGCTAGGAACCATGGAGTATACAGAGAGATGTAAAACTGGATCATTGCCCTCAAGGCAGTTGAAAGGACATGGTGTGGTACCACAGAAACAGAATGGGCTCCAGAGTCACATTCCCTGGTTAAAATCCCTGCTTAGATTCATGTTAGCTGCTTCCTTAGCCAATTTACTTAACTTCTCAGAGACTCAGTTTCCTTATCTGTAAAGTACAGATAAAATACCTACTTCTCAATATATTATTAAAATACGGTGACTTTAAAACACCAAATATAGTACCCAGATTCTAACAACTGCACAATGTGTTTGAAAAAAAGAGTTTGGGAGGAAATGCATATCACATGAAAATATAGGCAGGAAATGCTTAGTGCTACGTTGATAGCATAGATGATCATTACTATAGAATGCAGAGGAAGGAGCTCATTTCTAGGAGAATGTGGTCATAACATATTGATTGAAGAAACAAGAACTGAAGCTGGATCCTGAAAAGTTAGTAGTCTGTGGAGAAAAGCAAGGGCATCATCCCAGGAAGGGAGAGCCAAGGTGTGGACACAACAGTGTGCTGAATATGTTTGGATATAGGCAGAGCCCACTTGGAGTAGAGGGCAGAAAGCTGGAAAGACAAACTGTGCTCAGCTTAGAGAGGGCATTAAATGCCAGGCTAATGAGTGTGGGACTTTCTCATAGGAATCCTTTTTAGATTTATGAGCAGGGTTATAATGTGATGGAAGTAGTGTTTTTGATTGATGACATTTTGGCAGCCAGCCATATAGATTGGGGTCAGCAAGAGAGGGAAGAAGGTCAGAGACTGGCTAAAACTGTAGGCCAAGCATTAGCTAATAAGGACATCTTCTAGGGTGCTGGCATTGGAAAGACAATAGAATAGAAGAGAAAGTTGTGAGCATCAGGAAAGTAAGAACTGAAAAGACTGAATTTTGAGTAGGTAATGCTAAATGGTGCCAAGGAGGGAGTCTTCAGAGATGACATCCACATTTTAAGCCCCGTGACTAGATGAGTAATAGCACCATTGAACAAAAGCAGAGGTGGAGGACAGAGAAGAACAATGCTTTAGTAATTTGCAGAAAATATGATTCACTTATATTAACATAGTGCATTTGAAGTGAAGGTGATATAATCTAGTGGAAAAGTTCACCATTCAGTTGGAAATGCAAGCCTGGTGCCAGGAGGGACAGTGGAGCTAAAGCTATAGAACTAAGATTCAGTGGCAGTAGACACAGTTGAAGGCATGGGGTGAGAGACTTTATATTAAGAGTGGCAACGTCTCAGGCATGCTCATATATATTAAGGGCAGAAAATGGAGTTAGTGAAGAGGACAGAGAAAGAAAGGTCAGAGAGAATGGATAAGAACTATAACAGTATGGTGCTGTGAGAGCCAAACGAGAGGAGAGGGTCAAAACGAAGATGGGAACAGAAAATCAACCATATCAGATACTGCAGAAAGGTTGATGAGAACAAGAAATTGATAACGTCAGTGGGTTCAACTCTTATGAGGTCAGTGCACTTCTTGCATATGGGTTCAGAATGCTGGGAGGGCTATTTGCAGAACAAGAGAGAAGATAGTGATGTAAACTGTGGGCCCTGAGAGCCGACTACCTGGATTTCAGTCCCATCTCTGCTCCAAGCTTGCTGTGTGATCTTGTGCAAGATGCTTAACTCCTTTATGCCTCCAGCTCCCCATCTTTAAAATGGAGATAATAATGGTAATAATAGTAGCTAACTCATAAGGTTTTTGTGAGGCTAAAGGACAATGTGTAAACAGTTCTAAGACAGTATAGGCACAGAGGAGGCACTCAAGTGTTATTTATCATTGAAACCGTGGGTAATCATTAGTCAAATTCATTTTACCTGCCTTCGCTAATCAAGGTCATCTACAAAAGACTTGTCCTCCAAGCGGCAAGTAGCCTAAACAATAAGATGTTTGCCCAATAGCAGAAACTAACACACCATTGTAAAGCAATTATACTCCAATAAAGATGTTAAAAAAATAAATAAAAAGTTTGTCCAAGTTGTTTTCCGGCAGCTTGGAGTCAGCTGAGTTGGTTAAGACTGGATAGGACCACGGAGCCTCCAGCTGGGCATGCGCAAGTGTCTTTTGACGTCAGAGGGCCAAAAACTCCACCCTCAGAGCGTGCCAAGTGCCTCCATTCTTTGAACAGGCAGAGCCTTGGAGCATAGTTAAGCCTGTGCAGAGTGATGATTACTGCCCCTTTTCCCAATCGCCCTTCCCCTCGCCTCAGACCACCCTGATTCTTTATTCTTTATCCCATAAATACCGCATACCCCTTGTTTTCCGTGAGGCACAGCTGAGACGTATCCTCCATCTTCTTGCTTGGTTTGCCTTGTGAATATACCCGCTCTGCTGCAAACCTCGGTGTCTTAGCATTTTGGCTTGCTGTGCATCAGGTAAGATGAACCTGGTTTGGTAACATCATTTCTTTATTAGTATTACTATTTCTGGAGGTGGAGGCTGGGTGGCATTTGGTCAAGAGTCTTGGTAGGGAAAAGCAGAAGTAAAGTAGCCGGATAGCTTGGGAAATCTTCCCAGGCACGGGTGTGTGCATATCTGCAGGCAGTTAGGAAGGGGAGCCAGGGCAGGAGTAGAAACTGAAGGTACCAGGGAAAAAGAAATGTAGTGGAGCAAAGGCACCAAAGAAAAAGAGAGTATGGATTTAAGAAGTCAAGTTGACTAATTAGTCTGGGAAAGAAGGGTTAGACACCACCGGAGATCATAAAAAAGAGCAGGGTATTCATATGCAGATAGAATTTTGAACAGACCAGAGGGTGAACAAGAAAACACACAACTGTAGACTTTTTTCCTCCCAGTAAAGGAAGCACTGAGGCATTGGCCAAAAGTGAGAAGAGCTGAGTGGATGAAGGTCTCTGCAAGCATTTGCAAAGTTTCACAACAAACTCTGTTTATAAGTTTAAGCTTCCTTCAGACTTTTTTTTTTTTAACCTCATAGTGGCTCCAAGTAGAAAGTAAAGAACAAAGGAGAGTTAAAAGCAGTTAGATAATATTGTAGGATTAACCTAGTACTCTCCAGCAGTATGGATAAGAGAGCTGGCAGTGGAAACCAGCACCCAACCTGGTAAGTCAGCACGCCTTCTGTTGGGAGGCAAACCAAGGAGAGCCACCACTCGCAGAGGCCATGGCTCAACCGAGGATCTAAGTGACCCGTACAGATACCTCTTGTGTGGTTTGAACAATAAGCCAACACCCTGAAAAGTCTGACTTCTCAAGGCCTCTTCAAGGTCCTTTTAGATCTGGTTTTAAAAAGCTTTCCCTTTTCACCTAGAATAACAGTTGATATTGAGGGGTCTACCAGGTGTAACTTCTCTATGGAAGCACAAATTATCAAATCAAGTTGCTTTCTCAATAAAAAAATGTATTTCCACCAAAGTTTGTATCTAGTGTAAACAGGTCAACTAAATCTGATGGTTTGGTTTTCCAAATCATTCTGGGGCAATTGGAAGAGAGTATACAGTCATTCTCAGGACTTGTGCTAAAAAGTCTGAGTGGTATCCAAATGTGCCCTCATTTGCTTTCTGTGTTCTCTCTATGCAACAATTCCTCTTGGTTCAACAGCTTCAAATATTAACTCAGAAAGTGTAGAGGGGAGAGTTTGTCCTGCAGGGCTATGAGCCTGTTTATCCCAAGGGAATATGGGCATTTCAGATGCTATAAACAAGCAGAGGGAAAAATCAGATGAAGATAAAGTGCTATGTGCCATAGCTCATTATTCTGAGCAGCTTGGCGGCTGCCAGGCCATTAGACTTACTTCTGTTTTTGCCAACAACATCGCTCTGGAGATGGCTTATTTGCAAAAGGAGCAGGATTGAGGATATGCATTCATTTGTAAAAGATGCCACCGCACACATTCTGCAGCTAATACCGTGTTCATGAACTTCACCTGTGACTAAATACATTTCATTTCTTACAGCTGAGCTTCAGTAATTGGTTTTTGCAGCCACAAACACATGCAGCAAGGAAGATATGAGAAGCCCAGCGCTCTGTCTGCTTTGAAATGGCTTTTGCTGCAGATGGGAAAAGCCATCCCAGCTCTGATTTGGCAGGTCCCGAGGTCAGCTCTTAGAGAGCTGGCACCTAGAGACTCAAAGGCAAGGAGGAGCAGGTGGCTTTGGAAGAGTAAATGACCCTGAAGGTAAGCCACAGGGGAGGGGAGAAGCAAACAACCGTGGAAGGGAGGTGGTGGATAAGGAGTGCGAAGTCTGGCGTCCTGCAGAAATGAGCCTCCCGTCCACAGCACAGAGCAGCTCAATGTGCTGTGTTTTCCCAGGTCTCTGCAGTTATGGGGATCTCAAAGTGCCCTCTAAGCCACCAAGTCATATAGCACAACGAGGTCCAGACTAAACTGCCATTGGGAACTGAGAAATCATCATATTGTTTGGGATTTGGCTGTGAAAAGGAAATGTGGGTTCATCCAGTGGATTGACTGGTTTATTCAGAAAAAAGAAGACTAAATGTGGAGCACTTGCTTTGGCCTTGAAAGCACTGAATTAAACACTTCAGCAGTTTGGTTCATTGGGTGCCACATTTCCAAGAGAATTAGACGAGTTGGTCTAACCCTGATATCTACACATAAAATTAATACTAAACTAAGCACCGGGATTCCAAAAATGCATCAATGAGATGTGCAGAATAATCGTATGTTTTTCCCTTCTGGGCTGGTTCTAGAGACAATTATGATGTAAGGAAATTTGTCTTAAATCCTCCCGTCCCCTTCCCTTACCCTTCTCTCCTCTACCTACCAAGACATTTACTGTCTCTGGCTTTTTCCCTCTGCCTGACGCAACCCATTGTGGGCAACATCACAGCCCAATCTTTCCCAGTCTCTTTCTACCCTGCAAAGCAACTTTTAAAAATCATTCCATCTGGGCTTCCCTTGTGGCGCAGTGGTTGAGAGTCTGCCTGCCAATGCAGGGGACACGGGTTCGTGCCCCGGTCTGGGAAGATCCCACATGCCGCGGAGCGGCTGGACCCGACCCGTGAGCCATGGCCGCTGAGCCTGAGCGTCCGGAGCCTGTGCTCCGCAACGGGAGAGGCCACAACAGTGAGAGGCCCGCGTACCGCAAAAAGAAAAAAAAAAAAATCATTCCATCCTATATTAATAGCTATAGGTTGAGGAAGAATTATTTTCCCAGTGCTACTTGTATTTTCAAAACTCCTTGATTAGAGTAGAATGTCACAGAAGCAGGGCCAGGAAGAAGATTTCTCCGGGACAGGAGGGTTGTTCTCAGGACATCTTGAATCGTATAAAGGTGTTAATACCATTATCTGCCTCTCATTCTCACTTTCCATTCTTTTGTTTTCCTTTCATCAACGATGGGACCTACTATGTGTAAAGCCCCCTGTGTTCAGTACAGAAGATGGATGGGGCACAGTCCTTGTGAAACCATGGGTGGTAATTAGTCAAATCCATTTCACCTGCCTTCACCAATCAAAGTCGTTTTAAGACTTGCCTGTCCTCCAAGTGGCACATAGCCTAAACAATAAGATGTTTGCCTGAGTTATTTTCCAGGAACTTGGAGTCAGCTGTGTCTAGATTAACCTGAGCTGGTTAAAAATGTGACTATTCTGCATATCCCATTGATGCATTTTTGGAATCCTGGTGCTTATTTTAGTATTAATTTTATGTATAGATGTCAGGGCTATATCAACACCGACCCTCCAACTGGGTATGCATGAGTGTTTGAGCTCGATGACCTTTTGACATCAAAGGCCAAAAACTCCACCTTTCAGAACGTGCAGAGGCCCATAGCCTAGTTACACCTGCACAGACTATTACCACAACTTTTTCCGGTAACCTTCTGCCATGCTCCCCATGCCCTGCTTCTTTATTCTTTACCCCATAAATACCCTGAGCCCCTTGCCTAGGGGTAGGCTGATTAGAGGTTTATTCTCCTGTCTCCTCGCTTGGCTGCCTTGTGAATAAACCCTCTCTTCGCTTGCAAACCTCGGTGTCAGAGTGTTGGCTTGCTGTTCATCAAGCAAAACAAACCTGGTTTGGTAACATTTGTCTTAGAGAGGTGCATAATCTGGTGGAATAACAGTTATTTAAGCAATCAATAATAATGTGATTTAGTAAGTGCTAAAGTATGGTCAGGGTGCTGTGAAGACCCCAGGAAGGAGATTCTGTCTATTGCAGGACGAAAAGGTATCAGTGCTGGTAAGGTTTGAGTTGGTATTTTAAATATGTAGAAAACTGGCCTGGCTGCCAAAGGCATAAACATGGATTCCACAAATAAAAACTCAGAATCATTCTGAAAGAAAAACAGATGGGTGGCTTTTGACCAACTGTGCCTAATTATCTCATCTACTGATAAAACCTGGAGATTCAAGGACCCTGGCTATCAGGCAGCTCCTTGGTGAAGAGAGAGTAGAGGGCTTTGCCATCTTCCTTAGAACACACAAGAAAGGCTGTGAATGCACCAGGTGTTGACCCTGGTGAGAGATTGCTTTCTGAGTGGGTAATTAGAAGCCCAGTAGCAACCCGGAACCAGGAACACTTCTCCCTGCTTTTCAGCAAGTTATAAATGAAAGCTCCTGATTGGATTTAAAACCAATAGTCCAGCACTCCAGACTCCTCACTATAGACTTGTATTTGATTCCATTCTATTTCTGACACAAGAGATCCGATGAATTTGGGCATGTGTTGTAAAGGCACAGAAAGAGAATCAAATTGATTTTTCTCCAGTTCTGTTTGTTTGGGTATTAGGTGCTGTGAATATAATATCAAGCCCTCCCTGCCTTCTCTTTTACTCACATTCTTGGGAATGGCTATCCTCCAGAACCCAGGCTTCAACCCTGGGCACCGTATTTGAGATGGTCGAGTGTTACGGTTAAGACTGCAGGGTTTTGGAGACAGATGACCTGGCTTAAATCCAAGCTGCTTCAGTTACTAGATATACGATATCAGCAAGTTATTCAATATCCTGTGCTTAAGTTCCATCATCTGTATGGTGATGATACTACTACCTGTCTTCAATGGTTGTTTGGAGGATTAAACAACTTCGTGTATATAAAGCACTTAAATGTGTACCTGGCACATTGTAAACAGTCTGTATGTGTTGGCTATTACCCTTTCTATTGCTGAGCACACTAATATTTCATTCCAGATTGCAGGAAGGAGGACTATGATAAATTCAAAGAACCGTTGAGGATATCTTGAACACAGGTAAGGACCACAGCCCAGGGCAGTGACCCCCTTGTTCCCTTCCCAGGACTGGGAGGCAGGGACTTTTTTTTTTTTTTTTTTTTTTTTGCGGTACGCGGACCTCTCACTGTTGTGGCCTCTCCCGTTGCGGAGCACAGGCTCCGGATGCACAGGCTCAGCAGCCATGGCTCACGGGCCCAGCCTCTCCGCGGCATGTGGGATCTTCCCGGACCGGGGCACGAACCCGCGTCCCCTGCATTGGCAGGCGGACTCTCAACCACTGCACCACCAGGGAAGCCCGGCAGGGACTTTTGGTGGGATTATAAGGCAAGCAGCCCGAGGGGGCAACTCTTTTACCGCTGCCACCTACTAAGAGGTGAGATGCGGCCACGTGTGCTGTCTGTTTCGGATCCATCAGCGTGTGGGGGTGGAGAGTGGGATAATTCGGCTCTGGGGAGGGAAACATGGGATCAGCTATAGGCAGCTTCGGGAATGACTTAAAGGGATCCTTAATGTTCTGACAGGGTCCAGACCAGCAGGCAGGGCTCTGAAAACAAGCCATCCTAAGGAATATTCTGGGTGCAGAGTTGGGCTGTGCTCTGTGCCATGGTTCTCTGTAACTATTACAGTGTAGGGACTGTGATCCAGGCATTAATACTCTCAATCCACTCTCCTCCTCCTCTCCGCTGACCTAATCCAGACTCATTATTCTCCTAGAATCTTATGGTACCTTACGTCTGCCCAGCTCTCCCATTGCTAGCCTCTCTTCTTCCAGTCCTCTTGCCCAGGGCTATCCGATTGCTCTTTCTGAAACATTGCTCTGATCACATCACTTCCCTACCAGAAACCTTCCATTGGCTCTCCACTGACTCATTTACCTACTGGGGTCACCAGGTATTCTAAGTGAGCAAAGTGGACCAGACAAAATGAAACAGGCACACTTCAGATCTGAAAGCTTGGAAACATTCCTAACTTCCATAAGGAGAGGCAATTCCTTCCATTTATTTTGATAGTGGAGGCTTTCTAAATCTACAGTTTATTTTCCACTTTTAGTTCACACTTTGTACGAGAAATATCACTTCATTCTTAACTGCTTTAAGAAAAACAACCCTGCTAGTCAAATGATTGTCGGTTTGACTGCATAAATGGAGATCAAAGTACGGTGGCTAACTGAAGATAGAAGATTTATTTATCATTCACATGAAGGTATATGTTGGTAGGTGGTCTGGGGTGTCGGGGTTAGAGGATTCTGTTCCATGCAGTTATATTGGGACTCCAGTCTCTTTTGTCCTCTGCAGTGGTTCTCGGTATCTTGTCCAAGGACTTTTGGGGAGTCCCTGAGACACTTTCAAGGGATTACAATATCAAAATTATTTTTAATAAGGTATAGTTGGTATACAGTATTATATTATTTTCAGGTGTACAATGTAGTAATTCAACATTTTTATGGATTATATTCAATTTAAAATAATCATAAAATATTGGCTGTATTCCCTGTGCTGTACAATATATGCTTGTAACTTATACATAGTATTTTGTACCTCTTAACCCCCTACCCCTATCTTTTCCATTCCCCCTCCCTCTCCCCATTGGTAGCCACTAATTTGTTCCCTATATCTGAGTCTGTTTCTATTTTCCTATATATATTTGTTTGTTTTATTTTTTAGATTCCATGTGTAAGTGATAGCATACAGTATTTGTCTTTCTCTGACTTATTTCAGTAAGCGTAATACTCTGTAAGTTCATCCACGTTGTTGCAAATGGCAGAATTTCATTTTTATGACTAATACTCCATTGTGTGTGTGTGTGTGTATATATATATATATATATATATATAACACATCTTTATCCATTCATCTATCAATTGGCACTTGGGTTGCCTCTATATCTTGGCTATTGTAAATATTCTGCTGTGAACATTGGGGTGCGTGTATCTTTTTGAATGAGTGTTTTCAAGGGCTTTTTTTTTGATACATAACCGGGAGTGGAATTGCTTAGATCAGATAGTAGTTCTATTTTTGGTTTTTTGAGGAACCTCTGCACTGTTCTCCATAGTGGCTGCACCAATTTACATTCCCACCAATAGTGTAGGAGGGTTCCCTTTTCTCCACACCATTTTCAGGATTTGTTATTTGTAGACTTTTTGACGATAGCCATTGTGACAGATGTGAGGCAATCTCTCATTGTGGTTTTGATTTGCATTTCCATGATTAGTGATGTTGAACATCTTTCATGTGCCTGTTGGCCATTTGAATGTCTTCTTTGGAAAAATATCTATTCAGGTCTTCCCGTTTTTTAATTGAGTTTTTTTTTTAATCATATGACCTGTTTATATACTTTGGATATGGACTCCTCATTTGTCATATCATTTGCAAGTACTTTCTCCCATTCAGCAGGTGGTTCATTTTGTCAAAGGTTTCCTTTGCTGAATAAAAGCTTTTAAGTTTAATTAGTTTCCATTTGTTTATTTTTGCTCTTATTTCCTTTGCCTTAGGAGACAACAACAAATATTGCTAAAATTTATGTCTTCCAGTCCAAGAACATGGGATATCTTTCCCTTTTTATCATCAATTTCCTTCATCAATGTTTTGTAGTCTTAAGCGTATAGTTGTCTCACCTCCTAAGTTTATTCCTAGGTTTTTTTTTTAAATTCAATTTTAAGAGTTATTGGGTTTTTTTTCTTTCTATTTCTGATAGTTCATTATTAGTTCATAGAAAAGAAAGAGATTTTTGTATATTAATCTTGTATCCTGCAACTTTACAGAATTCACTTATTCGTTCTAATAATTTTTTGGTGGAGACTTTAGGGTTTTTATATTAACATGTTATTTACAAGTAGTGACAGTTTTACTTCTTCCCTTCCAGTTTGGATGCCTTTTATTTCTTGTCTGATTGTTGTGGCTTGGACTTCCAATACTATGTTAAATAGAAGTTGCAAGAGTGAACATTTTTGTCTTGTTCTTGATTTTAGAGGAAAGGCTTTCAGCTTTTCACTGTTGAGTATGATGTTAGCTGTGGTTTTGTCATAAATGGCCTTTATTGTGTCAATATATATTCCCTCTACACCATTTTTTTTTTTTTTTTTTTTTTTTTTTTTTTTGCGGTACGTGGGCCTCTCACTGTTGTGGCCTCTCCTGTTGTGGAGCACAGGCTCCGGACGGGCAGGCTCAGCGGCCATGGCTCACGGGCCCAGCCACTCCATGGCATGTGGGATCTTCCCAGACCGGGGCATGAACCCGTGTCCCCTGCATTGGCAGGCGGACTCTCAACCACTGCACCACCAGGGAAGCCCTCTACACCATTTTTGAGAGTTTTTATCATGAATGGATATTGCATTTTGTCAAATGCATTTTCTGCATCCATTGAGATGATCATGTGATTTTTATCCTTTTTGTTATTGTGATGTATCGTGTTGATTTTTGTGAATATTGAATCATCCCTGTATCCCTGAAATAAATCCCACTTGATCAAGATGTATGATCCCTTTTGTGTATGTGTGTGTGTGTGTGTGTGTGTGTATATATATATATAGTGTGTGTGTGTGCATATATATGTATAAAATCAGTTTGCTGATATTTTGAGGATGTTTGCATCTATATTCATCAAAGATATTGGCCTGTGATTTTTCTTTTTTTTTTTTTTTTTTTAGTAGTGCCTTTGTTTGGTTTAGGTATTGGGGTAATGGTGGCCTTGTAGAATGAATTTGGGAATATCCATCCTCTTCAATTTTTTGAATGGTTTGAGAAGGATAGTATTAGCTCTACTTTGATACAGTTCCACTGTCAAGCTATCCAGTCCTGGACTTTTTTTGCTGGGAGTTTTTTTTTTTTCCCAACTACAAATTCAATTTCACTACTAGTGATTTGTCAGTTCAAATTGTCTTTCTGATTCAGTCTTGGTAGGTTGTATGTTTCTAGAAATTTGTCCTTTCCTTCTAAGTTGTTTGAATTGTTGGCATATAACTGTGAATAGCATTCTCTGTATCTCTGTTGTATCTCTGTTGTATTGGTGATTGTTTCTCCTGTTTCTCCTCTATCATTTCTTATTTTGTTTACTTGGTCCTCTCTCTTTTCTTCTTGATGAGCCTGGCTAAAGTTTATCAATTTTGTTTATCTTTTCCAAAAAACAGCTTTTAATTTCATTGATCATTTTCTGTTGTTTCTTTAGTCTCTATTTAATTTAGTTCCTCTCTGATCTTATTTCTTTCCTTCTGCTGACCTTGGGCTTCATTTGTTCTTTTTCTAATTTTGTTCGATGGTAGATTTAGATTGTGTATTTGAAATTTTTCTTGTTTCTTGAGGTAGGCCTGTATTTCTATAAACTTCCCTCCTAGAAATGCTTTTGCTGCATAGATTTTGGAAAGTTGTGTTTCCATTTTCATTTGTCTCAAGGTGTTTTTGGATTTCCTCTTTGATTTCATCATTGATCCATTGGTTTTTTAGTAGAATGTTGTTAGTATCCACGCGTTTGTGCTTTCCCGTTTTTCTTTCTGTAACTGACTTATAGTTTCATACCATTGCGGTCGAAAAAATGCTTGATATAATTTCTATGTTCTCAACTTTGTCAAGAATAGTTTCATGGCCTAGCATGTCATCTATCCTGGAGAATGTCCTGTGTGCGCTTAAAGAATGTGTATTCTACTGTGTTTGGGATGGAAGGTCGTGTAGATATCTATTAAGTCTAACTGGCCTATTTTGTCATTTAAGACCATTCCTTACCGAATTTTTTTTTCTGGATGATCTCTCCATTGATGTAAGTGGGATATTAAAGTGCCCTACTATTATTGTATTATTGTCAATTTCTCCCTTTGTGTCTGTTAATGTTTGCTTTATATATTTAGGTGTTCCTCTATTGGATGCATATATGTTAATGAGTATAATATCCTCTCCTTGTATTGATTCTTGTATTGATCACTTTGTCATTATATAATGCCCTTTTTGTCTTTTGTTACAGACTTTGTTTTAAGGGCTATTTTGTCTGATATGAGTGTTACTACACCTGTTTCTTATTCCTGTTTGCATGAAATATCTTTTTGCATCCCCTCACTTTCAGCCTGTATGTGTCTTTAGCTCTGAAGTAAGTGTCTTGTAAGTAGCATATGGATGGGTCTTGTTTTTTCATCCAATCAGCCACCCCATGTTTTTTGGAACATTTAGTCCATTGACATTTAAAGTAATTAAATATTTAAGTTCAAACACATTCTAAATTATCTACATTTTTTTTACTCCTCTCCTTCACATTTTGTGTTTTGATGTCATGATTTATATCTTCATGTTTATCCCTTCACTGTTTGTTGCAGTTATAGTTGCTTTTATAATTTTTTGTCTTTTAATCTTCATACTAGCTAATTTGAGTGGTTGATCCTCAGCCTTTACTATATATTTGCCTTTCCTCATAGAATTTTTCCTTTCCTATAGATTCTTACTTCTTGTTATAGCCTTTTCTTTTCCACTTAAAGAAGACCATTTAACATATTTTTAGTGCAGGTTTAGTATTGATGAATTCTTAGTTTTGTTTGTCTGAGAAGTTCTTTATCTCTCCTTCAATTCTAAGTGATGATCTTGCTGGGTAGAGTATCCTGGGTTACAGATTTTTCCCTTTCAGCACTTTGAATATATCATACCACTCCCTTCTGGCATGCATAGCTTCTACAGAGAAATCAGCTGATAGCCTTAGGAGGTTCCCTTGCATGTGACTTTGGTTTTTCTCTTGCTACTTTTAGAATTCTCTAACTATTGCTGTTTTAATTATGATATGTTTTGATGTGGGTCTGTTTGGGTTCATCTTGTTTGGGACCCTCTGTGCTTCCTGTACTTGGATATACTTTTTCAGGTTTGTGAAGATTTTAGCCATAATCTCAAATACCTTGTCAACCCCTTTCTCTCTTCTCCTTCTGGGACCCCTATAATGGGAATGTTGGGATGCTTGATGTTATCCCAGAGATCTCTTAAACTATTTTTTTTTTCCTTTTTGCTGCTCTGATTGGATGATTTCCATTCTATCTTCTAGGTCACTTATGCATTCTTCCTTATCCCTTGGTCTGCTATCCATTCCTTCTAGTGTGTTTTTCATTTCAGTTATTGTATTCTTCAGTTCTGATGCATTCTTTTTAATATTTCTAGTTCCTTGTTAAAATTCTCACTGTATTCATCTAATTCAGTTAGCATCCTTATTACTAATGCTTTGAACTCTTTATCTGGTAAATTGTTTCTGTTTCATTATGTTTTCTGGAATTTTCTCTTGTTCTTTCAATGGAGACTGGTTTCTCTGTTTTCTCATTTTGTTTAACTTTCTCTGTCTCTATGAATTTAGGTAAAACAGTTAAATATTGCAGTCTTGAAGTGGTATCCTTATGTGGAAGTAGCCCTATACAATCTGACTGTGCCAAGTGGCTTTGGTAGGGGAGCTGGATTTGACATGAACACTAGTCACATCTTACCTCAGGGTGTGCTGGCAGGTATAACCTTGCTAGGAGGTAGGGCTGGAGATGGAGGGGCACTAGGGCCAGATCCAGGTGTGAGGCAGGGATTCCCCTCTGCTCAGGGTCCATCACCTGTCAGAGGCAGGTCCAGGCCCTGGTCCCAAATTATTGGAGCAGAAACCCTGAGGGTCATATCCAAGCTGGCTCTGCCCCTTTTAAATGTGAGCTGTCTTCCATGCCAGCACCAGCACCCTTGGCCCTGACAGGAGCAGTGCTAGAGCAAGAGGGCCCTGTGAGGGCTCTCAGTTTGTGACAGGGTGTGGGGTGTGGTGGTCTGTCCACAGACAGTGGTCCAGGCTGCTTTCGGTGTGCTGCCTGAACAAGCACCAGTAATAGCTTCCTCAGCCCTGCTCAGACAATGCTCGGGTCTGAGTCTCTTTCGTCCCTCACATCTGCTCTCTCCCCTCGGCATCTGCCACCCCCACCCTGGTGTGGAGCTGCACTGCAGGGCAGGCAGGGCCCATGTGAACTCAGCGTGTGTTGATGCACGGCCTGTGGTGGTCCACCTGCCACCAGAGATCAGGAATGCTTCTGATACACTACCTGTGAAAGCGCCCGTAATGGCAGCCACCACCCTCCTCAGATGCTGCTTTGGGTCTGAGTGGCCTCTGCATCTTATGGCCTAGCTCTTTCCTTTGTTGTGATGGCTCTTGCTCCAGTGTGGAGCTGTGACTTAATAAGTTGGGCTGAAGAGTTCACTGGGCTCAGGCTGGGGCACTCACACAGGGCCGGTCACAGGGAATTGGGCAACCACTCCAGCAGTTTGCAATCTGGCCTCTCTGCCCTGCCTCAGGAGCAAGCAAACATGCATATATTCCTCTTGAGTGGAGTTTGGGTTTCCCACAGCCCTCCTGTTAATTTCACCAGCTCTCCAGCCAGTCAAGGTGGGCTCATCTTCCCACCCAGTAGAGGGCCTCTCTCAACCTCCACCAACTCCAGCCAGCTGGACGGGCTGAGCATGAGCCTGGGCCAGCCGGGACCCTGAGGGGAGCCTGAGCCCTCCTGCCTCCAAGCCATGTTTGAGGCCCTACTTGCCAGTTTGACTGACTCAACCAGGCCACGGAGGACGTCTACCAGCTGGAGTGGTGGCTGCAGAGCCTGCGTGGCTGCAGGAGTAGTGCTACCCCAGCCTCACCTCCCTCCGCCCCTCTCCAGGCCTGCAGCCAGTCCTGCCTAGTCACCTTGCTCAGGCCAGTCGAGGCATTGATCTGGCTACAGGCCCAGCAGGGCATCCCTGTGGGCCAGAAACAAGATCCACCCCAGCAGCACATAGGCCCAGGGGATCTGGGCTCATGCCTCTTCCCTGGGGTGGGCCTGTGGCTTCACTCTGGCCCTTTGGAGCCAGAGCAGACATCACTCAGTATTATTACCTTCTACCACCCTCAGGGTTTTGGGCCAGGCAGAACAGCTTCACCCCGACTGGGGTGCCCAATATGTGGTTCAAACCACGCACTCCCCATGGTGGATCTCCTCCTGTGTAATCTTACTTTTGCTCTGAGTCCCCTTCCAGGGGCACAGATTCTGACCTGATCATTTCTCTTCCCTTTGTACCTGATTGTGTGGCTCTTACAGCCTTGGTCTCTCGACCAGTTTCTAGTTAGTTTTCAGTGAGAATTTTTCCACACACAGATGTATTTTTGATGTGCTCGGGCGGAGAGGTGAGTTCCACATCTTCCTACTTTGCCATCTTGATTGAGCTTCCTGGTAGTTTCTATTTTTGTTTTTATGAGGAACCATCATACTGTCTTCCATAGTGGCTTCACAAATTTGCATTCCCACAAACACTGTACTAGGGTTCCCTTTTCTCCACATCCTCACCAACATTTGTTATTTGTGGTCTTTTTGATGATGGCCATTCTGACAAGTGTGAGGTGATCTCATTGTGGTTTTGATTCACGTTTCTCTGATGAGTGATGCTGAATATCTTTCAATGTGCTTATTGGCCATCTGTATGTCGGAAAAATGTCTATTTTACACATTTTTTTACTGGGTTTTTTTTGATAGGGAGTTGTTTGACTATATATTTTGGATGTTAACCCCTTATTGATCGTATCATTTGAAAATATTTTCTGCCATTCAGTAGGTTGTATTTTTGTTGATTTACTTTGCTGTGCAAAAGCTTTCAAGTTTAATTAGGTTCCATTTGTTCATTTTAGCTTTTATTTCTTTTGCCTTAGGAGACAGATTGAAAAAATACTGCTACAATTTATGTCAGAGTGTTTTGCCTATGTTCTCTTCTAGGAGTTTTATGGTGTCTGGTCTTACATTTAGGTCTTCAATCCCTCTTGAGTATATTTTTGTATATGGTATGAGAAAATGTTCTAATTTCTTTCTTTTACATGTAGCTGTCCTGTTTTACCAAGACTACTTATTGAAGAGACTGTCTTTTCCCCATTATGTATTCTTGCCTCCTTTGTCTAAGATCAATTAACTATAGGTGTGTGGGTTTATTTCTGGACTCTTTATTCTGTTCCATTGATCCATGTGGTTTTGTGCCAGTAGCATACTATTTTAAGTTTTGTAGGTTTGTAATATGGTCTGAAGTCAAGGAGCATGATTCCTCCACTCTGTTCTTCTTTCTCAAGATTTCTTTGGCTATTAGGAGTCTTTTTTGTTTCTGTACAAATTTTAGAATTATTTGTTCTAGATCTATGAAAAATGCCATTGGTATTTTTTTTTAAACATCTTTATTGAGTATAATTGCTTTACAATGGTGTGTTAGTTTCTGCTTTATAACAAAGTGAATCAGTTATACATATATCCCCATATCTCTTCCCTCTTGCGTCTCCCTCCCTCCAACCCTCCCTATCCCACCCCTCTAGCTGGTCACAGAGCACTGAGCTGATCTCCCTGTGCTATGCGGCTGCTTCCCACTAGCTATCTGTTTTACATTTGGTAGTGTATATATGTCCATGCCACTCTCTCACTTTGTCCCAGCTTACCCTTCCCCCTCCCTGTACCCTCAAGTCCATTCTCTAGTAGGTTTGCATCTTTATTGCCGTCTTGCCACTAGGTTCTTCATGACCTTTTTTTTTTTTTTTTACATTCCATATATATGTGTCAGCATACAGTATTTGTCTTTCTCTTTCTGACTTACTTCACTCTGTAAGACAGACTCCAGGTCCATCCACCTCACTACTAATAACTCAGTTTCGTTTCTTTTTATGGCTGAGTAATATTCTATTGTATATATGTGACACATCTTCTATATCCATTCATCTGTTGATGGACATTTAGGTTGCTTCCATGTCCTGGCTATTGTAAATAGAGCTGCAATGAACATTTTGGCACATGACTCTTTTTGAATTATGGTTTTCTCAGGGTATATAACCCAGTAATGGGATTGCTGGGTAGTATGATAGTTCTATTTTAGTTTTTTAAGGAACCTCCATACAGTTCTCCATAGTGGCTGTATCAATTTACATTCCCACCAACAGTGCAATAGGGTTCCCTTTTCTCACACCCTCTCCAGCAATTATTGTTTGTACATTTTTTATGATGGCCATTCTAACCAGTGGGAGATGGTATCTCATTGTAGTTTTGATTTGCATTTCTCTAATGATTAATGATGTTGAGCATTCTTTCGTGTGTTTGTTGGCAATCTGTATATCTTCTTTGGAGAAATGTCTATTTAGGCCTTCTGCCCATTTATGGATTGGGTTGTTTCTTTTTTGATATTGAGCTGCATGAGCTGCTTTTGAATTTTGGAGATGAATCCTTTGTCAGTTGCTTCATTTGCAAATATTTTCTCCCGTTCTGAGGGTTGTCTTCTCATCTTGTTTATGGTTTGCTGTGCAAAAGCTTTTAAGTTTCATTAGGTCCCATTTGTTTATTCTTGTTTTTATTTCCATTTCTCTAGGAGGTGGGTCCAAAGGGATCTTGCTGTGATTTATGCCAGAGTGTTCTGCCTATGTTTTCCTCTAAGAGTTTGATAGTGTCTGGCCTTACATTTAGGTCTTTAATCCATTTTGAGTTTATTTTTGTGTATGCTGTTAGGGAGTGTTCTAATTTCATTCTTTTACATGTAGCTGTCCAGTTTTCCCAGAACCACTTATTGAAGGGGCTGTCTTTTCTCCACTGTATATTCTTGCCTCCTTTATCAAAGATAAAGTGACCATATGTGTGTGGATTTATCTCTGGGCTTTCTGTCCTGTTCCATTGATCTATATTTCTGTTTTTGTGCCAGTACCATACTGTCTTGATAACTGTAGCTTTGTAGTATAGTCTGAAGTCAGGGAGCCTGATTCCTCCAGTTCCATGTTTCCTTCTCAGGACTGCTTTTGCTATCCGGAGTCTTTTGTGTTTCCATACAAATTGTGAAATTCTTTGTTCTAGTTCTGTGAAAAATGCCAGTGGTAGTTTGATAGGGATTGCATTGAATCTGTAGATTGCTTTGGGTAGTAGAGTCATTTTCACAGTGTTGATTCTTCCAATCCAAGAACATGGTATATCTCTCCATCTGTTTGTATCATCTTTAATTTCTTTCATCAGTGTCTTATAATTTTCTGCATACAGGTCTTTTGTCTCTTTAGGTAGGTTTATTCCTAGATATTTTATTCTTTTTGTTGCAGTGGTAAATGAGAATGCTTTCTTAATTTCTCTTTCAGATTTTTCATCATTAGTGTATAGGAATGCAAGAGATTTCTGTGCATTAATTTTGTATCCTGCTACTTTACCAAATTCATTGATTAGCTCTAGTAGTTTTCTGGTAGCAGCTTTAGGATTCTCTATGTATAGTATCATGTCATCTGCAGACAGTGACACCTTTACTTCTTCTTTTCCAATTTGGATTCCTTTTATTTCTTTTTCTTCTCTGATTGCTGTGGCTAAAACTTCAAAAACTATGTTGAATAATAGTGGTGAGAGTGGGCAACCTTGTCTTGTTGCTTATCTTAGTGGAAATGGTTTCTGTTTTTCACCATTGAGGACAATGTTGGCTGTGGGTTTGTCATATATGGCCTTTATTATGTTGAGGAAACTTCTCTCTATGCCTACTTCCTGGAGGGTTTTTATCATAAATGGGTGTTGAATTTTGTGAGAAGCTTTCTCTGCATCTGTTGAGATGATCATATGGTTTTTCTTCTTCAATTTGTTAATATGGTGTATCACATTGATTGATTTGCATATATTGAAGAACCCTTGCATTCCTGGGATAAACCCCACTTGATCATGGTGTATGATCTTTTTAATGTGCTGTTGGATTCTGTTTGCTAGTATTTTCTTGAGGATTTTTGCAACTATGTTCATCAGTGATATTGGCCTATAGTTTTCTTTCTTTGTGACATCTTTGTCTGGTTTTGGTATCAGGGTGATGGTGGCCTCGTAGAATGATTTTGAGAGTGTTCCACCTTCTGCTATATTTTGGAAGAGTTTGGGAAGGATAGGTGTTAGCTCTTCTCTAAATGTTTGATAGAATTCGCCTGTGAAGCTATCTGGTCCTGTGCTTTTGTTTGTTGGAAGATTTTTAACCACAGTTTCAATTTCAGTGCTTGTGATTGGTCTGTTCATATTTTCTGTTTCTTCCCTGTTCAGTCTTGGCAGGTTGTGCATTTCTAAGAATTTGTCCATTTCTTCCAGTTTGTACATTTTGTTGGCATATAGTTGCTTGTAGTAATCTCTCATGTTCCTTTGTATTTCTGCAATGCCAGTTGTTACTTCTCCTTTTTCATTTCTAATTCTATTGATTTGAGTGTTCTCCCTTTTTTTCTTGTGTTTTTTTTTGCGGGGGGGGCAGTACACGGGCCTCTCACTATTGTGGCTCATGGGCCTAGCCACTCTGCGGCATGTGGGATCTTCCCGGACTGGGGCACGAACCCGTGTCCCCTGCATCGGCAGGCGGACTCTCAACCACTGTGCCACCAGGTAAGCCCTTCCTTTTTTTCTTGATGAGTCTGGCTAATGGTTTGTCAGTTTTGTTTATCTTTTGAAAGAACCAGCTGTTAGTTTTATTGATATTTGCTATCGTTTCCTTCATTTTCTTCATTTTCTTAAATGACAAAGGCTTGATATGTGACCCAAGATATGATGTATCCTGGAGAATGTTCCATGAGCACTTGAGAAGAATGTGTATTCTGTTGTTTTTGGATGGAATGTCCTATAAATATCAATTAAGTCCATCTTGTTTAATGTATCATTTAAAGCTTGTGTTTCCTTATTTATTTTCATTTTGGATGATCTGTCCATTGGTGAAAGTGGGGTGTTAAAGTCCCCTACTATGATTGTGTTACTGCCGATGTCCCTTTTTATGGCTGTTAGTATTTGCCTTATGTATTGAGGTGCTCCTATGTTGGGTGCATAAATATTTACATTTGTTATATCTTCTTCTTGGATTGATCCCTTGATCATTATGTAGTGTCCTTCTTTGTCTCTTGTAATAGTCTTTGTTTTAAAGTGTGTTTTGTCTAATATGAGAATTGCTACTCCAGCTTTCTTTTGATTTCTATTTGCATGGAATATCTTTTTCCATCCCCTCACTTTCAGTCTGTATGTGTCCCTAGGTGTGAGGTGGATCTCTTGTAGACAGCATATATATGGGTCTTGTTTTTGTATCCATTCAGCCAGTCTGTGTCTTTTGGTGGGAGCATTTAATCCATTTTCATTTAAGGTAATTATCAATATGTATGTTCCTATTACCATTTTCTTAATTTTGGGGGTTTATTATTGTAGGTCTTTTCCTTCTCTTGTGTTTCTTGCCTAGAGAAGTTCCTTTAGCATTTGTTGTAAAGCTGGTGTAATGGTGCTGAATTCTCTTAGCTTTTGTTTGTCTGTAAAGGTTTAATTTCTCTGTCAAATCTGAATGAGATCCTTGCTGGGTAGAGTAATCTTGGTTTTAGCTTTTTCTGCTTCATCACGTTAAATATGTCCTGCCACTCCCTTCTGGCTTGCAGAGTTTCTGCTGAAAGATCAGGTGTTCACCTTATGGGGATTCTCTTGTGTGTTATTTGTTGTTTTTCCCTTGCTGCTTTTAATATTTTTTCTTTGTATTTAATTTTTGATAGTTTGATTAATACGTGTCTTGGTGTGTTTCTCTTTGGATTTATCCTGTATGGGACTCTCTGTGCTTCCTGGATGGGATTGACTATTTCCTTTCCCTTATTAGGGAAGTTTTCAACTATAATCTCTTCAAATATTTTCTCAGTCCCTTTCTTTCTTCTTCTTCTGGGACCCTTGTAATTTGAATGTTGGTGCATTTAATGTTGTCCCAGAGGTCCCTGAGACTGTCCTTAATTCTTTTCATTCTTTTTTCTTTATTCTGCTCTGCAGTAGTTGTTTCTACTCTTTTATCTTCCATTCTTCTGCCTCAGTTGTTCTGCTATTGATCCCTTCTAGAGAATTTTTAATTTCATTTACTCTGTTTTTCATCTCTGTTTGTTTGCTCTTTAGTTCTGGGTTCTTGTTAAACGTTTCTTGTATTTTCTCCATTCTATTTCCAAGATTTTGGATCATCTTTACTGTCATTACTCTGAGTTCTTTTTCAGGTAGACCACCTATATCCTCTTCATTTGTAAGGTCTGGTGTTTTTGCCTTGCTTCTTCATCTTCTGTTTGTTCCTCTGTCTTCACATTTTGCTTAACTTACTGTGTTTGGGGTCTCCATTTCGCAGGCTGCAGGTTTGTAGTTCCCATTGTTTTTGGTGTCTGTCCACAGTGGCTAAAGTTGGTTCAGTGGGTTGTGTAGGCTTCCTGGTGGAGGGGACATGTGCCTGTGTTCTGGTGGATGAGGCTGGATCTTGTCTTTCTGGTGGGCAGGTCCACGTCTGGTGGTGTGTTTTGGGGTGTTTGTGGCCTTATAACGGTTTTCGGCAGCCTCTCTGCTAATGGATGGGGTTGTGTTCCTGTCTTGCTAGTTGTTTGGCATAGGGCATCCACCACTGTAGCTTGCTGGTCGTTGAGTGAAGCTGGGTGCTGGTGTTAAGATGGAGGTCTCTGGGAGATTTTTGCCGTTTGATATTATGTGGAGCTGGAAGGTCTCTTGTGGACCAATGTCCTGAACTTGGCTCTCCCACCTCAGAGGCACAGCCTTGATGTGTGGCTGGAGCATGAAGAGCCTGTCATCCATACAGCTCAGAATAAAAGGGAGAATAAAAAGAAAGAAGGAAGGAAGAAGATAAAATAAAAATAAAGTTATTAAAATAAAAAATAATTATTAAAAAATATTTTTAAGTAATAAAAAAGAAAGAAAGAAGAGAGCAACCAAACCAAAAAACAAATCCAGCAATGATAACAAGTGCTAAAAACTATACTTAAAAAAAAAAAAAAATGGACCGACAGAACCCTAGGACAAATGGTAAAAGCAAAGCTATATAGACAAAATCACACAGAGAAGCATACACATACACACTCACAAAAAGAGAAAAAGTAAAAAATATATTTATATCGTTGCTCCCAAAGTCCACCTCCTCAATTTGGGATGATTTGTTGTCTATTCAGGTATTCCACAGATGCCGGGTACTTCAAGTTGATGGTGGAGATTTAATCCACTGCTCCTGAAGCTGCTGGGAGAGATTTCCCTTTCTCTTTGTTCGCACAGCTCCCAGGTTTCAGCTTTGGATTTGGCCCCGCCTCTGCGTGTAGGTCGCCTGAGGATGTCTGTTCTTTGCTTAGACAGGACAGGGTTAAAGGAGCAGGTGCTTCAGATCCTACCGAAGCCCGAGCCTCAGCTCCCAGCCCCCTCTCAGGCTGGTGAGTGCTGGTCGGCTCCAGTCCTCTGTGCGGGAATCTCTCCGCTTTGCCCTCCGCACCCCTGTTGCTGTGCTCTCCTCCAAGGCTCCGAAGCTTCCCCCCCTCCACCACCCGCAGTCTCCGCCCATGAAGGGGCTTCTAGTGTGTGGAAACCTTTCCTCCTTCACAGCTTCCTCCCACTGGTGTAGGTCCCGTCTGTATTCTTTTGTCTCTGTTTTTTCTTTTTTCTTTTGCCCTACCCAGGTACGTGGGGACGTTTCTTGCCTTTTGGGAGGTCTGAGGTCTTCTGCCAGTGTTCAGTAGGTGTTCTGTAGGAGTTGTTCCACATGTATATGTATTTCTGATATATTTGTGGGGAAGAAGGTGATCTCCACGTCTTACTCTTCTGCCATCTTGAAGCTCTGCCACCATTGGTATTTTGATAGGGATTGCATTGAATCTGTAGTTTGCCTTGGGTAGTCTGGTCAATTTAACAATATTCTTCCAGTCTGTGAATGTGGTATCTTTCCATCTGATTGCATCATCTTCGATTTCTTTTATCAGTGATCTTATTTTCAAAAGAACTTATTTTTATAAAAATATTAAGGCATTTCTGTCATTTTCATTTTCTCATGGGTATGCTGTGAAGTATTCCACAGGTTACGTGATACGTGATGCCACAACAAACTAAATGCAGAACTGAGAGTCTAGCTGTCTTCTATTGTTAGACTTTAAAGAGATTTACAAAAATGTAAAACAATGCCACACTTTTCACTGAATTGTTTTATGTGTTATCTTCCACTAAAAATTTTGTTTACATTAACATGTAATGGATTCATGGTTGCTTTAAAATAAATATTTAAATGTTCTCACTTCATATCAAGCATCATGAATATCAACAGATAAATTAAAGCTCTTTGAGGTCCTCAATTTTTAAGAGTTTAAAGGAATCCAGAAAGCATAAAGTTTGAGTATTACTGCCCTAGGATGTTTCCCTCATATGTAAGGTTGAAGTGGGCTCATACCATGTCCATGTTCCAGGTGAAGGGAAGGGAGGCAGAGGAAGTGGAGGGAAAGCAACTTTCATTAAGGATATTGCCCAGAACCTGCTCTCAGTGCTTTTGCTTACATCTCATTGGCCAGAATATCATTCCATGGCCATGCCCAGTAAGGAAGAAGATTGGAGTTTTGCAGCAGCAGAAATTGCTAGCAAGCTATCTGAAGCTAGGAGAGGCATGAAATAGATCCTCTCCTCACAGCCCTCAGGAGGAACTAGCGCTCCTGACATGCTGAACTAGGACTTCTAGCTTCCTGAACCGTGAGAAAACGAACACCTATTGTTTAACCACACAGTTTGTGGTATTTTATGGAAACCCTAGCAAACTAATACAGAATGTAAAGTAGCTTAAGAAAACTGCCCACTCAACCAATGAAAACAACCAGACATGGCAGAGATGCATTGGAGGAAAAAAACTTCTATGTTAAAAAAAAAGTCTTTAACGTCTGTGTGTGTTCAACTGGCTTATTGATGACAGAAAGTCATCTGAATATCACCACTCTACTGGTCATGCATATTTATACTTATGTGCATTGCTTTGCCTCTTCTCTGGCTCCCAGACTAAGTATAAATGCAGGAATTGGACGTCTCCTTAAGGTCCCATTTATCTGTGCTCAGTTTCCTGTCAGGAATGTAATGGATGACACATGCTAATATATTAAGTGCTCTCTCACTATAAACATGTTATGCTAAACAAGCATAACTGAGCTTCCAAAGCAAAAAAATAAACTCTTTTTATACATGAGACTGTGCCTGGTAAAATGTTTTTCTTCTGCTACTCTAGCACTGTCATTTTAGATTCAATATTATTTCTTAACAAGGTATTTTCTTTGTGATGGAATCTTGTAAAATTATAAGCCAGCATAAAAAGTTTACCATGTAGATCACTTCACAAGGTATATGTATATCAAGACATCAAGTTGCTAGACCTTAAATACATATAATTTTTGTCAGTTATACCTCAAAGCTAGAAAAGAAAAAGAAAAATGTTTACCATGTAGTCAGCTACAAAAAGCGTGTCAAATGTAAACTGATCAGGTACCAGTGGTCAGCTTGGTGGGTTCATTCAAGGGTCTATCATTCGGGACTCTGAAAGAATCACAGTTAACATGAGGCATGATTATACACTGCCTCCGTGTATCATTGAGGTATTCCCTTTACTGATTCCTCAGATGACTCAGCATTTATAGAAAACCAGCAAGTCACTGGAGTAGTATGGGAGGGATAATGTAGTTAAGGCTGCCACCCCTGTCACAGTAAAGAGAAGGCAGCATGGCACAGTGGGAAGATCGTGAGCCTGAAGGTAAAATTATTTAAGTTCTTGCCTTGGCTCTGCCACTGCCAAGCTGTGTGGGATGCAGGCCCTGAGCTTCACCTCTCTGGGCCCACCTTTCTCCATATGCGAACAGACAGGACTAGAGCATAGAATTTCTCAGATTCATGACTTCTGTCAAAATATTCTCCTGAATCTGAGCTCTCAGGCATTATAATGTGTCTATTATTTGCAAGAGCCAAAAACTGGGAAGACACATTTTAAAGAGCTTAGTTTGACTCTTTTCACTGTTGGTGAATAAAAGGAGGAATTGATGAATATTTGTTGGGTGTCTACTTGTTTGGCGTATCCCGTAATTAGCTTGGAAAAACTCAATTACTATGTCATCTCCAAAGTTTGCTTCGGTTCTATGTTGGTAATTGAGATTGTGGATGAAAAAGCAGATGTATAGCTTCAGTTCCATTTATGCACGATTCTAACAAAATGCTTTGAACAGAAAAGCAGGTTTATGGTAGACTTTATGGTGGACCAGTTTAGATTTTTTTCTTTCCCCTACTCTTTCAATCAAAACTGAAAATCCTGAACATTTATGTTCCTTTTAGTTAAATGGAGAGATTTTCTGGCTAGACATTCTGTATTTCCTAAAGTTCTATATATCAGTTTCTTTTAAAACATCAAGGATTCTTGGTACTCAGTTTAGGTGCTGTATAGAAATAATTGTTGGCTGTACACATTGTAATACAAGCAAAAAGTACATATCCACCAAAATATACGTAGACCTAGTTCCAGGCTAGGATGGTAGGAATAAAATAAGAGTGAACAGCGCTCTCTATTTAGGATTGTCACAGACAAAAGGCTTAATGCCTTCACTAGAGAACAGTGTTTCACTACCACCTGGTTAGTTTGGCCTTTTGAAGTTGAGAAATATTGTACTTATGTGACTTTTCAGAAAAATTAAAATACTTGGAAATATATATGCTTCATTTCTGAGTTGTGGGCTCTTGTGGTTTTCATTATGGATTGATTTTTATATCTTGTGTTTAATAGTTTTTTTAAAAAAACACCCTGTGGCAGCTGTACCACATAAATAATACCAAGAGAAGTATATGGAGTAAAGAAATTCTTCAAGAAACAGTCAAATAGATCCAGGGCATTTTATGGGTAAAGAAAAAAATTAAGAGAACTTTGACTCTTTATTTTTTCATTTGTTCATGTCTTGTTTTATAGCCTTTCTAATTCAACTTCCTTTCTGCACTACACAATGGCATGAATCTTTATAAAGCTTACCGTTAAAGCCGAACATATACTTAATTTTTAAAGACATGGATCTTCTCCAGAAGCCCTTCCAAATTACAGCACACTAGGGCAATTACATCCTGTCCCTGTTCAATCAAAGAGAAGCATTTATCTGAGAGATTTCCCAATTTTTACCCAAATTATTCATTTTCACATCCCTGAAAGCATTTGGCAACAGAATTGTAATGTTCATTCACGTTAACGTATTCTGAAAACATTTAAGGAGACAGCGTGAGTCGCCTAAACCCTATATCAGTGCTACCAACTAATGACAACTCTCTGGGTTCTTGCTTCAGAAAACATTAGCTTCACTTTGTGAAGGAAACAGACTGAGACTTTGCCTCATCTGCTTGGCCTTTTATTCCTTAAAAGGGACGAATGGTGAGGGTGCTTTGCTAGATGACGATAGAAAGGCAACTCTAGAAATTATCAAAAGAATAATGTCTTGATGGGAAAGCCAGACAGAACTTGTGATAAACAGTCTACCTTAGACTAAGAATAAACACTTTTTATTTCCAAAAAAGCTCATCTTACTCCTCCTATGTTAGTGAAATATACATCCCAGTGAATTCAATTATTTTTTATATGAACCCTTTTGTCCCCCACCAAACACCTCTTTTTTATTTATTCAACTATTTTTTCCAGTTTTATTGGGAAATAATTGACATGTACCATGGTATAAAGTTTAAAGTGTACAATATAGTTTGATTTACATAGATTTTGAAATGATGACAATAGGTCTAACATCCATCATCTCATAGACACAACAAAAGGAAAAAAATTTCACCTGGTAATGAGAACTCTTAGGGTCTACTCTTTTAACAGATTTCCTATACTGTATATCATACAGCAGTGTTAACTATATCATGTTGTAGCTTACATTCCTAGTACTTGCTTGTAACTGGAAGTTTATACCTTTTGATCAACTTCCTCCAATTCCCCCTCCCCTCACCCCTCATTGTCCCCTCTAATATCCAGTCTGATCTCTGATCTTTTTGTATGAGTTTGATGTGTTAGTTTTTAGATTTCCTGTATAAGTGAGATCATACGGTATTTGTCTTTCTCTAATTTATTTCACTTAGTATAATGCCTACAAGATCCATCTATGTTGTTGCAAATGGTAGAATTTGCTTATTTTTTTAATAGCTGAACAATATTCCATTGTATATGATACCACATCATCTTTATCCATTCATCCCTTGATGGACATTAGGTTGTTTTCATGTCTTGGCTGTTGTAAATAATGTTATGAACCTGGGATTACAGATATCTGAGTTAGTGTTCTCATTTCCTTTGGGTATGTTCCCAGAAGTGGACTTGCTGGATCATATGGTATTTCCGTTTTTAATTTTTTGAGGAAACTTCGTACTGTTTTCCAAAGTGGCTGCACCAATTTACAATCCCACCAACACAAGGGTTCCCTTTTCTCCACGTCCACGTCAGCATTTGTTTCTTGTCTTTTTGATAATGACCATTATAACAGGCGTAAGGTGATATCTCATTGTGGTTTTAATTTGCAATTCCCTAATTACTAGTGATATTGAGCATCCCTTCATGTACCTATTGGCCATTTGTATATCTTATTTGAAAAAATGTCTTTTGAGGGGGTTTTTTTGCCCATTTTTATATTGGATTACTTGGTTTTTTGCTAAACTGTATGAGTTCTTTATATATTTTATAAATAACAGATACATGGTTTGCAAATATTTTCCTATTCCATAGGTTGTCTTTTCACTTTGTTGAGAGTTTCTTTTGGTATGCAGAAGCCTTTTAGTTTGATGTAGTCCGTGTATTTATTTTTGCTTTTGTTGCTTGTATGTTAGGTATGACTTCAAAAAATTCATTAACAAGACCCATGTCAAGGAGCTTTTTTCCTGTGTTTTCTGCTAGAAGTTTCATGATTTCAGTTCTTACATTTAAGTATTTCATCCATTTTGAGTTAATTGTTGTGAGTGGTATAAGATAGGGGTCAAGTTTGATTCTTTTACATGTGAATAATCTATTTTCCCACTGCCATTTATTGAAGAGACTCTTTTCTCCATTGAATATTCTTGGCTCCATTGTCAAATATTAGTTGGCCTTATATGATTTATGATGTTGGCTGGGGGCTTGTCATTTATGGCCTTTATTATGTTGAGATATGTTCCTTCTATGCTTAATTTGTTAGGCATATGCTTGATTCGGTTCCATTGGTCTCTTTGTCTTTTTTTAATCCCAGTACCATACTATTTTAATTACTATAGCTTTATAGTATAGCTTGAAATCAGGAAATGTGATGCCCCCTTCATTGTTCTTCTTTCTTATTATTTTGGCTATTCAGGGTTTTAGGTGGTACTATACAAATTTTAGGAGTGTCTTTTTCTATTTCTGTAAAAAAAAATGCCATTAGAATCTTATTTTTTTAACTTTTATTGAAATATAGTTGATTTACAATGTTGTGTTAGTTTCAGTTGTACAGCAAAGTGATTCAGATATATGTACATATATATATAGATAATTTTTTTTATATATATTTCGATTATTTTCCATTATAGGTTATTATAAGATATTGAGTGTAGTTCCCTGTGCTGTACTGTAGGACCTTGTTAGTTATCCAATTTGTATATAGTAGTGTGTATAATTTAATCCCAAACTCCAGGGATTGCATTGAATCTACAGGTGGCTTTTGGTAGTACTGACATTTCAACAATATTAATCTTCCAATCCATGAGCATGAATACCTTTCCATTTATTTGTGTCTTCTATTTCTTTCATCAATGGAAATGTAATTTTCAGAGTAGAAATTTTTCACCTCTTTGGTTAAATTTATTACTATTTTATTTTTAATGCTATTATAAATGGGATTTATTTATTTTTCATAAAATTCATTGTTAGTGTATAGAAATGCTGCTGATTTTTGTATGTTAATTTTGTATCCTGCAACCTTACCAAATTCATTGATTAGTTCTAATAGTTTTTTGGTGGAGTTTTTAGGATTTTCTATATATAAAATCATGTCATCTGCAAATAGAGACAATCTGACTTCTCCCTTTTTAATTCTGATGCCTTTGTTTCTCTTGCCTGACTGCTCTAGCTAAGACTTCCAGTACTATGTTGATTAGGTGTGGTGAGAGTGGGCACACTTGTCTTTTTCCTGATCTTAGAGGAAAAGCTTTAAACTTTTCACCATCGAGTATAGTATTGGCTGTGGGCTTGTCACTTGTTGTCTTTTATTATGTCAAGTTATGTTCCTTCTAGGCCTAATTGTTAAGTGTTTTTATCATGAACAGATATTGAATTTTATCAAATGCTTTTTCTTTGTCCATTGAGATTATCATATGATTCTTTTCTTTCATTCTGTTAACGTAATGTATCACATTGATTTACATATGTTGAACGGTCCTTTCATCCCAGGGATAAATTCCACTTGATCATGGTGGATGATCCTTTTAATGTGCCTGCTAAACTTGGTTTTGCTAGTATTTTGTTGAGAATACTTGCAACTACATTCATTAGGGATATTGGGCTGTAGTTTTCTTTTCTTGTAATGTCCTTATCTGGCTTTGGTATCAGGATAATGCTGGCCTTGTAAAATGAGTTTGGAAGTGTTCCCTCTTCAATTTTTTGGAAGAGTTTGAGAAGGATTTGTCTTAGTTATTCTCAAAATGTTCAGTAAAATTCACCAGTGAAGCAATCTGGCCCTTGGCTTTTCTTCATGGGGAGGTTTTAGATTACTGATTCAATTTCCTTACTAGTAATTGGTCTATTCAGATTTTCTATTCCTGATTCAGCCATGGTAGGTTGTATGTTTCTAAGAATTTTTCCATTTCTTCTAGATTATCCAGTTTGTTAGCATATACTTGTTCACAGTAGCATCTTATGATCTTTTGTATTTCTGTGGTATCAGTTGTAATGTCTCCTTTTTCATTTAAAATTTTGATTTGGGTCTTCTCTCCTTTTTCCTTGGATAGTCCAGCTTAGAGTTTGTCAGTTTTGTTTCTTTTCAAAGAACCAACTCTTAGTTTGCTTAATAGTTTCTATTTTCCTGTTCTCTGTTTCTTTAATTTCTGCTCTAATCTTTATTTCCTTCCTCCTGCTAACTTTTGGCTCAGCTTGTTGTTTTTCAAGTTCCTAAGGAATAGAATTAGTTTGTTTATTTGGGATCATTCTTGCTTCTTAATGTAAGTGTTTATTGCTATAAACTTCACGCTTAGAACAGCTTTTCTCTGCATCCCATAAGTTCTGATATGTTTTGTTTACATTTTGATTGGTCTCAAACTTTTCTATCTTTAATTTCTTCTTCGATCCATTGGTTGTTCAGGAAAGTGTTTAATTTCCATGTATTTGTGAATTTTTTCCAGTTTTCCTCTTGTTATGATTTCAGTCTTATTGAAGAATTGTTTTATGGCCTAACATTTGGTCTTTGCTAAAAAATGTTCCATGTGCACTCAAGAATAATGTGAATTCTGCTGTTGACTAGAATGTTCTACATATGTCTGTTAGGTCATTTGGACTGTATTGTTGTTTAAATACACTGTTTCCTTGTTCTCCATCAGAATGATCTATCCATTGTTGAGAGTGGAGTATTAAAATCTCCAACTATTATTGTATTGATGTTTATTTCTCCTTTTAGATTTGTTGGTTTTTGTTGTATGTATTTTGGCACTTTGATGTTGGATGCACAAATATTTACAATTGCTATAACATTATGGATTGACTTTTAAAAAATTATATAATGGATAATGACCTTCTTATTTATTTATTTTTATGATTTTTAGTTTAAAGTCCATTTTGTCTGATGTAAGTATAGCTACCCCTACTTTTTTTTGTGGGGAGTAGGGGGGTTACCATTTGCTTGGAGTGTCTTTTTCCATTCCTTCTCTCTGTTTGTGTGTGCTTTTATGGTTAAAGGGAGTCTCTTTAAGGCAGCATATTTTTGGAGCTTGTTTTCTTATCCATTCAGCCATTCTGTGTCTTTTGATTGGAGAATTTAATATGTTTACAGTAATTATTGATAGGCAAGAACTTATTATTGCCATTTTGTTGTCTTCTGGTTGTTTTGTAGATTCATTGTTCCTTGTTTCTTACCCTGCTATCTTTTTTCATGTTTTGATGTCTTTTGGCATCAGTATTCTTTGACTTCTTTATCTTGTTCTTTTGTGAAATTGTTACTGATTTTTCCTTTGTCATTACCATGAAGATTACCTAAAATATCTTAAAATTATAACACTCTATTTTAAATTGATAACAACTTCATTTCAGTAGAATTCCTAAACTTTACACTTTTACTTCTCCTATCCCTCACATTTTAGATTATCATTAACATTTACATACTTTTACATTGTAAAACTAAGAACAGGTTTTTGTATTTATGGGTATTTTTACTACATTTATTTTTAACTTTTAGTGTTGTTAGTATATTATACACCCCCATTAATATATTGTAGGCTCTAACTTTCACTATATATTTATCATTACTAGTGAGTTTTATGCTACCTTTTTATGTTTTTATGACACTAATTAGCAACCTTTTACTTGCAATCAAAACTGCCTTTCACCATTTCTTGTAAGACAGGTCTAGTGATAACAAACTCCCTCAGCTTTTGTATGGCAAACTATTTATCCTTCCTGTATTTCTGAAGGACAGCTTCAAAGAGTATAGAATTCATGGTGAGTGTTTTTCTTTCAACATTTTGTATTTGTCTTCCCATTCTCTTCTGGCCTGAAAATTTTCTGTTGAGAAATATGCCAGTAGTCTTATGCTGGCATATTTCTCAGCAGAAACCCCTTGTGGGGGTTCCCTTGTATGTAACTCCTCCCTTTTGCTACTTTTATTTATGTTCGTTTATTTTTTATCAAGGTATAGTTTAAAATGTCATAATAGAAAAATATCACAATAGTTTCAGGTGTTCAACATAGTCATTCAAAAATTTTATAGACTATACTCCATTTAAAGTTATAAAATATTGGCTATATTCCCTGTGCTGTGCAATATATCCTTGTAGTTTATTTATTTTAATCATAGTAGTTTGTACTTCTTGTTCCCATACTCTTTCCTTTTTTTAAAAAATTTTTTGAATTTTATTTTATTTATTTTTTTATACAGCAGGCTCTTATTAGTCATCAATTTTATACACATCAGTGTATACATGTCAATCCCAATCGCCCAATTCATCACACCACCATCCCCACACCCCCACCGCTTTCCCCCTTTGGTGTCCATACGTTTGTTCTCTACATCTATGTCTCAACTTCTGCCCTGCAAACCGGTTTGTCTGTACCATTTTCCTAGGTTCCACATACATGCGTTAATATACGATATTTGTTTTTCTCTTTCTCACTTACTTCACTCTGTCATACAGAGTCCATCCACATCTCAACAAATGACTCAATTTTGTTCCTTTTTATGGCTGAGTAATATTCCATTGTATATATGTACCACAACTTCTTTATCCATTCGTCTGTCAGTGGGCATTTAGGTTGCTTCCACGACCTGGCTATTGTAAATAGTGCTGCAATGAACATTGGGGTGCATGTGTCTTTTAGAATTATGTTTTTCTCTGGGTATATGCCCAGTAGTGGGATGGCTGGATCATATGGTAGTTCTACTTTTAGTTTTTTAAGGAACCTCCTTAGTGTTCTCCATAGTGGCTGCATCAATTTACATTCCCACAAACAGTGCAAGAGGGTTCCCTTTTCTCCACACCCTCTCCAGGATTTGTTGTTTGTAGATTGTTTGATGATGCCTATTCTAACTGGTGTGAGGTGATACCTCATTGTAGTTTTCATTTGCATTTCTCTAATGATTAGTGGTGTTGAACAGCTTTTCATGTGCTTCGTGGCCATCTGTATGTCTTCTTTGGAGAAATGTATTAAGGTATTCTGCCCAGTTTTGGATTGGGTTGTTTGTTTTTTTACTATTGAACTGCATGAGCTGTTTATATATTTTGGAGATTAATCCTTTGTCCATTCATTTGTTTGCAAACATTTTCTTCCATTATGAGGGTTGTCTTTCTGTCTTGTTTATGGTTTCCTTTCCTGTGCAAAAGCTTTTAAGTTTCATTAGGTCCCATTTGTTTATTTTTGTTGTCATTTCCATTACTCTAGGAGGTGGATCAAAAAAGATCTTCCTATCATTTATGTCAAAGAGTGTTCTTCCTATGTTTTCCTCTAAGAATTTTATAGTGTCTGTTCTTACATTTAGGTCTCTTATCCATTCTGAGTTTATTTTTGTGTATGGTGTTAGGGAGTGTTCTAATTTCATTCCTTTACATGTAGCTGTCCAGTTTTCCCAGCACCACTTATTGAAGAGACTGACTTTTCTCCATTGTATATCATTGCCTCCTTTGTCATAGGTTAGTTGACCATAGGTTCATGGGTTTATCTCTGGGCTTTCTACCTTGTTCCATTGATCTGTGTCTCTGTTTTTGTGCCAGTACCATAATGTCTTGATTACTGTAGCTTTGTAGTATAGTCTGAAGTCAGGGAGTCTGATTCCTCTAGCTCTGTTTTTTCCCCTCAAGACTGCTTTGGCAATTCAGGGTCTTTTGTGTCTCCATACAAATTTTAAGATATTTTGTTCTAGTTCTGTAAAACAATGCCATTGAAAATTTGATAGGGATTGCATTGAATCTGTAGATTGCTTTGGGTAGTATAGTCATTTTCACAATATTGATTCTTCCAATCCAAGAACATGGTATGTCTCTCCATTTGTTGGTATCATCTTTAATTTCTTTCATCAGTATCTTATAGTTTTCTGCATACAGGTCTTTTATCTATCTCCCTAGGTAGTTTTATTCCTAGGTATTTTATTCTTTTTGTTGTAATGGTACATGGGAGTGTTTCCTTAATTTCTCTTTCAGATTTTTCATCATTAGTGTATAGGAATGCAAGAGACTTCTGTGCATTAATTTTGTATCCTGCAACTTTACCGAATTCATTGACTACCTCTAGTAGTTTTCTGATGGCATCTTTAGGATTCTCTATGTATAGTATCATGTCATCTGCAAATAGTGACAGTTTTACTTCTTCTTTTCCAATTTGTATTCCTTATATTTCTTTTTCTTCTCTGATTGCCATGACTAGGAGTTCCAAAAGTATGATGAATAATAGCAGTGAGACTGGACATCCTTGCCTTGTTCCTGATCTTAGCAGAAATGTTTACAGTTATTCACCATTGAGAATGATGTTTGCTGTGTGTTTGTCGTATATGGCCTTTATTATGTTGAGGAAAGTTCCCTCTATGCCCACTTTCTGGAGAGTTTTTATCGTAAATGGGTGTTGAATTTTGTCAAAAGCTTTTTCTGCATGTATTGAGATGATCATATGGTCTTTCTTCTTCAGTTTGTTTATATGGTGTATCACATTGATTGATTTGCCTATATTGAAGAATCCTTGCATCCCTGGGATAAATCCCACTTGATCATGGTGTATGATCCTTTTAATGTGTTGTTGGATTCTGTTTGCTAGTATTTTGTTGAGGATTTTTGCATCTATGTTCATAAGTAATATTGGTCTGTAATTTTCTTTTTTTGTAGTATCTTTGTCTGGTCTTGGTATCAGGGTGATGGTGGGCTCATAGAATGAGTTTGGGAGTGTTCCTTCCTCTGCAATTTTTTGGAAGAGTTTGAGAAGGATGGGTGTTAGCTCGCCTCTAATGTTTCATAGAATTCACTTGTGAAGCCATCTGGTCCTGGACTTTTCTTTGTTGGAAGGTTTTTAATCACAGTTTCAATTTCATTACTTGTGATTGGTCTGTTCATATTTTCTATTTCTTCCTGGTTCAGTCTTGGAAGGTTATACCTTTCTAAGAATTTGTCCATTTCTTCCAGGTTGTCCATTTTATTGGCATAGAGTTGCTCATAGTAGTCTCTTAGGATGCTTTGTATTTCTGCGGTGTCTGTTGTAACTTCTTTTTCATTTATAATTTTATTGATTTGATTCCTCTCCCTCTTTTTCTTGATGAGTCTGGCTAAAGGTTTATCAGTTTTGTTTATCTTCTCAAAGAACCAGCTTATAGTTTTATTGATCTTTGCTATTGTTTTCTTTGTTGCTATTTCATTTATTTCTTCTCTGATCTTTATGATTTCTTTCCTTTGGCAAACTTTGGGTTTGTTTGTTGTTCTTTCTCTAGTTCCTTTAGGTGTAAGGTTAGATTGTTTATTTGACATTTTTCTTGTTTCTAGAGGTAGGCTTGTATAGCTATAAACTTTCCTCTTAGAACTGCCTTTGCTGCATCCCATAGGTTTTGGATCATCGTTGTTTTCATTGTCATTTGTCTCTAGGTATTTTTTGATTTCCTGTTTGATTTCTTCAGTGATCTCTTGCTTATTTAGTAATGTACTGTTTAGCCTCCATGTGTTTGTGTTGTTTACGTTTTTTACCCTGTACTTGATTTCTAATCTCATAGCGTTGTGGTCAGATAAGATGCTTGATATGATTTCAATTTTCTTAAATTTACTGAGGCTTGATTTGTGACCCAAGATGTGATCTATTCTGGAGAATGTTCCGTGCGCACTTGAGAAGAAAGTGTAATCTGCTGTTTTGGGATGGGATGTCCTATAAATATCAGTTAAATCTATTTGGTCTATTGTGTCATTTAAAGCTTGTGTTTCCTCATTAATTTTCTGTTTGGATGATCTGTCTACTGGTGGAAGTGAGGTGTTAAAGTCCTCCACTATTATTGTGTTACTGTCGATTTCCTCTTTTAGAGCTGTTAGCAGTTGTCTTATGTATTGATGTGCTCCTATGTTGGGTGCATATATATTTACAGTTGTCATATCTTCTTGGGTTGATCCCTTGATCATTATGTAGTGTCCTTCCTAGTCTCTTGTAACATTCTTTATTTTAAAGTCCATTTTATCTGTTATGAGTATTGCTACTCCAGCTTTCTTCTGATTTCCATCTGCATGGAATATCTTTTTCCATCCCCTCACTTTCAGTCTGTATGTGTCCCTAGGTCTGAAGTGGGTCTCTTGTAGACAGCATATATATGGGTACCTTTTTTGTATCCATTCAGCTAGCCTGTGTCTTTTGGTTGGAGCATTTAATCCATTCACGTTTAAGGTAATTATTGATATGTATATTCCTATGACCATTTTCCTAATTGTTTTGGGTTTGTTTTTATAGGTCCTTTTCTTCTTTTGTGTTTCCCGCTTAGAGAATTTCCTTTAGCATTTGTTGTAGAGCTGGTTTGGTGGTGCTGAATTCTCTTAGCTTTTGCTGTTCTGTAAAGCTTTTGATTTCTCCATTGAATCTGAATGAGATCCTTGCCGGATAGAGTAATCTTGGTTGTAGGTTGTTCCCTTTCATCACTTTAAGTATATCATGCCACTCTCTTCTGACTTGTTGAGTTTCTGCTGAGAAATCAGCTGTTAACCTTATGGGACTTCCCTTGTATATTATTTGTCATTTTTCCCTTGCTGCTTTCAATAATTTTTCTTTGTCTTTAAGTTTTGCCAATTTGATTACTATGTGACTTGGTGTGTTTCTCCTTGGGTTTATCCTTATGGGACTCACTGCTCTTCCTGGACTTGGGTGGCTATTTCCTTTCCCATGTTAGGGAAGGTTTCTACTATAATCTCTGCAAATATTTTCTCAGGTCCTTTCTCTCTCTCTTCTCCTTCTGGGACCCGTATAGTGCGAATGTTGTTGCATTTAACATTGTCCCAGAGGTATCTTAGGGTGTCTTCATTTCTTTTCATTCTTCTTCCTTTGTTCCACGGCAGTGAATTTCACCATTCTGTCTTCCAGGTCACTTATCCGTTCTTCTGCCTCAGATATTCTGCTATTGATTCCTTCTAGTGTACTTTTCATTTCAGTTATTGTATTGTTCATCTCTGTTTGTTTGTTCTTTAATTCTTCTAGGTCTTCGTTAAACATTTCTTGCATCTTCTCGATCTTTGCCTCCATTCTTTTACCGAGGTCCTGGATCATCTTCACTATCATTATTCTGAATTCTTTTTCTGGAAGGTTGCCTATCTCCACTTCATTTAGTTGTTTTTCTGGGGTTTTATCTTGTTCCTTCATCTGGTACATAGCCCTCTGCCTTTTTCATCTTGTCTATCTTTCTGTGAATGTGGTTTTTGTTCCACAGGCTGCAGGATTGTAGTTCTTCTTGCTTCTGCTGTCTTCCCTCTGGTGGATGAGGCTATAGAGGCTTGTGCAAGTTTCCTGATGGGAGGGGCTGGTGGTTTGTAGAGCTGACTGTTGTTTGGTGGGCGGAGCTCAGTGAAACTTTAATCCCCTTGACTGCTGATGGATGGGGCTGGGTTTCCTCCCTGTTGGTTGTTTGGCCAACCAACACTGGAGGCAACCCAACACTGGAGCCTACCTGGGCTCTTTGGTGGGGCGGATGACAGACTCTGGGAGGGCTTACACCAAGGAGTACTTCCCAGAACTTCTGCTGCCAGTGTCCTTGTCCCCACGGTGAGCCACTGCCACCCCCTCCACCCCACCCCCCCACCTCCCCGTGCAGGAGACCCTCTAACACTAGCAGTTAGGTCTGGTTCAGTCTCCCCTGTGGTCACTGCTCCTTCCTCTGGGTCCCGATGTGCACACTACTTTGCGTGTGCCCTCCAAGAGTGGAGTCTCTGTTTCCCTCAGTCCTCTCAAAGTCCTGCAATCAAATCCCACTGGCCTTCAAAGTCTGATTCTCTAGGAATTCCACCTCCCGTTGCTGGACCCCCAGGTTGGGAAGCCTGACGTGGGGCTCAGAACCTTCACTCCAGCGGGTGGACTTCTGTGGTATAAGTGTTCTCCAGTCTGTGAGTCACCCACCCAGCAGTTATGGGATTTGATTTTACTGTGATTGTGCCCCTCTACCATCTCATTGTGGCTTCTCCTTTGTCTTTGGATGTAGGGTATCTTTTTTGGTGAGTTTCAGTGTCTTCCTGTCAAATTATTGTCCAGCAGCTAGTTGTGATTCTGGTGTTCTCACAAGAGGGAGTGAGAGCACGTCCTTCTACTCCGCCATCTTGGTTCAGGGGTCACTTCACTCTCCCCATACTCTTTTTTGCCCTCACTCCTCCCTCTCCCCACTGGTCACCACCAGTTTGTTCTCTAAATCTGTGACTTTGTTTCTGTTTTATTATATTCATTAGTTAGTTTTATTTTTTAGATTCCACTGTAAGTGGTAACATACAATATTTGTCTTTCTTTGTCTGACTTACTTTACTAAGCATAATACCCTTCAGGTCCATCCATGTTTTTGCAAATGACAAAATTTCATTTTTTTCTAAGGCTAAATAGCATTCCACTATGTGTGTGTGTTTAATATTTATCTATATTTAGATATAGATATCTCACCTCTTCACCCATTTGTTGATGGACAGTTAGGTTGCTTTCATGTCTTGGCTATTGTAATAATGCTGCTATGAAAATTGGTGTGCATGTATCTCTTCAAATTAGTGTGTTTGTTTTCTTTTGATCTATACTCAGGAGTGGAATTGCTGCATCATTTAGCAGTTTTATTTTTAGTTTGTTGAAGAACCCCCATACTGTTTTTGATAGTGGCTGCACCAATTTACACTCACACCAACAGTAGACAAGGGTTCCCTTTTCTCCACATCCTCGTCAACATTTGTTATTTGTGGTCCTTTTTGATCATAGCCATTCAGACAGGTGTGAGGTGATATTTCACTGTGGTTCTGATTTGCATTTCCCTGATTAGTGATGTCAAGCATCTTTTCATGTGCCTGTTAGCAATCAGTATGTCTTGTTTGGAAAAATGTCTATTCAGGTCTCCTGCCCATTTTTTGATTGAGTTTGCTTTTTTGATATTTAGTAGTATGAGCTGTTTATATATTTTAGATATTAACCCCATTATAGTCATCACCTGAAAATATTTTCTCCCAGTCTGTAGGCTGTTTTTCATTTTGTCAGTGGTTTCCTTCGCTGTGCAGAAGCTTTTAATTAGGTGCCATTTGTTTATTTTTGCTTTTGTTTTCTTTGCCTTAGGAAACAAAAAATATTACTGTGATTTATGTCAAGGAGTATTCTGCCTATGTTTTCTTCTAGGAGTTTTATGGTTTCTTGTCTTACCTTTAGGACTTTAATCCATGTTGAGTTCATTTTTGTATAAGATGTGAAGAAATGTTCTAATTTCATTCTTTTACCTGTAGCTGTTCAGTTTTCTCAGCACCACTTATTGAAGAGATTGTCTTTTCCCCATTGTAAATTCTTGCCTCCTTTATCATAGATTAGTTAACCCTAAATGTGTGGGTTTATTTATGAACTCTCTGTTCTTTCCCTTTGATCTATGTGTATGTTTTTGTTCCAGCACTATACTGTTTTGATTATCGTAGCTTTGTATTATAGTCTGAAGTCAGGGAATGTGATACCTCTAGCTGTGTTCTTCTTTCTCAAGATTGTTTTGGCTGTTCAGGGTCTTTTGTGTTTACATACAAATTTTAGAATTATTTATTCTAATTGGGTGAGATATGTTCAGTATTTTGGTAGGAATTTCATTGAATCTGTAGATTGCCTTGGGAAGTATGATCATTTTAACAGTATTAATTCTCCAAGTCCATGAACATGGTATATCTTTCCATCTGTGTCATCTTCAGTTTCTTTCACAGTGTCTTATAGTTTTCCAAGTACAAGTCTTTTTATCTCCCTAGTTAGACTTATTCCTAGGTATCCTATTCTTTTTGATATGATGATAAATGGGACTCTTTTTAAAATGTCTTTCTGATAGTTCATAATCAGTGTACAGAAATGCAACATATTTCTGTATATTAATTTTGTATCATGCAACCTTGCCAAATTCATTGAACTCTAGTAGTTTTTCAGTGGTGTCTTTAGGATTTTCTATGTATAGTACCATGTCATCTGAAAACAGTGACAATTTTACTTCTTTCTTTCCCATTTTTCTTATCTGATTTCTGTGGCTAGGACTTCCAATACTGTGCTGAATAAAAGTGGGGAGAGTGGACATTCTTGTCTTGTTCCTGATCTTAGAGGAAATGCTTTCACCTTTTTATCAGAGTATGATGTTGGCTGTGGACTTCTCATATATGGCCTTTATTGCATTGAGGTGTGTTAACTCTTCACAAAGTGGGTATAAAGGATTAATCATAAATGAATGTTGAATTTTGTCAAAGGCTTTTTCTGCATCCATTGAGATGATCATATTATTTTTATTCAATTTTTTAAACAGTCATAATCAACTTTATTGATTTTTACATAAATAGATTATAGAATGTCTTTGCAAACCATGTTTTCCCAACATATTTGTTGTAACACATGACATTTCTTTTATAAAAGTATTTGTTAAATCTTTTTGTAGAGGAAATGGGGAAAAGTGAAGAAAGAGGAGGGAAAATAAGATTTCAAAACTAATCTTCAGTGATAGGCCTAAATATTAGGCAACTATTTCTTTTTATAGAAAATCATAGGATTGTAACTTTGAAACATAAATGCATCAATTTAATTAAAAAGTCAGTAGGATCAAATATATTATTTGGGCATCAAATTTCCCTTTCTAAATATATTCAGTCACATAATTTTACACTTATTAAATAATGCTTTAAAACAGTAACCATCAAAATCTTTAAATAATCCCAGATCTGGGTTAAATCATGGTAGTATTAATATTTTCTAAAATTCCAATTTATTTGTTCATCAGTAAAATGTAATATTTGACAGCATCTCCAGAAAATAAGTTTTCTTTGTGTAGGAAGACGATAATTTTATAACACCTGCTATTAATCAGGCCACCGAGCTGCTAATACATTATATAACAATTTTTTTCACACCGGTGTTTCCACTTGAACAAAATACTACAGGTAGTCGTTATCATACAAATACTGAATACTTAGTCATTCCTGAAACAAGGAACAATCTTTATATTAATATTTCTTTGTTGTGGTGTTTAGTCTTGATACCATTAAGCACAATGAATTTTACTTAATGAATATGGATGAATTAAGGCAAAAGGGCATAACCTAGTCCCCTTGATAATTTATCCTCTATCTTTTAAAAAATCATTGTTCGAGCTATTCAAATTACAGATCTGCTGGCTAGAAAGACACAACTTGTCCCTTAGACCAACGTCCATTATTTCAAGCATGAGGTTAAAATCTTGGTATGCAGGACATGTTCCCTTGACCTACCATTATGATCATTACTCAGCTATACCCACAATACTGATTTTCAAATGATACTATTCACTTGCTATGCCTCTTGGCTGTATGTATGTAGATTATTTTTCTTGACCAAAAATATTTAATAATTGGGCAATAATCTACTCAGTCTTTGTAAACTCTACATTGAATAATTTTTCATTTTTACAACCATTTCCTGCACGGCTCTTGCTCTCTTCTTCTGTCATCTTCACATGACTAATTGGTCCATTCCCTTCAAAGGAGGAGGGATTTTTGAAGGAGCATCCAACTCTATCCCACAATGTGAAATACTGTCCATAGTTATGATCAAAGAGCATGTGGTGGTCTGTATGATGAGCTGAGCCTCTAATAAATGGCCTTAAGATTTGGGGAACATGAAAGTCACCATCATGAATGGAAATTGTCCAGATATTGACCAAGATATATAGACCTAAATAAACTACTGTGTGTAAGGGGAAAATAAAAAGGTATATGTGGCAAGGCAGACTCTGAAGGACGCCAGCCAGATGGTGAAAAGCATGACTTGTAAATGGAGTCAGAATCTTCCAGATGTGATGAGGTTTGTGTAAGCACTTATATGCAAGTCTATGATGAAGATCTCTGTGAATCCAGTAGATCAGCATGTCAGTGAAAAAGAGAAAGAGCAGGATAACAGCAATGAGTCAAAACCAGCCGTATGGAAACTCTTTATGCTGTCATACAATTTGCTGTAACCTCTATCAGGAACAGTGAAACTCTGGGGATGCTGATCCATGGCATTGACTGGACAGAGTGCATAATCTCTTGATAAACTTGATTTTTGAAAGGTTGTGAGTGTTTCATTAATGAATGATCATAGACAAAATAATAACTCAGTGTTGCAAAGAAGAAATAAAGGTTATATGCACTGAGATTTGTTATAATCAGGAGACTGATAGCTTGTTGGAAGATGTCATCCTCTGGCCATGTGGCCGAATATATGTATGGTGTAAAAAAACAATTGGGTACAAGGTCCATCTTAGGCCCTAGAGAGGGTCCACTGCCAGCCGCCAGTTTCGTTCCTGCAGGGCTTCAGCTGCTCTGGCTAGTCTTTTATTCAATTTTTTATGTGGTATGTCACATGAATTGTAGATACTGAACCATTCTTGCATTCTTGGGATAAATCCCATTTGATCGTATTGTATGATCCTTCTAACATATTGATAGATTCAGTTTGTTAATTTGTTGAGGATTTTTGCATCTATGTTCATCAGTGATATTAGACAGTAAATTTCTTTTTGTGTGATATCTTTGTCTGGTTTTGGTGTCAGGGTGATGCTAGCCTCATAGAAAAAGCTTGGAAATGTTCCTTCCTCTGCAATTTTTTGGAATAGTTTGAGAAGGATAGGTATTAACTCTTCTCTAAATGTTTGATAGAATACATCTGTTTAGCCATCTGGTCCTGGACTTTTGTTTGTTGGGAGTTTTTTTCTTCTTTATTACTGATTCAGTTTTATTACTGGTAATTGGTCTGTTCATCTTTTTCTTTCTGGTTCAGTATTGGGAGATTGTACATTTCTAGGAATCTATTTCTTCTATATTGTCCATTTTATTGACATACAGTTGTTCACAGTAATCTCTTGTGATCCTTTATATTTCTGTGGTGTCAGTTATAACTTCTCCTCTTTCATTTCTAACTTTATTGATTTGGGGCCCCTTCCTTTTTTTCTTGATGAGTTTGGCTAAAGGTTTATCAGGTTTGTTTAGCTTTTCAAAGAACCAACTCATTTTTATTTTATTAATTTTTATTTTATGTTGGATATAGTTGAATAACAGTGTTGTGTTTCAGGTGTACTGCAAAGTGATTCAGTTATATATATACATGTTTCTATTCTGTTTCAAATTCTTTTCCGATTTAGGTTGTTACAGAATATTGAGCAGAGTTCCCTGTGCTATACAGTAGGTCCTTGTTGGTCATCTATTTTAAATATAGCAGTGTGTACATGTCAATCCCAAACTCCCAGTCTAATCCTCCTCCTCGCCCTTCCCCCTTGGTAACCATAAGTTTGTTCTCTAAGTCTGTAAATCTGTTTCTGTTTTGTAAATATGTTCATTTATATCATTTTTTTAAGGTTCTGCTTATAAGCAATATTATGCAATATTTGTCTTTCTCTGACTTACTTCACTTAGTATGATAATCGCCAGGTCCATCCATGTTGCTGCAAATGGCATTATTTCATTCTTTTTAATGGCTGAGTAATATTCCATTGTGTGTATGTACCACAGCTTCTTTATCCATTCATCTGTTGGTGGACATTTAGGTTGCTTCCTTGTTTTGGCTATCGTAAACAGTGCTGCAATGAACATTGGGGTGCCTGTATCCTTTCAAACCATGTTTTTCTCTGGATATATGCCCAGGAGTGGGATTGCAGGATCATATGGTAGCTCTATTTTTATATTTTTAAGGAACCAAAGAACCAACTCTTAGTTTCATTGATCTTTCTTATTGTTTTTTAGTCTCTATTTCATTTATTTCTGCTCTGATCTTTATGATTTTTTTTCCTTCTGCTAACTTTGGGTTTTGTTTGTTCTTTTTCTAGTTAGTTTAGATGTAAGGTTGTTTGAGATTTTTCTTATTTTCTAATATAGGCTTGTATTGCTATAAACTTGCCTCTTAGAACTGCTTTTTTGATCTGTGTCCCACAGATTTTGGATTTTTTTTAAATTTCATTTGTCTCCAGCTATTTTTTTATTTTTTTCTCCTTTGATTTCTTCAGTGCTCCCTTGGTTGTTTAGTTGCATGTTGTTTAGCTTCCACTTGTTTTTTGCAATTTTTTTTCTTGTAGTTGATTTCTAGTCTCATAGCATTGTGGTCGGAAAGATGCTTTATATGATTTCAGTTTTCTTAAATTTACTGAGACTTGTTTTTGTGCCCTCGCATGTTATTTATCCTGGAGAATGTTCCATGTGCAATTGAAAAACTGCATTCAGCTGCTTTTGGTTGGAATGGTCTATATAGATCTATTAAATCCACGTGGTCTAATGTGTCATTTAAGGCCAGTGTTTCCTTATTGATTTTTTTTTTTTTGGTCTGAATGATCTGTCCATTGTAAGTGGGATGGTAAAGTCCCCTACAATTATTGTTACTGCCAATTTATCCCTTTATGTCTGTTAATATTTTATGTATTTAGGTGCTCCTATGTTGGCTGCATATATACTTGTAATTGTTATATCTCATTGTATTGATCCTTTGATCATTATGTAATGTCCTTCTTTGTCTCTTGTTACAGTCTTTGTTTTAAAGTCTATTTTGTCTGATAAGTATTGCTACCCCAGCATTCTTTTGATTTCCATTTGCATGAAATACCTTTTTCCAGCCCTTTGCTTTCAGTCTGTATGTCTTTAGATCTGATGTGAGTTTCTTGTAGGCAGCACATATATGGGTTTTGTCTTTGTATCCATTCAGCCACTCTTTCCTTTGATTGAAGCATTTAGTCCATTTAAAGTAATTATTGATAAGCATGTACTTATTACCATTTTGCTCATTGTTTGGGGGTTGTTCTTTTTTGTCTGTTTCTTCTTTTGTTCTCTTCCCTTGTGATCTGATGACTACGGTACCTCTAGTGTTATGTTTGGATTCCTTTATCTTTTCTGTATTATAGATTTTTGGTATGTGATTACCATGAGGTTTAATACACACATGATTATTTTAAATTGCATATCTCTCAATTTCAAAGGCCTTTTAACAACCCTGCATTTTTACTCCCCTCCCTCCATGAATGTTTTTGACATAATATTTTACATCTTTCTGTTTTGTTTTGGTTTTTTCTTGGCCGCGCTGCATGCAGCTTGCGGGATCTTAGTTCCCCAACCAGGGGTTGAACCCAGGCCCCAGCAGTGAACATGCGGAGTCCTAACCACTGGACCACCAGGGAATTCCCAACATCATTTTGTCTTGTGTATTCCTTAACTACTTATTGCAGATGTGTAGATGATGTTTACTGCTTTTGTCTCTTAACTTTCCTACTAGCTTTGTATGTGGTTAATTTATAACCTTTTACTGTATATTTGCCTTTACCAATGGGCTTTTTCCTTTGTGATTTTCATGTTTCTAGTTGTGTCCTTTTTTTTTTTTTTTGCCTAGAGAAGTCCCTTTAATATTTCTTATAAAGCTGATTTAGTAGTGATGAACTCTTTTAGCTTTATCTTGCCTGTAAAACTTTGATCTCTCCTTCAAGTCTTAAAGTCTGGCTGGGTAGAGTATTTTTGGTTGTAGATTTTTCCTTTTCATTACTTTAAATATATCATGCCACTCCCTTCTGGAGTACTGAGTTTGTGATGAAAAGTCATCTGATAGCCTTATGGGAGTTCCCTTATATATAACTTGGTTGCTTTTCCCTGCTGCTGTTAATAGTCTGTCTTTATCTTTAATTTTTTACAATTTTTGACAATGTGTCTTTGTATGGTCCTCTTTGGCTTGATTCTGTTTGGGACTCTCTCTGCTTTCTGGACCTGAATGCCTATTTCCTTCTCTAGGTTAGGGAAGTTTTTAGCTATTATGTCTTCAAATATATTCTCTGTGCCTCTCTTTTTTCTTTCTGGGACCCCTACAACGCAAGTGTTAGTACGCTTGATGTTGTCCCAAAGGTCTCTTAAGCTGTCCTCATTTCTTTTTATTTTTTTTCTTTTTTCTGTTTGGCTTCAGTGATTTCCATTACTCCCTCTTTCAGCTCACTGATCCATTCCTCTGTATCATTTAATCTACTATGGATTCCTTCTAGTGTACTTCTCATTTCAGTTATTGTATTATTCATCTCTGTTTGGTTCTTCTTTATATTTTCTAACTTTGTTTAAAAACTTCTAACTTCTCACTCTGTTCATCCATTCTTCTCTCAAGCTCTTTGATCTTTTATGATCATTACCTTGAACTCTCTATTGAGTAGATTGCCTATTTCCACTTCACTTAGTTGTTGTTCTGGGGTTTTATCTTGTTCCTTCGTTTGAAACATGTTCCTCTGTTACCTCATTTTGCCTAATTGCTGTTTTTATTTCTACGTATCTGGTAGGTTTACATTTCCTGGCCTCGGAGAAGTGGCCTTTCATAGGAGACATCCTATAAAAAAGATGTATGTGGCTGGTAGGCTACGTACCAGTTGCACACTCCCCTCTGGTCACCAGAGGTATATGCTCTAGGGATATCCCCTATGTGGGCTACATGGGTCCTTTTCTTGTGGCAGACTAACTACTGTGGGTGGTCTGGTAGGTGTCACTGACCTCCAGTCCAATTGGTTTTCAGGACTTATCTCATGCTGAGGCTTCCAGCTTCTGGTTCTAGGTTTGGGAAGTTTTCAGCTATTATTACTTTAAATATACGTTCTGTCCTTTTCTATTTTCTCCTTCTGGAAATCCCATAATGTGAATATTGTTTTTTCAGTTGTGTCCTATATGTCCTTTAGGCTTTCTTCATCTTTTTTATTTTTCTTTTTGTTCCTCTGATAAGGTAATTTCAAATTCCTTATCCTCTATTTCACTAGTTCTGCATTTTCAAGTTTGCTTTTTTTTTTTAAAATAAATTTATTTATTTATTTTTGGCTGCGTTGGGTCTTCGTTTCTGCGCGAGGGCTTTCTCCAGTTGCGGTGAGCGGGGTCCACTCTTCATCGCAGTGCGTGGGCCTCTCACTATCGCGGCCTCCCTTTTTGCGGAGCACAGGCTCCAGACGCGCAGGCTCAGTGGCCATGGCTCACGGGCCCAGTTGCTCCGTGGCATGTGGGATCTTCCCAGACCAGGGCTCGAACCCATGACCCCCGCATCGGCAGGCAGATTCTCAACCACTGCGCCACCAGGGAAACCCTCAAGTTTGCTTTTTAAACTTTTTATTGTATTCTTCAGTTTAGTTATTATATTTTTCAACTGTAGGGTTTCTGTTGGGTTTTTTTTTTTTTAATGGTTTCTACTTCTTTGCCCAGCTTCTTGTTTTGTTCATGCATTTTTTTTCTTATTTTGCTTAGTTGTCTGTCTGCATGTTCTTATAGTTTGCAAAAAATACAAAAGGTCACGAAGAACCTAGGGGTAAGACAGGAATAAAGACACAGACCTACTAGAGAATGGACTTGAGGATATGGGTAGGGGGAAGGGTAATCTGTGACAAAGTGAGAGAGCATGGACATATATACACTACCAAACGTAGAATAGATAGCTAGTGGGAAGCAGCCGCATAGCACAGGGAGATCAGCTCAGTGCTTTGTGACCACCTAGAGGGGTGGGATAGGGAGGGTGGGAGGGAGGGAGACGCAAGAGGAAAGAGATATGGGAACATATGTATAACTGATTCACTTTGTTATAAAGCAGAAACTAACACACCATTGTAAAGCAATTATACTCCAATAAAGATGTTAAAACAAACAAACAAACAAAAAAAGGATTATTCTGAATTCTTTGAAAGTTCATAGATCTCCATTTCTTTAGCAGCAGTTGTTGGAGCTTTACTTGTTTCTTTTGATGTCATGTTTACATGATTTTTTGTGACCCTTGAATCCTTATGTCATTATCTGCACATTTGAGTAATTAGACATTATAGGTTTGCATTGACAGACAGATTTTCACTAGTCAGCTCAGTTTGGGTTGTGGGTGTGTCTGCTGGTAATATTCTTGGGCAGGTGGGACCTGCTATTATGGTTTATTTGGGGTCAAGGCAACTGTTCAAGCTCTTTGACTGGGGATGGGGACCTATTAGTTGAGTACTGCTGGCTTGGTTCTCAAGTGAGGTTATAGAATGGGCTCCATGTTTGCCTGGATTCTCTGGTCAGGCTTTCTAGATCGTTGGGACTGACTACTATATTCAGTAGTAGATAGGGCTATAAATTAGCTTCCTTGCTCTGGCAGGGCAGTAGGATGGGGCCCAGGGCCGCTAACACACATTGTTTGGAGACCCATGTCAGGCAAGAATGTACACTTAATTCCCTGGTCAGGTTAGGTCACCAGTTTTGTCCTGCAGACAGGGAAAGCCATGAGCTATGCTCTCTGTTCAAGTGTCAGTGTAAACAGGCCTGTTGGATGGGCTACACTGCATCCCATGTGCTCTCGTTAGGTTCCTGGTTAGGCAGGCTGAAGGCAATGAGTGGTATTCAGCAATGAGTGGGGCTATGAATTTGTTTCCCTGCCCAGGAGCGTTGGAATAGCAGCTCTAAAACTGGTAAAGCTCTTTATTTGTTGCCTTAAGCCAACCCATGCCCCAAGTTCCTTGGCCAAAAAGGGCCACTGGCTCTGCTCTGCACATTATTGGCTATGCCTCCCAGTCCCTTAGCTCAAACATTGCTGGGTTATGCAGGCTCCAGGTGTTCTCACCAGCCCTTCTTGACAGATGGGACCAGGAAACACCTTCTACAGCAGGTAGGGCTGCTGTGTTTCCATTCCCTTGTCTGGTGGAAGAGAGAGGGGCCACTCCAGGCCTCTCCAGTTTTTTCCAAGCAGGCTTTCTGGTTGCGAGGGGTTGAGCCACCCTCAGCCTTGGCTATGAATGAATCCTCTGCCTGGGCGTAGTGGAAGAACTCCCTGTATTGGCTTTGCTCTGTGGGCAGTTGGCTCCCACTCACCTCTCAGCTAGAGCAGTGCTGGGCTACCCAGCTCCTAGGTGCTCTTACCAACCCCTCTGGCCAGATGGGGTCAGGCAACACTCTCCCCAGTGAGTGGGGCTATGACTCGGTTTTTTTCATGGGTGTAGGCAAACCAGACTGTAAGAATGGTAAAATTCCTCATTTGAGGACCTAGAGGCAGGCAGATCTGCCTCCCAGTGGGTTCCCTGGTCAGAGTGGACCACCAACTTGGGTCTACAGGTGATCAAAGTTGCTGGTTGATAATGAGCTCCATCTGCCAAGATCCGAGTGCTGGTTGTTGCGAGTCCCCTCCCCCTTCTCTATCATAGTTTCAGATTCCCAGTGATTCCCCTGCAGTCCGCAAGGGGTAGACCAGAGTAGGGGCTCCCACAAAGTGACCCGCAGTGTTGGGAGAGAGGGTTGAAAGCCCTGTGCTCTTTTCCCATTGGAGGAATCAAAGGCACTAGGGAGACTTCTCAGCAGGGTGCTGTGCTGGCCTGAGAGAGAGGCAGTGCAGTCATGTGTAACTGCTTCTCTTATCCTTCTAATGCAGTATGTCTTGGTCTCTGCGGTGGAGGAGGGTGCTTCAGACTCACCCCCATGTTCTAGGATTCCCTTAGTGCTGTCTTGTTCATGAAGAGTTGTTGTTCTTCTTGTGACGGGGAGCACAGTCAGGGATGACCTATGTCGCCCTCTTGATGCCTTCGCTCTCCAGGTATAACCTGCAGCCCTCTCCATGTGAAGCTTATGGCACTGAGCAGCAGAGAAGAATGTATGTTTCCTGTGGGCAGCTGGTTGCCCAGGTGGGAGGAAGAGGTGGGGTCCACACCATTCTTCTTGTCACAGGGCTTGATAAGAAGACAAAGATGAAGGGAATTCTCAATCTGAAAGCTGACGCCACGCTCTAATGGGGGAAATTTCTAGTGTAAAACAACTATCTTGAAATCCTCTCTCTAGACAGCGCCAAGAGACCCAGATACCCTTCATGGTTCCTCTGTGGGGACAGTGTAATGAAGTGAGGAAGCACATGCATGTTAGCTCAGCCACTAATTTGGGCTCTGATTCTGCCCCTTCCTTATTTTGGGAGCCTGGGCAGATATCCAATGAGATATTTGTTTTCATCTGTAGAACAAAGATAACACCCATCTCTAGGGAGCGATCATGAGGATCAAATGCAACCTTACATATACAGTGCTTGACAAGGAGTACACATTCCATAAATGGCAGCTGGAATAATATTCCATAAATATTATTTATTGTAGAAGACTTTTAATCCAGAAGAATCTGCAGAGGAATTTTCAGCTTTTCTGTAAAGACACCCCTCCATTTGACTCACAGGGACACAATGCCTTGAGAGTCAATAGCTTTCTCATCCTATCCTTTCTTGTTTTCTCAAATCTCAAATTGCACTACAAATAATCATTTGGTATCCAGGAAAGATGGGAGGAAAATGATTTCATTAAGCTTCTGCAGCCTTAGAATATGAATAACTTTAATGGCCACAAACTTTTAAGCTTGAGTTCAATACACCACTGCTTATACCAACCCCACACAGCCCCTCAACCATTATCCCAAAGATGTTTGGTTCAGATCTTTGATTGGGTCTGAAACCCCTGGACACTACGGACTGATGTGTTGACTCTGAAAACAGCTTGACCGTCAACCATCTAACAGCCATAAAATACCCATAAAGTGATGTTTGTGTAGGCTATAATGTGTATGTTATTCATGGCAGCCAAATAAATTATAGAAGTGCCACAATGTTGGGCGGTGAAATCTGGATAGCTAATCAGCTGGACCAGCCTGTAGAGAGCTGCAAGGGAAACAGAACCATTCTTTCTAGATGAAGCAAATCTGATAAGCATTTTTAGCCTCTTGGCGAGAGACACAGTGAGAGATCCAGGAAACCAAATGACCATCCCTGTTCCCATTTATTCCTTTAAACAAGCTCCTGCTGGGCGCATTTTGGGAAGTAGGCTCTACTTGGCCAACAGGACTTATTGATTTAAGGGGAGAGGTCATTGATCTAAACAAACTTTTCTTCGAGGGATTTTTGAAAAGATCATCACAGAAACTAAACATTAATACGGAAATGTGGATTCCCATCCCTAGAGGCTGAGCCCTAATATACTGCCTTAAACCTACCCACTTTGGTGCCCACCGAGGGCTTCCATACTCCCTAAAGTCATAGTGTTCCAAAATGTCCTAGCTTCCTGTACCATTCTTGTCCTCATCAGGAAGCTGGTCTCCATTAGAAACTGGGAGAGAGTGACTGAACTCAAACTGATTCACAATAATGTGTTAGTCACTGACAGTCCTTAGCACGAACACCACAGTATTTGCATTTTAAAAGATAATATCCCTTATATGGAATCTAACAAAGAAAAAAAAATGGTTCTGAAGAACCTAGGGGCAGGACAGGAATAAAGCCGCGGACGTAGAGAATGGACTTGAGGACACAGGGAGGGGGAAGGGTAAGCTGGGATGAAGTGAGAGAGTGGCATGGACATATATACACTACCAAATGTAAAATAGATAGCTAGTAGGAAGCAGCCGTATAGCAGAGGGAGATCACCTCGGTGCTTTGTGACCACCTAGAGGGGTGGGATAGGGAGGGTGGGATAGGGAGGGTGGGAGGGAGACGCAAGAGGGAGGAGATATGGGGATATATGTGTACGTATAGCTAATTCACTTTCTTATAAAGCAGAAACTAACACACCATTGTAAAGCAATTATATTCCAATAAAGATGTTAAAAAAAGATAATATCCCTTATGTCAAATAAATCTATAATTGGTAAAATTTCAGGCTGAGTGGAAAGAGAACATAAAAAGCTCCAGATGGAGCTCCCTTGGTTAGCTTCTCTGAGCTGTTACTGTTGTTTCACAGCTTTTCCTAAGTTTTTTCTTAAGAATTCATTCATTTATTCATCAACAAGTATTTGCGAACCTATAATATCCTCATTACTGTTCTGGGAGTTTTAAATGCATTAGTAAACAAAGATCTTTAACCTTGGAGGGCAGAATGAGAGAATATATACTAGACCTAATAAGTACATTTTATAGACTGTTAGAGGGTGATACGTGCTTTGGGGAAAAAAGTAGCAGAGCAAGGGGGATTAAGAGTGCCAGGTAATTGGGTTGAAGGTTGTAATTTTACATGTGGAGTTCGGGGAGGCCTCATTGAGTAAGTAACATTTATGCAAAGACTTAGAGAAGAGAGAATTAGCCAAGGGGGTCTGGGAGAACCCTGTCTCTGAAGGAATGGATAAAGCAGTGCCTGGTGTGTTAAAGGAACAAATAGCAGGGAGGCCAATGTGGCTGAAGTCAAGAGAGCATAGAGGAGGATAGTAAGAGATGAGGTCATAGAGATGATGGGAACCATCATCTTCAGGCAACTGAAGGATCCTTAGCTCTCCACTTCTACTCCCAGGACAGCAAGGGGGTCTTTGGAACAAAACACGAATGGGGAAAGGGAGACAGAGGATTCAACTTGTATGGAAGAATTTTTTTTGTAGACCAGTAACTATCTTCTCAAGATCAGTAGAAGGTAATAAGAGCTTTATATCCATATAAGAAAAGGAAGTTAAAAAAATATTGAAATCGACACTTTCATCCTCATGTGTTCTGAGCTAGGTGGACAAAATGCTGCTCTTTGAATAATGTGTTTGAGGAAAAAGTCATCACAGATGAGTACTTGGCTCTCTTTCCTCATTTTGGACTGGCTTTGGTCAATGGGCTCCTTTGAGGTTGGCTTTCCAAATACGGCCACCTCATCGTCATCAGCTGCAAACTCAAGGATAAGGAATGAATTCAAAGCCTCAGCAGTCTTCAACACAGAACATGGGTGTAGAGAACTTTCCCTTGCTCAGTCATTGTTGAAAAATTAATCGTTTCTCTGCAACTAAAAGCTTCAAGGTGATTTGGTGAAACTTTATCAAATTACGTCCCTGTGTACTTATGTGCTTATTCCAGACCAGGAGTTTCTGGGGGTCATATTTTGGGTATCACCTTACATTTAACGTATTCTCTCTGATTAAAACCTTCAAAAACGCAAACCCTGGCCCACTCAGAAAACTGTCTGGTCTCCTATTTTCAAGCTCTTTCTCCTTTAATAATAAGGGAAATTCTTTTGATGTAGAGTATAAGAAATACAATGCTGGGAGTTAGAAAGCTTGGGTTCCAAGGACGATTGCCAGGAGATTAGATGAGATGATTCCGAAGTCCTGTGATCTTTTAAGAAGTATATTCAATGAGTCTAAATTTGAGAGAATTGGTATAAGTCAGCCATGACATTCATTCATTCAACAATTATTGCATAATTACGCTAAGTCTTGTGTGTAAAGTTGTTAATAAAATAGGCATGAGGCTCTTGTTTTCATGGCTTAGCTCACTTCATAAGTGCCTAATTAGTCGGGGTTGTCTGAATTGCTGTGTTGAAAACTACTGAGGCTCAACGAAGATAACTGTGATTGATTAGCCATGTCTACCATGAGCAAATGCAAAGTCTCCTTGTACAAATGGAGCCCAGTCACTGATGATACTCTTTTTCAGAGGCAAACCCAAACTATTTCCTGAAATTTACAGAGCTCTACCATATAGAGCCCAACATTATATCATTGTTTTAAAACCAGTCTCCTATCTTCCTGATGAAGGGAAAGAGCTATATACAGGAGACAGAAGTGAGTTAGACTCAAAGATCATCTTTGTATGGTAGTGAGCATTGTCCAGGTGACACTTCAAGGAGAAGTTTAACCTTATTCAGTATAAATATCCCTGCTGGTTCTGAGAAGTTCAAGAAATACTTGACTGATCTCCCAAAGTGGCTCTAGTGATGGACAAGTCAACTCTTTCTCTTTTAACCCACACTGAAGTATCATTTTATGTTTCACAGTTCTGGGCTGATCTTCTTAGCAATTTGCTACTTCAATTCTACTTATCTGTCAATCACTCTTAGATTCATTTTGCACAGCTGACTGTGGTGTCATCACAGTCTTCCTTATACTAATGCATTTAACGGTTGTGTGGCTTTGAAAGGCTGCCAACATAGAGGAACAGCTGAAAATGCTACTTCCCAGCCAGACTGTCCTTTTCTTGATCAGCCTGCAACTACCATTCGTACTTTTTATAGCTTGGATTCTTTGCTGGTCTGACTGCAGTCACTGGTTTTCAACAATATATTTCTCCTGATGGACTTTTTTTTTTTGGATTTTCCAACACATATTGAGTGTAAATTGTACCAGACAATTTAATATTACAAGCTTCAGTTGAAACAGCCCCTGTAAGAAACTTATAATCTACTGGATTGAAAGGCAATCCAATAACATTTTAAGCAATACAGGGAAAATGCAGATTTAACTGAGAGGCAAAGTGATGTGGTAGGAAGATACAGGCAAGTTCAAATTCTGGCACTGCCGCTTACTAGCTGTTGACCTTGGATAAGTTACTTAACTTCTCTGAATTTCATTTCTTTTATCTGTAAATTGGACATAGGCATACCTACTTGGCATAGTTAAAAGATGAAGATCTAATATGTATGAAAAGCACCTAGAATATAGTTACTTGGGTTACTATTTTAGGTAATGGTAACTATTTTTAATAATTTTAATGTTAACTATTCAGAGAACAAACATGTTAGAATATGCAATTTCAAGACTTTGGTTTGGACTTAGATCCTGGGATCAGTAAGGATGCCATGGCTGTTGTTATTCAGGGTTGGCAGGGTGTGTGGTTGGGGTCATTTGTTAGGTGTCTCCCTCCCTGCCTCTCCTTCCACCATACGTCCTGCCTCTTTTCCTGTAAGGGGAGCTCTGTGGAGAAAGAAAGGGCTTGGAGGAATGGCCCCTGCGGAGTGCTGTGTGCTTAGGGTATAGCTCCAGAAATGCAGATATTTAAAATATTTTAAGACCATGTCCACTGGCTAATATAACATTCAGAGAAAATACTTATGAAGATAAAGTGCCCAGAGCTGAGTGATGCTTCCTGCAGCCTGAAGATTGTGCTGTCTCCTTCCCACCAGCTCTCTTCCCACGCATCAGCTCTCAAGAGGCTCCGGGGGAAGAATCAGAAAGCATTAAAGCTGCGTTGTAGAACAATGACCCTCCACCTCTTTTTTTTGCTCCCCAGCTTTATGGAGGTGTAATTGACAAATAAAAATGGTGTATATTTAAGGGGTACAACTTGACGTTTTTGATATACACATACGTCATGAAATAATCACCACAATCAACTTCATTAACATACCATCCTTGTAACTTCCAGTAGGTGAGTCCTGACTCCCTACACGACTCTTTGCTGTAACAAAAGATCCTAATTAGCTGATTAGAATGTTGAAAACCCAATTCCACCAACAGCTCAACTGTTACAGCTGAATGGATGGCCAGTTCAGTCAAGCAGCAAGCGGTTTATTCGTTCCTCGCCTCAATTAGGTCCCTAGAATGTTCGAAGTTAATGATTAACTAATTAATTCCCCTCAATCTAAAATTGAGTAGGGACTTCCCTGGTGGCGCAATGGTTAATAATCTGCCTGCCAATGCAGAGGACATGGGTTCGAGCCCTGGTCTGGGAAGATCCCACATGCTGCAGAGCAACTAAGCCCATGCAACACAACTACTGAGCCTGCACTCTAGAGCTCACAAGCCACAACTACTGAGCCCTCATGCAACAACTACTGAAGCCTGGTGCCTAGGGCCCGTGCTCTGCAACGAGAGAAGCCACCGCAATGAGAAAAGCCTGTGCACTGCAATGAAGGGTAGCCCCCACTCACCACAACTAGAGAAAGCCCATGTGCAGCAATGAAGACCCAATGCAGCCAAAAATAAAATAAATAAATAAATAAAATTGAGTAGACTGAGGCTTAGTGGAATAGAACTTGAGTGAGGTCATGCTGACAGCAACAAAGCCTGAGCAGAAGCCATTTTGGTTTTGATATTTCATTAATGTAAAAAGAATGTAATTTGTTTTCTTATTTTGGGTTTTTAAAGACTTTAAGATAAAGAATCAAACTGAAACTGTCCCCTCTCAAACAACTATTTCTGATTCTTTGATCCTGGGAAAATTACTTACCTTCCTGGATTTGGAAGCCACACCACAAAAGGTTCTGATGAACATAAAAGTTAGTTATAGTACAAATCATGAACGTAAATCAAGTGCAACATCTATGGCTCAGGGGCAGAATTACCAGGAATAATCTTCAGGTCCCTTTGTGTGACTCAGTACCTAATTTTCCATGAATGATTTTGCACACAAAACTTAAGAGTTTCCTACTCCAAAGTATATACACTTCAGGACCCACAAAATCTGAACTTGCCCTTAGGCATCTCTCTAAGGGATATAGTGAGAATGCTTTGGAGTCAGACAGACTTGGGTTCAACTCCCCTCTGTCACTTACTACCTGGCTGACCTTGGAGAGATTACTGAAGATCTTGGTACAATTATTTCCTCATTTATAAAAGGCGGATAATGAAACTGATTTCCTAGAGCTCTTGCATAGCTTAAGCAAGGTAAGATGGGAAGATTGGTTTAGTGCCTGGGCCAGAGCAAACCTGCAATAAAGGTGCTCTCGTATTATGTAGGGAGGTTGTCTGATATAGCGATTAAGAAAGTGGGCTTTAGAACCAGATATACCTCTATTCAAATTCCTGCTTTATATTCCAATACTTACTGTATTATCTTGGGCAACTTAGTATTTCTGAGCCTTAGTTTTCTCATCTTTAAGATGGGGTATTAAAACCTAATCAATAGAGTTGTTTAAGATTAAGTGAGATGTTTAAGATTAAGTTTAATCAATAGAGTTGTTTAAGATTACGATTAACATAAAGTATTTTTCTCTGACTTATTTCACTAAAACCTAATCAATTGTTTAAGTGAGATAATGTAAAGTGCTTATCAGAGTGATTGCTTTTGGCTGCAAGTAACATCAAGAACAAACATTTAAAATAGCTTAAAACACTGGCTGTTAATTTTTTGGCTACAGCCCACAATAAAAAATAGATCTTACGTTGTTTCTCAGTGTACAAATACACTTTATCACAGGACTAATGTGTGAATCAAATTTGATTATATGACCAAGCTTCATACAATATTCTAGAATGGGAAAATAAGAGTGTGGAATCCGAATTCAGGTTTTCCTCCAAAAATGCAAGAATAGCATTGGCATCCCAGTATGTGATATGCTCACTTATATTTTTATTGAAGTATAGTTGATTTACAATATTATATTAGTTTCAGGTATACAAATAGTGATTCAATATTTTTATAGGTTGTACTCCATTTAAAGTCATTAAAAAATATTGGCTGTATTCCCTGTGCTGTATAACATATCTTTGTAGCTTATTTTAGTATACATAGTATTTATTTGTACCTCTTAATCCCCTACCCCTATTTTGCTCCTCCTGCCTTCTCTCTCCCCACTGATAACCACTAGTTTGTTCCCTATATCTGTGAGTCTATTTCTGTTTTGTTATATTCATTCATCTGTTTTATTCTTTAGATTCCATATATAGGTAATAACATACAGTATCTGTCTTTCTCTGTCTGACTTATTTCACTAAGCATAATACCCTCCAGATGCATCTATGTTATTGCAAATGCCACATCCACGTTGCAAATGGCAAAATTTCATTCTTTTTCATGGCTGAGCAATATTCCATTTATCCATTCAACTATTGATGGACACTTAGGTTGCTTCCATATCTTGGCTATTTCTAAATAATGCTGCTATGAACATGTATCTTTTCAAATCAGTGTTTTTATTTTCTTTGGATATGCAACCAGGAGTGGAACTGCTGAATCATATGTTAGTTCTATTTTTAATTTTCTGAGGAACCTCCATGTTGTTTTCCATAGTGGTTGCACAAATTTATAGTCCCACCAATGGTATATTAAGGTTCCCTTTTCTCCGCATCCTCACCAAAATTTGTAATTTGTAAACTTTTGGATGATGGCCACTCTGACAGGTGTGAGGTGATATCACATTGTGATTTTGATTTGAATTTCTCTGACTAGCAGTGTTGAGCATCTTTACATGTACCTGTTGGCCATCTGTATATCTTCTTTGGAAAAATGTCGATTCTGGTCTTTTGCCCACTTTTAATTTTTTTTTTTTAATATTTAGTTGTATGGGCTCTTTATATATAGTTTGGATATTAACCCCTTGTCAGTCATGTCATTTGGAAATTTTTCTCTCATTCAGTAGGTTGTCTTTTCATTTTGTTGATGGTTTCTTTTGCTGTGCAAAAGCTCTCAAGTTTAACAAGGTCCCATTTGTTTGTTTTTGCTTTTGTTTCCTTCACCTTAAAAAGAGATCCAAAAATATTACTGTTTATGTCAAAGATTGTTCTATGTTTTTTTCTAGGAGTTTTCTGGTTCCTGCTCTTACATTTAGGTCTTTAATCCATCTTGAGTTTATTTTTGTATATGATGTGAGAAAATGTTGTAATTTCATTCTTTTACACATAGCTGTCCAGTTTTCCCAGCACCACTGTCTTTTCTCCATTGAATATTCTTGCTTCCTTTGTTGTAGATTAATTGACCTTAAGTGTGTGGGTTTATTTCTGGGCTCTCTATCCTATCCCCTTGATCTATGTGTCTGTTTTTGTGCCAATACCATACTGTTTCAATTACTGTGGCTTTGTAGTGTAGTCTGAAGTCTGGGAGTGTGATACCTCCAGTTTTGTTCTTTTTCTCAAGATTTCTTTGGATATTTGTGGTCTTTTGTGGTTCCATATAAATTTTAGGATTATTTTCTCTAGTTCTGTGAAAATGTCCTGGGCATTTTAATAGATATTGCATTAAATCTGTACATTGCTTTGAGTAGTATGAACATTTAACAATATTAATTCTTCCAGTCAATGAACACAAAATATCTTTCCATTTCTTTGTACCATCTTCAACTTCTGTCACTAATGTTTTATAATTTTCAGAGCATATGGCTTTCACTTCCTTGGTTAAGTATATTCCTAGGTATTTTATTTTTTTCATGTGATTTCAAACTGGACTGTTTTTTTGCTTTCTCTGAAAGTTCATTATTAGTGTATAGAAAAACAACAGATTTCTATATGTCAATCTTGTATCCTGCAACTTTACTGAATTCATTTATTCTAATAGTTTTTTTGTGGCGACTTTAGGGTTTTTTATATAGAGTATCATGTCATCTGCAAATAGTGACAGTTTTACTTACTTTCCAATTTGGATGCCTTTTATTTTTTTCCTGTCTAAGTGCTCTTATATTGAATAAAAGTGACGAGTAGAAAAAAAAAAAAAAAAGTGACGAGTAGACATCCTTTTCTTGTTCCTGATCTTAGAGAAAAAGCTTTCAGCTTTCCACCTTGAGTATGATGTTACCTGTAGGCTTGTCTTTTATGGCCTTTGTTGAGATACATTCCCAGTATACCCACTTTGTTGAGAGTTTTTATCATAAATGGATGTTGAACTTGTTCAAATGCTTTCTCTGCATCAACTGAAATGATCATATGATTTTAATCCTTTGTTAATGTGGTGTGTCACATTGACTGGTTTGTGGAGGTTGAACTTTCCTTGTATCCTTGGGATAAATCCAACTTGATAATGGTGTATGAGCCTTTTAATGTATTGTTGAATTCAGTTTGCTTAATATTTCTTTGAAGACTTGCATCTATGTTCATCAGGAATATTTACCTGTAATTTTCTTTTTTTTGTGGGATTCTTATCTGGTTTTGGTATCAAGGTAATGCTGGTCTCATAAAATGTGTTTGGAAGAGTTTGAGAAAGATTGGTATTAATCCTTTTCTGAATGTTTGGTACAATTCCCCTGTGAAGCCATCTGGTCCTGGACTTGTGTTTGCTGGGAGGTTTTTTAAAATTACAAATTCAATTTCATTACTATTGATTGATCTGTTCAGATTGTCTATTTATTCCTGATTTAATCTTGGAAGATTGCATGGTTCTAGAAATTTACCCATTTTTTTCTAGGTTATCCAATTTGTTGGCATATAACTGTTTGTAGTATTCTTATGATTTTTTTTGTATCTTTGTGATATTTTTCCTCTTTTATTTCTTAACTTACTTGGATCCTCTCTGTTTTACTTGATAAGCCTTATCAATTTTGTTTGTCTTGAAAAAAAAACACAGCTCCTGGTTTCACAGATCTTTCTTTTCTTTTCTTTTCTTTTTTTCTTTTGTCTTATATTATTTAGTTTCTCTTTGAAATTTATTATTTTCTTTCTGGTGACTTGGGGCTTTGTTCTTTTACAAACTTTTTAGATGTTAGGTTGTTTATTTCTAATTTTTCTTGTTTCTTGAAGTAGGCCTGTTATCACTATAAACTTCCCTCTTAGAACTGCTTTTGCTGCACCCCATAGACTTTGGAGAGTTGTGCTTTTACTTTCATTTGCCTTGAGGTATTTTCTGATTTCCTCTTTGATTTCTTCATTTAGCCACTAGTGTTTGTTTGTTTTTGAAGTATAGTTGATTTACAATGTTGTGTTAGTTTCAAGGGTATAGCAAAGTGAATCAGTTATACATATACATACATCCACTCTTTTTTTTTTTTTTTTTTTTTTGCGGTACACGGGCCTCTCAGTGTTGTGGCTTCTCCCATTGTGGAGCACAGGCTCCAGACGCACAGGCTCAGCGGCCATGGCTCACGGGCCCAGCCGCTCCGCAGCATGTGTGATCTTCCCGGACTGGGGCATGAACCCGTGTCCCCTGCATCAGCAGGCGGTCTCTCAACCACTGCACCACCAGTGAAGCCCCATCCACTCTTTTTTAGATTCTTTTCCCAAATAGGCCATTACAGAGTATTGAGTAGAGCTCCCTGTGCTATACAGTAGGTCCTTATTAGTTTATCTATTTTAGTAGCATGTTGTTTAGTCTTGACTTGTTTGTGTTTCCCCCATTTTTCTTCCTGTAATTGATTTTTAGTTTCATACCACTGTGGTCAGGAAAAAACTGTTTGATAGAATTTCTATCGTCTTAAATTTATTGAGACTGGTTTTGTAGCATAGGATGTGATATGTCCTGGAGAACATTCCAAATGCACTTGAAGAGAACGTGTGTTCTGTTGTTTTTGGATATAATGTCCTATAAATATCTACTGAGTCCAACTAGGCTAATGTGTCATTTAAAACTACTGTTTCCATATTGCTTTTCTGTTTGGTTGATCTATCCATTGATGTAAGTGGGGTATTAAAAATCTCTACAATTATTGTATTATTGTCAATTTCTCCCTTTATGTCTGTTAATATTTGCTTTATATATTTAGGTACTCCTACAGTAGGTGCATATATATTAATAAATGTTTCATCCCCTTCTTGTATTGATCCCTTTATTATTATATAATGCCCTTCTTTGTCTTTTGTTGTAGACTCTCTGATATGAGTATTGCTGACACAGCTTTCTTGTCATTTCTGTTTGCATGAAATATATTTTTCCATCTCCTCACTTTCAGTCTGTGTGTGCCTTTAGCTCTGAAGTGAGTCTCTGGTAAGCAGCATATACATGTATTTTGTCTTTTAATCTGGTCAGCCATTCTATGTCTTTTTTCCTCATTTTACATAGTTTATTTTCGAATTTTATTTTTTATACAGCAGGTTCTTCTTAGTTATCTATTTTATACATATTAGTGTATATATGTCACTCCCAATCTCCCAATTAATCCTACCCTCCACCACTTTCCCCCTTGGTATCCATACATTTGTTCTCTATGTCTGTGTCTCTATTTCTGCTCGGTAAATAAGAACATCTATACCAGTTTTTTTCAGATTCCACATATACGCGTTAATATACAATATTTGTTTTTCTCTTTCTGAGTTACTTCACTTGGTCTGACAGTCTTTATGTTCATCCATGTCTCTACAAATGACCCAGTTTTGTTCCCTTTTATGGCTAATATTCCATTGTATATATGTGCCACATCATCTTTACCATTCATCTGTCAATGGACATTTAGGTTGCTTCCATGTCCTGGCTATTGTAAATAGAGCTGCAATGAACATTGGGGTGCATGTGTCTTTTTGAATTATAGTTTTCTCTGTGTATATGCCCAGTAGTGGGATTTCTGAGTCATATGGTAGTTCTAGTTTTAGTTTTTTAAGGAATTTCCATACTCTTCTCCATAGTGGCTGTATTAAAATGATTATTGATACATATGTACTTATTGCCATTTTGTTAATTGTTTCCTGGTTGTTTTATAGTTCTTCTCTGTTCTTTTTTTGTTTCTTCCCTTGTGGTTTGATGATTTTCTTTAATGGTATCCTAGTGTTCATTTCTCTTTAGGTTTTGTGTATCGTAAGTTTCTGATTTGTGATTATTATGGAATTCATACATGTTGACCTATACATGTATCTATTTGTTTTAAACTGGTAGTCATTTAATTTCAAATACTTTCTAAAAGATCTGTTTTTTACTCCCCTCCACCCCATTTTGTGTTTTGGATGTCATATTTCATATCTTTATGTTTTAACTGTTTGTTGTAGTTATAGTTGATTTTACAATTCTTTGTTTTTCAGTCTTTGTACTAGCTTTTTAAAGTGGTTGATCCACAGCCGTTACTATGTGCTTGCCTTTACTAGTGGGATTTTTCCTTTCCTATAGATTCTAACTTCTTGTTATATAGCCTTTTCTTTTCTACTTAGAGAAGACCCTTGAAAATTTCTTTTAGGGTTGGTGTAGTACGATGAGCTCTATCTCTCCTTCAATTCTGAATGATAATCTTGCTGAGGAGATTATCCTAGGTTGTTGGTTTTTCCCTTTCCACATTTTAAACGTGTCATGCCATTCCCATCTGGTCTGCAATGTTTCTGCAGAAAAATCATCTCATAGACTTATGGGGGTTCCCTTGTATGTGACTCGTTGCTTTTCTATTGCTGTCTTAAGAATTCTCTCTTTAACTTTTGCCATTTTAATTTTGATGCCTAGGTGTGGATCTATTTGGATTCATCTTGTTTGGGACTCTCTCTGCTTCCTGTACCTGGATGTACTTCCTTCTTCAGATTCAGGAACTTTTCAGCCATAATTTCACTGAATACATTTTCAACCCCTTTTTCTCTCTTCTCCTTCTGGGACCCCTATAATGCAAATGTTGGTACATATGATGTTGTCCCAGAGTTTCCTTAAACTGATTTCATTTTTAAAATTTGTTTTCTTTTTGCAATCCTGATTGGGTGATTTCCAGTATTTTATCTTCCAGATCACTTATATGTTCTTCTGTATTAGTTGGTTTGCTGTTAATTCCTTCTAGTGTGTTTTTCACTTCAGTTATCATATACTTCAGTTCTGATTGGTTCTTTTTTTATTTTCTAGTTCCTTGTTATAATTCACACTAGGTTCATCTATTCTTTTCCCTAGTTCAGTTAGCATCTTATTAATGCTTTGAACTCTTTATCCAGTAAATAATTTATCATTATAATCATTTTCATTCATTAAAAAAAAAATTTTTTTTTTGGCTGCACTGGGTCTTTGTTGCTGTGCGCGGGCTTTCTCCAGTTGTGGTGAGTGGGGGCTACTCTTTGTTGCAGTGCGCGGGCTTCTCATTGCAGTGGCTTATTGTAGGCATGCGGGCTCAGTAGTTGTGGCTTGCCGGCTCTAGAGCGCAGGCTCAGTAGTTGTGGCACATGGGCTTAGCTGCTCCACGGCATGTGGAATCTTCCCAGATCAGGGCTTGAACTCATGTCCCCTGTGTTGGCCAGTGTATTCTAAACCACTGCGCCACCAGGGAAGCCCCAATCTCTGTTCCATTCATTTTTTTTCAGGTTTTTTTTCTTTCTTGTTCTTTTATTTGAAACAAACTCCTCTGTCTTCTCATTTTGCTTATCTTTCTCTGTCTCTATGAAATTAGATGAAACAGTTACCTATCTTGGTCCTGACGGGGTGTCTTTGTGTGGGAGTATCCTTATGCAGTCTGCATGTGCCCAGTGGCTTTTGTGGGTGAGCTGGATCTGAAGTGAGCATGAGTCACATTCCTCTTCCAGGTGTGCTGGCAGCTATCACCTTGCTAGGAGGTGGAACTTGGAGATGGCAGAGATGGGGGAGGGCTAGAGCTAGAGCCAAGTGTGACAGGGCGTTTCTCCTCTGCCCAGTGGCCAACATCACCCTATCGAGGGAGGGGGCGGGTCTAAAGTTGCTGGAGCAGAAGCCCTGAGGGTCAGGTAATGTTCCCTCTAAGTGTGTGCTCTCTTCCCTCCCAGCATGGGCACCTTTGCCCTGCAGGGGGGAGCATTGCAGGAGTAGGTGTCCCATGCAGGCCAGGGTGTGAGCTGGGGTGTTCCATTGCTTTGACTGTTCCACACCAGTCAAAGCTCCAGATCACTCCCAATCTGCTGCCTCTGCAAGTGCCAGGGATGGCCATCCTCACCCTGTTCAGATACAGTGCTGGGTCCAAGCTGGTTCCATCCTCCACGATTGCATACTCTGCTCAGCAGCGGCAGCCTTTGCCTTAGTGGGGAGCTGTGCTGTGGAGCAAGAGGGGCCACAGTGTGCGCTGGGGTGGTCCCGGCACCAGTCAGAGCACTGATCTTTCACCCCTGTGAACACCAGGATGGATGCCTTGCCAGGTCTGAGCAGACTCTGTCCCTGACAGCTATGCACTTAGCTACAGCAGCCTTTGCCCTAGTGTGGAGCTGCTCTGCAGAGCAAGAGGGGCCACGGTGGGTGCTCAGCTGGGCCTTGGGCCTGCAATGGGGCAGTTGCAGAAAACCAGCCAAAGTCCTGGGTCATTTCAATCTGCTTCCACTGCCTTGTTGAGGGAGTAAGCATGCATGCACATTTCATAAGAGTAGTCTAGGTTTCTGGCAGCCCTGCTGTCAGTCTCCTTGGCCTTCAAACCTGCTAAGGGGATCTTTCCTCCCAGTGTTGGACCCCAGGGATGGGGTGCCTGATACGTGGTTCAGACCCCTCACTCCCCGGGGACGATCTCTGAGGCTGTGTAATCCCCCTCCTCTTTTGTGTCCCCTCCCAGGGGCACAGGTCCTGACCTGATTGCTTCTCCCCTCTTCCTGCCTGACTGTGTGGATCTTCCTCACAGCCTTGGTTGTATAAGTCATTCTGCCAGTCTCCAGTTTCTAGTGAGAATTGCTCCACATGTAGAGGTATTTCTGATGTGTTCATGGGGGGGAGGTGAGCTCCGCATCCTCCTACTCTGCCATCTTGATCTCCTCCTCTTAATTCACTTCTTTCTTTCTTCAGAATCCCATAGAGTTTGCAGAGAGAAGAAAACTACCTTTGTATGTGAAAAATCTACCTGAATGTACTCAACCTCACTCTGAGCACCTGCTAATTTTGAACTTAATGTTACTTTACACATCTAAGCGCTGCTGCCAGAATTGTTCAATACCAAATTGTCCATCTGGGTGGAGGATGGACTGGAGTGTTGTTTATACCATTTAAAAAAAAATTTAGGTTTTTATTTTTGGCTGCGTTGGGTCTTCACTGCTGCTTACGGGCTTTCTCTAGTTGCGGTGACAGGCTTCTCATTGCGGTGGCTTCTCGTTGCGGAGCACAGGCTTCAGTAGTTGTGGCACGCAGGCTCAGTGGTTGTGGCTCACGGGCTCTAGAGCGCAGGCTCAGTAGTTGTGGTGCATGGGCTTAGTTGCTCCGTGGCATGTGGGATCTTCCTGGACCAGGGATTGAACCCATGTCCCCTGCATTGGCAGGCTGATTCTTAACCACTGCACTACCAAGGAAGCCCTCTAACCATTTTTTAAAGGGCACTATCCTACTTCTTCCAGATTATAGACTCATTAGTTTACTGAACATTTTACCTAAACAATAATACCTGTCTTCATTCTGTAGCAAATTCAAATAATAGCATAAGATGGTAATTTTAAATAATATTCCTTGCCCTTTGAGTTATAAGCTGCATTATACAGGTTCAGCAAACCTCTTCAGCCAATGATGCTCATTTTGTGTGCTACAATTCATGTGGCGAAGTTTTATGTACCTTTCTTAGCATCCATTGGTTTGACACAGATCCACAGTAGCTGGTATGCTAACAGTGCAAATTTTTCTCTTTTTAGGTCCCCAAACCAGCCATGACTAGGTTTGCTGAGCAAGTTATAAGAAGACAGGTAAAGAAACATCACTGTTATTGGACCACGCTTTTTCTCTGTGGCAAAATAGCACTGAGGCAACCACTGGGACCTTCTGGAAACAGGTACTTTTGACTGTTTTTTATGGCATGTCTATTCCAGTGGAGTGCCAGCTCCTTTCATGTGGTGTTTTTGGGTGTTGATATTGTGTCTAGGGTCCCTGAGGAAGTCAGTCACTTAATATTTTAAAAATATGCCTTTACAGTCTCCACTCTTCATATGCATTAAACATTTTACTCATTCTTGGTAGTGCACATCCTAAGCAGCTAATTCTAGGAAGTATTGCATCAGCTTAAAGGAAACACTCTCGTATGATCAAAGCTCATTACTTGAAATTTTAGTTCATGCCAATATACAATGGAAACTGTCACTTGAAAACCAGTTGTTTATGCCTATTTGGCCTAGTAATAGACCTCTTGAAACTTAGAACACTAGAAAGCATTACATAGTTCTAGGTTGGGACATTCTGGCTCTGAGGGTAGTTTCTAGTACCACCCACCCTGGCACACCACTTATACTTAAACCCAACCTGCCCCTTAATGTCCTGGTGAGAGTATGAAGTGGGCTAGGATTTCCTAACAAATTAGACAATAAATGTGTGCAGCAGAAAAATGGGGATATATTTGAGTTCCTTTAATTGTATCGTAACTGGCTAAAGCCACTTTTGGATGAGCTAGAAGCATGCTCTCTGCTATATGAATGGATAAATATTTTAAACTGATCATATGATTGTACTGTCACAAACTTAATGGGCCTCACTAAGTGACAGCTTCTCTTATCAAATACACCTCTAAGGCAAAAGAAGACCTAAGATTATTTACTATCAAATGCAAATGCTAACTTTGGGCAGAAGTCCTCCAATGTTAATTAGCTCATGTTCACCATCTCTGTAATTTAATTACTTAACTGTAGATTCTGCTTACCAATTTAACTTGGAGGGTTCACCAGGAAGGTATATTGCTCAACACAAAATAGACCACAGGTGCACTGTTGAGATGAGTGAAAATCCTGATATAAACATTTCCCATGCTAGGATCCTATATGGGACTAGATTTGTTTTTTGAGAGAATTCTTGGCTCTTCCCCTAAAGACTGCTACTTCACCCTACTCCCACATGAAGAAGAGGCATGAAGATAGACCATATTTACCAGCATGTGTGTAACAACACATAGGGAAATTTATAACTTTACACGGGTAATTATTTGGAAAAAGAAATTAAGTTTTCATCACACACGATTTGTAGGTGTCTCTAAAAGTTGTCTTATATACAGAAAACCATTCTGTTCATACAAGAACAATATATTGGGGCTTCCCTGGTGGCGCAGTGGTTGAGAGTCCGCCTGCTGATGTAGGGGACACGGGTTCGTGCCCCGGTCCGGGAAGATCCCACATGGCCCGGAGCGGCTGGGCCCGTGAGCCATGGCCGCTGAGCCTGTGCGTCCAGAGCCTGTGCTCCGCAACGGGAGAGGCCACAACAGTGAGAGGCCCGCGTGCCGCAAAAAAAAAAAAAAAAAAAAAAAAAGAGATAATGATAACTTCCTTCTATTTTCGATCTTTGCAAGTTGACCACAGTAGAGACACATGGGATATGGGACAGTTTTTGTATATATTTAGGTATGAGATGTGAGTGCCTTGATTTTACGAAGAAATGTAAACCCTCCTGTTTGTCACAGCATGTGAAGCTGTCCAAATATCTATGTTAGCGAAGTTTAGGTCTTTGCCAGTGAGCACCATCACAATGTGTCAGGTTTAATCAAAAGCCTGATTGATTAGGAGAAACAGTCACAGAGCATTGCCTAAAGGAAACGTAGCCCACTCATTCCACTCAGTTTTAAATGTGTTTTATCTTTCTAGACCACAAGTAAGAGCAACTGCTTGGATCACACTCTCAGCTCCTGGCTGACCAGCATTTCCTATCATATACCCTACACATCTGGGCCCCCGCAGAAAGTACTAGAAAGGGTAAGTAAGTGTTCAAAACTTGTGATATATGTATCAATGCTTTGAGAGTTTTTAAGTTTCTGAATACATAACTCGAACTTCCAAGGAGGATTTCATCTCAGGCTTTAGAACTAGGAAAAATCGTGTTTCTCCTTGAGAGAAAAAACAAGTGTTCCTCTTCACTGTTGCTGTGTTGGAAGCTCTAATCCCAATCTGTGTGCTGCTCTAGCAATGGTGTAGGACCTCATCATGAACTTCTTTGTCCTAACTTCATACTTGCATTCATCTTGTTAGCCAAATCTTACTGACCCTTCATCCTAATTTGTTTATGTATTTGAAAGTCTGTATCTTGGTATATAAATATATGTAAGCTCCCTCAGATACCATTAGGAAAGATATGGGAATACGGGCGTAAAGAAAATATAGCATTATTCTTTACTATATTGCAAAAGAGAGCGCTACAGTTCCTCATGTACATTTTATTCTGAGAAGAATATGAGGGTCTTTTCTTATACTGTTTTTGGCCACAAGTTGTGCAGTGGATGTCAGGAAGCCAGGGCCCTAGGAGGCCAGCTCTGCAGGAAGCTCTGAAAGGCCCTGGACAAGTCCTATAACCACTCCTGCCTTAGCAGTTGGAAGGAATTCTTCTCACTTGTCCCCTGCAGCCCTGTGGTTTTTGACTTAAAGACAGACTGTCTACATGGAGTGTGAATGTTTGTCTTTCATTCTTTTATCAAGCAATTGTCATACCTGATTTTCTGTGACTGGACGGATGCCTGATGGATGCCTTAGTCTTTCTCCGGGGCACTTTTCACCAGTTAATTCTCACTAGGCATTTTATGAAAGCACTAAATATCACTGCAGCAATGCAGACACTGCCTAGAGGAGGAATGAAACAATGTGACACTACCTCTTTGTGCAATAATACACTTTTTTATTTTCCTTTTACCTTTGCAGTCATCTTTGAGTAATTGTTGTGTAAACAATAGAATGGAATGAAATTACATTAAATTGTATGCAAATGGCTCTAGAACACCTTAACAATTATGACAAGGCAATTATAAATAACTTTTTTTGTCCTTAGTAATATATATTTGCTTTTTAAAGTACATTAAAGAGCTGCCGTATCTAGGGTTAGCTAGGAAAGAGCAAATGCTACCATCTGGGAGCCACCTCCCTGAAAGTTTAGACTCCAATTTTGAAAATCCTAAGGTTTACTATTCCATAATGTACAGTCAAGCAGAGGGCTATTTGGGTTGAAAGTATTTATTCTTGAAACTTAACAGCGTTTTACCTTTTGGTCATTGCACAAAACCCTTTCTATTATTTTTCACTCCATCTGGGTATTCTGCAGAATTTCAAGTAAAACACGGATTCTGGTATATGTTCAAGTTTATCACCTTTGGAACGACAGATCCTATCACTTCAGGAGACGTGAAATCAGAGGTGGGTACACAATTAGCAATCTAATAGAATGGCAACGTTTTATAGAGCATCCTAAACGTCCCAGTGAAGCAAAACTTACATATGCCACTTTATGTAGAGGAAATTTTAGATCTGAGACTATTCCAGAGTAAAGCAGCCTCAGGCACATTCTTCATGTGAACTTTTTTTGTTTTTTGTTTTTTGTTTTTGCAAGGCACCTCCCTCTCCCAAGAGACAATCAGCTTGTGGACTGGTTTTCAGGCAAACCAAAAAGAGTAAGCATCCTAGTTCCTAATTCAGTCATTTCAAAAATCACAAGTTATAAATACTCCAAAGAGAGACCTGAAACTTTTTGTTTAAATAACAAGAGAGTAACTGCAAGAAGCATATATAATCAAAAACGTTTTTCTCTTTCTTCTAGCTAAGGTGTGTAATGCATAAATATATGAAAAATAAAATTCACAGTCAGTTTTAAAACTAGAATTCAAGTTCGGCTAATAAATCTTAATTTTATATTAATTTCTAAATACAACAGAAGAGGCAGTATTGTCAGATGTACAATAATGTATTATAACAGAAAGGAAGGACAACCATGAGAGAAGAAATAGGCTTCTGATAGAAAAAATTCCTTTCGTTGCCAATAAATAGGACCACCTGAGTGTGTTTCAGATTCTTTTCACGTAAGGGAGATCCGAATTGACTGCTGAGGGTATTAAATAGCTTTTGGAAAAATGAGCAACAGTCGTGCAGCTGTGGTGTTTGCTTGTTCTCGTACTGTGGGTTGCTACAGAATAAAGCAGAACTCAGTGTTGTTAAGTTTAAAAAAATTCTTTTTTATCCCCTTATGTTGAAGCCGGCCTCTTCACAATCCTCTGATTTTGCTAGGGGGTGGGAGGAAGTGGCAGGGGAGGGAAAGGTTGGGGGGAGGGCACGGCGAGGGGGAGGCATGGCAGATCAGGGCGACATCAAGGGACAGACATCAGCTGACACTCAACTGAGCAAACCCAATCAGCTTCACTTCGTCGGGAATCTCCGACCCATCACAGCCAGAAGCCTGAAAAGGGAAAAAGAAACGCTCAGTGCTGGTTGGTTGCTACTGGTTTTTTACAGACTTGTTCGTGTGACGGCAGATCCAGGCACCGTCTTCATGGGGCCAGGTGTCCCATCTCTTCCAGGAGACATCCTAAGAATCGCTTTCTTCAGTGACTACTGGGCGCTAACTACCCTGAGAAATCTGGACCTCCAGTACAGAAGGGATTTGTTACCCGTGAAACCACCACCACTGGAACCACTGATGAACCACAGGACTGCGCAGAAGGTGCATACACAATCTCAACAACTAAGTAAAATGCTTTTAAATATGCGTAATTTTTACACGGAAAGGTACCATAACAAGTTTTTCCATAAACAATTTATAATAATCTAGGACATATTATTTATTACCAAGTTATAGAGTGCCAAATACTTTAATCATTGCAAAATCCAAAGAAACTGCAAATAAGCCATTGCCCATCAAAGCTTTCACTGGCCCTAATTCAGCTTATTCTCCTCTTTTTGACCTCCCTCTCCTACACACGCACACAGAGTACTCAGATCACCATTCTAAGTTGCCTCTTCACTCTGTAGTACAAAAATCACAACTGGACATTGTGTAAGTCCTACGAGTGGGGGGAAGGAAGTTTGAATGCCTGGGAATGGGCAATTAATTACCAAAGGGCCACACAAACCTTTTCTTGGCCTAATGCCTGCTAAATTATTGTTGAAACAATTCGTTTCCCAGGGTACGAAGCCCTTTCCAAAATCATCACGGTGAAGCTGCTTAGCATTGCTCCAAAAAAACGTACAGAAACCAGCCCTTTGCCAACCCCAGCATTTCCCTTTAAAATAAGCAGCTAATTAGAACATATAACTTAATATTTTAAAATAATTATTCTTAAAATAGTGTGAGCAGTTATGCTTAATAAGAAAATCCATAGCCTGAAGAGTAGGAATATTAACAAACTTTGTGTCTGTCTAACGATGTCTCCAGTTTCACTTGACAGATAAGATATTCAGTAAAATACCATTTCCAATTTCCATTGTTTGCATTGCCAGGGGCAGAAAGGTCAGAAGCGCTTCTTTCCTTATCACTGAACAAAGCAGGCATACTGATCCTGTAATGCTTACCATACCACCCCACCAATTTTCTCCTTCTACTACCTCTGTTTCTTGATCTATCCTCCCTTCCCTAAACCTATCCTATCCTTCCCTAAACCTTCCCTTCTCTCCTTGTCGCTATTGCTAACAGCGTCATTTACTCAGCCCACTGATGCGGGCAGAGACAATCTGTGTAGACAACTGACAAACATCTGAGGTCAAGCTATTGCTGCTGCCGTTGACAAAGGTCAGACTAGCAAGTGTGAAGCAAGTCAGTGCATTTGAAAGCTACATCAGAAATTTGTAAATGTGAATAGCAGGAGGTTAAAATGGCTAGAAATAAAAACGTCAAAATCCTTCCAGTGAAGAGTAATAGAAGTGAGAATGTGTAGTCAGTCAAACCAGTGATTATGTGGGTGCACGGCCTAGGGGGCCCGCGCCCCGTCCTATGTTGTTTCCTGGCAAAGAGGCGCAGGCCAGGGGGTTTGGCTTTGCTTCAAGGCCCTCAGCCCTCCCTCCTCCAACTATCTTGCTAGCCCTCTCTTAAGGCCAAGTCCTTGCCTCTTGGCGGCTTGCAAAATGCTCACGAGGGCAACATGCATCTAGAGAAAAGTGACCAGAAACCCTTAACGCAGCAGTTCTCAAACTTTATCAAGGACTCCAAACAGTTCTGTCTCTGTGGGTTACATTTATTGTACCGACTTAGAGATGGTAAAAAAATTATTTTTATAAACAAATGGGACAGAGCCAAACTTACTTACAAGCTTTTGCACAGCAAAGGAAACCATAAACAAAGCGAAAAGACAATCTACAGAATGGGAGAAAATATTCGCAAACAAACAATGCCACCGACAAGGGCTTAATTTCCAAACTGTACAAACAGCTCATACAACTCAACAACAGAGAAACAAACAACCCAATCAAAAAATGGGCAGAAGACCTAAACTGACATTTCTCCAAAGAAGACATACAGATGGCCAACAGGCACACGAAAAGATGCGCAATCGCTAATTATTAGAGAGATGCAAATCAAAACTGCAATGAGGCACCACCTCACACCAGTCAGAATGGCCATCGTTAAAAAGTCTAAAAATAACAAATGCTGGAGAGGGTGTGGAGAAGAGGGAACCCTCCTACACTGTTGGTGGGAATGTAAGTTGGTGCAGCCAGTATGGATGTTCCTCAGAAAACTAGAGTTACCATATGATCCAGCAGTCTCACTCCTGGGCATATATCCAGACGAAACTAATCCAAAAAAGATACATGCACGCCTATGTTCATAGCACTATTCACAACAGCCAAGACATGGAAACCACCTAAATGTCCATCAACAGAATGGATAAAGAAGGTGTGGTACAATATATACAATGAAATACTCAGCCATAAAAAAGAATGACATAATGCCATTTGCAGCAACATGGACGGACCTAGAGATGATCGTATTAAGTAAGTAAATTAGAAGGAGAAAGACAAATACCATATGGTGTCATTTACGTGGAATCTAAAATATGACACAAATGAACCTATCTGCGAAACAGAAACAAACCCATGGACATGGAGAACAGACTGGTGGTTGCCGAGGGGGTTGGGGGAAGGATGGAGTGGGAGGCTGGGGTTAAAGTTATTATAGATATAAATGGAGAAACAACAAGGTCCTACCGTATAGCACAGGGAACTATTATATTTAGTATCCTATGATAAAACCATAATGGAAAAAGAATATTAAAAAAAAGAATGTATCACTTTGCTGTATAGCAGAAATTAACACAAAGTTGTAAATCAACTATATTTCAATAAAAAATATTTTTAGTAATGTTCAAGTACTAAATATATTTTAAAACATAAAACATGTTTATGTAGATTATCTGGTACTGACCATCTTAGAAAATAGTTATTTCTAAAGTATTCATTTACTGATTCACTAAACATTATAGAAATAAACCCACTGTGTGCTAATAGAATCTTCATGAAAAATAAATAATCATAGTTTCCTAAAACAAAAATATGAGAAGAGTGGCACTACTTTTTCCATTTTTGCAAATCTTTAATGTTTTGCTTAATAGAAGATGGCTGGCTTCTTACACCTGCATCTGCATTCACTCTATTGCTCTGTTTTCCTTAAAGTGTATAAAGAAAATCCAGTCTTTCACAAAATAGGTAGTTGGAAAAGGGAAGAGTATCTTAATCGCCTTTCCAGATAATTGTGGATATCATTTGTTACTATGCCGAAACTTGCCAAGTGGTATTTTCTTTTTTCTTTTTCTTTTTTTCCAGATTCAGGTTCCTTTTTATTCAGGAGCACGTCTTTTCATAACGCCAATGGTGAGCATTGTCAAGATCCATTCATTCATCAGGGGCTGCAAAATGATGATATTCTATCATTCCTTCCTTATTTGCTAGCTGAATGCTTCTACAAAAAGAAACTTCTCCTCATCAACTATTTTGGTTACCCTTAATGGCAGTGTCCATATATACTCCAGTTGCTGAGGCCTCCATGGGCTGCAAGCCGTGCAGACAGTCGCCCTCACTGCGTCGTGGAGGTGGGATGGGGGAGGGAGGTTCGCTGCTGCTTCAAGGCCCGGGCCCAGCCAGTGGGTGGCCGTTGAGAGGACGCCGGGGGACACAGCCCTGAGCCTGTCCCCGGGCCCCTCAGCTCCCCTGCTGGCCCCGAGGCAGGAGGAACTGGAGGGCCCAGGGAAGAAGGCCGGATCTTCCTCTCAACTGCACTCTCTGCCATGGGGACCACTGCGAGGCTGACTGCCAAGTGGTTTTTTCTTAAAGCTTAGTTGCAATGTAGAATGTGAAACCATCACATTCAACTTTTCATAACTCTATTATAGTAAACAGTGGTCTATTTCACCTTTGAATGGATCTGTTACCCGTGTATGATATTTTAGCATCACTGAGCTATGCAAACCTTCCAAATGTTGACATTAAACAATATCAACAAATCATATTTATTAATATTACCCATCCCCAATCTCATCAGAAATGCCTTTAAGTACTGGGGGTCGGGCGGGCGGGGGGGTGTTTCTCTCAAGCTTACCATGGCAGATACAAGTTTTCTAAAATCCTGTTTTTGCTTGAAATCTGAAGTTTCTTATCGACAACAAATATTGTCAGTTGTTTTCCTTAAAGTGTCAGGCTTACTTGGTTCATTTCGAAAAACAAGTCTGCCAAATCCCTAGTCTGAATAGCCAGTGTTTGTCAGTTGTTCTTCCAAGTAGAAGTGATATTCCATGAAAAAAAAATATGGCTAGTTCGGCTCACAGCTCAAACAACTCACCAGTGCTTTTCCTGGAGACAACCATCATACTTCAGTACTGAAGAAAAGATGTGTTCTCAAGTGGGGACTTGAGCCAGTTCCACTTATTTCTTAAAATTTTATTTACTTGCTGAGTGATGGAATGAGTGCTTTGAAGACGATGCCTACTACTACGGTTTGATGTTCCTGCCTTGATGTGTGCCAACATCAGTAGCTTTAACCACAATGGCTTTTACACCAAATGTCAACACAATGGAAAAGGCCAAGTAACACCTTAGTATTGTCATGAAAAGTTTTGACACTCAGGGTCCCTTAAAATGGTTTCAAGGAATCCCGGAAGTTCAGTACCCTCACTTTGAGAACTCCGCTTCAAAGGAAAATGTATCCGTTATCAGGACTGTAGCATGATAGTGTAACACCACTGCTCTCACTCAAGTGTCTGTACTGATTCCTGAAAGCCCCCACTTCCCCATCCCTCCTGACACACCAGCAGGTGTGGCCCACATCCTGCGGAGGAGTTGAAGATGCGGTTGTCCAGCATCGATCATAAGGATTCCTCACCACCTGGAGAGTTTCTGACCTCCTCAGGTGATTCAAAGGTTCGGCAGTTTGAGAACCTCTGTTCTACCCTAGTGTGCCACAAAGTGTGAACCTCCCTTTCCTTTAGAACGGGGGTTCCCAAACTTCAGCATCAGAATCACGTGGAGAGCGTGTTAACACATGGATTCCTGTGCCCCATTCCCCCAACATTCTGATTCCTTAGGCCTGGGATGGGGCCCCAGAATTCACATTTTTATCAAGTTTCCAGGTGAAGCTGACACTGTCCATCTGGGGACCACACTTTGCAGAACCACTGTTTCACACTGAACAGGAGACAGCTGCTATGCTACATGGACCTTCTTGAACTGACAGTTTCAGCAGGGGGAGTAAGTTTAATACTCTCAGCTAGTTTTTATATCATTTCAGTCCTGGCTTTACCTGTACTTTGGGGAACGTTGCCTTAGTTGTGCAGCCTCGGGAAATAAGGCTCTTTAGTCATTAATTACCAATGCTTATAAAATTGCTATCTGCTGCTCACCGTCAGTAATTACTAGAGAAATGCAAATCAAAACTATAATACAATGAGGTAACACCTCACACCAGTCAGAATGGCCATCACTAAAAAGTCTACAAATAACAAATGCTGGAGAGGGTGTGGAGAAAAGGGAACCCTCTTGCACTGCTGGTGGGAATGTAAGTTGGTATAGACGCTATGGAGAACAGTATGGGGATCCTCAGAAAACTAAAAATAGAGCTACCATAGGATCTAGCAACCCCACTCCTGGGCACATATCTGGACAAAACTCTAATCCAAAAAGACACATGCACCCCTGTGTTCATAGCACCGCTATTCACAAGAGCCAAGACACGGTAACAACCTAAAATATTCATCGACAGATGAACGGATAAAGAAGACGTGGTACATATATACAACGGAATACTACTCAGCCATAAAAAAGAATGAAACAATGCCATTTGCAGCAACATGGATGCAACTAGAGATGATCATACTAAGTGAAGTCAGAAAAAGAAAGACAAATACCATACGATATGACTTATATGTGGAATCTAAAATATGACACAAATGAACCTCCCTACAAAACAGACACAGAATCACGGACGTAGAGAATTGTCTGGTGGTTGCCAACAGGGAAGGGGTTGGGGGAGGGATGGAGTGGGAGGTGAGGGTTAGCAGATGTAAGCTTTTATATATAGAGTGGATAAACAACAACGTCCTACTCTAATAGCACAGGGAACTATATCCAATATCCTATGATAAGCCATAATGGAAAAGAATATTAAAAAAGAATGTATATATGTGTATAACTGAATCATTCTGCTGTACAGCAGACATTAACACAACTTTGGAAATCAGCAGTTTTTTAAATTGAAGTATAGTTATCTGCAGTCTACGTGATTAAACTTCAGAAACTAAAATCTATACGGCTCATGTAAATGTGTACCAACTGGATGTTAATTACACGCACAGTTGACCCTTGAACAATGCAGGGGTTGGGGGTTCCAACCCTCCAAGCAGTCGAAAATCCAAATGTAACTGATATTTGGCCCTCCTTAAACACGGTTCCTCTGCATCTGCGAATTCAACGAATCACAGGTTGTTAGTACTGTTGTAGGTGTTTACTGAAAAAAGTTCGTGTCTAACTGGATTTGTGCAGTTCAAACCCATGCTGTTCAGGGGTCAACTGTACTTACAATTTGTGTTGTTTCTTCAGGAACAAATTAAATATTTTACATTTTCACTAACACGATTTTAAAAATCCCACACTGAAAGCAGCCAAGACTTACCTACTTTATAAAACTGCAAGGTAGCATGACTTAAAAAAATTTATGAAGACTTGCCTTGAGGCTTACAACGATAAAACCATACTGATATGTCAAACTCAAAGCACATACTACTTGAGCTGAAATGCCGCCTATGCCTGAACCACTTTGTTGAAAGTGGTAAGAAGGTTTACTGATCTCCCGGCTCCCAGCCACGTCAACAACGGAAATCATACTTCACTTATTATCTTACCTGTCAAAGGAAGCTAAAGATCTCATTGGGTGGAGAAAAAAAAGTACATGTACTGCTTTAAATAACCAATATCCTTGCCCCTCAGGCCACTGTCCTTCTTATATAAGCAGATATATAAGATAAGAGACACCTTTTCAAGCCTGAGGCCTTTTCAAGCCTTTTCAAGCCTACATTGTGGTGGGAGCTGGGAGAGGAAAGAGATTGGAGAAGGAGTCATCTACCAATAGAATGCTTCCCAGCCTCCTAAACACTGGAATCATCAGGGGCGCCTTCCAAGTTCCCAGAGCCCAGACTCCACGAAGAACAATTAAATTAGGCTACGTGGAACGGGACGCAGGCATTCGTAATTTTTTAAAGTGTCTCCACCATTCCTTGAGTGAAACCACTGTGCAGCCAGGTGAAGAACCACAATACTAACTACTACTCTTTAGATAATTTTCAGGCCCCGTACATTCTCCTTTAGAAAGCAAAGAAAGCGCTGAGATTAAAATGATAAACAGCTGAGAGATGAAAGGGCTATAAGCAGTAGCCGCTTAGGAGGAAAAATGTTTCCGAAACACTTTGATCTTAGTCTTCAATAAAATAACCAAATTGGATCTCTGTGGTTTTACCAGGATGTTATTAGTGTCCTACAGAAGATTAAGGCAAGGAGCACTTCAAATGAGCTCCTTCAAATGGGTCTCAGACTGGCTGGCAACCGACAGCCACAAAGCAACCCTCTCAGGTTTTAACTAGGGATGGATGGAGAGTTAACTGACAGAAACAGAACGTCTCTCCTGAGTTTGGCTTTATTTAACACCTTTAACTGTCTTTGGGGGAAAAGCCATCAATTTCCATTTACTGAGAATGCCACACATTCCAATCCATTCTCAAGCTATAAGGGGAAAGAAAAACTTGCACGGCTTCTCCTGCAGGTCTCCTGCGCCAGACAGGCCAACATTACTCACTCTGCTTAAGGTAGAAAGGAGATCTGGTCTCAACCAGTGTAAGTGTGTCTAGTCATCCAAAAGGTGAATCCACAAACAGAAACCTGTAAAACCATAAGGCTGCAAGGTCCCGCCTGTAAGACTGAATAGTTGTTGAGCACTGGGCCGTGATGCTAGATCAGAGTTGAATTCCCAGCTTCTGCACTGCTTGATCCTGGGCAAGTTAACCTCACAGAGCCTCTGATTCCCAAGACATAAAATGGACCCAATGACATCACCACCTTGGAGGCTCGTGAGGACTAAAATAACAGAGCTGAAGTAGGTAAAACACCTCACGCAATGGCCCGCAAACGGTGGATGCACGTGAAATAGCAGTGATTCTTGTTATTTCTGCAGGCAAGGCCAAGGCATTTTGAGAGAAATTTTCCTAAATGAGGTTTGTGTTCTGATATATTTTATTAATTATGATCAAGTCCCTACTACGTGCAGGGAATCCAACAGAAGTCCCTGCCTGCCTGGAGCCTCTGAACTTATTAGAGACACAAACAAGATTCTACACAATTTCAATATAATATAACCTTTCGGGGAGAGAATACAGGAGGAGCACCGAGGCCAAGATCGGATGCCAGAAAAAAGCTTGTTGGAGAAGTGAAATTAAGGCAGAAAACTGGAACGTGTCTAGGTGTTGGTGACACAGCGAGCAGGCCTGGAGAAGTTGGGAGAGAAGGGTATTTTAGGGAAGAGTACATACAAAGGGTCAGCTGATGAAAATAGGAGGAGAGAGGACTAGGGGAAGAAGTGAATGGGGGGATAAAGAAAGGTGGAGCAGGACCTAAAAGGAAGTCTGATCGGGGAGGACTTCCTTTAGCCATGATCAGGGTTTGAGTTTCAGAAGAGGACAGTGGAGAGCCAGTCGAGTATTTGGGGCATTTTGGAATTAAGGAAGAATTACGCGGGCTAGAGCCCCAGTGTAGTAAACAGAGCTGGAGGCTGGCAAGTTGCAGGCAGGAAGCTCAGTTTGGGAAGATAAGAGGATCCCGCTAGGGGGCTGAGAATGGGGATGAGAAGAACGGACTCAAGAGAGCGAATCCAGGGAACTAGTTTCACAGGGACAGTATAGTGGGTGTTTCTACAAGACCTTCAGTACTATGAAAGGCCTGGGGTTGCTACTCCTATTTTATAGGTAGGCGAGTTTAGAGACAATGGAATAAGCCAGCATAAAAGTTTCAATCTCTTATCTCTAGGTTTACATGTTCAAAATTGGGAAAATGTTCAGGAGGTGGTATGTTGTAACTTCTTTTTTTGCAGTAGAAAAAAACCGAAGAAACATTACTACTGGCTTGAAATGCAGACACAGGGTGTCATCTTTCTCATCCATATATCCTCATACAAGGGAAACATGTTTGTGAAGATGCAGGTGAATTAGAAACATAATAGAGGTGGCGGAGGAGCCCCAAGCTAGAAGATGAACTTTTCAGTTTGTTAATTTCTCACTCTTTGTCTGACTAAAATGTTCTTTTGTTATCAAAACAAAATGAAAAAAAAAAAAAAACAACAAAATGAATTTCTTCAGCTAAACTCCTTCTGTGAAAATCTTTGTGTTTTTCTTTTATCACTCAGCCTGGCCCTCTGAATTTAGCTGAGGAGCAAGACCCAGAAAGTTAATTGGCACCAGGTTAACATTTGCTGTAACGAATCATTTAGCATTTTCTGGCCATGCACATTTTCCATTAAATTTTCACGAGAAATAAAACAGACAGACCATCAACGTATGTTGTGCAAAACAAAGTGTTGGTCATCTAGATCTTAAATTGCTTGCAGCATTCAAGACTGGCCCTTGATAAGAAGAATTTATAATTTAAAAAATGAGTCATTTAACATCCTGCTTGCAAAAACCTTCAGGAAAATCGTCACTTTTGACTACTTGGACTTCTCTCCATTTCTGGCCATGATCACAATCTCTTTAGTTTCACAAGGACCTCAGAATGCTCAGTATCTGTATCTCTGTGGCTACTGTAGTTCTTAAATTTAAAATCTGCTAGCGCAGAAAAACTGCTGGAATATCTCCTCTCCACAAGAATCTGTTACTGTGATTTGAAATGTGGAGTTAAAATGTTATGTCATTGCTCACTAGCCTTCAGAGGGCTGTTCTACAATCGCTTCCAATTACGTAAACCATTTCTACAACAATCGGCCTCAATTTTTAAACGTTAGAACCACTTGGCTTTTGCTTCAGGAAAGCTTTATTAAGAGTGCTGCTTCAAACTCAGTTTAATTTTGTCTTTATGGTCAAGTTGCCATACAAACTGGAAGCAAAAGGGTACAGACTTCAAGACTTCTCAAATGGCTACTCTTATTGAAGATGTGATGATAAAAGAACAAGCTATGCTCATGGAAGAGGAACTTTCCAGTCATGATCAGAAACTGTTCCCAAGCCATAAAAAAGAACAAAATAATGCCATTTGCAGCAACGTGGATGGACCTAGAGATTGTCATACTGAGTGATGTAAGTCAGACAGAGAAAGACAAATATCGTATGATACCGCTTATATGTGGAATCCAAAAATAAAAAAAGGGTACAAATGAACTTATTTACAAAACAGAGTCACAGATGTAGAAAACAAACTTATGGTTACCAGGGGGGGAAAGGGAGGGGAGGGATAAATTGCGAGATTGGGATTGACATATACACACTACTATATATAAAATAGATAACTGATAAGGACCCAATCTGTAGCACAGGGAACTCTACTCAATAACCTGTAATGACCTATATGGGGAAAGAATAAAAAAAAAGTAGATATATGTATATGTATAACTGATTCACTTTGCTGTATACCTGAAACTAACACAACACTGTAGATCAACTATATTCCAATTAAAAAACAAAACGAAACAAAAAACCCCAGAAAATCTTCCCAAATGTTGACCAGGTAAATGACGAATGCAAAAACGGATGCCCACCCCCAAAACCAACAGCAGAATTACGGGACAGGTTAATAATGATATTATTCCTTATTGGCACAGCATGGCGAAATATTTACCTTCGTTCCATAACTTTCCACTTACCAACTTAAATGTCAACGTTTTTAAAGCTTTGGGATCATCTACAATCTTCTGTAAATTAGCAGCCACTGTAAAATACAAACATGGAGAAAAAGCATCCAAATTATTTCCAATAACTGGATTTTCACATCAATGATTCAGAAAATCTGACTAATGATGCAATAACCTGCAAAATCATCTCTTTCACAGACATTACAAAGTCCACACAAATGACCAAACTACTCTCATAAAGACGTTTTCTATCACAACCTACACCTTCAGCACATCTGAATTAATCACTATACACTGACCCCACGTTTTCTACAATAAAATGAGAAATTACTTTCTAGTGGAAAGTAGAAATGATAGTAGTCCCCCATTGTTTCCACCACCTGGTTTTTCTCAACACTCATTATTAAGAGATCTGTTAGCCAGGAGAGGGCAGTACAAAACAGAGGAGGGGTATCGCAACGACCCATTTCTCTGGAAAATAATAGGTCAGCATTTCGAACTCCTGTCCCTATAAATTCACTCAATTCTCTGCACCCATTTTTATCAAAGCAACAAAATACAGTGGATAACCTCTACGACTCAGGCATGTGTTTTAGTGCTTTCAGGGCACGATGATCTGTCAGAGCAGTGAAGTACCACCTTGAGCAACACAGGAACTGGCTGAACAGGGTCAAGCACTAGAGGCTGTCCGTTTGGAGCTCAACAGTGCAGCCATGATTTTAGTATTGGCCAGATTCATCAGAGACCCCATCCTGCTCTGTGTGGCGCCGTGACGTATTTGAGGCTCTCACAGAGAAGTCAGCCTTTCTTGCTTTGGGTACTGTTTATGAACAGAATCCTCAACAGGCGATGCCGATGGAAATTTAACACCTTCCTCTTTCCACGACCAAACCTGAACGTCAGGTAAGTACTACTGGTCAAAGAAAGTGAAGTTACTATTGAAGAAATTAGGAGAGAGGTCCTCTTCATCATTTTTATTTTTCATGAGGAAAACCCCCTGCTGCTTCAGTAATGAGGCATCTGAAAAGTTATCTGAATATTTTAAGGAAAAAGAAAACCAATTTAGGAGAAAATAGTAAACATATAAATATTTTGAGAAGAGTGTTTCAAGTAGCAAGTTTGTAAGTAGGAAGAAATCTGTGCCAATTTTATTTTTCTCTAAGGTTGACTGAAAACAACCTAGACACGAGAATTTCTCGGCAGATTAGTTTCATTTAATCCATCTGCTGTGGAGGGAAAAAAATTATATATTCAATATGGCCTGTTTCTCTTTTTGTAAATTTTTAAAATTTATTTTATTTATTTTATCTTTGGCTGCCTTGGGTCTGTTGCTGCATGCGGGCTTTCTCTAGTTGCAGCTAGCGGGGGCTACTCTTCACTGCAGCGCACGGGCTTCTCATTGCAGTCTCTTTTCTTGTTGCAGAGCACGGGCTCTAGGCGCGCGGGCTTCAGTAGCTGTGGCACACGGGCTTAGTTGCTCTGCAACAATGTGGGATCTTCCCAGACCAGGGCTCAAACCCGTGTCCCCTGCATTGGCAGGCAGACTCTTAGCCACTGTGCCACCAGGGGAAGCCCTGGCCTGTTTCTCTTCATAAACCACAATTACAAGCACCATTTTATCTTCATCTGTTGCCCTCTTAATACTTCCAATCTTAGTAACAAAGTTTCATTTTTGTTAACACCCGTCTCCCCCACTCATCTTTTTCTCTCCCTCGTTTTTGCCCACGCAGCAAACTTACACACATCATGTACAGACCCTGGGCCACCAACCTCAATCTTCTTCTGGCCTCCTCCACAGTTTCCTGAACTTATCTCAGATACTAAAATCATCTAGTAGTCTACACAAGAAACATTGGCTCATGGAGTGAAAAGCTCTGCTGTAAAATCCTGCCCACTAGAGCCAGTACTGATGGTGTCAGGGCATTCTGACTATATGAAAATTGCAGCAACTGAGCAGAGTCACCCTTTTCTTAAAGCATGAAAGTGTTCTAATAGTTCCTTGGATTTGGGCTGATTTCACGAGTGGCCGTAAAGTCTTCACATGAATTTCAGTTCTTTCATTAGAGTCTCCCCGTAAATGTGGATGACTTACTGCCTTGTTCTGGTCATCTATTTCCAGTCTGCTCTCTAATGTTCCACACAAAGCAGAGCTGCGTCCTACACTAATTCACAACCCTCTCTCTGGTGGACACACATCTGTGGTAGGGCCAATTTCTAAGGAACATGGCTACAAGCAAGTTGTAGCCTGGAGGGCAACAATGACCTGCTGGCATCTTAAAGAGTCATCCCAGAAACCATGTCCCCAACTGTGAACCCTACACCTCGGGGGACATTAGAAATTCAAATTCTGTCTTCAGCTCAAAGCAAAAATAGCAAAACTGGCCACTTACCTGATTACTCATCCCAGGTGCTACGCTTATTTTCAATTTCGTTGATTCTAATTTGTTATAAAGTGCTACAAAATACCTTCATTTAACTGATGTCATAAAGTTCAGGGTGATGCTAACTTCTCTTCTAGTAGCAATGCTCATTAAAAAGATGGGTGTCACTGTTTCCTCCCTTCTCCTGACTGCACCCGGATTTCTAAAATAAAAACGCTCCTTACCCAGCACGTGAGCTGAGAAGGAAGGGCTGGGTAGGGCTGGCTGTTACTTTAGAGCTCCTCAAGTATATGCTTAATGTTTTAAGATACCCTAGTTTCCAAAAATAAATTATGGGGCTTCTGAACCCTGCTTACTCAGTGGCCATCAAGTCATTTCTGATCCCTCCTGGCTTTCCCAAATAAAACTCATTCCCCTTTATTCAACATAGTTTTGGAAGTTCTAGCCACAGCAATCAGAGAAGAAAAATAAAGGGAATCCAAACTGGAAAAGAAGAAGTAAAGCTGTCACTGTTTGCAGATGACATGATACTATACATAGGGAATCCTAAGGATGCTACCAGAAAACTACTAGAGCTAATCAATGAATCTGGTAAAGTTGCAGGATACAAAATTAATGCACAGAAATCGTTTGCATTCCTATACACTAATGACAAATAATCTGAAATTAAGAAAACACTCCCATTTACCACTGCAACAAAAAGAATAAAATATCTAGGACTAAACCTACCTAAGGAGACAAAAGACCTGTATGCAGAAAATTATAAGACACTGATGAAAGAAATTAAAGACGATAAAAATAGATGGAGAGATATACCACGTTCTTGGATTGGAAGAACCGACATTGTGAAAATGATTCTACTACCCAAAGCAATCTACAGATTCAATGCAGTCCCTATCAAACTACCACTGGCATTTTTTACACCTAGAACAAACAGTTTCACAATTTGTATGGAAACACAAAAGACCCCAAATAGCCAAAGCAATCTTGAGAACGAAAAATGGAGCTGGAGGAATCAGGCTCCCTGACTTCAGACTATACTACAAAGCTACAGTAATCAAGACAGTATGGTACTGGCACAAAAACAGAAAGATAGATCAATGGAACAGGACAGAAAGCCCAGAGATAAACCCACGCACATATATGGTCACCTTATCTTTGATAAAGGAGGCAAGAATATACAGTGGAGAAAAGACAGCCTCTTCAATAAGTGGTGCTGGGAAAACTGGACAGGTACATGTAAAAGGATGAAATTAGAACACTCCCTAACAGCATACACAAAAATAAGCTCAAAATGGATTAAAGACCTAAATGTAAGGCCAGACACTATCAAACTCTTAGAGGAAAACATAGGCAGAACACTGTGTGATATAAATCACAGCAAGATCCTTTTTGACCCACCTCCTAGAGAAATGGAAATAAAAACAAAAATAAACAAATGGGACCTAATGAAACTTCAAAGCTTTTGCACAGCAAAGGAAACCATAAACAAGACGAAAAGACAACCCTCAGAATGGGAGAAAATATTTGCAAATGACGCAACTGACAAAGGATTAATCTCCAAAATTTACAAGCAGCTCACGCAGCTCAATAACAAAAGAACAACCCAATCCAAAAATGGGCAGAAGACCTAAATAGACATTTCTCCAAAGAAGATATACAGATTGTCAACAAACACATGAAAGATGCTCAACATCATTAATCATTAGAGAAACGCAAATCAAAACTACAATGAGATACCATCTCACACCGGTCAGAATGGTCATCATCAAAAAATCTGTAAACAATAAATGCTGGAGAGGGTGTGGAGAAAAGGGAACACTCTTGCACTGTTGGTGGGAATGTGAATTGGTACAGCCACTATGGAGAACAGTACGGAGGTTCCTTAAAAAACTACAAATAGAACTACCATACAACCCAGCAATCCCACTACTCAGCATATACCCTGAGAAAACCATAATTCAAAAAGAGTCATGTACCAAAATGTTCATTGCAGCTCTGTTTACAATAGCCAGGACATGGAAGCAACTTGAGTGTCCATCATCGGATGGATAAAGAAAATGTGGCACATATATACAATGGAATATTACTCAGCCATAAAAAGAAATGAAACTGAGTTACTTGTAGTGAGGTGGATGGACCTGGAGTCTGTCACACAGAGTGAAGTAAGTCAGAAGGAGAAAATCAAATATCGTATGCTAACACATATATGTGGAATCTAAGAAAAAAAAATGTCATGAAGAGCCTAGGGGTAGGACAGGAATAAAGACACAGACCTACTAGAGCATGGACTTGAGGATATGGGGAGGGGAATGGGTAAGCTGTGACAAAGTGAGAGCGTGGCATGGACATATATACACTACCAAACGTAAAATAGATAGCTAGTGGGAAGCAGCCGCATGGCACAGGGAGATCAGCTAGGTGGTTTGTGACCACCTAGAGGGGTGGGATAGGGAGGGTGGGAGGGAGGGAGACGCAAGAGGGAAGAGATATGGGGACATATGTATATGTATAACTGATTCACTTTGTTGTAAAGCAGAAACTAACACACTGTTTTAAAGCAATTATACTCCAATAAAGATGTTAAAAAAAAAAAAACTCATCCCCCTAGTTTCTGATGCAGGCTCTGTGTTATTCCTTGAACTTGTCCCTTCCGTGCTCCACAGCCCACTGTCTTTGGTCTCGGTGCTTTCTCTGTCTCTTGACCACACGGGACACAGGTGACACTCACTAAGGCCCCAGGGATTGTGGCCCTCTTGCCCTACAACTGGGAGTACATGATACCTTTGTGTGAGCCATCTATTTCTTGCTTTTTTTTTTTTTTTTTCGGTACGCGGGCCTCTCACTGTTGTGGCCTCTCCCTTTGCGGAGCACAGGCTCCGGACGCGCAGGCTCAGCGGCCATGGCTCACGGGCCCAGCCGCTCCGCGGCATGTGGGATCCTCCCGGACCGGGGCACGAACCCGTGTCTCCTGCATGGGCAGGCGGACTCTCAACCACTGCGCCAGCAGGGAAGCCCTGTTTCTTGCCATTTTTGTGTCCCTGCATCACACTTCAGGCTTGAATCTGTCAGGGCTGGAAGTCTCTGTTTGCTCTTTTGGATAACATTTGGCCTAATGTACAGTAAGTACTGCCCTTTATGAAGCTGTAATAATATCATTAACAACCACATGGAACAAGATGCTGATGCTCAATACCCTCCTGAATCTAAACAGAGAAGGAAATAGAGCGTCTCCCAGGGGTAATCTACCAGAGGCCAGGCAGCAGAGGGGACATTTCTCTGGCCAACTAAGTCAGGCGTTCTCCAGACACTGTTTTCTCTACAATCTCCCTGTACTACTCCAATTCTGCACATTTTGACAGTTAGGAAAAGTAACATTTAGATAATGACTATTTACAGTTTGTGTTTGTATTCTGAGTGATTATTCGAAAGATACACTTGTCTCCCTACGTACCAGCGTATTTCACAACAATCTCATATAGTACTGATGTTCTCACGGAGGTGACTTAATTTAATTTGAGCTCTTCTCAAACAAAAGCTGTGGGGAAGAGCACACCAAATGAACCCCAAGGCTGACGTATTCCCCTGGTAAGAAATTCTAAGGTGAGACAAAAGCGTAGACTGGGGTTACCTGACGACGAGAATGTCACAATGTGTTTTACTCAAAGACACACCCTGTAGGTTGCATTGGTGCAGAAAGGCAGCATGAAATTGCAAAGAAAGAGACATGGGTGCCAGAAGAGAATCCAAGCTCTAAGTAAGGAGAAAAGGAGAGGCTAGGAGAGTGAGTTTCTTCTGGATACTGCTATAACACTAATGCAAAATTAGGGCTCATTAACAATTTAGTTTGGGACAAAATAAAAGAGATTTGCCCTTTTATTTCCCCCTAATCTCTGGTGCTTATCTTCAGGAGATGCAGTGTAGCACAGTGTGCAACAGCCTGAATTCTCCAGCCAGACTGCCTGTGTTCAAATCCTCCTGCTTAGAGCTGTGTGGCCCACGAACTTGGGCAAGTTTCCTTAGCCTCTTCGTGCTTGAAGTTATGCATCTGTAAAATGTGGATTTTTTTTTTTTTTTTTTTTTTTTTTTGTGGTACGCGGGCCTCTCACTGCTGTGGCCCCTCCCGTTGCGGAGCACAGGCTCCGGACGTGCAGGCTCAGTGGCCATGGCTCAGGGGCCCAGCCACTCCACGGCATGTGGGATCTTCCCAGACCGGGGCACGAACCCGCGTCCCCTGCATCGGCAGGCGGACTCTCAACCACTACGCCACCTGGGAAGCCCAAAATGTGGATATTAATGGTGCCTACCTGATAGCGTTGTTTTGAGGATTAAGTTAGTAACAAAGTTCTTAGAATAGTGTTTGATTTATAGCAAGTACATAATAAACATTAGCTTATTGCCTCTACCCTGGACAACAGTGAATCTTAACCGGTTTCCTTGCTTTCAGTCTAAACTTCTCAAGAGCCCTGTTTCTCACACCTGAGTTACCTGGAGAATTTAAGTCATAAATTGGAACGTGTTGCCTCCTTAGGTAATACTGTTTAACTGTTCCCATCAACTCTGGGATAAAGCTCAAGTTCTTAATGTGGTCCAACAGACCCTCTATGGTCCTACCTCCCTGGATTACTTTTTGTCATTTCCTACCCCGAATTTCCCCAGGAAGGGTTCTGTAACCCCCATTCTCCTCTACAGCTCTACCACTGTGTGCTGAAATTATCTGTTATAGACCTGATTTCCCCACTAAACTCTTTGATAACCCAGACAAAAGCTTACCCACCTCTGCAAAAGGTTTACCTTTGACATATATGTGTGTGTGACATATATCCACATACACAGAAACTGACGATTTCTCACCACCCCCACTGCTACGACACAAGTATAGCCACCATCATCCTGTCGAGATTCGTACAATCACCTATCGTCTCCCTGCTCCCATCCCAGTCTCTCAAGTCTGGCCTCCACCCAGCAGTCAGATGAGCCTTCTAACATATAATAAGACCACGTGACTTCTCTTTTCAAAGCCCCCTGCCAGCTGTGCAGCTCAGACTAAAAACCACAGTCTCTACAATGAGCAAGTCTCCTGGTCCATGTCTGACCTCATCCCTCACTATTCTTTCTGGCTGCCCCTACTCCAGCCACAATAGCCTCTGTGCTGCTCCTTGAGTGTTCAAAGCAGGCTTCCACCGGAGACCCTCTGTACCTGCCATTCCCTCTGCCAGAAACGCTGCTTCTCCATGGCTCTCCCTTCCAAGTTGCTGCTCACATGTCTCTGGCCACCCTATCAACACCCCTCCACAGCTGCACTCTCTACTTCTTTACCCAGAAGTTTTTCCATAGCACTTATCATCACCAGACATGCTATATATTTATGACGTTTTGGATATGGCTTTTCACTTATCCCTGCACGAGGCACATAAGCTTCGATGAGTCCAGGAACTCTGTCTGTCTGTTCACTGCTATGTTGCTACTGCCTGACACATAGTGTCAATATAGAGGGTTCTAAGATTCTAAACACCCCAGGTTAATATCCTTTTATAGAAGAATTATTCATATCTTAGAAGAAGTTCTACAAATGTGTCTCTGAAATAATCTAGTTTATTTTCCCAAAGCAAATCAATTAACTCTTGGCTCATCTCAAATGAATACTGAGTATCCTAGGCAACCATGACTTTGAAGACTGGCTGTCAACAGGCACATGAAAAGATGCTCAATCACTAATTATGAGAGAAATGCAAATCAAAACTACAGTGAAGTACCACCTCACAGCAGTCAGAATGGCCATCATCAAAAAGTCTACAGATAACAAATGCTGGAGAGGGTGTGGAGAAAAGGGAACCTTCCCACACTGTTGGTGGGAATGTAAGCTGGTGCAGCCACTATGGAAAACGGTATGGAGGGTCCTTGAAAAACTAAGAATAGAACTACCAAATGATCCAGCAATCCCACTCCTGGGCACATATCTGGACAAAACTGTAATTCAAAAAGATACATGCACCCCTATGTTCATTGCAGCACTATTCACAAGAGCCAAGACATGGAAACAAATGTCCATTGACAGATGAATGGATAAAGAAGATATGGTACATATATACAACAGAATACTACTCAGCCGTAAAAAAGAACAAAATAATGCCATTTGCAGCAACATGGATGGACCTAGAGATTGTCATACTGAGTGAAGTTAAGTCAGACACAGAAAGACAAATATACGATATCACTTATACGTGAAATCTAAAAAAAAAAAAGGTACAAATGAACTTATTTACAAAACAGAAGTAGAGACACGGATGTAGAAAACAAACTTATAGTTACCAGGGGATAAGGGGAGGGAGTGATAAATTGGGAGATTGGGACTGACATACACAAACTACTATATATAAAATAGATAACTAATAAGAACCTGCTGTATAGCACAGGGAGCTCTACTCAATATTCTATAATGGCCTGTATTGGAAAAGAATCTAAAAAGAAAAAGTGGATATATGTATAACTGATTGACTTTGCTATACACCTGAAACTAACACAACATTGTAAATCAACTATACGCCAATGAAAATCTAAAAAAAAAGAATGAAATAATGCCATTTGCAGCAACATGGATGGACTTAGAGACTGTCATACTAAGTCAGTCAGAATGAGAAAGACAAATACCATATGATATCACTTATACGTGGAAACTAAAATATGGCACAAATGAACCTATCTACAAAACAAACAGACTCACAGATATAGAAAACAGACTTGTGGTTGCCAAGGGATGGGGGGTGGAGTGGGAGAGGGATAGACCGGGAGTTTGGGATTAACAGATGCAAACTATTGTATATAGAAGGGATAAACAACAAGGTCGTACTATATAGCACAGGGAACTATACTCAATATCCTGTGATAAAGCGTGATGGAAGAGAATATAAAACGAATGTTTATATATATGTTTAACTGAATCACTTTGCTGTACAGCAAAAATTAACACAAGATTGTAAATCAACTATAATAAAGATTAGCCATCTTTTAAAAAATTGAGATATAATTGACATATAGTACTATATTAGCTTCAGGTGCACAAGGTATTATTTCGATGTATGTATATATTATGAAATCATCGCCACAAGAGGTCTAGTTAACATCCATTATCACATGCTGGGCCCTGGCTGTAGCCACGGTGAGTCCCCGTAAGCCCTCTGACAACTGTTTCTCAGTCCACTATAGTCTTGTGTGTCTTGCGGACATCAGCCTTTCAAAGCTAGATGGTCTGGGGGCTCATCTCTCAGGAGCGGGTCTTAAAATCTGGGGTGCCAGGTGTGGGGTTCAAACCCTCTGCTCCTCAGGGAGAAGCTTGGAGTTCAGTCCCCTCCCAATGTGGGTAATGGCAAAATTGTGTCTCCACCCCTTCTACCCGTTTCAATGTGGATTTTTCTCATTTGCCTGATATGAAGCAGTCGCTCAGCTAATTTTGGGGTTTCTTTCAGTGGAAATTGTTCCACAGGTGGCTATAGATTCAGTGTGTCTGTGGGGAGGAGGTGAGTTCAGGATCCTCCTGTGTCAACATGTTGAACTGGAACCCAGGATTTATCTTGACCTATTTCTGTCATCTGTTACGTCTAATCCATCCGCAATTTCCTACAGTTTTGCCATTAATACAGATGTGCAACGGTTTACTTCTTTTCATCTCTGCTATCTCCACCCCATTTCATCTACAAGGAACCATCAAGATTGGCCGTTTTGCATTCATTTTTTCCAGAGAGGAGAGTCTAGGTCACTCTCCAGGTAAACCAGCCAGACTAGCATAGGGGGCCCCCAGACAAAGAAAATCTACAGTGGGTAGTAGAGGATGGACGTGGTGAGTATCACTGTGACCTCAAGACCAGCTGCCACAGTGGGGACTAAAAGTCACACCACTAACCTTCCCTGTTACAGCTCTCCCCCAGGAAATGAGACCAAGCACTCCTGGGGGAACGATTCCCAGGTGGGTCCACGCAGTGCCCGTGCAGAACAGAGTGAATACTATTTTGTGCTGTCCAGATCTTCTCGTTAGGAATGAGGCAACTGTCCTCCTAGCTGCGGGGGTTATTGGTGGCTGATGACCCTCAGCCTCACCCCTCTTTGGGAATTCCCTTTGCCAAAGAGTACTATCTCACCCCGAGTCTTTGCCCTCTCCCCAAACGCTGCCCGCATCAGTGACTGCCCACGACAGCAGAAAGGCCCTGGTGCCTCGAGGCAGGACAATCGCAAGAGTCAGCTCAGATCCAAAGCTCCTCATGGGACTAGCGGAGGCTTTGGCTGTGGTTGAATCCTAGTCTTAATTCCTCCATCTGCAAAATTCTACTTCCTTTACTCCCTCACAGATGTCAATCGTGAAAGCACTCCTCGAAAAACCACCTGCATGCAAACCTATGCCTCTGAGTCTTTTCCCTGGGAAACCTTAAGACTCCACGCACGGGCAGACACGGTAAAAATCACCTTAGAAGGCGTTTTCATTCACGAAATTTTAAGACGGTACAAACGATACATAAAATGTTCAAGGAAAGGGGGGAAATCAGTGTGTCAGACGACATTTTTCTTTGCATTTAGCTCAGAATCAGGATCCTGGATGATGAGAAAAAGCAGTAGTTGGAAGAGATTTTAGGAATGTTACAGGTACTATAAGCAAGCAACCTTTGAGGTCAAAATTTTAAACAGAGCTGAGTATTAGTGTTACTTACATATAGCAGGAAGGGATTACAGGATATAAAAGAAACAGAAATACCCTTGCCGTCCTCCTTAAGGTTTGGGCAAATTCCAGTTTGTTACTATTATCTTGGCGTAATGGGAAAGTCTGAAACAGTATGGAATAGCTCAAGTGGCTGGTATTCAATGTGTCCTCTAAAATATAATAATAAAATTGGCATTTTTATCCTGAATTTCCTTTACTGTGCCTAAGGTAGAGTTTTCTGAACTGGACAGCAGCATGGTAATGAAAGTGTCCAATAAGCATTATGTTATTATTGTTCATTTTGAAAGCAATGAAATGGTACCATCAATGAAACTGCAGCCTCATTCAGCTGGTGGAGGTAACGTGCCAGTACGTTTATAGTTAACCGTGAAGAACGGCTAAACTTTACAGTCGTGCTTGCCAAGAATACCCAGCATTCATCTGAGATGAAGGTAAGAATTAATTTATTTGCTTTGGAAAAGAAAAGAGGATTATTGCTTAGGAGACACAGTTGTTGAGAAGTGCTTTAGTTCTTCCAAACATAGGAAGAATTCGATAGGTGTCTTAAGCTGGGGCTTTTAGTCGTGGACCCCTCTAAACTGTAGGCAAAATTTTGTGACTACATTACTGGAGAAAGGGTGTTTACCTTTTACCAGATTCTTATGGGGTCATGTCCTTTTTAACCTTAATAATCACTGTTCCAAATGCTTACTACCATCTTTTCTTACACTAATGCAGGCAGCTTGGAGGTGGGGCCTTTTGTTTCTCTTTATAACAGCCTTGCTGAAGTATAACTGACATACAATAAACTGCACATATTTAAAGAGTACAACGTGGTTAAGTTCTGACACATGTATGCGCCAGTACAACTATCACCACAAGCAGGATTATGAACACGTTCGTCACACTCCAAAACTTCCTCAGACGCTTTATGATTCTCCCCACCTTCCCCCTTTTGATTCTCTCCAGGAAACCACTATTCTGTTTTCTGTCACGGTAAACGCGCTGTTTGTATTTTCTAAAATTTCATTCCAGTGGAGTCTTAGAGTATGTACTCATTTTGTTATGAAATAATCATCATCATTTTGAAATCCGTCCATGTTGCAGCGGTATCAAAAGTTCTTTCCTTTTTATTGCTAAGAAGTATTCCATTGTATGAGTATATGGAAATTTGTTTATGCATTCACCTCTTGATGAACATTAGGATTGTTTCCAGGGTTTGCTGTTACAAATAAAGCCGTCATCAACTTTCAAATACAAGTCTTTGTAGAGACATACTTTCTCCTTTCACTTGGGCAGACACCTAGGAGTAGAAAGGCTAAATCGTATGGTAGATATATGTTTAACTTTTAAAGCGGTTGCCAAAACGTTGCGGAAGGTGATTGTGCCACTTCTGTACTCGCTCCAGCAGTGTATGAGAGAGCCAATTTCTTACACACTTGTCAACACTTAGTATGATCGGTCGTTTTAATTTTAGCCATTCTAATTAATGTGTAGTGAAATCTAAATTGTACATATTTAGTGAAGTTGTGTTACAGCCACTTTCTGACAATGAAAGTATTTAGGAGTTCCGTTAAGTCGAAGGCTTTTTCTAAAAAGAATCAAAAGCCTTTGTTGAGGAACCATAGGCATTTCTTCATCTGAGAGGTAAGATATGCAGAGTGTCTATCAGATCTTCTTCTAGATCATCCAGTAAATGAATAAAAAGCATTTATACAGGTATCAGACAGAGCGCAGGCAGTACCAGCCCACGTCTTGGAAAATCTAGAGCTTCCTGTACAGTGCAGAAACCTCAGCCCTCTTCCACTAGGGATTTTTTTTAATGTGTAGGTCGTAAGTCTGAGTTGAATTAAAGGAAAGAAGGAAATGATCATACCATGGAAGGCAGAAGACACAGGAAATTCATCCAACTTTGATTTCTAGAGGCATCAAGAAAAGCCTTTCCAGGTCTACAGCAAAAAGGTTTTACTGAGTTATCTAGATGTCTGGATTCCAAGAGAAGAGTCTTACACCCAGGAGCACATTCTGGAAATATTAACAAGACTACGTGTGTATAAAGCACGAAGGCAAAACATACTCTGGGATTCTGATGACAATCTCACAGCCACTGTGGAGGGAAGACTTGTAACACAGCAAGTATTAACTAAGGACAAACTAAGACAAAAGGGCGACTGCTCTCCAATGTGTGTAAGACTAAAAACAATTTGTGTCTCCCTCAGTGCCTATAATCCCTTGATTAAAAACAAAAACACTTACAGAAATAAGTCTGTACAACCTAAGTCTGTGTATGTCTTTAAGCTGTCTTTACAACCTTGTAAAATCATACACATTTTAGAAAAATTCTCATCAGCCAGAGGAAATAGGCCAAAGGGAAATAAAACACTTAACTTCATAGGACTTTTTCTTATTGTCACTCTTGCTTTACCTTAATCTGTTTTAGAAAGAGGTTTTCCAATAATCGTATATTAATAAGGCGCACACAGCTTGAGATTTAACCCAGTAGCTTCTGAACTGGGAAAAGCTTTGGAAAAGTTAAAATTAATGAGACGGTAAACACACTGATAGGAGGAATGCTACTTAAATTATGGGCCAATGCAGCCAACTGAGGCAGAGCCATCTGGCATGAGCACAAACAGCGGTGAGATCTGAAGGACTCTGAGCCTGGAACGTGGTGGCAGCCTTCCAAAGACAAACATTCCTCACCCATGTGGCCCGCCCACGCAGAGGAGGAGCGAGCTGGCCTTCTGTTTACATCACCTGGCACTGCTCCAGAGACGGACACCTCTTTTGTCTTCACTTCTTGAGGTTTTTTTCTTTACTTGTGGTATGTTCCAAAGCATTTAACGTAAGGGTTTAGTAGCCAGTGAAAGGTACAGAGCAAGGTTGAATAATTTTCTTCTTTAATAATAAGAAATCAAAGCAATTCATGGGTTGACTGGGTCTTCACTCTAGGTTAGGCCACAGCCTAAAAAATAAAGGACATGGTCACCCTACTTATTACAAGGGAGCTAGACTGAGGCTCCCTGAAAGCAGACACCGTCAAATCACCTGTAGATCTCCAGTCAGTACCCGGCACTGGGCCTAGTGCCTAGCAGGCACTAAACGAATGAACAAAGATTGGAAAGTGCCTGGTTGCCATGATTAGAAAGTATTTTTTCAGAAGCTGATATTTTCCCCCCACAAAGACGAAGAAGAGAAGCAGAGCTGATCAGGATGAAGTTATAAAAGCTTGTTGTATCAGACCTTCCCCCTTCCACTGTACATGACCATCTCATCCCACAGAAGTCACCTCTTCGACCTTATTAGGTGCTTAACAAACTCTTCCCTCTCCCCAAGTGGCAAAGGCCAAGGAGGCATGGAAAGAGAGAGACAAGGTCTGTTTAGCTCACTGTTGTACACCCAATACCCAGCACAGGGTCTGCCTCAAAGAAGGTGCACATAACTAATGATGGGATGAATGAAAATAAACTAGTGGCGTAATTTTTTTCAAAGATAACGTGTCAACTCTTCTAGGAGTCTGCAATTAAATCTGAGCCTTGATTTCTCATTATGGATAGGACAGATTTCACAGTAAGGAAATGTTAGGTAATTAGAAATGAGTGGAGATGGAATTATTCTCCTTTATTGTGGAAGGAAGGGGTAAAGCCTCTGTGTTCCCGAAATTTCACCAAACCTATAAGGAGCTCAGGCATTCAAGTGTACCTTTTTTTTTTTTTTTTTTGCGGTACGCGGGCCTCTCACTGCCGTGGCCTCTCCCGTTGCGGAGCACAGGCTCCGGACGTGCAGGCTCAGCAGCCATGGCTCACGGGCCCAGCCGCTCCACGGCATGTGGGATCCTCCCGGACTGGAGCACGAACCCGTGTCCCCTGCATCGGCAGGCGGACTCTCAACCACTGCGCCACCAGGGAAGCCCTCAAGTGTACCTTCTGATCATAGTACACTGAACTTGAGACATCCCCATCCCTGCCTCCTAAATTAGGTCTCCCAGATGCTGGAGGCTGGGTATGACAGCTCACACTTATCCCACCTTCTAATTATGCTAGATATGTAGCCTAACGCCCAGAGGTCTCCTCTCCCTGAACCATAATACGCGACTTGGACTATGTTCTCCTACTTTCCTGCGCCTGCTCCCATCCCAACTTGAAAGCTCAGAGCCTTCTGGACTCTAATTTCTGCTGTTTTCAACCCTCCAGAGTCTCGAGGGGGGAGGGGGGAGCAGCAGTACTAACTCAAAGATCCTTCAGATGTATATTTCATCATCAGAAAGTAGCTCACGAGGAGACAGGCTATTGAGAACTCAGCTCCTCTGTGTTGTAGGGCAAAGGCTGCGGGTGGAGGGCACGGAGTGTGAGAAGCTGTCGATGAGAACATTCAAGTTACTGCCTATTAAGATCCGTGACTTTTTAAAAGCAGGTGTGTGTTCCAGTCTGTATACCATAAGCACTGCTAGTAAACTCATTCTTACAAAGGTGTGTGCCCCAAGCTGGTGTTCCTGCTAGATCTGGGGGAGGTACAGACTAGAGTAATGCAGACCTTGCCTTGCTTAGTGTACGGGCGGATTCATAAAGGAATGGCTACATGAGTGCTGCTGGCCGGGGAGGAATACAGAGCAAGGACGGCACAGAGGCCAACTGCCTGGAGAGTTCTGGGCAGGATTCTAGGAAGAGGTGATACTTGAAAGAAGAGGAGGAGTTTGCCAGGTGACCGAGAGCATTCCAGGCAGAGGAAGAGCACGTGAGAGGCGGGAGGGAGCACAGCAAGGCTGAGCGCCGCACTGCAGTGGTCCAGTGCCCCCGAGCGAGCCTGGGCTGAGGGACGAGGGGAGACACAGGTGAGGAGCTGGCAGAGGCCAGTCGTCTACGCCTGGTCCACCAAGGGGCGTGGACTTCATCTTGTAGGAACAAGGTTTTAGACATGGCACCAGGTAATAACGATGTTAACTGTACACACTGAAGAATGTTATCATTATTTATGAAAGTCTGGAGAAATACAAACTTTGGGTTTGGCTTTGTAAAAGGAAAAATATTTTAACAGGCATGTGATACACGCTGATTAGAACTGAAAATATCATTAAATATGTCAACTTTTTAATGCATTTTTAAATGAAAAGCTTTATACATGTACAGCAGTGTTCACATTTACTGCTCATGGAAACTGATGTTCTCACATAGACTGCGAAAGAGCTTCATAAATAAAGTACACTGTCTGGGTTAAGAGAAATTGAAGTGGGCATTAAAATACCCGACTTTAGTACTCTCACGCAGGCAGTGCTGCCTCATATATTCTAAGATGCCTGTGTGCAAGGGATGTGGGTTTTAACGCAACTGATCTTACGTAGAGGAGCTTTTTTTCCTCCAGACGATTCATTAATTGAGAAATCACCGTATCTCGCTATGTTAGTTGCCCTAATTGGACAGATAAGAAACCCCCTATGAGGGAATTCATTTTTCTTTCCTGATATTGTTCTCTTACCACCAGGGTAATGGAGAAGTAAGAGCTATCATTATAAACAGATAAAAAATAAACAGGAGTGGGAAAAGAAATCTTCGGTGGAGGAAGTTCGGAATTTTTTGTTTGTACGTTTGTTTGTTTTACCACAATACTGTATGAATAAAGGTGTCAGTGGAAAAGCAGCTTACAGCGTGTCCTGATGTGAGAAGGGGCATCCAGGCCTTTCTTCTTCAGGCAGGATTGCTGTACCTCATTCAAGACTGGGAGGAAGTTGTTTATCCTACATCTGAGATTGACTACAATCAGAAGGACGTTCTGATCCTTCTTCATTACCCATTTTCATAGCACACCAGTTACAACTTTATGACATGGTAGTGCATCCTTTCTTGTTTTTTCACATCTTTATTAGAGCATAATTGCTTTACAATGGTGTGTTAGTTTCTGCTGTATAACAAAGTGAATCAGTTATATGTATACATATATCCCCATATCCCCTCCCCCTTGAGCTTCCTTCCCATGGTAGCGCATCTTAATGAAACCAGCAGGCTTACTGAATTCTTGGTGGATAAATGACATTAATTTAGGGGGAACAGTGGCTGTCTAAATAGTAACACGTAGCCTCAAGGACTCCACAAGTGCATTACTATTATCAATAATAAATATTAAATTGCATGCTTTGGGGTATCAAGACATTTGTTCAGCACCTACTATAATCCCTAAGAAGGTACTTTTAAAAAGAAAATATCGTAAAAATCCGACAGCTTCAAAACAACCTTATATTGAAAATTGTTATAATGGGCCTGAACTTCTTTCTTATTCATTAAATAAAATGCAGTATTTGGGGGAAGAAAGAAAATACAGAGTATGCCAGACACTTATATCACAGAGTCCATAATCACAGCCTTTCTAAATCTTTAAACCACTAATATTTCTCAAGACTGGAATTCACCAGTTATAATGTGCACAGCCAGCACCGCCTGCTTGCACAATACACTGATCTATGAGACATTCCAACCCTGTTTGGCGTGGAGAAAGCAGAGATAATCTTAAATGTATGCTTCAGGAACACTGCTTTTAATGCCAACCCCAGTCGAGATAATTATCAAAAAGATACTTTTTGTTGCTGTTATCAGAAATTATTTGAAAGAATGCCAGGGGAAGTAAGACAGCCCGCAGGAAGGATGTGCTGGGTCTCTAAGGACTGAAGGGGGACTAAATCATTCTTATGCTTAAAAACAGCAACCCAAAGCAATCTGGGAAACAACGACGGAAGTTTCTGCTTCGGTCCTTGCAATGATATTGGAACTTCTCAAGGAGAAGATTATCAACCTTTCAGAGATGTTATACCTTTATAAAGGGGTCAGCCGTCACAAGTTCCTTGCACGTACATGAAACATAATAAAACGAACTGAATTTCAGATTTCCATCCTGTCCCCAATAAAGAGAGAAGAGATCAACTTGCTGTCTTTCAACCTTAGATACCTGAGCACAACAAATGGATTTAGACTTTTACGACAGATAGCAGGTAAAAAATAAGCCGAAGAGATATCACATTGATTTGGGGAACAAAAACTGGAGGGAGACGAACAAAACACTTTTGGCAAGGGAACAGACAAGAAAGGAACACTGTGAGGTCATGAAGTGCAGGTAGCTTACTATCCATATAAATAAGGCTTCCGATTGTCTTTGCGTTTGTCAGAGGACGCGAGCGGGGGCTCACGCTGAGTGCCGTAATGAGACCGAGGACTCAGAGGAGTCACAGGCAGTCAAAATACAGAAGAGGAGCCAGAAAAGAGATGCTGACTTGGGGATGATCATCAATAATGCACTAAGGAATAAAAAATCAGAAGAATGTTTGGCAGCAGTGAAAACAGCAAACAAGACCGTGGACTGTGTGCAGCCTCGGAGAACAGGTCTGTGCTACTTATTCCGGGGCTGTTTAAGGCAGCAAGATCTCATTCACTCTGGGCAGGCCTGGCTTTTCCTACCCACTGGAAGAAATCGAATGAAATGCTGCGAGATGCAATGAAAGTCGATTCCAGGTTCAAAAGACCAGGGTTGGGGGTGGGCGGGGGGGAAGGGGGGCACGGCGGGCACAGGGCCGCAAGCAAAGACAATGCAGTTCCCAGCCTCACTGTAGTTTTACTACAAGCCCTCTGTTCCCTTTCCCTTCCCCAGGCTTATCATAATCCTATACTTTTAGGACGTGAAGAAGAGGGTTAACAGACTTAGATTAGCCAACTGAGAGAAGAGAAAGGTCGTACAGACTGCAGCCTTTGTAAACTCTGTGATAACATCACTCTTCATAGAAATTTCTACAGCAGCAGAGCATGCATGAGAAAAATATGACATGCTAATTCTGAGGCAAAAGGTAAATAATATTTCTCTTTCTTACTGGTGTATTTTGTTCATGACTGTCCAGTCATTTAGTAGAACAGATCATTAAGGAGATGATCACTGAACTTCTAATCAGGTCCTGGGAAGGGCACGGCAGAGGTAACCCCAGCTGGCTGAAATCCTGATGTTTTCACAATCAAAGAGCATTCTGCAACTAAGCCACCCAGGGAATACTGAAACCTCCAAATAACGCCCAGTTAATCGTGACTTCCTGTGTTCCTTTTAATGAGATTTTAATTTCATTGATTGCTAGCGACCACTGGTTGAACGAGCCCCGGAGCTGATTTTGACTTTGAGGAATTCTGCAAACTGGAATAATGAAGTGGTTCTATTTCTAAACTATTATGAATGATAACGTGTTTACTGAGATTTACCATGCTCTATATGTAACAACTTGTCATCCTCGCAGGCGCCTGCCCTATGAGGATGGAACTAGCATTTGCCCCGTTTTACAGAGGACACTGAGAGAGAAAGCACTGCGCGCCCAAGGTCACCCAGCTAGGGAGGGGATGGGGGGAGGACCTGAACTCCAGCAATATGGCTCTCCAGAGCTCGTGTACACAGCCACAGTGCGTGCTGCCTCTCAGATAGCTACCTCCTTAAAACATACAGGTACTGTTTGAAGATACTTAAAACTTGGGATTTAAGAAGCACTATTGGTGCCCTTCACGTATGGATCCTCTCCCCTACATCAAAGAGCAGGCGCCAGTGAAGCTTCCAACTCATCGAAAAGCCAATTTTGCTGCTGCAAAGCAATCACGAGGCTCCTATGAAGATCCCCTTGGGGATCCAAATAGTGACCCAAGAGAGGCAGCAAAGCAAAACACACATCGCAAAGCCCTCTGTGTCCTCCAGCTTGACTGTTTTAGAAAGAATTGGGGCTAATACTTCCCAACAGAACATACCATCATCTTTTTGATCTTAGTGTCTTTCAGCCAAAAATTTTCAGATGCCTCAACACTGAAAACACTTGACAGCTGGTCCCAGTTAAAGTAGTAGAAAAGTAAGCTTTGAGGATTATTTTGTTATTGATGTTTCTATGTCTTTTTTCCTGCTTTAAGAAAAACAAAACAAAACAAAACTTTTTCCTTAGATGAAGGCTTCATCTTGTCAATGTAAGGGGGAAAAAAGTGTTGCCTGAATAGAAGATGGTAACAGAGTCGATTTAGTTTACATTAAATGACAATCTTTAGAAATTCACACATAAAATTCGTGAGAGATGAGTGTGTTTAAAACCACCTAAAAAAAACTGTGGTATTTGTATATATTGAGAAAAATGCCTCTAGCAGGCAGAGGGGGTGAGGAGATAGGCAGCTTCACTGCTTGCTTATGCTGTGTGAGGGCAGCCACAATGATAAATAGGGTGCAATTAACAACCTATGGCTTTCACCTAGAGCAGCACTGAAGACATCACCATCCTCAGACCAGAGTGTTCAACGCCCAAAGACCCAGGGTGAGAAGTACTCCCAGCTGTTACTTTTCTTCCTCAACACTGACATCCCTTAGTTAATACGGCTGAGACTAGGCTAGGGCAGGGCTGAGGATGTGACCAATGGTCCATCACTCATTAGCTGCTTCAGGGCTTTGAACCCACTCCCAGTCATCGTAAGGAGCCACCATATGGACGGATCATCCTCTAAGCAATAAAGCCAGTCATTCTCCAAAACAAGGAATAAGAAAAACTGTGGTGAACGCAGGATCATGCGTGTGGTTTTGAAAGTCCAGTGCTTGGTAATAACATCAGGGAACTGACCCTTACAGCGAACTGTCAGGTAAATTGTCTTCACTAAATAGCCATCCTCTGGTGGAATTCCCTTGCTACCCAATACATTCCTGTCCATCGTCCCTAAAGAACCAGCAGCAACTGGTTCAGGGAATTTGTCTGCTTTTTATGCAAGAACAAGTAAAACAAAATCAGGATGCTAAACATTCAACCAATGCTGGAAGAGAGGGGGGGTAAATTCGACACCTAAGAGGTCCTTGGCAAGGATGGCCAGGCAGCAAGTGGGTAGTGGAGTGACTGGGACTGAGTTGAAGGTTTGGACTCCAAAGTGCAGAATGGTTATTCAAGAAACTTCAAAAGGATATTGTTTGTAAGTTTTCATCCCTATTTATATATCCAGAAATAGGTATTTTTTTTCTAGAAGAGCAAAAATGAAATAGTCACCTGGTCCCATTAAATGTTATTTCCATCATAGACATTAGGGACAGGGACTTTTTTAAATTGCAGGAAACTCTGAACTAAAAAAAGAAAACACATCAATCACCCATTAGAAGCATAACTAAATAAACAGGGTGTTAGGCAACAGGAAAAGCATGATCCAAGTTGCCCACGCCGATGCATAAGAGAACTTATTTTTAAATGTAGTGATGGTAGATTAAATAATTTCTAGCTGCTATTAGAATAGAATTGAACGTGAGATATAATACCAAGTCTAACTGAAAAGAAGCAATAGGTTGAAACCTTAAGAACAAATTAGAAACATGGTCGAACACCAACTAAATGGTTATTAGAAACTAAACTAAAAAAAAAAAAAAAGACAAAACCTCATCCAACATATATTTCAATAAGGTAAGAATGCAGCTAATGACAAAGTAAAGGAGGACAATTATATCTCTTCACCAATGCACCTTATCCAAGATGCAGCTGCCTGGGATTACAAAAGAGAAGCAGAAAAGACTGCAGGGCCCTGGCATTTGATATGCAGGCTCTCATAAGACAAATGAGGCGCCCTGTTCACAACCAAATGACATTGTGGCAAGATTATACAGGGGATTTATTTCTGGCTGGCTGGAGGTCAGTCAAATATATATGTTTTCCATTTCCCAAAAGTTGATCTGCCATAGGCCCACAGTGCGCTGTTCAAACATACATTCAATCCTTACTGTAGCAGAGTCCGAAATTTGGCAGTGTTCTAGATGAGATACGGGCATGAGGCTCTTAATGAGAAATGGTGAGATAAAAATGATGAATTCATTCTTGCCTGGGTATGTAGTAAAAAACGATTGCCTTCCAGCTTCTGGTTTCCGAGACATAAAGCTCCAGAATGCCCATCCGGCTTGGCCCATGAATCTGAACAGTACAAATGCAGATCCCAACTTCGGCTGCTGACACATGCCGGCAATTTGACTGAGACCAAAACAACCCAACAGCGAAGAAGAACCTCATACATTTTTATAGCATGTACACGGGTGTGTCTTAAGTGAACTCGATCATTCATTCATCCAAGAAATCAACAAATATTTATTGGTATCTACTAAGCACTCAATATTATTTTATTCTTCTAGTGTTCTAAGGTACACCTGTCAAGAAAGCAGAAGAAAACCCTGTGTGCATGGAGCTGGGTCCAGTAATGAGTGTACTTTCTCAGCAGAGCCACTGAATGCCCAGCATTTTCCAGAAACTACCTTCTACCAGGCATTACTAGCCACAGTGCCCAAACAGAGTCCAAAGTGGCAGAAACCTAGGAACCTGGACTAGGAGGGGATGCCATAGTGAAATAATGGAGAGGAACTAGCTTCAGTTTTAAGGACCGTCCAGATTACCTAGATGGGTAAAGTAACAAGCACTTACTATCTGGGATTACTGAGTGGATGTTATAAACACTTTCAAAACTTGCTGGTCTGCACAATCCTATTAATCATGAAAGTGTTATAAATCACTACTGGGAGAACATAAGAGTTTCTTTCAACTTACACACTTCTCCAGTGATGGAACTTCCCATGACAAACATCTAAAGCAGACTAGAAAAACGAAGCCAAGAACAGAGCATTACTCTTAAGTTGTGTGCCTGGTCTGAGACTATCATTAGCGTTGGAATATTCAGCTCCTGGTTAGGAAGTGGGAGAATGGTGACCTAAGAAATGACAGTCTGCCTAAAAATAATCTAAAGGGATGTGAGTTAGAGTTTCAGTACGAGTTTGTCTGATGGGGGTGGGAGAGGTCTTGGAGGTAGTTCAGAACTATAATCCTCAAGAGCAATCAGGGGATGTTAGGATGACACTGTAATCAACTTTGAACAAGAACACCATGTGTTGCTGCTGCCGCCTGATTACCGAGTCACAGGAACACGGCATGTAAGTTCACGCTGCAGTTTTACGTATCAGATGGGGAGCACATACTGATTGAGCTCTATCAATAAAGAATTAATGAATAAGCAGGGAATCTGTATAGGAGACAGAATCCCAGGAGGGGTGACCCCACAGTGGGGGTTCTTACAGGGGGTGCTCCTGCAGGCACTGGCTGCGACCGACCGAGGGCCTGGCCCCCTGAGAAGCCTGTGTCTCCTTAGCTATCCGGTCAATCCTCGTGATTACAGATGGCTCCTCCTCCCTTACGGGAAATGGTGTAGGACTTTATGATCTACTGGTTCGGTATTAAGTCGTTTCCCAAACTGGCCAATTAGGTGCCTACTGAATTCTTCTGGTCCAAGATCACGTCTAAGCATGATGTTGATTTCCAACGACTTATAAGGGAGATGCGAGGCTTTAAAAAGCTGTAGAGCCTTATGTCAATAGCCTGCTTCAAGAGGAAACAACTGTACTTGTATTTTGCTCAGAAAACTACTCTTAAGCTAACTTTATCTAGGTCTGCAGAGCCGATATGCTATGTATGAAGGAAGAAAACAAGATGGCGCACTCTACAGGGGTCAGAAACTCAGATGCCTCCAGGGGCCAGGGAGATCATGTGAGTCATTCAGAGAGGAGGGGGCAGAATTTTTCCATCTAGGAATTTATGCCAGTTGTTTTCAGATCTGGTTTTTCTAAGACAAGCCAGAAGTGGATGTTACGTCCACTCTCTCTCAGTTTTTAAATGTTGGCAACTGATCCCCCAATTTAATAACATTGTCTAAGCCAGACAGAATACATTTGTAGGGAAGATCCAAGCCTGGGCCACTAGGTGGTAACCTCTGCAGTACAGCAAAAGAAAAGAAAGAAAGAAATAAAAATTAAAAAAAAAAAAAAAAAAAAACAGAAGGAACTGCTGGGAACCGGAGCCGGGGCAGAAAAAAGGATGCGGGATGGACTAGTGACTAAAATGTGGTTCCGAGGCTCTGCAGTAAAAACTTGAAGCTCAACAGATTTCAATTTTGGGATGCCAACAGAGGAAAAAAATTCCACAGGCAGAGAGACACTCAATTAAGACTGCCTAGGCTCATTTCCTCAAGAACTGTGATTAAATTAAGACATGAGATAGAAAATGCAGGCTGAAGTAATTTTAAAAAATCAGTTTTTCACAGTTTGGGACTTATTTTTTAACATATTCAAACACAAGGCGTCATGGTTTAAAGTCAGGGGAAAGTGTATAATACGTAATGAAGGTTGAGCTTTTGCATACCAAATGCAGTCAAAGAAATGGAACAAAACAACACAGTCAGCAGTGAGGCACCAAGTGTGCACCAACTTGAAAAGAGGGCTTGTCTATTAAAAAAAACCTATACAGCATGCAGAATCCAAAAACGGGTGCATACACAACCTAGATTCTCCTCTTCTGTCAAGTATGAGGCGCTCACCAATGAAATATGAGCACAAAGGAAGGCACATTTTGGTTCTTCTTCCTCTTTAATATTCCTTGCTTTTGAAAATGGGCTGCAAATAGCACATCTCAATAGCACATTTGAAAGATATGTTACGCTACCATGGCATAACCTAAACACAGCACAATAAATATTTCTTGTCTACACCAAGAATGTAGACAGTTTAAAAGAAGACAATTTTAAAAGATAGAAGATGGGGCTTCCCTGGTGGCACAGTGGTTGAGAGTCCGCCTGCTGATGCAGGGGACACGGGTTTGGGCCCTGGTCCAGGAATACCCCACATGGCACGGAATGGCTGGGCCCGAGAGCCATGGCCGCTGAGCCTGCGCTCCGCAACAGGAGAGGCCACAACAGTGATAGGCCCGCGTACCGCAAAAAAAAAAAAAAAAAAAAAAAAAAAAAGATAGAAGATGGGCAAGAATACCACAGGGCCAGCAGTGGCTACTGTGGCTGATGCCCCACAATCAGTTCATGGGTATCTCAGCGCCCCACCCCCATGGGGCCTGTTTAGGGCTGGGCAGATGGATGGTAAGCCAATGTGGACCAATGACAGAGGGGGAAAGGCTTGCTGGGGGCTTCTAAGAGAGAAACTTTCTTGCTCCTTAGTAAGGACCACAAAAAGCCAAATGTGAAGTAGGAAACACGCAGCACTTTTTGCCCCGGACAGCCTCTTAGGACAGTGACGGGAATGAGACTTGGGATAAAAGTCAAAGCTGTGGAGAACCGGGCTAAGAGAGGAAAGACCGAAGGTCCTGAATGATGTCGCTGCGATGCTTAACAACCCTGAAACCTTCCCTTCCTCTAGGCATTTCCAGTTGTATAAGCTAGGAGTCCTTCTTGTGAAAACCATTTTAACAGACTTTTCTGCTACTTGTAGCTTAAATCACTCCAACTGAAAATGCACTTTCCCCTGGAGAATCATTCAAATTCTTCAAATGTTAAGGGTCCATTTTCACCCAGTGTGGTTTCTGGGTGAAAATCAGTGATAGGCACTGATTTTGTTCCTACAAAAACACAGAACTACAGAGAAAAAGATTCCCTTGGTCTTATCAGTTTCTTAAAACACTGTAATCTGCCAGGAATGATGTATTTTATTTGGAAATGAATGTCAACAGGCTAAATACAAATGGAGCCATTTTTTCACACTATCCGAGATTCCTTTGGAGTCTCCACAATGGAAAACCTTCTGGGTTTGACTCAACCAATTTCTTTTGCCAGTTCTGGAATACAGTCTTACACCAACCCGTGAACAGCTTAAGTGAATGGCAAGAGTACATACCAGTACCCAAGACATTAATAAAGACAGAACTTTCATTGCTATGAGCACAAGGAAATGACAGTCTCAAATATTATACGAACATAATTTGTTCTTAAAACACTATCTACAAGAATTGCTACACCGTCAATAACCATCTTCCCACCTACCAAGAAAAAAGCAGTACTTGAGGTTAGGTGTGTAGTAAATGATACTCATAATACAGTTACTAGTAAACAAATATCAACATTGCTGATTTCAATATTTATACACAATGCTCAATGCAAATATTTAAATATCATTTCATGGGCTTTTTTTTTTTTTTTTTTTTTTTTGCGGTACGCGGGCCTCTCACTGCTGTGGCCTCTCTCGCTGCGGAGCACAGGCTCTGGACGCGCAGGCTCAGCAGCCATGGCTCACGGGCCCAGCCGCTCCGCGGCATGTGGGATCTTCCCGTACCTGGACACGAACCCGTGTCCCCTGCATCGGCAGGCGGGCTCTCAACCACTGCGCCACCAGGGAAGCCCTGTTTTTTTTTCGTTGAGATGAAATTCACATAACGAGTAACTCTTTTTAAAGTGAATAATCTGGTGGTATTTAGTACATTCAAAATGTTGTGCAACCACAACCTCTATCTAGTTCTAAAACACTTTCATTTCCCTGTAAGAAAACCCCACACCCATTAGGCAGCCACTCCCCATCCCCATCTCCTGGCAACCACTAATCCGTTTTCTGTCTCTGTGGATTTATCTATCCTGGATATTTATATGAAATGGAATCATATATATTATGTGACCTTTTGTGTCTAGTTACTTCAGTTAGCATAATGCTTTCAAGGTTCATTTCATAGAATTTAAATAAACTTAAAAATTATGCCAGAAAGAGTGTTCATTTTAGAACTCCCCGGAGAGAGGTCTCTAGCACAGCTACAGAGACCCTGTATGGGCCCAAACAAAGAAAACTAATAACAGACAAAGTTAAAGCCTTCAGGTCATAAAAATCAACTGTACAAACGCAGAATAAGAGCACACTGGGTAAGCAGCATCCGGAGGGAAAAAGATTCTAAAAGGGGATGCAGGAAGGGAGTGACATGCAATAAATATGTCAAAAACAATGAGATCTCAGTGATAAGTGCGTACGTCTACAGTAATTTACAGACTTCTCTGGATATTTGAAATAATAATAAAAACATGAAAAAAATTAAAAGAGAGTAAGTAGTTTTTTGGCTGAGAAGTTCAATGTAAAACAATGACATCTATTTTATTTAAAATTCTCATATAGTATTTGATGCCATTAGCTGAAATGTAGTATTCCCCTCACAAATGAGGCGTCCCCAAGCCCTGCAACCCCCCTATCGCATTAGGAATTTGGAGTTCGTATACAATACTGACAGGCACTACCCTTCAGGAGGATTCAGAAAAACTACAGGGTATCAAGAGAGATGAGATAGAGGCGGTTTTAAAAAGGATATTGCCACCCAAGAAAGCTCATTAAGAAAAGGAGATAAGGGGAAGCTTTGGCAGTTTTAAATATTTGAATAAATACTTGAAAAAGGGATTAGATGTGTTCTGCATTGCTCCAGAGGCCAGAAATTAAAGAGACTGGCATCTGGCTCGGGATAAAGACCTTCCAACCAGTAATTCACAACAATGGTGCCTCTCACCAGGGGAAGCTCCTCAGCAGTAGAGACAGTCAGAGAGCTAGTAAGCCCCTCGAACACCTCTCCTTCCCCACCCCCTCGGCCCGTCCAGACACACAGGACCCCAGGCTTAGAAGGGCTCTGTGCTTGTTTTAATGCTCCGCAGTCACCATTTTGAACTTATTAATTTTAGAACAAGGGACCCTGCATTTTCATCTTGCACTGGGCTGTGCAAATTATGTAGTCAATCCTGTGTGTAGATGCAGAAGAAATACTATAATCTGACGAAGTTGGCAGTGGTATTTGGTTGGTTAATGTAAAAAGGCAGTTTAAGCAGGGAAACATGAAACTGTGATACAAATAAATCTTAAGATTAATGTTTTAACTTCAATCACATTAATGTACACTCCTTTACCAATATCGTGATGTAGGGTCAAGGCCATTTAAAAAATCCTAGAGGGCTTCCCTGGTGGCACAGTGGTTGGGAGCCCGCCTGCCGATGCAGGGGACACGGGTTCGTGCCCCGGTCCGGGAGGATCCCACATGCCATGGAGCGGCTGGGCCCGTGAGCCATGGCCACTGGGCCTGCACGTCCAGAGCCTGTGCTCCGCGATGGGAGAGGCCACAGCAGTGAGAGGCCCGCGTACCACACACACAAAAAAAATCCTAGATTAAAAAAATCTCTTCTTTTACAATTATCTTTTCTATACAGAATTTAATAACAGTTTGTGTTTAACAATTTATCTTTTTTTCTTAATGAATTGTTTTTTGGTTTTTTAAAAAAATATTTATTTTATTTATTTATTTTCCCTGTTTTTGGCTGCATCGGGTCTTAGTTGTGGCACACGGGATCTTTGTTGAGGCATGTGGGATCTTCTTCGTACGGCGTGCGGTCTGCTTGGGTTTCTCTCTAGCTGCAGCACACGGGCTTCTCTCCACTTGTGGTGTGTGGGCTTTCTCTCTCTAGTCGTGGCGCGCAGGCTCCAGGGTGTGTGGGCTCTGTAGTTTGCGGCACGCGGGCTCTCTCTTTGAGGCGCGTGAGCTCAGTAGTGGTGGTGCATGGGCTTAGTTGCCCCGAGGCATGTGGGAATCTTAGTTCCCTCACCAGGGATCGAACCCGCATCCTCTGCATTGGACGGTGGATTTTTTACCACTGGACCACCAGGGAAGTCCCAACAATTTGCCTTTTTAAAAAATAATTTTTATTGGGGTAGAGTTGATTTACAAGGTTGTATGAGTTTCTGGTGTACAGCAAAGTGAATCAGTTATACATATATCCACTCTTTTTTTAGATTCTTTTCCCATGTAGGTAACAATTTGCCTTTATTAATAGATTTCCCCAAGCATCCCACTTGTTTTTTTGAACAAACAACTCACTTTTGGAACTAATCTTTTATCACTTATTTAAATGATATAATTTTAGTAAGAAGTAAACCTGCATAAACAAACATGGGAACAAACTCTTGTTAAACATGGACCTTCCCTGGTGGGAGCTGACATGGGGGTGGCGCTGGGGGGACAGACTAGAGTGTCATCTCCCAGCAGTGAGCAGCCGGCGCGCCCTGGGCATCACCGGTGCATTTTACAGAGGGAACTGCGAGCGCCACTTAATTCAGCGGGTCAAGTTCATGGAGGTTGGCTATCCTTCTGCAGAAGCATCAGGCTTATTGCACTGTCTCCTGTTTGGGCTGTCCTGCTGAGGCTGATGAACACGGCCACACGCCCATGAGAAAGCAGTGTGTTTCCTTGAGGCAGGAGTGTGAACTCCTCCTGAAGCTGGTGGACATTCCTGCCGCCCAGTTCAGAGAGAGAGGTAGGTCTTTGGTGAAGGAACTATAACTCAAAAGGTGATGGAGAAAGAGGCAGCTCACTGCTGTGGAAATAGAGCTCAAAGGCAAGCTTCAGGGAGACAAGGGAATTCACATTTCTCTCTGGACCTGTTTTCTTAGGCCACCCAGTACACATGTGTGTGACGTCTTCCCAGGCAGTAGGAATGAGAAACTTCAGTCCCAGGGAAGCAGGCAGAAAACTAAACAAGGAGGTGTCCTCAGAGTCACACACCAGGCTGACCTCCAGTAAACAACTGGGTAGGACCAGTTATCTAGTTGCCTGTTCCTGCGAGTCACTGTTCATTCTGTTGTTTTTACACCACTTTCCAGCACTGCTTGGGCCAGAGCAGTAACGGGGGAAGGTAACTCCCAGTGCTAGCACAGAGGCGGCAGAGGTGACTAACAGTGACTCTCATGAACCCTATGTAGACCGCAGTGTTTCGGTCATTCTCCCCAAAGCGGAGTTTCTACCTCCAGCCCCCGCCAAGGAACTCCCATCTTATTCTGGGAAACTGCAGGACTGCCTTACATTCTCCGACTGGCATTTCACAGAAGTATCATAGTGGATAGGAGGCCAGATGAATTCACTCCGAAACAGAAAGAGGAAAGAACTTACTGAGTGCCTCTGTGGGCCCGCTATCACACCAACCTCTCCACGTAATCAAGTAACACTCATAACAGCTCTACGAGTTAAGTGGGTCCCTCTATGGGTAAAGAAGAAACTGAAGACTAGAGAGAAGAACTAACTTCCCAACGTCACACCTAATAACTGACAGAGCTGGGACCTGAACTCGAATCTGTCTAATTCGAAAGCGGTCACTCCCTTCCCTACACCACGCGGTCTCTACATGCTTCGGATTTGGAGAGTCTAAGAAATAAGATGGAGGATGTTTCATGAGTTTAATCACAAAAAGCAGGGACTGTGGAAAGCGGACACTCAAGAGACAGGCGAATTTGATTTTACCCAAATTTACCAGTAACCAATCTGAAATCGGTTATTCAAATAATTACAGGACATGTCAGCTAAAGGAGCGCGGAAGCTTGTATAGTAATTTCTATGCCATTTAATGTTTTTATTACCTCTACTTCTCAGAAGTTTGAAAAGATTTTTTTCCTAGAAAGAACTCCATATAGAATAAAGCCAATGAAGGGGAGAGGGTAAAAAAGGCATGACCAGCACTGTCAGACAGCTTTACTAGTTGATAAACACTCTAGAAATCACCACTGTGAGAAAACACTGTCACAACTCTATAGCCAGTTTACCAGGACAAAGGGTAGCTAAGCAAGAAGTTATTTTACCATGCCTGCATTCTGAACATGACGCCACCTGAAAGCCTACTTTAGGTATTAGAGTATTAGTCCCTGAAAACAAATTTACCGAGTTCAACTGCAATTAATGGACTTGAAATGGCAAGTTTTCTTTAACCCAATGAACATGAAGATTTTATGTCTTCTGTACTCTATTATAATGATAATAGTTCTACTGTATGTATAGTACTATCTTAGCCCACTCCATAATTTGTGTGAGAATTAGGCAATATTATGAAATGGAAAATATACTCCATCCTCTTTGGGAATATACATGAAGGCCCCTTGGTTACAATTCATATAAAGAAAATGTCTGCAATTAATATCCAAGTTTTGTCTTTTCTAGGAATCCTTATTTCCCTTTGATGGAATAACTGGATTCAGAATTACTGGAAGATATCTCTGAAATTCTCCTGATCCCCAAACAATAAATCCCAAGTCACTTTTCTGATGCCCTCAAACTTAAATGAACCTAGAATGTTGAAACACCATTCAGTTTTTATTTCTCAAATCCTCCAGGGCTACTGGCCTTTCCTTCTGTGGTTCCTACTCACTTTGGTCAAAATGGGCACCAAGTTCAGGCAGCAAAGGGATCCAAGCTTTCGTAAACTGCTTAGATCCCCTGGCAGAATAAATGAGGCTAAAGGAAAGCATTTATTTGCCCTGACAGGAAAAAGGCAAGAAAGGCGCAGGATTTCTACTTTCCCTACGTAGAGACAATCGAAGTTGAACAACTAGAACTTAGTATTCACAAGGCGTTATGACTAGTGGCTACTTACAAGGTCCTACACTATCCAGTCCGCGCTCCTACCTGGCTTTATTTCATATCACCCTCTCCTCGCTCACCTCTTCTGGCCACACTGGTCATCTTTTACAAAGCTCATCATCTTTGCACAGGCTGTGTGTCTGCCCGGGATGACCAGGCTAAATCCAGGACTTCACTCAAATATTTCTCCCTCAGAGTGGCTCACTCTGCTCTTGAATCTAAATGAGAAGCACCCCCAGACCCCCACTATTGGTTATTGTCTCTGTAGCACATTGTTTTTCCTGCACACTCCTCACAATGTGTAATTTCACTTCTACCTGTGTATTGACTTAATGTCTGCCTTTCCTGTGAGACTGGAGGCTTCATGCGGGACAAGAACCCTGTCTCTTTCGTTCACCTGGTGTACCCAGCACAGCGTAGATGTGATGCTTTATTTATGGAGTAAATGAAGGAGGGCAGCTTCAGGGCCTGGATGACAAGCGTGGTAGAAGGCGCTTCTCCCCACTTCTGCATGAAAGCAACCACCACTCTGGCTGAATCACAAGAAGGCCCCTGGGACCTTCTGGAAGCAGCACCCCTGAGGTGAGCACTCAGGCCCTCATGCTGGCTGGTGACGCTGGTGAGGCTTCTTCAAGAGTCTCTTGGGCAGGGAACAAGGGGGAGCCAATGAGCCTGCCACATGGTAACCAGCACTAACAGAGCGATTTAAGAACCCCTGGGACACATTCCTTTGGAGACTCCCAGTAATATCCCAGAGGAATATCTGTTATTATTAGCTAAGAACTATTTAGTCTGCAGACATCTGATCTGCATGGATATTTCAGGGTACGCCAACAAGCCTGAGCTGTTCTATTTAATTATTGCAGATGAATCATGTAAACCCACTGTTCAGAGCTCTTTCAAGTGCAGAATTCTGTATTTATGATGTTAAAAAAAAAATCCATCCTGAAAAAAAAAATCAAGTTAATTTCTCATCCCCATTCCTCACCTAATGACAATTTTCACGAGCACTAAATTAAAAAGCCAACTTTTCATCTCTTTGTTTGTTTCATCTCTTTGTTAAAACTCCATGTGTTTTTATTTTTTAAATTATTTATTTATTGGCTGCGTCGGGTCTTCATTGCTGTGCGCGCGCTTCCTCTAGTTGTGGAGAGCGGGGGTTACTCTTCGTTGCGGTGCACGCGCTTAGTTGCTCCGCAGCATGTGGGATCTTCCCAGACCAGGGATCGAACCCGTGTCCCCTGCACTGGCAGGCGGATTCTAAACCACTGCGCCACCAGGAAAAATCCCCAACTTTTCAGTTTTAAAGAAATCCTTAGAGCTCCAGTCTACTGTGCCAGGGCCAAGAATCCCATGAGTCAGATAACCTTTGGCATTTTATGCTTCCCAAGAGTTGTGCTGTCCAAATCATGTCCTCTCACCTGTATTCTACCTTTCTGTTAGATATCAGATTTCCAGTGTATGCCATTCTCACCTTATCCATCAGTCCCACTGACAACTGCAAGAATTAGAAGCAGAACAGTGAGAAGTCTGTGTGAGGAATGAACAGTCAGCTCACAGGGGAGGAAAGCAAGGCTACTGCCTATGCCATTTGGAAGTCTCTCCTGTCCTTCTGACCCTGCGTATCACAGACAGATTAGAAAGTGCAGAGACCCGGCAGTAGAATTCTGACCCCGGATCCATCCCTCCAATGAAGAAAAGGATCACGAGCACACTGAGTTTCTAAAGACCCGGCTAACAATCACAGACCAGTAAGGAGGCTCAAAATCCATTATAAATTAGACCTCCTGGGGGCCTATTACTGAAAAGATGCTTTGAATTTGGCGTTCTTATTTCAAGTAACAATCTTCTCATGGCTGACCAAGTTCCCTAAGGGTGAAGATTAAGGCATTAATCTTTGCCTATTAAAAAATTCGGCAAAAATTTTTTAAAAACTACCCAAACCTGTCTGCCAGGTCTAATGGACAGCCTCTTCTTCACTTTCTGCCATAGTGTACTCTGGCCAGAAGGGGCATGGAGCCAGCCCGCGGGTTTACACCCACGGCTATTCAAATGATATCCTGACAACAGATTCCTGCTGGGTGGGTCTATGGCTCCTCAGACATGGGCGTGTGTCTATTAGAATGTGACCAATCAGGGCCTAACCTTGTTTTAAATGAATCTGGGGTGAAACATTCTTAGACGCCTTTTGGATGCTAAACGTAAGTAGCGCAGGATTAAGAAGACGGTATTCTTAAGAGTCAGCAGGAAGGAACTCTTTGTTTTAGAAAAATGCTAACCAAATACAAGATATAGGATCAAGGTTAAGAGTGTAATTGGATATGAAGCCAAAAATAAAATGATAATAAGCCCACATTTCGTCAAAAATGTTGACCTAATTTTCTTTCTTGGCTTTAAAATGTTCTTGATTGGATATACAAGTTTATTTTCTGTTATAGAAGAAATTAGGAGGCAGTGTCTTTTTTTTTTTTTACTAATAGAGTAAAAAATGCAGCAGAGATTTGGCTTGGTATTAAGAGATCTGCTTGTCAATCTACTAACAAGCACAACTAAGAATCTACTTATATCTGCAATATTGTACTATTGATGGAATAGTTAAAATTCCATGGGCCAGAGATTTCTGAAGTGGGTAAACACACACACACACACACACACACACACACACACACACAGACAGTACAGCCCAAAACAGATCAATCTACTAATGAAATAGGTTGTTCAGCAAAAGAGCCATTTCCTTTAAATCCTATATACTTGGTAGTGTTAGAAAAATATATAATATCAGAAAAACTAGGTTTCCTGCACCAGATTAAACCTACTTTACTTCCACCAGCAAGACATTCTCAGTACAAGTAGGGATCGGTATTTGGGGTTTATGGTAATACTTTAGTCAGAAAGTTTGGCTGGATTGAATGTAATCCTCAGGCGTTATCTGATTCTAGACTTACAAGACAGATTAACATAAATTAAAACAGGACAATTTAAAGTAATTGAAAACAGCAAGACTCTGACAGTGGATGTCTAAAACTAATCCACTAGCAAGCTCTTGTTTCACTTAAGTGAAATTAAGCACAGATCTTAACTGGAGTCTAACTTTATCAGTGGTTTTAAAGAGGATCCACAACTCCTAACTAAATAAAAAGTGACAAAGTTAATTAGAAAATCAGAGCTTATGGTGTGGTCTACTGACGTACTGATTCACAATCATGTGATACAGAAACTGAGAACACCTTTGGGGGTAATTACAGATTTTATGCTTTTTAGAACTTCCTGGAAATAACCTTTGCCCACATTTTGAAAGGTAATTTTGAATCACCCCCCACACCCCCCAAATCAGATGTCTTTGTAAACAATAAGTCTGCCAACCCTTATCAGGATAGTCAATCATTTTCCATTGGAATCTGCAGATAAGTAAGCAGAGGGGGTGGCTAAGGCTGGCAGTGGGTTCAACCACAGGAGTAGGCAGCTTCTTTCAGGGTTCTGATTTGGTTTGCTAGGAAAACTTTCCTTATGTTTAATTTCCTTGAATTTTGGGAGACAGGAGGAGTATGGTCAAAAAGACTATAAAAATGATACTTTGTTAAAACAAAAATTGTATTTTACTTCAGTCTGTCTTCCTGTTGCACTTAAACAAACTTAAAAAATATATTAGCTTTTAGGTCTCTGACCAAATTAATGCTGAGGGTGTGTATGTGTACGGGCTTGTTCTTTGCATATTTATTCAGGCCTGGCTCCCAGCGTTCGACAGAGCAAACAGCTCTTTAAATATTTAAACAGCAAAACTGTGACTCTACCACCTTGCCAAAGAGTACAAATGCTGAATAAGATGGTCAGTCATCTAATGCATGGTACATTTTTTATATATATTAGATGGTCCAGCCTACCACTTGTAAATATTTGAAAATAATTTCTGTACACTATTTTTTCATATTAAAATTAAAAATAAATTTTCCTACTTAGGCATTAATACCTCAATAAGGATTTTTTTTTTTTTTTTTTTTTTTTTGCGGTACGCGGGCCTCTCACTGTTGTGGCCTCTCCCGTTGCGGAGCACAGGCTCCGGACGCGCAGCCTCAGCGGCCATGGCTCACGGGCCCAGCCGCTCCGCGGCATGTGGGATCTTCCCGGACCGGGGCACGAACCCGCGTCCCCTGCTTCGGCAGGTGGACTCTCAACCACTGCGCCACCAGGGAAGCCTTCAATAAGGATTTTTTAAAGAAAAAATGGTATTTGGAAAATCAGGAGCAATGAGCTACAATCGAATGGGCAGTGGCACATTTTTGAAAATGGTAACCCTGCGCCATATCAAACTGTTCAACATTTATTTCTAGTAAATATATACAAGGAAAGTAATCAGTATAGTTCTCCCAAGCCACTTATAGTCCCTAATTCCCTAGTCTATTAAACTTAACATACAGACAACTTTTAATCAGGAATCACTCGACTGTACTTATTGACATCATTTAACTAACACTAAGCCTGTCTAAACCCAGGAAGGGCTTACCGAATTTTCTTCCTTTTTTAAAAATCATAGTACAGTTGCTTAACAGAGACACTATTTTTTAATGACAGTTTTCCTTCATTGAATTTCAACATCAATAAACATCACAGAATAATCACTGAACCGAACGCGAGATAGAATATGTTCACTCTTTTCCAAGACTTGCATTGTAAAAGTGCACGGCTGCTCAATAAATCCTGGATCTCTCACACCAGACTTAAATATCCCTGGCTATAGCTGGGGGAACAAAGCACTTCACACATCCAACCATATGCTCACGAACGAGCAAATATTCTGTTGCTTGCGTACTTTGGAGCCTAAAGATACGTTGCCATTGTAGAGAAACATAAAAGGTGAAGGCCACCTGGAGGACCTACTGCACCCCAAGCAACAACAGTCGTTTTAATAAAACTGTAATGACTCATGATGGTAAAAATTTATACCAATGAGGCTCCTCCACGCATCTACACCATTTATACACACACAGTTTTTAAAAGTTAACTGGCACAGTTTTAAAAGAGACTCCTAAAGGGAGAAGAGAATCCAGGCAGAAAAGCAAAGGAGATTAGTGAGACTGAAAAGGAGATACAGATGATAAAATGAGCTAAAACAGTCTCCAAAGTTTACCACAAGCAGAGCTGAAGAAGTAACCACAAAATTCTACTGTGTTTAAGAATCACATGGGATGCTTGTTAAAAATGCAAATTTCCACCCTCTATGCTCAAGACTCCAGATTCTATAACTCTAGGCTGGAATCAAGAAATATGCATTTTATGGGCTTCCCTGGTGGCGCAGTGGTTGAGAGGCTGCCTGCCGATGCAGGGGACGCAGGTTCGTGCCCCGGTCTGGGAAGATCCCACATCCCGCGGAGCGGCTGGGCCCGTGAGCCATGGCCACTGAGCCTGCGCTTCCAGAGCCTGTGCTCTGCAATGGGAGAGGCCGCAACAGTGAGAGGTCTGTGTACCGCAAAAAAAAAAAAAAAAAAAAAAGAAATGTGCATTTTAAATACGTACCCAAGGTAAGATTCTGATGCAGGCCATCTCACAGTCTATACTTCTGAGACAAACACTGTAACCCCAGCAAGCACTGGAAGACAGAAGGCCTTCGAGAGCAACCACATTTCCTACCCAAGAGGCAAGACTCAAAAATCATGTGAAAAGTCAATTCTTAAGAAAGAGAGAAAGAAGAGGAAGGTGGGCAGAGAGAGAGAGAAACCAATCATGGTGAATTACTCTTCAGTTTTGAGAGGGTGCAATAATATTTGTGTTGCCCAGGTCATCAATTCATGAACTATTCCAGTGTTAAATTTCCCAAATGGAATTAAAATTATTCATTTATCCAAAAACATATTTAAGTGCCTATGTGTGGCAAGGATGGTAGAGATTCAAAAACATAGAAAACAGGCCTTTCCCTAAAGGTGCACTCAACCTCCTCACAAAGAGAAGGTCGGTGCCAGGAGCAGAGAAGGATGAAAGACACATGTTGCTAAAGGTAAAAATAGTTCTCTGGTGTTCAGGCCAAGAAAAAACTGTCCTCTAGATTTCGTTAGGGAGGGGGTGAGCATCAGAGAAGGCTTCCTGGAAGTGGCATTTACAGTGAATCTTTGAGGGCAGACAGGTTTTGAAAAGGATTCTCCATGTGCAGGAAAACAGCATGCCAGGGACATCAACAGAATGTCTGAAAGTCCACTGAGACAGCTTATGGGAATATATTTGGCTAATATTAGCTTCCAGGGCCATGCTAACTAGTTACCTAGGCACAAAATCCCTCAAAGGAAAATTGTATAAATAAATGCAGAAACAGAGCTCCCTTCTCAGGACACAGAAATTCCAACATCTGGTTCTCAACCCACTTAAAGGGGAAAAAAAAAAAAAGATACATGTTACAAAGCCAGGAAACGGCGGTGTAAAAACCCAGCAAAGAGCCGTCAGTAGGCACTTTCTCAAAAGGAAGCTACCAAGCGGCTTCCTCTTCCACATTCACTCACTGTCAAATCTTGGACCCTGGAACGGGCCTTGGAGATAGAAGGAGGAGAGGTAACTGCCTAGCTTAACACACTCATCAGCGTTCCTTCCACTGCTGAGGTCCTAACACTCATTCAACAGAGACTCAAAAGTATCACGTAGCATAAGGTGTGAAGAGAATTCAGAACTTTTGCTTTCTTTTCTACATGAATTTGTTTTTAATTTTCTCTCCTCTCTGCTTCTACTGCTGAGAAAACTTCAGATGGGCTGTTTCTGAACTAGGAGGCAAAGGGACCAAGTATCTCTGCTGCCTCACTGAGGGTCCCTCTTTGAAACAAATGGATCAAGGACTCACATCTGGTCTATTTGTCAGCCATCCCAGCAAGGCAAGAGAAGCAAATTCATACATGCATCAAGTTTTGCATCTTGCAAAGTTAACTTACGTTAAACCAACACCCACCCAGGAGGGCTTGTCATTCTTAGTTCTGATTTACACAAGGCCTAGATATATTTTCTGTTTCTTGCCTAAGGTAGTGCTGCATTGAAGCACAACTGAACTGGGTTTATGATTTCAGTCTACAAATGCTGCATTTAATTTCTGTGCTGCTCTGCTTGTGTGAGAAAGCAGTCACTCCATGTCACTAAACTGCTCCTTCAGTCTAAATTCTGCTTTGTGAAGGCTGGCACTAAAGGCAGATTACCCTGAAGCTGGATACTGAAAATTTTTTTGTAACATTCTGTTTGCCACATTATAGTAAAAGTCATTAACACTCACTGCACCGTAACATATACTATTGCTTTATTCAGTTTTTTTTATATTGCCCGAAGCATTTACTCTGATTCAAGAGGAAATTCTGGTGGGGGAAAAAAAGGAATGTTTAATCTATTTAAATGTTAGCTGTTTTATATTATGGAAACTGAAAAAATACACATACAAGAAATCACCCAGACCTCTACGTGCCAATGTTCTCAGTTGAACTGGACTATTTTTGATGCAAACTTTGTCAAGTGAATGTACTTCGTGTTTGTGAAATGCCACTCGAATTCTGTACTCTTGAAAGCAAGATTCTTAAAATAATTGAATCCTATACTTAAAATAGCCTTTTTTAGAAAGTGTTAACGAGATATCTCTATATTTCAAGGTGGTATTTGTTTATCTCTAACAAGTTACTGAGTGGCTACTATATGAAATGTAGTTTGGGGCACTGGGAAAATAGCACTCAACAAAACAAAAATCCTGGCCTTCAAGAAACTTATGCTCAAGGGAAAATCCTATATAGTTAAATAATGAATAAATGAAATATAGCCTATTAGATGGGGAGAGACTAGGTAAAGTACTTAAGTAAGGATGGGGGTAGAGAGTTGGGAGCGGGTTGCAATTCTAAGTAGCCGGGCAGGGAAGGCCCCTTTGAGAGGCAGCATTTAAGCACCAGGAGATACCCAGGTGTACCTGGGGAAGGAGAATCCCAAGTATAAAGGCCAGTGTGGCTGGGGTGAAATGGGGAAGAGGGAGAGCCAAAGAGAGGGAAGGGTCTGAGAAATGACAGGGGACAGATCATATAGAGGATTGTAAGCCACTGAGATGTGGGATGGAGAGCTATTAGAGTTTTATTTAAAGCATTAATGTGATCTCGCTCACATTTTTTTATTGAGATGTAATTCATATATCATAAAACTCACCCTTTTAAAGGGCACAATTCAGTGGTTTTTAGTATAGTCACAAGGTTGTACACCATCACCACTTCTAATTCCAGAACGCTTTTAGCACTGCAAAGAGAAGCCCAAGACCCCTAAGCAGTCACTCCCCTTTTCCCTGTCCCTCTCAGGCCCTGGCAACCACTACTCTATGTCCTGACTCTACAGACTTGCATATTGTGGTCATTTCATATACATGGAATCATAATATGTGTGGCCTTTTGTATCTGACTTATGTTTTACTTGTATCTCTCTGGCTGCTGTGATGAGAATAGGCTGAAAGGAGGCAAAGTCATAAGCAGGGAGACCAGTGACTAGATGAAGGCAATAATTCAACTGAGAGATGAGAGGGGTTTGAAACAGGATGGGAGATGGTGAATGATGGCTGGGTCTCGGGTACATTTAGATAGGCTGGATATTGACTATGAGAGAAAGAAAAGTCAAGGACAACTCTTAGGTTTGGGGCTTAGGCACCTGAAAAGATGGAGCTGACATCAACTTAGGGTACAAGGCTGCTGGAGGGGCAGATTGGGAGGAACAACAGAGGCTGGTTCTTGGAGATGTTAATTAAACCTGGGACAGTGATTAGCCTTCTATGTGAAGATGCCAAAAAGAGAGCTGAATATGAGTCTGGAATTCAAAGGATAGGTCTGTGCTGGAGATACAAATGTGGGAGTTAGAGAGTGGAAGGCATTAATACCATGAAACCAGATGGTATCACCAAGGATGTGAGTGACTAGAGAAAAGAGGAGAAATCCAGGGAAAGAGTCCATGGACATGTCAATATTTCTGGGTCAGAGAGATGAAGAGGAACCAACAAAAAAGACTAAAGGGCTTCCCTGGTGGCACAGTGGTTGAGAGTCCGCCTGCCGATGCAGGGGACGCGGGTTCGTGCCCCGGTCCGGGAAGATCCCACATGCCGCGGAGCGGCTGGGCCCGTGAGCCATGGCCGCTGAGCCTGAGCGTCTGGAGCCTGTGCTCCGCAACGGGAGAGGCCACAGCAGTGAGAGGCCCGCGTATCGCAAAAAACAAAAAATCAAAACAAAAAAAAAAAGACTAAGAAGGAAGCATAAATAAGGTGGGAGAACCAAGAGAGAATGGAGTCTTAAAAACCAAATGAAAACACTTATGGAGCAGGGCATTGTCCACTATGCCCAATGCTGCTGACAGGTCACTGAGAATTAACCACTGGATTTAGGAGCGTGGCAGGCAGTCATTCACAGATCATGTATCTTCTCTCCCTCCATCTTGCTCACTCCACTCCGGCCACATCTGTCTTTGCATTTGCCATTTTATTTACCAAGGGTGTGCCTTCCCCAGATATGGCTTTGGAAAAAATAGTCTGAGTGGAGTGAGGAAGTTGACTGGAATGAGTTCAAGAGACAGTGGTAGAAGAAGAACTGAAGTCAGGGGCAATTCTTTTGAGGACTTTAGTTGCAAGGGGATGAAGAGAAGTAGCTGTAATGGGAGGTGGAGTAAAGAGAGGGTTTTAGAATGGGAGACAAAAACATGTCCATGTGCTGGTGGGACAAATCTAGTAAAGAGGGAGGTAAGTGATGCAGGAGGGGCTGAGATGGGTTAGAGGGGACAGAATTAAACACATTTCACCTATCAAATAGTCAACACTTAGAATATAAATCATCTACTGATACAGGAAAAACAGGTAAGGGCAAGCTATTTTTTTTTTTCCCAAGAGACACTGAAACCAGTTAAAATTGTCTAGGTCCCTTCTTCAAGGCTAAAGATATTGGATTAATTGTATACAGAGTGTCAGGTTCAGGATTAGGCTCTGGGCTTGGAATCACAAGATCCAAGTTCAGGGACTATGACAAGTTATAATAACCCAGAAACTTCTTTTGACCTCCCTTTTTTGTCCATAAAATATTGATTAAAACCTGTCCTCTCTACCTTATAGAATTGATGTGATGATCAAATGAAATATGCAGACATTGTAACTCTTAGGTGAGCTGTCCCTGTGAGGTGTGGTCAGTACTGCTGGATAAGGAACAAGTGCACACGCTCAGTCTCACTCCAACACTCTACACTTCAGCTCTAAGAAGCGGAAAAAGGCAAAATGAAAAATGTGGGGAAGAATAAATACAGCATAGAAAAACAGAACCTTTCTGGTTATTTATTTATTATTACTTTTTTTTTTTTGCGGTACGCGGGTCTCTCACTGTTGTGGCCTCTCCCGCTGCGGAGCACAGGCTCCGGACGTGCAGGCTCAGCGGCCATGGCTCACGGGCCCAGTCGCTCTGCGGCATGTGGGATCGTCCCGGACCAGGGCACAAATCCGTGTCCCCTGCACCGGCAGGCGGACTCTCAACCACTGCGCCACCAGGGAAGCCCCAAGCTTTCTGGTTATTTAAATCACACTCAATAATTTGGACGTGAATTATGCCTTAATTTCTACTTTTAAAAAACTCAACAATCCAAAATCCTCTAGCTTAGATTCAGCTGAGCCTGGGGCGAAAAAAGAAGTACACTAAATTTGACGGTAGGCCTGAAGCAAGATCATGCCTAAATAAAGATGTGATCTGATACTTCTCCACGAATCTCTTTCATTCTTCCTGCGCCCTACCACCTGCCACGATGACCTCAAATCAAAAGACCATGTGCTCCTAAACTTTTTTGCCAAATAGGAGACATTAGTGGGTGTTTTAAAATTATTTTTTATTTGTTAATTAATTTTAAATTCTGGCTGCTTTGGGTATGGGCCATAGCTCTCTTTAAGGAAAATATACCAATACCTTACAGGGTATCTTGATCTAGCCATTAACTTTTCTCCTTATTTCTTCAGGTAAACTAAGACACAGAGGTGTGTGCTCATTTTTTCAAATGAGAGAATCTACGTTTATCAACTGTTAACATAAAGAATTCTGAGATGGAACTTACCGATACAATAGATGCCAAAGTTGAATTGATCTTATTACTCAACTTCCCCTCACTCTGATCAGAAAACTGAGGGAAGAACTCAGCCGGCCATGGGACCTCACAAGGTTTTAAAGTAAAGTATGAAAGACAATATACAAGGAAATATATACACACACCTGTAGGTCCATGTGCATGTCACTTTCCTTTAAAATATGTCTCTATCTCTTTACACATGTACCACTTGGCAAAGGAAACAGAGCTCCCTTGTGAGGCCAATGTGTACACTTCATGTGTAATTAATCAGGAAAAGCTGACTTTTCTCTAATTACAAAGATATCTTTGTACCTACATTTATGAATATTTGTATACCAATAACATATTAGGTACTGATTCTTTAGTCAGAATTCCAATCTCCCACTAAACTCCCTGTTACTCTTATTTACATAAAACAATTCACTTTATTTTTTAATAAATTTATTTATTTTTTGCTGCATTGGGTCTTCGTTGCTGTGTGCAGGCTTTCTCTAGTTGCAGCGATCGGGGGCTACTCTTCATTGTGGTGCACACCCTTCTCATGGCGGTGGCTTCTCTTGTAGCAGAGCATGGGCTCCAGGTGCACGGGCTTCAGCAGTTGTGGCACATGGACTCTAGAGCGCAGGCTCAGTAGTTGTGGTGCACGGGCCTAGTTGCTCCGCGGCATGTGGCATCTTCCCGGACCAGGGCTTGAACCCATGTCCCCTGCATTGGCAGGTGGATTCTCAACCACTGCGCCACCAGGGAAGCCCAAACAATTCACTTTATAATGATGTATATTATAGAGATTCTAAGAACAAACTGTTCTCTTTTTTTTTTTTTTTTTTTTTTGTGGTACGCGGGCCTCTCACTGTTGTGGCCTCTCCCGTTGCGGAGCACAGGCTCCGGACGCGCAGGCCCAGCGGCCATGGCTCACGGGCCCAGCTGCTCCGCAGCATATGGGATCCTCCCGGACCCGGGCACGACCCCATGCCCCCTAGATCGGCCGGCGGACTCCCAACCACTGCGCCACCAGGAAAGCCCAGAACAAACTATTCTGATGGGTAAGTATATCTACCTCAAGCTCCCTCTTAGTGACACACTCCAGTATTTTTGGGGAAGGATTTATTTCAAGTATGTGATTTTTTTAAAAAGTTAAAACATATCATTTAAGGGGCCCAAGCTATTTCAAGGATTGGTTTTGATTTGAATATTTTTAAAGAAACTTTTATCATAATACTATTATAGTGTTATTATAATTATATTATATATAATTAACAATATAATGAACATAATGTCATAATTAATATTAACTCATCCTTATTACTTAGGATCTTCATTACCAATATGCAGTAATAGGCTACATTATAAAATCTTCATAAACTCAGAATTTGCTGAAGAGTGTGGAGCCCTTCACCCTCACCCTCGGTAGAATCAGGCTATGCTTCTTCTTCGATGACACTTTCTGCCTCTACACAGCTTTTCTGCCTTGCTTGGCCAGCAGTCATTTCTTGCTCCTGTCAGCATGCCTAGAGCTAGCAGGCTCCCCTATTTCCACGCAGCTTTTTCTTGATTCTAAAAGTAGTAGAAAGAGCCACAGTCTCAAAGTGTGGTGATTCTGCCACAACCCAGCTGCACGGCCCTGGACAAACCACTGAATCACTTTAGGAATTCGCTTCCTTGTCTACACAATGGTAGAACTGGCCTGAATGATCGTTAAGTCCTAACCAAACTTAAAACTTTATAATGAATGAACCTTACTAAGAGCTAGGAAAAAGAATAGAGAAACTCAGAGAAAGGACCCCAGAAGTTCCCATACTTTGCTGCATGGAATTTATAGTATCTTGGGTTTGCTATGTCATGGACGTTTTGGTCTTCTAGGTTCTTTGTTTTATCTCCAATAAGTGACGTTCTGCATTGGATAAATCACATCCAGACAAATGGGGCAGAATTGCATTTAAGAGCTTTTGAAACAGGAAGTTAAATATGACTCTCAAATATACCTATTTCACATAAAAGATAAGAATTCAAGAAATTTTCAGAAATTCACAGAATTATTCCTTTATGAAAACTTTTGTTTCTAAGTGCATTTCCATTTGATGTATCAACAAAATGACACTACATGCATTAAAAAGTGACTTACCTATAACTACATCATGACCATCGACTAAGCCAGCAGAGAAGAGCTCCTGAGAAACGCCGTCTGCCGTATCTGCCCAAACGTGAAATGAAGGTGTATCAGTAACCATACAATAAAACCCCCAAATCCAGTACAATGTAAAATATAGATTTTTCATTTAGAAAAATCATCCATGTGTGTTTCAATTCAACAATTCAGATTCTATCAGGAGGAAAACTCAGAAGCAAAATGTGAAATACTTTTGTCACGTACAATTTGCATCCTGCTCTTTATTCAACAGAGGTTTTACAAACTTATTGTTTCATTTTTGTTGAACCAAAAAACTATTACCCTTTGTCTACTATCTGAATTATTCTCAAATGCCCCTCTAGAAGTTAGCTCATAACTGTTCCCTATGAACACTGCTCTTCTTTCTTGCCAAGGTAAACTCCAGCCACCATCAATCCTTTTCTATCATTAGTAGCTACTGAGTTAGAATTTATGGCAAAGGTTGAAGACGTAGCATTTGATACAACCTTATATTTGGTACAAACAGCCTATGAGCTTGTTGGACTATTAAGATGAGCTCTTTAAATTTATGCTATTAAGAAAATCCTTTAACATGACTTTGATCATTTGATAGCAACAGACTCATTCTCTTAGAAAATGTGGTTGGATAAAAGAATGTAGTTTCTCAATGATAAGTGACAGGAGTTAGCAATCTCATAAAGATGGGACTGAACAGGCTGTAGCAAGTGAATATAACTGAAATTACTTAATTGAGAGGTTATACACGAACACGACAATAGTGAGAAGTCTGTTTGAAGACTTTGTAAAGGGAAATTGATAAATTGCCATGTGCTCAAAGAACCATTATGAACCCCTACGTTTTCACAAGGGAGATGACATGGTCTCCATGGCGGCCTGATATTCTCACAAATAGCCAATACTATAGCTGGATAAGAAGAGACTGGGAAAGCATAGCTCCTGAATCAAACAAGCACCTAAACTGAATTGCAGTTTGCTATGCCAAAGCCTGCCCTCAACACAGACTGGGTTTCCCTGCTTAGCCTGTGTTTCACATGTGGTGATTATGTAAGTGGGCTCAGGTGTGTGGGGTGTGTGTGTATGTGTGTGTGTACCTGCATGAGCACATAGTTGAAGGTACAATTATCTTTCACACTGGGCTTTAATGTGCTTATTAGCCCAGGGTCTGACTCATAGTAATTACTCAACAAGTGGTAATTGATGATGACGAGGCAGCCAAAGGTCATGTGAAATGCTCCTTACACCCTTGTGCTCTTTCTCCCTCATACATGGCCCTATTTCCTAAATCTCCAATAAAAATTTGAGAGCTGATATATATTCTTTGTACTTTCAGAGAATCTGTGGTATTCTATCATTTTACTCATTCAGTGAAATGGAATGAAGAAAATGGAAAAGAAAAACATAGGAATCTTACTAAACAATGAAATTCCATACAAGGTGGGCTTAAAAAAAAAAAAAAGGTGGGCTTATCTTGGGCCTTGTCCTTAACTGTTAGAAGTACAAGAAACACCTTATAAAATTCTCTCAGAGATAAAACCTCTCATAGCATGGAACCCAAGGTAGCATAATGAAAGGCTCTACTCTGAAAATGATGTAGCTTTAGAACATTCAGCCTCACAATCGCCATCTTCCTGGATGCCACTAGAAACTGCAGGAAAAGAAGCCTATTGAATTAAAGTGCCTGCCTCGTAGACACCGGGCACAGAGTAGTCAGTGGTTAAAAGCAACTGGATGTGTTACCACCATCTCTAAAGTATCAGTAAGATCTTACACTTGAGTAAGGAGCTATAATCAAAGAAAGTAGTTGAGAATGGAATAATCAACAAAGTCACATTGAGGGCTAGCACTAAAGCAGTACGGAAGCCAATTAACGTTCCCAAATGATCAAAGTGTACAGCACCTCTGACTATTTTCAGGACTCTTGGGTACCAAATGAGTCATATTAAAATAGCAAAAGGGTTGTGCTGCTTGGTCAAAATGGAAATATTCCTTGTCTGTGTGTGTGCCATTAAGCAGTTATTTTTCATGCAAGTTAAGTAACATATCAGTAATAGTTTAGAACAAAAACTGGAAGGTAATTGGTAATTTATTTTTCTTTAAGCTGCTTGACATTCCTAATGTGTAAATGGGTTAAATAATCATAATCACGTACGCCCTGCTTTCTAGATCATTACAGCAACATAGTAAACACAAAGGGCTTGCCCTCAAATGACGACAGAATATTTGATATGTTCATATTATACACTCAATGATGTATATATTTATCTGTGTATACGCCAGAGACATAGTACACACGGTATGCATGCACAGATCGAGCGCAAACAACATCTCAAATGCAGACAGCATCAGTAATCACAGAGGTACAGTGATATAGCTATGGTGTTTCTGAAACTAAACGGCTGTGCTCGCTCCCCAGGGAAGGCCAGCTATCATCAGGAAGCGAGCACTATGGTTTCTGTCTGGGCAACAAAAGCAGAGACTCTGAATCTAACCATGGCAAATGAGGTTGCCAAAGCTAGCACAAAGGGCCAGGTAACGCTGATAAGGCCGTCTTATCCCCAGCAATCCTCAACTCAGAAATTCATTTCCTTGGTACCTTTGAAATTAAAATTGATTCTTATTGCCACTGTCAATCTGACACAATCAGATGAAAAGAAACCCTTAAAATAAGAATTCTTTTACTTACTATACTTGAAACATTTATTATATAACTGCTAGATTTTATTACAGTATTGGCTGCTCCATATCTTTATATTATGACAAAACAGCTTTTTGATAACAGCAACCGGCAACTGTTCAATTTCACAGACTGACTCTAAATTGTCAGAGATTGCCCCCGGAAAGAAAGATCAGTTAGCAATTTCACCAGGGCCTTATTCACATTTCTTTTGTAAAAAGATATATTTAATTCAAATATACTGGAAATCATGAAATCTTTGTGTTTACAGGGGACTAGACATCAGGGCCAGTGAATCTATGGCTGACCACCTATGGCCCAGGAACATATTTTGTTTGGTGGGCACTGAACCTGAATGTATTTAGACAGAACTCTTTGGTTTTCTGAAGTTCCCACCATTCACTTTGGCTCCTGTAAGCATTTGAGTTTGTGTCTTCTTACAGTTGATAATAGCAGGGAGGTCAAGCAGTTAACTGATGGACTAGCTATCAAGCTAGAAAGTTTCGGGTTTTCAAAATTTTAGCAAATACAATTTATTTAATCGAATAAAAATTTACGTGGAGTTCTAATACATAAAATAGAGAATGTTATTAGCTTACATATATTAATATGTTCAAATGTATAAGACTAATGAGACATCGAGGCTGTTTTCATGTATATAAAAGTCTGAAACCAGAGATCAAGGTGAACAGCTCCAGTCTTAGCATTAGCATCTGTTTTTTCACTTCTCTAGATTGTTTTGGTTATGCACTAAAGAGTGCAAAGAGCAATTTTTGTTTAACAACTGATGTCGTGATCTCCAAAGCCTGTATCCAATAATTAACCAAAATGACTTGAGATTCTCGTGCATGCCAGGCACCTGCCAGGTGCTAGAGACACCAAGAAACAGGACATGGCTCAATGACTTCCAGGCATCCAGGCGCTAAAAGAGCAACCAGTCTAGCCTTGAAACTATTTTAATAACTACTCAAAATACTAAAATTATATTCAGCTGCAAGACTAGCACTGTCCCTACCAAGTTTCCTAGCGGTGCCTGCAGCAAGTAGCGGCCCAGATACTCCTCAGCACAGGCTTCGTGTAATCTGAACCGACAACAGAGAGGCAAAGTATGCTACCTTTTGGTCTGATGTCACTGTTTGTTGCTCAACCCTAATTAAGACTGCTACGCGCGTCTCATCACACTCATCATAATGTCCTTTAGGCCCCGAATCACCACGCCAGCACTTCTTTTCATGGTCGAGCTAACAGATGTAATTTATAAGTGCGTATATTCTGTGCAGCACGTGTCACTGGAATTCATGCAGTCAGTAGTGGGTTCGGTTTGGATTCCCCACAATTATTGCAAATCCTTCCTTTCTTCCTTCCTTCCCTCCTTTGTTTTTAGAGAACACATTTTTGAATAGCAAATTATAACCACATGCTAGTAATCAATTTCTGAAATGCTCTTGGTAGCAATAAAATGATAATTTCAATTAAAGCTTACCTCTTCCTGGAGTAAACTCAAACCGTATATCATTAAGTTCCTTTCTGGAGTTCCTGAAATACATAACAAATAGCACATTAAAATCTAATGAAGCAGAGTTTAACCAAACGAAATGTATTCCAATTTTTACAAGATGCTACTGACATATAGATAGCATTTAATAGTTCTGGGTTACTTCTAAATACTTCTTCCACTGGGAGAGGCAGTTATGACAAGAATAAAGGGAGATATTGTTTAACTGATTGAATTTACCTTATACAAACATGATTGTATCACAAAATTCCAAAACTAAATGCTCCTTTTATAAAATCTACACTAAATCAGTAACCTTAAATTTAATTCCATAATTAAAAATTTCAGAAGCTTTTAGTCTAGCATAAATAGTAGTCAATACATTTTTCATATTTTTTCCTGGGAAAATAGTATTTTATCAAATTATTATTTTTGTTTTTTGTGTTTTTTTTGATGTGGACCATTTTTAAAGTTTTTATTGAATTTGTCACATATTGCTTCTGTTTTTTGTTTTGGTTTTTTGGCCGTGAAGCCTGTGGGATCTTAGCTCCCCGACCAGAGATCGAACCCACACCCACTGCAGTGGAAGGCAAAGTCTTAACCACTGTACCACCAGGGAAGTCCCCTCAAATTATTTTTAAAAGTGAAACAAACAAGGAAGATAGCCTTAGCGATAAACTTCACAACAGCACTATACATTAAATCATACAACAAAAATGTCCAGAATAAGATGTGTATTTTGTTGTTAAAAATTTTATCTAAATAAATAGAGGGGGACCTCTGAATGTTATGAAATTGCCCACTGAATACATAAAATTTTTAAGAAATTTAAAACGCTTACATAAAACTACAATAGACACATATATGTACATTCAATCAAAATATCAAATGACACTGGGGAAATATGGAACAAATAAGTATCTAAGATATGATTTTTCCATTCATATTAATTTCAAGACATAACAGTAAGGGCCCGTGAGCTATAATTAGAATGGCTATTTTCTCATAAGAACACTAAAATATTATGAGTAACTCTCGACAGATGCTAGAATTAAAGTTAATTTTAAAAAAACTTTTAAGAAACTGCAGTAGGACATATGAAATAGTAATTTCTGTATGCATTCAACTCTTTGTTCAGCTGCCACGAGTGCCAGAGACAGAGACAGAGATGGTCTGAACACCAAGCCCTGAACATCCTCCTTCCAGTGCCAGGAAAGTCTGATCAAACCCTTTGATACTCTAAAACTCTGGTAATATCTCCTGGTCTCTAGGTACAGTGCCCGAATCTTGATGATGTCAGTCTATGGGCCCTTTTTGGTCCATAGCCTGATGGTGGTTCTTTATGTCCTACCACATCCTATGACACCAAGTGTGAGGAGGCCCAGAATGATGACAAAGGCATGGTACCAATTGAGAGAAAGCCCTTCTCCCAGTGCCTAGAGAAGCTGACCCAAGTCTAATACCTTCCACAACCAGAGAGGTAAAGGGTCAGGAACTCCAGAGACAACCAAGCCCAGGCTACCGACATGAGAGCCTGGAACCTCAGAATCTCCTCTCGGGTGTCCGCACCACGACTTTATCGTTACTCCTCTCGAAGACAGAATGGGAACTAGCGGACATTAGCAATTCCTATAGCTGTGCTTCTATTCAGGACCTTCTGAGAATCTGAAAACTGTGAAAATTGTGAATGCTCCCACTAAAAAAGCAGACACATGACCGACACGTGAAATTGCAGGCAACTGTAGATGGTTCAGAGATCATCTTAGACCCCAGGGAAAGCAAGCCTGCCCTGGAGGTGGAGTGAACAACCAGTGCCTGCACTGGAAGGGCTGTCTGCATGTTGCCTGAATTTTCTTCATAAACTACAATGTCACCACACATTACAGTGTTTTCATATCCGTTGGCAGTTCTCAAACTTTTTGGTCTTAGGACTCTTTTACATTCTTAAAAAGTATCAAGGACCCCTAAGGAACTTTTGTTTATGTCGGTTGTATCTATCAATATTTACTGTATTAGGAATTAAAACTGATAAGTTTTAAAATATTTATTAATTCACTTGAAAATGAAAAGAATCAGCCCATCACATGTTAATGTCAAAAAAAAAATTTTTTTTACATAAAATTATTTTACTTTCCAAAAGAAAAACAAATCAGTGAAAAGTATGCATTGTTTTCTATTTTTGTAAACCTCTGTAATGTCTGTCTTCAGGTAGCTGGATTCTTATATTTGCCTTTGTATTCAATCTGCTGCAATATCACGTATCATGTAGCCAGCTACTGGAAACTCTACTGTATGTATGTGAAACAATGAGAGAGAAAAAGGCTGATACTTTCTTAATATTATAAAAATAGTTTCCACCTCATAAGCTCCTTGAAAGGGTCTCAAGGACCCCCCCGGGGGTTACAGGACCACACTTTGAGAAATACTGATACCAAATTTCATCTGATCCTGATAATAAACCTTTGAAATATACAAAGCAGGTATTACTTGTTTCCCATTTTTTGGTGAGTACATTCAATGGTTTTTTTTTACAAAGTTAATGAGTGGCAGAGTGAGGAGCAACAATTCCATACTGGAAATACCTAATGCAAATACAAATGTTCAATTCCCTTTAGCTTTTGAGTGAAAACAAATATTCCCCAACATTTTACACGTTACTGTACAAAGACCAGCAAGCATTCATTTACGCCTTCGTTTTGTGTGTTGTGCGTCAGCAAAGGTTGAATTAGGACTACAACAATTCAAAAAGAAAAACTAATCACTAGGAAAGCAAGTATTTATAGTGTGTTTAATAATGAAATGACAGAAGGAGAAAAAAAGAAAAGGAATGAGGTGTGACCATAATTTATGCCATTGTTCCTTTCCTCTTTTTCTTTTGATCAGGTTTGTCTAAATTAGTTTGTTCTACTAAGGTCATGAGCAGAGAGGTATGAGAACCATATCCAACATATCATCATGCACATCCTTATTCTTTACATATCAATCCCACAAAAGTAATACATACCCGACATCCATAATCTTGATCTACATCAACGGTGGCTCAAGTTATGGAGGTTGCCTAGTCACGTCATTCTCTTATGACTCTGAACCTAAAATACCCACCATACCCACCTTTGAAAAGATCACAGTGATTCATTGTGTGTAGTAGACTTGTCTCATCAGGATGAAATATAGTTGGAAAAATGCCTAATTGGATCTAACTACTGAAGGTCATCCTTTCACAAAGAATTAATCTTTTTTGGACTCATACTTAACACCTCTAATTGAAAGGACACTTACTTTAATTGATATGGCACAAGATACTCCTGATGTAAGGGAAGCTGAAAATAGGTATGATTTAAAGCCAGACACTATGTCTGAGCAACTTTCCAGAGGAAACGTTAATAACTTGAGAGCAACAGTTTCAAGACCCAGGGGACCTTTAATAACTCGTATTAAAAAAACTCTTTCAGGGGCTTCCCTGGTGGCGCAGTGGTTGGGAGTCCGCCTGCCGATGCAGGGGACACGGGTTCGTGCCCCGGTCCGGGAAGATCCCACATGCCGCGGAGCGGTCGGGCCCGTGAGTCATGGCCGCTGAGCCTGCGCGTCCGGAGCCTGTGCTCCGCAATGGGAGAGGCCACAGCAGTGAGAGGCCCGCGTACCGCAAAAAAAAAAAACAAAAAAAAAAACTCTTTCAATCCTAAAAAAAAGTCCCAGAACAACAAACTCTTAAACTTGGTAAGGCACAATCCCTTATTTCTTATTGGAGTATATACTGCATCACAGACGCAAATGCCTACAGGGCTCAGGCAGAAAAATTTCTTTCTTAAAATAGGTAACACAATCACATGGCTTAAGAATCGCTTAAAAATCAGAAAGTACAACAGGGTATTCCATGAAATCTAGCCCTCTCAACTCCTGTCACTCATCTTCCTGGTCTACCTCACAGAGGCAATCAAGCTGTAGGCTTTCTGTGCATCCTTCCTGAGATTTTCTACATATGCTCTAGCAAATACACATACAGAGTTCCCTCTAGCCTGTTTAATTCAAGTGGGAGATGGTAGTAGCATTCTATATGCTGCTCTGCACCTTGCCTTTTATTTAACTTAATAATATACCTTGGAATTTCTCCGTATAGGTTCACAGAGAGCTTTCTCATTCTTTTCTGTTCGTTTATAGCGACGCAGTATTCTGTTGTATGCCATATCCTTCTTTAACCAGTTACCAGTCTATGAATAGATTGTTTCTAGTCTTTCACTATTATAAATAATGCTTCAATGAATAACCTTGTTCTTATGTCACTTGGCAAATATGTGAGTATAAAAATAAATTTTCTAGAAGAAAATTGCTTGGTCAAAGGATACATATATTTACAATTTGCTAGATACTGTCAAATTCCCTTTCATTTAAGTTGTATCAATTTATACTCTCACAAGCAATTTGAAAGCACTACTGCAGGAACGTTAAAGGAGTATGGCAGAAAGTGTATTTAAAACAAAAAAACAAAAACCAGGGAAATGTAGGGACTATGCCAGCTGGAAAACTTATTCCCCATTGAAAGGGGGCAACCTCTACTCAGCACCACCCGGTTACGACGAAGCAGGATTGGGGCTTAATTTCGTTAAATTTTATTTTTTGCTATGTCCATTCAAAGTGAGAAGTTCCAAGATACAGACTGGCATGCGTAGGGGTTTTCTTTTTGCTCTTTCAATTCATCTGCAAGGGACACAGTGAACACTCAATGGAGGCCTCTGGCTAAGAGGGTGGTGACGACAAACACATGAGTGAACACGTACCCTTCCCGGTGGTGGAGGTGCAGGAGGCCCGGACAGTTGAAGTATATATTTTCCAGGATGTAGCACTTTCCTGCACCTCTTAATTTACCATGTCAAGACAACCTGAAAGAGTTACTGCTTTTAGAGGGCTCCCAAACTAAAAGGCCAGCTCAGAACTATTTGCATTCCTCAGCTGCACATGAATGTCTCTTAGCCCGTGCCAACAAATACATGGGGGCACATGCACCCCCCCAAGAACCAGATGGAAGCAAAACGCTTAGAAGTCCAAAGACCACTCACTGCCAAAGGGCATCATAAACTCTAAGTGCCATTGGCGCTGCGTACCCTCCATCACAGGGTGCTCTGGAGTAAGGCTGAAAGTCAACCAGTTCCCCAAGCTCTGAAGTTGAAGGATGTAGTTGGAGTAACACCACTCAGGATCCCTGTAAGGGCAGTAGGTACAGTGTTTCCCAGGATCCAGAGGGGGCCCCTCCCTCCTAAGCAGCAGGGGATTTTCTTAGCCAACAACATTCCAGGTGAGGGGAAAGCTGCTGGTGTCCAAGGAAGTCCAGAGGGACTCCTGGACCCCTAGAGCGTCTCCCCCTCTCGGGAGCAGGATGGGGACCTTTCAAACATGTTGGGCTAGGAGTCAGTTGGAGCATCACTCAGCTTGCTTCTTCCCTACTCTTGGCACTGAACTGACGTCCTTTCCCACGGGTTTAGGAAGAGACACAGGACACCTCTCCGTAACAGGAGGCAGCGAGGTGCTAAGGAGGTGAGCCTGTGAAACTGTGGAGAGAGGTCTGAGTTCAGATCCACCTGCTGCTTGTCTGGCCTCTGGAATCCGTTTCCTCAACTATGAGGTGGGGAAAATAATCATTAATAACATTTACAACCTGCTGGTACGTGCTTCGGGCTTCACACGTGTCATCTCATTCCATGCTCAAAACAACCCTTCAGGTAGGGATGACTATTACCCCTATTATTTTACAGATGAGGAAATGGAGGGGGCTCAGAGAGGGTAAAGGATATATCCAAAAGCAGGTGTCTGAAGAGCACGTCTGGACTAGATCTAGAACTTAATAAACGTTACACATCGTCTTTGCCAGCGCACAACCCTTACCTGAGGCTCTATCAGCCCCGCCCTGAGTCTGCAGGGGCTCCTAACTGTCTCTCCACATTCAAGCTCACGGTCTCCAGAGGAGTCAGTCAGCTTGTACCTGAAGACCCAGTCAGGTCACTCCCTTGCTGAAAAACTCCATTTCCGTCTCCTTATTCTTAAAGCAAGATTCCAAATCCTTAGCATGACCCTCTGAGACCTGCTCTTGTCTGTCTCCCCACCATGACCAGCCACCTGCCATGACCCGTGGACTATACCTTCCTTAAGTTTCTCAGGTCATCCATTTCTCTAAGACTCCACTACTACTGACCAAGGGCAGGTCACCACCATTACCTGCTGCACATGAGAATAAATGGTTTCATGACCAAAGAGTATTTTATCCACACTCACAGGCACCATGCAGATATACACAGAGAAAGCTGCTGCTAAAACTAAAGATGTACAGCAGAAGGGAAAAGGGCCACAAAAGGTGAGAGAGCTATTACTCAGGGTGTGACCTTTGGTAGATGAATGTGTAGCCCAGGAAGAAAACTGCTGTCCTTCATGAGATGTGAAAAATGCCAACGTAGCGATAAGTTGAAGGACACCTACAGCGTAAGGCCAGTGACAAAAGAATCAGGAAGAGAAAGAAGAAGCTTCCTATGGCCAGGCCACGTTTACCTCACCCCGGGCTTTCCCAGAACAGGGTCTTTAAGTCAGCTAACTAGACTGCCGTAAAAGCTGGAGCCTCACCTGGACTCATCCAAGCTCACTTTGCAGTTCAGACCCTCACCAGCTGCTTCCCCTGCCTCACCTGCAGTTTCCTCAGCTCCCCTCACAGATTAAATGAACTGTGTGCAAGCACCACGTGGCTCCCTCACGCCACTAACAGGCATTGTGATGCCTTAAATTTTGAGGCACACAGAAGTGGGCAGAAAGCCATGGCTCCAGTCCTGAATGGGTTTACAATCTGCCCAGAGAGTGACAGCTGATCTATGTAAACTCACCAGGAAGACCCCAAGGTAAACACGTGCTTTAAAAATAGGGGCATAAAAGGAAATATCAGACTGATTCAGAGGAAGGAGCATCCCCCACCTCTTGGCTCTCACTCTCTCCATCCTTCATACTCCTGTCAAATTAATCTTCCTCTGGGGTAAAGGTCCAATCACAGAATCATATAATTTTACAACTGAAAGGGGCCCTGGAGGTCATCTAATCCATTTCCCTCATTCCTCGGGTGAGGAAACAGAAGCCACAGAGATTAAGTGGCTTGCTTAAGGCTACACAGCTGGTTAATTCACTCAACACTCCCTAAATCCGTATTGATCACCTACTAGGTATCAGCCCTATCTTAGTAGCCACTCGTGGCAGAAAGGACACCCAAACCAGGGACTGAGATTCCTAGATGACTGCTCTTTATTCTCCACCTGGTGGTTCTCAAGCTGCAGGCAGGGGGTGGATGCACAATCTCTAAAGAAAGAAGTTTTTTCCCCCAGTAACCCCCTGCCCCTAGTTAAGAATTACTGCATGCAATGACAGGTGTTGTTGATGGGAATTTGTTTCACGTATGATGGATGTGATGGCAGAAGTAAAGGTGGAGAGCCACCGCTGTACCCACCAGCACTGTGCCCCAAAGGCCTGCCGGAAATCAAAGCTCTCCTATACGTATGTATCTCCACGCACCACAAGCCACATGCTCCAGGAGTGTGAGAATAGTAACTGAGTCCTATACCTCCCTCTCCCCTCCAACCCCCGGCCTTGCATTTGACTTGCCTCAAAAGAGCCTTTTAGACCAGTGAGTGTCCTAAAAAGTGAAAGTGAAAATTCCTCTCAGCCTTATACCTCGACACCCAGAAGTATGCCTATAGTCTAGAAAGTATATAAGTTCGTAGCATCCAGAATTCTAGTCTACGTGAAGCCATGCAGCATCACATAGCTCATGATCAATGTCAAATAGATCAGGATATCATACTGTTCCCTTTAACCAAAAAAAAAGAAAAGAAAAAAAAAACAAGAGCAGTGACAAACATACACATGCATATGTGCAAGCAGACACACCTGCACACGCACAGACACGGGTTCCTTTAAATAAGGTATCTTGACCTACCAAAAAATGTGACCTTACGTGCTGGTTGTCTGCAGGTTTTTCTGCAACTAAAACCACAGGCTAAGGACTCTGAAGCCTCCCACTGCTGTGGGGCGTGCTGAAGGACCCTTTTAGATTTGCAGCCCGCAGGGAGCAGACAATCTGGCTGCCTATGATTTCACACAGCAGACACTTAAATTAGAGGTGCATATGCAGAGCCTTGCATACAGAGATTTCTGATGCTCTGTACCAGGCTGGCACCTATGAATAAATCACATGCAAAAAATTATCATAAATAATCACCTTTCCTGCCTACAATAGTTTTCATCTGGCAAGAGTCCACACTAGGTTAAGGTTTTGTTCTTTAACAGAAACCTCTTGAAAATCTCCATGCCCGCCAAGAAGAGGACACAGCTGTTTCCTCTCCCCAACCCGATCCACTCTCCAACCTAAACACACACATCTGGTCCGGTTTTCTCCAGTACATGCTTTCAAAAATCATGACAGACACGGAGGATAGTGCCAAGAGTAACAAAACAAATACACGTGTACCTGCCACCCCGAAATTTTAAAATGGTAACATTTTTGTCATATTCTCTTCAGAGCCTAATCGTAAAATTTTAATGATGTTTGACCTACACAGTACAAAATCAGTTGTGTTACATCTGAGCTGCGGTAAATCATGAGCAAACAGATTCCTGTGTAAGGGCTCTGCTTCCTGTCAAGACTGTGGAACCATATTTCATGGGTAGCAGTCCTTTTCAGCATTCAGAATGTCCGGCGAACATATTTACTGAACCCATGTTCACCCACAGGGAAAAGGGAGGTGCAGTGACCACACAAAAACCTGGCTCATGTGTAGGGCTGGTGAGAACAGAAACTTAGTCGAGTCGGAGTTCACGTGTTTTAGCAGCAGGAAAAAAATATTAAGCACACTTCTTACTTAGGGGTTTTGTGTATGCCTCTTGATTATAATCCACTGATGTAAGTATAGAAGCAGCCTTTGTTAACATCTGTGCCTGAAAGTTTGAAGTGTGTTAGGGTTTACTGCAGAAAACCCAGACTCATCAATGTTTTTGTGATGGAAACCTCTCTTCAATGAATCAGGATCCTGCATCAACACGTCAAGTCAATTATACAATAAAAACATAAAGGTACCCCTAAGACATGAATTCAATAAATGTGCAATTGGGCTCTAGACATCAGGTTAAGGCAGGTGTATTTATGCAGTTTGATATAGTATGTGGGGAGGTGGGCGGGGCTGAACGTATTTACAGGGTTCCAGAATGAGTAAATTTGCAAGACAATGGAAGCTTACTTCTTTAAAGCACCAAATGCTACAAACTCTATTATGGCCAAGTATCATCTCCCTTGCTAACTATTGATTTGGTTCGTTTAATTCTTGCAAAAAAAAGGATGCAAGTACTTTCAAAATAAATCAAGTATGTAACCAAACATTTGATTATTGAAAAGAACAGAAATTAGTTAAAGGGAACATTACACATGCTTGAGATGTCAAGTACTCCAACAGCGCACCGAACTTAGCTCTGTTTGCTTGCAGCTAAGACGAAAAAAGGAAATACTGCATGATACAGTTCTTAATTTACCAAAAAGGAAACATGCAAGGCACATTTCCCCCCCTTGGCATTAATATCACAGAGACATTTTTTATGAAAGCCCCTTTATCAGGGACACGGAGTAACGTCTTCAAATCTATGGTGTAAAAGACAGAAACTTTTTTTCATACAAATGTCTTCAACTATGTGGTGCAAAAGATGGGATTTTTTTTCTCCCATGTGCTGAAGGCACAACATTAAATCTTACCTGAATGATGGCATTTCTGCTGGGAGCTGAAATAATATAGCCAAGGTACATTGTTTCCTGATGATTTACCTCAGTAGAGGGAGCTCAAAGAACCTGGAGAAATGAATGGCCTACGCGGACACCTTCCTGATGCCCCCAGAGTGTCTTTGCCGAGTACTGCAATGGGCGATTTCATGACTGAACTCTGGCAAGTACTGGAAGGAGTCTGATGGTCTGTGTGCGGATGAAACACAGATCTTTCACTTGAGCTAAAACATACATGGGAAGCAGAGGTAACACTCTGCTGTGAACCTGTAGGAGACTGACTTATGTCCTCCCCATGAGAGCTGGCTAACTAGCTGCTAAGGCAGGTGGGCTGCAGGCTGTCTGAACTTCAAAAGGAAGCTCTGTGTCTGGCCAAGAACTTGCACATGTGCTGAGCTGAACACCAAACTTTGTTGCTTCAGAACACAGAAAGGATAACTTTTTGCTTAAAAGCTTTAAAGAATTTGTGCTACTAATCAAGAGAGTCAGCCATAAAAGAACATTAGTAGAGTTGCAATAAACATAAAGTGAGTAGATGAAAACAGAAGTCTTTAAACCTTAGGTGATCACAAAAGGAGCAAGGCCACGCTTTATTTTAACTTTCCTGTTCTTGTAATGTTCCTATTGATTTATATGCATAACTGAATCCAGGGAAAGCTACATTAAAGATTAGCAAAACAAGCAAAAAAACAAAACAAACCCAAGCTCATGAACACAGAGAATAGATTGGTGGTCACCAGAGATGGTGGTGGGGAGAATGGGTGAAGGGGGTCAAAAGGTACACACTTCCAGTTATAAAGTAAATATGCCATGGGGCTGTAATGTACAGCAGGGTGACTATAATTAATTATACTGTATTGTATGGAATATTACTCAGTCATAAAAAAGAATAATAATGCCATTTTCAGCTACATGGATGGACCTAGAGATCGTCATCCTCAGCAAACTAAGGCAGAAAGAGAAAGATAAATACCATATATCACTTATATGTGGGATCTAAAATATGACACAAATGAATGTATCTGAACAGAAACAGACTCACAGACACACATAACAGACTTGTGGTTGCCAAGGGGGAGGAAGGGGGGAAGCATTGGTTTGGAAGTTTGGGACTAGCAGATGCAAAGTACTGTATATAGGATGGATAAACAACAAGGTCCTACCGTACAGCACAGGTAACTGTATTCAATATCCTGTGATAAACCATAATTTAAAAAGTGAAAAAGAATACATATATATGTATAACTGAATCACTTTGCTGTACACCAGAAACACAACACTGTAAATCAACTATACTTCAATAAAATTTTTTTAAAATAATAATACTCTATTGTATATTTGAAAGTTGCTATGAGAATAAATCTTAAAAGTTCTCATTACAAGAAAAAAAAATTCTGTAACTATGTACTGTGACAAATGTTACTGTGGCAAACACTTCACAAAAATATACAAATATCAAATCTCTATGTTGTTGGGGCTTCCCTGGTGGCGCAGTGGTTGAGAGTCTGCCTGCCAATGCAGGGGACATAGGTTCGAGCCCTGGTCTGGGAGGATCCCACATGCCGCGGAGCAACTGGGCCCGTGAGCCACAGCTACTGAGCCTACACGTCTGGAGCCTGTGCTCCGCAACGAGGGGCCACAATAGTGAGAGGCCCGTGCACCGCGATGAAGAGTGGTCCCTGCTTGCCGCCAACTGGAGAAAGCCCTCGCACAGAAACGAAGACCCAACACAGCCAAAAATAATAAATAAATAAATAAAAAGCTGATGCAGCCACAGATAAAATAAATTAAAAAAAAAAACTCTATGTTGCACACCTGAAACTAATATAATGCATGTCAATTATACTTCAATAAAAATAAAACAAAATACCCATCCAATGAAGGAGAAAACTATAAAGGCCTAATGAATAATAAGTGTTAATTCCAGTGTCCTGTAGGTTAGAAATGTAAGCATAGTTCTCCTTGGTTTTTCCACAGGTAAGATCTGAAGACAATTATATTTAATGATAAATGAGGTGAGCAATATTTCCCCTTTTGATCCATTTCAGAGAAATGGCCTACAATTAAATGTATTTACAAGCTAGTGTGGATGACCCTTTGTCAAAGATAGCATAAATCCTCAGGTTGGACATTTCTGAAATTACTTCCGCAAATGGCTCTTTATAAAATACACAGCTGCACAGAAAATAACCTTGTTACTAGGCATTTGATAGGCTGTTGATGGGCATCTGAAGGAAATAAATGTATATTAGAGTACATCAGGCCACACTTGTCAGGAGGCTGGATTAGGACAGGACTTTTGTTCAGGGTAATGTGAAAACAAAAATTAAAAAATTCGAAACCTCTCTCAAGGCCAAAAAAAAGCAACCACTTGTTGTGTTCTGAGACTTGGCATTATGTGATTCTCCAATTCTTGGACCTAATAGGGCTGAAACGGCACAGAGAGCAGAGTGTGAGATGCTTCATTCAGGTTAACATATTCCAAAAAGGCAAAGGGCTGTGAAGGAGTTCATTGTTTGCCTGATATGACTTAAAGTGAGGGCAAATACCTAGAAGTGTTTACAGGTATTTTTACAAAATTGATTTTCTTTTTTAAATCTGAACATCGCCACGAGCAGGAAGACGGAAATCTGTAGTTTGGTCTTATCTGCTTTCCATGGACGCCCTTTTGAAAACCCCCGTGATGCTCTTGAATGCATGACTCTTCTTATTTCTGTAAAGTGGCCCTTAAAACGCAGCCACCGTGTGATGCCTTCTTCCTTCTCATCTGATCCTGGCAAATCTTTAAAAGTTAACATTTACAATAAACTTTAGCAACCACTGAATTTGTTCTTGGCCTCTGGAGCACTAATGAATGGCACTCATTACAGTGTTTCAGGAAGAAACCATCCCTTCAACAGTCCCAGAGAAAGTAAATAAAAGGGCACTGATGACCCAGAAATCCAACCGTCCTTATTGGAAAATTCCAAGTATCCGCAGTTCACCAAAACTGGAAAGACCCGTAGCTGAATCATGGAGGCTACCCTGCAATGGTGCCACGCTGTCTCCTCCACAAAAGGCATATCTGAGGACAAGACTCAAAAGCAGACTGGTGTAATATATCTTATTCCAAATGCTCCAAACAGTCGTTGGCCAGGGTTCAAACACATGCTGTACAAATCGTCAAATAGTAAAACTGATTTTCATGTGTGAGTCTTGGAACCATTTGGAGCCATAACTCAAAATTCAGTGATTTTGAAAAACATGCTGGGAATGTTTACTAATCAACACCCACGTGTGTAACTGCACCACAAAGTGAAGGACTTAGCGTGACTGCAGGTTTCATACATTTTCCGTATCTTAGAATCACTGATTGAAAAGATATATCCAAGGATTTCCTTCACGATTTTTTTTTTTAAGTGACTGATCTTTAAACCAGGTCTGTTGATCTTTGACAAGTTTTTGGGACTGACTTAGCTTTTTAGATCTCTTAAGTAAAAATACAATAAAGGAGGTCAAGGGGCTTCCCTGGTAGCGCAGTGGTTGAGAGCCCGCCTGCCGATGCAGGGGACACGGGTTCGTGCCCCGGTCCGGGAAGATCCCACATGCCGCAGAGCGGCTGGGCCCGTGAGCCATGGACGCTGAGTCTGCGCGTCCGGAGCCTGTACTCCGCAACGGGAGAGGCCACAACAGTGAGAGGCCCGCGTACCGCAAAAAATAAAAATAAAAATAAAAATGAAGGAGGTCAGGCTGGATAAAGAAGAGTTCTCACTCTACAGAAATATTTATACGGTACATCCTGCAAAGTACTTGCTGTTTGTTTTTTTACTGTAAGGTGGACAGACGTGCTTTTCATAAAGGAAGTCCAAAAAATAAGTGCCGCTACACTAGGGAGGGGGTAGGGGTTCAGAAAGAAAAGTCAAGGGGCCCTTTCCAATATGATTAACATATCAGGAGAGCCTCCTTCCATTGGTGTGAGGCAAAGTAAAATAATCATTGATTATTTGTCAAGTGTAATGTAATGTCAGAGAATTAGTTGATAACAAAAATAAGCAAGCCACTAAATATCCATAAGAAAGATAAAGAGATGGTAAAGGTGAACAATCATGGGCATTCTAAGCTAAAGAACAGAATCCAAAGGATGGGCCAGAGGAGCCGTGATGCGATGTCATGTGTTCCCCATGGTGTCTGCCACGTAAGTTCTCAATAAATACTCAAGATATCAAACTGACTCAAATGGTACGCTATTCCTCCTTACCAGCTGCATGACCTTGTATTAAATGTAAGTACACCTGACAAAACTCCTAGGTATGGAGTTAACCAACCCTACGTAAATATCCAAACAACCTAAAAAATGAGTTTCTGGGCTGTGGGCATTTAAGTAGCTATGTGGGCCAGAGCTATGATTAAGAGAGCAGATGTCACATTAGGAATGAATCTGGGAGAGGGAAGCGGGGTCTGTTATACTGAAGAAATTTCTGGCCAAGAAGCTATCTGTCAGGAGCAGTGAGCCAACAGTCAGCATCCAGAGGGGTGGGCTCAACCTGGACAAGACTCACGTTAAATACGAGCTGTGGGCTTGGCTGCCTGGCGCCAAGGCTCTGGGTGGCGGAAAAGTCCAGTTAGGAAATGCTGCTGCTACGGCACCTGTGCACTCTGCTTCAGGCTGCTGTAATGTCAACAGCAGACTTATTTGTATTTCAGTAAAAAAAAAAAAAGGCAAGGGAGCACATCTCCTTATAACTGGCTTCTTCTCCACCTCATGTCCTTTCCTACCCTCTATCTGAAATCTCTGAGTTGGTTTCATGGGGAGTCAAAGGGCACAAAACATACTTTTCTTGCTTGGTCCACTAAACCTATCATAGCTTGGATTGTGGAGACAACGTTCTTGAGTTCACATGCCAACTGTAACACTGACTTGCAACAGTGACTACTTATGACATCTTCTGGCAATTCACCTAACTATCCAAGTCTTAGTATCGCTCTCTGTAAAATAAGGTAAAAACAGTAAGTACTTCGTAGGAGGATCAGAGAGAAGGCATGGGAGGGCCGGGCACACAGCAAGCATTCTAGTCAGTATTCGTTAAATATCAACAACAGTAGTAATAAGTACACTCTTTCGCCATTGAGTTCTTTATGTCTGTTATTACCCCTGCCCTGAGATCTGTTCTTTCTTATCCCTTCACCTAACCTGAGCAGTAGTATAGGTATCCAATCCTCCACTGAGTCCTACAGTAGATTCGAACCATAAGACCCAACATACATAAGAAGATTTCAGGGGGGTAAAAGTCACTATTTCTCCTTAAGAATCCCAATAATGCTTGACTCGATGGGGAGGAGGAGACTGGCACTCTCCAGCTGAGCTTTTGTTTTTGTTTTTTTTTTTTTTGCGGTACGCGGGCTTCTCACTGTTGTGGCGTCTCCCGTTGCAGAGCACAGGCTCCGGACGGGCAGGCTCAGCGGCCATGGCTCACGGGCCCAGCCGCTCCGCGGCATGCGGGATCTTCCCGGACCGGGGCACGAGCCCGCGTCCCCCGCATCCGCAGGCGGACTCTCAACCACTGCACCACCAGGGAAGCCCTCCAGCTGAGCTTTTGAAGGAGACAAAGCGACTGGTAACTGGGCCTGCTTTGGAATCCTCCATAACCCTCAGAAAGTGAAATAAACCCATGAAGAGCTGAGAATTCTCTTGATAATCCAGCCCATATCTCTTTCTCTTCTGAATAATTTAAATTCTCCACTTTGTTCGGTTAAATCAAAGATCACAGTTTACGTGAGGGTAGAAAGACACGCAGAAGAATGAAACAATGCCTAAGGTACGCAATCCTGTCTGTTGGATTAGGGGAATTTCCTGAGGAAGGAGACACGACAAAAGCACCCATTTTGCAGATGGTTTGACCAGCATTTCTGACAACTTTCTTTCCTTTGCACCAGGAGACAGCACACACATGTCATTCATATTATATACTCTCCACCACTGAGGGCCTCCTTGGACTCAGGAAGGCCTGAAGGAACAGTGCTCCAAGCTCAGAGTGCTATTTAATTGTGTCTCTCATCATCACCATTATTACAGATCTGTCATCAGAAACGCTCTCGGCTATCAGTGAGAGCGTGGCGCGTTATGAAGATGACACTTCCATGTTTTGTATCCTCAACATTAAAAACCAGTTTGGCTCACCAAGTGAGCAGCGGGTGTCAAGCCAATTATATAACTTTTTAGAACACTAATAGGATCTCCCACTGAGCCAACTGGGAGGGGGAAAGAAATACAACACTAATTTTTATCTGCGCCTCAGCAAACGGATCTCCTCCAGCCCGTTGACGTGGCCATTAATAAAAATGACCTGAAAGGTTTCCCACGAACTAGAGCCTCAATCTGGCTGCCACACAGCTGTGTATGTGAAAGACTTGGAGTTGGTATCAAAGTTGGCTGTTGATGATTCAAGCTTGTTCTGGGAACCTCCTGTGCCCAGAAGGTTATTCATGCTTTTGATTGGTTACGGATGAAAAAATGATTCCCACTCTTGAGGAGTTTTAAAAGCTGGAAATAAGGATGCCTGTGATGATGGTCTCCCTTTGCTTGGGATGCATAAAGACTTGATTTCATTGCACTCCAGTTATCTTACATGTGATCACCAGCATGCTTTCTTACAAACTCTTGTTAATGTTAGAATAATAAAGTAATATTACTACTTTTGCAATTCTAAAATATCCTAATGTTTTCTTGAAAGCAAACCAGAGAGAAGAGTTTGATCCTTTCTTACCTTGCCCTCCCTTTCTTCTGACAAAAATAACATAAGTAAAAATATGCATCAAATATGTAATTCTTTCAACTTCAAACAATATTTTACAGGCCATTTAACTGAGAAGATGTGATCAAATGTATCTGGGTGAGTTTTAAATGAGGCAAGCAGAGAAATTCACTCATTCAACTCAGATACACATAGAGGACACAGGTAGGCAACGTGGAGTCTTGGGAGGAGAGAGCGTACAGAGACAAAATGATGAACAGACTGTGCCCAGTGGGTTTATGACCAGTCACAGCATTCAGAGCTGGAGAGAAACTCTACAGGTGAGCGAGCTGAGGTGCATCAAAGGTGTCTGATGTGCTGTCCTTAAGAGAATTCCCATCTCAGATGTTGGGACCAGGAACACCTCTTTCTTTACCTTCCAAATGCCTACCCCATTCTGCTACTCTCCATCCCTACCACCCTCTCCTTAAACACACACACTTAAACAGCAAGGGAACTGCTACTACTATGAAGGCAGCGGTGACAGAACGGAGGTCATCCCCAGACTTCACATTTCCTAAAATAAAGTGGCAAATAAATGCTCAAGCACAGAGAAAATTCAGATCTCTCAAGCTAGGAAGAAAATGACTAAGGAATTTCAATATCCCTTTGCGGGTTTCTTACGTAAATACAGACAAGGGCAGGTATACCAAAGATCAGTGCATAACTTCAGAATATTTTTTCTGTGAGATTAGCCCAGATCTGTGTGGCTACTGTGCCATGAGCAAAACTGCGGTACTGTGAAGGCTGCACAGGGGAAGGACTCGCTGCCCGGTGGCAAGAGGATGAACAAGACTCACAGAGTGGGCTCCCCACCCTCGCCCATTCCAGTACTTGTTAGTCATTTGGAGGTTACACTCCAGGACTCCATCAGAGTCAGAAACATGTCACCATGTGCCTTTGTGGGAAAACAGATGCCGTATTGTTTTCTCCGTGGCATCAGGCAAGCCTAAAGATTCTGGCCCTAGAGTGGAGAGCTCTGCTAAGCTCTGCCTGAAACTGGGCTTACAGTTCTTAAGTGGAGCAAAACTGTTTACCCATATCAACAGACAACAGGCTCAGGAGCAGAGATTTTAAGGGGAGAGGGTGACATATAGTTCCAGGCTTATCTGGGTATCTCTGTCCGGTTGAGCGCTCGGAAGAGCAGTACCCCCTGGATACTCGAAAGTCAAGGGCTGCCCACAGATGCCCTGCTTCTGCTTCCTAAAAGCCCGCAGGGAAACCTAGCCACTAGATTCCTACTGCCCACTATAGAGGAAGGGTGAGGGCAAGAGCACGCACACTGTCTTTTTAGGGAAAAGTTAGGAAAGGAGAGGGAACCAAGAGACTGCTATGGAGAAGCTGCTCCTCCACATTTCGTTATTAAAGGGATAAGGTGAGAGCACTCAATGATCGCTGGACTTCAGCAGGTAAATCGCTAAGAACAGATAAGTTCGGAATAACCTAATTTCTTTTCTTTGCTATTTTAATAAACTTTTCAATTTCAAGGGAAAGCCTTAGGCTTGCTCTGTTAAGACTAAAACATGGAAACAACCTAAGTGTCCATCATCGGATGAATGGATAAAGAAGATGTGGCACATATATACAATGGAATATTACTCAGCCATAAAAAGAGACGAAATTGAGCTATTTGTAATGAGGTGGATAGACCTAGAGTCTGTCATACAGAGTGAAGTAAGTCAGAAAGAGAGAGACAAATACCGTATGCTAACACATATATATGGAATTTAAAAAAAAAAAATGTCATGAAAAACCTAGGGGTGAAACAGGAATAAAGACACAGACTTACTAGAGAATGGACTTGAGGCTATGGGGAGGGGGAAGGGTAAACGGTGACAAAGCGATAAAGAGGCATGGACATATATACACTACCAAACGTAAGGTAGATAGCTAGTGGGAAGCAGCCGCATAGCACAGGGAGATCAGCTCGGTGCTTTGTGACTGCCTGGAGGGGTGGGATAGGGAGGGTGGGAGGGAGGGAGACGCAAGCGGGAAGAGATATGGGAATATATGTATATATATAACTGATTCATTTTGTTGTGAAGCTGAAACTAACATACCATTGTAAAGCAATTATACTCCAATAAAGATGTAAAAAAAAAAAAAAAGACTAAAACACATTTTGGAAGATGGTGTGAATTCTTTCAGGGTAATAATAGAAATTTCAATTTCTTCTTATAAAGGGGTAAGTTATTTTACTGGGCTTGGACACCCTATAGCAATCAAATGGTCTTTTCATGCCCTCCCTGACTTTGTCTACCTGGGGATTTTGAGATTTGGCGCAACAGAAATGCAAACTAAAAATCCAATCACTACTTTTTTAATCTACCAAATTAAATTAGCAAAGCGTGAAACGCTCGCAAATATACAGCCCGTTAGACTTTCTTTCACTGCTATTGGGAATATAGATTGATACTCTCTTCTGAGAAGGTTGTTTGGCAATATGTTTACAAAATTTCAAAAATACCCCTTGATCTACCAATTCTACATCTATGAATTTGACATACAAAATGAGAAAGTTGACAGTTTTCTGTATAAGGCCAGTCTTTACAGCATTTTGGTTCCAACAAAAATCTGGAACCAAACTAAATCCCCAATGATAGGGAGATAGTTAAATAAACTGCAGTGGAATAACCACAGGATGCAATATTATGTAGCTATTAAAATGTTGTCTGTAAAGGATTTTTAATGACATGAGAAAATGGATCTAATGTAATATTAAAAGCAGTATTAAAAGCAGAAAACAAAACTGCATATGTAGCATAATTGGAACAACAAAAAAATGTATGTGCAGAGTAAAAGAAGTAGAAGGAAATACACCAAAACCTTAATTGCGCTTATCTCTGAGTGATGGGTAATCATTTTCTTCTTTATAATGTTCTGCATTTTTCAATTTTCGTCTAATGAATGTGTATTACTTTTATAATGCAGGGGGAAAAAAATCTCTTTAAACGATCCACTAAGATTTGAAAGAGAAGATGTGCTACAAGGACTCATCATCATTTGGGTAAAAAAGACTTAAAAGAAAAGGCAGAACTGAGCTCAAACTTAAAAAATAAAAGCAACAACTAGGTAGGTATTTTTGGTCACCAATGGAAAAAAACAGTGAAATAGGGATCCTTGAGTGAGGTTGAGATGATAATCTAAAAACAATTGGAGGAATGTTACCTGAAGCTAGGTTACAAAGCCATGTCTATGGCAATATTAAAAACACATGTGCAAGCAGAAACTAACACACCATTGTAAAGCAATTATACCCCAATAAAGATGTTAAAAAAAAAAAAAAAAACCACATGTGCAAGCAGGGAGATAGCGCTTGAAAGAAAGACACCAACATGTAGGTGTATGGTTTAGATGGGAAACAATCTTTCAGTTTATTCTTTTGAACCCTCCCCCCCAAACATTATATTTTTATTATGACAAATAAACTTTTGACAAATGTTCAGCTCATCGAACAAATGAGGCTGTAACTGTGTTATCTGTAAGAATAACAAAGATGAGAATTGACCTTTACCCTACACCATACACAAAAATTAACTTAAAATGTCCACACAGACCTAACGGTAAAAGCTAAAATGATAAAACTTCTGGAGAAAAACAGGGGAAAAACAAGAAAATATCTGCAGCCTTGAGGTAAGAATTTTACCTTGAGGTAAACAGTTATTCAAAAAAGCACAAACCATTAATAAATTGAACTTTTTATCAAGATTTAGAACTTTTTTTAAAGGACACTATTAAGAAACCAAAAAGCAAGCCAAAGTATGAGAGAATATAATCACAATACATATATTTGTCAGAGGACATATTCAGGATATACAAAGGATTCCTACAACTCAGTAATAAAAAGACAATTCAATAAAATACTGACACAAGATTTTAAAAGATATACAAATGGCTATTAAACACATGAAAAGATGCTCAGCGCCCCTAATCAGAGAATGAAAATTAAGACCATAATGAGATCCCACTACGCACCTATGGCTAAAATTTAGAAGACTGACCATACCATACAGCAGGGCTGTAGTGGAACTAGAACTCACAAATACTGCTGATGGAGTACAAAATGGAAAATCCACTTTTGAGAACTGTTTTCGCAGTTTCTTAAAAAGTTAAACAGAAACCCACCATCTGACCCGACTGTTCTACGACTAGGTATTTTCCCAAGAGAAATCAAAATATAGTCCACATTAAGATTTGTATATGGATGTCCATAGCGGCATTATTCATAATAGTAAAAAAAAAAAAGGGGGGGGAACAAATGTTCATAAGTAGGTGAGTGAATAAACAAAGTGAGGTATATCCATAAAATGAAATACTACCCAGCAATAAAAGGGAGTGAACTGTTTATACATGCAACACGCGTGAATCTCAAAATAATTAAGCTGAGTGAAAAGAGCTTTCTTTTAGTACATGGCAGCTGCCTGATACCAGCTACCTGATAAAGGTGCACAGGTCCCATACACGTGCCCCCTTATATTTTATGTATAATCGAAATGGAAAACACAGTATATCTCCTAATATAACCTAACATCGATTTCACTCTCAGAAGGGATTCTTTCCAATTTCTCTTTCATTAATACGTCTAAATAATGCCTTGGTTTTTAAGTTTCGTGGTGTCATGCCCTTTTAACACAGCATAGAGGAAGGTAAGAATCTGCTTCATTTATCCTTTTAACAAGTGTTTTAATAAGCTCTTCTAATGGCAGGAATGTGTGAGGCACAGAACATACAGAGATGAACAAAACAGACCTATAGTCATGGTGACTAAAGTTAATCTCGATAACTAAAGTTAATAATACTGTACTGTATACCTGAAAGTTGATAAGAGTAGATCCTGAAAGTTCTCATCACAAGAAAAAAATTGTAACTATGTGTGGTGACGGATGTTAACTAGACTTCCTGGGGTGATCATTTTGCAACACAAATATTGAATCATTATGCTCCACACCTATAACTAATATAATGTGTATGCTAATTATATCTCAATAAGAAAATAAAGTGAATGTTAATCATATACACAGTTGAATGCTTAGTCAAGCATTTAATTTAATTTAAATAAAAAAACAGACCTGGTCCTTGTCTGCCTGGAGCTTACTGCTTGGTAGGAAGAAGCCAGGATTGAAATCACTAGGAGTCTCCCAGAGCAGATGATTCTTTTGATTTTGTTTAAAAAAAAAAGGATTCTAAAACCAACATGGAGTGTTTGTGATGAACATTTGCTAACGCTAAAATAAAAAGTATGCAATCCTTCCAACCCTCCAGCAAAACTCTTGGAGATGTATTGAAACCACAGCATTTAATATAATCAGAGTTCTAAAGGATGTACCTTAGGCTTATAGAAGAGGAAGCCATTAATCACATCTACTTGTGAAATAATTTTGCTCAAGTTAAAAACACTTCTTCTGTATTGTACGGTTCAGAATCATGGGGTATAAACTGAATACTTGGGGGAAAGTATTAGAGGCCTTTTGTTCCTTCTCTGCAGCAGGTTTGCAAACGAGGACTCCTCCATATGGGTGCTGTACAACTCAGCTTCTTGAATATTCCTATGAGAATGGCAACAGTGCTAGTTGCACATCTAATATCTATACATAAGAATCTTCTTTGAACAATGCACTGCAAAGGAGCACTCCGGTTGTCAGACTCTTAACTTGGACTAACTGCTATCCTCTCCCTGCCAAAAGCATCTCCTTAACTTCCCTAAGTTGATGAGCAGAAAGAATATAAACCTGAACCTGGTTTAGCCCCTGAAGAGATAACTTCATGCTGTAATTCAAAGAGGACAAGCCCTTGACTTATAAGGAGGGTCTATCTAAGAAAAAAACAATTCAACAACACTTCTTGCACTTTTTGCAAAAATACAGGGAGTCGAGTTTTCTGCTCTGGTATCCAAGGTTCTTTATAGAAAGGACCATGAGATAAATTTCTCTTGAATTTAGTTTCAGGCAAAAGCTTACCTCTCTATATAATCTTTTAATGGTACAGGTTTACTTTTATCGGGAAAGGAGAACTACATAGACTACTATAATTTCCTGGTTGCTAAGAAGTTGAGACCTAAATTTACCTCTCAATGGTTGTAATTATATCACTTTGGGTTCCTGGTCCAATTCTCTTTCCACTCTCAAAATAGTTTTAAAATCTCATTTTAGTTTCATTTTATTTCTCCTACTTGATGTCTTCCTATTTTAAGTTATCTCAAGTCTTCTCTGGAAAAAAGGCAAGGTAGAAATAAGAAGTCATTCGTGTATATCATGTGGTTAAACCAACACTTGAGTTCTAGTACCTCTAAATATCTCTATGGCACATGACACCAATCCCCCTTTTCCAAGTCACTATTCAATACGCTGTTTTCCACGAACATCACAAAGCTCCTCTAGTTAAGTAACTCTTGCTTGGTTTAAAATGACACAATTTAAAAGTATTTTTTTTCTCACAACGTTTACTCCCCCATTTCTAACAGGAGACATACTCTCAAAACACATATGTAGCACTTATGGGCCTATTCATAATTTTACATGAATTACATGTCCAAGTCCACCAGCACTCCTTCCATAGAGAACCTGGCGACTGGCCCGTGTGGGATGTTTCTGTTCTCTGACAAAGGAGGACACGGATCCAGAGAGGAAAGTAGAGGGGAGAATTAGGCAGGAACCAAAAGCAACTCAGGAAGGAAGTCCAAGGGGCTCACCAAAACCAGATCAGCCAAAAGTAAGTTGAGAAGCCAGAGTGTGACCTAGGACTCTGGGAATGGAGTCAGGGAAGAAAGCAGTAGACCTAGAGCAAAATGGGGATGGATCCTGGGCAAAGGCCTACAGTGGAGACCACTGACTGAAGCTTATGGGGCTTCAGTGGGAGCCTGGATTCAGTGTTTAAATGCATGGGTTTTACTGGAGGATTTTAAATCTCTCTTCATGCATTCTGGCTTGAATCGGTGCTTACATCCTTCACTGCTCCATTTTTCACAAATACCTAATTGTTTCAATGAGCAATAAGCAGTTCAAACTGCAAAGGGGTCAAATGCACAGAACTTATTTTCTGAACACTTACGGCAGTGTCCATTCATCTGTTCTGCCACTGCATTAATATCACCCCATCGATCTACCTACCTATCGCTATCTATCTATCATCTACCTACCTATCAAAGCGTTCTCTCTTTACAAATCGCATTTGCACATAGCCTATACTCTATGGTAGAAGTGAGCAATCTTCCTTTTGCACATTCAAAACAGCAAACAAGTATGTTATGACAATTCATATTTCAACTCAGGTTAACACAGTTCAAAGGTAGGGGTTACAATGGAGCCTGGACATTCACAGAAAGACAATAACAACAGGAACAACAGGTTATAAGGATTCAAATTCTAGCTCCCTGCTTTCTAATCGAGGAGACCTGTGGCGTCTACGAAGGGTTTCTGAGCATCAGCAAACCCACTTAAACTGCATGCAAAATGCTGTTAAATGTTAAATATGCACATTGGAGTGGGGTGGGGGGAGCAGCCCACAGCTTGAATCTGATTTTTAAGTCTATAACCATCCCGAAAATGGTTAAGAGCTATTACCCTTTCGACCCCTCTGGCCCCCACTGCCCAACTCCACCTAATCAATCTGCAACTACAGAATCCTGACCACAAATACACAACATAGCTCAAAGGCCACTTTCTACTCAGAAACCAGAGTATGTTTCCATTTATCTTTTGGCTTGTTTTATTCATTTCTGTCTCCCTAGCACAGTGCTTGACATATGGTGAAAACGAAAAAAAGAAAAAAAATTGTTGAGCAAATAGAATTAATCTGAGGAGTTCTATGTATTAGTCACTGATAGCAAAGAACCACTCACCAATAACTAATAGTGATAAGCCTAATCTGGAGGCCGACGAGTCCTAATTTTTTAACTGAAAATGAATATAAACCATAGTAATAGGAGCAATTAAGTGTGTATGTACAGAAAAGAGGCAAACAAACAATCCCCTAGATATAACTAAACAATATTTCCCTGCTTGATTATGTCGTGTTGCAGCTGTTTCTAAACCTTAAGACATGGAAGCAATGCAAATGTGGATTTCCCCTGCAAATTCTCCTTGCAAGAGTGAGGCAGCAAGATGGGGTACATGAGCTTACAATGAAGTCAAAGCACAAAGCAGGCACAACTTTTCACCACCGTCAAAGACGCGGGCCACTGCTAACACCACCACAGTCCTTTTGCAATCCTTTCCCTGGTTTCTCCCCTCACCTCTGTCAAAAGCACATCCTGGACGATGAACCAAGATGGCGGAGTAGAAGGACATGCTCTCACTCCCTCTTGCGAGAACACCAGAATCACAACTAGCTGCTGGACAATCATAGACAGGCAGACACTGGAACTCATCAAAAAAGATACCCCACATCCAAAGACACACGAAAAGCCACAATGAGACAGTAGAAGGGGCGCAATCACAGTAAAATCAAATCCCATAACTGCTGGGTGGGTGACTCACAGACTGGAGAACACTTATACCACAGAAGTCCACCCACTGGAGTGAAGGTTCTGAGCCCCGTCAGGCTTCTGAACCTGGGGGTCCGGCACTGGGAGGAGGAATTCCTAGAGAATAAGACTTTGAAGGCTAGTGGGAATTGATTGCAGGACTTCGACAGAACTGGGGGAAACAGAGACTCCACTCTTGGAGGGCACACACAAAGTAGTGTGTGCATCGGGACCCAGGGGAAGGAGCAGTGACACCATAGAGACTGAACTAGACCTACTTGCTAGTGTTGGAGGATCTCCTGCAGAGGCAGGTGGTGGCTCTGTTTCACCATGGGGACAAGGACACTGGCAGCAGAAGTTCTAGGAAGTACTCCTTGGTGTGAGCCCTCCCAGAGTCTGCCATTAGCCGCACCAAAAAGCAAAGGTAGGCTCCAGTGTTGGCCTGCCTCAGGCCAAACAACCAACAGGGAGGGAACCCAGCCCCACCCATCAACAGTAAAGTGGATTAAAGTTTTACTGAGCTCTGCCCACCAGAGCAACAGTCAGCTCTACCCACCACCAGTCCCTCCCATCAAGCCTCTTAGATAGCCTCATCCACCAGAGGGCACACAGCAGAAGCAAGAAGAATTACAATCCTGCAGCCAGTGGAACAAAACCACATTCACAGAAAGATAGACAAGATGAAAAGGCAGAGGGCTATATACCAGATGAAGGAAAAAGATAAAACCCCAGAAAAACAACTAAATGAAGTGGAGATAGGCAACCTTCCAGAAAAAGAATTCAGAATAATGATAGTGAAGATGATACAGGACCTCGGAAAAAGAATGGAGGCAAAGATCGAGAAGATGCAAGAAATGTTTAACAAAGACCTAGAAGAATTAAAGAACAAACAGAGATGAACAATAAAATAACTGAAATGAAAGCTACACTAGAAGGCATCAATAGCAGAATACCAGAGGCGGAAGAATGGATAAGTGACCTGGAAGACAGAATGGTGAAATTCACTGCTACGGAACAGACTAAAGAAAAAAGGATGAAAGGAAATGAAGACAGCCTAAGAGACCTCTGGGACAACATTAAATACAACAACATTTGCATTATAGGGGTCAGAAGGAGAAAAGAGAGAGAAAGAACCAGAGAAAATATTTGAAGAGATTATAGTCGAAAACTTCCCTAACATGGGAAAGGAAATAGCCACCCAAGTCCAAGAAGCGCAGCGAGTCCGATACAGGATAAACCCAAGGAGAAACATGCCAAGACACACAGTAATCAAATTGGAAAAACTAAAGACAAAGAAAAATTATTGAAAGCAGCAAGGGAAAAATGACAAATAACATAGAAGGGAAGTCCCATAAGGTTAACAGCTGATTTCTCAGCACAAACTCTACAAACCAGAAGGGAGTGGCATGATATACTAAAAGTGATGAAAGGCAACAACCTACAACCAAGATTACTCTACCCGGCAAGGATCTCATTCAGATTCGATGGAGAAATCAAAAGCTTTACAGACAAGCAAAAGCTAACAGAACACAGCACCACCAAACCAGATCTACAACAAATGCTAAAGTAACTTCTCTAAGTGGGAAACGCAAGAGAAGAAAAGGACCTACAAAAACAAACCCAAAGCAATTAAGAAAATGGTCATAGGAACATACATATCGATAATTACCTTAAACGTGAATGGATTAAATGCTCCAACCAAAAGACACAGGCTTGCTGAATGGATACAAAAACAAGTCCCATATATATGCTGTCTACAAGAGACCCACTTCAGACCTAAGGACACATACAAACTGAAAGTGACGGGATGGAATAAGATATTCCATGCAAATGGAAATCAAAAGAAAGCTGGAGTAGCAATACTCATATCAGATAAAATAGACATTAAAATAAAGAATGTTACAAGAGACAAGGAAGGACACTACATAATGATCAAGGGATCAATCCAAGAAGAAGATATAACAATTATAAATATATCTGCACCCAACATAGGAATACCTCAATACATAAGGCAACTGCTAACAGCTATAAAAGAGGAAATCGACAGTAACACAATAATAGTGGGGGACTTTAACACCTCACTTACACCAAAGGACAGATCATCCAGAAGGAAAATAAATAAATAAACAGAAGTTTTAAATGACACAATAGACGGCATAGATTTAATTGATATTTATAGGATATTCCATTCAAAAACAGCAGATTACACTTTCTTCTCAAGTGCACACAGAACATTCTCCAGGATAGATCACATCGGGGTCACAAATCAAGCCTCAGTAAATTTTAGAAAACTGAAATCATATCAAGCATTTTTTCTGACCACAACGCTATGAGATTAGAAATCAATTACAGGGAAAAAAACGTAAAAAACACAAACACATGGAGGCTAAACAATACGTTACTAAGTAACCAAGAGATCACTGAAGAAATCAGACGAAATCAAAAAATACCTAGAGACAAATGACAATGAAAACACGATGATCCAAAACCTATGGGATGCAGCAATAGCAGTTCTAAGAGGGAAGTTTATAGCTATACAGGCCTACCTCAAGAAATAAGAAAAATCTCAAATAAACAATCTAAACTTACACCTAAAGGAACTAGAGAAAGAAGAACAAACAAAACCCAACGTTAGCAGAAGAAATCATAAAGATCAGAGCAGAAATAAATGAAATAGAAACAAAGAAAACAACAGCAGAAATAAATAAAACTAAAAGCTGGTTCTTTGAGAAGATAAACAAAATTGATAAACCATTAGCAAGACTTATCAAGAGAAAAAGGGAGAAGACTCAAATCAATAGAATTAGGAATGAAAAAGGAGAAGTTACAACAGACACCGCAGAAATACAAAGCATCCTAAGAGACTACTACAAGCAACTCTATGCCAATAAAATGGACAACCTGGAAGAAATGGACAAAGTCTTAGAAAGGTATAACCTTCCAAGACTGAACCAGGAAGGAATAGAAAATATGAACAGACCAATCACAACTAATGAAATTGAAACTGTGATTAAAAATCTTCCAACAAGCAAAAATCCAGGACCAGATGGCTTCACAGGTGAATTCTATCAAACATTTAGAGAAGAGCTAACACCCATCCTTCTCAAACTCTTCCAAAAAATTGCATAGGAAGGAACACTCCCAAACTCATTCTATGAGGCCACCATCACCCTGATACCAAAACCAGACAAAGATACTACAAAAAAAGAAAATTACAGACCACTATCACTGAATATAGATGCAAAAATCCTCAACAAAATACTAGCAAACAGCATCCAACAACACATTAAAAGGATCATACACCATGACCAAGTGGGATTTATCCCAGGGATGCAAGAATTCTTCAATATACACAAATTAAAAAATGTGATACACCATATTAACAAGTTGAAGACTAAAAACCACATGATCATCTCAATAGATGCAGAAAAAGCTTTTGACAAAATTTAACACCCATTTATGATAAAAACTGCCCAGAAAGTGGGCAGGGAGGGAATCTACCTCAACATAATAAAGGCCATATACGACACACCCATAGCCAACATCGTTCTCAATGGTGAAAAACTGAAAGCATTTCCTCTAAGATCAGGAACGAGACAAGGATGTCCACTCTCACTACTATCATTCAACATACTTTTGAAAGTCCTAGCCATGGCAATCGGAGAAGAAAAAGAAATAAAAAGGAACACATATTGGAAAAGAAAAAGTGAAACTGTCACTGTTTGCAGATGACATCATACTATACATATAGAATCCTAAAAATGCCACCATAAAACTACTAGAGGTAATCAATGAATTTGGTAAAGTTGCAGGATAGAAAATTAATGCACAGAAATCTCTTGCATTCCTATACACTAATGATGAAAAATATGAAAGAGAAATTAAGGAAACACTGCCATTTACCATTGCAACAAAAAGAATAAAATGCCTAGGAATAAACCTACCTAGGGAGACAAAAGACCGGTATGCAGAAAACTATAAGACACTGATGAAGGAAGTTAAGGATGATACAAACAGATGGAGAGATATACCATGTTCTTGGATTGGAAGAATCAATACTGAGAAAATGACTCTACTACCCAAAGCAATCTACAGATTCAATGCAATCCCTATCAAACTACCAATGGCATTTTTCACAGAGCTAGAACAAAAAATCTTAAAATTTGTATGGAGACACAAAGGACCCCGAATAACCAAAGCAGTCTTGAGGGAAAAAAATGGAGCTGGAGGAATCAGACTCCCTGACTTCAGACTATACTACACAGCTACAGTAATCAAGACAATATGGTACTGGCACAAAAACAGACACATACATCAATGCAACAGGATAGAAAGTCCAGATATAAACCCACGCACCTATGGTCAACTAACCTAAGACAAAGGAGGCAAGGATATACAATGGAGAAAAGACAGTCTCTTCAATAAGTGGTGCTGGGAAAACTGGACAGCTACATGTAAAAGAATAAAATTAGAACACTCCCTAACACCATACACAAAAATAAACTGAAAATGGATTAGAGACCTAAACGTAAGACCGGACACTATCAAACTCTTAGAGGAAAACATAGGAAGAACACTCTTTCACATAAATCACAGCAAGATATTTTTTTGATCCACCTCCTAGAGTAATGGAAACAAAAGCAAAAATAAACAAATGGGACCTAATGAAACTTCAAAGCTTTTGCAATGCAAAGGAAATCATAAACAAGACGAAAAGACAACCGTCAGAATGGGAGAAAGTATTTGCAAACGAATCAACGGAGAAAGGATTAATCTCCAAAACATCTCATGCAGCTCAATATTAAAAAAACAAACAACCCAATCCAAAAATGGGCTGAAGACCTAAATAGACATTTCTCCAAGGAGGATATACAGATTGCCAAGAGCACATGAAATGCTGCTCAACATCACTAATTATTAGAGAAATGCAAATCAAAACTACAATGAGGTACCTCCTCACACCAGTTAGAATGGTCGTCATCAGAAAATCTATAATCAACAAATGCTGGAGAGGGTGTGGAGAAAAGGGAACCCTCTTGCACTGTTGTTGGGAATGTAAATTGATGCAGCCACTATGGAGAACAGTATGGAGGTTCCTTAAAAAACTAAAAATAGAATTACCATATGATCCAGCTATCCCACTACTGGGCATATACCCAGAGAAAACCATAATTCAAAAAGACACATGCACCCCATTGTTCATTGCAGCACTATTTACAACTGTCAGGTCATGGAAGCAACCTAAATGCCCATTGACAGACGAATGGATAAAGAATTTGTGGTACATATATACAATGGAATACTACTCAGCCATAAAAAGGAACGAAATTGAGTCATTTGTTGAGATGTGGATGGATCTAGAGACTGTCATGGAGAGTGAAGTCAGAAAGAGAAAAACAAATATCGTATATCATATATTAAATAAAAATGGTATAGTTGAACCGGTTTGCAGGGCACAAGTTGAGACACAGATGTAGAGAACAAATGTATGGACACCAAGCGGGGAAAACCGTGGCTGGGTGGGGATAGTGGTGTGCTGAATTGGGCAATTGGGATTGACATGTATACAATGATGTGTATAAAACTGATGACCAATAAGAACCTGCAGTATAGACAAACAAACAAACAAAACAACTAATAATAAACTTTCTTTGGGTTATTTGTATGGAATGTTAATATAAATGTTTCAGACATTACATGAAATTTCTAAAAATCTTGTATTTTCTGGTATAATGTTATGTCATAATTCTAGTTATTACTTTAAAATGTATATCTCAGAAATAACTAAATTTCCTTGTCAACTGAATTATTACGAACGTTCATCAAATCTTTAACCGTGGCCATTTTTAAATCTTTTGTCATTTACAGACAGTTCTGTGTGAAGTCTGATGCTTTTGCAAATATGTTCCTATAAAAGGGTTTCATCTTCAAGGAATTCATGGAAAAGACTCCAACAAGTACAGGTTTCTGGTAACTGACTATACTGCTGAACTGAATGAATAAGCATTTTCAGAACTCGAATGGAAAACTGATGAATTCATAAAAGTGCTAACAAAAGATCATGATAAAAAAATTAATTACATGGGAGTGAGTGAACTGATGAGGACGATTATAATTTTTGTGACTTTCTGTTTGAATTTTAAAAAATTTGTATTCTCTATTCATTTATTCATTACATATATTTAAACTGTTAATCATGTTATCAAAATTTATAAATTTGATATTTAATTTATTTAATGTTAAATGAGGATGATTTGTTAAAGTCAACAACTATTTATTTTTCTTGTCATTATTTTAGGTTCTGTTTTATGTATCTGAGAGGAATTTATTTAGTGTGCATGTGTTTAAAAATAAAATCATCTTCTTAATAAAAAAAAAAAAAAGCACATCCTACTACTTTGTGAAGATTTTTACGTTCTCCAAATTTCTGACCTTGTAATTTTGGCAGCATTATTGTGTATACTTGAAAACTAGACGGTTCTAATTTCCATTTTTTAAGTGAGCTCAGGAGGGTGCAGATTAACCAGTATCGAAATCCCCTAGAATGAGGATCTCAGCATTTTATAAAAATTCTTATACCTTTCTCTGGAGAGGCTGTTTTAAAGCCGCAACGTGTTAAAATGCACTGTTTATTTATTCTTCTCTGACTCAGGTCATTATCTTTAAATTTTCCATTCAATTTATTTAAACCAATAAAACAAAACAGAACCATAGTTCATCAACTTCTAACCCTCTCCAGCTCTTGCAACCATCGGTCAGTTCTCTGTATCTTTGACCTTGTTATTTGTTTGTTTGCTTTAGATTCCACCTATAAGAAAGATCATATGGTCTTTGTCTTTTTCTGTCTGACTTTTTCACTCAGCATAATACCCTCAAAGTCGCAAATGTTGTCACAAATACCAAGATTTCATTCTTTTTATGGCTGAATAATGTACTGTTGCATGTATATACCACATCTTCTTTATCCATTCATCCATTGCTGGGCACTTAGAAGACTGTTTTCATATCTTGACTACTGTAAAACATACTGCTATGAATATGGAGGTGCATACGTATTTCTGAATTATTAGTTTCATTTTCTTCAGATGAAAACCCAGAACTGGAATTGATGAATCATATGGTAGTTCTATTTTTTTATTTTTTGAGGAACCTCCATGCTATTTTCCATAATGGCTGCATCAATTTACATTCCCACCAACAGTGCACAAGAATGTCTTCTCAACATTCTCAAGAACACTTGCCATTTCTTGTCTTTTGGATAACAGCCATTCTGACAGGTGTGAGATTTTGGTTTTGGTTTGGTCTCATTATGGTTTTGGTTTGCATTTCCCTAATGATTGATGATGTTTAGCATCTTTTCACACACCTTTTGGCCATCTATAAGACATCTTTGGAAAATTGTCTATTCAGTTCTTCTGCTCATTTCTTAATGGGATTTTTTTTTGCTATTGAGTTTTATGAGTTCTTTGTACATTTTGGATATTAGCCCCTCATCAGGTATGGTCAAAACTTGGAGATATTGCAGGTTCAGTTCCAGACCACCACAGTAAAGTGAATATCGCAATACAGCAAGTCATACAAATTTTTTGGTTTCCCAGTGCATATGAAAATTATGTTTATACTGTAGTCTATTAAGTGTGCAATAACATTATGTCTAAAACAATACACCTTCCTTAATTAGAGAAGACTTTATTGTTAAAAAAATGCTAACCATCATCTGACAACGCAGGGTTGCCACAAACTTTAATTTGTAAAAAATGCAATATCTGTGAAGCACAATAAAGCAAAGCAAAATAGAACTAGGTATGCCTGTGTATGACTTACAATTATTTTCTCCCATTCAGTAGGTTGCCTTTTCATTTTGATGATGGTTTGCTTTGCTGTACAGAAGCATTTTAGTTTGACATAGTTCCACTTGTTTATTCTTGCTTTTGTATTGAAAAGACTGTCCTTTCCACATTATGTATTCTTGGCTCGTACGCTGCAAATTAACTGACCATCCTGTTCCATTGATCTATGGGTCTGTTTTAATGCCAATACCATACTGTTTTAATTATGACAGCTTTGTAAGATCATTTGAAATCAGGGAACACGATACCAACAGCTTTGTTCTTCTTTCTCAAGATTGCTTTGGCTCTTTGGGTTCTTTTGTTCTTCCATACAAATTTTAGAATTGTTTCTTCTATTTTTGTGAAAAATATCATTGGAATTTTGATAAGAATTGCACTGATTTTGTATATTGCTTTGGATAGTACAGACGTTTTAACCATATTAATTCTTCCAATCCATGAGCACAGGATATCTTTCAATTTATTTGCATCTTCTATTTCATCAACATCTTGTGCTTTTCAATAGACAGGACTTTCACCTCCTTGGTTAAATTTATTCCTAGGTATTTTATTCTTTTTGATACAATTGTAAATGGGATTTTATTTCTCTTTCTGACATTTTGTTATTAGCATAAAGAAATGTAACAGGTTTTAGTGTACTGATTTTGTATCCTGCAACTTTACTGAATTTATTAGTTCTAACAATTTTTGATGGAGTCTTTACAGTTTTCTACATATATCATGTCATCTGCAAATAGTGAGTTTTACTCCTTCCTTTCCAATTTGAATGCCTTTTATTTCCTTTTTCTTGCCTAACTGTTCTGCCTAGGACTTCCAATACGGTGTTGAATAAAAGTGGAAGAGTAGACATCCTTGTCTTGTTCCTGATCTTAGAGAAAAAGCCTTCAGCGTTTCACTGTTAAGTATGATGTTACCTGTGGGCCTGTCTTTTATGGCCTTTATTATGTTGAGGTATGTTCCCACTATACCCACTTGGTTGAGATTTTTTAATCATAAATGGATGTTTAATTCTGTCAAATGCTTTTTCTGTATTTACTGAGATCTATTCTGCATCTACTGAGATGATCATATGACTTATTTTTTGTAAATATGGCATATGACATTGACTGATTTGCAGAGGTTGAACCATTCTTGCATCTTTGGGATAAATCCAACTTGATCACTAATGTATTGCTGAATTTAGATTGCTAATATTTTGTTGAGGACTCTTACATTTATGTTCATCAGGAATACTGGCCTGTGATTTTCTTTTTTGTGGCATCCTTTTCTGGGTTTGGTACCAGGGTAATGCTGGCCTCATCAAATATGTTTGGAAGTATTCCCCTCTCTTTTATTTTTTGGAAGGCTTAAAGAAAGATTGGTATTAATTCTTTTTTCAATGTTTGGTAGAATTCACCAGCAAAGCAATCTGATCCTGGACTTCTGTTTGTTGGGAGGTTTTTGATTACTGATTCAATCTCCTTGCTAGTAATTGGTCTGTTCAGATTTTCTATTTCATCTTGATTTAGGCTTGGCAAGTTGTATGTTTCTAGGAATTTATCCATTTCTCCCATGTTGTCCAACTTCTTGGCATATACTTGTTCATAGTAGTCTCTATGATCCTTCATATTTGTTTGATACCAGTTGTAATGTCTCCTCTTTCATTTATGATTTTATTTATTTGAGTTCTATCTCCTTTTCTCTTGGTGAATCTATCTAGAGGGTTGTGAGTTTTGTTTCTTTTTAGAGAACTAGCTCTTAGTTTCATTGACCTTTTCTATTGTCATTTCAGTCTCTATTTCATTCATTTCTGCCCTAATCTTTATTATTTCCTTCCTTCTACTAACTCTGGGCCTATTTGTTCTTCTTTTTCTAGTTTCCTGTGGTGTCAAGTTAGGCTGTTTGAGACTTTTCTTATTTCTTTATTTTAAAGTCTACTTTGTCTAAGTATAGTTATTCCAGATTTCTTTTGGTTTCTATTTGCATGGAATATCTTTTTCCATCCCCTCACTTTCAGTCTGTGTGTTTCCTTACATCTAAATTGTGTCTCTTGTAGGCAGCATATAGATGAGTCTTGTTTTTTATCCATTCCATCACTCTATGTCTTTTGACAGGAGGATTTAGACCATTTATACTTAAAGTAATTATTGATGGGTATGTGCTTATTGCCATTTTGTTAATTGTTTTGTAGCTGTTTTTGTAGTTCCTCTCTGTTCATTTCTTCTCTTGCTCTTTTTTGTTGTTTGATGACTTTCTTTAATGGTATGCTTGTATTCCTTTCTCTTGATCATTTGTACTTAGTATAGGTTTTTGCTTTGTGGTTACCATGAGACTTACATATAACAACTTATAGCAGTCTATTTTAAGTTAATAACAATTTAAAATTGATTCCATTCTAAAGCTCAACATTTTTACTCTCCCCCACCACATTTTATGTTTTTGATCTCACATTTTACATCTTTTTATCTTGTGTATCTCTAACTATTGTAATCATGGGGTTTTTTAAAAAACTACTTCTTCTTTAACCTTCAAACTAGCTTTATAATTAACCCACTACCTTTAATGCATATTTACTTTTTTCAGAGAGATCTATTCTTTCATATGTGTTCTTGTTACTGTTTATAGTGTTCTTTCTTTTCAGCTTAAACAAGTCCCTTATACATTTCTTATACAGCCAGTTTAGTGGTGATGAACTCCTTTAGCTTTTGCTTGGGTGGTAAACTTTTTAATCTATCCTTCAGTTCTGAATGATAACTTTGTCAGGTAGACTATTTTGGGTTGGAAGGTTTTTTTTCTTTCAGCACTTTGAATTAATTGTGCCACTCCCTTGTGGCCTGCAAAATTTGTGCTGAAAAATTGTCTGAGAGTCTTATGGGAGTTCCTTTGTATGTAAAAAGTTGATTTCTCCTGTTGCTTTTAATATTTTCAACTTGTCTTTAACTTTTGACAAGTTAATTGTATCATGTCTTGGTGTGGGTCTCTTTGGGTATTTGAAATTTTCTGGGCTTCCTGAATCTGGATGTCTGTTTCCTTCTCCAAGTTAGAGAAGTTTTCAGCCATTATTTCTTCAAATAAGATTTCTGCCCCTTTCTCTCTCTTCTCCTTCTGGGAGTCCTATGATGCAAATGTTAGTCTGTATGATGTTGCCCCATAAGTCCCGTAAGCTATCTTCACATTTTTTCATTCCTTTTTCATTTTGCTGCTCTGACTGGGTCAGTTCCACTGCCTTGTCTTTGACTTGAGTGGTCCTTTCTTCAGTTTCATCTAGTCTACTACTGAACCACTCTATTTTTCAGTTCAATTATTGTATTTGTCAACTCTGGGACTTCTACTTGGTACTTTCATATATTTTTTTGTCTCGTTGTTGAAGTTCTCACTGTGTTCATCCATTCATCTCCTCAGTTCCGTAAGCATCTTTATGACCATTACTTCGAACTCTTTATCAGGTAAATTAACTTATCTCCGTTTCATTGAGGTTTTTTCCCCCCTGAGGTTTTATCTTGTTCTTTCATTAACATATTCCTGTTTCTTTATGTTGCTTGACTTTCTGTGTATACAGAAGATGAAACAACCATCTCCGCCATCTTGAAGGAGTAGGAGATGAACTGTTTTGCCCAGCCCTGCCCCAGCTCTTCATGTCTTAAACCTCTGTGCTTGACCAAGCAGCCTATTATATTTTTAATGGCTCCCAGCTGTTGAGGGTGTGCCAAGACCTGTCAGTGTCCCAAAGGGGAGGATCTCAGCACCTAGGCTCATGCTGACTAGAAGCCACACCCTCAGGCAGCAGCTTTTAAAAGTATACACATATATACAATCCTGAGGGGCCACAAGTGTAAGCCCTGCTGGCTACCTGAGCCATACAATCTGAAGGTGTCCCCTGGGCAGCAGTCACAAAAATTAGCGTTCCAGACAACTGTATACGCTCTTTTCTGGGTGTTATCGGCAAGCTGGAGCAAGGCCGTGGGGCGAGTGCAGAGACGGTGTCCACAGTCCACCTTCCACTTTCCTTGAGAGCAGCTCCACAGGCCACTAAATGTATCCACAGGCTGTTTACAGTGTATCATTTTTATGTGGCTCCTTTCTTCTGAGTTAGGCAGGAATGTCAGTAAATAATAATAGCTGACTTTTGAGGGACAGAGGAAAGGTCCCTGAAATACTATTGAGGACATCAAGGGTACTGTCGGGGTAATGGCTGAGATAGACTCCCTTTAAGGTAAGCTTAAACTTAATGAACCTGCCAGCTTCAACAGTAGTAATACAGTAGAGAATAAAAGGGGGAAAAAAAAGTCTTTTCCTTATCACTCAACACACAACTTGAAGTCCAAGGCCACTAAGATAAATCTCCAGTCCTTAAAACATGGTGATTTAATGAATGTCATAAATTCAATTCTAGGCTTAGAGAGGTTACCGAGCAGCAGCTTGGTTTGTCTTTAAGGTAATCTGGATACAATACTGGAATATGACCCAAAGGCTGTTTTATGTAAAAGATGACAACAATGAAGAGAGTAGCCTCTGATAATTCTCTAAGAAACAAAAGGGAAAGGACAGAAAGACCAGGAGCTTACAAAAAGAAAAGAAAGCGGAAGATTAAAAGGTACATGCTACTAAGTTCATCAACACCCCGAATTCACACACTGTCTCTGCTGCACTGTAGTGGGGCAGACTCAGCGAAACCAGTGACAGCTTTTTTAGGAAGGACAGTGAAGACTGTATCAAGTGAAAGGAGAGGTGATAAGCATGTTGGGCATGGGTCACAGAAGACAAATCAGACTGGGGGAAGGAGGCTGAGAATGCAGCAAGCTGCAAACCGGGGGCAAAACCACCAACCGCATCCGAAAACCCAAGCACAGTGACAATTTTAGCAGGACCATTACCAAAGAGGGTGGGCATTTTTAACTCCCTATCAATTAAATACAGTGAAAAATGAATCAGTACACCGAATAGGAATACACCTGGTAACAGAGACAGGCAAGAAAAGCAGTGAGCAAACAGCAAGCTCCTTGCAATTTCTATTAAAAAGGAAAAGCAGGGCTTCCCTGGTGGCGCAGTGGTTGAGAGTCCGCCTGCTGATGCAGGGGACACGGGTTCGTGCCCCGGTCTGGGAAGATCCCACGTGCCGCGGAGCGGCTGGGCCCGTGAGCCATGGCCGCTGGGCCTGCGCGTCCGGAGCCTGTGCTCCGCAACGGGAGAGGCCACAACAGTGAGAGGCCCGCGTAATGCAAAAAAAAAAAAAAAAAAAAAAGGAAAAGCAGTTCTCAAAGGTACATTTCTCATTCGCACCTTCGCAAGTATGACAGACCCCTCTCCCCCGCCGAAAAAGTTACAACCGAGAATGTAATAATATTTCAAAATTCAGCTTGCTTTTTTTATTTTTAAATCAAGTTAGTCTTAAAACTGTGCATTAGGGGGCTTCCCTGGTGGCGCAGTGGTTGGGAGTCCGCCTGACGATGCAGGGGACGCGGGTTCGTGCCCCGGTCCGGGAGGATCCCACATGCCGCAGAGCGGCTGGGCCCGAGAGCCATGGCCGCTGAGCCGGCGCGTCCGGAGCCTGTGCTCCGCAACGGGAGGGGTCACAGCAGTGAGAGGCCCGCGTACCGCAAACAAAAACAAAATGTGCATTAGTACCTTTTCACATTTCCTCTTCCACTCCTCCCATTACTCATAGTCTGTAGAGCACAGCTAGGAGCTGCACAGCACAGCTGGAAGGCACCCCACACAGTCACCTCCTCACTCACCCCCTGCCACAGCCCTTGTAACAGGTCAGAGGTGCGGTCTTGGTGGGCTAATCCAGTGGACACTGCACCACTGCACCATTATCCTCAATTACTGCACCATTTATCCTCAATTACATTTATTTGAACAATTCATCACACGATGCCTGATACAGCTATTTAATATTTCCTATGTTTCTATTTTTATTTCCTTAAATTAAAATGTAATATGATCCTCAAAGGCCAAGCGTTATGTTTCATGATATTCCCTAGGTAACTTGCCCAGAAGTAGTTCTACATGGAGATGCATGCCTGTATCAGCAGACATTGAGTGGATCTTTTCCTGTTACTCCAGAATTGGTTCCCAGGATGCTAAGCCCAGGACAGACAGGCATCAGAAACCACGTATTCTAAAGAGTGCTGCAAATATTAGAGGTCAGCCACTCCAACCCTCATTAATAACTCACCAAAATCACTCTACTAGCACCAGTCATGACCTATGACTCCCTCGACCCTTACCTACATGAACAAAATTCGAGGGTGTGGGTGCAGAAGGTCAAACAATCTTCAATGGTGAATTACTGGTCCAGAGAATGTGCTGGGACAGCCCCAAAACCAAGCCAACTACAGAAGTCTCCCAGAGCATCACTTAACACATCAGAGGTGCCTGTAAGGAGGAAAGGTGGGCATCTCACTCCACGTGTTTATCTGCTTATGGGGCAAATGTATCAACTTTATCAGCCTACTCCTAACTCCCTGAGCAAGGAGAAGAGAACTGGGGAGACACAGCAGCGTGGAGAGAAGGAGCCGCCGTAGAGCCTATATACACACTCACGCTTGGTTTGCCAAAGGAGTCAAGGGGAAGGCAGCCAAAACCAAGCCATCCTGCCACGGTCCTACTCCCGAGGACCTCCTGCCCACCCGCCCAGGTGAAGGGAAGAAGGTGCTGGACCAGAACTCTTCAGGGAGTCCCAGCAGGGTCCCCACCAAAGAGGACGCTGGCAGCCAGTTAGTGTTTTCGAAGCAGTGACAACCGAGAGGAGAAAGCAGTGCAGAAAAGGGAGGGTGGAATAGGGCGAAGGAGCTGACTGTGTCCCCTACTCAGCCGGAGGGGACAAGCGGGGGAGGGGAGGAGACATAAAGGCTAGATTGAATAGAGACTGAAGTTGCAACTAGCCCTGACTCTTTTACGTCATAGCTCACCGGAGAATTACGGCCTACAGCCCAAGACACCATTAAAAGATGGCAAAGGAAGACTCAACGAAGCTCTTTGAAAATGGTGACGCAAGAAAAGTAAAACTTTCATTTTTACCCCAGACAGTACTGAGTATTCAACAATCTGATTAAAAAGAATGAAGGAAGGATTATTAAGTATCTTCTAGCCCTGCTTTTTTCACCTCCTCATTTTCGTTTAGATTTTCTGAGAGGGGGTAGTGAGGGAGACAGAATATTTTGAGAAAGGAAGAAGACTTACCTTAGCTACTCGCGTATTGCTCAGGGAACTCTGAGCAAACACCACACTTTCCTGCAACACAGCAGGTAGCCTAATGCAGGCAAGAGGCCCACCTGCGGAGGATCCTCGGTGTGATTTACAACGCAAGAGTTTAAAATGGTATAGTCCTTGCTGTGGTCGTAAACATTCATTTTAAGCCTTTTAAAGGACTAATACTTCATCTGAACATTCTCAGAGAAAGACCTCTCTTTGAGCGAGGGAGCAAAATGGTTCAATCAAGCCATAAAAAGAGAACGGATCAAAGTACAGAAATTCCAATACCTTTTTCACCGAGCCGACCTCGCACCCACTCCGCTGCATGAAAATCTAGAACCAACTCCAGACAAATGTGCACAGTTTGATTTTAATGAATCCCCAGAGGTTCTCCATTCAGACAACAAAGGCAACCAGCTGGCAAGTGGGCAAACCTCCATTCAGGAAACTGACGAGTCATCACAGAGAACCCACCGAAGTGGGCTCTGACTTACACACGACGAGCACAGGTAGAGCCCCAAACCAATGGGCGTGAGAGGGGCAACCCCTGGTCCTGGGGGCTCCCTGTGTCGGAGAAGGTGGAAACCACCCAGGGCAGAAGCCCTCCACCACTTCCTCGATAAGAGACATACCTCTGCAAATAAAAAGGAACCGAGGGTTCTGAAGAAGACTTACATAAATATGTTGTGGCCAGGTGTGCTTTCCAGCATCTTCAGTGTCCAAATGCATTAAAAACTCCACCAAAACTCATACTTTCTTCTGGAGATTAAAGTTACTTAACTACATACCTCACTGGGAAAACTCACAGAGCTAAGCAGATTATCAGAGGAAAGGACAGAGTTTTATTTTCTGAAAAATTTTAAGAAGACTAGTTCCCGTATTTGTGTAACGGTCCGATTTCCACGTGGCCCAGAGGCTGGGAACTCGGAAGATAATCTCTAGTTTCTCTATGCAGTGAAATTCTGATTAAATTAAGAGCCTTATCAGGTGACGAGCTTTCATTTTGCTGTGGTCCCCTAAAATCTAGTGAGTATTTTCTACCTCTTTCTCAGACTATGCTTTTAAGTTCAGATAAGTTAAATGTTTTTCATATTCTTTCATAAACACTGGGCCACGCTTAGCCATTTGTGAAAGGCCACCTCCAGCCCCTAGCCACACACCTTCCTTTACCTATGTTACAGTCTCAACAGCAGCCCTCAGACTAAACATCGTCAACTCCAGCAAACAACCCAATACATCATGCTATTGAGAAGATGGTTTTTTTTTTTAATCACCATTTGCAAAAGGAGTAACTAGTGACAGCACTGATAACCTGTGGTGACTGAGCATCTTATAAACAGGCAGGCCCTTGCCCAGATGCTCTGTGAACTGTCAGCTGATGCAGAGTCAAGGAGAAACAGTGTGAAACAAGCACTGCAGAACACTCCAGGGCTATGAGAGTGAACTGGAGAAGGCAAAGACTCCCCGAGTTAACCAACTCCCTCCCAGCCACCGCTTAATACCTAGGAAACATAAGTAATGTTGGATAATGACATAAATGAAAGCAGCAAGAAAAATAAACTCCAATTTCTGAGTAAGTGAAAGCCCTGATGATCGTCTTACTAGTTTGCATCCTGGAGATAACCTTGGGTATGGTGACGCCTATTTAGATACACCACCAAAGGCACAGTCCATGAAAGAAATAATTGATAATCTGACTGCACTAAATTTAAAGACCTCTGCTGTGCGGAAGACAATGTCAAGAGAAGGAGAAGACAAGCCACAGACTGGGAGAAAATATTTGCAAAAGATGTATCTGATAAAGGACTATTGTCCAACATATACAAAGAACCCTTGAAGCTCAACAATATGAAAAATAAAAATGGGCCAAAGACTTTAACAAACACTTCAAAGAATATACACAGATGGCAAATAAGCATAGGAAAAGATCCTCCACATCACATGTCATCAGGGAAATGTAAATTAAAACACAGATACCACTACACACCATGAGAAATGGCCAAAATCTGGAACATTGATAATGACAGCACCAAATGCCGGTGAGAATGTGGAGCAATAGGAACTCTCATTCATTGCTGGTGGGAACACAAAATGGTGCAGCCACTTTGGAAGACAGTTTGGCAATTTCTTACAAAACTATGCATACTCTTACCATACGATCCAGCAATCATGCTCCTTGGTATTTACCCAAAGGAACTAAAAACTTATGTCTACACAAAAACATACACGTGGATGTTTTATAACACCTTTATTCGTAATTGCCCAAACTTGGAAGCAACCAAGATGTCCTTCAGTAGGTGAATGGATAAACCAACTGTGGAACATACAGAAAATGCACAGTGCTCATGGCTACAAAGAAATGAGCTATCAAATCATGAAAAGACGTGGAGGAACCTTAAATGCACATTCCAACTATATGACATTCTGGGAAAAGCAAAACCACAGAAACAGTAAAAAGATCAGTGGTTGCCAGGAGTGTGGGAGGGGGCTAACAGGCAGAGCCCAGAGGATTTTTAGGGCAGTGAAAACACTCTTCGTGGTACTATAATGGTGGATACATTTGTCCAAAATCATAGCATGTACAACACCAAGAGTGGACTGTAATGTACACTACAGGACTTTGAAGAATACGGACATGTCACTGTAGTCTCCCGGACTGTAACAGACGTACCACACTGTTGGGGGTGTACACGGGGAAGGCAGCTAAGCATGTGTGGGGTCCAGGGGTAAATGGGACACTTCCACACCTTCCTCTTAGTTTTGCTCTGAACCTGAAACTGCTCTTAAAAAATAAAGTCTTCGGCTTCCCTGGTGGCGCAGTGGTTGAGAGTCCGCCTGCCGATGCAGGGGACACGGGTTTGTGCCCCGGTCTGGGAAGATCCCACATGTCGCGGAGTGCCTGGGCCCGTGAGCCATGGCCACTGAGCCTGCGCGTCCGGAGCCTGTGCTCCGCAACGGGAGAGGCCACAACAGTGAGAGGCCCGCGTACCGCAAAAAAAAAAAAAAGTCTTAAAAAAAAAAAAAAAGTCAAGGAAACATATTCTTCTCTAGAGACTCCTGAAACGGCACAGCCCTGCCGACGCCGTGACTTTTTAGCCCATTGAGACCCATGTAGACTTCTGACTTACAGAACTGTAAGATAAGAATAAATAATAAAGATGATAAATTTGTGCTGTTCTAAGCCACTAGGTTTGTGGTAATTTATTACAGCAGCAATAGAAAACTAATACAAAGACCAATCAATGAATTTCACTGGGCAGCAGAGACTTCCCAATACACCACCAGTTAACAACTGTATCAATTTTACAAGAAGAACAAAGTTTTCTAGCACTCTGAGAATTGCAAAATAAAGTTGAAAGTATATTCCAGGGAGTCTGGTTTCAATAGGGAAAGAAAAGTTAATGCAGAGAAAGCCTCCAAACTGAAATATGCTTGTTGCTTTTCCAAGACTCAACATTTTGAGGAAGAAATCTCACCGCTCGTTATCTCCAGGAATATGGTAACTGAAATAACTTTGCAAACAGACCTCAGAATTATTCAGCTCTGATCAAGAGGACGCGTCCTAAGAGAAAACCTTCCGTGATAAAACTGGAGAGGAGAATTCTTAGAATGCTAAGAGCATCAGGTTACGTCATCAGCAGCTAGGAAAGGTGGAATATAAAAAAGGATAAGAGACAGCCTCTGCAAAGTGACAGAAAGGATAACTTAAAACACTCAGGTGTTTGCTAAAATTTCAGGCTATTGCCAGCCAAGGTATCTCAGGTAATTAACACTGACTTAAATGACACCAAATCTTCTTAAGGTACCCACTATTTTAAGACATTTTCTCTTCATGCCTATCTGTTCGATGACATTAAAAAAGCTTATGATAAAGATGCAAGAGTTCAGGGGAGACGTGTAAGTCCCAGAAATGTGACCAAACAATTGGTCCAGCAATTAAGACTGACTGCTGGCCAGAGCATGGCGGAACTTACGATGAGAGAGAGGACGGCAAGGAGGCAACCCCTCCGCAGGCTGATTTTGGGGTTCTATTCTTGGCACCGATAGTGACTGGTCACGTGACACTGCACAATTCACTGCCCTTCCGAGGTTAGATGAGAGCTGCCCTGAAAACATTCTGCAACAGAGCTGCAGTTGTGGGTAAGCTCCACAGAGACACGCCAGCTGCCACCTTTAAGCTGCCTGTAGGACTCAGGAAGACTTTTTAACAGGGAAACTTCTACTAGAGAGGAGTCTGGAGGAAGAAGCGTAACACACCGACACTTCAAAACTCACAAGTTGAGACCTGGTGCTCAGACCCAGAGGCAGGCATGGCCAATGGATGCTGGTGACAACCCTAGAGGAAGTAATCCAAGCTGGATACATAGGCAGGGCAGAGGATGCTCCTGTAAGGATCCTCTTTCAGCATGACTTTGTTCACATCTCTGCCACAGAAACCATCTTGCAATTCTTATAGCATGGAGTCCGTATGTATTTTCAAAAATAAAATAGATTATACCTAAAGTATTATCTCACGTGGGAATTTTTGTAGAGAAAATCTAGTAAAGAAGTACTTTTTGTACACATTTCCACTATAACATCAAAAACTATTGTTCTACTGTAACATCTTTAGCCACATACATACATACATACATACATACAAATCTTAGGAGGCATCTTGATATTCAAAGTTTGTGGAAAATGCCTCTAGTTAAGAATCATTCAGTTGGCACTTGTGCAATACACATGTATTAAGGGTCTATCACATGCTAGGCACTGTGTAAGGCTCTAAGAGAATAAAGGCAATCTGTCATCTCCTCCAACAGTTATGTCCCACACACGTCACTTCCTCTAACCCCAGGCTGCTCACAGCAAGCAGCCAACGGAGGATTTCTTAAAGAACACGCACTGGAGGGAAGAACCCAAAAGAACGGCTGCAAAATGGAACTCGGTGTTTGTGTTCTACTGGTGTTAGCATGTTACACTCAGGAATCATTCGTTTTGATGGCTTCTCAGTGCAGTGCCTAAGAATTCAGCTCTAACGAAGAGGAAGGAAGCAGTGTGAGCTGCCACATGGACAGTGACACCTCTTGCTGGCCCAAGCGCCACAACCAGCCCCTAGAATCCCCAGGTGCTTTGATACTGGGCTTACTCCGTTTTATATCTCCAGGTTTCTCAAAGTCTGAGAGCACTTCATCAAGGTCAAAATCCAATGCTAAAGGGGATTTTTCTACTGGGCAGTTTTAAAACATCATTTTTGCACATATAAGGTTTCATACACTGCCATACTGAAAAACTGGGAATTCCGTAAATATCAAATAATACTTTTAAAGTAACATGTTTTGGCACACTAAGTCAAAATATAAAGAAGCCATCCAAAAGGACTGTGTAGATTTATACTCAAAGATATGAAAAGATATCAAAGACATTACTAAATAAAGCAGACCATAAAACATTATGTGTTTTGTGAAATAAAATATTTATACTAGGGCCTTCCCTGGTGGCGCAGTGGTTGAGAGTCCGCCTGCCGATGCAGGGGACATGGGGTCGTGCCCCCGTCCGGGAAGATCCCACATGCCACGGAGCGGCTGGGCCCATGAGCCACGGCCACTGAGCCAGTGCATCCGGAGCCTGTTGCTCCGCAACGGTGAGAGCCCTGCGTACTGCAAAAAATAAAAAAATAAAAAATAAAAATTTATACTATAACATTATTAACCTAAGTGTAGAAAAGAGTAGAAGAATATTTGTCAAGAGGCTAGTAATGATGTATCTCTGGGTAGTGAGATATGGAAGATTTTATTTCTTGTTCTTTTAATTTACTTTGATTTTCTAAATTTCTAAGATGACCATATATTGCTTGAAAATACAGAACTCTATACATTCCCTATTGCTGAAAGTATTTGCACTTGCAAACATCTGCTTGCTCCACTGTCAAAAAGAAAATGACATTATCTCACAATGAATGGCTTTTAATTCTTCTATTTTGCTTCTCATGCATTACCAAATTTTTCTGAATACAAATCGTCCTTCCTTTAGCATGTTTACCAGCAGAAGGATTTTGTAAATGCAAAAGATCTACACCCTGCACTACCCTGTATCATCTCTACTTATACCATCTACCTATACCACACCACCAATAACACTGGATTAACATCAGAAGACCCAGTCTCCAGCCTAAGTGTACTATCTCTGTGACTGCAGGAAAGTTACTTAACAACCCTGATCTTGCTTTTTCACCTGTAAGCAGCAAACACAGGATGAAAGAAAAAAATTAAATCAGGCAAGTGATGTGACCGTGCTTTTAAAGTTGTAAGACACTACAGATGCTGACTGCTATTTTCATCATCAACTTTAATATCTCCTCTAAAATAATATTTTCAGGTATTCCTGACATAATATTTAATGATGGGCATATCAGGAAACACTGTTAAAAGAATACTTAGGTAAAATGTCAGTGAGAAGACAGGTAAATGTAACAATCTTAAAAATACATGGGTTTCTAATGGCATTCAGAATGGAACCGAACAGAGCACGGCCACGGGGTCAACTGGTAAACAGCAAGGACCAGCATGCTCAACAGACCCAGGTTCAAGACCCATCTCTGCTTCATCTGAGCTGGAAGGTATTGGACAAGTAACCCCCACGACTTTACGCCTTAGTCTCTCACCTGTGAGATGTCAGAAACAACAGTATCGACGTTGCGGAGGTTTTGTGATGATTAAACACGAAAAAGCATACACAGTGCTTATCGCTGTGCCTGGTCCCTTGTAGGAACCTCATCTTTCTGAAGGACCTCACTCACAATATAGCCAAGAAGTACAACAGCGACTCCAATTCTCAGAGGAAAGGAAATTACCGGAGGAGAACATTCCAAAAAATTAAATGCTAAGTATTTTTCATACTAAAGAACAGTATTTCTAATAACTTGGCACCTACATAATAATACACACCACTCTACTGAAAAACAAACACAGTCTTCTCAGGAATCATTTAAGTCCGATAAGGCCTGTACCAAAGACCACAGCCTGACACTGCCCCTGGATTCAACCCAACCATTACTCTTCGCAAAACGTGGATGTTGAAAAAAATAAACACTGGTTACTATGGGAACAAGTAATCCAAAGATAACATTCAGACACAAGGGCTCTCACCTTCCTTTAACTACCCATAGCTCTTCTTTTCATCCGGCTTCTTATGGCATTTATCACTTTCTACCTTGTGTTAGAGTCATTTGTGCAGGGTCTGATCTATCTGCCTACACAGTAAGCTCTTTGAGTGCAGAGACCCTGTCATATTCAACTTTGGATTTTCAACAAAGCCTTGCACAAAGAAAGCCATAAATAAGTAGTTTGTTGGTGAGGGGGGAAAGACCATGTACTAAAAAGCACTGCCACAATTAGTCACTATGACTACACTACTTAACCTCTGGGGGAAAAATGAATCAAGCCCCCCAACCACTTGACGAGAATTATGCAATTAACCTGATTTTACAGACTAGAGAATCATTTAAGAATTCTAATCCCTCCTGAATGACGATAACATGGAATTAGAATTCAGGCATACTAATGCTAAACAACATTGTTTTTAGCAGCTTCAGCCTTCTTTATGAAATCATAACTTACTAACTCTACAGTTTACCCATATCTAAGTTCACCTTTTAAAAGAGAAACTAAAATAATAAGTCAAAGTAAGTAATACTGTCATGCTAAAGGATTTCTGTAAAATAAATATCCTATTCCAGAGATCCTCTTCCCCCACAAAGAGGAAAACTATTTTGTTGGTCTAGGGTCTTTAATTGGCCCATCAAGGTCTAATGATATTCCTACATAATAACCAATTAAATTCATTATTAGCAAATTGATGGGATAGACCAAAGCATCTATGTGTGATAACTGTCACAGTTGCCTTCAGCTAAACTAACTGCAATCCACCGGGCTGCACGGTCAAAGCCTGAACAGCACCCAACACAAAGGAATTAACAATTTAACTGATAAGTTTATCATTTTTCCAAATCACTGAGCCTGACTCTAAGAAAACATGTTTTATGCCAAATGTGACTATTCTATTTTATGAAAAATATACTAATGACAAAATATTTGTGCAAGGCCTAACTCAAACCAGAAACTGTAATAACATCTACAGACAGTTACATAAATTATGAGGTGGCTCACTTGGGAGCTGGTATTTTTCTCCTCAGACGTAAGAGGATTTCCTTATCTTGTACCTAAATTTATGACACTCATTTTTTTTTTTTTTTTTTGCAGTACGCGGGCCTCTCACTGTTGTGGCCTCTCCCATTGCGGAGCACAGGCTCCGGACGCGCAGACTCAGCGACCATGGCTCACGGACCCAGCCGCTCCGTGGCATGTGGGATCTTCCCGGACCGGGGCACGAACCCGTGTCCCCTGCATCGGCAGGCGGACTCTCAACCACTGCGCCACCAGGGAAGCCCTATGACACTCATTTTTTTCGACAACATTACCATACACACAATGGACAAGAGAATATTTGCAGGAAAGTACATACATGGAAAAAGAAAAAACTACATTTTAACTATGTTCAGCATTTAACATGGAGATGTAAGGTCTAATCCTTTTTCTCCAACCTTACATATAACAGATCAGTTTTAAAAGCAAGTTAAAGCAATATTATATTTTTGCAAAGAAGAAATTAGCCTTTGTCTCCTCAGTCTTTTGCCTATGATCACCAGAACGAGAAGTGGAGAAATAAATATACTACTTGTAGGTAAAATGTATTTGTCTTTTCTTTTTAGAAGGGGGCGTTGTGAAAAGTATTTCCCAGTTTCCTACCTAGAGAATGAAGGGGAGGTTTACCCAGCATCTTGGAGAAGGAAGCCATATTCCTAGCAGGTAGGTCTATAAAACGCTATGTCGAAAAGAAAGTCAGAGTGACCTTTCCAAGCGATGGAGAAAGCAGCCATCCAAACAGCATCAGTCAACAACCGGGGAAATGCTGGCATGAAACGATGTCTACTCACTAGCCTGCGGAGCACGACACACATACATGTCACGCCCAGATAGCCTCAGGGGATAAGAAAGGCAGGCACGCTGTTTCCCAACACCCAGCAGCCACGTGTTGTCTAGACCAGTGACCCACAAGGACAGAGTGAGGGTATATGTGTGTGTGTGTGTATATGCATGTTTGCGTATGTATATAAATATGTGTCTATATGTGTACCATATACATATGTCAGAATCTTGTGGTCTAGATGGAAATGAATGAAAAGGGTACAAAACAGCACATGGATTTCCTAAATCCGATCAACACTGGCCGGAACAACCTTCCAGCTTCCTCTCACACAGGGTGGTACAAGTGATCCAGAGTTAGGTTTCACATGGGGACTGGGGTGTGAAGAAACTGTATGGCAGGGACCAACACCAGATGGCAGATTTGGATACTCAATGAGCATGTAACGTTGAAGGTTCTAAGAGAAGCTGGACCTAGGAGGGGGTGCTGGTGGTAAAAGAAGAGGCCAGGAGACTGCCACCCCGCACACAAGAGACCACTGAGGGCAACTCTATGACCTGTATTTGTTCATGATTTAAAAAGGGACTCAAGCTGGGGCCTGTGAGGGTGTGCCCATACAACCCTCTAGGAATGTTTTTAAATGCTGTGTTTCCACTTAGATGATGATCACACTCACACGCACTTATATTCTGGGACATCAGGATAATGTCCATTTCAGGGAACAAGCTACTAGTTCACTTTAAATTCACAATCCCTAACCTCAAGTGATCACCGGTGAAGCCTGTTCATCCTATCACATCTCCCTGGTGAATTGACTCTCCAGCTCTCCTACACAATTATCTCCTCATTTCTCCAACCTTGAACATCTTTTCCTTCCTCACTCTCAATGATGATATTCCTTACCTTACTGAGAGAAGAGAATGAACAGAAGAAGACTTCCACAAGCCCATACCCCAAATCACCAAGCTCCCTGCACCTCTGCCTGCTCTTCCATCACTGCGGCTGCAATGTCAAACAGACATCTATCCATTCTCCTGTCTAAGGCACATTCCACATGGATACCTGGGCATCATCCCTTCCCACCCATCTGAGGACATCAGACTTACAAACATCCCGTCTTTCATTCCATTTTCCTTCTCTATTGGATCATTTCCAATAAACAATACTTTAAAAAAAAAAACCCTCCCTTCATCCCATATTCTCATTGAGCTAACACCCCATTTCTTTGCTCCTCCTGTACAGCAAATTTCTAGCAAGAGTTATCCATACTAACAAGTCATCTATCTTTGTTACATTGTGCTTTCTCTCACCACTCTGTCCTGAACCCAGTTCTATCAGGCATTTATCCCCACCACTCCACTAAAATAACTCTTGCCAAGGTCAAGAATGGTTAAGAATGTATTGATATTTTGCCAAACACAATGGCGAATTCCCAGTTCCCATTGTACTTGATCTACTGATAACAACTGATGCAGCTTTTCACTCCTCCTTTCTTGAGACTTCCTCTGTTTGACTTACAGGACCACCGTATGCACCAGTTCTCAAATTTCTCTCTCTAACCCAGAAATATAACTCCTTTGAAATCTAGGCTCGTGTACCTGAATGCCTACTTGACATCATGAGATAGATTTCCGCTAGACAACTCAAACTGAACTTGTCCAAAACCGAATTCTTGACTCTGCCCAAACCTGCGACTCTAACTGCCCTCCTCATCTCAGAAGACGGCAACTCCATTCATCTGTATTTTCAGGCCCAAACCAAACCTTTTAAGTCCTCTCTCCTCCATCTAGAATCTGATAATCGCTCGCCACCTCCATTACTTCCCTCCCTGGTCCAGGTCACATCATTATTTTTTGCGCCAGGGCAATAGCCAGCCAATGGGCCCTCTGCTTCCACCCTGAATGGTCTCTATATGGTCTAGTCTCCACGTTGTAACTCTTCTGCTCACAAACCTTCCACCACGGTTTCCCATCCACAAACAGTGAAATCCAAGGTCTTCACCACAGGCTATATGGCCCTACGTGATTCAGCCCCTGCTAACCTTCAGACCTCACCCCCCACCACCACTCTGGCCATACTGGTTCCCTGGCTGTTTCTATAACTACTTAGAACATCCTTCCTGCTCAGAATATTTGCAATCACTGTTTGCTCTGCCTAGAACTTTCTTCCTCCAAGCAACCTCATGGCTTGGTTCCTCACTTCTGTCAGGGGTCTGCTCAACTATCCCTTTAACTAGAGAGCCCTTTTATGGTATGTAGAATTCTGTGATGGCTTCCAACCTTCCTGTCCCCTGGTGTACATGCCCTACATAATCCTCTGCCCTGAGTGTGACCCGGACCTTTAAATATGATGGGCTGTCACTCCTGTGATTAAGTTATGTTTTATGACAAAGGTGCAGGGATTTTGCACATGCAATTCAAGTTCCAAATCAGTTGATTTCGACTTAATCAAAAGGGAGATTATTCTAGATGACACTGGCTTAATTAGGTGAAAAACCTTTAACAGAGGGACTGGGCCTTTGGAGTGCAGGGGAAACGTTCTCCAACTGCCCCTGAAAAAAGCAAAGTCAGGCTGTGAACTGTCTGGAGTGGGATGGCCTGTAGGAGCCGAAGATCTCAGTCCACAACTGCAAGGAACTGAATTCTGGCCACGCCCAAATGAACCTGAAAGAAGACCTCAAGCTCCAGGTGAGCAGGTCTTAACTGCAGCCTGGTGAGCCACAGCAGAGGACCCAAGTAGGCCGAGTCCAGACTTCTGACCTACAGAAGCTATGAGATAATAAATGGATGTTACTTTAAGCCACGAAATTTGTGGTAACTTGTTACATAGCAATAGAAAACTAACATGCCTTCCTTAATACAGAACAGCACCCTCAGACTTTCTAGCCTCTTGATGAAGCTTTTCCTTCAGAGAACCTGATATACCGTATCAGTAATGCTCGTATTTGAATTGCTCCTCTCCCTACCTCTAGAATGTAAGCTCCTGGAGGGCAAGAAATTTGTCTTTTGTTTTTTTCCCTTATTGCGTCCCAGGGCCTAGGACAGTGCCATGCACACGGTAGGTGCTTGATAAATATCTATAGGATGAATGAGAGTAGCTGCTGCTTACGTTTATATCAGCAGAGAGTGATCCCCAAAATTTAATAGCTTTTAACTGTTAACTTTCAAAGGCTATTTCTCAAATTAAAGTACAGTTGACCTGCAAACAACAGGGATTTGAACTGTACAGGCCCACTTATATGTGGATTTTTTTTTCAATACATACATACCACAGGACTACACAGCCCACAGCTGGTTAAAACTGTAGATGTGGAACTGTGTATACAGAGGGCCAGCTGTAAAGTTATAAGCAGATTTTCAACTTTGCTGGGGGTCAGTGTTCCTAACCCCTGCACGGTTCACAACTGTACAAGGATTGCCCTTAAAGGGGTCCAGCAACATACTGAGAGATTCATGAGTTCTCAAATGTAAAAAAACACGAATTTAAATAAATACCTTGTAACCACTGAACAACAAAAAAGATGCATATAAGCAATTAGGCATAAACATGTGTTTGCTAAAAATAAGTTATACTAAAATCCACTTCCATTTTTTGAAAATATCATTGATATGTCTTAATTTCGGAAATACTTTTAATGGATCCTGTTATGATAGCCTTTTGAATAGTCAGTTAAATGTTGACTAAAAGGCAGTAGAGTCAATAGGATTTGTTTTTGATTGAGCAAACTATACCAAAAAATACTAGTTAATTATTGAAAGGCATTCAGAAAGTGAGCAGCTTCTAACAGATGCCAGAAGGTTCTGTCCTACCTGAACTGTTGAACACGATAATCAATGTTCTGGATAAAGGTGCAAAAGACAGGGTCATCAAATTGACAAGGGATGTATATACAAACATTGTAACTAATATAACACATTGACAGTCAGGAGTGAAATGTACGGTGGGCGAGCAATGAGTCAAAACCACCAGGTCCACTCTTATAGTGACAAATGCTAAGATGTGCACAGAGTTTTAAAACGTAAGTTGCAGTTCAGAGTCAGCCTTGGTAGCCCTTCAAATGGAAAAAACACAATCAGAGGTTTTTGTTTGACTGTTGGGTCATGCTAAATTCATCACCAAAGTACACAGGTATTTCAAAAGGCAATGAAAACTTGGACTGATTTAGGAGAAATTTATAAATTTCTCTATTTAGGAGAAATACAGTGTGAACTGCAAAAAAATCACATGATCTAACTACTGTATTCTAGCCTGCTCAGATCACATCTGGAGACCTACATTTAAATATGGGTGCTCCATTTAAAAGGGACAAGGTTAAACTGGAAAATAATACCATGAAAAGAGTTCTGAAGTTGAAGAGGTCTTAGAGTAAACAACGTTAAACAAATTCCTCTCCTGCAGAACTTCTTAGAACCTTTAATGTTAATGTTCCTTGTGATTTCCAAAAAAAGGTGTGTGTGTGTGTGTGTGTGTGTATGTGTAATAGATGGATACTACCCGTTGTTTCTTAACTTATTTGAACATGGAACTCTTTCTTCATGGAGAATCTTTTAAGACTAGTGACCCAAGCCACGAACTCAGGAAAACCACCACCTAAGCCCATGAGAAAAAGGGTAACAAAAGCAGATACAGACTAAAAGTCAATAAGAGTAAACAAGGACGATTGTGAGGGGGATATAGAACTATATTGTGAGAAGCAAGGCTAAAGTTACTTTTGCTGTTTTGCCTAGGAAGGGAGAAGAGCAAGCCTGGCAAACAACAAATGGCTCTCAGAAAAATGAGAGAATGCAACTGTTTTATATTGTCCCAGTACCTAGAGCAAAACAATATCTGGAAATAAGGTTCAAAGTATGCATTTTAACACTCTTCAGGAGACTTATCCAGAGAACCTGATATGCGCTCTAAGGGTCAGGATTTGAGCCCAGAATAGGAAGGTCAGCTAAATCTTCAAGAGGACATAGCAATTAAAGCTTTTCAGTATCACAGAGGAGATCACAGAAAAAGAGTGAACTGAAGCATGCATGGGGATTGGGTAAATACCCAGCAGGGGCACTGAAGAAAAGACTCCTGCGTATGTCAAGTAGGAGGTTGGATGACTGGGCTCTAAAGGTGACTTCCAACACTGCATGCTCAGCGGCCTAGCCTGTAACCTCCGTAGTCTCGCTCACCCTTGCGTCTCAAAGACAAACACTGAGCCCCGCACAGAATTGCTTTCTCAGAAATATCAGTGAATACTTATAAGTGAATAAATGAACAAGTGAAAAATAAAAGGAGTACCTGTTTCCAAAGTCAAACGAAAAGGGAAAGGGCTATTTCATTCTCTGGAGACTGCTAGATACACTAACTGTGAATCACAAGCAAGGTTACTCTCAAATAGAAGGAGAATAGTCTTGTAATAATTTCACATCTTGACTTGGAAATCAACTCTGAATTAAACTGCACCAAGGGTCGCGGTGAGGTTCCCACGGTAAGTATGGGAAAATGCACTGCAGATTGTGAATGACCATCAGGAGGAAGGGGCGATTACGGCGAAGATAATCGACCCTGACAGATTATGATAATTCAGAGGGCTGGAAACTAACCTTGAAAATGAATCCACCTTTTATAGCCATGGCTCTGAAAAAGGCCCATTAGCCATGTGTTCTATTTGTTTAATTGTCAAAGGAGAACATATTTTAAAATGCCTTCAAAAATGTGACAGGGAACTCTACTCAGTGCTCTGTGGTGACCTAAATGGGAAGGAAATCCAAAAAAGAGGGGATATATGTATACGTATAGCTGATTCACTTTGCTGTACAGTAGAAACTAACACAACATTGTAAAGCAACTACTCCAATAGAAATCTTTAAAAAAAAAATGTGACGGTGATTGACCTGGTAAGTTCAGCTATTTACAATTAAGTTCAAGCAAATTTCTTTTGTCTTGAGATTCCGAATTCTTACCAAAGAATGCACATTCAATTGACCTTATTTTTAAAAATCCTTGATACAGAAAGCTTTCATTCACTAGATACAAAGACTAGACTGTCAGGCACCATATTTGTATCCATTTCCTGGAAGACTAAGGGTTCTTTCATAATATATCTATCATTTCTCCACAGTGGCTGATCAAACCTGTCACTGAAGAATGTTCTGAACAGGCAACTTGTCGTACAAGCATGGTTTATTTCTGTCAGAGACTGACTGCTGAAGTGAGAAAGAAACTCATTAAAAATCTCTTACTGTGATCTAACGTAAAAAAAGAAAAGAAAAAAAAAGAGAAAGAAAAACCCAAGGAAGAAAAGGCAAGGAAAAAAAAACTTAATGAAGGGTACCCTGAGCCTGCAAATACACTCACATGGTGCTTTTCTTTCTTATTCTTCTTGGGGAAGCAACTAGAAGAGAGCAATTAGTCCTGGGAATGCAGTACCCACAGGCTATTTGGGGAGATCAAACAAGGTAACAATTTTATTTTATGCTAATATTATGAAAAGCTAAGGAAGGACATCAGAATATTGTACTATACCTTGGAAAGTGATGCAAAATAAACAATATTATTTACCTTAATCTTAAAACTAGGTTCACGGCACAAGAAGCTTCTCTGTAGTCTTCACTAGCATTGAGTAAGCCCTTTAAAAACAAAACAGCAAACTGTTATAAACTCGGAAAATACATGCATAAAATCATGACAGCCCTTGACTCATAGAGCCCTTTCTTCCTGGAAATTTCAAGTCTAGCTCTTTACACATGCAGGTCTTATTTGTCCATATAAGACCTCTGTGTGAACACTAGAATGGTGTCTACTTCCCATCACAACTGTGGATTCAAATGTTTCATACAGAAAGCCTCAGTAGGAGGACGGGCCCCAGGAACAACTGGTATAAGCAGCAGTTAAGTCCAAAGGAAAGCTATCTAGAGGGGAACCTTGCAACCCGAGCCGTGGACTGTACCAACTGGGCCTGGGTGATGCACAAAGGTTGCGCACTTTAAACCTCATGATGCAGAGGATAGAGGAACCTAGTAGGTGAGGCCACAGTTTACCTTTCTCGCCTTTCTCCCCTAGAGTCTATTTCCTTGAACACAGATCATCAGTTATGACTGCCTCTGCTACACAGCCTCTCCCTACTCCTACCAATTCCTGGACATGCGACATTCCTACTGGAGTAGAAAAATAATGGATTTTAGGTCAGGACTTGGCTCTGCCACTGACCAGCTATGCGACTGTGGGCGAGTCATTCTCCGGACTTGTTTTCTCATTTACAAAACGGGGATAATACCTGCCTCAAAAGTTTCCTGGGAGAACAAAATAATGTGTATGAAAATGAGTCAAACTATACCATGTTACTTACTACTAGGTATCCTTATGCCTTTCCCTGTTTCCTTTACTCGTTGCCTTGTGACCTGTTGTTATTCCTACCTTTCATCATTCAACCAATCCCTACAGTTTACTTCAAGGTGTTTTACCGAGTTGCCCAATACAATGTAAAGGCTCTGCCTCTAAGCAGTTGTGCAACCTCGGCTGAGCCACTTCACCTCTGCAAATCTTTGCTTCCTCAGGTATAAAAGATAAGGGTCAAGGACTAGATGTCTAACCTGCAATCATGAAATCCCATCACTCTCTCTCCTCTGCATACAGCTGTTTCATAAAATACAGATCAGGTAGAACAGAAATAAATTTAAATGGAATATGCAGCTTTGGAGGGAAGATGTGATCCTCCGGCTGGTGATACTTGAAAGTATAACCACTTTGAGAGCTGAAGGGCTTGCCTATTAATTACACAGCAAAACCAGAACGGGGGCCTGCACTCTGGTTCTATGTCCACAGCCCCTGCCCTGGATAGCTCAGCATCCTTCATCAGCACCCGACACAACTCGTGGCACACGTGTTCCGTCATATAACTTTTAATATGAATTCATTCACAGTCACTGGACTATTATTTTTACAAGGCGAGTTGTAGAGATAAATTGGCCCATAAAATTCAGTGATAAAAGAATTATAAAAACAGTTTAGAAATCCAACCAGGAGCAAAAAAGAAAAGTATCAATTAACTATAATGTTTTGTGGCTGGAATCTAGCAGAATGGTGAGTCATTTTATTTCCTTTTCTCATTTCACACAGTACCAGCAATTTCAAAAGCAGTCTGGTAATCAATTCTTGCTCTTGAACCTATCATTTAAAGGTTGGAGGCCCTGAAAATCACAGTCAATAGTGACAGTCCTCTTTTCTCCATACTTATTAAAAAAGTGTCTACAAGCCCCTGCTTTGGAAGCACCACCCTGATATTGCCTATCTTTCTAAAATGTCAGGTTTTGTTAAAAGAAAAAAGAAAATCTGTCTACAACGTAAATGACAGGCAGAGAAACGTACCTGAGGGTCCTGCACAGACAGGGACTGTATCTGCTTGGGTATGCTGCTGGCGTTCACTGCGATCTGTTAACAGAGCCACCGTCACAGCACGTAAGAACACCAAAATAAGACGTTAAGCTCAGTGTGGTTACAGTAAGTCTCAGTTATCAGAGACAAAAATCTTAAATAATTTAAGTAATTTTAAAGCACCATCTCCCAGAGTGTGGTCCTTTGACTACTTGCATTGGGATCACCTACGACACACGTTAAAGATTCCGGGGCACCATCCAGCCTACGATTCAGAATTTCATGGAGACGGAAGAGAATCTGTATCTTTAGTAAGTGCCCCAGGTGATCCTTATGCTTTTAGAGAACCACCAAGCTAAAGTGAAAAGGCAGGGACTATTTGATATTTTGAACCTGATAACAGAAAGATGCCCAACGACCATTTTTTTCTTGTCACACAACTTCATTGCAAGTTAAGGGCCCCCTAATGAAAGGATGTTAGGATTAGCACAACCTGCCCCTTTAATCATTACTTTGAACAATTTATTCACAGCACTGGATTTCAAAAATATGTAAGGGCAGCTGGATTTTTAAAATACATTTTCCCCAAAAGAAAAGCTAGAGTAATAGGTTATATTTTTCTCTCCAAGCTGGAAACCTGACCCTCATGTGATACCCAAAATATTTCTGCCTCAATCCCTACTTTTGTGAACTCTGCCCTGGAACAAAACTTGAAAGGCAAACTAAAAGAGAAACAACATTGACAAAGAATGAAAAATATATATTATTCCCTAAACTTACTATCGATTCTAAAATTATCAGAAGTCATCAGAAATTCTTTGTGGCAAGAGTTTTCTAAAGTTTAAGAGCGTAAAATTCTTACTCTCTCTGCTTCCGCGAAAATAACTCTGTTAGTAATGAAGAAATAAGGGGAAGTATACCCACGTCTGCAGTTTCCTTTGAACTGCATCCAAAACAAAGATAGACTGACAGATGAATAGATGGCTGTGCATGAGATGAAGTATAGTAATGGCAGAATCCAGGTGATTGCTGGGTGGACGTTCACTATAAAATGTTTTTAATGTTGCAATATTTTGGAAGTTTTTCATATTAAAATGTTGGGGGGAAATGACTATGTTAGAAGAACAAACAACCTGTGCTCATTAACCAGCCAGAGGGCCTTGGTCTATCCCAAATGATCTCTTGTAAAGAATTTTTCAGACTGATTCCACAACCTTTTTTTTTTCTTAAACTTAAATTTTTTTCTTTTTATTTTTTATTGAAGTATAGTTGATTTACAATGTTGTGTTAGTTTCTGGTGTACAGCAAAGTGAGTCAGTTATACATATATATTTTTTTCATATTCTTTTCCATTATGGTTTATTACAGGATATTGAATATAGTTCCCTGTGCTACACAGTAGCACCTCGTTGTTTACCTATTTTATATACAGTAGTGTGTATCTGCTAATCCCGAACTCCTCATTTATACCCCCCCTTTCCCCTTTGGTAACCGTAAATATGTTTTCTATGTCTGTAAGTCTGTTTCCGTTTTGTTAATAAGTTCATTCTTAATTAAGGTTTGAGATACTACCAAAAGCCACATCACACCACCTACAGAATATCCTACCTTTAGTCAAAGAAGGTTTGTAATATGGAAAATTCTTAATGGCATTTACCAGAGGTGACAACTTCTCTTTCCCCTGGGGAGGCCCATCTCACGCCCTGTCCCTTACTCCCGGACAGTTAGGGGCCCAGAGAGCTATTACCGTGCAACCTCACTGTGTAGATGTAACCCTGCACGTGATGAAGAAACCAGTCTCCGGCTCCCACCGGGGCAGGAAATGTGCAGAGTGGACAGGAGTGCTGGAGAGGGAGGTTCCCTGCACAAAACATCTTCCTTGACAACCAACTGTAGTCTGCCGAATTTCACCATTATGGACCCCATTCTATCAGTTTAGGGCATGACTTCTGGGCATGCATTTTTAAATGTAAAAACTTACAAGAAGCCTAACACATTAAGCAGCTGTCATTCATTAACAGTATAATATAAATTTGTCTATTGGAATTTTTAAAAATTTTAAATAGTTTGTTATTAAGAAGGATACTTGAGAGAATGGGTGTTTTGATAGCAGGGGAAGAGAAGAATAACAGATTAATGTTGGACACGGCCCTGGAGACAGGCCTCTGGGACTGAGTGAAAGAGGAAAGCACCTTGGAATAGAGACAAAAAAGGGACAACATCCACTTTCTAATTTTTCATAGTGCTCTATCTAATCTTCTCATTTTCTGTTTTTAAAAATACTGCAGCTAAATGCACTGTGTTATCCTGGATTAGATCCTGGGACAGAAAAAGGATGTTAGTGGACAAACTAATGAAATACAAATACAATCTGAGATGTAGCGGATAGTAATGGAGCACTGATGGTTTTTAGTTGTGACAAACACGTCAGGGCTACGAAAGAAATTAACGGTAAAAGAGCGTGGATGAAGAATGTACGGGAACCCTACAGAGGACACTATCTTTGCAAATTTTCTGTGAACCTAAAATTACTCCAAAACAAAAGGTTTATTTTCAGAATTACAGGAGATTCTAAGTTTAACAACAACTAGTTGGAAAGCCAGTCACCTGTAATAAGAACACCTTTTAGAAAGTGACATCATAAAAGCATCAAGCAAAAGCCGTCTGTGATCCAGTACAATCAATTTGGAGGGAGAAATCAAATCTTTGCCTCCAACTACAAATGGGTATAAGACAACATGAGAGCTGACAGGCGTCTGGAAAACACAATGTCATCAGAAATAATTTCAAAAAGCTAAAGGCAGTTTTAACAATCATCCAGCAATAGCACTGAGTAACATAAGCAATGAATTTAGCTTTCACACTGTGTCTAAGCTCTGGTAAAATTCACTCAACCTAAATCCACACCAAATGGATTTTCTCCTCAGAACAAAATATCAGAGTTGGGAAACAATTAACCTAGCCTAGACCTACAACAAAATTCTTCAATATACCTGTCATGGGCCCTACAGGGCTTCTGTCATCAAACCTTCCCACCTGGCACCATTACACTTCATTAAATAAGGACAACTTTTCCAAGGGATTTCTGAAATGTCTTAGTCGTTTTGTTTTTTTGTTTGCTTGTTTGGGGTTTTTTTTTTTTTTTTTTAGACTTCTGATAGGCAGATATTTAAAATAAATCTTCAGGTATTTGCAGCACTCAATCTTCCTGGATTCCAGTCTGGGCTTTTGGATTCAGAGCGACTAGTGCGGTTTTCCTAGTCAGTGGGTCCTTCATCCTAGTCACGTATCAGAATCACATGAACAGATTTTTTAAAAATCAGAGTTGCCTTGGACATCACCCCAAACCACCAAATCACAATTTGATTTGCTGGGTCTAGGGATCCGCATTTTTAAAGCCTTTGGTTTTTCTGATGTGGAGCCAGGATTGCAAACCATGTTTTCATGACCCCTAACAGAAGGGCTACTATAAACCGAGTGGTTCCTTAATAGAAGCCTTGGAAAATGTCCTCCTCACTTAAATGAAACCAAAAGAAACTGTGAATTGAAACATGAAGTCAGGGCTTCCCTGGTGGTGCAGTGGTTAAGAATTTGCCTGCCAATGAAGGGGACACAGGTTCGAGCCCTGGTCCGGGAACTTCCCACATGCCAGGCAGCAACTAAGCCCGTGCGTCACAACTACTGAGCGTGCGCTCTAGAGCCCTCGAGCCACAACTACTGAGCACATGAGCCACAACTGCTGAAGCCCACGCACCTATAGCCTGTGATCTGCAACAAGAGAAGACACCTCAATGAGAAGCCCACGCACCGCAACAAAGAGTAGCCCCTGCTCGCTGCAACTAGAGAAAGTCCGCATGCAGCAACGAAGATCCAATGCAGCCATAAATAAATAAATTTAAAAAGAATAAAAAATAAAGTCAGTTTTACTTTTATATAAAAAATTAAGGTATAAAAATTGCTTAATGAATTATAAGACGTGTACTGATTATTTTGGAGACTGACAAAAGGATTCCAAAATCACTGGTCAAAAAGAAGATCAAACCACAACAATGAAAATTTTTTATAAAGCAAAAAAAAATAATCAATAATGAGATAATAGTTGAAAGGTTTTATATAAGCTAGGATGTTGTATCAACTAGGAAACCCTACCTAAGAAATACCACTTATTTGGTATTTGTCCTTGCAAATACCACTCCCGAGCCCTACCCCCAAAGAGATGAGCAGCTTCTGGAGAGAAGGCCCTCTTCTGTGCTTCTGTATAATTCCCACAATGCCACAGTGCCTAACGCAGCTCCATGGGAAATCAGACCCAGATTAAACATTTGTCCAATTAACTAACTTCATTATTATTGTTATATTATTAACCTTTAGTCTCCACTGGCTTCCACCATCCAAGTGGAATAAGATACTAAATAAATGAAATTAGCATGAATTATTTACTTATTACAAACTAATAATTACTAGTAGGTGACAAATACTTTGCAAGGCTATTTCTTAAAAACCAGGTTAAGAACACACTAGGACCAATTTCTCACTAAGTTTGGCTACGAATCTCATTAGACAAGTGGTGTAACTCTGGAACTTTACATTTTACACCAGAATTTCTCATCTCCAAATACGGTCCTGTACCAGGCACATCTACCCAAGGTCCCTCTGGCAAATACCCCACCCTTGCCTTCTCAGTCTTCTCCAACTAGTGCTGTAATACCTGGACATTCTGCCTATACTTCCAGGAAGCCCAATAGCCCCTCACAAAATAAGCATTTCTAAAATGCCCCTTCTTTATTGCAGCATCTCACTCTTAAGTGTGGAACTAAGACTACTTTTTCTGAACTTCAGCTCCATTATAAAACGTCTTCTGATCCTTCCCCCACTTCTTACCTACTTATAAATATGACAGACCTATTCAGGCACTTGTTTAGAGTCTGATTCTCAGTACATAGGTTTCCATGTCACCAACAAATACATATAGCATGTCTACTAGATGCTAAGGGAACATGGACATGAAAAAAATACTATCCCCAATCACCTAGTGGCTTATAGTCAAGTAAATATCTCAACTGCAATTTAAATGACATATATTACTGAAAAGCTTATTACGAAGTAAACACACTGGCATTTCAATGTGCCATTTAGTACATCTTTTCCCTTTAAAAGATGTTTAAAGGTATAAGGTACACTGTCTGCGACTGTATACAGCCTTTTTTCCCAGCTTTGAGGTATAACTGACAAATACAATGATAAGATATTTAACATATTTAACAGCTATAAAAATCCCAAATCAGCAGATTCTGTAAATCACAGTTCTATGTACCTATGCTTTATTTATATGTGCGCCCCTCAAAGTGCGTACACAAAAAATGTTAATGGAATACAGTTTGCAATAGCAACCTAAATGCTCAAGAAGAAAGAAATGGTTAAATAAACCATTTTGACAGGTAATACTCCTCAGCAGTTAAAAATAAAGAGGTAGATCTATAGCAACTACTGTGGAAAGATTTCTAAGATATAAGGCAAGATGCAAAATTTTATAGTTTTTATAATCTCATTTATATTTTTAAAATGATATGCTAGACTTCTTTATGTACATATTTGTATGTGAAAGAGCAGGAAAGGTCTGGAAGAAAACATTGCAAACTTATAACCTCTGGAAAGATAGGACAGTCACAGGGGTAAGAGCGGTAGCAGGATAAAAGTGGTCCTTCAGAATTATTTCTATTTAATTCTCCCATACCTTTTTACAAGTCTTTTTTTTTTTTTTGCTGTACGCAGGCCTCTCACTGTTGTGGCCTCTCCCATTGCGGAGCACGGGCTCATGGCCGCTCAGTAGCCATGGCTCATATGGGATCTTCCCGGACCGGGGCACGAACCCGTGTCCCCTGCATCGGCAGGCGGACCCTCAACCACTGCGCCACCAGGGAAGCCCTTTTACAAGTCTTTATGTGCCTCTCAGTAAGGCCTATCCAGACTAACCCTTTTAAAATTATAAACCCCTACCATACTACCCCACCCTCTACCCTATTCTATTTTTTTCCATTGCTCCTATTCCATTGTAACAAACCACATAACTTACTTACTTATGAAGGCTATTGGATATCGTTTATCTACTCCCATTGGAATGGAAGCCCCACAAGGACAGGGATTGCACTCTGTTTTTCTCACTGATGTATCCCCAACATCTACTAAAACAGTGCACACAGTACACATATTTTATATATATAATTTATATTTTTATATATTTATTTTTATATATATATAATTTATGTTTATATAATTTATATGCGTTATGTTTCTTGAATATTTACATATTCAACCATTTTAATTCCCTTTATAATAGATTAAAAAATATTTTTTGCTTCACATCCAAAAAGTGACTTGGTGTGACTGGTAAATCAGGGGGCTACTTTAATCAAAAGCTGAAAGGACACAGGAATCAACACTGAAGAGATTCTGAACACAGCTCAGGATGCTGAAACGCCAGCCTTGAGAAAAATACCCCCCCAAAAACAAAAACAATAAAATGGCGTGGGAAGCTGTGTAATAGCAGATAGAGCTGGTGATTCCTAAAGTTTGGGGGGAGTGTTTACATTCAAACTAATGTTTCCTTCCACAGAAATAAGAAGCTTATCTATATGCTTCCTTAATTATAAGCCAGTATGGGAACAGACATATGCCACTGGGAAATCAAGCGAGTCTAGATACCGTAAGGTGCCTAAGACTTTCAAATTCCACTCAAGAAGGTTGACAGGGATGTTTGATGAACAACTGACAGCATGCTATACACTACTCTTTTTCCCGTCTACGAAGAAAATATGTTTGCCAGAAAGATACTGCTATTATCCAAATAACAGATCAGTTATCAGAGCAACTGCAACGAGTACAGAGTAAGATATTCTCAAAATAAACTTAACAAATCCTCATGAGGAAAGACCTACACCCATCAGCCTATACTAGTAAGGCAGAATTCCAGTGAATATCTTCCAACGAAAATGTCCTGCAGTGAACCAATAACGGATGATTTTTGAGTCAATGACGCTACTTGAATCATGTTATTTTGTTCTATTTCTAAGGAGAACTGACACTTTTAGTTAGAGTCACTCTTAGAAATAGATGAAAAACCTTGATCTGCACTTCACTCTAGATAAAACAGTGGGCAAGAAGACGGCAGAGTTCATGATAATGGGTTAAGATCATTGCAAAAATCCAGCAGGATATGTGTGTAGCCAACACGTCCTACTGTGGAGCACACCACCATCCTTCTAACTTCTTGATCAAAGCTCATATTTGACGTACGAAATAGAGAGATTAATTCATATGATAAATATAGGAGGAAACAGGATCTGAAGGAGAGTTACCAGTAGGAGGCAGGCAGACTGAAAAATCCCTAGGAAAGGCCCATCAAGGAGGCATGAGAATGAAAAGAGACCAGAGCCGGGGTGGGGGAGCATGACAGGGGGAAGAGTGGCTTGTAGCTCTGATGCTCTCTTCTTAGATGGTGCAGCTGGTTATTGCCACTTCAAGCAGAATGATAAGATTTACTCCATTTAATTAAAAGGAAATTTAAAAAGAAAGTTGGGATGGATATCATCTGTAGCCCGAAGTCTTCTGTTTTCTTAAAGACAATTTATCAAAGTACACATTAAATACTAGATTTGTAAAATACTTGGAAATATTTAAATATGCTTAAACTTCCTCTAGGAGAATGAGGAAGTCCTTTGAACTACAGTCATCATTAGTCATTAGAATAATTAACCAGTGGAGGAAGTAAAGTTAATCAAAAGATGACCAGTTCTCAAAGGGAGGCTGACGAAAGACTGTTCCTTGCCTACTAAGTTACCCGGGAGATTTAAAAATCAAAACCAACAAATTCAACCTAGAGTTCCTAACCATGTTAATATCTTGCTTTATGGTAAACTAAAAATCTAGGAGACATTTTCCTGTATGCCTAGTATGTTCTCTAAGTGACAGTAATCCCAAGAATTAAGATGAAGTGAGTAACTAATTTGTGCTAAGAACTCCACTGAGTGCTTCATGTATGTGATTTTATCAATCCTCACAGCAATTTTATAAGTATTGTGATCACCCCCATTGGACAGAGGAGGAAACTGAGGCTCAGAGAGTAATCTGCCCCAATATACACAGCTCCAAAGTAACTCAGACAGTATCAAGACCTGCAAAGCCTATGTGCCTTTTCTTTTTTTTCTATACCACGAGAACAAAATTTTGAAGGTTCTTCCCCAAAGAGATCAGACTGATACTTGTGGGAGGAGGCTGGGGGGGGAGACGAGGCAAAGAACTAAATAAATAACCACCACTCACCTCTGGATTTTCTTCTTTTACTCTTCGTGACTGTAAAACAATTACATATTCATTAGTACACACACGCCCCCAAAAACACGAAAATAAAACTGACACAGGTTAGAAAATCATCATCAATGTCATTTTACCTTTTCTTGCGAAAACGCAGCTTTCCCTTCTTCACTTTTTTCATCCATCTCGTCGTCACTCCACTCCCAGTCACCGTCTTCGGTTTTATGAAGGTGACCGCTTGACCCCGGAACTCTTCTCACCTGGACCAAAACAAATCCACCCAATTCTTCACCAGCTGAACACAACCTGTGTTTGCGGGTGCAGCTCTTTGGGTTACACAGCATACGCTTACCTTGAAAGTAACCTGAGTGGTTATGAATTCAGGGGTAACTAGCAGTGAATACCCCAAAAGACTACACAGCCTCCAGACTCCTACACTCATCCTCTTTCCAAAGATATTAAGTTCTTGAAATGTTTTACTCTGTGTAGAACAAAATATTTTGGAAGAGTACAACACACGTCAGCCATGAAGGATCAAGCCCATTTTTCACTTTGGCTTCAGTTAACGCTGTATGAATCACTACACGTGAAAGTCCACGTGGTAGGTTTCAAAACTGCTTAAGGAAATGCATGCAAGCGAGAGACTGAGGACTAAGGGAAGACAAGGGACTCAGGCAGCCTGAAGCAGCATACTAGTCTAGGGCATCAGCCATCTCCAACCTGTATCAAAAACGCAAATACCCTTCTGTTGCCACCTTGCTCTTTTTCAGAACCTGACGTCGTGCTTATTTTCCCAGGATTCTGCTCAACCTACGTGAGCAAAACAACACAACATCAAGGCTATTCTTAACACACCTTTCGCGATTGCCAGGAACACAGCAAGATAACCAGCAGCCGTGTCAGATGAACTAAACAGATGATAACAATTTTCTGCCATCATTTCGTATTTTTTTGAGCTAGGGTAGAGATGTGGTCCACAGGGAATGCTTTCCACGGTCTCTGTGGTCGAAAAGGCAAAACTTTTCAAAGGAGCGGATGACTGAGAATAATGAGCCTCTGGCCAAAGTAATTTGCTTTAAAAAATGGACTGAGATGACTCATAGCCATAGAGAACAGAGTTGTGGTTGCCAAGGTGGGGGAAGAGGGGGAGGGAGAGGGAGGGACTGGGAGTTTGGAGTTCGTAGATGCAAACGGTTACATTTAGAATGGATAAACAACAAGGTCCTACTGTATAGCACAGGGAACTATATTCAGTATCCTGTGATAAACCATAATGGAAAAGAATATGAAAAAGGAATGCATATGTGTGTATAACTGAGTCACTCTGCTACACAGCAGAGACTGGCACATTGTAAATCAACTCTACTTCAATTTAAAAAACAGCAAAACATGGTCTGAGACGTGGTTAAACAAAGCAACGTAGCAAGCGAACAAGACGTGAACATAACAACCAGTGATCCACTGATTCAGAGAAACCGCAAGTGGAAAGGGACCTTGGAGACTGTCTAGTCAAACCCCCTCACTTTACAGATGGGAGAACGAAGGCCCAGCAAGTGACCCAAGATATCACACAGGTGTAAAAGCAAAATGAAGGCAAGAAAAAAAGCCTTCAGATTCCCATTCAAATGCAAGTTTTCCTATCCCACTGAATGGTAACTGTGAAAAACCAGCTGTCTAAAAATGTCCTGTGAAGACTTTGAAAGAGTATGACATGAAGAAAGACTATTTTCCATAATAGAAACTATCCAGTTATACCACAGGAAGTTCATGAGTTCCAAGGGAAATACCACAGGATTTAGGTGTAAAGTAATCATTCACACATGTTGGATCAACGTGAAGTCATAAACAATGCAGACCTGGGGTCGGGTTTGATTTGAAGGCATTACCATGTGGAACCTATACAAGTAAGCCTGACCACTTGGTCTTGAGCTGCGACGTAGAAACTTAAAAAACAAGCAAAAGGGTCTTATTCATAATTGCAAACGGTTGTGCTCAATTTTTTTTAAAAAGCTTTTTTCTCCACTAATTCACCTTCAAAACACTTAGCACTTAGTAAAAACTCCTTCTGTGCTTGGCATAAGATATTTTTTCCACTTGCATTTTGAGTCATTGGAAAGACCTATTTAATGACAGTGATTTTAATGATGCTTATAGATGTTGGCAAGGTACTGTAGAAAAGACGCTGAAACGCACTTCAGGATTTTTTAGCACAGACTGCTCATTTTAAAGCTACAAAGAAATGGATAAAGAAGAGATTTTCTGTTGACATATACAGTAAAATTAATTATTTTCTTAGCAACACTAATCATGACGAGAGCAATACGGAGGAAAATCTGATAATGACTACATTAAAAGAAAGCATTTAAAGCCACATCTCCTACAAAACATACTATTAACTAAGAAGTGAGAAGAAAAGTAAAATTGTGGATCATAAACAGAAAAAAACTCTACCTTCACTCACACTGTAAAAC